>NC_142081.1:197579954-198779954 GCF_054644295.1 Miniopterus natalensis | reverse complement strand
CGGGATCTGCTTCACGTTTTGAACTTGTGCCCTGGGTAATGCCAGCTTTCTGCCCAGGCCTAGACCATCCTGAAGATGGGTGCTGCTTGTGGGAGACCCAGCATTCAGATTTGCACCCTGTGGCGGGTATGGTGGCTGATCTCCAAATAGTTAGTCCTTCCCACCCTCGGGAGAACAGGAGTGGTTCCCAGCAAGAGACCTGTGGGCCAGCGCGGTCCAAGGGTAGCCCCATCCCCCTCGCACTGCCTGGTTCCTGGGTGCACATGGCAGTCGTTCTGGGGGTCAGGTGTGAAGGAGAGAGCTGCAGGAAGCCATCCCTGTCCTGTGATGGGACACGGAAGCCCCCTGTTGCCACCAGCCACCTTGAGACCATGCAGGTAGCCAGTGTTAAGCCAACAACACTTGATGGCAGGGCAGAGATGAGTGAGAACTGGGGGTGCTGGTGACAATCTGTGACTCCCTGGATGTCCACCCACCTCTGGATGTACCAGTTCCATGAGCTGGTACATTTTAGGCCTTAAGCCAGGTGTCTGTTACTTGCAGCCGAGGCCCCCTCCCGCCCCCCCGATTGCACAGACTTTACCAGTTATCCGGGCACCCGGGCAGCTGCCTGTCACTCACCCCCGGCATCCAAGGTGCATGAAACCCAGAGGATTTTGATTTGTTTGCGTTCCGTTGTGGGAATTGTCTTCCATCTCTTTTACTGGATTCAAATAAAAGCTTCTGGCTCTGGTTCCCCTGTCTGGGGGCTACTGAGCTGGGGTTTCCAGCCAGATAAGACACCTAAGATCTGGAGTCAGGAGACCCGCGTCCAGTAGGGTCTGGCTCCAGTCCCTGATCCTGGGCGGGCCACTCAGTGCCCCAGAGCCGTCGTTTCTCCCGTGGATTGCTGCCTAGATCCCTTGAAACGAGGAATGCACAATGGATGGATGCCGTAGCTTTTCCAGGCGCTCCCCGCCCTGCTCCGTGAAAGCAGTACTCTCGGTGAACTCGGGCCGTTGAAAGCCTCCAGCCGGGGCCTGGGGCACAGTCCGCGTTTAATAAATATCGTCCACTAGCAATGATGTCTTTTCCTTAGGGGTCAGAGTCAGAGCAGCCCTTGGAACTGTCATCAAACTGGCCGCCCTGTGCTTTCCCCACCCCACTGGGTGAACCGCAGCTGAGAGGGGTCGGTGACCTGAAGCCAGCCCAGGGGGAGCGGGGAGAGCCAGCCTTGGATTTTTGGAAATCAGGATGTGGACTGCTCAGGTCTTTGTTTCTTTGGCCTCCATTTAGGAACATCACTTGCATAGCTTTCCTGGGATTTTACAAACTCACATTGTCTCCATTGCAGGCGTGGGGAGGGCCGGAGGCTGCTATAGGACACCTTTGGGTCTTCTCTACTAAAGCACTGAGGCCGCTCTGAGCCTCAGTTTCGCCGCATTGCTTCCTGTCCTGTCCTGGTGTCACAAGGCTCTAAGGCAAAGGCCGTGTGGACTCCAAAGGTCTACCCCTGGGACGGGTTATTGTTGTTCACAGTTTCCCCAAACTGTCCTGTGGGCCCCTCCCACCAGCCCGCCCGGGTAAACCACACACTTGTTTACTTTTAACTAATCCTAACGCAGAGGTTGGCGCAGGCACAGGGTAGGGCTTCCTCAGTTTCCTTCTGCAGGATGGAAATCAGATGCTAACCACCGTTTCCGCATCATCTCCCGGTTGCAGACTTGCTCCAGCTTTTGTTTTTATCCCGAGAGCCCGCGGAGCTACGGGGTGTTTGGTAGGAGGCCTCGGAGGGCCCTGTGTCTGTGGGCGCCGGGCTCGGGAGAGGCTCGGGAGTGGCAGGGCGGCCCAGCGGGAGACACTGTCTCCAGGCCCTCGCAGTGCCTGATGGCTCCTGGGCGTTAGCATTGCCGTTTGGAGAAATGCCTCGACCCCTTTGTGAGAGCTGTAATCTCTGGGCGTAAACCATTTGAAGGCTGCTTTCTAGTTAAGCACGAGGTGGTAAGATTTCCCAGGGCTCCGTGGCGGGGCTGGCTCCACGGTGGGCACCCAGGCGGGCGTGTAGGGCCCGCGCCCAGAAGGCCCCGCGCTTGCTTCCACGCTCTGCGGTGACCATCTTGAAGTTTTGAATCTTTTCGCCTCTGAGCCGTGTTTTGTAAGTGGTGCCTGGTGGGACGGTGGAGCGTGCGTGCGAGCCCAGGGGACACGCGCAGGAGCGTCCGTTCCCTCTGTCCCCTGGGCGGCGCCCGTGGCCCACCTCCCCGTGTCCACGCAGGGTGTGGCTGAGCTCCCACGCGCGGCGGGCCGTGGGAATCCAGTGTGTGGGTGCCTGCGTGAGTGCAGGCGTGCAGCCCGGGGAGGCCGCGCCTTCTGGGTGAGCCCGATCTCGGTTCCGGAGCAGAAAGGAGGCAGGGACCTTCTGGAAAGCCCTGAGGACCGAGGGACCCGGCCCTGTTCGCTCTCGCTCGTGGTACTTCCCCTCGTTAGCGAGTCACTGACGCTGACAATGATGTTGCCCAGGGAAGGGGAACAGGACCGCCAGGGCCCTTCCTCTCAGCCCTCGCCCGTCCCGCGCCCGGCGCTGAGGGGTGCGGAGCATGCGGGCACCCCACGGGGCACAGGCACAGAGGAGCTGGTTGGGCAACGTCGCCCCTGCTCTGGGAAGGGCAGCGCTCGGGCGCGTGAGTGGGGGCTCCCCGATGCAGGCTGCGTGTTTCGGGGGTCCTGCATCCCGGCTGCATGCGCCTAGATTTGCATTTAAAACCGGAATTGCAGCACAGAATGATGAGCGATAACATTCATGCCAATAACTTAAACTCTTTTCCCTTTATTTCCATTGGCATTAAATAGCAGATACCGTGACAAGTCATGGAAAAAAATGAACGGGCTTTATATTTAAGTTTCGTTCGTGACACTTCCTCCTGGTTTTTTAACAAGGGGCTCTGAATGTTTAGTTTGCAGTGGGCCCCACAGATTCTATAGTCGGCCCTACTGTGCTGCGGGGGAAGGCTGGCCTTCTGGGAAGGCGGACTCCGTGGCCTGCCCCCACCCTTGGCTTTTGGGATCGGTGGAGACGGTGAGAGCCTGCCACCCGTTGGGCGACTGTTCCCTGTTGGGCGGGGTTATAGTAGTCAGGGGCCCGCACCCCAGGGGCTGTCCCATGACCAGGCGCTTGCATTCTCTCGTGTTGGAGTCCAGCCCCTACGCCCCTCTGTCCCCACAGGCCCGCGGGAGGCGCAGTGGAGTTGGAGTCCCCAGCTCACCCCAGCGAGTTTACCTTTAATAAAGCAGATCTTAGTGTCTGGGTCCTCGCAGGGACGAGGGGTGTAAGTGGGCACCTCAGCCCCCCCAGCTCCGCCTCGGCCGCACAGCCTTCCAGATACATGTGTCTGCGTTCAATTAATCACCCCCGATTGTTGGGCAATTAGGTTGCTTTTCTTTTTTCTTTTACAACCAGCACTGAGTGAATGAACACTGTGTTTGAAGGCTCCCTACTCCTGTCCCTCCCCCAGATTTTGGAATAATTGTCTTAAGAGAGAGTCCCATGCATGCAATTTTATGTAGGAATTATGAGCGTGTTTAATGTTCCTGACACGCCTGACCAGATTATTCTCCAGAAAGTTTCTGTTTTACCACATGCTGATCAGCATTAGGTATTCTAATTTGTTTGACCTTTGCAAATACCATGGATGAAAAATATTTGTTTTAATTCCTTTCTGAATACCAATGAAGTCGAAATTCTTTTCACTTTTGTTCAACAAACATTTAGGGATCCACCGTGTATGCCAAGGGGGGCGTTAGGTGCTGGACGTGCAACCTTGAGGAGCAAGGTCGTTGCTGTCACTCATTTACTCACCCGTTGGCTCACTCACCCATTCACTCATTCATTCATTCACCCACCCACTCATTCATTCATTCACTCATCTACTCACTCACCCATTCACTCACCCACCCACTCACCACCCACTCACCCACCCACTCATTCATTCACTCATTCACGTACTCATTCACCCACCCACTAACCCACTCATTCACTCACCCACCCACTCACCCACCTACTCACCCACCCACTCACCCACCTACTCACCCACCCACTCACCCACCTACTCACCCACCCACTCACTCAGCCACTCACTCACCCACTCACTCTCACTCATTCACTCGCTCACTCACTCATTCAGCAAATGTTTGTGGAGCCCTCACTATGTTCTAGGCAGGGAGAGTGAGGAGTGGGGTGAGAGAAAGGCGGGAAGAGCTGAGCCAGAGGCCCAGGTTCACCAACATTTAAGGGACATGACATTTTAGCACAATCCAGGCAGGAGGAACAACATGTGCAAAGCGACATGAGCTTGTCCCCTGGAAGCATCCAGGCTTCTCTGCCTGAGCCCAGGAGGCACTTGCCAGCCTGCCTGCGGATCAGGGCCCACCTGGGCCCTGCCATGCTGCCCAGGACGGGCACTGCCTCCTGGCACAGTGGGAACCATTGTCTTCCAGAGCCTGGGGGTGAATGGCCCATTGAGGCAGAACAAAGGCGGCTCAGAGGTCTTAGTTGCTCCAGGCAGGGATGGGATCTGCGACTGCAGGCCGGGGCCACTGCGGGGCGGGGCCACCCTCCTGCCCCCCCTGCACTGTGGAGGCTGCCGTCCTGGGGGTGCCACCTGGGGCTGCGTCCTGGCACCGCTCGTAAGGCAGGACTGGCCCCCAGGCCTTCCTGACACAGAGGACCGCAGTCCTGTCCCGAGCAGCGTCGGTAGAGGCGTATCTTGGACACATCTGCTGCTTCTGTGCGCGGCTCCCGCCTGGTCCCCACCAGGTGCCGGGCTCTGTGTTCGGATGACTGATGAGTGGACAAATGGCGCCCTTTCAAACCTGACCTCGGAGCAGCTCCGATTTTTTTGTTTGGTTAACCCTCACCCCAGGATAGTTTCCATGGATTCCTAGAGAGAGTGGAAGGCAGGCAGGGAGGGAGGGAGGGGAGAGAGAGAAACATTGATGTGAGGGAGACGCATCGATTCGTGGCCTCCGGCAGGGGCCCCCAGCCGGGGCCGTGGGTTAAACCTGCAGCCCGACAGTGCTCGGCCAGCACTGTACCTGCTGAATCACACTGGCCAGGGCTGGATGATTATTATTTTTAACCAGATGCCGCGCCTTCCCCGGCCAGCTCCCCTGAGTGGAAAGAGTATTTGCTTTGCACGGGTCCCGCATGTACAGGCTCAGCCATCACAGTTCAGCTAAACCAGGCCGCTCCCCGACCGCAGGGCTCTGACGGCAGCCCCCTCGGTAAACCGAGTAACTGCACTGAGCACATCTCCGCCCCAGTCCTCCAGCCCGCAGGCCACTGAGTAGTAACGGGGGGTCACGGCCCACGACCCAGTCGCTTCCTTCCCCGCCTGTCGCCAGTGGGTCACTGTGCTCCTGGTAGTTTACACCCAGGCCCCAGAGTGTGCGGCGACCCTGCCTCCTGGCCTCCCCGTGAGAAACCCGGGCGGCATTTTACAGAAGTGGAAAATCCAAAGGGCAGGGGACCCACTGAGGATGTCCAGCGTGGAAATGAAAGTGACCGGATGGAGGAGAGGTCTGAGTGGAGTGTCAGGGGGACATCATGGGTCCTGGATTGAAGTTCCTGCCCTTCGGGGCTCTTAGGAAGCCGGGGACTCGGGACTGTGGACGTCCAGGCAGAAGCCAGGAAAGGGCCGAGAGAAAGAGGGGCGACGCCAGAGGAAGTGACGCTAGAAAAAAACCCTCGCGGAGAGGACCTCTCCTGAGGACGCTGGAGGCCAAAGAGTAAAATCCTGGAGCTGGTGCTGACTTAGGACGACAACCGACACTCCGAGGCCTGGATCGAGGTGGATCGAGGTTTGCCTGGTGTCCTAACGTCTGTAACGAGCGGAGGCCACCGCTGTTCACACTGCTCTCTGTGGATTTTATTTTACTTTTTAAATTAAATTTACTGGGGTGACATTGGTTAACAGGATCTTGATATCATTTTAAAGGAAGAAATAAAATATTTGGGTTCTCCGTATTTCTAATGCTTTAAATTACTGTGTGCTAAGTAAACACCGGCTTTACTTGTTTGTTTTCTGTTGCATTCATAACCATCAGCGGGGGAGTTTTTAGTGTCTTGAAAAAATGTTGAGGTCACGGAACACTTGTGATGTCCACACAGACTATGAGGACCGCTTTGCGTGGTTTCGCATGCGTGGTCACCTTTGTGGCCCCCACACCTGTGAAAATGAGACCTCCCTGCACTCGCTCCCGTGGGCCCGTCCACGTGTCTGGGCCACGCTGATGTTTCAGACCCTGGCTGGAGGGCGGCAGCTCAGGAGTGTCCAGTGACTCAGGTTTCTCGCTGCAGAAACGGTCGGGTAGCCTGTGGGTCACTGAGAGAGACGCTCCCCCCTTCCCCTCCCCCATGTTTACTGTGCGGAACCCTGGCTGGCCTGGCTGCTTTGGGGACAACCGTCATCGGGTGAACTGGCTCAACCGTAGCGGTTCCTACACCGGCTTTGAGGTGGAAGGTGGTAAAACAACCCCGAGGCGTTTAGAGCCCCGAGGAGAGGCAGGGCTGTTTCCGGGGCTGGGAAAGAGAATCCACCACCCATCACCCATCACCCACCATCCACCACCCATCACCCATCACCCACCATCCATCACCCATCACCCACCATCCATCACCCACCACCCATCACCCACCATCCATCCCCCATCTCCTACCATCCATCCCCCATCCCCCACCCCCTTCCCCCACCCCCCATCCCCCACCACCCATCACCCACCATCCATCACCCATCACCCATCACCCATCACTCATCACCCACCATCCATCACCCATCACCCATCACCCACCATCCATCACCCATCACTCATCACCCATCACCCACCATCCATCACCCATCACCCACCATCCATCACCCATCACTCATCACCCATCACCCACCATCCATCACCCATCACCCACCATCCATCACCCATCACTCATCACCCATCACCCACCATCCATCACCCATCACCCACCATCCATCACCCACCACCCATCACCCACCATCCATCACCCATCACCCACCATCCATCACCCACCATCCATCACCCACCACCCATTACCCACCATCCATCACCCATCACCCACCACCCGTCACCCACCACCCGTCACCCACCACCCGTCACCCGTCACCCATCACCCACCATCCATCACCCATCACCCACCATCCATCACCCACCATCCATCACCCATCACCCATCACCCACCATCCGTCACCCACCACCCGTCACCCACCACCCATCACCCGTCACCCACCACCCGTCACCCGTCACCCGTCACCCGTCACCCATCACCCATCACCCACCATCCATCACCCATCACCCACCATCCATCACCCACCATCCATCACCCATCACCCATCATCACCCATCACCGAGACGTGCCCTGCGTGCCAGCCTCTGGGAGCTAAGCCGAGTGTATGTTCAGATGCGCCTCGTGAGAAGAGTTTGATTTCATTTCTCTATTTATTTTATCTCTTTACAGAAACCTTTGAAAATGCAACAGCAGAAGACAGAGGGAGGAAATAACATGCTGATTTCACTGCGCCGGGAACTTTGTTTCAATGATGTTCTATTTCCTTGTTATAGGAAATAGAAGATTGCTCTTGTAGGTTGCCATAGAAATACAGTTTTGTATCTTTTAAATAATTAAGATGCTGTAAACATTTCTCCGAATTATCACCCGCTCTGAGTAAACAGTTTTTAAGGGCCGCATAACAGTCCGTCGTGGAGATATGGCTGTTGATTCAGTAACTATGTGGGCTCACTCATCAGACTCGGCCCGCGGCCCGCGGGGGGCGTGCGTGGGTCAGGGTGCGGGCCGGAGGGTGAAGGATCTCCCCACCTGCTGGGCTGGGACGTCCCCAGGACCCATGCGAGCTCCCTGATGAGGACTCAGTGACTCCCTGAGTCCCAGGCTTAGGAACGTTTGGGGTGGAGCCGGGAGCCCTCGGGGCCAACCCTATGACCCCAGGCACACCTTGTTGATGGCACCTTTCCTGCAGGTGACCCAATTTTCAAAACCCCTAACTGGGACATTTGTTCGGGTACAGGTGCGTGTCCATCTGGGGACAGTGGGGTGGCAGGTGAGAAATCGGGGCAGTGGCTGGAAACCTGGGGGATGGGGTGGCTGTGGCCATGTCTTTGTGAGGAGCCGTGCCATGTGGTGACAGGTGGTGACAGGTGATGGCAGCAGGCCTGGGGACCCCTGCCCAGGCCCAGGCATGCTTGTGGCTGGCTGTGTGACCCTGGGCAAGCCGCGCGGCCTCCTCGGGCCTCAGTTTCCTCATGTGAAAGTGAAGACCTGCCTTAGGGCACAGAGCCTGTGCTCTCGGAAGCCGGGACATCTGCGGAAGGGAGCACACACGGGACGAGGCCCTCACCCCGAGACAGATCTCATGGCGACCCAGGGAACATCCAGGGGACTCAGCTGGGACAAGGGGCACACGGGGTGCCCCAGGGTTACACTCAGTGCTCACACAATTTGGGACCTGAGTGCGGATGTGCTATATCGTTCTGAAGGCCACGGCCCCCGGCCAGCAGGAAGGGGCCGGGTTCATTCATACACCAAAGGCAGGCACGCGTCTGGTTTTTCTACAGTGTTGGACCTGGTCCCTCCCATCTCCCATGCACACTGTTGGGGGGCCCTGTCCCCCGTCCGCATCCTGGGGGAAGGATCCTCCTGACCTCCCCACCCTGGTCAGGGCGGTGGTGTGCTCCGATTGGTGGGCTTGGGCAGGTTGTGACATGAGGGACTGGCCTAGGGCTGGGGTGGGGGTGGGAAGGCAGCTCTGGGGTCTGGGGTAGCCGGTCCTGCTGGTGTGAGTTATGCTCCATTCTCCCCGGGCCTCTCTCGGGAGCCCGCCTTCTGCTGAGGACTCTCCTCTCCACGGGCCTAAGTCTCCTCTCCCCCTCGGGGGTTTCCGACTTGGGCGGGAGCTACTTATTGGGCCCGAAGGCCCCTTAGCCAAGCCCCTCTGAGAACTGAGCCCAGAGGCGGAGGGGAAGGGAAGGGCAGGGCAGCAGGGTTCCCCCTCCTCCTTCCCGGGCCACCCACACCGGCTGTGGGTCGCTGGACTTCGGGTGGCTGAGCTGTAACTGTGCTTTGGCTGTATCAGCGGCTATGAAAGGCGCCTCGTGTAGCAGGCTGGCTGGGCGGGCGGCCCAGGGCCCTCTCCAGGGCTGTCCCAGCCGGTCACCCCCATCCCGAGAAGCGGCCCGTCACTGGTGAGAACACAAAAACACAGGGAGTGGAAGAAAAGGCTCGCTGGTTTCATGTTTTAGACGGACTTGGTCACAATAAGAAGTGGGATTGAGTTGGGGAGCCTGGGGGGTTAGGACAGGAGGGAGCTGAGGGGCGGGAAGACAGAATGGAGCTGAGAGGCCGGCCACGTGGGAGAAAGGGGCCGATGTGTGTGGGAGAATTGACGTGAGGAGTGGTGGAGCCTCTGCGGTGGTGCACCTGGACCGCCCACAGGTTACGGGGGTAGGGGATACAGCTGTGGCTATGAGTGACCAGGGCCATGTCCCAGGGGCCCCAGAGCAGGCCAGATGGACAAGGGGCCAGTGCCGGAGCTGTGGTGGGGAGGAATCTAGGGGCTGGGCTGCCCAGAGGACGGCTGGGTGGTGGGAAGTCCAGGAGGGCTTCCTGGAAGAAGTGAACCCATTCAGTGTGTATTTGTCAGGGCCTGCTATGTGCAGGCATGGAGATTGGTGTTGGGGATGCAGGAGACACAGAGCCCCGAGGGAGTTCAGAGATCTAAGGAGAAGTAGGAGTCAGGGGAGGGGAGGGGGAGAGGGTTCCAGGCCAGGCCTTGTGGAGGCGCAGGCAGGAGCAGGCTCAGCCAACGCCGGGGGGGGGGCCCAGCTCAAGACCCCTCCGTGGTGTGTGGAACTGTCCCTGATTGACAGACAAGGAAATGGGGCAGGGGTTTCACAGCTCATAGCAGATGAGTTGGGATTTGAACCCAGGCCTGCAGATGCCAGGTCAGCCTGCACTCAGGTCTGCGGGGACCTCCTTGTACCCCGGGGCTGCGAAGTGGGCACCGCATGAGGGAGGCCCGTGGGCTCGGCGGCCAGCTCCCTTCATTATTGGCTGGGGTGCTCTGAGCATCCTGAGGGCCCGAGGGGCCGGAACCCCCGAGCCGACCCACTGTGCCGTCATCTGGCGTTTTCCTTCCGGCGCCTGGCCAGCTCGGAGAAGGCGGCCGTGCGTTTGCTCGATTTTTCTCTGACCCAGATGAAGAACAGGTAGCCATTCTCCCCATGCGACAGGCCCCGTGTTGAAGATGAAAGTGGGGCGTGAGGGCAGGCGAGGGGAGGCCGGTATTTGTGGAATGGATGAGACAGATGCGGGGTAACAGCCAAGGCCCCACAGTCCTCATCTCAGCAACCATCTGCCGTTGGTGCTGGGACCCCTCCCCCCCACAGTAGATGAGAAATGGAGGCTCAGAGAGGCCAGGCTCCTTGCCCGAGGTTGCACAGCCAGAAGGTGGTGGAATTGGGGTTCCGCCCAGCTTTGCCTGACTCCAAAGCAAATGCTATTTCTACCACACCCGGTGTCTTCCAGAGCCAATTTTGCTGCTGCAGGAAACGCCTCCCTCCCCCCCCCCCCCCCGGGCTATCTGGGACGGGAACTCCGTGACCGAGAATCAGGAGGGAGCCCTAGAAAAAGGGGGCCTGCAGCTCCTCTCACAGCCCTTGCTGGCCCCCAGAAGCCCCATTCCCACATCCGGGGCTGGCTGTCCTTCTGGAGGTCAGAACCCCCCAGCATTCGGCTTCCAGAGAAAGGAGAGAAGATTCTGGCCACTCAGCGCAGGCCCTTGTGGGGACTTGGCCCACTTTCTGGACTCAGGCAGGGCCCGAGGGAGCCTGAGGGGCCAGTGTGCGGGGACTTGGAGTCTCTTCCCTGCAAATGTGCAGCTCTCCTGTTTTGTGCATGTGCCCTGCCGCTGTGCATGGGGCTGTGGACGTCCCCCAGGGAGCCTCTTCTTATAGAGACCAGGTCGGGGACGCCGAGGGGTCCAGGGCGTCCAGCGGCTGGGGGCTGCAGGGTCCTTTATGCCTCACATCTGTATAACTCTACATTTTCATTTCTCTCAAATACACATTTAGTGGAATTTTATTGTCAGTTGCTTTTACAGCCATTAAAAATCAAACTCATTTTATTATCGGAAATTAAAGGCATGCACTCACAGGGAGACACACACTTGGAGCTCGGAGGAGGGGCTGCGGGAATAGGTCTCCCTGACTCGGCCGTTCAGGAGACGCTGCGAGGCTGCCTCACAGGGAGGAGCTGATGAAACCTGCGCCCGAGCAACACCTGAGGTTGCTCTAGGTTGGCTTTCCCCCCATTTTGCACGTTGCTGCAGATGAATGCCGCACCGTGTATCTGAGGATTAACTCCCAGGGTGGGAATTGGAGGGTCAAAGGGTGCGTGTGTTTTTATTGTGATTAATGTGGGGCTCAGGTCCCCAGCCCCCACCAGCACTGGGCTTTACGGCTTCTTACCCTTGACAGAGCCAGGATCCTGCAGGGACACCCCTTAGGGGATGGAGGTTGGCTGGCTGGTTACTAAGGCCGACTGTGGGGAGATCTTAGAGGGTCTAGGGGGGCTCTCTGCTGGGAATGCTGTTGGCAGGGACATTTCCGCCACCTACTGGGGTCAGGACTGGCCCCACCTGGGTTAGCCAGGACCTCAGTAAACTTGGAGCAGGCAGAGTGTCCCTTTGGGACCATAGCCACTGGCTTGTGGTTCCTTTGCTGGTCTGGAGTGAGGGGACAGCCAGGAGAGGGGCTTGGAAGGGGCAGTTCCCATCCTTGGAAGGGGCAGTTCCCAGAGCCTAAGGGGAGGGGTGGGTGATCCAGACTTGAGGGGACAGACACGGCAGGCTCAGGCTCAGCGGGCCTTGCCCTGATAGTCCAGCTGGGACCCTATTCTGAGCCTTCAGCGAGCCAGGGCTTGGAGCTGGGCGGGGTCGGGGGGGAGTCAGGAGGCCTGGGCCTGGGTCCAGCAAGCCACCCTCTCCGTGTTCCTCTCAGATCAGAGGGTGGCTGTGAGAACGGTGGAGGAAATGGGTAGAAAGGGCTGGAACATGTCTCCCGCAGAGAAAGTGCCCAGTAAATGTTTGTGGCGATCACTCTCACTGGCTCCCGCCTCCTGCTGCAGGGCTGGGAGCCAGAGGTTTGGGGCTGAGGGCTGGGTGGGCACTTGGGGATCCCTCTACTGTCACCTGAGAAATTGGGGCTCGAAGTCCAGGGGCTCGTCCAGGTGGGGCTGCTGTGTGGGACCCAGGCTGGTCCCTGCAAACCTGGGCGGGTATGGAGCCTTCTCAGGGAGGCAGCTGGACGTTTGAGATGCTCTCGTCAGTTCCCTTTGTGTCTCCCAGTCGCCAGGGGAATGGTCTTGCTGCACCCCAGGCCCTGCCGTCTCAGCCGGGGGTGGTAGGTGGGGCGGCGTGGGCCAGGCGTGAGGCCTCCCTCCCACCCTCACGCTCATCCCAGCTCCTCCTCTGAAGAACGGCAGCCTGGTGACGGGGTTATTTCAAGGGGATTCCCATGGAAACGGGGGTGGGAGGCTGCTCTGCGAGCTGTGTAACGTGAGTTGCCGAGGCTGTGTGGCCCCGACTGAAGGGTGCGTGTCCTCTGCTGGGACCTTCTCTGCACCTCGTGGGTCTCGGGCTGGGAGCCTCGGCCCGGGGGAGGCCAGTGCCCCCTCCGCTCTCCTGGGCCAGTGAGTGCGACCCCGACACTGGCACTGCCCACCGAGCCCCCAGAGCTCCTTCCTATGAGACCCAGGCTGGCTGCCAGGGGCCTCAGGCCTGGCCGTGGCCCAAAGCTCTCTTCTCCCCAGCAGGTCTCGGGTGGTGGCCGGCGCAGCTCCCCGGGTTCTCTTGGCCCGGCCTCTGTGCTCTGTGTGCTGATCGGCAGCTGTACTCCTTCGTTTTCGGTTGTGGCCTTCATTCATTCATCCACTCACTCCTGCACCCAGCGGGTTTTATTTCGCATAAGCAGCACCCTCCACTCAATGAAAGGTGGACTGGCTAACCTCTCTGAGCCTCACTTTTCCCGTCCGATCAATGGAAGCACGGATGCCTGGCCTCGTAGATGGTTGGTGGGGGTGGTGAGAAAGTCGGCTGTGGGTAAGGTGAGCTGTGCTGGCATCAACAGTATCTCCATGGCCACAGGGCAGACGGTGGGAGGCCCCTAGAGGCGGGGAGACCCCCTGGGAACTGCCTCGGGGTCTTTGCACCTGCTGAAGTGTCCTCAGGGTGGCGAGACTCATTGGCCAGGTCTGGTGACCCAGTGCACCTAAGGGAGGGCCTGGCCACGTTCCACTCGGCGTCCCCACTCGGAAACACGGAGACAGTCTGCGTGTTTGTGCCATGATTCCCCTCCTTCCTTGTGTTCAAAGAAGTGAACGAAGGAACGAAGTCCACCCCCGTGTCACCTGTGAAATGCAGAGTCACTGGGCAGGGAGCAGTGGGGCGCGGAGAAGAGCCGGGAAGGGGCTCGGTAACGCTGAGGGACCACGGGGAGAAGCACGGCGAGAGGACCCCGGGAGTGGCAGAATGAGTTTGGGATTTCTGGTCGTCCTGGCTTCCCTGCTTGTTACCCGGGACCTGGGCGCATGATGCGACCTTTTAGGCCTCAGCCTTCTCGTCTGTAAACTCAGGACGCCGCAGGCAGGCTTTGGTGATGCTGGAGGACTGGATAGGACAGCGGGTGTGAGGGCTGTCGCGGTGACGGGCGGCCTGCCTCCTCCTCCCCCAGCCCACCCCGGCCTCTGGGCGCAGACCTCCTGGGACAGGCGTCCGCGCCTCTGTTGTACGCATCAGTCTGTTTCCGATGCTGGGGGACCGTCTCCAGCCTGCGCTGAGCGTTCGTTAGCATCTCTACTGTGCACCTTGGTCTGTTCCTTGGTTCTGGGCTGTAGTTTTTGAATCTGTCCGCTCTTTCTGGTCAGGGGTTTGAGCCTGAGTGGGGTTCCAGGCCCAGGCACCGGCCGGGGGCTGCAGCAGCTCCGATCGCCCCGGGGCTGGCGGCTCGTCTGCCGTGTACGGGGCCGCCCCACGCCGGCCTCATCCCTTTACCCACACGCCGCGTGGGCCAAACGCGGAGGCTGGGCGGGATGTGCCTGGGGCCATCTGCTTGCAGCCCTTGGACCAGATGGCCTACAGGGACTCCGGGGGGGTGGAGTGGGGAGGGAATACATTCGCTGAGCACCCAGCGTCTCCGAGCCAGGCATTGCTGTCGTGATTCTACAAACCAGGAGCACAGGGCTCAGAGTGGTCAAGTCGCCTGTGAGAGTCACACAGCCAGGACGTGGCAGGTGGGATTCGAACCCAGGGCTTCCTGACCTCTTAGCTCTCATTCTGTCCACCAGGCACTGAGGTTCACGGTCATCATTCCAGCTGAACGCTGTGGCGGTGACCTACGGGAGATATTGATAAGCGGGGGTGACTCATGCAGGAGCCAGCGGACTCCGCTCCCAGTGACGATGACCGCCAGGTCCTGGGCTGTCCGCGGGCTTTTGCATGACCTTTGGGACTGCTTCCTGGAGCAGCATGGGACAGCCAGGAGGGGGGGGTCGGTCTGCGTGTCATAAGATACTCTTTGCCTACAAAGAGCTTTCTAGTAAATTCAGGGGAGGGTGGATAAGCTGGACTCAGCTTTGAGAGCTGACACTGATCCCCTGAGGCTGGTCAGGCTGAGGGGCTTTGCAGAACTAGTTCCGCCCGGGGCTGCTGCGTGGGCTGGACCCCAGGAGGGTAAGGCCAGGAGGGAGAGAGGGGCCTCGTCTCCTGATTAGGGCTCTGTTCTCCAGGGGGCCTCCGTGGAAAACAGGGCTCCCCACGGTGTGTGGAAATGGGCGGTGGGTGGCGATAGCCCAGCGGGGAGGCGGTCAAGCACAGTGATTCAGGACAAGGCCTCGGTGTGGCCCTGGACAAGTCGGGCCGGCCGCACAGCCAGCAGCTGCTCCGGGCTGGGGCGGTGGTAAGAGCCTAGACTCTGGAGTCAGGCCACGTGCATTTGAATCCCCACGCCCCTTGCTAGCTGTGTGGTCTGGAGGGAGTTGCTTAACCTCTCTGTGCCTGTTTCTTCACCTGAAAAATGGAGATGAAAAAATGGTATACTCAGGCCCTGGGGTGTTGGACGCTGAAAGGAGTTAATTTGTGTAAGACACTGAGGGAGGGCCTGGGACACGGCCAGTGCTGTTTGTCTTGGCGGCTCTGACGACCGCCGTGGTCCTTGCCGCTCGCCGCCTCCCCTCCCAGCCCGCGGGAGCCGTGCCGTCCTTGCTGTGCAGTGGGGCCTGGCACCACCTGAACGAAACTGAACTGAGTGGTCACGATCATGGATTGGCGGCCCCAGGGGCTGAAGCAGGTGGCCGGAGGCGGATTCTGCTTCCCGTGTGGGTGCTGGAGTGTCTGAGTAGATTGGTCCCGAGCCCGGGCCTCTGCCCACTCGCCCGCCTTCCTGCCAAGAGCAGGCGGGAGAGTCATCCGCAGCCCCGGGCTCGGAGGGGAGCGCAGGCCTTCTGCTGGGGGCAGATGGCCGGGAGGGGCGGCCAGGTGCTGGGGGCAGGCGCAGGAGACGGCACGTCAGACAGTCCGGTGGCCTCCTCGCCCTGGGCCCACCCAAGCCGCTGGCAGTTAAGTTGCCCGCCAAGATGCCACATGTCACAGCCGTCTGGGTCAGATCAGAGTGTGACAGCCCGAGCTCAGCAGCCCGGGGCGCAGGACGGATCCGAGAATGAGGTGGTCATGCTCACCAACTGGCCTCCGCCACCCACGGTCAGTGTTTGGCTCAGACGGGCTGTGTGCTGGCCGTGACCCAGGCGTCCGGTGGCTTCTGCTGTGGCCTGTGAGGTGTGCATGGAGGGCCGAGGGCTGAGGGGGAAGGAACTGTGTGGGACCCAGGGCTGCAGGCACCAGGCATTTAATTCTGGTTTTAGCTCTTGCAGGAGGGCCTGTGACCCTGAGCTGTAGACAAAGGTTCTGAGACTCGGGGGCTGGGTCCTTGCCCAGAGACCATGGCAGAGCCATCATCTCGAGTGGGTATGGTGGCCCATCCCCTCTCTTTCCACAGCACCACCCCTTTATCACATACCCAGTTCACCGCCAAGGTCCCGTCCTTCGTCTCTGGGGTGGTGACGAGGGGAGCCGAGGCCTGGGCTGAGGGAAGAGGCCCAGGGGTGGGTGAGGGGCAGGGGCCAAGTATGCTGAGTGGGTGACAGACAGCTGCAGAGTGGAAGGTGACACCTGAGCCATCGGCCCGCCAGGTGGGCAGCCTGGGAGGGCTCCCCAGGGACCGCAGGCTGCTCCGTAAGGCAGGACTGGGAAGTGCAGTGGGCGTCGGGGGCTGCGGGTTGCAGGCCTTGCAGGCAGGTGAGGAGACTGGTCTTCCCTACAGCCAGCCGGAGGGGCCGGGAAGGGCGCAGAGTTGGGTGAGAGGGACTTGAAGGAGAGGAGATTGGAGGCGGGGCTGCGGCTGATGTTGTAGGAGTCTGCCACGTCAGCTCGGGCCCTGTGCTGCTTTCGTGCATAAGGACCCCAGAGGGCTTTCGTTTTCTAGACCCCGCACCTGGGTCTCCCTCAGGCTGCTGCCCAGGGAGCTGGAAGTCCCTGGGACCCGTGTCCTCTGAGGCGTGGCCCTCACCTGAGGGCTGACGTGCAGTGGTACCCGCCCCCGCTCCTGACCAGGGCATCCCGAGGGGTGACCAACACTGTCCCCAGAGCTCCCCACAGACAGGATTGAGCCACAGTCACCATCCTTGGGACTTTCCTTGGTCTCGCCCCCTCCTGGCCTCCTTTCCATCCTGTCCCACTTCCCACCCCTTCCTGGTTTTTCTTGGAAACCCTTCGCTCGAGTCCTTGCGTCGGGGTTCGCTGGGACCCGACCTAATGCAGGGCAGTGAAGAGGCCGAGGGACTCATTCAGAAGGAGGCTCAGGGGACGTACGACGAGACCGGACCCAGGCAGCAGCCACGGCAGGAGGCGCTGAGGCCACGGCCCGCGGGAGGGACGTTCTGAGGCCTCAGAGGACCTGGAGGCTGGAGTCAGCACCGCGGACAGCGCCCGGGAAGCGCCTGGGCTGCCACCCTGGGTCCCCCCTTGCACTGGGCCCAGGGCCGCCCAGCTGCTTCCCCGCTGCTGGACGCCCCGCGTTCTCTGCAGGGCCGTGTGCCTGGGCCCGGCCTCCCCGAGGGAGCTGCTGACCTGTCCTCTCGCACCCACCCTGCAAATTCTTGGCCCAGGGGGACGGGATCTGACAAGACTTTGGTTTCTCCTGTTCCTGGTCGTGGGATGGGGACTCCGGCTTGGGCTCAGTGGGACAGGGGCCTGGTTGTGCAGGCTCGAAGCTCTAAAGGTAGACAGATGCCCTCCTCTGGGCCTTCCCAGAACATGAATCCGTGGAGCCCGTGCTCACTGGTCCGTCTGTCTGCCCACCCAGCACAGTTTGCTTTCCAGTGTTTGTTGACCCTGCGCTACGCCCTGGGGACCTGGAGATGGCTGGGGTCCCCTTGGCCATGCTCTGGGGAAGGAGCTGTGGAGGGAGAGACAGCTGGAGTGCCATTCTGACAAGTCCCGGGAGAGACGGGGCTGGGAGGCCTCCGTGTCGTGATGGGGGAGGGGAAGGGAGGGGCGACGTCCCTTGAACTGGTCTTAGGAGATTAGCCAGAGTTTTCCACGCAGCGAAGTGAAGGCGATGGGCAGCTGGGCGGGGGCGTTGGCTCCCAGAGGATCGGAATAGCACACTGTGCGCGCAGCAAGGCGTGGTTTGGGCTCCAGCGGGCTGAGGTGGGCAGAAGTGCGGATTCGGTTAGTAAGGACCCCGACAGGCGTCCCGGGGCACCGGGGCTTGATCTGGGAGGTCCAGCGTCCAGCAGAGGTATTTAAGCTGGAACGTGATGGAGTCCGATTTTTAATTTAGGGCGTTCTTTCCAGCCTGGATGGGAGAGCGGACCAGGCGGGGCGCAGGCAGAGGGGGAGGCTTTCCCACTTAACCGGGAGGGGAGAGGACTGGTCCCCGGGCCAGGCTGTGAGAGGCTGTAACCAGAAGCACCCGCGGGCCCAGACCACGTCTCCCTAATTTAGGAAAAAAATGGGAGGAAAGATCCTTCCCATCTCTGCTCTTCTGGGATGGAAACAAGCTATTTTGAACCAAGCTAAAGTTAGATTTCTAATTTTCTTTTGGACCCGCGTGTCGCTGCGAGCAGTCGAGGCCGGGGCAGCCCTGCGTGGACGGAGTGCCATAAATCAGCGCACGTCACAGGCCGCAGAACAAGCCGTCTCCACACGCGGCACGTCCCCGCACTTGTAATAAATCTAATTCTTTATCTGTTGGGGGCTTCGGACTAGAGTAATTAGTCATTTCTGCTGATTCCAGCAGACCAGCGCTTATGCAGGGTTAATGGAAAGCACGTGTATTTGAACTGCCTCGCTGCCCTTGCGAGCAGCGGAGGATCCTGTTTGCTTCTTTGTTGCCTCTTCTAGAAATAGGTCGGCAACAGGAGTAACAAGCCCCAGGCCCTGAGTTCCTGCCGCACCCCCGCCCCCGGCGTGCTCAAGGGTTCAGTGCGGAAGGGACGCTGGTCCCAGTGCCGTCCGCCCTGCGTGTTCCAGGCCCTTCGGTCCATCCCACCACGGGCTGTGTTTGCTCGGGGCCCATGCTGTGTCTGGTCTCTACCCCCTGCCCCGTCCTGGGTCAGGAACTACCTGTATACCCTCGTGTTAGTATTCACGTCGTATTTTTCTTTAGAAGTTGTCTCTTGCCCTGGCTGGTGTGGCTCAGTTGGTTGGGTGTCATCCCGTGCACCCAGAGGGTGCCTGTTCAATCCCGGTCAGGGCACACGCCCGGTCAGGGCTCTAGGGGCGTGCAGCAGGCGGCTGATTGATGCATAGCTCCCACGTCGATGTTTCTCTCTCCCCCTTTCTCCCCCCCCTTCTTCTTTCTCTAAAAATCAAGAGAAATATAAATAAAATTAAAAAAACAAACCACCAACTGGCTCTCTACCATAAATGGAAAACCAGCAAATCACACACACACACCCGGAACTGTAAAGATAAGCGCGGGCGTCTCCGCGGGAAGGGGGCCTACGCACCCCCGAGAGGTTTCATCCGCCGAGCTGCGTGTTAACCGCATCGGGCTGCAGGACAGGCTGAGGCGGGCAAGCCCACCCGAAGCTAGTGCGGCCTCGAACTGAAACACTAACAAAAATGGTAACGATGCTGTAACAATGTAGCGTGGCTTTAAAAAAACAAGTTAAATTCCTAATAAAGAAATGTTCCAGAAATTATACAATTTTATCTTAGAAAAACAAAGGTGAAGGTCGTTTGTGGAAAGGGGCCGTAAGGGAGGGAGCAAAGTCCGGAGGGAGACAAGTCCCGAGTGCGGGAGAGAGACTCGCCCACCGACCCTTCCGGCTGAGCTGTGGGAAGAGGAGCACAGGCGCCCCCGGCCGTGCTCCCTGGCCGCTTGCTGTGTCCAGCTGTTGGTATATTTTGTGTTCAGCGGCTCCTGTGGCTGGCACAGAACATTAACAAACCAGGACAGGCCAACCTGGCTCCCACGTTACACTGTATCATTCTCTGGTTACGAGTCACCTGTGACGTGATTTGCTTTGCAGAGGCCGTGGTCGCAGCAGAACGGACTGTCCGTGGCCGGCAGTGCTGTTACATGCGGGCTGGAGGCTGCTGTCCTGGGCTGCGATTGGGGACCGTTAGTCCAGCGGCCTGGGATGAAGAGGGGCAGGAAGGAGAGGGTTATGGCAGCTCTGGCGCAGACCCATGACGTGCGCCCTGATGGGCCTCCCGGAAAACCTAGGAAAGCTGCAGCACTGTGTGGGGACTGGTCCAGAAGACTGAGAGGAAAACTAGCTCATAAAATATTCCTCTGCCCTCCCTTGCAAGGGTCCATAGTTCATGGTGAGAAAACTCACAGAGAAAGGAGACGGCAGTCACCCACGCAGGCCGGAAGGCAGGGTGTCTGTGCACAGGGTTGTCGCGAGGGTCAGATGAGACAAGGTATGAGAGAGCAGACAGAGGAGGTGGCGATGGCATTGGGGGCGGAGATGCTCTCACGCAGCTCGAATGGTGCCACCCGGCGCTTCTGCAGACAGCTGAGCGCGGCACAGTGGCGCTGCTGTGGGCCTGAGTCCCTGGGAATATTCATGAGTTTTTCAAGTGCATTTCAGTGAACACAGCAGACAGATGGCGGGAGACGCGACTCCTTCTGCTTTGCCCCTTTGTCTAGGTTGAGTTCAGTTTTGAAGACCGGGGTCCTAGCGGATATATGAGTGACAGCGTCCTGGGCAAGGGCACGTTGACGGGAGCTATTCCCAGCTTCCTCTGGCCCCGGTCTAGTCACCCTCCTCTCTGGGCCCCAGTTTCCCGACTTGAAAAGGAAGGGGCTGCGCCAGATGGCCCCCGAGGCCTCTCCAGGCCTCAGTCTCGGCTCCCCGGTTGGTTCCGAGCAGGAGGAAGGGGTGGCTGTCACCAGGGGGTAACTTACTCCTGAGTAATTCCAGTTGTGGATCTTCACAGCCACTCCCAGCACTTGACTGGCTTTTTTGAGGAAGTGGAACCAGACACTTGTCCTTCACTTTGTGACCGTAAACTTGGATGCCCAGAGGAGCCAGGCAGGTCGTGTCAGTGAGCAAAGGTCAAAATGTGTAAGGAAGACGCAGTGCAGTGTGACGCCAGGCGCGGCAAAGTGCCGTTCCGCCCAGGCGTCAGAGGGTGGTGGGGACTGGGGCGTGCGGGCGAGCAGAGCTTCGTGGGACTCCAGCGTGGCCGGCTCTTACAGTTCCTGAAAATAAATCAGGATTTCGGGTTTGTATGTCAAATTTTCCATTTTTAAATGTTCACCAAGACGTTTTAAAATATCATTGGGGCCAAAGCACAGCTGTGGGCCGAGTCGCCCAAAGACAGCTTGGGCATTTGCGACCCCTGTTTGACCCCTGCTTTACGGTCTGTGCCGGGGTTTGGTAAACTGTGGCCCACGGACTGAAACCCGACGCCTCCCATTGCTGTGGACGAGCTGGGTGGAGGGCAGCTGCCGTTCGCTCGGGGATCGCCCGCGGCTGCTCCGGGCTCCGGCGGTGGGGCTGAGCCCTGACAGTGTGGCCTGCGGAGCCTCAGGCATGCACTGTGCAGCCCTTTGCAGAGCACGTGCGCTGCTCCCGGCCTACGGGGATGGGCCATTGAGGGGCAGGGGACACATCGTGGATGTGGAGCCAGAATGACCACATTCAGAGCCTGGCTCAGGGAACTCCTATTTAAAAAGCAAAGACAGTGTTTCCCTTTCCCCCTTTGGGAATCATCTGGAAGCGACAAGTGGAACAAGTGGAAATGCAGATGCCATCCCCCTTCCTACGTGGCGGGGAAGTTCAGTAGGGGTCGGAAGTGGGGGCAGGAGGCTCCGAGGGCGACAACGCCCAGGCTGCAGGGCGCAGGCGCAGCGGGGAGCAGGAGGGAGTGCGCACCGGGCGGTCGCCTGGACGGGACACCCCCGGTCCCCATGCAGCAGCCCGGAGGCCGCGTCGGCTGGTGTGGGAGCCTTCCCTGAGCGACCTGTTGGTTTTCGTGGAGGTCTAATGGATATAACATTGTATCAGTTTCAGGTGCACACAGTAAAGAGTCACTATTTGTATTTATTGTGATCACAGCAGGTCTAGTTAACATCTATAACCTCGCATTGTTACAAAGTCTTCTTTCTTTGATGAGAATTTTTAAGATCTACTCTCCTCGCTACTTTCAGACACACAACACAGTGTTAACTACAGTCTCCATGCAGTACGTCACATCCCAGGACTTACTTATTTTATAACTGGAACTTTGTCTCTTCTGACCCCTTCACCCATTTCACCCACCTCATCTCCCACCTCTGGTGACCGCCAGTCTGTTCTCTGTATCTGTGAGCTTGGTTCTTTTTGTTTGTTTGTTTAGATTCCACATGGACGTGAGATAATATAGTATTTGTCTCTCTGTGTCTAGCTTATTTCACTTAGCATAATGCCCTCTAGGTCCATCCATGTTGTCGCGAATGGCGGGATTGTCTTCTTTTTTATGGCTGTGTAATATTCCATTGCATACACATTTTATTCATTCAGTCATCTCTGAGACCTAGTTTTATACAAAGTTTTGCTTTGTACAGTCTGGGCTGAGCATAGTCTCACAGGGACAACCCGCATTTTTAAGGAACAGTCTCCTGGGGAGGCAGGGTGGAGGAAGGAGCTCCGTGTGGGGTGCAGGCTTGTAGCCTCTGACCTTTGCCCACAAAAATGTCAAGTAAAGGCCAACAGAACTGACCCTCACTCACCGCTGTGTCCTAAGAACTGTCTCACGC
This sequence comes from Miniopterus natalensis, assembly GCF_054644295.1. Classification (NCBI taxonomy): domain Eukaryota; kingdom Metazoa; phylum Chordata; class Mammalia; order Chiroptera; family Miniopteridae; genus Miniopterus; species Miniopterus natalensis. The sequence goes on along the minus strand of NC_142081.1, from coordinate 198,757,586 downwards.
TTTGGACTATCCTGCACATGAATCTTGTATAAATTAATGGTTCAGGAAGAACGCTCCTCATGCAAAGATAATAGTAATAATCTATAAAGAATAATAGTAAGAACCAGCGTGTTACCCTAAAAACACCAGGAAAGGAACAGGTAAAGAATAGGCAAGAGAAAATAGTTGCCACTAACCGGATGAAAATTTCGCTCATACAGAATGCCTTGAGTGAAAGAAGTCCTGGAGGCAACCCACCCACGCAGGCTTTGCTCTCAATCCCCAGGGGCACAGACTGGGGTGGGCGGGTCCACAGCAGGACCAGGGGTAGTGGCCTGACCGCTGGGGCTGCAAGGCTCGGGCCCTGTCTCAGCCCCAGCCGTCCTCTCTGTGCACCCCCTGCGCCCTGCCGCGCTTTATCTGGGCAGGTGGCTCAACCAGTGGCGTCTGGGCGGCTCATACCAGCTCTGCCAAAGGTCTAGTTTTGTGGCCAGTCATTATTTTGTTGGTACGTTGAAACAGGCCCTCGTAGGAGTATTTACACCATAGATATTGGCAGATGCTACAGTTCACGGCCTCTGCACCCACACCCCAGCCAGCTGTTAACCCTTTGGGCACATCACTAGTGCCTTTCAGAGCCCCCTCCTTCTCTCTCTCCCCCTTTACTAGGTTATGCTGGTCCTGGGTTTGAAAACAGAACTATACCCGTGGTCTAGAATCTCCACAGGCACCGTCCCCCGTGAGTGGGTTCCCTTAAGGTCGAGCTTCTCAAAGTCTGGCAGGTGGCACAGTGCCTGGGGTTGTAACTATCTCCCTCTTCTCGATTCTCACTAAGAACAGTGATGTCTGCAGAGCTGTAATTTGGTGAAATAAGCAATGAATAGATTACAAAACTGGTCTGAATTTTCCAAATGAACACAACAAAGAAGTACTGGCTGGGGACCACTATTGTTGCTCCCTGCTGGGTGGGTCCAGGTTCTGAGTGTCCAGCGAGCAGAACTGGCTTTGGGCCTCTCCTCTCACCGAGACTCTGAGAGCCAGTTCTCACCAGCACCCTGAGGGTGGCGCTGTCCTCTGTCTGCCTGCACCTGTGACCCCTTTGGCCTCTCACCGATATGCTGCAGCAGAGGCAGGCGGAGGAAGCGGGGACTTGGTGGCTGGGCTGCCGGTGTGGGCTGGGTGGCCTCCGGCAACTTCCTTCACCTCTCTGGGCCTCTGCTTCCTCCTGGGGAACCTGGATGATTCTCGGGGACCTTGCAGGGTTTGAGGGGTCAGGTGGGACGGTGCAGCTGGCAGCCGGGAAGCACCATGCCTGCACATCAGGACATAGTTGTGGCGACTCTCGCTGATTTTGGTGCTGGGACAGGGCAGCTCACCATGGAAACGGAAATGGATTCACGTGGCCACATCTTAAGCAGAAGTTCCTGTCCCGAAGTTTGATCTTGGTCCAGACACGAGGTGATGTGACCGGTTGAGCCCTGGGAGGCTCCTAAGATGATGAAACTGGTGCATTCAGGTTGGGAGAGGCCCCTGCAGACCTGGCGTGTGACCTCGGGCGAGGCAGGTGGCCTCTGGGGGCCTCAGTGTCCTCAGTGCGCCTGGCCCGGAGGAGCAGGCCAGCTCCAGAGCGGGCCCTCAGGCCTCCTCGGGTGCTGTGGGGCCTGGCTGGCCCCCATCCGCACCCCACTTCTCAGGGGCTCCCCAGCGCTCAGACCCTTTCTTCTTGGACACGACCGGGTGTTTGTTTATCCCCTGACTGCACTCCGCTCGATCAAGAATCGACGTCCATGGTTTGAGTGCACAGTAGAGCTTCAAGGAGCTGGTTACACAGTATGAGACAGGTGATAAATTCAGCTTTTCATCCCTGTCAGAGCTGCTTATTACAGAACCAGAAGCGGGACCAAGCGGCGGCTGCTCCGCAGTGTGTGACTCAGACTCAGAACCGCGTCGGACCCGAGCCGCTCTGGCTGGTGTTTGTTTTTTTTTATTAATCCCCGCCCGAGGATATTTTTTCCATTGCTTTTCCGAGAGAGTGGGAGGGAGAGAGAGAGAGAGAAACATGGGTGTGAGAGAGACTGTTTATACTCGGTTAACACCATCTACAGGGCCCCAGACCCCAGCACTCCCTTCAGTGTGCCCCGTGGTAGGCTGAGAGCACAGGGACCCAGTCACAGGTGACCGAGTCCTGGGAAATCGTAGGTTCTCAGCCGCCTCCGTTCCCTTAGCGGGCGGGAGTGAGGAGTGGGTGTAGGGAAGCAGCGGGGGGCTGCCCCTGGGGCCCGCAGGCAGGGCCGTGGCTGACAGTTTGCAGAAAAAGTACATGGATCCCTGGGAGGGGACGTCGAGTGGCGGCTCCGAACCCCGGGTGTGGCCGTGAGGGCCTCACGGCTGCTCCGCTGGTGGCAGGTGGCGTGCTCTGGATCCACGCACGGGGAATGAGCTTCTCCTCACCTTCCTCACCGGGGCTTCGTGCTCGTGAAGGAGACATTGGCAGTGGGGCTTGGCAAGAAGCAAGCCATTTGTCACGGCTGCGTGCCAGCCTGCGCGTCGGCCCAACCTGTCCTTGGGAAGTCTTGCCCACCTGGTGATAACACAGTGCCCCAGAGGAGGCGGCATTATGGGCAGGAGGAATCGGGGGCTCCAGTCAGGAGTGGGTTGAACGGTGTCCCCCAAATTCATGCCCACCCAGAACCTCAGGACATGACCTTATTGGAAATCGGGCCTTTGCTCACGTAATTGCTTAACTTAAGAGGAGGGCACACTGGGCTGGGTGGGCCCTGAATCCAGTCGGTGTCTTTATGAGAAAAAGACAGACACTCGGAGACACACAGGCTGAAGGCCGCCTGAGGACGGGGCCAGAGACGGGAGGGACAAGTCTACGGGCCAAGGCATGGCCAGGGCGGCCGGCAGCCCCCGGAGGGTAGCAGGGAGGCGCAGCTGGGTTTGCCCCCGGAGCCCCCGGGGGAGCCACCCGCTGACACCTGGGCGTCGGGCCCCCGGCCTCCAGAGCTCGAGAGAGCACGTTCTGTCCTTCTGAGCGTCTCCGTTGGTGGGAAAGGAAACGGAGACACAGCCCGGCCCAGCCCCGAGCTGTCTGAGTCGTTTCTTCTTCTGCAAAGTGAGGTGTTAGGTGGGAGCAGTGACACGTTTTCTGGGAACAGCCAGATAGCCTGTATTTTTATTTTTGTTAATCCTGACCCAAGGGTATTTTTTCCATTGATTTTTTTTTTTTTTTTTGAGAGAGAGTGGAAGGGAGGGATGGGGGGGGGGGGGAGAGAGAGAGACATCCATGTGAGAGACACATGGACTGGCTGCCTCCTGCTGGCTCCCCAACAGGGGCCGGGGGTCGAGCCTGCACCCGAGGTACGTGCGCTCGGCCTGAATCCAACCCGGGACCTTCCAGTGAGCGGGTGATGCTCTAACCACTGAGCACACGGGCCAGGGCCAGAGAGTCCGTATCTTAGACTTTGCTGGCCACATACAGTGCCTGTTGCATATTTTCCTTTGCTTTGTGGTCATCGTGAGCTGTTTGTTTCACAGCCTGTTAAAAAGGCAGAAACTGCCTGGCAGCTGTGGCTCGGTGACTGAGCGTCGACCCGTCAGCCAGGAGATCGCGGTTCTGCTCTCGGTCGGGGCACATGCCCGGGTTTCGGGTTCGACCCCCAGTGGGGGGCGTGCAGGAGGCAGCTGATCAATGACTCTCTCATCACTGATGGTTCTCTCTCTCTCCCCCTTTCCCTTCCTCTCTCTGAAATCAATAAAAACATATTAAAAATAAAATAAAAAGGCAGGAAACATTCTTGATCTTGGGCTGGATCTGGCCCTGGGGCTGCAGTTCTGTCTGTAGGGAGCCCGGCCACCTGTCAGGCCAAGTGGCTGTGGATTCTCCTGTGGGTTCTGCCGTGGGGGCCACAGGCTGCCGAAAGGGAGGCGAGACCGGAGCCCCAGGCGCTGGTTCTCTCACCTGTCGGAGGGACGGTGCCTGGTTTTCCCGAGTGAAGGCCGCGGGGACAGCGCCAGGCGGGCGCGTGCCTCCCAGTCTTCCTGCTCGGCCTGTCTGTTCACACGTCACTCCCTGGAGCTGGGCACAGGGCCTGGCACGTGGCGGGAGCACAGGGCAGGCTTGTTTGAAGAATGAAGGGGCCATTCTGGAAGCCGTCTCTGGGTCGACCGTCCCTGAGGTCCCTCTGTCCTAACGGTGACTCCCGCGGTGACTTCCCTTCGGGAGGCTGGTGCTCTGCTGAGTCCCCTGCGCAGCCTGTGGTGGCAGAGGGGAGGGCCAGCCGCAGCGCAGTGTCTGCCTGGCGCGCGGGCCGGAGGGACGATCGGTGCCCCAGCGGAGAGACATGCTGGGCCCAGGCTTGGCCCCGAGATGCAGGATCTAGAGAAGACAGGAGTGACCTTGGGAGCAGCTCGAGTTGGTGCCGGGAGCACGGAGTTTGCAGTCAGACAGGCCTGGGTTTGGATTCTGGCTTTGCTGCCTGGCAGCTGTGTGACCCCGAGTGAGTGTCTTAACATTGCTGGGCCTTGGCCTCCTCTCCAGGTCAGGGCATGCCCTCCCTGTGGGTGCGTCCCGAGTGTGGGCACGCATATAATCAGTATAGAAATTATTGAGATATTTCACATTCTGTTTTTCGCACTGAATCTTTTAAATCTGGTGTGTGTTGTATGCTTGCAGCCCATCTCGGTCTGGACTAGCCCCATTTCAGGGGCCCCGGGGCCACATGTGGCAGGTGGACACTGTACAGGGCATCGTGGCTCTGAATGGTGACTTTGCTTTGTATCCTTTCAATGTATTTTTACCCACTTTTGAATAGTTTAAAATAGTTTAAGGACTTTTCAGTTCATTGTCTAAGACAGTGACTTCAAAATGCTGGGTTTCCAGTAATAAATGCTCATGAAATCATTAAGTCCATTGTCCCAGACTCTCCGTGTCCTGTTTTTGCTGGGTCCTTGTTGGCCAGGTAGACCATCATCAATGCTCATTTCTTTTCTTTTTTTTAAAAAATATATCTTTATTGATTTCAGAGAGAGGAAAGGAGAGAGAGAGAGAGAAACATCAATGATGGGAGAGTCATTGATCGGCTGCCTCCTGCACGCCCCCGACTGGGGATCGAGCCCGCAACCCGGGCCTGTGCCCTGACCGGGAATCAAACCCCGATCGCCTGGATCCTAGGTCGACGCTCAGCCGCTGCGCCACGCCGGCCGGGCGATGCTCGTTTCTGATTAGTGAGTGTGCTGGTTTTCTGGGTCTGCCATGTTGTATTGCCTCAAACTCAGTGGCTTAAAACAACAGGAGTGTTTTGTTTGGTTGGTTTTTACAGTTCTGCAGCCAGAGGCCCGAGGGAGGGCTGTGTTCCCTCCGGGTCGCTCGGAAAGAAGCCGTCCTCGCTCCTTCCAGCTTCTCAGGGCTGCCCGCGTTCCTTGGCCTGTGGCCGTGTCACTCCAGTGTCCGCCTTCCTTGTCACGTTGCCTCCTCCGCAGTGCGTCCCTTCTAAGGACACTCGTCACTGGGCTTAGGGTTCACTTGGATAATCTAGGCTGCTCTCCTCTCAAGGTCCTTCACTCTATTACACCTGCAAAGACCCTCTTCACAAGTAAGGTCACGTTTACAGGTTCTGGGGATTGGAGGGTGGACACACCTTTTGCAGGGCCGCCTTTCACCCCACCGCAGTGGAACGTGAGGTTTTGACAGTAAGAATGAAGAAGTGAGGAAGACGAGACGGTTTTATCTTTCTCAGGTATGAAATGCAGACGATAGTAATGGGTTATGACAGGCAAATCCTCAGCGTCCTTTCTCAGTGTAACGGGAGACGCTGGCCCACGTGGGCTGGGGTTGGGTCACTTTGGCCAGGGCTGGATGTGAGCGAATTTGATAAACAAATCTGTCAGACTCACAGAGGGAGGCAACCGAAAGACAGCAGAAAGGCAAGGACGTCTTAGATTGTTCAACAATAAACACGGTGCCCGGCCGGCGTGGCTCAGCGGTTGAACCAGGACATCGCGGTGCGATTCCCGGTCAGGGCGCATGCCCGGGTTGCAGGCTCCGTCCCCAGCAGGGCTGTGCAGGAGGCAGCCCATCCATGATTCTCTCTCAGCATTGATGTTTCTCTCTCTCTCTCCCTCTCTCTTCCTTTCTCTGAAATCAATAAAAGACACATTTAAAATATTAAAAAAATTGCCCGGCCAGGCGTGGCTCAGCGGTTGAGCGTTGACCTAGGATCCAGGCGATCAGGGTTCGATTCCCGGTCAGGGCACTTGCCCAGGTTGCGGGCTCGATCAATGACTCTCTCATCATTGATGTTTCTCTCTCCCTCTCCTTTCCTTTCTCTGAAATCAATAAAGATATATTTTTAAAAAAGTAATAATAAAATATAAAAAAAATTAAAAATTAAAAAAATAAATATGGTGCCCGGCCAGCGTGGCTCAGAGGTTGAGCGTCAACCTATGAACCAGGGTGTCGGTTCGATGCCCGGTCAGGGCACGTGCCCGGGTTGCAGACTCGATTCCCAGCAGGGGGCGTGCAGGAGGCAGCTGATCAATGACTCTCTCATCATCGATGTTTCTTTCTCTCTCCCTCCCTCTCTCTGAAATCAATAAAAAATATATATATATAAAAAGAATATATTTAAAAATAAATAAATCGCCACGGGGTAACACCTAGTGCGCTCTGGAAGGGCTGGGCTCCGCCAGCACTAAGAAGGGCTCAGTGTCCTCATCGTGACTGTTTACGTGCATGTCACACCCCCCGTGTTATTGAGCGGAGGACGATAGCTAGACTGAGGGGAAAGGAGACTCCTGCCCAGATACAAAGCAGAGGGCGCCGCTGAGTCCCTGTCACCCAGTGGGGCTGGACGACAGCAGCCCGCCCTAGGGGTTCTCGGGGCGCCAAGGCGATGCCGGCTCCATGGCCGCGCGTGTTCACGCCCGCTCCATGTGCCCGTCCTTCTGTCTGGCCATCAGGATGGCGCTACTCGGGGCTTGCAACTGAGGTTTCCTTGATGTTGTCACGTCGGCATCTGGATTCCAGGGCAGCTGCTCCCCAGGCCCAGGCCCTCCCCGGTGTCAGGGGCCCTGCCTGGCCCCCCTAACCGCCCCGGGGGCCGGGGACTTGCTAATGAGCCCGGGACGCCATAACCGGTACGAATGCGTCTGCGTTACTGCTGGCGTGGGGCTGCCCTTGGGATCCCTTCCCGCCTTTAAACTGGGAATTCTCCCTCTGCCTCTGAGTCGGAAGAGGCTCCTGTCCTCGCTGTGGCGTCCGTTTATCCCTCCCCCCCCATCTGTGTCGTTCGTTTTTTCAGCGAACCTCCCTGGAGGGTCTGCTGAGGGCCAGCGTCCAGAGCTTGCTGGACACAGAGGCGGGGAGGGAAGCAGGGCTGTGGGCCTGACCCGCTCCTCTCGGGGGCTGCGTGACCTCGGGGAATTCTTCAACCCGTCTTGCTTGGTTTCCTCAGCTGTGAACCGAGATGAATGTACGGTTAGCTGAGCCCCAAGAGCTGCAGGCGCCCCTCGGAAATCCTGGGATCTGCTTTTCCTGACTCGGTGATTCTCAGGCGGAGGGGACTGAGCTGGAGGGATTCTTACCGGAGGCCCGTCCCTCCCCTCCCCTCCCCTCGCCCACCCTGTTGGCACCACTGCTTCGTGGATCTAGAATAGGTTGTGTCCCCGACAGGGTCACCAGGTTTAGCAAACAAATGGACAGTTTGCCCAAAATAAATTTGATTTCAGAAAACAAATTTTTTTATAGGGTGTGTATGTCCCGTATCATATTTGGGATATACCTACATGAAGAATGATTGCGTCCTGGCTTTTACATGGCAACTCCGGTCCCTGGGCACGTTGCAGAATTTCTGGTTGCCCGGTCCAGCCACCGCTGCCCACTTTACAGATAACCGAACTGAGGTCCTGAGTGGCCGAGCACCAGAGCCGAGGCTGGACAGCGAGGTGGTGGTGGTCCAGGAGGGAGCCGGGCCCCCTGACCCCCCCCCCGGGAGGAATGGCAGAGTGGAGCCCCCCGGGTGAGAGGTGGTTGTGTGTTTGACCCCAGGACTAAAGGATCGCTCCGAGGCATTGGGTCCGAGCTTGGAGAGGGGTCAGCGATGGCTTCCAGGGAGCCGGCCCCTCCGCAGCCTCCCTCAGCCCACGTTTCTCGTAGTGGCCACACAGCTGGAATCAGGGTTGGGACTTAAGTGCGATTTTGTTTCTATCTATTTTTTTTGCATCAAATGAAACTCGGGGGAGCCGAAGAAGACAGGAGTTGTTCTCACCATTCTCGGCTTCAAGCCAGCCCGTCTCCGGCTCCCCCGAGGGCCTGTCCCTGCGGAGGAGCCACCTGCCCCTGTAAGTGACGCGGAGCTGCTCCGCCCGCCTCCCCTTACTGCCCCGCACGGTGGGCGGTTCCCGAAGCCCACCCAGCTGTGGGAGATGCGGCCGCCTTCCCGCCGAGAGCGGTAATTGAAGTTCTCTGACTGCTCTGCGGTTCTAATTAGCCCGAGTGACTCCTGCCTTGGTTCACGGCTCCTCCGCCTCCTGGTTTACCAGCTGGTCCTAGAAGGTGTGAGTTAGTCAGAGAGCAAGGGGACGCCTGCATTTCCTTGACCGAGCGGGTCTTTCTCAGGGGTTTGCTCAGGGCCTCCCCGAGGGGTGGCGTTTGAGGCCCCATCCGCTTCCTCCGCTCGGCCGCCGTCCGCCCTGGGATGGGGGCTCCAGCCCTGCACACGTGTGCCCCTTCCCACCCGCATTGCCCCCTCCTCCTGGAAGCCATCCCTGACCCCTGGCTGGGCCCTCAGTTACCGTGTCTCCCTCCACTGGCCGCGCCACTCAGTTCTTGTTTACACCCCTGACTCCCCCAGGAGGCTGGGGCCTCCTGAGGGCGGGGTCTCCGTGTCTGGTTCGCTCCGGGCCGCGTGTGGAGGTGCAGCGTGTCTGCTGGGACGGGAGGAGGGAGAGCGTTACCGGCGGGGTCTGGGCCCGGGGGGTCCGCCTAAGGCCCGCCGCAGTGTGTGGGTGCTTGACTTCCTGCGGGGTGATTGTGAGGGTATGTTTATTAAAGCTGGAGACAGTAAAACCAAGGAAGGGCTTAAGGTAGGAGAAGCAACAGGGGAGAGAAAGTCAGGGAAAGGGGGCCTCGGAGACAGGCTCCGGGGGTTAGCCCGGGTCGAGCTGCTGCTGCCCACTGCTCCTCTGGTTGCGAGTCTCGTGGGGTCACGTAGCGTTTAGGAGAAAAACAGCAGAGATACGAGGCCTGGGCTCTGGTGAGAGGCCTCAGTGGCTCCTTGGTCTTGAGGCTTTTTTTTTTTTAGTTGATTTCAGAGGGAGGAAGGGAGGGGCAGAGAGAGATAGAAGCATCAATGATGAGCGAGAATCACCAATCGGCTGCCCGCTGCACGGCCCTGCTGGGGATCGAGCCTGCAGCCTGGGAACAGGCCCTGACCGGGAATCAAACCAGCGACCTCTTGGTTCATGGGTCAACGCGCAGCCACTGAGCATACCGGCCGGGCGTCTTGAAGCTTTTTATTTTTCTTCCGCCACCTGGAATCCTAGGGGAAGTCTCAGGCTAGAGTCCTAACAGGATATTCATTAGCTTTTCAGGTGTGTCCTTCAGGATGTTGATTCATCAAAATAGAGGGGTCAGGGATTATTTTCTGGTTGGTGAGTTTCATTTTTCAAGAACGTCATCAAGAATGTCATTGAAGAGGAACAGGGACCGAGGCCGGTCTGCCCCAGGACGGTCTGGAATGTGTAACCGTTTGCTCCTAAGTGTCCTTCGTTGGGGAAGATAAAACCTTGTGGTTTATCAGCTGGCTGTAAATTGCTCAGATTGTTTGGCCTTAATGATTTTGTCTCAGTTTCCCTTATTCCACGTGTCAAGGAGCTTCCCTCGCTTCTTACTGTCCTGCCTCAGGGAGCAGGGATCCTGGGTGGGAGGAGGGGTTGAGTGGTCGGGGCGCAGGGCACCAGGCGGGGGGCGCCCTGGGACTCTCCATGGAGGTGCGTGCCCAGGCCGGGCGGGGGCAGGCGAGGCTGACAGCGGCTTGGCCAGCTTTGCCAACCATGACCTCAGCACCCAGCTCAGTGCCCGAGCCCATCTCCCTCCACACCGAGAACAGACACAGGCTTGGCAAGGGGTCTGATGGACACACTGATGTGATGAGGCCTGAAAGGTGTCCTGTCAGCAGGCCAGTTGGCCCCACTCGCCCGCCTGCCGGCTGGGGTGTGAGGAGCCGGCTGTGTCCTGCGCCGGGGATGTGCCTGCGGGAGCCAGCGCGGGGAGGACCGAGCCAGCCCAGGCCAGCTGCCCGGATGCCGGCCGTCGGTCTGGATCAGCCCCAGGCCCCCACCCTCCTCCACACAGCGGCCCCTCATCCTGACAAGGGACAGCACAGTACCGTTTGCAGACCCCTCCAGCATGGGCAGTTCTTGTCCCCATCACACAGATGGGGAAACTGAGGCTCAGAGAGGTGAAATGACAGCTGGGAGAGGGTAGGATGCAAAGCCGGGACCCTAATGGCAAAATCCCCACATCTCAAACTCTCTCTCTGCCTTTGTCTCATTTATTAATTCTTACCTCCCCCCTTCCTCTCATATCCAGAGAGTTTTGGATCTGGTTTGGATGCATTATCATAATAACCTAGTACCGACTGCAGCTAACAGTTTTTGAGCAGTTTTCCATTGCCAGGCATTTGATATTTGTTGTGTCATGAAATCGTGACCACCCTGAAAGGACAGCGTTAGACCCATTTCAGAGATCAGAGCAGGCTCAGAGAGTGTCTGTAAGTTGCTGAGAATCGGGCAGCCGTGAAAGTGGGGTCTCCCGTCCCAGCGTGGTCAGTGCTTCACCAGTGGCTGTCAGACCTCAGCACACCCCGGGGGGCCTTGTCAATTGCAGGTTCCGGGCCCATCGACTCTGATCCAAGGGTCTGGATGGGACCCTGGGAGCCCCCGTCTGCAGGAGGGAAGCCAGGGGACTGTGTGGTGGGAGCTTCAGGAGACTGTGTGGCAAGGGAGCAGCAGGGAGCAGGTGGGCTTCTCGGTCCCCGTCACCTTGACCCTGTAGCTGCTGGCCTCAGCCATCTGACCACCTTGAGGGCCCAGGGGTCTGACTGAGGGGCGGCCCCTGGAGGGCTGTGCTGGAGCCCGATCTGGGGCGTCACCGCTGCTGTGAGCACAACCCGACCTGGCCTAGATTCAAACCCCGCGGCCTGGCTGGGTCCTGGTCACCACAGGCAAACCCTCAGCTGCTCAGCCCCATCCCCAGGCCCATCTGCCTCTGTGCCGGCCAGGCCAACAGCTACTCAGCGGGGGCTGTCTGGCCTGGCAGGGGGAGCTGGCAGCCACAGCCCTGGGCCTTGTGGGGCACCCACCGAGGGGGCAGCACTGGTCCCCACTTTCTCTGGCTCTGGCTGCCCCCTCAGCTGGCAGAGGTGTGCGAACCATGGTCAGGGTCAGGGGCCATTCCTAGGCTCCCCCCAGGCCCTCTTCGGGGGACTGGGTTTTCTAGGCTCCCCTCTGCCCCAGGCCCTCTTCAGGGGACTGGGATTCTTCTGGAAGGGAACGGGGCCTGTCTTTAAATGCGTCGTGATCCCAGTGGAATATTACTCAGCTGTGAAGAGGATTGATAATGGCTACCCTACGACCTGGCGAACCTCGCAAACGTGAGGCAGAGTGAGAGGCCACAGTGGCGTGGCTCCAGTTAACACGAGCGTCCGGGAGAGGCACGTCCGCGGTGCCAGGAGGCGTGGGAGTGACTGCTGAGGCCCAGGGTTTCTCGTCGGGGTGGTGGGAACGTGCAGAATTAGTGGGGATGGTTGCATAACACAGTGAACATACTAGAAACCAGTGGAGTACACACTGCACAGTGCACAGGAGGACCCGGGGGTCAGCTGTTCCTCTGACCTGTTCTGGTCCCAGGCGTCCCCAAGTCTGGGAGCAGGTTCTCGGGGCCCCACACAGTCCTGGCTCTCGGGACTCACTCCCTCTGCTGTTCTGCCCCCTCCTTAGGGCACCTCTGCTGAAGCTGGGGACGGAGCCTCTGTCCCCTTGCTGCCTCACACTGTCCCCATCCCCAGGCCTGTCACAGGCCTAGCATGCGACTCTGGGATACAAAAAAAGGAAGTAGATGTTGGCGTGGAGGACTTGGCGGCTTCCCTGGAGGAGCGACACTTGAGCTGAGACCTGGGGAGTGGTCAGAACAGCCTGGGTGACCCCTGAAGGGCGGCACTGTGGTCAGCGCAGCGTAGATGAGGCACATGTGTGTTGGGGGAGGGGAGTGCGCATCCCACTGCAAAACTGGTCCACAGCTTGAGCTTTCTCTGATCAGGAAAGTCTTTTTAAATGCCTTCCCCACCTCTAACAAGCGGTGATAACATACACGGCAGAGCTGGACGGGACGGCCATGTATGTGTTGAAGGCGCTGTGATGTCTCAGCCGGCGCTGCTGTGTAACAAACAACTCAGAGGTTCTTCTTCCCAAACCCTCTCGCCTCTATCATCTCACGGGAGCTTCTAATCCTGGGCAGATGCAACCGTACCCATGCTACAGATGGCAAAACTGAGTCTCGCGGACGTGGCGTGACCAACCCATGGCCGCGCAGCTGAGGTGCTGGAGCCCAGATCCCACCAGGACTTCTGACTGGCTCTAGAACAGCTCAGGGGGCTGTCGCCAGGCAGGGACTCCATCTCCCCAGCTGCCAGTAGAAATCTCAGTCCCATCTCCCTCGGTGGCTGGAGAGTCAGAGGAGGCAGGAGTCTGAAACTGAGGTATACATGGCAAATTGCCTGCGGACGTTCAGTGTCTGTTACTGTGGTAACCGCCCAGCATTTATGGACCACGCTGGCTCTGGGTGCCGATGGTTACATTGCCACTCTAATTTAATAGCACTGTTATTTCTCCATCATAAAAATAATATAAATTATGCATATGCCCAAACTCATCAAACCATATACATTCAATGCATGCATTTCTTGCACACCCATTCTACCTCAGCAGAGCTATTAAAATATACATTCACTACAGAAAACCTAGAAGACAGAAAAGCAGAAAGGGAAGGGAAAAGATTTAATTTCAGTCACCTCAAAGCCTCTTCTGCTAACATGGGGGAAAAGTCCCTTCCAGGTTTTTTTCTCTCTGCCCGGTTTGTTTGCTATTTGACGTGGCTGTGATCACTGGTCTATATAATTAAAAACGTTTTATATACAATTTTATATCCTGCGCTTTCCCCCTTAGGGGGTGATGATAGGAAATAGCAAGCACCAGTGCCACGCCTGGGACCCCCAGCACGCCGGGCCGCGGCTCTGGCACCAGGCTCTCCTTGTCTCTGGGCCGGGACAGGCTGTCCCCCCCCCCCCCCCAGGGCAGTGTCAGCAGCCGGGCCTGGCCATTCCCAGTCGCACACTCCAGAGCACTCCCCAAAGAGCTGCCCCCCTTGTCTTGTCTTGTTCTTAAGTTTAATGGGATGTGCTTTTCTCGAGGTAGATGGACACGTCGCGCCCATCTGCTTCCGAAACACCTCCCCCCTCTTTTCTTTCCGGGCTAAGCTGGCATTTACCTGTGGCTCAGGGGCCAGTGGGGGTGGGGCAGCCACCGATTGGAATGGAAAATGCGTTTATTGAATAAAAGCGGGAAAAGCACTTTGAGGCTAAGAGAGCAGCTCTGGAGACAAAAGGTAGCCGGTGCTTTTGAGAAAAGCAAGGAGCCCAGAGCCGGGTGGACCGGTGGGGAGTGGGGAGGGGAAGGGGGGGCTGGGAGAAGGGGTCCGTTGCCTTTCACTGGGTTAACATCACAGAGCTCCCTGGCGCTGGACACTGAAGGTTTTAATCGTGCACCTGCTGATTCCGCTGGTCTGGGCTTGCTTGGGGTGGCTTGGCTGGGGTCTGTCACACCCAAGACCCCATCCTTTCCCTGGGGCCCAGGGGCTGGGCTGGGCAGGTCCTTCTCCCGGCAGCGGCCAAGGCCCAGGTCGGTGGCCTGTCTGCTCGTGTGCCCCAGTCCCAAGCAAATCACAGGGCCCAGCCGAGTCGGGTGGGGGCAGGTGACTTGGCACCCGGTGGTCAGCAGTGCTGGGTTCTGTGGGCAGGTGCAGGAGAGGGGGGAGATTTGGGCTCCTGATGTGGTCTGTCTCTGGGGACCTCAGGTCGCAAACAGCTTTGGGCCGCCCTGGGACCTTTGCTTTACTCTGAGGTAGGAAAGGGAGCCCCTGGAGCTTTGGAGCCAGCTCCCTCTCGCTGTAGACTCTGGTGTAGAGGCTAGTCTGCAGCCGGGCAGGGGGGGAGCCAGGAGAGCCTAGGAGGCTGCCTCGGTCACCCATGTGGGAGAGGCAGGGAAGGGCCAGTAGGAAGAGAGGGAGAGGGTGTTGGGGTGACTCCAAGCCTTGGGCCGAGCCAGCAGAAGGATGGAGCTGCCATCACCTGAGAGTGGGGACGGCCACAGAGGAGGGGGGTTGGGAGGGATCAGGGCCAGGATTCGGTTTGGGGACCAGTGCAGAGTTTTGGGCAGAGACACCCCATGACTCAGGTGAACCGTCACCCTGGCAGATGTAAGGAGAGCAAAGCAGGAGGTGGGCCAGCTATGTGCCCCACCTGAGGCCCCGGGGAGGCATGGTCAGATCTCTGGTTTGTTTGAAAGTAGGTCCATTGTGTTAAAGTCACATTAGAGATTCCTGGGACTATAGATTCCCCAGCAGGACTGTGAAGGTCACAGGGGGTCCCCTCCATGGGGAGTGGGGGGCAGGGAGGGGTATAGTTGGTCTCACTGGCTTGAAGAGTTGGGCTGGTGAGTGTCAGATTTGCATCCCTGTCACCTGGTTGGCACAGGAGGAAACCCTCAAATTGCCCTGGAAGGAGGCAGGAGGCAGGAGAGTAAAGCCCCCCAAGAACCCGTCTCTGTCCTGCAGCCAGGGTGCGGGGCAGTTGGCCCCTTGTCAGTGCTCCCCACCCCTCGGGCCCCTGCTGCCTGATGGTGGCCCTGCTCTGGGGGGAAGGGGTGTGAGGTGGAAGGTCCTGTTGACCGGCACAGTACCGGGTCCTAAGGAGCCCTGCCTTCCTGTCTGTCCCCTCCCCCAGCCGATATCATCTCTACTGTGGAGTTCAACCACACGGGAGAGCTGCTGGCCACAGGCGACAAGGGTGGCCGGGTCGTCATCTTCCAGCGGGAACCAGAGGTATGGCGGGCCCTGGAGGGTGGGGGCTTTATCCTGCAGGGTGCCCCCTGCTGTCCCCCCTGGGGAAACTGGCCTCCTTCCCAGCGGGATCCCAGAGCTGCATGGAGAGCGTGCGCTGGGGCAGGGAGTCCTCCGGGTCCACTCAGTAGGTGCTTGTTGATTGCTCACTGTGTCCTGGACCCCAGAGAAACAGGACAGGCAGAGCCGCTGCTGCCCCGAGCCTGGGTGAGCTGGCACTGTCTGGCCACCGCTGGGAGGGCGCAGGGCTCTTCTGCAGCTGTGGGCCGGCCCTCAGGCCGGGGTTGGCGCTTTTGCTTGGCCCTGGGCTCTGGGCCCTTGCCCCAGTGACCGTCGTGGTCACAGCCTCAGCCTCTGCCTCTGCATCAGACGGACCCCATCGGAGGGAGTTACACTTAGTGGACACGTGGCCTTGGCAGGTCCAGTCACCCCTGAGCCTCCACTTGCTGACCTGTAAAATGGGGAGAGCCATGGCAGCCAACACAGGGGCCTCGAGGATTGAAGGAGATGAGGCGTGAGACACACTTAGCTCAGTGTCCGGCATGAGCTCGCTCGTTACTGTTTCCCTTGCTAATAGGCAAAGGAAGAGCTGGGGCTTGACCACAGCCACACAGCAAGGAGGTTTAAAGAGTAGGTTTCCTGTGACCCTTGGTCGGATCCCGGGCATTGGGGGCAGCCGATCGCCACGGCCGCCGGGCCCTCCTTGGGCTTCACCCACCCCGGCCCGGCTCTGTGCCTGTTCCCACCCACCTGCCGCCCTGAAGCCCAGCCCCCGGGTTTCCTTGCAGAGTAAGAATGCGCCCCACAGCCAGGGCGAGTACGACGTCTACAGCACCTTCCAGAGCCACGAGCCCGAGTTCGATTATCTCAAGAGCCTGGAGATAGAGGAGAAGATCAACAAGATCAAATGGCTCCCGCAGCAGAACGCCGCGCACTCCCTGCTGTCCACCAACGGTGAGGCGGCGCCTGCGTGTGCGTGTGCGTGTGTGTGTGCATGTGCGTGCACCCGAGTGTGCGCGCATGTGTGTGCATGTGTGCCAGGGCATGTGTGTGTGCCTCTGTGCATGTGTGCACATGTGCTGGAGCATGGGCGTGTGTGTGCGTGTGCATGTGCAAGTACCCGAGTGTGCACGCATGTGTGTGCATGTGCGCCAGGGCATGTGTGTGTGCCTCTGTGCATGTGTGCCTCTGTGCACATGTGCTGGAGCATGTGCATGTGCGTGCGTGTGTGCGAGTACCCGAGCGTGTGCGCGTGTGTGTGCCTGTGTGCTGGGGCATGTGTGTGTGCCCGTGTGCCTGTGTGCATATGTGCGTGTGCTGGAGCATGTGCGTGTGCGTGTGTGTGTGTGGGTACCCAAGTGTGTGCGCGTGTGTGTGCCTGTGTGCTGGGGCATGTGTGTGTGCCTGTGTGCACATGTGCATGTGCTGGAGCATGTGCATGTGCGCGTGTGTGCGCGTTGCGTGTGTGCGTGTGTGTGTGTGTAGAAAGAGAGCTTTATTTTAAGGACTTGGCCCATGTGGTTGTAGAAACTGGTAAGTCCAAAACCCGCAGGGCAGGCAGGACACCCAGGGAAGAGCCGATGGAGCAGCCTGAGTCTGTTTTCTTTCCAGGCCTTCAACTGTTTGGAGGAGGCCCACCCACTGTAGGGAGGCTGAAATGCTTTACTCTGTGGATTAAACTTCATCTAAAAAGACCTTCACAGGGACATTCACACACATTTGACCAAATATCTGGGTACCTGTAGCTTAGCCAAACTGACAGAAAATTAACCATCACAGCTCCTCAAGCTTACTCTTTGGATGTTCTTGGTGGGAGTCCAGAGAAGTGAGGCTGCTGGAGAGCTGTGTGCTGTGTGCCGGACGGCAGGGCGCTGCTCAGGAATCACACGGGCTCCCCGCTGCTGTCCCCCAGTGAAGGGCTGACAGATGTGGGAAGCGCGTCCGCGCCGTCTTCCTGGAAATCAGTGTAGAGGCTGCTAACTGGCTAGAGAAGGCAGACGGATGGCCCATTTGCAGAGATGTCCCATACGCAGGGATGTCCCACATGCAGGGACGTCCCATACGCAGAGATGTCCCACACGCAGGGACGTCCCACACACAGGGATGTCCCACACGCAGGGACGTCCCATACGCAGGGACGTCCCATACGCAGGGATGTCCCACACGCAGGGACGTCCCACACGCAGGGATGTCCCACATGCAGGGACGTCCCACACGCAGGGATGTTCACTGCGCCCATTTATATGGGAGGAATTGGGAAGCACCCATGTGTCCGAGCACAGGTGGTGGCCGAGTAACCTCTGGGTCGCACGTCTGTGTCCAGGGTACGAGGGTGGATGTTCCATCGTGTTCACCATGGGTCTTGTTTCACGCTGTTCTGCTTTTACAGATAAAACTATCAAGTTGTGGAAGAT
Organism: Miniopterus natalensis; assembly: GCF_054644295.1. Lineage (NCBI taxonomy): Eukaryota > Metazoa > Chordata > Mammalia > Chiroptera > Miniopteridae > Miniopterus > Miniopterus natalensis. The sequence goes on along the minus strand of NC_142081.1, from coordinate 198,740,015 downwards.
CACGGAACGAGATAAGAGGCCTGAGGGCTATAACCTGAAAGACGAAGAAGGGAAGCTCAAGGACCTGTCCACGGTGACGTCGCTGCAGGTGAGGCGCGGCCGCGGGGTTCCGCAGGCGGGAAGGTCCGTTTCCTACGTTCAGTGATGAGGATTTGGGGCCTCGAAGGGCCCTTGAGATTTGAGCCACAGTCAGGTTCAGATCCTGGCTGCTCTGTGCCTCAGTTTCCTCCCCAGCCAAGGAGGGATGACTGTCCTCTCCTGGACTCGCGGGGACGGGGGGAGGTGCTGCAAGTCCGGACGGAGCTTCTCAGCGGCCGCTGAGGGTGGAGAGCAAGTCCTGCAACCCCTTGTTACACAAAGAGGGAAACTGAGGCCCAGAGAGAGTCAGGAACTCGCCCGAAGCTGCCCAGCTGAGGGGCAGAGCCGGAGGAGAACCGTGGGCTGGGCGGAGCGGATCCCGAGCCCTGTGCGGAGGGGCAGAGGGAGGCCTGGAGCTGGGACGTGCAGCCGTCACGGAGGCTCAGCTTAAAAGATCACCTTTGGTTCGCAAACCGCCCCCCACTCCACGCACTGCCCCTGGGTGGGGGTGGGCATTTCCCTGCTCTGTGCCTCAGTTTCCTCACTTTTTCTGAAATGACTTCGCTGGCTCGCCAGGAAGCCTCCAGCGGATTGTCACAAATATGAACTAACGATCAGTGTTGTTCCCAAGAAGGAGAAATAAACATTTAAACACCGTGGCCTCTAAACGGCGGGCAAATTACACAAATAAATCCCGAGCAAGCGGGGAAGCCAATTAGCTTTGACGTAGAGCCACGGGAGTGATGGTGCCCCACCCCCACAGCCAGCCCCAGGAAAGTCTACAAGGGTTTCCTCTGGTGGGAAAGACGCAGTTATCACCTCCTGATGGGCCTGGCATTTGCGGCAGAGCCATGGCCGCGGGAATCCCCTTTCTTTCCCTCCCAGCATCTGAGATTTTCTTGTGTGTCGCACACATCCTGCGACGGCACGTAACTGTAAACTGAGGAGGGGGAGGCACGTGGGCCTTTCCTGCCCCTCCTCTCGGACAGGGAGGCGCCCGGCACAGACGGAACGCACTGTCTTAACTCTGAGCAGGCACCAGCCTCACCCCCCTTTACAGGAAAGGAAACTGAGGCCCGAGACATGAAGTCCCCGGTGCAGGGAACACCAGCGAGTGGCAGGGCAGGATGTGGGGCTGCAGGCAGGTCTCGGGCTGCACCTTCCCACCAGGACACCCTTAGGGACAGTCACTCTGGGTTCCACTCCCGACCCTGTCATTTCCTGACCCCGTGACTTAGACAAGTCAGGTTCGTGTTGGCATCCAGCCTTCTTGCCGGTGACGTGGGGATGGCGGTGCCAGCCACCATTTCCTGAGCATCACGCCCAGGCCAGGCCTGGGAGAGACCGATGACGTCCTGACTGTCTGTCCGCCTGTCCTTACACCTTTGAAGACCTCGCAGTTCACTGGAATGACGCCCAGCAGTGTGTGTTGAGCCCTAATAGAGATGTGGGCGGTGTGCTGGGGTGTCCAGGGGGTGTGCCACCCCTACCTGCCAGGAGGGCTGCACTTCGGGGGGCAGTTGCCTCTGGATCTTGCAGGAGTCAGGGTTCACTGGGTGTCCAGAGGGGGCGAGCGGTCCAGGCTGAGGGCGAGGAGGGAAGCCGAGCCATGCATCCGGCGCTGTCTGAGGGACTCCTCACAACAGTCCTCCGCGGCGGGAGGCCCCGTGGGGCAGGCTAGCACTGGCGGCTCCTACAAATGACCCCGGCATTGCAGGGCCGGGCGCGCAAAATGTATTCCTCGCTCCTAGAAAGGTGCAATGTGGGTGTCCCCGATTGGCACACGGCTGCTCTGCAGGGGCACAGCCTCCTTCCATTCCATGCGCCTCCATCCCCAAAGCTGGGGTCCTCCCCTTCCTTCAGTGGCAGGGGAAAGAGGGTAGAGAAGGCACCCCCACCTCTTTACCACCCGGGCCCTTGTGCCAGGCATCGCTGTGCTCACGCCCCATTGGTCAGAACCAGCCACGTGGCCACGCCCGCTGTCAGGGCCGCTGGGAAGTGTAGTCCCTCCCTGTCCGGGCAGCCACACCGTCCTCCAGCCCTGGTGGAGGGGATGCAGATGTTTGGCGGAGAGTCAGCTGATTCTGCCCTGGCACCTTCTCATTCCATTTTAGAGATGAGGAAATTGGGGTGCAGAGGGGTTCAGTCACTTATTCAAAGTCCCATAGTGGCTCAGAACCAACCCCAGGAGGCCAGGCAAGGGAGGTGGGCTTTCCCGCAGGCTGGCGGTGATGGGCATTGGCCACTGGCGCTGCTTGTTTCTGACACATGCGGGACGGGTGCCCGCCGGGGGACTCCAGCCCCTGGTTCCGATCACGTGGCCCTGCTGTGGCCGCCTGGCCGGTGGCCTGCCCCCTGCAGTGGCCCTGCTCTGACCTGCCCCCTGCTCTGTAGGTGCCTGTGCTGAAGCCCATGGACCTGATGGTGGAGGTAAGCCCACGGAGGGTCTTTGCCAATGGCCACACCTACCACATCAACTCCATTTCCGTCAACAGCGACTGTGAGACGTACATGTCGGCGGACGACCTGCGCATCAACCTCTGGCACCTGGCCATCACCGACAGGAGCTTCAGTATCCTTCTGGCCGCAGCTCCGTCAGCGTCCCCCACGGCGGCTTCTGGCGGGGGGTCGGGGTTGGCTTGCTTGTGAGCGAGCCGCTTTGGGGGCTTCCGCTTCCTTCATCTTCGGTGTGTCCAGTGTGTGAATGAAGCCCAGACGTGAGGCCTTGCTGAGTTAATTATGAGCATTTTAAAACCACGCTGTGAGGGTTACCTTTGGCCCCTCGCCTCCTCCAGGGTGGCTGTGACCCCCATCAACCTAGGACCTCACCAGGGACAGAGGAGAATATAAGGTCCTGGGGGAGGAGGGATCGCTGCCCCACCTGAGGCCGTCCACCAACGGCTCCTCTGGACCCTCCCCCCTGGGGTCCCACCCAGCGCTTAGAGTGACAACTGGGGTGTCAGGAGCCCAGCCGGATGGAGTTGGGGGGCCCTGTTTGGTGGCCCCGTGTCTGGGGCAATAGGGGCAATAGGATTCACTTCAGTGCCCACCCACTGGTGAGGAGTGGACATGAGCATGGGCCTGGGGCAGGACTGAGGCTTGGCCCAGCAGGGCTGCAGTGGACAGAGCCGGTAGGTGCTAAGCTGTCACTCTTTATTTATTTTTAAAATTTTTAAAATATATCTTTATTGATTTCAGAGAGAGGGCAACAGAGGGAGAGAGAGATAGAAACACCAATGATGAGAGAGTCACTGGGGATGGAGCCCGCAACCCGGGCATGTGCCCTGACCGGGAATCGAACCCTGATCTCCTGGATCCTAGGTCGATGCTCAGCCGCTGAGCCCCGCCCGGCCGGGCCTAAGCTGTCACTCTTTTGAAGACTGGTCATCATCATCATCATCATTACAGTGAGGCTCTTGTCCAGCATTAACACATGTTAACATGAACTCATTCCATCCCCACAACAACCCCGAGGCAGATACAATCTTGACCCTTTGCAGATGAGGAAACTGAGTCACAGGGAGCCCAAGTGAACTTGCTCAGAGCCATTCCTAGCAGGCGTCACACCTCCAGCCCCGAGCCTGCGTTTCCAGCTCTGACACCAGGCTGCTCTTTGAAGACCACCACCCAGGTGTATGTCAAGGAGACGCTGTTCCGGCGCTTGAGTTAGACCAAGGCCCCTCCCTCCTGGAGCCGATGGACCATAAACCACTGACGTAATAAACCAGTAAAAGGTCCAGCAGGCCAGCAGGTGATCAGTGGCGTGCGAGCGAGCGGACCCGCAAGCCTGGTGGCGCGCCTTTGCCTCTGGCCGTGGTTGGCCCAGGCTGCAGGCGTGGCCGGGGGGAGAGAGCCAGGGCAGCGGTTTTGCCAGGACATGGGGTGGACGGTGGACGCAAGGGAGTGGAAATAATGTTTGACTCTGGAGCTAAGTCAGCCGAGGTGAGGGCTAGTGACAGGAAGGGAGCATCGGTGGACTGGGGGTCTCCCTGGGAACCGGGGGGCTTCCCTGGCTGCAGACCCTGCCTGTGTGGAGCCTCTCATTTTGTGAAAATGAATTGTTAGTTGACCAGATGTAAAAGCGCCGGCCCTTAGAGATGGAGGAGCGGGAGCGAGTGTGTTACTCTGCTGCAGGGTGCGGAGTGGGGCTCCCGCAGCCCTCGCTGTAGACCTGAGTGCCAGTGAGGCCGACGGAGGGATTGGGGGAGTCTCCAGGGCCTGTGGTGACCGCGCAGAGCTCCCCTGATCAGATCGGTTGGTTCATCAGGGAATCACCGGCAAGTGGCCTCCACGTGGCCTGCTGCTGCTGCTTGTCTGCCAGTGAGAGGACACAGGGGGCCTGGCACCACCCTTGGAGCCCAGCCTCTGCTGGCAGGGAAGGTGTCAGGACTGTGGGTTGCAGGTGCGATCGGTGGTGGGTCAGATAGCAGCTGAGTGATGAGGAAAGGTGTTTCATTTCCGGGGCGGGGGGAGGCCAGAAAGCTGTGACCGGCGCCGAGCTGGGGAGCTGCTCCGAATTTGAGGCACCCTGTGAACAGGTACCTCCCGGGGGACTTGGGACCTGGGGGCCCCGCGCCTCTAACTCTGGCTCTCCGGTGCCTTGACTTGTCCCAAGGCTGCGGTTCAGTCCTCGAGGCCTCTGGGAATTTTCTGCTGCATTACCATCTCCTTGTGTCCAAACAGTAACACTTTCCACCTAAGCAGAATTAATTTTTAGCAAAGGTTTTAAAGAGAAAGGAAATTTTTGTTTAACAGGGGAGAAAATGGGCATTGTTTTGAGCGTTTGACAGGAGCAAAGCTAGCAGTGCCTTACCCTGCCCCAAGGCTTCCTGTTAGGGGCCCCCCATCCTCCCTCTCCGTCGCCCGCAGAATGAAGAGAAGTGCCAGGGCCTGCCGTTCTCCCCCGATGGCTCTGGAGTCATGTCCTCTCCAGCCCCGTCAGAGGCTCAGCTCCGGCCACACCATTCCTGCCTGGCCGTTGCCTGAATCCCACCTTGCCCAGCCCGCCGGCCCACCGCGGAGCCCTGAGAGTGGCTCACGGGCCCCTCTGTGACCACGTCAGCCCCCTGCTTAAACCTCTCAGCCGCTCCCCCGTGTCCTGCAGCTCTTGGGGACTGGCCCCCCACCTCCCCCGGGGCCTGGGCAGCAGGCTTGCCCACACCTCAGGCCACTGGGCGTCCCTTCATGTCCCAGGGCGGGGCCAGTGCTCTGCCTCCTGCTGGTCCTTCTCTGACCATCCGTCTCCCTCTCATAGCCGGGCTGGCTCCTGTTTGCCCCCTTTGCTCGGTCGCCTGTGCCATGCCCACTCTGTGCCCCTCCCTGGCTGGTCAGAGCCCCTCTGGGCCCAGCCTGGCCCCCTTCCCTGCCACACTGGGCTCTCCTCGTCTGTTAATATGACCGCCTCTCCCATTTTCTGGTGAAACCCTTGGCATTAGGAACCCAGTCTGTGCCGTCTCTGTGTCCTCACACAGTGCAGGGCCCAGCACATAGTAGGTGCTTGTGAGGGTTGAAGATGGTGACTCTGGAGCGATGAGGCTCACGGTTTCCACCCGGCCTTGGGATGTAGGCACCTCCCTGTAAGTCCGGGCTCCAGGGCACTCGGCTCCCAGACACTGCAGAGGCGCAGCCTGGGTGCTGGGGTCTGGAGCACCGGGGCTCAGGTTCATCGCTTAACCTCCTGGGCTGTCAGTTTACACGGGTATAAACTGGGCCAAATTCCTTAAGGTAAGGACATTTGTAAGGAATGAAATCGGTCACATAAAGGGCCCGGGACTATTCAGGCCCCAGCAGGCGGCCGGCATTATTTTCCGTCTTAAACGACAGCCCCCTGGGCTATTTAAGGCTGGCTCTCAAAATTCCTGCATCTTCTGTTTTTTTGGCCCAGTGCCGTCTCCACATCTCTTTAAACCACCCCTCACATGCTTTAATACCAACATTTTGAGACCGTCGGGCAGCACTGGGTGATTTTCTCGAGTTCGATGCATCTTCGAGGTAAAGATGCGCAGGCGGCCTCAGCCAAGGGGCCTCTGCTTTATTTTTATTAAGGGAGGGCTGTAAAGCTGAGACTGAGCTTCCTTCCCCCGAGGGGTTTCTCACGGTGGAGGCTGGCATTACGCCGGCCCTCAGCCTGGAACAGTGTCTAATTCCCGCTGAGGGAGCAGGTCCTGAGTGAGGCTGGGTGGCGGGGCCGCAGGCAGGGGCAGAGGCTCCCAAGCTCCAGCACACAGCGGCCTGAGGCCCGGGCTTGTCCCGCAAGCAGGGGACAATGGAGGGGACCGGCCAAGGCCCCTGCAGCTGCCAGGCTCTCCACTGCCCGGAAAACCTAGAGCCCGGGGTCCAAGCTGCTTCTGTCACTCACGAGCGACCTGCCAGTCACTCAGCCTTTCTGACCCTCTCTGTCCCATCCGTTCAGTGGGTTTGCCTCCAGTGCTGGGGCTGGGGGGGGTGGGATGCCGGCAAGCAGACCCACGACCCACACTGGCCCCGTCCGGCCTGTCTCGCTTCATGCCCCCACAGAACCACTGTGCAGAGAAGGAGACAGGTCCATCTGCTCAGAAATGCCCCAAGTCTGAATCCTCAAAAGCAGTTTTCTGCTCAGAAAACCTGTGATTGAACCTTGAACCTGCTGCTCTGGGGCCTCAGGAAGGCCCCAGAACTTCCGCGGCAACCGAGCGAGACTGAGGGGGAGACAGTGCTGCCCACGGTGCTGACGCCGCTGGGAGCGGCACGGCCCTGCGGGGCGGGCACCCTCACCCCCTCCCGCACCACCCGCGCCTCTCACCGAGGACCGACTCTGTGCCAGACGGCGTTCTAAGCACCTGCAACTTACTAACCGATTTAATCTCGGCGACACTGAGGAGTAGGCCTTATTAACACCCCCCTGTACGGGAGGAAACCGAGCCGCAGAAAGGTGTAACTAGCGTGCCCCGAGGGCCCGGCTGGGACGCGGCAGAGCCTGGGAGCCGGCTGGGCCCTCGGGGAGGTGGTGCAGTCGTCCTTCCCACTCCCGAGATGAGCTCCGAGAAGTGGGTGCGCTTGGCCCCAGCCCCTCCTCGCGCTGGTCACTCAGGCTGCCCACCCAGCCCTGTTGCCGGGATGGTGTTTCTGGCTTTTGTTTTAGATCCCGAGGGGAAGCAGGCGCTTTTCACACCATTACCGGGCAGACCGGGGCCGTTCTGTAACACAGGTGGCTGGGTGCACGGGCCCGCAGCTGGGTTTCTGACGTTTCCTCTAATGGTGGGGACGCGCCGTTCTCTGGCGCTTCCCATCCCTTCCCAGCAGGCCCCGTGGCATGTCCATAACACGCTCCTGATTAAACCCATCGATCCCAGGCTGCAGCCCTGCCCCCCCCCCAGTGCTCCGGCCGCCTGCCTCTCTCAGCGCCTCAGCCTCCCCCTGCCTGTCATGTCCGTGCAACACGCCCGCACCGGCCCTCGCCAGGTAACGCCGCTCACTCAGGCCTCGGCTTATTGCCTTTGCCTCAGCGGCCCCTCCCCAGGTCTCCAGCCCAGCTCCGGGCCTTGTTAAAATCCCCCCGTGTGCACCCTGAGTGTCCCTCCTGGAGCATCAATCGGGTTGATGGCTTTGCTATTGGGCTAGGAGCCCGGGAAGTCGGGATGGGGCTGCTTTGCCCCTTCTCAGAGCCCGCAGAAGGCAGCCATTTGGGAGCGTGTCCGCTCTGCTCCGCCTCAGGCCTCCCCCAGCCCTTAGGAACCTGGGCATGCAGCTCCGCACAAGCCCCACGGTGACGACACTGCAGCTTCCGCAGCGCACTTCACTTTCTGTTCCTTTGGAGGAAGAAAAAGGCTCTGATTCTGACTTAACTAAATTATTGCTGAAAGTACTAACCATGTGCTAGGGCCTTGGACATGTGTCATCTCGTTAAACCCTTGTTACAGCCCTGCAAAGCCGGTAGACCAACCCATCCTGCAGACGAGCAAAGCAAGGCACAGAGAGGCTGAGGAGGTTCCTGTAAGTCACACAGCTTTGTATGGCGGGGTCGGACTGCCAGGTCCTGGTCTTTGTGACTCAGAATCCAATGCTTTCTTTCCTGCCTGAGCATTTAGGAGTCATAGAACCTGGCTTGTGGTCGGAGTGTACAGACTGGTTCACCACGCGGAGAAAACACGCACGGGTGTCCGGGGGCTTGTGCAGTGAGCAGTTATGCAGAAAGGGCCCTCTCCCGTGGGCCCGCCTGCCCCCAGCAACCTGGGCTCTTCTCTGAGCAGATCGCACTGTCACTGTCGAGGTCCTGGGCGGAGAAGGGAAGGAGGCCGTCGTGGGCTGAATTGTGACCCCCAAAAGCTGTATGGTGAAGTCCTTACCCCCAGGACATCAGAATGTGACTGCAGGGAGGCAATAAGCCAAGGCCTGAGAGGTGATTAAGGTAAATGAGGTCATTGGTATGGGCTCTAAGCCAGGATGACTGGGGTCCTCCTAAGAAGAGGAGATTTAGCCCGGCCGGCGTGGCTCAGTGGTTGAGCATCGACCTAGGATCCAAGAGGTCACCAGTTCAGTTCCCAGGCAGGGCACATGCCCGGGTTGTGGGCTCGATCCCCAGGAGGGCGTGTGCAGGAGGCGGCCAATTGCTGCTGCTTCTCATAGATGTTTGTATCTCTCTCTCCCTCTCCCTTCCTCTCTAAAAATCAATAAGAACATATATATTTTTAAAAATACGAGGAGATTTGGACACAGACACTAGGTATGTGCACACAGAGGAGAGACCACGTGGAGACACAGCAAGAAGGTGGCCACGTGCAGGCCAAGGAGAGAGGCCCCTAAGGACCCAACTCTGTTGACTCCTTGCTCTTGGACTTCCAGTGTCCAGAACTGTGAGAGCCACCAGCTGTGGCGTTTTGCCACGGCAGCCTGGCGAAGCTGACAGGCGGGCACGGGCTGCCAGGACCCCTCCCGTACAGCCCGACGTGGTTTGGCCTGAGAGCTTCCAGCGCGTGCTTGTAGCCGGGTCATCTTCTGCAGAGAATTTGCTGGGAGAAAAGCCGCCTTGCTGGCTGTGCCCCAGCGAGGCCGCCTCCGTGCGTGGGAGGCCTGCCAGGGCACCTGCGCACCCGGCGTCCCCGGCGGCCCGTGTGGGAGGCCCCTCGTGGCCCTCGGCAGCGCTGCATCCGTCCTCGGGCCTCCGCGGCCGTCACCGTGGTAACAGCCGCTCCCTTCCTGAGAGCGTGTTCCTGCCGAGACATCAGGGTAAAGCCGGCTTCGCTCAGTCACAGCGATGGAGCCCAAGGCCACGTCCTTCTCATCCCTGAGCCCCGCCCGCTCTCGGGGTGCACCGTCCAGCAGGCCCAGCAGTCGTGCCCTTGGGGGTGCTGACCCCATCGGGAGCTGCGTGTCCTGTGGAGATGCAGCTGCTCCCAGTCAGAGGGGAGAGGGAGGAGCACGGGCTGGAAGCCAGGGAGCCGGACTCTGCTCTGCCACCTCCGTGTGCCCGGGCCCGTCCTTCACGGGGTAAGACGGGGTCCCTTTCTGCAGGGGCACTGCCCTCACCAGCTCCGGGGCTTTGACGCGTCCCCTCGCTTGGATAGTTGTAGTGTCTGCAGAGCCATCTCTTGCATCACCACTAAAGCCCCTCTTGACGCCGGTTACTGTTTGTGTGCTCCCCGGAGTTTATGGGCTGCTCCCCACTCAGGCCTCACTTGAGCTCCTCGCAGAACGAACCAGCCACGTTTACTCGGTTCACGTGCTCGACAGTTTCGTGGTCGGTAGAAATTTGCCCAGTGGATGAGTGATGGCCGTTTGTACCTGTGCCCCGTGCAGGTGAGGGGGACCGAGGCTCACAGAGGCTCCGCTCAGTGGAGCAGGGCCACTGGGAGCCCAGTGACCTCCCCTCTGACGTTTCACGGGCCCTCCACGCGGGACCCACGCAGCTCCGGGACTAAGGGCCGCGACGGTGCGCAGGGCTGGTGCGACTGCAGCCGGCTTCGGGGCATCAGGCGATGCCCTTGGCGGTAGAAGGCGAAGGAGTTTCTATAAAAATCTCTGCGAACCTGATGACTCGGCAGGAGCCCTGCCTGGGTTCCGCTCCTTCCCTTCCTGTGTCCTTGGCAGGAGTCAGACTTCCTTCTGAGGTAGCACAAACCCCCGTTTCCGAGCATGGCAAGGTGCGGCCCGAGCCGTGGTCAGGCGATCATGAGGGGTCTTTTAGGCCCAGCAAGGTGTTGGAGTTCTCTGTGGACAGCGAGGAGGCCACCAAGCAGGGCACTGGGCGCCCAGGGAGGTCACTGGGGCCGAGGCTGGGAGGACGGCCAGAGGCAGGGGTCTGCAGGCGAGGAGCCCCCGACGGAGGCTGTTGGACGTGGGCTTGGCTGCTAAGACAATTCAAGTGAAAGAGGCGGCCTGGATGGGTGAAGAGAGAGATGTCCATGGTACTGGCATTGTGCCCATGGCATTATCCCCAGCTCCTGGGAGGCAACCTGGGGGTGGAGTTTCCCGTGGTCCTCACAAGAAATTTCTACAGACTAGGGGCTTAAAACAACAGAAAATTGTTCCCTCCCGGGCCTTGAGGCCAGAAGTTTGAGATGAAGGTACAGGCGGGGCTGTGCTCCCTCTGGGGGCTCCGGGGAGGGTCCTCCCCGCCTCCTCCAGCTCCTGGTGGCCCAGGCATCCCTTGTGGCTGCGTCACCCCAGTCTCTGCCTCGGCTGTCATGTGTCTTATCCTCTGGGTGTCTCTTGTAAGGACTCTTGTCATTGGACTCAGGGCCCACCCGAATCCAGGATGATCTCATCTTGGGGTCCTTAACATGGTTATATTAACAAGGTCATTTTCTAAATAAAGCTGCGTTCACAGTCTCTAGGAGGTGGGCATGTCCTTTGGGGGGCACCACTCGGCCCACTGTGCTAGAGAGAGATACCTTGTGCTCAGCGGAGGGTGTGGGGCTGGAGTGACTTTGCCTTCTCCCGTTTTCACCCCTGCGTGACCGCTCCTCTGGCTGCCAAACGTCCCTCGCAGGGAAAATCACTCCTGGCTGCCAAAGTGCGATTGGAAGTTTCACAAAAGACGGTTGGAGTAATTAGATGGGAAAGTAGAGCATGAATAATTCATCCAGCTTTGCCAGGGGAGGGGCTCGCAAGGCAGTGTAATTACGCTGCTTCCCCAGGGAGGTGGGTCCTGCCGTGAACCTTGCAGAGCACGATCCGCAGGTGGGCCCGGCTGCAGGTGGGTGCTTGCAGCTGGTCCTGAACCAAGGAGAGGCCCCCTGGGGGCGAATCCTGGAAAGGAAAGGGCACTCTGGGGTCACGCCCGACCCCTCATTTTTCAAGTGGGGGAGACAGGCTTGCAGGATGGAAACGGCTTTTGCACGTGTCACTGAACATCTCAGAGGGAGCAACGACCGGATGCCTGGGCCAGAACCCCTGACTTTCGCCCCAGCATCAGTCACAGCCGAAGTCAAAGCTGCTGCTCACGGTCAGCGTTGGACCGTGTGCCTCAGAGCTCCCAGGCACGTGGCCCCACAGATGTGAGTCTGGGAGGGGTGTTTGCAGTGTCAGTTGGGGATGTAATTGTGTTACCGACAGAGGCTCCTTCTCACTACATCCCTTGGCGGGAGGCATCTTCAGGCCTCTGCTCTGTGATATGACCGAGGGGGCTCCACAGGACAGCCCCACTCAGTTACCAGTCCCTCTCACACCCGGAGGAACTGGGCAGCAGGCAGGCAGGTCCTCGGCGGCTGAGCCAGGGGTCCCGGAGCTGCCCGGATAGGTGGCCAGGTCCTGAAGGGTGCTGTGCGGCCCCAGGGCTGCCAGGCGTGGCTCCGGATCTAGGGATTCAGGGACACACATTGACCGTGACATGGTTTTGTCTCCCTCCTCCAGGGTCATGTGGAAGCGAAGGCTCTGTGTGTCACACCTGCCTTTCCCTGGCACCCACTGCACCCAGAACCCCCCCCCTTGTTAATCCTCACTGGAGGGTATTTTTCCCCTTGATTTTTTAGAGAGAGTGGAAGGGAGGGGGGAGAGAGAGAAAGAGGGAGGGGGAACGTTGATGTGAGAGAGACACATGGATTCGTTGCCTCCCACGCATGCCCCCTGCTGGGGATCGAGCCTGAAACCCAGATACGTGCCCTTGACCAGGAATCGAACCCCTGACCCTTTGGTGCTCGGGCTGACACTCTGACCGCAGAGCCACACCGGCCAGGGCGGAGTCCCTGGCAGGAGGGGCCCCCGCTGGCCGGGCTGTGAGAACCTGGGCGCTGGGCTGTCGGGGGGCAGGGCTGGTGCCGATGGAACGAGCGCCACACATCTTGGCTCGCTCTCATTCAGCCTTCAGCTCGTTTTTCGTGATTTAATCTCTGCTCCGTATCGTGCAGAGAACCGCAGTTTCCAGGGAAACCGCTCAGGCACCGGCAATGCAGCTCCTGTGATTCTAGGTTTCTGGTTAGCACTGTGCTTCGGGGGAGCAGGATTTAACATGAGCACAGACCCCTCCTCGGCGCCTCTGATCGCAGATTCAGCGTCTTTTCTGATATTTTATAAACTCTCGTGTTTACAGAAACGCCCCTTTCTACTGGGGAGAAAGCGGCCTGGGGTGGGAGGAGGAGGAGCTGGGGTCCCAGGGTTTCTGGGCCGTGAATGTCATACCGGCGACGACGGGCTCTGGGCTCTGAGATGCGCCCGGCAGTGCGCCAGGGGCCCTGCCTCTTCTCATCTTCACAGTGAAGCCGAGGTTAGAGCTATTAGCCCATTTTACAGATGCGGAAGCGTGGGGAAGCGGGGAACTCGTCCTGGGTCACACAGCAGGAGCCGGCCAACCCGGGCTCAGGCTGCAGACTCTGACCCCTGGGCATGTGCACGTGCGGAGGGGGGGCCTCTCATGTACATGGAACCGGCTGGGCAGAGCCCCGGGCAGGGCCGGGAAGACCAGAGATCAAGGGCGTCACTGTCAGGTGGGAAAGTGCCTGTAGGGCCGTCCGACTAGTAGCATCTGAATCCAGAAAAGCAGGTAAAAAGGCTGGTGTATGCCGAGCCTTGAACGCCACACCGGGGTTATGATTTGCGGTAGCAACAGGGAGTGGACAGCCATCCAGCCTCACCACGTGCTGCTGGGCCACCCTGGACAAGCTGCTTACCCTCTCTGTGCTTCGGTGTCTGTCAGGGATACTTCCTCTGCAGGCAACAAAATCCTTGTTCCTAAGCAGAAAATGGATTTCACGGCTCCCGTATTTGACGGCGCAGGGGGCGTGGCTTCAGGTGCGGCCTGCTCCAGGAGTCGGATCTCTGTGCGCCAGCCTCCCTGCTGGCTGCCCCGCGCTCAGGCTCCAGGGCTTCCCTTTGTCAGGGCAGCAGGTACAGGCCCCTTCACCCCACCTCACCCGCCCAGCAGAGGGGACGGAGCGGCTCCCCAGCGTTCCCTGCAGCCCAGGTCCTGGGTCTCTCCGTGGCCACCGCGACACCGTAGGCTCATTCCTCGTGGTTGCGAGTGGGGGATGGAAGGCACAGGCCAGGGCCCGAAACCCAGAAAGCAGAGGAGAGGCTGCTGGTGTGGGCAGAGGGGAGCCAACGGGTGCGGCACCCTCAGCCCAGGTGCCATTCACAGGGTGAGGGGAGGGTGGAAACTGCCCACCAGGAGCGCACAGCACGCAGTAGGCTCTTTGTCAATGCTCCGGCCTCCTGCCTGCTTCCTGATGGGGAACTGGGTGGAGGGGGCGCCTCAGGAGGAGCCCTGCCCTTGGGCTGGGCAGCTGATGGGCACTGCTGGGGAGAGGGCACAGGTCAGGAGGGAGGTGGCAAGTCCAGCCTTCTGGGGACAATGGACAGGCACCCGGAAGGGGCAGCCAGTGGTCAGTATGACACAGGGGTCTGCAGCTCGGGGACTCTCTGAGGCGGGTGTCTGGTCAGGAGCCTGGGGACCGGAGGGGGGCTCGGAGGGGTGGGCAGGCCGAGGGTGCCGGAGCCGGGGAGGCCGAGCAGCCAGGCGCCTTCCTTGACCAGCCAGACATCGTGGACATCAAGCCGGCCAACATGGAGGACCTCACGGAGGTGATCACCGCCTCCGAGTTCCACCCGCACCACTGCAACCTCTTCGTCTACAGCAGCAGCAAGGGCTCCCTGCGCCTCTGCGACATGCGGGCGGCCGCCCTGTGCGACAAGCACTCCAAACGTAAGTGCCCGCCCCCCGGGGCTCTTCTAAAGGCCCCGCGACCAGCAGAGGGTCGAGAGCAAGGTGTGTGGTCGAAGAGAGGGCAGAGGGGTCAGCGAGGGCCAGGGGAGCGGGAGGGGCCCCTGCAGGTTCAGGGGAGAGGACAGGGTGCTCCCCAGGGTGCCCCCCAGGGCGGGCCGGCGGAGGCGGGGAGCCGGCAGCTTTGTCGGGGGTCACTCTCCAGCAGGTGAGCCGGGTCCGGAGGGAAGGGCGCCCGGGCCTCAGTGGGTCCGTGTCTGCCGGGTCGGATGAGGAACCCGAGGCCCGGGACAGAGCAGCGGCCTCCCCAGGCCCCGGCAGGGCCGAGCTGGGGGCCGGGTGGCTGCCGAGCGCCCGCAACGTCCGGTCTTTCTCCGGAGCAGCGAAATCGCTCTTTTGTCTGCTGGTCGTGATGACAGCGTAACCATGGGAACGGCTGTACATGGGTCCTCGAAATAGACAGCTATTTCTGCTCCTAAGAGCTTGGCGTCTGCCAGGAGGAAGGGCTGTGCCCGAGCGGGGAGGCTTCCTAGAACAGGAGGTGGTGACGACCGCCGCCCCGGTGGCCCCGTGCGCGGCCCCGCAGGTGCGGCTCAGGCGTGTCGAGCGCTCGCTGCTCTCCGGGGGCGTGCGGAGCTCACGGCTCAGTCCTCCGAGCGCCCCCCCCGACGGCGGCTTCCTGGGCGCCCTCGCCTCCTGGGGCGGTTGTAACAGTGCCACACACTTGGTGTCTTAAAACAACACAGACACCTTCTTTTACAACTGGAGCTCAGCCGTCCAAAATCCAGGTGTTGTCAGGGCTGTGTTGCTTCTGGAAGCTTCTAGAGGCCACCGGGCCTCCTCCATCCTCAAAGTTCAGCACCCGAACCTCCGCCTGTATCGCCCCATCTCTTCTCCCGCCTCCGGGCTCCCCGTTTCCATCTCAGGAGAACCTCTGTGCTCACAGTGGGCCCATCGAAGAGGCATTTTTAATTAAAAAAAAATGACTGTTGGGGTGAAACATGCCAGGAAAGGCACAGAGAAGAAGGGGCGTCCGCAGGCAGCACCCGGAGGTTCTATCTGCCCTGTGAGCAGCGCTGGGGCCCTGAGCCCGGCTCCAGGCTACGTGGATGCCACTATGACTGATGACAGAGGGACTCCTGTCCCAAAGCTCACAGCCCCTGGAGGTGACCATGCACCCCTGCTGGTGCCATACAAGAGGGCACCCTGGGGCTATGTGGTCAACAGGGGAGAGCGTTTGATTTCTTTGGGGCATCTGGACAAGATGCACAGAGAGCTGGGCACTTGAGGTTCAGAAGGATGTATAGGAGTTGGTAGGAAAGACTCAGCTGAAAATGGGAAAGGAAATTTCAGGGAGAGAAAACATATGAAAAAAAAATAAAAATAGTTACGCAGTTTTATTAAGCAGCTGATCCCAGTCCCGCACAGGGCGGGGGCTTCCAGGTATCACCTCCGGAGGCCGTGTTGCGCTGTTCGCCAGGTGAGGGAACTGGTGCTCAGAGAGGTTAGAGGGCTTGCCAGGGGTCACACAGAGCTGCTCTGCTGCCTGGCACGCGGCAGGGCGAGGGGTCATTGCAGGCGGCATTCATTTAAGGTGACCCTGAGAGCGAGGTGTCCATCGCGGTACCCCAAGGGCCTTGCTTGCCTCCCGTTGGAGTTTCTGGGGCCCTGGCTGGGAAGAGGTTGAGCATGGCTGCCAGAGGTTGGCTGTGTTTATGTGAGGCTGGAGCAGTAAGCCCGGGGGACCTGGTTGTGAAGGAGCTTGTCAGCCACATGGAGCTTGAACCTTGATCCTGTGGGTGCTGGGAGCCATGCAGGGTTTTAGGCAGAGGGACGCCGGCCAGTTGTGCGTGGGCAGGAGAGGGGCAATAGCACCGGCCTTGGGCTTTGCCTTTGCTTCTGTAGATACACAGGTGCTTCGGAGCCTGGGCAGGGTCCCCAGCCCCTTCACTTCACTGTGGCTATTAGGGGTGTGTGCTTCTCACCCGTCCCCTGTGTGACAATAGTGACACCACGAGACACCCAAAGGGCATCAGGGGACCAGCGAGGGCCAAGAGAGCCTTAATTATGCAACATCACTAAAGAGAAACGGGATCAAGCGCAGCTGGTGTGGCTCAGCGGTTGAGAATCGACCTAGGATCCAGGAGGTCACCGTTCGATTTCCCATCGGGCACATGCTCGGATTTTGGGCTCGATCCCCAGTAGGGGGCGTGCAGGAGGCAGCCGATCAATGCCCTCTCCCTTCCTCAATCTGAAATCAATGAAAAAAATATTTAAAAAAAAAATAGGAAGGCGATTTCTGCTGATTCAGGGCCCTCCAACTTCAAAGTAATCGGGGCAGGGAGAGAAGTAGAACTGAGCCCATCACAAGCGACAGGGGCTCTGATGGTTCTTTTAAACTCTTGGCAGCAATAATTACCGTGAAATGTCCTTAGTGGTTCCATCAATTAGAGGGGAGACCCCCGTATCTCTTACTGATGCCCTGGGAGACGAAGTGGTGCTGAGGTGGGGAGGGGTGGGCCGGGGCTAATGCGGAACAGACTTAGCAGGCTCTGCTGTCCCGCGATAAAAAAATTATTGTATGAGAAATGTCATAGAAATGTTTAAAAAGAAAAATGAAAACTTTTAGTATAATTCTTTTCAGGCTTGTTAAAATCCCTTCCCATTAACCTTTGGCAGTTCTGACCCCTTGTATTTAAAAGCCCGTCGCAGGCACCAAGTTCAGCTGGAACTGAGGTTACAGGGCCCGTTTGGGGCGTGTTTCCGACCGTGGAGTACACCTTCCCACTGACCCTTCACCTTCGTGGTTTCCTGAGCCTTGAAGCTGGCAGGAGACGCAGCCGGTGGCCCTGTGACATCCAGCGTGGGTACAGCCCCTGCTGCGACTTGGTCCCCATCGGCCGCCTCACCCCGCAAGGGTGTGGGGGGAAGTAAGCGGGACCGGCCCGAGTGCTTTACGTGGGGGCTGGCCAGAGGAAACCACCGAGGAGGGCGCGGGGGTTCCAGAGACCCCCTCACAGCTGGGGTGCAAGAGACACACCCCGCTTTCTGTGTTTATAACTCACCTCCGTTCCGACCCCCAGCGGCAGCCCTGTGAGCTCAGCCCAGAGCCGTTCCTTCCCGAGTGTACCTGGGGCCCGCTGGGGCCGCCTGGGGCCCTGCTGAGAGTTTGGGGTCCCTCTTCTCTCAAACTCTCTGCCCGCTTCCTTCCAAATATTAGATCTATACGCCTGTTTGTTTCATTAAAGTAAGAAATGGTGTTTTTCTTTACTCCAGGCTTCTGAGGGGAAAGGGACATGCCATTGATCCCTTCTGACTAATCAAAGGAAAATTACAGATGTTCATAACTGCAGAAATAGACACCAGTGTAATTATTATTATTACTGGGGCACAAAACATGACCTTGTGAGATGACCAGTCAGAATTCAGAGGTTTGAGAGGCGGAAGGTGACCCACCGGGACGGACGTGGCCCAGCACTTTGGAAGATCTGGGGACACCTCGTGGTCCTGGTGCTCAGCGTCACCACCAGGAGGCGGTAGCGGTGCAGCTCCGCTCAGAAGGCGACTCTGCCCTTTCTCCCAGCGCCAAGACCTCCGGCAAGGTTTTCAGCCATCTGTGCCTTGATTTCCTTGGCTATAAAGTGGGAATAAAAATGCTACTTTAATTGGAGATTAATTAGATGCAGTAATGCGGAGAAAGGGCTCAGCACGGACTCTGGCTCAGTCACTGCTCAGTGAACGTCGCTGGTTCTTCCCTCTTTGCAGGAGGGCTGATGCCTGACAGGTATTTGTTACAGGTTTGATGAATGACTGAATGACCGCACAGCAAGCACACGGGGTGGAAACGGAGCCACGTGTCATTCTGAGGCTGTGGGCAGGAGCAGCCAGTGATGGCATTTTTTATTTTTTTTGTCTCTGCAGTCTTTGAGGAACCTGAGGACCCCAGTAACCGCTCCTTCTTCTCAGAAATCATCTCCTCTGTGTCCGACGTGAAGTTCAGCCACAGCGGCCGGTACATGCTCACCCGGGATTATCTCACGGTCAAGGTCTGGGACCTGAACATGGAGGCGAGGCCCATCGAGACCTACCAGGTGGGCTGTGGGTTGGACAACCTTGGAGCCCCTCTGCTGGTGGGAGGCCCCCAGCCACCCTTCCCTGTGCTGAGAACTCCCATGGAGGGGCTTTCCTGCTCATGGGGGGGCTTTCATGCACCCATTTTGTAGTTGGAGACGCTGAGGCTCGGGAAATCAAGCAGATAGAGCTCGGACACAGGAGGAGGACCTGCCCAGCCGGCCTCGTGGGGAGCTGGGTGTCCTCTGCCTGCCGGCTCCTGCCCTGAAGCAGGGCTGTGACTGGCTTGCGGGCTGGGGCCCAGGGCAGCAAGATGACCATCAGGCTGGGCTCAGTTTGAGGGTGCAAATGATTAAGGTGCAGACGAGGGCATCCCTCCCCAGGAGTCAGCACCTGCGGTTCTGCCATTAAGACGGCAAGCTTTGCCCTTCCCGGTGATGGGGTAGAGCCCAGGGAGACTGGGGAGTGGAGGGTTTTCAGCAGAAGTGTGACATGATCCAGTTTCGTTTCACAGGGACCCCCCTGGCTGCCTGTGGAGACAGACTGGGGCTGGGGGAGCAGCAGGAGGCATTTGCTGGGGTGGTGCTTGGAGCAGGGTGGTTCGCCTGCCCCTTTTCTCCATGATGGGCACCACCGTGGGCATGTGACTGTTATCCTCAGAGGCGCGGCCTACACCAGGCCCAGAACAGCCCCTGAGAATTGCACTCTTACCCCTTTAAGGATGAAGGAAGCAAGGCTCAGAGAGGTGAAGCCACTTGTCCAGGATCGCACAGCTGGAAGCAGTGGGGCCCCAAGTGGGGTAGAGCCAGGATTTGGTCCCTTCTGTCACTGTGACTGTCCCCTCTCTGGCCACAGCTCAGGGGTTGGCCATGTGCCAGGCTGTGGGTCCTTCCTGGTGAGCGGGGCTGACTCAGGATGCCACCAGACCCAGAGGGCACAGCCCCTCACTGTTCAGTGAGACTCTCCCCGCGGGGGTGGGGGGTGTGCAGGACTGGCAGGTGTCCCCTGGACTCACCCGGTCCCCTTCTCGCGCCAGGTGCACGATTACCTTCGCAGCAAGCTCTGTTCCTTGTACGAGAACGACTGCATCTTCGACAAGTTCGAATGCGCCTGGAACGGGAGCGACAGGTAACCTCAGACCTGGGCCAGGGGGCCCGTGACCTGGGCAGATGCCTCATGGGGATTCGCTGTTGATGTCTCCATGAATCCAGGTGCCCCTTCTCGTAACAGGCAGGACTCTCAGCTCTCAGTTCAAGGGCAGGAAACAGCACTTCACCTTCTGTAGCTACACCCATCAGGTACACCCATCGTGAGCCCACGTCCTCCTGAGTGATGGTGGAAACATACTTCTTCAATTTTGGGTCCATCCCCCGGTTGTCAGGGTGAGGGGTGTTCCTGGTGCCGGGGCATCCGTGGGGCGGAGAGCTTTAGTCACCAAAGTCTGCCTGCCCTTCCTCCTGCCGTGGATGCTGCAGCTGCCTCTGGAGGGCCCCACTCCAGGCCCACTGCAGCTGGGGGCGCACATCCCAGCTCCTGCACCCTCTGGGGCGGGCAGGGTCCCCAGGTCCAGCGCCTCTCACGGCCCTGCCCACCTGGGAAGCTGCCCTGAGCTTGGTGTGAGTTCCTATTTTCCCCTCGCCTGGCTCAGCCCAGGAGGGGGATGGACAGGGAAGGCCCAGCCCAGGGGTCCAGGTGACAGGACAGTGCAGGATAAAGCCACACTGGCCAGTGTAGCAGAATTTTTCAGTCAGAGCCAGATGGTGTCACCCCTCCTCTGCAGTCCAGGGGTGCGGTGAGAGCCGGCAGCCCTGACCCAGCTGTCACCAGGGCTGTGTGTCCATCCACAGGGAGCCCATCGGTCACACGTGTGGCCAGGAGCAGGCTGGGCTTTCCCGTGTGGTGTGAGAGCTCTGAGTATAAGCCTATCTGTGTGGCTGTGGTCTCAGGCACGCTGGGACCATAAGGGGAGGCCGGTCTGGGGCCAGGGGCCAGAAACCACAGGATAGGATGGGGGTGGGGCCACCTGGAAGCAGTGGGGCCCCAAGTGGGGTCAAGCCATATGCTCATGAAGGGGGGGCTCCTACGGCCTTGCTGACATCCTGGGGCCACCTGGCCTGGGGGAGTCTCCGAGCAGGGCTGTGCTCTCAGAGGGACCAGCCTGGTGGTCACAGGGGGTCCACTTGATGCTTACAAAGCCAGGATGGAGGCGCCAGCCTGAGACTGGGCCGAGGGGACACCTGGCACTCCCTCCAGGTGCCTGCACCCATGCTGGCCCCAGACACCCACAGTGTGGACAGGCTCCTCAGGCACCCCAAGCGGTAGGCCCTGACACATCGGGGGATCCCTGGTAAACACTGCCAGCGGGGTGGGGGTTCTGTTCTTAACGCGGGCAGAAGGTAAATCCAACTGTGGGGGGGTGGTTTCCACGGGTTGTGACCACTGCCTGCCCTTCCTTCACATCGCCACCAGGGGGCGCACGCGGGCAGGCGAGGCCTTGCTCCCTGGAACAGGAGCCGCCCAGCTCCTCCCTGCGGACGGGTGCCCCCCCGCTTCCTGCCTTGCCCTTTACACTTCAGCCACCCCAGCCCTGGTGGCCCCCCCCATTACTGCTTCCCCCTCCATAACCCGCTCTGCTTCTGCCCTGGGACCCTGCGCACGCCTGGCTCACTCCTGTCACCTCACATTTCTGACTCAACTCACGGGCACCTCCTCCAGGAAGGCCTCAGGGTCATCTCCCCCTTGCCCCCCCCCCCCGAGCCTTCTGGGTTTTCCTTTATGTCTTGGTATTTATCACATTTTCTCCTTGGCCCTGTTTGCCTCCCCCACTGGTTGGGGTGCTCTGGAGATGGGACTGTTTATTCCTTCCGGAGTCCTTCACCAGGGGCCCCAGGAGTGTCCAGTCAATGGCTATGGACGTTCTAGAAGGCATAGGCATGTGCCACCTTCTTTACTTGTCCTGGCACTCCCCTGACCTGGCATGCCCTGTGGACAGGGATCTCGAAACAATAAACCCTGGTCTCTGCCCTCCAGGAGCTCGGAGGCTGAGGGGGGGCGGGTGCTGTCCTCCAGGCCCAACCCCTGCAGACCAGGCCGGCTGAATCCCACAGGCTCAGCGTGTGCCGTCCTCCTGTTAATGGGACGCTTACAGTGTACAGACGGCCACCCAGAGCTGCCGGATGTCTGCTAAACCCACGGCGGCCCCTTACCCACCTCCAGCAAGGCTCCGGTGGGCAGCCTGGCCTAGAGGAAAGCTTTGGGTCAGACGCCCTTGATTTCTGGTCCGCACGCCACCATTCTCCAGCCGTGTGTAAGCCCCTGAGCCTCCTGGGTCTGGAAAGTGGTTCTAATGGACCCTGACCTCCAGGACTGCTGTAGGTTGAGACCTTGCATGTGAAGCTCCTGGCAAGCCCCCGGGTCCATAGTGGCAGCAGATGGTCCGATGATTTGCACACACAGGTGTGTTGGTCTCGTACCCGCCCCGTTACCCACAGAGCCTCCTTACCCACCTCAAGTGCCGCCTCCTCTCGGAAGCTCTCCTTGATCTGCCCTGCCTGGGAGAAAGGCGTGTGCCAACCCTCGTCTCCGGCTGCAGGAGTCGGACAAGCCTGAGCTCGTTCCCAGCAGTTCCGGGCAGGGCTACCCAGGGCTCATGCCGTGTTCTTGAGGACATCTTTGTGTCCATTCTCCCCTCTGCTCTTCCCTGCTCCTTACACTCCAGCCGCACCCTCTCCTACTGCAGACATCTCCCCCTTGCTTCTGGGGGTGATGACCCCAAGTAGTCCCCCTGCTTCCCAGGCTCTGGGGAGCAGCCGCCTGATAGGGCCACCCGGGCTGGGGTGGAGGCCACAGGGAGAGGTCAGATGAGGGAGGGGAGGGTCCCCAGCTCTCCCTGGGGAAAGGAGAGGACCCACCTTCTCTTGCTTTCGCCTCGCCCCAGTGTCCCAAGGCCAGCACCGTGGGGATCAGGAGCAGGGAGGAGGGAGGGAAGGCAGGAGCCCCCCTGAGAGAGCTCAGCCCACAGGCATCTGGCTGGTGGGCACCGACCACTGTGCTTAACTCCCTCAGGACCTGCAGGTGGGACCCGGCCTCGCACAGCACCTGGAGCCCCGGGTGCCTGTTGGACCACAGGCACGTCTCCCCTTGTCTGGGGAAGACAGGCCTGGGGGGTGCTGCCCTGGGTCGGGAGGTCAGAGTTCGAGCTAGCGCCAATCTCTCTCTCTGTCCCCCCCACACCTCATGCTCCCACAGCCCTTTGCATGCCCTTCTCCTACCCGCAGGGGAGGCTGATCCCTCTGTCACCTCCCGGGCTACATGGCTGCATGGGGATCAGTGTGCCAATGAACAGGCCACACTCGCCCCTGAGAGTCCACTCGTTATTGCCAGGGTCAGCCCTGAGCCCCTGTTCCCCCACTCCCTAGCCTTGGGACACCCTGGGACACCTTGGGACACCTTGGGCCAGGGGGCAGTGTGGCCTCTCTGGCTCCCCCAGCCTTGGCTGCAGCGCCAGCTTCACCTGCCCCCAGTGCTGTCCCCTAGCGTGGCCTTACAAAGGCTGGGCCACAGAGGCCACCGGGACAGATGGTCCAGGTCCGAGTGGGCTCTCAGCAGGCTGAATGCCGGGGCCTGTCTTTCCTCCGAACAGCTCTGGGGCGGGGACCTGGTTGCCACGCCATCCTTCCAACCTGGTCTCCCTTCTGAGCCCCCAGTTAAGGTCAAGGGCACTCCTGGTGATGACCTGACCGGGTGGCCTCCACTTGGCTAAGATGGCCAGGTGCCTGGATGCTGAGGGGCAGCCAGCGGCCCTGACGCCTCAGTGACTAAGTCACCAGACCTCCTCTCGATCTGGGGCTCAGCCGACCCCCTGCTACCACACTGGGGATCACAGTGCAGTGAGGTCTCCCGGGTCGCGACTGAGGGACAGTAGAGCCAGCCGGCCTCCCCCAGGGTGAGCTGGCCCCTCCGGAGAGAAGAGGCGTTTTCAGGCTGGCGGGAGGTGGGCTCCTCACGCCTACGAGCACCCCCACCTGCCGCCTTGTGCCTCCACACATGTCATTTAATTGTCTCAACAGCAAACCGTTCTATTCACACGGATTAAGGTTTTTTAGAGACAGGATTTTAGAACAGAAAAGAACAGAGCCAGAAAATACATCAGAATTCTCCGCCCACCTCCCCCCACCTGCCCACCTCCCTCGGTCTCCGGAGATGACAGATCTCTGAAGAAGGCGGAATCGATTGACTACCCCCCCCCCAGCCTGGGCCACCCTCACCGCTCCCCAGATAGCACCAGAGAGGCCCCTCCATGCACTCTCCTGCCCCAGCACAGGGCTGGCTGCCCAGGCGAGCCCTCCTGGGTCCTCCTGGACACCCTGGAATGCCCAGGGAAGAGCCAGTTTATGGAGGGTTTGCCCCCAACACCTACCCACCTACCCCTGAACACGAGGTCAGAGAAAGCGGTTTGGGTGCCAAGGGAGGTGACCCCGAACACACATACTGCGGGCGGGGGGCTCTGGCCAAGCCCAGCCTCATCGATGCGACCACCTCCAGGCACCCACAGGCCGGGCAGTGGAGCCCCAGAGCCACGCTGGGCGGGAACCAGGAGGGAATTCCTGGCCCAGACGTGCCAGGCCCCCGGCCGAGTGAACGTTTGTCCTGCGAAGGACCAGAGCTCCCAGGGCTGACTTACTGGCGAGAAAGGAGAGGGGGGCGCCCGCTTGTTCTCATGGTGGGAACGGTGGGGGGACAGGCAGGACTTTCTCCCGAGGGGGGGCAGGTGTGTGAACATCTGCGCAGCAGCCGTGTGCCACGGGCGTCGTCTCTTCACTCAGCTGCTCAGGGAGCAGAGGGGCCGGGGCCTGCGGGGAAGGGCGGGCCTGGCCAGTCAGCCCCGCGGCGTAGCCCCGCATCGCGGTGTGGATCCCTTTGCTCCCCCGGCCCCCATCCCACGTGGCCTTGTCTCCTGACCGCCTGGGCTCTGGCTCCTGGCCCAGAGGGGGAAGCTCAGGGGGTCCTGCGAGGATGTTTGGGGCTGAGCCGAAGGTGCAGAGCCCCTCACTGAAGGGGCCTTAGCTCCCCGCTGGGGAGTCTGTGTGGGGTGGCAGCTGAGATGGGAGGAGGGACGAGGGCAGGTGTCCTGGAGGCGGACCTGGCCCCCCCCCCCGTGGGCTCCCTTCTGCACCCGGGGTTCCTGTCCTGACAAGGGGCAGGTGTCCCTTCCCGCGCCCCCTGCCTGACGCCTCTCTCCCCCAGCGTCATCATGACCGGTGCCTACAACAACTTCTTCCGCATGTTCGACCGCAACACCAAGCGCGACGTGACGCTGGAGGCCTCCAGGGAGAGCAGCAAGCCCCGGGCCGTGCTCAAGCCGCGGCGCGTGTGCGTGGGCGGCAAGCGCCGGCGGGACGACATCAGCGTGGACAGCTTGGACTTCACCAAGAAGATCCTGCACACGGCCTGGCACCCGGCCGAGAACATCATCGCCATCGCGGCCACCAACAACCTGTACATCTTCCAGGACAAGGTGAACTCCGAGATGCACTAGGCGTGCGCGGAGCCCCTGCCGCCTGCCACCAGCTGCTGCTGTCCCCACGCGGTCAGGCGGCCACGGGGGCAGGAAATGGCACCGTGGGGCAGCGGTCACTGTGGGGCAGCCCCGCCCCGGGCTGCCCCGGGCCTGGCAGCCTTCGCTGGGAATTGTTTAAATGAGTAACACAAGGAGTCACAGCCACAGATCGCAACTTGGACGTGGTGTCGGCCTCAAAGTCCAGGGTTCCTTCGTTCCCCTTGACCTGTGTGCCATCTTTACATCATTAGGGTTTTTATGTCTCCGGGTTCATTTTTCTCTCCAGCGGCTCCTTTCAGGGGAAGCGGGAGCCAACGGGAGCTGTTACTCTCACGAGCCTCGAGCCTCAGTGGCCCCAGATGGGGCTCCGGGGACAGAAACGAAGCTCAGACAAGCCAGCCGGGGGTCCTCGGACGATAAAGGGAGTAATTTCCGTGGTCTCGGAGCTGAGGGCTCACCCGTGCATTTGGGGTTGTGGTTTCACGCCGAGACTTTGGGGACGCAGGCTCGTCTTTTAGGTTCTTTCCAGGTCTTTCCATGTCCCAGGTCTGTTAGGTTTCTGAGTGGAAAGGAGGGAGGGAAATCTCCCCGTGTGTGCGCCTGCTGGTCTCTCCTGCTTTCACCAACCTCTGCTGCGGGCCGGCCGAGTGCCAGGCCTGCCCCGAGGTCGCTTAGGAGCATTGATTTGACCCCTGTGCACCCATCGCTCTGCGGCAGTCGCTGGGCACCTCCTGGGGACTTCCACCGGCCCCTCCGTGGCCTTCCGGAATCCTCCACACACATCACCCGCTCCGAGGGCCAGGCCCTGTGCCAGGTGCCAGGGATGGAAAGGTGAGCAGTTTATCACCCCCACTGCACAATGAGGAAACTGAGGCCCTGAACGATCTTCGGTTTGCCCAAGGTGTGCACCGACCAGGCGGTGGCTCGGGAACCCCGTCCAGGTCCCAGCACAGGTGCTTCCCTGCCCCTGCTGGCGGCTCACGTGGAAACCGAGGTCTGGCCCGCGGGGTCTCTGCCTGTGAATCAGGACCAAGCGGTGGGGCGACCACAGGGCTCCTGGAGAACCCAGGTGCCGGGTGCAGAACAGAGAAGCCCCGGTGGCTCCTCGCTCGCTCCGCCGGCTCCAGGAGCTCGGCCGCCCCGGCTCCCCCCCCCACGCGGCGCCCTGGCTCCTTTCAGGTGCACCGCAGCTCCTGCGAAGGAAATTGCATGTTATGACATTTTAGGGACCTTTTCTTTAATGACCGCAGCATCCTCTGGGGACGCTCCCCCAGGGGCCACTGCAGCAGGACCAGCTCCCCCCCCCACCTGTTGTCTGCCCAGGAAGGGCGGAGGGACCCGGGCTGTTTGCTTGAGAAAGCAGCCTGCACAGGCCCCCACCAAATCCAGGGTTTTTTTTGTTGTTGTTTTTTCCCCACAAGACGTCATCTGACCCAGGTACAGACCCACCTGAGATTCTTCTCCGTGGGTGACGGTGAACCTGTGTGTCCAAGCACAACACGCATGTGCACTCCCTTCCGGCCACGGGCACGGGAAACGGGCCTTTCCATTTTGTTTTCTAATCAACACGAATGAAGAATGTTTGTTTCTATATCACCGTAAACCCAGGTCGCCTGGACGCTATTACATGTACATACCTACTCTAAGTAAGATTAACGATCACAGGATCGGCTCCTCTCTCCCCCTGCTTTGCAAAGAGGTTCAGGAATGTGGTGAATTGTATAGAAATCTCGTGGAAGCCAAAATCCAGCTCTGGGGGCCTCACCCGGTTCCTGGGGTCCTTGGCACAGCCCGCCCCCCTTTGTGATTGAGATGCGGAGAGGAGACTGGCACAGGCAGCTGGAGGTGTCTGCAGGCCCTGGGTCTAGCCCTTCCCGCCTGCCGGGCACGGAGCCTGCGCCGTCTTCCCGAGGAGGCCTGCGTGCAGTTCCCGGTGTCTAACTTCTGTTTTAAAACTTGGATAGCAAACCAAAAAGGAACAGAAAGAAAATCTTTTCAGAAGAAAAGCCTGTCTTTGGAGCCCCAGGAAAAAACATCCAAAGCAGACCATGAGTGATCGAACGCGTGTGGAGAAAAGGCTCGGAGGGCAGGGGGCAAAACCGAAGACGGCGGAAGGACCAGTGAAATGGTCACGGACGTTGCTCTCTGACTGTTCAGATCTCGGCTCTTCTTGACTGTGCGTCCGTTAACGTGGTCCTTGTGAGGTGGTTGGCTGTCTTTGTTTTTATTTGAATTCTCTGAGGGCCAGGCTCTTGGTGGCGTGGGACCTGTGCTGGGGGAGTGGACAGACCTGACCATTTCGGACTCTGTAACTCATGGGTGCATTGTTTTCTTTGGTGTCTCACAGATTATCCAGCTGTTGAATAAAAATTATAAATATGTGAATACCAGCTTTTTCCAATAAAATAACAAATGTTACATCCAAAATGAGGCTCGGAATGCTGTTTGTTTATAAGGAGGCCCCCCCAGGTCGGTGGGTCCTGTCCGGAGGTGATATGCCTGGTGGATGGAAGTGCACATGGGTGCCGGGAAGCCTGGGCCGCTCGAGGCGTTGCTGCCTCCAGCTCCCAGCGCAGCTTTTAACCTTTCGGAGCTCTGAATTCGTCCCCGAGGAAATGGAGCTAATAATATCAACCTCCTTGTTCCAGGAGGGACAGGATCATGTCGGACGTGGCCTGCAAAGCCCAGTGCCTGGCACCCAAGCCCTCAACATGTGGTGGGTGGTTTGGAAGCTGGTGAGCAAAACCCACCGTAATTCCCAAATATTCTCACACTCTCTCCAAGATCTTTTTTGGCCCTCACATCCAGCATGAGAATATGGTACAGATGAAGAAGTTGAGGTTCCAAGAGGTTAAGGAATTAGCTGGCGGCCACCTCGCTGGCATGTGTTGGTGCCGGGTTTTGAGCTTAGGCTGGCTGACTCCTAACTCAGGGCTCCCCTAGAAGTGCCTCAGTGTCCCAGGGAAAGGGAGCCTCAGAGGACAGAGACCATGAGGTGCCTGTATTAGCTGCGGAAGCCAGAGGGGCCCGGCCCAGCCTGCCGTGATGGCTGAGATAAACGAAAGGGCCTGTGGGGAGCGCTGCACGCACCCCTCCTGGGAGCCTAGGCCTCGCCTCTCCATGTTCACACGGGCGTTTTACACGCTTGGCCCAGCATGAGGAAGGCAGGAGCTGCTCCGGAGGGTCTGCGGGCAGGACTTTCATCGGCTGAGTTCATCAGTCACACAGCCCTCGGGACAGACCATGAAGTTGGAGAAAGCCGCTTCCTGGCTGTGTGACTTTGGGCACGTGGCTAACCTCTCCGAGCTGCACCTCCAGGAGAGGGCAGTGCCACTCCTCAGTTGGGATGACTAAGATAATAAAAAATACTCGGCTGAACCCATGGTACCACCGTATGGGGCACGTGACCTGTTCAGTCTCATTTAGGCCTCATGCGGTCCCTTTGAGCTGTGGTTCAGGTCGTGGACCTTCAGGTGGGGGCAGGGTAGCCTTGGGAATCCAGGGGGACCAGCCTACCACACCCGTCCTCGAGAGCGGAGCGCCTCTGCCGGCTGTACTCCGAGGGAGCTGCCCAGTGGGCAGGCCAGAGGATGGGACACGAGGACCCCGCCTGCCATCTCTGGCTTTGAAGACGCAGGAAGGGGCTGTGGGTCAGGGAACGTGGGTTCATCCCAGAGCTAGAGCAGGCAAGGGCACGGATGGCCTCTCCCCGGGGCCTCCGGCAGGAGCCAGCCCTGTTCACGCCTTGATTTAGCCCAGGGAGACCCATGGCAGACTTTGGACCCCACGGACTGTAAGGGAGTAATTTGTGCTGTGTGAGGATAAGTTTGTGGTAATTTGTCCCACGGGCTAGAAGATGAACACAGCTGGGTACCTTCATCCTGATCTCCCCGCCACCTGACTCCTTCCGGCTGATTCCTGCAGCTCACGGCTGGGGGCTCTCAGGCGGCTCCGAGCACCTGCCTGTGTCGCGCACACGTGAGTGGGCAGGAGAGGTGGGGTCCGGCGGACTCCACGTTGCCCTTGCTGAGGGTGGCAGGGGGGACCTGCCGGGGAGCTTCGGGCAGTGCTCAGGGGCTTGCAGCCAGATGGTGGCACAGAAGGCTGGGCGGGGGCTCCTGCAAGGCCAGGGACGTGTGGGGAGCTGGGCTGTGGGCTGGGCGAGCGGCCGGGCTGGCTCCACCTGGGTCTGCACACGTGGACCGCCTTGGGCTCAGAGCTGTGGGCGACCACAGAGGGGGCCACGTTGAGGCAGGTCAGTAAGAAGCAAGGAAACTTCCTGGGCACGTGGGATGGGGAAACTGAGACAGATGGCTGAGCAAATTGGCCGAGCAATTTATAGCAGATACAGAAGGTCCCCAGGGGGGAAAGCCCTGGGTGCCTAGCAACCACAGGCAAAACTGATGCTGGACCTCACCCCAGGGTGGCCCTTCCTCCCCTGGCATATCTTTGGCCATGCGGGTGAGACCCCCCCCTGACTTTTCCTCCCAAGATAACATCTAGGCCTCAGTTCTGTTTCCGCTCCAGGCCCAGAAAAGCAGCAAAACCAGGCCGGTGATGCCAGGACCAGCTGCAGTGACTAATGACCCCTGCCCTGGCGCCGAGCAATCAGAGGAGACCACGACCCAGAAAGGGGACACCTGGAAAAGCTGATGAATATTCTATTGGGACCCTCCCCTGAGACCGCCCCTAAACTCCCAGCCTTTAAAAACCCTCAAACAAAGGCCCCAGCGCTGGTGTCCGTTCTGGAGCACACCTGTGCTTTCTTCCTCCCTCCTTTCCCTCTCAAGCCAGCATCCCCTAAACTCTTAGGGACCCCGCCAGACTTGCAGCCAGGGGAGCAATGGGCAGCAGAAGCTCGTCCCAGGCCAATCCCCTGATCCTGCCTCCGAGGCCCCTTTTCTCTGACTCTCCAGTGCGCTGACAGCAGCCCCGCGTGGCTCACTTCTTTCCCATAACGTTTCTGGGCAGACGAAGCCGCCCCGCCTAGGCTCTCTCCTGTCGCATCTACTACCCCAGCCTCCCTTGTTTCACTGTCCCCAGCTTTTCTAGACGTCCTCTCACAATCACCTGGACGCGTGTTGAGAAATCTTTCCTGCAGGATGCCAAGGACCCCACACTACAGGCCGGCCCGAGGCAGACCTGCTCTGGGCTGGTTCTCTTTG
Source organism: Miniopterus natalensis (assembly GCF_054644295.1). Taxonomy (NCBI): domain Eukaryota; kingdom Metazoa; phylum Chordata; class Mammalia; order Chiroptera; family Miniopteridae; genus Miniopterus; species Miniopterus natalensis. The sequence goes on along the minus strand of NC_142081.1, from coordinate 198,710,011 downwards.
CAGTAACAACGTGAAGTAATGCTCAGACTCTGCTCCCTCCCCAGGCCTCTCCCAACCACAGACCATCTCAGATGAAAGTGTCACTGTCGTCCCATCTGTCCTCAGCTTGGGAGCTCCGAGGCCCCTCACGCCCACTGGGCCCCGTCCCTGAGCCCTGGCCTGGCCTGCGGGCCACTCAGTGATCGGCCCAGCCAGCTGCCAGCATTCTTTCCCTCCACGGTCCGTGTTAACCTCGGGCACCTGTGAGCCGCGCCCCGCACCATGCGCGGTTCACCCCATTCCATCGCACAGGCACCCTAAAACAGGGTGCTGTGACTTCCCTCACTTCACAGACAAGGAAACTGAGGCACAAAGGGGGGGTGACTTGCCCGAGGTTGCAAACTTGTGAGTCTTGGAGCCAGGATGGGACGAACCCCAGGCAGCCTGGTCCCAAACGGGGTCCTGGACTCTCTGCCACCTGAACCAGGTCCCTGAAGGTGACTTCTGATGGACGCCTGGGGTCAGCTGCCTGGAACTAAGTCTGTCCCTGCCCCCCCGCCCCCCCAACTGGGTCAGGGCCCGCAGAAGTTCAGAAACCTGGAAAAAACTTGAACAAAGGCTCGTCAGCTCCTGGGGGGGTTTCCTAGCAACCGAGAAGCTTTTAGCGCTCAGAGTCATTGCCTAAGTGGTGAGTGACTCATTTCCAACAGCTCTGTCCTCCTGGAAAACAAAGCCCTATTATCTGCACCTGGATCCCGCTAGAACCCGGCCCACACAGTCAGGTGGCGCTGCCTTTTAGAGAGGGACTGAAAAGTCTGCAACTGGGGGTGGGGGGCAATGAAAGTAAAAGTGGAAATGAAAGAATCTGTTACTGACATTAAGCCCAAAGTGTTAAACATGCAAAATAGGCATGGATACTGGAGAAGTGAATCATTCGCTTAATACCTTTGTAAGGCCACCCGAGGTGCCCGTGACCGTGACATCTATGAATGCGCCAAATGAGAACCCCCTCGCCTTGGGAGGACCACCATTTATCTTTGCAAATCCGCTGATTCACTTATTCATCTGTGGACGCAAAGGGGCCACACGCTAACCTGAGGAGCCCGGGGGAGGCCTGTGTGGCGACCTGGCGAACTCAGAGACCTAAAGTAACCACAAAAGGATGGTCTGAGATTAAAGCTTTTTAACTAAAAGCAGTTTATGGTGGGTAGTCATGTCCTAGGCAGGTATCTTCCCTGACGAAAGTCAATCTTTACCTTACCTGAGCCTGTTTATTGCCTTTTTGCATCTATGATAACATATCTTTGGAATATCAAAGTCATTTTCCTTTTCCCAGACCCCTCAAAGCACAGGCCCCGCTCTGCAGGGACCACACATCCCCTCGTTGTTACTGAGTTAATTGTTGACTGTTAACTGTCCCGCACCCACCTGAGTAAAAGAAGCGTTTCCATCACTTTACTTTTTCTCCAACCCCTGAGGTGTCCCTGCCCTGCCCTCTCCCACCTCCCCGATCTGTCACCACTGGACTTCATGTGACCCTCTCCCGTCTCCTTTTGTTATAATGCCTAAAACAAGGTGCAAAACTGCCATTCTCCGCAGCATCGTCTCAGTACATTGAGGTTTTGCTTCCCGACAATTGTTGACAGTTTTGGCTCAAATAAACTCACAAAAACTCTTCACAGGTTTGAATGATTTCTTACATTAACACACCCAACAGGTGTTGTCTGAGCACCTACCAGGTGAGCAGCACTGAGGCGGGGGCCCAGAGCAGGGACCCGCAGCCCCACTGCTGGCCGGGACTCACATCCTGGCTTTGATGAGCTGTGGGTCTTGGGGACATTACCTGCTCTTGCTGTGCCTGGGGCTCCCACACCCGGGGCAGGGGTGGTGAGGCCCAGCCCTGAGCAGATAACCGGGCATGCTGTCGACTGTTGCTGCCCCTTGCGGCCCGCACAGTCCATCCAGGGGGTCCAAGGACAGCTCCACGGGCAGTGTTCTGAAGAGGGAATTCGACACCCAGGAAAATGTTGATTTCTCCATGGCCCAGTAAGAAAAGAACAGGCTTGGGCTCCCACCTTAGCTCTGCCATGGGACTTTGGGCAAGTCATTGAACCTGTAAGAATTCTCATGGACAAGGTTGGCAGGGGAGGCATGAGACCTAGTTGCAGGGACCAAATGACCTCATGTAAACAGTGCCAGACCCACGGTGGTGCTCAGAAACCTAGGTCCCTCCCCTTGCAGAGGGCGGGTCAGGCCCTCCTGGGGGACACCTGGTCCTGGGTCGCAGGCAGCAGCCTGTTTATCAACAGGAAAGGGGGATGGTGAACACATCCAGAGCCCTGGGGCCATGAGGGTCAACGGTGTTCTGATGTTTGCGGGTCCGTGGAAGTGGTCCGACCTCCAGAACCAGAGGACAACAGCTGGCCTTGTCTGCTCCGAGCGGGGATGGCCTTCCAGTGTCTCTTCTCCAAACCGAGACCATCTTCCCAGAGCTCAGCGACCTTACCGGGCTCCGGCTGCTTGCAGGACTGGTCACTCCCCCGGCCTCTGACCTCAGGCTCTGTCCTCTGCTACCAGCTGGCATCGGGGCCGTGCCCAAGGCCTCCCAGTGGTGCCCTGGCTGGTGAATAGCCTTCCTCAGGCCTCGCCAAATCTAGTTCCGTGTTCCGAGTAGGCACACCCGGAGCCCTCCCAGAAGCCTCCTGACCGGTCTCCCCCCCGGGCTGGAGGTGCCTCCCTCGGGCTCCCGCTGCCTGCTCTGAATGGGGGCCCCTCGCATGCAGCTAGGGTGCTTTTCATGGGGGCATAACCTGGGTTTGACTCAGACTGGATCGGCCACATCTGCTGAGCATCACAGGGCAGTAAATATTTGTTCAAGGCTCAGTAGTTAAGTTAAATAATGTTTAGATGGTAGGTCACAGGTATTGGCCAAGTTTTCCTGAATGTGCAGCCGTGAGGGATGAAACCCGTGATGCAGGGAGAAGGTGGGACTGTGCTTCCCAGGGTGTGTGTGGGGGTGTCGGGGAGGGGCAAACAGAGCGTCATCAGGCATCCGGCCCTCTGCCTGGATTAAGCCACTCTGACCAGTTCCACTCTAAACATGGTTATCTTCACAAAACGTAAGTTTTTAAAAAGCTAGAAGGGACAATTCATCTGGCCCTGAAGTTCCATTTTTAACTCTTTTTTAAAACATTTAGTGAGCATTTACTAGTGTCCGGCCCTATTCTATCCACTCTGCAAGAAAATGAACTCATTTAAGCCTAAAAACAACTAATGAGGCAGGTCCTGCTATATCCTCAATTCACAGAAGAGGAAACTGAGGCCTGGAAAGCACGAGCCTGCCCCAGGTCACAGCTGAGGGCCCAGGAGTGGGTTCCCACTAAGCAGCTGCCTGTTCTCATCTGCTGTGTATGTGGCACCTGAACTCACGATGAACACACTCCTCACTTGGGCTGGAGTCCTGCACACCATTCCGTTTCTAAAAAGCGTTTTATTACTGCCCAGCCAGGGCCAGCGTGGCTCGGCGGTTAAACATCGACCACTGTAAGATTCTGGGTCAGGGCCCATGCCCAGGTTTCAGGCTCGATCCCCAGTCGGGGGTGCAGGAGGCAGCCGATCAATGACTGACCGACCTTTCCTTTCTCTGAAATTAATAAAAATATATTTTTTTAAAAGTTTCAATACTAAATTTTGGAAATCACTGACCAAGCTCAGGCTTCCCATTTCACAGATGGGGACACTGAGGCCCGGGGACAGATTGAATGGCTCCTGGTCACAAAGGGGCATGTGATGGAAAAAGCACAACTTGGGGTCCAAAGCCTAATCCAGAGCAAACCTCACTAGACCAGCCCCTCTGCTCCAAGCAGAGGCGGCTCTGCTGGGGTGCCTGTGAGCACAGAGTGGTGGCCCGGGGACAGGGGCAGGCAGACCTCAGTCCAACCCTGGCTCTGTTGCTAACGTGCTGTGACCTCCTCCCCGAGCCTGTTTTACTCCCTGGGGTTCTGTGGTTCAGGTTGTCACTGCACCCCCCTCACACAGGGTTAGGATCGGATGTCACCTGTGTTGGCTCAGGAAGTGCCAGTGGCCTCTCACCCCCAACAATCAGTGGTGAGTCTGGGGGGTAAAGCTGAACTGTGATGCGTTTCGTGGCCTCAGATCTTCATGATCAGAGCTGGGGTGGGGCTGCCCTCGGGATGCGGGGCTGCAGCCAGACTGTCCGGCCTTGACCACGGGCCATGGTCTCACAAACCATGAATAACCACTTACACGCTATTTCACCAGTGATCTAGTTCACAAATAATCATGACCACGCGTGTTTCAGATGTAGTAGACCTGAGCGACGGCTGGGCGGTCGTGGTCACTGTCGCCATGGCGATACAGGGCCCTGGCCTGGAGGCGGTGCCAGGTCTGCTCACTGGCAGGCGGCCTATCTACTACTGAGAACGTCAGTTCTGCTCTTCGTAACACAAACCACACTTGCACTCAATTCAGCGCGAGCGCAGACACCTGCTGAGTCTTGGGCACCTACGAGGAAGGGCTCCTTTTACACGAGAGGAGACGACAGGTTTCAACACAGGCTTTATTTCGGCTGCTTCAGGACCTTGCTTTCCGCTCTCCCTTACGGAACATGGCCAAGCTTTCCTAAGGGCTGGAAGGGACGCGCCAGGTCCTACTTCCCAGTCCTGGTGGATTCAGGCGTCTGAGACCCTCACACTCACCCACCACCCACCGGACAGAGCGTGAGGCAAGCTGTGGACTCAGAGCTTGGCGTGGACATGCTGTGCCCAGAGCTGCCGCTTCTCTGCCTACAATGTGGAAGGACTCGGGCAGGGCCTTGACCATGTGACGGCTCAGAGGGCCCTGGGGACTGGCACACAGCTGTCAAGGCTTAGCAGTCACCAAATAAATAAGTGTCACGTTGAGTTTACACAGCAGCACAGTCAAACACAAATCCACACAGGCGTGAGTAAGGGGCCAGTGCTCAGGGGCCGGGAGGGAGGCTGTCACTCAGTGCTTCTCAGGACAGAGTTGTCCAGCCCGGCAAGGGCTTCACTCTGAAAGGTCCGGGCGGGGTCAGGACTGCGCATGCAATTCCAGCGACGCTGGGCATTCCAGGCAGCGGAGTGGAAGCGGGCGGCGCTCAGGGGGTGACCAAGGGCCCCGCACGTGCACACGTGAGCATACACACACTCACACGCACTCAGTGTTAGCGTCGCGCCACCTGGCTGGGCAGCCACACGGGAGGAGGGTCCCGACAGCCACCTGCCCGGACGCCTCCGGCTGGGGCCACGCTCACACGGCCGACAGGAAGGGGAAGAAGAAGAAGTCGAAGGCGAACTTCGTGGCGCTGTGCACGGTGCTGCGCCAGTCCTGCTCGATCTTCACGTGCCGCCGGGCCGCGGACAGCTGGGCCATGCAGTTGAGGCAGCTGATGGCCTTGAGCTCAAAGACGGGCCACTTGCTGCCCAGGCGGCCCTCCAGCACAGTGCTGAACTCGATGAGGCTGCCCTGGCGCAGGTGCAGCAGCACGTCCTTGAACTCGCTGCTGGCCCGCAGCACGATGTCCTTGGTGACGTCATCCTCCTCGGGGCCTCGGGTGCCGTTGGTGCCGAAGGGCATGCCCACCGTGATCTCGAACTTGTAGCGGTCGAACTTCTTGATGTGGCAGGGGTGCTTGGCCAGCAGCTTGAGGCGGCAGAGCTCCTCTTCGGCCGTGGAGGCGCTGCCCGGGCTGCAGGCGGGGTAGGCCTCGCCATACAGGCAGCGCATCCAGTCGCCGACGACGAACGGGAGCATGTTGATGGCCGACTCGGCACTGTTGTCGATGTCCGTGACCCGGACATACTTGAAGCGGCCGGTCCAGGTGACGCGGTGGCCCTCCAGGTGGCTGCAGAGGATCTGGGTGCGCGCCATGTTGGTCTCCTTCCAGGCCCGCGGCCCGCACAGGAAGCCGTACTGCTGCCAGGTGAGGGTGGAGTTGTACACCTTCATGCCCTCCGAGCGGTACACGTAGAACCAGCAGAACAGCACGATGGCCGTGATCCACACCAGGATGAGCTTGACGATGGAGCTCCGCGTCAGGGACTTGACCATCCCCACCACGGACAGGTTGGCCTTGGTCCACCAGCGGAAGAGCAGGGGGATGCTGCAGACCGCCATGGTGACGGCGATCTTGGTGAGCTCCAGCGACAGGAACCAGAGCGCAAACTTCACCAAGCCCATGAGCACCAGGCCGGCCACCAGCACCGGGAGCGCGAAGAGGAAGAGGAAGTAGCCGATGGAGGCGCGGACCAGCCCCAGGCCGGTGGACTCGAGCAGGATGACCACGGAGAGCTCGCACCACATGAAGCAGACCAGGTAGGGAACCAGGTAGCAGTAGGTGCCCTTGAAGGCCCGCAGCTGGGCCATGCGGAAGAAGAGGAAGAGCAGGTAGACGTAGAGCAGGCAGGGCAGGCTCACGTTCAGCACGACCAGGTGGCCGACGGGCACGGTGACCAAGGTCTGGCCCAGCAACTTCAGGTAGCGCCAGTCGAAGGGCAGGGTGGGCAGGAGGGAAAGCAGGCCGGCGGCCACCTCGGTGACCAGGGCCTGCCGGGTGTAGGGCTCGGCGGAGGTGCTCAGGCTCATGTAGCTGGCGACAGTGAAGAAGACGGACACCACGGCCAGCTCGGAGCAGGGGATGCAGTCCTTGCTGGCGATGGGGAAGGAGAAGACCACAAAGACGACGGACAGCAGGAAGTAGACGTAGGGCTCCAGGTGGTTCCAGCCGAAGTTCGCCTCGGCCTGCTCCACGTCCAGGTTGGGCTCGAAGCGCAGCAGCAGGTTGGTGAGGGCGCGGAAGCTCTCCCAGGCCTTGCTGTCCTGGAAGACCTTGAGGGTGCAGATCACCATGGAGACGAAGGACAGGTAGAAGACGACCAGCGGGACGCAGAAGGCAAAGAAGTCAATGGTGAGGTTGCTGATGATGAAGAAGACGAGCAGGGCGTTGATGTGGTGGGTGGGGACCACGGTGCTCAGCCAGTGCATGCCCACCCGGGAGGCCATTTCGATCAGGTACTCCTTGATCTCCATGACCGCGTGCAAGGGGTACTTGACCACCTGCGGGGAGGGGGAGACGATGTCAGCGCCGGGACAGGAGGCCTCTCGCAGTCACCTCGTTACTCCCTGGAGTCAACCGCCCAGCGGTGGGCAGAGTGAGCGAGATGCCCCGGCTGCTTCCCATTGCTGGGCCCTCTGTCCAAGCGGTCTTCCCACCCGTAACGCGCTCTCCACGTGGGAACAGCCTCCCCACGCTCTGCAGTCACTCCCACCCAGTTCTGGGTCCTGACCACCTCCTCTGGGCCCCTGGAGCCCATCGCCTACTCCTGTCCCGCCAGTGCCTGACGCTGACCTTCTGCCACAGTCTCCAGACTCACGCATGCCGGTCTCCCTGTGGGATCCCAGTGCCTGGAGGAACCTGCCCTTCGCGCTCTTCCCTCCCCAGGGGGTCTCGCGCTGTCGGGACAACAGTGCCCTGGGCTGCCGGAAATGTCTCCTCCCCCCTGTGCCTCGGCTCCCCATCCACCGAGGGGGGCGGAACCAGTACACCACCAGCCCACACTGGGCTCTGAACGGTCCCAGGAGTGGCAGTGGGAGCAGGAACTCCAGAAAAGAGTCTGTGGACGGAAGGGCAGGGGCGTGGCCACCTCTACTAAGTGGAGATGATTCAACTGCAACAGGCCCAGATGGGATGCGTTCACGGGTGTCAGGGGACCTAAGACCAGTCACCTGCCACCACCACCCCTATACACACCCGTCCACCCCATCCCTCTTAGAACAGGCACAACCCCGCACGACTACATTCAAATGCAGCCCCTTCCCTGCCTTGGGTCTCAGTCTCCCAACCTGCACACAGGGCAAAGGGCAGAGGGAACCCCTGGCCTTGACCTCAGCAGAGGAGGAAGGAAGGGCTGTGGGGAGGTGAGCTGGCACAGCGCCCCCAAGCATCTGGCGCTTTCCCTCTAATCTGAAATCCCACCCTAATGTTCAGAGCCATTCATGCGGTTTTGTTTTGTTCTGTTTTTTGCCTGTGAGGCCACACAATCCCATGGTTGAGAGAACTTTTAAATGACAACAGAAGTTCTAGAACAGGGGGTCCACGGGAGTCCGGCCTTTGCCTGCACACTGGTGCCCCAGCTGCAGCGACAGGCAGGTCTCTCCTTGCAGGGTCCCAACTCTGCCTCCTGGAGCCCCGCCCAGCCCCATGCCTTGCGGTCTACCAAACTCTGAGGTTAAAAACATCTTCCACAGAGAAAGTCCAAACAAATGAAAACATGCTCTTCTTTGATCAGGGAAGAAATTTTAAAAGACAAGTAGGGAGTCAAATTCTGTAAAAGGGCAGTGACAAGTGCTCCGGCCAGGTCCGAGGTTGTCAGCCACTCCCGACATGAGAAACCAAGACCACAGAGTGTCACAACCAGCAGCTTCCCAAAGAGCCCGCCTGGAACTAACTAGGCCCAGGAAGCTGCGCTGGACAGCATGCTGTAGGCCTGAGGGAAACACTCGCAGGCTGTACTCTGCAATCATCTGTAAAGTCCGCTGGGGTTTTAGAATATACTGCACTTATTTTCAGGTGGGTCTCATCTGTCACAAAGGCTGGAGAAGCAAAGTGCTTGCAGCCCGGGACATTCTAAGGGAGGTGTGCCAGCTCACGAGGTGCCTGCCACTGTTCCCTTCAGAGGCAGGAGACCCCTGAGCACCCGTCCGTTTCTCTGCTCTCTGAGAGGCTATTAAAAGCTGGGACACCTTTCAACTTCAGAAGGCACCTGCTATGATTCATCATCTCTTCTGCAAAGGACTTTTAATGAGAAAACCTGTGAAGGACTCCAAGGCCTCTGACAACTTTGATACACAGCCTGTTTATTTTTCGTCAGAAATACACACTTTACACTTCTCTTCCCAAAAAAGAACTTAAGAGATTTTACAGCACTGTGCTTGCTGCTCGTAAGGGAGGTTCACACCAGAGAGCTCTGGTGAGCAGGCATTACCAGCCATCACCCGGGACAGTGCAGACTAGGACCCCCAGACCATGGCCACCCGGGTTGTGGTCTCCTCCAAGAACCATAGTAAGCACCCGCCTTTCTCCTTGAATGTCAATAAGGACACTCGTGGCATCACTCTATGAACACGTTTGGGCCCAGGCCTGCCTCTGCATGGACCTTCTACAAAAGCCATGACCTCCCTGATCAAGTTCTTCAGCCGCCCTGGCCCTGCATCTCAGAATCGTCCCCTGGACATGCCACCTGTCCCTGGGGGACTCTCACTCAGCCATCAGCCATGAGCATGGCTGCCATGCCTGCTGCCCTGGCCTGGCACCACACCCAGGCTCCCAGGAGCGCATACACCGAGATGTCTCCAATACGGGGACTTCAGTCAACTGCCTGTCCCCCACTCCTACCCTCTGGGCTGAGTCCCCTCTACCAAGACTAACGCTGGGCCTGGTGATGATGTGTCTTCCCGAGGCCCCTGTACTGGCCAACCTATCTGGGTTGCGCAGCCAAGCTTCTGGAAACCTGCTCTCTGCAAAGTGACCAACGGGCCCACGTGACTCAGCCCGTGAATGAACTGGGGTAAATTGTGAGAGGGCAGCGGGGCCACCTGTGTGTCTGTAACTGAAGCCTCAGCCACAGGCCAGGAAAGCAAGGCTCACCTCCTCGCCACTCTGCACGCCCCACCTCTCCCTGCCCCGCAGACCTGGGGAAGCGGTGCCCCGCGGGGCCTCCTGCTGTCCTGGGCACCAGCTCTGTTCTGGGGGGAAGGCACCTCTGAGGAACCAACCTCCATCCTGCACTGTAAACGTGACGAAACCCAAACCAAAGCCGAACGGCAGTGCTGGCGCCACGCTCCGCCCGGGAGGCAGGGGGCCTGGCCGTGCGCTCACCTTCAGGTGCAGGGGCAGGTCGTCGGGGCTCTTGCCGCCCAGCTCGTCGTCGTCGTCGTCGTCTTGCAGGAACAGGTTGGTGGGGATGACGCCCTTGGCGTACTTCTTGGTGATCTCCACGAAGTCGTCCAGCGCGATGTAGTTCTTGGCTGAAACACGAGAGAGCACGGCATGGCGACCCCCCGCAGCGCAAGCACGTCGTCACCCGTGTGACGGGCAAGGCGGAGACGGGCTCCGAAGCCCTTCCTCTGTCCTGGGTGGGGGGCGAGGACCCGGCCGACGAGAGGCAGACAGGGCTGCGGAGTGCGGTCTCCCCTGCCGCCTCACCTCGGCGACAGGCTGTTCCTCTCAGCTCTTCATCCCAGGGTCCACTGCCCTCGAGCCCAGCTCAGATACCAGCCTCAGCACCTGTCTGCCACCTTCTCTCCCTCAGCTCTAGCTCCTCACAGCACTGGTGGCAGCTGCCAGCCACCTACCAACCCCTCCAACACACACCCACCGAGAACCCGTATGCACTGAGCATGTCCTGAGCCTGGGAAACGTGTGGAATGGGAACTCAGCAAACCCAGCGTGTGCCCAAGTCTGGGCTCTCAGTCTAGCAGAGGTGTCACGCCCTGCTGCACCCAGAGCTGCGTCCACGTGGAGCGCCCCTCTGGCTGGCAGAGGGCACCGGGGGTGGGGTGAGCGGACACGAGCCATCACAGTTATGAACAGGCTGCCAGACACACAGGGCTGGCCCTGCCTGGCCTGGCGTACACCAGGTGTCTGCCGAGGCCTCCTGTCAGAGGGGCTGCATTTCAGGTGCAGGGCACAATGCCAAGCGACAGTAACAACGAAAGCAAACAGGGTCTGGACTGCGGGGCGGGCTGCTCACTGATACAGGGTCGGGGAAGTCAAGGGCAGCACCTGGGATGCCTGGGTCACTAGAGAGATGGAGCCTCCCAGGGCAGAGCCGTGTAGCTAGGAAAGACAGTAAACCACGTGATGACCCTCAGGAGTGACCGGTGCAGCAGACAGGACACTGGGAGGTACAGTGCTGTGCCTTCCCAAACAGGGAGCACAGTTTCTGTGTCCCTGTCACCCACGGCCTGCAGAGGGCCCCTCGCACTCAGTGTTGGATTTGCCACCAGAGCTCCAACACTCTCCAGACATTTCTTACCAGCGTGTGGGAGAATGGGAAGTGTGTCCCCTCGACACAAAGCCCTCCCTCGCCCCCACCCTGATGCAACAGAAACCCCTGGGAACTCTAACATGACCACTGCTGTAAGAAGGGGAGACTGAGACCCAGACAGGTCATGTGAAAAGTGGTGGCCGATCTGGGAGAGGACCTTCCCATTAGTGCTGAGCAATCCTAGGTCCTCCCACCCACCGTGTCTCCTCCAGGATGAGATCCCAGAGCTCTGAGACCAAGAGTCCACCCACGTGCTGGGCGCTGCACAGAGAGGAAGGCACCTGAGCTTCCAGAGCCCCCAAGCCTCCATCCCCTCCCCCACCACGCACGTTCTGCCCTACACCCGACAGCCCACGCTGGGTGCAGAGCCCCCGCTCTCCCTGCTGGGTGCCCCCTGGTTCGTTCCACCTGCTAGCTGCCACCTCCCCCTTGCTGACTTGCTCAGGCCCACAATGTGCCCAGACCCCCATGTTTCTCTGTCTTGCAGGGACTGGCATGCTGACCTCTCTGCTGTGTCTGCCTTCTCGCTAAGGGGTGTACTCCCACTTGGCAAGGCCCAGGTCCCAGTGCCCAGAACTGACATCCATCAGGCCTCATCCTAGGGGGCCCAAGCCTGGACCCTGAAGGACAGAGTAGACTTGGGGTGTGGGGCGCCAGGCACGACAGCATGGGGAGCTGCCACAGGGGGAGGCAGGACAACTGTACTCACATTCACTGCTGACCAAGCGCTCCAACACCCGCCTCTGCTTCTGCAGTGACTTGGGGACAGGGCCTGGCTGTGCCCCTCCATCTGTAGGGGGCAGAGAAGATTGGGGATCAAGGTGGGCGGACTGTCCTCTCATGCTCTGCAGCACTCCACAACAAGCTGTGCACTCCTGGGGGTCCCCGAGCTCGGGGCCGCAGGGCCTGGAGCCTCCACTGTAGGGGCCACTTCTCTGGGCAGCTGCCTCCTAGCCTCCACCCACTAGGGTGACTCAGTGCCCTCCTGGGCACAGCTCAACCCCTTTATGGATGTAGTTGCAGCACTGGACACGTCAAGACTTCTGGTCAGCATGACCTGTCCCTGAACACCTTTGCTGGCATTGTCTCTTGCTATGACCCTCCCCTGGAATAAACCATAAGCTCCCAGGAGGCCTTTCCTGGGTGTCCCAGTGGAGGGGGCAGCACATGGGGATGGGGCTGGGCCACTGCAGGGGTCTCTGGGGCTCCGGGGGTGGCCCCAACTGTCATATCAAGCATGTCTCTCAGGGTCCCTACCCGAGCCCCAGGAAGTGTCCTTGAGCACAGGAGGATGTCCCCAGAAGGACCCTCCCTAGGCCTATGGGAGATCCATGCTATCCCCAGGTCCCCGGGGGCCCCTTGTTAGGCTCCCAGAGCCCCCATGGGCTCCCACAGGGGAGCCCCAACATCCTGGCAGGAAGGCCCCCACCACCCCCAGGGAGGCACGTACGGTGCTCGTTGACCTGGTCGACGTTCTCCAGCAGCTCGGACACGGCCACCTGCTTCTTCTTCTTGGGGTTGAGCTTCCAGTACATGACCAGGGCCGCCTTGCGCACCGCCCGCTCCAGGTCAGTCTCGGAGGAGAGCTGCCTCACCTCCTGCTCGTTCTCGGAAGTGATGCCTAAGGGATAGGAGGTGTCAGGGCTCGCCCCGCCCCTCTGGGACTCTTGAGTGGCGCTCTGAGCCCTGGTGGCTCTTCCTGAGGGGGCCTGGCAGGGACTCATGCAAGGGGCTCCCCAGGCCCCTTGGTTACCAGGGCAGAAAAGGATACCCGTTTATAAAGGACATGGGGCCTCAGTCCCTGTGGGCACCCCCTCTCCAGAGGAGAGGCTGACCAACTCCAGCAGACACACCAAGTGGCCATCCTGTCTTCCTGGCTCACTCCCCTTACAGCCCCCGTGGTCCTTGTCCGGACCTGGCTCCCTCATGGCCTCTGGGAACTGCTAGCTCTGACTGCTCGCAGTGTGGGCCGTACTGACCAGCTCTGGCCAGCGTGAGGCGTTCCACCTGCTCCAAGAAGGAGGCTGGGGCCATGGGAAATTCTGGCTAACAGACCACCACCAATTCCGTGCTTTCAAAGCATCAGCCCAATTTCCAAGGAGAACAGATTCTGTATAAGCGTAACTCTGGACACAGGATACCAACCAGAAGGAAATGCAGCAAACTGTAGAGTACTTTTCCCTGGGTTTCAGGGCTGTGGCTAATTTGTGTCTTTACGTTTTCTATGACAAACATAAAATACTTCTATAATCTGAAAAAGGAGCCATTAAAAAGGGCATTTATAATGCACATATCCATCTTTCTCTGCGGCCTGAACCCTCGGGAAGTGGGCTCCTCCATGACCCCAGGGCCCGAAGTCTCCCAAAGGTGGGCAACATGACAGTGACCACATGTGGCCAGGCCATACCATACCGGCTGCCCAGACCCCCTCCCGGCAGCGAGTGCCTGAGGTGTCTGCTATGACACTTCCCCCTCTGCCGCAGGGAGCACCTGCACCGGCTGTGAGGTCCACTCCCCAGTCCGATGGGAGCCCTGAGGGTGTCGCCTGTAGGTGCAGACAGGAGCTGAGGAGTGAGTTCAGCTTCCACGTCAAAGGCCCCAGGGGACCCCTCCTAGAGTCTGTCTTACGCCAGAGCCTCTGCCCAAGGAGAGTAGAAATCAGGCGTATTTCTCATGGCCTGCGTCAGGCTCCTGCTGCTACTGTCTCAGCTGTGACTAAACAAGCAGCACCGCACCCCTCGGGCAGCGGCTCCAGGCCCCACCGCACCCACCTTTCCTGTCGGCCAGGCAGCGGCGGAGCAGCTTGACGGCCTCGCGCCGGCCCTGCTTGGCGGCCAAGGTCAGCCAGTCCACGGCCGTGCAGCTGTTGAGCTCCTCGTCCTGCTCTCCCGCCAGCTGCAGGTAGCGCTTCCCCACCTGCCAGGGACGTGAGTCAGGCCACCTGCGCACAGTGGGGCTCCTCCTCCACCTAGCTCCTGACCTGACCCCCGCTGCCCCCCCTCCCCCCCAGCCCACAGCCTCGGGCTTCCTGGACCCTCCTGGCCATGTTCCAGGCCAGCCAGCCTCCTTTGTCACCCAAGCCAGGAAAAAAGGTGGCAGGAACCGGATCCCACTGGTGTCTGCACTAGGCTGGGTGCCATAGGGCCCTCAGGGTGCTCGCTCCTCAAAGACATCAGGAGGGTGTGGCACCCCCTCCACGGATGCAATGAGAGTGGGGGTCGGGCACCAAGGATGGGCACGAAGCAGGGAAGGCATCCTGGAGGAGGTGATGCCCAAGACCAGGTGTGAGGTGTGAGCAGGACACAGGAGAGTAATTCGAACCTCCCCAAAGGGTTGGCAGGAACGACCGGGCAAAGAAAGACAGTAAAAGGGGGCCAGGCACATGGTGGGTGCCATCATGTTGGTCCCCACTCCCCGTTCACACAGCACTGACCTCCGTGGCCATGGAGCTCTCGTCCAGGCCTGCTGTTCTGGGGGCCATGGCCTGAGCCCCCCACCAGACCCTGTGGTCCTCACCTCCGTCTGTGCCTTGGGGTCCCCTGCCTTGGCCTTCTCCAGGACTTCTTCAAAGGGGGTTTCCACATCTCCCTTTGAGGGCCCTTAACAAGGGAAATAGTCAGAATGTCACGAAGAGGGTCCCTGCTGCTCAGAGGTCTAGAGGATGGCAGGACCCACTCAGGCCTGAAGCGCGCTTCTCTGTGAAAACCCAGGTCAGGAGGCGAGAGAAGGTGTGGCGAGAATGTCCCGGGGAGCCCCCTAAGGAGCAAGGACAGCGGCCCGGGGAGTTAGCTCAGTCTCCGCTAGATCTCTGGTGGGCATGGGGGGGGGGGGTACGGGACGAGGCCACAGACCCAAGTCCCGCCACTGCCCGCAGCTCCCTGCTGCAACGGCAGCTCTGAAGGCCCCCTACCTAAACGCCAAACCTGCACCCAATGCCCAACCCCCACAAACCAAATGCGTGTTTTCCGAGGCTGTAGTCTATACACACCCGGTTTTTGGGAGCCACAACCAGGGCGTGTGCATTTAGAGAGATCTGTATTTATAACAGTGGACTATAACCAATTTCCCATATTGGCCTGTGTTGAAACTTACATTTCAGGGGCTCAGAAATCCCACTGAGGGGACCAGTCAGGGTGCTGGGCCTCTCCTCTCCGCCAGGCCATTCGGTTACTCTCAGTTCTCCTTAACTTTATAAAAGGGGGCCACAAACCATCTGTGTGCACATTCTGGGGGTGCTATTCTCCCAGCAGATCCTTCAGGTGAATTACTGGGTCCAAGGGTCCAAATGCCACACGGCGCATGCTGTACTTTACTCCTAAAAAGTGAGCCCAATTCACAAAAGCACCATGTCCGCTACACAGTTTCACTCTAACCTCACTGGCAGTGGATCATGTAACAACCAAGTTTCTGAAAAACCCAGTTTTACCCACCCCTTTCTTTGATTTACACAACCAACACTCAGGGGCCAAGCCCCACTGTACACCTTGCCCCCGTCCATCGCCACTCCCCACTTTGGCAGGTAGCGCAACATCTCGCAATGACACCTGGATATGACTGCACCATTGCTAACCACATAGTAGGCGCTTCTTAGAAATTAATAAACTTTCACTCTCTAGATGTTTCTGGAAACAAAGGGCAGAGTGAAAGGAAACAGGAACAGTCCCCATTAACACCGCCCGATGTCCAGCCCTCCGTTTGTTCATCCAGGCTCTGCCCGGCTCAGGGCCAGCTCTGTGGCAATGGTGCCTCCCACCCTGTGTTTAGGGCCCTAGAGTCTACAGGACACAGGATTCCAGGAGGAGGTGGCAGGGGCAGTGGCCTAAGGTTGACACACCTTCAAGGCTCGAAGGGGAGATCACATCCAGTCTAAAGAAGGCTCGGGGAGCTGAAGATGGCTCAAAGGGGAGGGTTCTTCACGGGACCTCAAGAAAGCACAGGCACCTAGCTTTCTTGGTGGACAGTCCTTGCCAAGTTCAGACTGGGTGTCCTCGCTGAGGTCCACAGGGGACTCACTGGCAATGGCTTCAGGCCCAGGATGGCTGCCCCTTCCCCAGTGCCCCCTGCGTCCCCAAGATCAGGTCTCCTCCTGGGTGCTGGCCAAGGACTCAGACTAAGGGCAGAATGCAAAGCCTGGGGGCTCCAGGTTGGGCCCCTCCCTCAGGCTCACAGGGAGGGAGTGCACAGGCAGAGAAACCCTACCGGCGTGAATTGCCATCAGCATCAAAGTGCTGCGTGTCCAAGCAAGAGCAGTTTTCAAGGCAACCTGACACCCAGCCAACAGGAGGGTTTATGGAGAAGGAGGCACTGTATGAGGTGCTGGTCTAGAGCTGGTGCTCACGAGAACTGAGCTTTGAAGTCCCACTTGGCCTGGCTAACCCTGGACCCCACACTTTGACTCCACGCCTGCCCAAGTGCCATCAACCTCACAGCCCCTGTGCCCAGGACACCTGCACAGTCTCGTCCTCCTTCCCTTACATGCCCAGCATCTCCCCTCCTGTCCACTGCCCACTGTCTTGCACCCGGCTGGGCAGGTCCTTGGACAACACTGGTGGGACCACCTCCTGGCAGGCTGCACCCTCACCCAAGGGTTCCAGCCACCATCCCTGTGGTCCTGCGGGTGCCTGGCCTGGTACAGACAGCTGGGAGGCCTCAGGGACTCAGCAGTCCTTTGGGCTGGTGAACCATTTGCCGTGACCCACCCCCCAGGGTCCCTGGAGGGCAGGCCTGAGCCTCCACCCCTGTTACCAGAGCCTGGCTCTGGGGGCCAGCCCTTGAGCCTGGGCTCAAATCTCAGCCATCTTTGCTTTGCTCATGCCCAGTGCAGTCCTCCCCTCCCCTCCGGGGCAGAACCAAACAGAAACCCGCTTCTGTTTCCTGACCCCTTATCTGAAATGTACAGTCTGACTCGTCCTCTCAGGGCTGTTTTGCATCAGCCAGATTGAACCCAAGCCCAGCCCTGGTCTCTGAACCCTGCGGTTGGGAGGCATTTGTAGCTGGGTTGAGATTCCAGGGTTAGGCCCTGGCCCACACAGAGGCTTGGAGATAAAAGCAGAGAACTCAGAGGTCTCTAAAGGAGACTGATGATCAGAAGGCACCAAGCGGGTGCTAGCCCAGTGCGAACTGAGTAGGAAGCCTCGGCTGGCTGTACCGAGTCTGGAGGGCAGAGGCTCCGCTGGGAGGGCCGGGGTAGGAGAGGAAACTTGGGTCACCTTTCACTCAGCGGCTGGTCACTTGGACACGTCTGTGCTTCAGTGTCCTCATCTCTAAGTGGGATTAATAACAGTGCTCCCCTCCTGGGCTGCTGTAGGGGTCACATAAAGCCCTGAGGACAGGTGCTCACATAGGTGCGGGGCCTCTGCACAGGGCCTCGCTGAGCCAGGGTAAGTGCCTCTGGCTGCGGCCTCTCTGTGGGAAAAACATGACAAAGGCTGGGTGAGCTGGAGAGGTGAGGTGAGCGTGACCAGGCGGCAGTGGGAGGCTGGGGCTTCCTTAACTCACACAGACCACCGGGGGGAAAATGTAGCCCATCTCAACTCAGCCTGAGAATAGGAGAGAGAAGTCACAGGGTCTCACCCCCTGGTGGTGGGGGAGATAAAAGAAACATGCAAGCAGGCACACGTAGTTTGTGGCATAAGTCTCCCTCAGAGGACATAAAAAATCTGATACACACACACACACACACAGTCCTGAGCTAACATTATGGGGAGTTTAGTGGGGGTCATAAAACTGGATGGATGCACTAATGTGCAAGGGGTCGCCCTCAAGAGAAGGTCTGAACAGGACCTCAGTGAAGGAGCCAGGGCTAGGAGCATGCTTGGTGACATTCACGAAGCTTATCAAGTACCACAGCTCAATGGACAGCCAGTCTCTGTGCGCCACCAGGCAGGTGCCTGCAGGGTCGAGGGGTGGGACTCAGCAGGATTCCACAGTCACCGGCACTGGGGCCTGAGGAATGTTCGCCCACCGCACAAGGTCCCAGCACCTCATAAGGTCCCAGCAACCACACATGAGCCCAGCAACAGAGTCAGTGTGACTGAACCCACCTCACAGATGCAGAAATGGGTTGGGCAACTCTCTCAAAGGTACACAGGGCTAGGCCCATGCACCTCAGTGCTCCACAGGCCCCAGGCCTCCCTCTGCTCCCACGAGACTGTGGACTCTTTGGGGCAGGTCTGACTCACCTATGCCTCCCACAGCCACTCAGGGCCACAGGTGGACAGAAGATGGACCAAACCCTAGCGCCCCTGCAATGTCAGCAGGCAGCCAGCACTGTGACCAGCTGCCCTGTCCCACCTGAGTCCTCACTGTCTCACCTCTGCTCTGAAGACACCTCCTGGGAAGGTGTGGGGAGTGGAAACCTGAGGAGTTCTAAGAACGGACTGGAGCGGGGACAGCTCTTAGCAGCCCAGCTTGGGATGGAGAACAGTGGTCAGAGGGAGTGGAGACCTGGGCTGGCCCCAGGCGCATTCCACTATGGCAGCTGGCTCTGAGGGTGGCCACGTGGGGCCCCCAGACCAAACAGGGCTGCCTGACCATATGGCCCAGGAGTGGCCATGGGGGAGAGGGGACAACATGGGCTTCCCCAAGTGCTGCCCAGAGCATGGGACCAGAGCTGGGGGAGGGGAAGTCTTTCCCCCTTCACCTTCACAGTGCCTGGTGCGGAACCACCCCCAGCCCAGAGTGCAAGCAGGTTGGAGCTGGGCCATTTGATTATAAATAAAATAAGGAAACGTGGCATCTGCTGCCACCCATCTAGGGGCTCAGGAGCAAAGCTCACTGAGCAGGTGAGGGGTGAAAGGGCCTCAGTGAGTGGGGGGCCCTGAACCGCATGGGAGGACTCTGTGCTCACCCTGAATCCATGTAACATCCCCAGCGTGGGTTGAGGACAGTCCAGCTTCTCAGGCCTCCAACCCTTACCTGTTCCATCTGCCCTTTCTCGGCTCCTGGCACGAAGGGCCTGGGGCACCGCTGGGGCCACTGAGTCTCTCACATCTGGTCCAGGTCCAACTTGGGGTCCAGGAGCTTGGGGTGCCCCATTCTTCTCCTGTTTCACTGAGGATGTGCCATTGAGCCGTGAGCGGGCCTGGGGCTGTGGGGGCGGCGAAGGCTGTGGGCTGGAGGGGCTTGGAGAGGGGGCGCTGGAGTCCATCCTGCTGGAGTCCATCCTGCTGGTGAGAAAAGCTGTGGGTCAGACACACCAGGACTAGCCCAGCTCAGCCCTCTTGTTTTTGGTTAAAAAAGGAGACAGCAAAGGGAACAGGGTGGGGCTGCCCAACATTCTCTACGTGACCTCATGCAGCATCACAACAGCTCCCACAAGACCGTGCCCACTTTACGGACAAGGAAATGGGGGGAAAAAACACATTCAAGGCCACCCAGCTCGACAGGTCCCAGAGTCAGGAGCTCAGGCCCTAACATCTGAGGCCTTGAGGCCCCACCTCAAGGGGCATGAGCCATGCAGCCTGGGTGCCCCCATCTGAGCAGAGGGATGATGACTGAAGCGAGGTGTCAACAAGATGCTCCACGTGGAGCACGGGCGTGTCTGGTTGTGTGGGCTGGATGGCGGCCTCCACGACAGGTGTACCCCAAATCTGCGAAGGTGACCCGATTTGGAAAAGGGGATAATTAAAGATTTCAGATGAGGTAATCCTGGGTGTGGCTGAGCCCTAATCTAATGACTGGTGTCACTGCAAGGAGAGGAGGGAAACAGAGACACAGACAGGAGGCCACACGATGAGACTGGAATAATGCAGCTGCGACCCAAGGGACGCCCGAGTCACCAGCAGCCACCAGAACTGGAAAAGCCAGAAAGGACTCGCCCTCAGAACCCCCTAGAAGGAGCAGAGGGGAAGGGGGGATTCAAAGCTGGTGGGACCAGAATTTAGATCTGCCCAACTCCAGGCCAGAACCAAAGGACAAAGGTCTCAAGTGCCACCAGAGAGGAACACACACAGAAAAGCAGAGTGACGTAAGCTGCGTGGTGGTCTGAGGACAGACGCCTGGAATAGGCCAGAGTGTGCAGACTCTAGGATCGGCTAATGATGGGGGAAGGGCTCAGTCAGTCCAAGAAAGTGGCTGCACCGGCTGGGGGCAACATGGACACAACCACTGACACGGCTCAGACCATGGGGCCGAAAGCTGAACCTGGGGCCCTGGCTGGCTTCAGGGACATAACCCACTGAAAATGCTGGGACCATGTGTGCAATGTGTGGGGATCCTGTGAGGCTCTTCCTCAGACTCCCAGAGGACACCGTGCCCCTCCCAGACTCAAGGCCTATCCACCCTCTTCACTGAGATGAGGACACCGAGTGCCGGGCAGGCAAAGGCTCCCCAACCTGACCTGCCAGGGCTCCCTGCCCTGGGCTCTGTCCCCACAAGCTGTGCAGTCCTGAGCAGGCTTCATCCCTCTCTGCACCTCAGTCTCCTCAACTGTAAATGGGGACTACTGCCCCATGCTTGGGGCATTGTGAAGACCAAATGAGACCAAACTATGAGGTGCACAAGAGGGGCAAGGGTCCCAGACATCTCCGAACACCCAGCTCCCAGCACCCAGCCTGGTGGAGCAGGTGCTGACACAGGTTTCTGGAGGGTCTATAGAAATGAGCCATGTCCACCTCGTTCCCAGCTACACATGGGCCCCACAGGTCGGATCCGTGTCCATCAAAGACCCCTGCATGTTCCAATCTGGACACTCCTGCCTCACAGGGACTGAGCCCTTATTTTAAAACATCCCTCCGGGTGCGATCAAGCCACGCAAATCTGCCTGGAGATCAAAGCAGTGCTCGGTCTGTTTCCAAACCCCAGGCTTCCAGGAACCAAACCAGAGGCAACTTCTGCAAAATTTGTCATTTAGTGGCATGTGCAGACCAAACTGAGTTTGCTCCTGGCTCTGGGTGGGACCTCAACTGTGACCCGGCACACACAGCCGGGCATATGCAGGCCACTGGCCAACCCAAAACGGCGTAATAGGCAGGACTCCAACCACAGGGGGCCATGTCCTACCTGGCCATCCTGTGGCTCCTGCCGCCCCAGAATCAAGTGCCACCTTCTTAGAATGGCCAAGGGCAGCTTGCCCAAATGATAGCTGACTTACACCAAGCATTTGTGTCGCTAATGACGACAAACATGTTTCTGGCATGAGCTCTGTTCCCAGCGCTTCCCACAGACTTCTCGGGGTTCCTCGTTTCGCCTAGCAGGTAGGCAGTAATATCCTGGTGTTATGGATGGAGAAATGGCTCATCCTTCAACCCCTACCCCATTTCATGGATGGGGAAACATGGGTCCAGGAAGGTTTGACTCCTGCTCGAGGCCACACAGATCAGGGTGAGAGCTGGAATTCCAATCTGCAAAACCTCGGCGAGTTTCTGAAAAAGGGGCCTCTGCAACCCGACCCCTCCCTACACTTTCTCTTCCGGGGTCCACTCTCTCTCAAACCCGGTGTTCCTCTACATCTACACGCTGCTAACCTCCATGCCTCTGCCCTGCGGAGCCCTCTTCCTAGTGTCTGTCACGCTATACTTCCCAGAATCGTCCAGAGAGGCAGTTATGAATGCTACACCCCCTCCATATGGTGCTACAGCTGTTAACAGCTGTATAGTGCATACGAACATTTAAATGTGGGGAAAATGTGTGTGTAACACTGTTAAGCAGGATCTACAGCAACATGCCATAGTAGCCTGAGTCTATTTAGGATGAAAACAAAGTTTATCTGCAGAAAAAGATAAAAGAAAATGCCTCCAAAAAGGTAAATCCTGACTATCTCTGGGTGGAGAGATTACAGGTGTTTTTACTTTATTCTTTTTCTAAAAGTATTTTCCCTAATTTTGTATAATGAATGTGCAAGATTTTTGGAATTACAACAAAATGTTACTTTAAAATTTGTGACCAAGCTCTTAAGTGAGTGGCCCTGGGGTGGTTCCCAGGGCCTGGGAAGTCTGCTCCGGCTGAGCCCCCTGGCACAGGGTGGCTCCTCAAGACAAGGACACAAGGTCCTTGGAGGCTCCCATGTACCTATTTTTGCCCCAGGGTACTAAGGGCCAAACCAAGGAACATTCTCAAGTGCCAAGTTCACAGGAACAAAGGGGGAGTCACTGGGAATGTCCAGGGTAGTGACCATGGAAAGCCACACTATCTCCCCAGTGGCTAAGCACCCCCATACACCTGGCACCTGGTCTGCACTGGGCCCCATCCCATGCCAGGCACTTCTCGGGACTCCCTGCCCAGAGAGAGCTCCTGTGGGGCCGGCCTTGGAGAGCTCAGTCTAGATGTGAAGGACACCTAAAGAGAACTACAGAGTCAGAGCGTAGGGCCTCACTCAGCTGGAAACAGTGTCTGTCACCCAGAGGAAAGGGGGTGGGGTAGGGATTCTGGAAGAGGCCTGGACTGAGCCTTCAGGACCAGCAGGCCTGAGCCAGGCAAGGGTGGAGGAAGGGGGGTGTGGGACATTCCAGCAGGGACTGCCCAGGAAAAAAGGCAGTGAGGGCGAGTGAGCCAGCACTGTGGCCAGGAGGGTGAAGGTGGCTGAGAAGTGATCTCTGGGGGAGGGGACACAGGAATGGGAGAAGAGGCTGTCTGGGTGGCAAGGGAAGGTCCTGAGGGCCTGGATGAGTGCCAGGTTTAGGACCAGAGGAAGTGCAGGCTGGTGCTGAGCAGGGAAGTGGCAGTTAACCATTGGGGCTATGTGGGGACATGATGGGAGCACCAGGAAAGGAGCCTGGAGGCTGTCCAGGGAAAGGTGAGGAGGCCTGGCCCAGCCCAGGCATCTGAGCACAGCTCTGGAGCGTCACCACCTGAATGGGAGGGGTGGGGAAGAGGGTGGCTGCATCTGCACCTCAGGACTGGTGGTGCCACTTTCTGAGGTGAGGATGGGGGAGAAGAGAGGGGGTGGTATGAAGCACAGGGCTCCCTCTGCATTAGGATTCTTCTGGTCACCACCACTGCGGACCAGGGCTTGGTCTGTCCTACAGCATAGGCGTTTTGGGGGGCCAGGACTGGGCGAGGCTCCCCTCTGTGACCTGTCCCGCCCTGGCTTGGGAAGGCAGAGGAGGCCTGGGCCTGATGCCCCTTCACATACTCTTCCATCCTGGGGAGGAAGGTGAGAGGCCGTGGGCCAGCCACGTCTGTGTCCACCTGCTGGGGGCGGGGGGAAGACAAAGGAGCCTCTGTCAAAATCCCTGGTCAGCCGCCCCGGGGCTCCCAGGAGACTCCCAGGAGAGGACACTGGCCGGCGCGGCCTCGGCTTCCAGAACCGCTCCCTCGCTGGGCTGCAGGGAGGGCAGGCGGCCAGCGCAGGGGTACCAGGGCCTCTGTGAGCGATGGACCCGGCGGAAGGGAAAGCCCTTCCCACGGGGCTGAACTCCAGGGGTCACGGTCCAAGGTGAGGAGAGGCGGGGCCGCGCCGCGCGGGCAGGTCACCAAATCCCCGCGGCCTCGGCCCGCGCGTGAAGTGGAGCTACGATCCCTACCCTAGGACGACCCGCGGAGTTCAGTACTGCACAGATGTGAGGTCCTTAAAATGCCCTAACATCAAGCCCAGCAGGGCTGGGCGGGATTTCCCGGGGAGCATCCATCTTTCAAAACAGAAACCGTTCCGGGGGGCCAGGGCCCCCCCTTCGCCAGGAGGAGTGGGGGAGGGGCAGCGCCCACGCGGGTTCCCAGGGGGCTGCTGCTGGGGCGGGCCGGTCCCACGGGGGCCTGAGCCCTCCCCCACCCCCTCGCGCCCCCTCGGGGCCCCGGCGCCCGCCCCCAGCCCGGCGGGAACCGAGGGCCGCCCGTCCCACCGGCCGCGGGGGCAGGGCCGTGACGGGGCAACTCGGGACGGGGCGGCCTCGCACCCGCCGGACCCCCGCCTTTCGGCCCGCTCTCGCCCCGCAACGGGGTCTCGCGGGCGTGCGGGGCTCTGAGCGCGCGGCGCCCCGCGATTCCCGGGGCGCTGGGGCTCCGGGGGCGCTCGCCCCGCTAGGCAGACCGCACCCAGGCAGGGGGCGCCGCGGAGCCGGGGGACCCCCGCCCTCCAAGTTCTGAGGAACTTGCAGGGGGTCCGCTGGTGCCAGCCGGCCCTCGGCTCCCACGAGGAAACTGAGGCCCGAGACGGGCGGCGACTCCCGGCGCCCCGCGTCTCTCTCCAACGCCCCGCGCGGCCGGCCCCGGTCCCCAAGTACTCACCCGCCCGCCAGGGGGCCGCACGCGGGCCGCGACGCTCCCGGGCCTCCCCGCGCGCGGCGAAGTTGTCGGAAGGAGCCGGACTCGCGGGGCCGAAGGGAAGCGGCCGGGACCAGCGGGCGGCGCCAGCTGCGGCGGGAGCCGGGGAGCCCGAGAGCCCGAGAGCCCGAGAGCCCGAGAGCCCGAGAGCCCGAGAGCCCGAGAGCCCGAGAGCCCGAGAGCCCGAGAGCCCGAGAGCCCGAGAGCCCGAGAGCCGCGGAGCCCCGCCCACCGCGCCGAGAGGGGCGGGCCCGGGGGCGGGCCCACAGGCCGCGCTCCACTCCTGACGCGGCTGGGGGGACGCGGCGCCGGCTCGGCCCGCTGAGCGGCCGGCGCGCCTGTCAATCACTGCGAACCTCCGCCAATCACCGTGTGCCTCGCCTCGCCCTCGCCGACGAGTCCCCCGCGCGGCCAGACCGGAGGGCGGCGGGGCAACGGGTCCAACCACGAAAGTTTCCGAGCGGACTCGGGCCTCGGCCCCGCCCCGCCCCGCCCCGCCCCGCCCCGCCCCGCCCCGCCCCGGCGAGACCTCTGCCCTCAGTCTGCAGCAAGTGGTCGGGTGGACCCTTGGACTAAACTCGTGCCCCCTTTCGCCCGCCACTCTGCCCCCCAACTTCAGGTGGCCTCGCCGCTGCAGCATTAACGTGCAGGCTGAGCGCTCCCTCGGCGCCAGAGCGCGGCCGGGTTGCAAAAAGGTGCGCATTTAAATGCGTGCACGTAGCCATGGGTGGCTTTAAACGCACAAAGTCAAATGCACGTGGCAGTCACGGGGTAATCGTGGGGTGCGTCTAAGAATATATGTTAGCCCAGGGGGTGATGCGAGGCTCGCAGCTCGGAAACCCTCCTCCTTGGTCCTGCCCCACGTGTGAGAGGTGCAAAGGTCCACCCGTGCAACTGTGGGGCCCTTGAGGCTGTGAGCCCCCAGCCCCTGGCCTGAGGGCCCCCAGCCTGTCCTCTGCTCCAGGTGGGGACCTCACAGCCAGCCTGAGCTCACAGTGGCTGCCAGGGGCATGTTACCAACGCCTAGGGAGCAAAGATTCCGGGTGCTTTTGGAGATGAGTTCTGGCCACTGCACCCCCCCCACACGGGACATTTGTCAAAGCTGCATGGTTCCTGTCAGTCACCTCACTTGACCCCCCAGCTGCCCGCTGCACCCCACCCTCTCCCCTCTTCTCATCTAATACCGCGGGGCTCACAGAGGAAGGAAACTGGCACTGAGCGGCACCCCTCCTGCCTCAGGCTCGGTGTGGGGCCTCTCATGCCCTGAGGTTTTTCGTTTTACCCCAACGACCCAAAGAGGCAGGTGGCACTGACTCTCTTTTATTGATGAGCAAATTGAGGCTCCGACATAGATAGTTATTTCCCTCCTTATACTAATTACAGAAAATTTGGACAATTAAAAAAAGTAGAAAGAAGAAAAAATTACTCAAAGGCTATTGCTGTTCACATCTTGGGGTCTCTGCGTATCTAAGAAAGGGTCTCCAAGAGTCGCTGGTTACACTGCATGTGTATGTGTGCGCGTGTGGCTGTTTCACTGGGGCAACATCCCTGTGATCCTGTGATCCCATGATCCCGTGATCCCTGTACATGTAAAGTCTTAGGAACAGAAGCATTGGATCCTGGTGGACTTTTTCATATCTAAAGATACATTTTACCAAAACATGTTTCTCAAAGTTGTTTGTAGTTTGCCTCTGAGGGATTTGGGGAATTACCATTTTTTTTTTTTTTTTTTTAAAACAACTCTTTCCTAATATGGTAACTGAAAAATGGTCTCTTTGCTATTGTAATTTGATTTCCATCTGCTCTCTCCTTTATCTATTAGGAACTTAGAGGCTCTTTGAAAAGTCACCTCTACGAGTTTGTTTTATTTCCAACCCACCCATCCTCTCCTTGAGCTCGGAGAACGCAGGGCCTACCTGAATGGCTCCTGCAGCCCACCCTTGGGAACCAGCCACCCTCCCTACACCTGCCAGGCTGGAAGCAGAGAGGTCTCCCCCAGCAGGACTTGGCCTGGGAGACCACCATGTCCTGGTCCTTATGGGCCTGAACATACATCCCAGAAAGGCCAAGACACTCCCCAAATCCTCTGAGCAGACTCAATAAGCGGAGGGAAGCGGACAGATTGAATAAGTCCTCCTGGGGAGGGCTAAGGAGAGAAAATAAACTTCAAGAAATATGTACGCAGCTGCTTAAGGAGCCTTAGCTGGAGCATAGAAACATTGAACATACTCCACAGAACTAAGAAAACTTTAACCGTTGTAGGCAAATGCAGAAAGAGAAGGGTGGGGGTGGGGAAGATGTAAATAAATGCCTTGTCAGGTGCAGGGAAAACACGTGAGAACCATCTGGAAGGAAATGCGAGGCTTGCAGGACCATGCCCGGAGATACAGCCTGTAAGGAACAGGAGCTCCAAAAGGCGCTGGAGGGGAAACAGCAATGAAAGAAATGCTAGAAGCAAATGCGTCTGGGCTGCAGCCGGCCTGCGATGTCTCCAAATACAAGGAGAAAGGCTTGCAGAGATCCGAAAACTAACGGTCACGTCCAAAGGCAGGAATCAGAGTGGCACCAGATTCCTAGGGGACTTTGGGGCAATGTCCAGGGACTCTGAGTATCTGACCGAGGGGCCTATCCCCTGCTGTGATGGAATTCGTTGTTAGGGCAAAGGAAAGAACACGGTGACAATGACAAGACAGAGAGGGCTCCAGCCTCGTTCCCTTTTTCCCGTGGAAGCTCCCCTCTCACCGAGACAGTTCAGTCACATCCGCGATCTCAAGGTCGAGCGGACATGGCGCATGGGAGATGGTGGTGAGCCGGGACCCTTGCAGAATACGTGGCTCAGTCTAAATATGCCTGGGATTTTGCACAGTCATTGCTAAGTAAGGATTCTTGAAATATATGCCACATACTGTAAGGGAAATCTGCCTTGGACATAAAAATAGAGTCCATCTTAGCAAACCCAGGAGCTGAGGGAGCAAGGGATGGAGTGCGGACAGAACATCCTAAGACCACATCTGGATGGGAGGAGAGAGGAAGTACAAGGGTCTGCTTTGGTGCCTGGGGGGGGGCAGTAAAACCTCACGGGAAGGGCCATCATTACCATTTACTTTCATTTGTTTTTATTTTTTAATTTTTAAAAATTTATCTTTAATGTTGAAAGTATTACAGATGTCCCCCTTTGGTCCCCTCCCCTCCCCTTCCCTCCCCTCCCCTCCCCTCCCCTCCCCTCCCCTTCCCCAGGCTTTCACCGCACTATTGTCTGTGTCTGTGGGTTATACCTATATGCATATGAGCTCTTTGATTACTTTTAACACATTAAGAGGGAAATAGCTGTTTAATTATGGCCCATCTGTCTTCCCCCTCCCCCTCTGACCCCTTCCCCTCCCAGTGCCCCCCCTTTTCTATGTTCCTTTATAAACACAAGCTCGAAGCTCATGCTGCAATCTTCTTGGAATTGCAACAGACGTGCCCAGAGTTCTGACGGAGGGCTTGGTGCCGGTCACACAGCTCTGTGTCACCCGGGCTGGGTGCTGCAGCAGGGGCTCCTGTTCCACCCACCCACCTGCCTGCAGCTCCACGAGGGCACCCACCCACCCGCCCACACTGCATTGTTGCCATGGCTCAGAGCCCCTCCATGAGTGGAGTGGTCACTTACTCATCTCTGAAGGCGAAGAAATAATGCCACTTAAGGGCCTTGTGATGAGTCACCAAGTACATTTAGAAGTTTCATTCGGAGAAAAGAACACTGAGGGCGTGGAGGCAACGCTGAGGCAGAAGGACACATGCCCGCACGGGGACCTCCCCCGTGTCCCTGTCATCCCACTGTCAACAGTCATTAGTCATTAGTGGGGGTTCTCCTGAGGAGCAGAACCCACAGGACATACAGGGAGATGGAGAATGAGATGTATTGTGAGGAGTTGGCCCACACGATTCTGGAGGCTGAGAAGTCCCACCACCTGCCCTCTGCGAGCTGGAGCCCAGGACAGCCGCTGGTGGAGGTCAGTCCTGCCTGAAGGCCCGTGACCCGGGGCAACGAGGTCTGTGGGCGGGAGGAGAGGGATGCCCCGGTTCAAGCAAAGAGCAAACCCGCCTTCCTCTGGCTTTCGGCTCTATCCAGCCCTGAAGGGATGCCGCGGCCCACCCTGGGGAGGCCATCGCCTCCCCTCGGCCCTCACCCCAATGCTGGTCTCTCCTGGAGATGCCCTCACACACTCGGAAGCAGTGCTTTGCCAGCTATCCGTGCTCCCCTTAGCCCAGCCACGTTGCAATAGGGGCCACTCATGGCAAACAGGCCACAGGGTTCTGTGTCACCAGGGCAGCGTGACATTTGCTGAGCACGTCCACATACCCAGCACACGCATCTCTCATATGACACCGAGTCCATCTTATAAATGTCAGGGTGCAGGAGGAAGTGTGCATTGAACACCTACTATGCACTCCCTCCCAAGCCACCCTAGAGGCAGAGGAAAGAGACAGAAATGCTGCCTCCTCGCCCTGGAAGAGCTTATGGCTGTTTTGGTTCGGAAGCTGGAAACAGGAGCCACCTGATAGAGGAGAGGGATGGGATAGCCACGGGGAAGCCACAGGGAAGCCACGGGGAAGCCACGGGGAAGCCACGCCTGCCTGCAGGTTCCTGGCAGGGGGGAAAACTGCCGCTGGCTGTGGTGGTCAGGGAAGGCTTCCTGGAGGAGGTGCTGACTTTGCTTTGTTCTTCTGCTCCCTCTCCTCTTCCTCCTCTGTCTTCTTTTATTAGACTTTATTTCCTAGGGCAGTTTTACGTTCACAGCAAAACTGAGCAGGAAGTATGGAGTTCCCGTGTCCCCCTGCCCCCCAACGGGCACAGCCTCCCCGCTCTCAGCTGCGCGTCCCAGATGGTACGCGCGTTACGGTCAGTGAACCCACGGACATGTCTTTATCACCCAGAGTCCACAGTTCACACGAGGCTCACTCTGGGTGCCGGTCATTCTTTGGGTTTGGACAAGTGCATATGACACGTGTCCACCATTATAGCATCACGCAGGCTAGTTTCTCTGCCCTGAAGTCCCCTGCGCCCCCCGTTCACCCCCTCTCCCCAGCCCGACAGCCACTGCCCTCTCCGCCGTCCCCGTAGTTCTGTCGTCTCTAGAATGTCTTGTGGTTGGGCTCACACAGTGTGCAGCCTGCTCAGATCCGCTCCGTCACTTAGTCATCGGCGTTTACGGTGCCTCCAGGTCTCTTCGTGCCTGGAGAGCGCGTCTCGTTTTAGCGGAATAACGGTCCTCGGTGTGGCCGGAGCGCAGTTTAGTTCCTCACCACCTACTGAAGCCCCCGAGGGGGCCGCCCCTACATCAGAGACCTGAGCGCGAGGTCACTGGGTCGGTCGGTCTGGCTTAGGCGGTGCATGGACCTCCCTAGGGTCACCTCAGCATGGCCCCGTACACTGCGGGCTGTAGGGAAGGCCCTCGAACTACCTGTGGGGAGGCCAGCACAGCCCAGGGCGCAGCGGGGCGAGTGGCTGCTGGCTCCCTCCACGTGGCACCAGAAATCAACAGGTCCCCTTCCTGAATGGTTACCACCTTCCGGCTCATCAGATCCACACAGCGACCCGACCCGGGGAGGCGGGCTGTCCCCAGGGCTCCTTCCCTCCGAAGTGATAAGCTTTCTTCCCGGAAGGCCTTCCG
The DNA here is from genome assembly GCF_054644295.1 of Miniopterus natalensis. NCBI lineage: Eukaryota > Metazoa > Chordata > Mammalia > Chiroptera > Miniopteridae > Miniopterus > Miniopterus natalensis. The sequence continues at coordinate 198,680,085 of NC_142081.1, read as the reverse complement.
AGCTCCCGCTGTCATCTTGACAAAGCCCACAGGTGGTGGGAGAGGGAACTTCTTGTCACTTTAGTAGAAAACAATGGAGAAAACTCAGGCGTAAGGCACTTAGGACGAGTCAGGAGGAGCTGAAACGCGCCCCATTCAAAGCCTCCCCCAACTTTGCTGACCCCCGCCTGGCTTAGCAGCAGATCCGCGCTGACTGGCAGAGAAAGCTGGGGGAACAAAGCCCTTCTGATATTTGTGGGAGCAGTTTGGACAGTTGTGCAGAAGAGAGATTGTTTTTGACAATGGTTAGAAATAGAAATTCCCCGGAAAGCCTACTGTGATCATGGATCATTGTTTTCCTTACTTTTCGATACAATGGGAGCTGTCAGACTCTGGTCTCGACTTGCTCTGTGACATGCCGGTGAACCCCTGGGCGAGAAAGAAGGAGCTGGGTGGGTGGGGTGATCCAGGCCCGGCCTAGGGACGGCTCCTGTGTGGGACAAGGTGTGCTGTGTGAATTCTTTGAACTGGACATTTATCCCCGAGAAAATAGAGTATTGGTGGCTGTTCTCAATTCGGCTCCCTTTGTCCCGCCCCTGCCCAGGGCCCATGAGCTGCCATCCTCAGCTCATCCGCCCTTGGTCCTTCAGCCAAGGGGAGGACCGTCTGGTTGGATGTCAGCGCAGGGATTCTGCCTGGGACTCACCAGGACCCAGGCTGTGCCACACTGCGGGAAGCCCGGAGTTATTGTCACTCTACAGCTCAGCCATCTCCACGGAGGCCTGTGGAGTCCAGAGGGGGCCTGGGGCAGCGGGGGCAAGGCTCGCCTGTGAGCTAGGTCCTAGGTAAGAGGAGGGGAGAGGGCCTTCCTGGAAGAAGGCAGGCTGGCTGCAAAGGCCAGGGGTGTGTCCCGCAGGAGTTTGGGGTAATGGGAGGGTGGGCTTATGTGCCCACCCCGCAAGCGGGCTCGTCTGGCAGGGAGGCTGGGTGTGGGTACCTTGGCAGTGAGTCCTGATTCCGAAGGATGCTGATGGGGGGCTGAGGCGCGTGAGGTCTTCTGCAGTGAGGAGCCGCTGGGGCCTTTAAGCAGGGCCAGCATGGCGAGGGCTGTGCTCTGGGGAGACAGCCCACCGTGTGGCCCACTGGCTGGAGGGTCTGCAGTTCGTATCTCTGGAGGCAAGCGGAGAACTACGGTGTCCCAGCGGTGGGCAGACACCCCCTGCTCTTGTCTTCCTGGCAGAAACCCTGAGAACATTAGGACCTCGGGCCACCCCGCTGGCCTCGTCCTGCCCTGTTGGCCGAGGCTCTGACCTCCATCTGGGCAGCAGGCCCTATGAGAGCATCAGTCAGCGAGCGCTAAGTCCCCCCGAGAGCCGGGCAGTGAGAATCCATCCAAGTCGGCTGGAAGGAAGACTGCAGTATGTGGGCTGCTGCCCTCGGCCCTTGGCCCTCGGACGCCTGAGGCCTAGTCCCAGCCCCACACTGCTGCCGGGCTCTAGGGACCCAGAGGCCCCCACATCCTTGCCTGGACCTTGATTTCCCCATCTGTGAAATGGGTGGGTTGGTCCAGCTCTGTCCTCCTGTCACTTTATGCCTCTCCGCCTGTGCTCAGAGCCCATCTACTTGGCACAGAGATGAACATGCCATCACCTCAGGCTTTCCCGGGCACCCGAGCTCCAGGCCCAGCCCCTGGCGTCCCAAGGCCTGGACGGCCAGGACGAGGGGGACGTCTTCCCTGCTGAGACAGGGCCTGGAGCTCTGTTCTGTTTCCTTGGAAAGTCCGGGGGCACAGGACCGAAAGCTGCAATGGAAGAGACCGGCATCACCCAAGCTCCTCAGGCTTTGGGACTGAAGGCGACCCTGGGGATTTCACGGTCCCACTGCCTACACTTTACGGACGGAGACCTTTAGGCCTGAGGTCACCCTGTGGCAGCGGGAGCACTGTGAACACTGGGCCCCCCAGCCCTGGGCTCCGTGTCCCACCAGGCTGGCCCACAGCAGGGGTTTCACTGTGGAAACTGGGGCTCTCACCTCAGAGGGCACCTCCTTTGCAGATGCAGATTTCTGATGAAACATGCCTTTGAGGAGGTTGGCGGAAAGTTCCTGCACTGGGGGAGACACATGTGCGTGGGGGGGGGGGGGGGCCGAGGGAAGGATTTTTTGAAGTCACTCCCAGCCCTGTTCCTGACTTTTTTTTTCTATTTCCAAGCTCCCCGGGTGGGGGGGTGTGTGTCAAACCAAATAAATAATCACTTGGCTCTAGTGACCCCTCGTGGACATGACTTTAATAGCAACATTGGGGATAATTAAAGGGATTGAGGACCAGGCGGTACAAGTTCCCCCCAAAAGTGTGTGCCCTGAGCTCCTAGGCTCTCACCTGCCCACAGGTCATCGGGAAAGGTGTGAAAGTGCAGAGTCCGCCTCCGCAGCTCGGGGGGCGCTCGAGGTTCTGCACCTGCCACATGCTCCCAGGTGACGTCCGGGCAGTGGGGCTCAGAGCACGCTCGGGTGGGGAGGGCTTGGATCCTCCCGCCTCTGCGCAGGTGCCCGTGGGAGGTGCCCCTGCTGTCTAACCGCCCGAGTCAGGGACAGGCCCAGGACACGCCGCTGGCGAGGCGGGGTTCTCACGGGGACCTGGCAAAGCCAGCACCCCCGCATCCACAGTAACGTGCTCGGAAATACCACGGACAGCACGCTACAATCATACGGTTTCACCTGTGTTACCGTCACTTTGCTACGTAATTTAGGGGGCCCAGCGGAAAATAAAAGTAGGGGGCCCCTGGGAACAGGGTAAATGCCAGTTAAAGGTATTAATGTAAAGCTTTCCCTTTGGAATATTTTATCACTTAGACACTGTAATAGGGACAATAGTGACCTATGAGTAACAACGTAAAGGCACAAAATGTAAAAAAAATATTTTGGTGTCATAATTTATATCATACAACAAATGATGCCTTATTGACACGAGAGCTTGGTTATATGATTTCGCTGTCTTGCTTTCCTGCAAGTTCACGGATTGGGTCACCACCATTTACACTTTCAGCAACCTTGTTTTTAGATGGAAACATCGATTCGTTGTCCTATTTATTTATGCATTCATTGGTTGCTTCTTGTATGTGATAAATGTTATTAATAATGGTAATAACCATCATTAATCCAGAAAGTACTTAAATCTTTCTTAGCATTTATGTCCCCAAATTTTTTAAAGCTTCAAGTAGGGTCTGTCTGGGGAGACAAAATTACCGAGACTTTCAAGGTGGCGGCAGCCGAGCATTAAAGCAGGTGCGAGGCCCTGCGGAGAGTGGGGCCCTGTGACTTCAGAGGCTGCAGGCCTGCGAAGGGCCCGATGACCATCCGGCTGACGTTTACAGAACTCACCACGTGCCAGCTGGGCTGCGAACCACTCAATCCTCCAACAATCTGGTGAGGTTCTGCTATCGCCCCCCTTTTACAGATGGGGAAACCGAGCATCCTGGAGGCACACTAACTAACCCGGGCCACCCAGCTCTTAAACAGCGGTGTCTGGACACCCAGTCTGGCTCCAGCCAGTGCTCCTAACAGCTCAGCTACGTGTTTAATCCTCATTTTGGGTGTGGATGTTACCACCTCTGACCCTCAGTCTCACCCCGCCCTGCAGGGAGGCAGAGCCAGAGGCCCCGCCCAAGTTTCTGGCCTCAAGGATGGAGACAGGAGAGGTCGGGCCTGGGGCTCCGACTGCCCGGGCCTAAGTTTGAATCGGCAAATTTAAGGGGGCTGTGGTGAGGCTATCTGAGGAAACATTTTAATCACACCCCTATGATCTATTAGGAAGTCCTGAAGTTGGTGTGGGGGGCTATGCCCCCAGGTGGGGACAGGAAACAGGAAGGGAGACCGTGCCAAGGTGGTCAGCTCTCAGCCCACAGGAGGGACACTTGCAGGGCAGACATAGCCCAGCCCCAGACACACAAGACTGAGCCTGTGGTACAAACACACACGTACACAGTTTATTTTCCCCAGGCCAGTGGCGCCGTCTGACTATCCTACCCGCACGGCCCAGGATCTGCCATCCTTTCTCCACCGAAAGAGAGGCCTCCATTGAAGCGACGTCAGCACCCCCGGGGGGATGTCCTGGGGTCCCAACGCTGCAGGGGTGGGGAGGGAGAGCCGACCGATTCACCAAATGCTCATGTTTAAGTATTTTACAATGAATGATGTTCGTGAATTTCCCTCACAGAGGTGGTGTTTGCACTAGGACTGCTCAGGACACGACCACCCACTGTTTCCCCCTGCACCTGAGTTTCCAAACCTCCTGCCTGGGGCCTGGGGGCCCCTTCTGTGCTGAGGAGTTTGTGACTGTCCTCCTGGGCCCAGCTGACATGTCCCTTGCTCTGTCCCGGCCTTCCTGGAGCCCACCCCCACAGATAAGGAACTGCCTCCCGGGGGGCACCTGTCCATGGAGGGCAGCCCCTGCTGGGACGCTGCACCCCAACAGTCTAGGGATCAGGGTCTGTCCACCAGACTGGAGCTTGAGGCCCTGGCGGTGCCCAGCTCCGGGCCTGGCACCGGGATGGGGGGGTGCTGGATTTTGGGTCACCAGCATCACTGTTCATCTCCACGCCCCCAGCACCAGCGCAGAGCCTGGGCACGCGGGCCACAGGGGGACTGTGCACTGAGCGAAGTGGGGGAGTGCGGGCGTGGGTAAGTGAATAGACGGGACTCTCCGGGGCCTGGGTTTCGGGGAGCAGTGAGGACCTGGAGGGCATGTGCAAGGGGCTCGGGCAGAGGGGCTGCCTAGATGGCGGGCTCACCCATGTCCATGGCGCGCAGGCCGAAGCGGGACAGCATCAGCACCCCGCTCAGGTTCTCCAGCCCCTTCTCCAGGCCCGGCCTGCAGCCCCGCAGCCCCGCAGCCCCGCAGCCCCGCAGCCCCGCAGCCCCGCAGCCCCGCAGCCCCGCAGCCCCGCAGCCTCTGCCCCGGCTCTGAAAGGACAGGCCCCGTGTGTGCACAGCCCGCGCTCCACAGGCGAGTGAGTGAGTGAGCGAGGAAACAAACCGAAAGTGAACAAACAAGCAGACAGACATGCATCAGTAAACGAGAAAATGCGTCAATTAGTACAAAGTAAATTAGCAAATGATTAAATAGGTGAGTAAGTAAATAAGTCAACAATTAACCAAAGGGGGTCCTACAGCTGCTCCTGCGGGGCCCCCGTGGAATCCAGGACCCGGAACACCCCGACGTCGCCTCCTTCCTCCAGGAAGCAGCCCCTGCTGGTTGCTATCCTGCTGCTTTGTGCAGAGGGGGGCCCTTCACAAGGCTCGGAGTCCCCTCACCCTCGAGCAGAGGTATCCCCGCCTCGTTCTATAGGCCTGGGAAGCGAGGCTTGGGGAGGGGCCCAGGTCCCCAGCTGGAACGCCACGTGGCGGCGTGGACGAGGCAGGTGTTGGGCGAAATGAGCAGGTCCCACAGGAAGGCTCGGCGCAGGTCCATGCATCAGGGACACAGGCAAATGCTCTGTCTTCTAAGGACACACAACAGGTATATGGAGGCAGGTGGCGCTGGGCTTGTGACATGTTATTAAGTGGACCACGCAGTCTCCGTCCCTTGTTTCCTGACACCGCCGGAGGGGCCCCAAGCTCAGCAGTGGGCGACAGAGACGCAGGGGCTCCCCTCCTGAGCGTCTCACCGGGAACTCAGCCGGCTGCCTCTGCAGGGCCTCCTGCTCTCCCCGAGCTCTTCCTAGAGTCTTCCTCAGCTCTCTGAGCTCAAATTCCTCGACTGGGAGGACCGGCGAGAGAAAGCCATCATTTTCTGTTCTCTTGCATCGTAGAACCTGCCCTTCCTCTTGAGCCAAACCTCACACAGGCAACAGCTGGGACCCTGCCAATCGAGGGTCACCTTCAAAATCCACTCTAACAGAGTTTCTTTCTTTCTTTGCTGATATAAAGGAATTGTGGCAGGTCCAGAAAGGAGCAAAACACACACAAAATACCCTCCCCTGGCCTAGAGACAACCAGCAATGATGTTGGTGAGGTTTCCGTGCGCGTAACTGTACGCAGTTGGCCCAGGTTTAAGGCTTAGCTCTGCCACTCACTAGCTGTGCAGCCACGGGCAAGTTACTTAACTTCTCTGTGTTACACTCTCCTCGTCTTTAAAGGAGGTGATACTGTTACCGACCTTGCAGCACTTTTATGAGAATTAAGAGGTGATCTGTATCAACCGCTTAGGCTGGAGCCTGGCTCGTCCGCGGCTCTCGGTTGTTTCCCAACCGATTGTTGTGCTGACGTGTTGCTGTTCTGCTAGACGGCACCCTTTCTCTTTTTGTTCCACTTAATATTATAACCTACTCTGTAGGCTGTACTGACTAGGATTATAACACCCTAGGTCACCTGAGTTACCAGGGAGTTAGTTGCTGAACCTGGCCACTCACTTGTCAAAAGTTTGAAGATAAACTCTTGCAGTAAACACAAGTCAGGAGAAGCAGAGCCCTTCTCTGGAGTCAGGGCCCCGAGTGGAAGCAGATAGGGGCGCTCAGCTTCCTCTTCCGAGTCCCCTCTGGTCTCGTTCCGACCTTCCTCCCCCTCCAGAGGTCCCAGGTGCTGTAAGCACTCTGCTTACCTGGGTTGCAGGCTCAATCCCCGGCCCCAGTCGGGGGGGGGGGGGGGGGAACTGATGGAAATGTCCCTCACATCAATGTTTCTCTCTCTTTCTTCCACTCTCTCTGAAAAAAAAAAAAAAAAAAAAAAAGGAAAAAATACCCTCTGGTGAGAATTAAAAAGAAAAGATTTACTGGTTGAACATATTTGTCCATTAATTCATTCATCGCTCACGCGTGCACGCCGAGGGCCTGCTAGGCCCACGCAATACCGCGGTGAACAAAGCAGGCAAAAAATCCCAAACCTGAGGGGCTTGCGTTCTGGGGGGAGATAAGCAAGAAGATCAGTGAGCAAATGAAAGATGCCAATAGAAGATGATGGAATGATGGGGAGAGATAAACCAGGGACAGAGGGGTGGGCAAGGCAGGTGTGCACCTGTGCAGAGGGACCGCGGTGACCTCCCAGGGAAGGTGACAGCTAAACAACACCTGGACGAGAAGGGGGGTGGTCCCCACAGCGACGGGCACAGAGCAGCCCAGGCAGAGATAAGGAGGAGCCGGGGCCCGGAGGTGGGCACTGCCAGCGTGCTCTGAGAACGGGTAAGGAGCCAAGTGAGTAAGAATTTGAGGGCTCAGGACATCACCGAGGTCCCGAGGGACAGGCCAGAGCAGGTGAGCTTTGTTCCCTAGGAAGCAAACTGATAGACAGTTCCCTGGAAGACCCACCCCTCCCCAACACCCCCTGGCATTAAGAGTGTTCGATGAGATCCTGCCTTGACACGAAGCGAACACGGCGTCCGAAGGGGCGGTGAGCTCGGGGCGCAGGGACTTGAGGTCTGCGTCTGCCACACCGAGTAGGGCAGCACCTGCTGTTACCCGCGAGCGTCTGCAGGTGCTGCCCAGCAGGTGTTCTTTCTGGCTATGCAGGGAACTGAGGAACTGCCTGCGGGGCCGACAGGACAGGTCCTTGCTCCTGTCCCCCTGTGGACAGCGGGTTCAGGCGCAGGGCACAGCGACTCCGTCTGCGCCGGCCAGGCCCTTTTCCGCCTGCAAAACTGCGTACGGTTTGGGCCTTTCCCAAGCACGCCTGAGAATTTCAAATCATCCCAGGACCCCCGTCACCGATGGAGAGAAAGTGTTGGTACGTGGCAAGGAGGGAACGCCGGGGAGATTTTTGAGAACTGGAGGTGTTGTTTGAGTGAGTCCAAAACCAATCCCAGGTTTTGCTTATTTTAAAAGAGTTTGCTTTGCTCTAGACCAAAATGAACTATGACAATGACAAGGATGTGCCCTTTCCTCAAAATACATATGCGCTGACCTGGAGGTGCCCGTGTGTCTGTGGGTCCTTTCTAGAAGCTGCGCTAGAAACGGGTCACCTTGAGAAGCGGAGGTGGGTGGGGTGCCAGGGACAGGCTCTGGGCTGTGAGCGGGACCCCCATCGCTGCGAGTCTCCGCGCATTTTGATTCTGGTTTTGTACCACGAACACACGTTATTTTTTAAATGAAAAAACCTAGCTAATTAAGGACGTATCTAGCTGCATGCATTTGCCGACGTCTATGAGTTCAGAGATGTAGAAACTCCCTAAGCTCTGACGAGAGAGGTTTCCTGACAAAGGCCTGATTTCCACCTCCCGGGACAGCCAGCAAGGGAGCAGGCCCAGGCCACGCGGTGCCCGCTGCTGCCCAGGGCTCCCCTCCTTCCTCGGAGAGGGGCTCCGTCAGCGCCACCGCCCCAGGCTGGACGGCGTCGTGTCTGATGTCTTCGCCCCCCCATGAGGCTGGGCCCTGGCTGTCGCTGAGCGAGCAGAACGACCCCGCTCAGCTGAGATGGTGGAGCAGGAGCCCCGGGCGCTCCAGAGAGGAGCCGAGCGGGAGCTGGGAGAGGGAGACGGAGGGCACTGTGACTGAAGGGGCTCCAGGGAGGGAGAGGAGCGAGGATGCGGTGCCAAGGCCACCAAACTGCACATACCCGTCGACAAAAGTTCCATACTTCACCTTTGCTTATAGAAATATAGCATTATAGATGCCTCCTGCTTGTAAGAGCACTGTTAATACAAAAGAGGGGCGCGAAAACTATACAAACTAAAGTCAAACGAGGTTCAGTCGGGCTGCTACCTGCTGCCCGACGAGGAACGCGGCTGACCGGAGACACAGGCCGACCACAAGGAGCCCCAGGCAGGGGACATTCCTGCAAAGACTGACCAATAGCGCCGCACCAAGACCTTCTCGCTTACCCGGACCGTGAAGGGGAAACAGACCACAGAATAAACCTCGTAACGGCGAAAGTTAATCCCGACATTTTTTCCACCCTACTTCCCCGTACCAGCCTTTTCCACAGAAACTACGAACAATATAAGCTCAGCCTCTAGAGACGGTTGGGGTCTCTCTTCCCTCTCGCGTGGGGAGAGTCTGCCACTCTGTCCACAAGGTGGCTTTTCCTGTCTGTCCCCCTGTTCGGTAAAACCTGCGTTTCTACCGTAACGTCTTGTCTGACTCGTGTCTTGAATTCTTTCCTGCACGAAGCCAAGGACCCTTTTGGCTGAGGGCTCGAGTCCCCACTAGGGACTCGCCTCTCGGGCATCACTGTGACTGCATAGTCCCCCTACCTTAAGGTCCTTAATCGCATCCTCAAAGGCTGTGTCCTCCTCTCCACATAAGGTGACATTCCCAGGTCCCCGGGAGTAGGGCTGAGACGTCTTGGGGAGGGCATTTTTCAGCCTGCCTCACTCAATGAGGGTGATTATTTTATAACTGTGTTTTCACCCTCAAAACACATCGACTGCTGAGAAGCCAAGGCCCTGGCTCCCGAGTTCACCGCCTGGTGCACCTGTTCCTGGCGGGGAGACAAATGGCATCAAGTTCAAAAGCATTCACCCCGGCAAGGCTCAGCCTCGCTTTGGGCGGGGGTGGGAGTCAACACGAGGTCAGGAGTGCCTGCTGGGGCTGCAGAGGGTTCTCCTGAGGCCTCCACGCTCCCCAAGGGGGGAGCCGGGCTTGACTTCAGCTGCTCAGGTTCTGTCGGGGCCTGAAAACCCCAGAAACCAAGGAAACAGCGGGTGCCTCCGACTTCCGTTTACCAACACCGGGCCAGGAACTGAACAGGGATTAGGGAGGAAGGGGGAAAAGTGACAATAGTTCACTTTTTTATTAGGGTGGCAGATTCTAGGTGATATTTTAACACTTGTTTATTATAATTATTAGGCTTTTATATAGTAAACTTTAAGAAATTACTGTTTTACACGAGGCAGTTTCACACACCTTATTTGTTTAGAAGCAGAGCTCTCTTGGAGGCCCTTCCTGGTAACACACCGGCTTCCACGTGACGACAGTCCGCAAACCACCGCAAAAGTGAGAGAAGCCACAGGACGTGTTTTCTGTTAAATCTGACAAGTGGGATTTTTAGGAATAAAAATATGAGCAGGGAGTGACAGCCGCTCTCAGAGGACCCGTGGTCCGAGATTTCAGGGCACAGTCTGCTTAGTTCTAACACTGATGATGGGACCAGCTGCCTGGCAGCTTCCTCGCACCCCCAGAGACCCCACTACGCCCGGTGGGCGAGTGTACCTGTGATACTTCCATGTTGACCTGCGGTTTTCCAGTTGAGTATTTTCAGCTGCAGGTGCTTGATTGAAAACAAATGCTACGTGGAAACCTGCAAGTACAATGGGCCAGAGCAGACACTCAAAACACGAAGCTCCTTCTCTCCCTTGGACTGGGACCCCCAGAAGCAGGCTCTGGCGCAGTGATTTTGGTGCAAATGGGTTTTTTTTGGGCAGTGATCCCAGGAAACGCTGGTGGGGGAGTAGGGAAGGGAGTCAGGGAAGGGAAGAAAGCCAGTATGAGGGGCCTTGCTGAGCAGGGGCCACCACAGTCCGTGGGGTGCAGTCCTACCAGGATCCTCTAGGGAAAGCATGGAACTCAGAGCTGTCCCTTGGGGGAGGAGTGGGGGCAGACGGGGGTATTTATCTGCCTACTCCCCTGTGCACTGGTTTACGGATGCTGGGCATGTTAACTCCTGGTGTGCCTCTGGCCAGGCAACGCCAGGGCCTGCAGCAGGACGCTGTTGGCACGAGGGGACTGTGAATGGTGCGGGGACATGGACCCCCCAGCACAGCAGCACCAGGGGTGTGTTGGAAATGCAGACCCCAGACCTGCCGGATCACAACCTGCATTTCAACAAGATTCCCAGTGATCTGAGGGGGCACTTTTGAGTTTGTGAAGCGTAAGTTCCAAACCACGGGTTCCTTTCCCTTTTCAAAGCACTAAAAAGTAATCACTGGCCCCAGCAACACTGGAGTGCTCCTCAACCCTCCCGAGTGGGAGGAACTGAGATGCCTTTATCTTTCACCAGGTTCAGAACACGTCTGAACCCCGACCAGAGAGCCAGCGAGGAAGTGGACGATGCCAGCTCCTCCATGCGGGCAGGGCCTGGCTTTTCCCACCTGCCCACAGCGAACACATCGGTCACTTCACACTGTGACCTTTCCTGTGTGTGTCCTGAGAACACTTAGCAAATTTCAACACGCAACGGGGAAAACTGGCCAGCCACACGCAAAAGAAGGAAACCGGACCCCAGTCCTACACCGTATACAACAGTGACCTTGAAACCGACTCGAGTCTTACATGCAAGACCTGAAACCATGACACCCCTAGAAGGAAAACACATGGGAGAAGCTCCTAAATGCTGGTCTTGGCGATGTTTTCTTTGGATTTGACACCAAAAATACAGGCAGCAAAAGGCAAAGTAAACAAGTGGGGCTACGTCAAACTTAAAAGCATCTGCACAGCAAACAGCAAACAAAATGAAAAGGCGACCTACAGAACGGGAGCAAATACTTGCGAACCACTCATCCGATCAGGGGTAGGTCCCGGGCCCCCTCACGCACTGCGCCCATGCCGCCCGCCTCCGCAGGAAGGCCCGGGAGGCCTCGGAGCGCTGGTAGGCCTGCAGCTCGCGGACGTAGCGCTGCTTGTCCCGGTCAGCTTCGTAAATATACCTCTGGAAGGAACACAGAGGCTCTGAGATTCTCCTGAACTGGGGGGGGGGGGGGGGGGGGGGGGGGGGGGGAGGGGGGGACTGGGATGCCCTCTTCCCAACCTGCAATCTAGGCTGGTTTCTGCAGGCAGGAGGCTGTGCTGGAGAAAGTATAGGCTTTGAGGTCAGACACACTCAGAAGGGGTGTGGAGGGCTTCCTGTAGGAGGTGGTGTTGGCTTGATCAGCGTGGGGGAGAGTAGAAGTGGACACTGGACATGTATGCTCCTAAAAGGGCTCTGACTGTACCCCATACATTGGTGTTTCCTCCTATGTGACCCCAGAACATACTTCCATAGGAGGTTAACAGGCGTGGGGAAAGGGGTTCAACAGTAGAATAAGTGAGAAATGCCTCACGCTAGCGAAGACCCTCAGAGATTCTCATCTTCGCTCCATCGCCCTCCAGGAGAGCATGGGCCTCAGCTGAAATGGTTTTGGTGAACAGATTTACATTAAAAGCTCTGAAAAATTCCTGCAGAGGGAAAAACCCATTTCACTTGGTTCACTCCAGAATATCCTAAACCTATTTGACCACGACCCATATTTCACGGACGAACCGTTCTGCTTGGTGCGGCCGGGGAGAGGGCGAATGCCCAAAGCAGCAGAGAGCCAGCCACTGTCTTGAGGAGAGGGGCGAGAGGCACCGCACGCCTGAATTCCAGAAAGTTCCCTCTGGCTCCAGGGGGAAAAGATGGGCCAGGAGGGAGCAGCCCCTAGTCGAGGCTGTGGCCAGCTGGCTGCTGCTTCCCAGAACAGGACTCACTTGCTTTCCCTCTGGAGGCAGCCGGGCCCACCGAGCAGCCGACGTCTTCGTGATTTCCGTAAATGGCAGGTCTGGTGTTGGGCCCTCAGCTGATTTCTCTGTTTGTTTAGGAATATCACGTACCTGGGCCGGGAACGGAACAAGCACCAGCCTGAGAACTGGGGGAGGGGGTCAGCGGGGCCCTTGTGGCTATTTCGACTTTCATTTTCATAGGAAGAAATCTCATGGGTTTGCCAATATTTGTCAGTCTAACCCAGAAACGGAGCTTAATTTAAGAGGGGAAACGCTCAATTGGCAGTTTATCTAGCAGGGGTGGGGAACGTCTAGCCCTTGGGCTGTATACAGCCCTGGAAATCATTTGGTCTGGCCCTGCCAAGGCAACTGCTGGTGGGACTAAATTAATAAATCTAGGAGCTTTTTTCATAGCTAATTTTTAAGTTGATAATTCTGTACAGCCCTCAAATGATGTTATAAATATCCAAATGGCCCTTGGCAGAAAAAAGGTGCCCCACCCCTGATAGAGACTGATGAGAGACAAGGAGCCAGAAGAGGGGCTTCCCGTGCGCAGGGCATGAGGCGCGTGAGGACTGGGTGGGCATGTCACTTACCCGCCAGAGCCTCAGTTTCCCCCCTGTGTAATGCACATAATGCCCCCTGCTAACAGGGTCATTGTGCGGCCTGTCTTCTCCAGGTACAGGCCCTACACCCTCTGGATCCAAAGGATCCGTGTCAGGGAGGGAGAGAGGAAGGCCGTGGGCGCTGGAGTGAGACAGACCAGTCTCGGGACCAACAAGGAGACAGAAAAGACCCTCGCTCTTAGAAGAGGAGAGGGGTGACCCTCAGAGCAGGGGAAGTCAGTGGCATGAGACCTCTCTTCTGCAGCCCACGATGCAGGGGATGGGGGACAGGGTCTCAGGATGCTGGGAGTGGCTTTCGAGCCTCGATCAAGGTTAACTACCTCGCCTGAGGCCTCAGAACACCCACGTCTGGAAGCCTGGAAGGGGAACCAGACACCGACCCCAAAGCCACGCCCTTTCCTGCCTGTGACCCAAGCCCAGCCCTTCTGGCCTCTTTGCTGAGCATCAAAACCCAATTCCAGATGAAAGAACTAGCAAGGACCCGCCCTCACTCCCTGCAGCATGAAGCCCCTAACCACCAAGGGCCCTGAAAAACAAATGAAGGTTGAGATGGGACCGTGGTTGCACCAGGCTCACTGCACAGGCCCCATGGCGAGTCCCAAATGTCCCCTCAACACTGGGTCAGGTAACTGCCCCATCTTACCCTGTGGTGGGAGCTCGGGGAATGGAAAGGTCCCTCAGGGATTTCCTCTTCTTGCCTTTAGGCCAGCCCCCTTTCCTTTTCTGAAACAGAAAGACCACAGAGGAACACATCAAGACTATCCATGATGATGTGTCGGATTCGTATCACAGTTTGAGACACTATATGGAAGTGTCCTCCCTATATGTCACCCACGTGGCCTCTCGCCTCTGAGCAACTCTGCATAGTAGCAGTGATTGTCCCTGGGAGACGAGGGAACTGAGGCATGGAGGGGTGTGCCCACTGCCCCAGTGTCCCCTAGCAGGTGTGGGACCCGGGATGGACCCTCCCATTATGTTAGGACTGCACAGGGGTCATGGGCACAATCAAGAAAGCAACCTGAGGTTTAGGAAATCAGGTTCACAGGGGGCTGGGGCCGAGCCTCGACACTGGGAAGCGGGGGTTAACATCCGAGCTTGTTTGGCGCTCAGCCTGGGTTCACATCTCAGCTCTGCCCCTTACCTGCCATGTGGCCTTACGTAAATTAGTAACAGCCCCATGCCTCAGTTTCCCCACTTATAAAACAGGGATCATAACAGTCCTTCGCTTGTGGGTTGCAGGGAGGAATAAATGTGTTGACATTTGTGTAGATCTGGGAACAGAGCCAGGCACCCAGGTAGCGTTCACTTAGTGCCGGCTGCTGTGATCAAATGTAGAGCCCTCTCCCGCTGGAGCTGGCTCTCGGGAGGGAAACCCGGGCTCACTCTTCATCGAATTCCTTGGTTCATCGACAGTGCCTGGGTCCCAGCTCTCATTAGGACCCCGTGCCGTGCTCAGAGGCTGGGGGGCTGAATGAGACACAGGCCCTGCCCTCACAGCAGCTCGTTCTAATGGTGGAGCCTGGCAATCACAGCAACTATTCGTTACAGGGGGAGGGGTCACAGAATGGCAGCCTGGATGCCCGGCATTCAAGGCGCAGTTTCAAATTTCCCTAAACCAAACACGCATAGGTACCAAAAATGGTGGAGAGAAATCAAAACGTGGCCCCGAAAATCTCTGTATCAACTGCTGTGGCTTTCTAGCTTTCAAAGCTCCCTCCCAGACGTGCCTATTCTGGCTTCCCAAGGATCAGGAGGTGCAAAGCTGCACAGTGACCTGACAGGCCGCTGGGTGAGGATCTGGGGAGGATCCCACACCAGGCCAGATGTGCTGGGGACCAGAGGACAGAGGACGTCTGGGCAGTGCCTGGCACCAAGGGCTCAAGGAGCAGGAGGGTAGAGCATGGGCCAGGCAGTGGCCAAGAGCCAGGTAGTCCCCACCTGTGCTAGTGAGACCGGGCTGCAGGCACCCGCGGGGGCGCCAGGCATGCAGCAGGTGCACAGTAAATGACACCCTTCCTCGCTCGCTCCTGCGTGTGCAAACCGTGCAGATCCCTGGAGTCTGAAACTGAAGGAGACAATCCTTTCAGGACCAGGGACAGCTCCCAGGGTCCTCCTTGGCCTCTGGTTTCTGTACCGCGCTGGAAGCAACCAGCCTGTCTAGAGCTCACCCCGGCTTTCCAACAACGCTCCCCAGTCAAACCAACTATTATAATCACTCTCGGTCAGAGGAAGACACTCAGAAAGATGACATGAGTTGGCCACCAAGTAGCAGTGCCGAGCCGAGAGCCAGGAGCACAGCCGGGCTTCTGTTAGAGCCGTGCCTCCCGAGGGAGACGCCACAGCTGCGGGGCCAAGCGGGCCACGGGCCAGGTCACCTGCCCGCAGCACAGCAGCCGCCTTCTCTTCTCTCCCCGCTCAGCCCCTCTGCTGGAGCACAGAGCGGGAGCTGGTTTTTTTCTGTTTTTTTTTTTTATTGGAAGAAATACTTTAATACATTTTATTTTACTTCTCTAGATTCTATTACTGTAAGTCAAAATCCACAATAACTGTGTTTATCACTTTGCCGCCATCCTTGGCTCTTTGTTTCAGCTTCTTTGTTAAAAGAAAATCCCTCCTGAGAGTTTTCGCCGTTTGCCCAGAAACCACAGCTACCGAGACCTTTTCCCTGAAGCTGTCTGTTCTCCTGAATTGCTCACGCAGGACTCGTGCCCGGCTGCCCTGCCCTACCCGGAGCCCCGGGCACAGCGGGCCGACCATCAGCACCGGCGTCACCGCGTGAGAACACGTCCCACTGCCCGAGCACATGCGCTAAGAAGGAAAGGGGGCAGAAGGCGATTGAGCAAAGCTGGGTTGATTTTTTTTTTTTTTAAGTGTAGCTGGCGGAAGAGCAGAAAATCAGCTGGTGGGCAAACCTGGAGGGAGAAACGTGCATTCCGACAGGGTCCGGGCCGGGCAGACCTCCCGAGTTCTAGCTGCAGCCGCGATTGTGAAGCCTTCCTACCTCCTTTAGACGCATCCACATGAGAAAGAAAGAAACTCTGTCTTGCCCAACCCGCTGCTGTTGGGGGAGCCTTTGTTATGGGCAGCCGAGCCTGACCCTAACTGACAGACAGGGTCACTGCTCCTTTCTGGCGTCTCTCGGGGGACCCGGTCACCCCTCACACAAGCTGTTACAATAGTAAGGGAAAAACTGTTGTTGTGCACCTATCACGGACCAGGCCCTTCGGCAGGTGGCTGTTATCATTTAGCCTTCAGGAGCCCCTCTAAAGTAGGCAGTGTTACCCCCATTTCACCAAGAAGGAGCCGAGGCTGGAGGAGTCAACATGCCTTGTGCAAAGGGCCACAGCGAGGAGGTGGCGAAGCTGGGGTTGCAGCACCCACCTGTCTGCATCCAAAGCCCGCCTGCTTCTCACCCAGCCCCGACTGCGCCCTCCAGGCCTCCCCCAGCGTGGATTGGGGTCGGCCCCAGGTGGGAACCGCGCCCCTCACCCCAGCACCTTCCCCAGCAATCCCAAGTCTTCCCCGAATGATTAGGCTCAGGAGCCAGACTCTCTGGGCTCAAACCCTGCTCTGCCATGTACTGTGTGACCCTGGACAAGTTCCTTGACTTCTCTGTGCCTCAGTTTTACCCGCATTGGAAAACGGGCTAAAAACACCATCCTCGCGGGGCTGAGAGGCTTTGAGGAGAAAATACGTAGGAGTGCCGGGCCCAGAGCTGGAAGAACAGAAAATGCAGAACGTGCAGCCGCTGTCACTCGCTCAGGACGCGGCCGCGCAGGACACGCTGCGCTCGCGGCTCGGGCGCCCGGCTGCCTCTGGCGCCGCCTGTGGCCACCGCGCGGCACAGCGTGGGCAGGGCCGCCGGGCCGGCGGGGGGTCCGGGGCGCAGCGCCCCCGGCGGGCTGCTCCCCTCTGGAGGGGGGTAGGAAGCCTGCGGGCGCCGCGGCAGCAGAGAGGCCCCGAGGCCGGGACGGCACCCCGCCGCCCCCCAGCGTCCGCCCTGCCGGGGCGCTCTGTCTGCAACGTGCCATTTGCACGTTCAAACGCTCACAAGCGACAGGGGTCCCTTTCCCCGCACCACCCGCAGCGACGCGGGGGGCGGGCGTCCGAGCAGGTCCTGCAGGCGCGCAGGCACGGCCGGGGTGCGGGGCGGCCGGGGCGCACACCGCGCCTCCTGCCGGGGCCTGGGCGCCGCCCGCGCACCCGCGCCCGTGCCGCTCGACTCGGCTGCACCGCGGCGCCCCGACCCGTCCCGGGGACGACCCCACACTCCCGGGGAGCGGGGCGCGCGCGACGGGGCGGGTGGGAGCGGCAAGTCCAGCCACCGACCCGCACGCTGGCCGCTGTCCCGCTGCACGGCCGCCGCCCGGTGTCCCCCGCCCCGCCCCACCCCACCCCGCGCGCCGCTGTCGCGGGGGAGTCCGCTCGGGACCGCGCGGCGCGGCGTGGCCGGGGGCCTGGGAGGGCGGGTGAGCCGAGAGTCCAGCCGCGCGGGGTGCTCCGGGCTCCGGGCTTTCCGAGCAGCCCGGAGTGGGCGGGGTCATGGGCGTGACGTCAGTGTGGGCGGGGCGTCGGCCCGGGCAGCCCCGCCCCACACCCGGGCGGAGCCCTCCCGCCGCCCGCCAGCCCCGCAGCGACACACGTGCGCCCGGGAGGCCAGAGCGCGCTAATCAGCGAAGGCTCGTCTTCGCATTACTTACGCGCATTTTAATATTTTCATATCACACGAGCATCCATAATGCATTATGGCGACATTAGAAAATTCAGGACATTAGAAGATGCCCTGGCAGGATTCCAGCATCGGGGTACCTCCTTTTCGTTAAAAAAAAAAAAAAAAAATCAAAACATAATTTCAAAGATAGTCCTAAACATTTAGAAATAGCCAGGAGCTCCACCCCCTCGTTTCCATGGCAACACTTCCACGTTCCCACGGTCTCTCCGCGTCGGTGGCAGGTGACGGGAGGCGGTCGCAGGCTTCACACTCCCAGGGGAACGCAGAGGTGGCCTAATGGACCACCCAGCCCCTGCAGCAGGACCCTGGGCTCCTCACCCACCTCTGCTGGGCGACCCTGGGCTGGTTATAGTTGCTCCCGCTTAGTCGTGGGGGACACTTACAAGACCCTCGGGGGGCCTGAAACAGAAGAGAGCGTGGGAACCTAACGGGCACACCTCATTGTATGGTGCCTCACAGATGGTGCGTTTTTCACGCTGGAAGGTAAGACCCTCCACCGCAAAAAGATGATGGCTCCTTTTATTGCGATGTCACTTTATTACAGTGATCGGGGACTGAGCCTGAAATATCTCCGCGGTCTGCCTTCATAGGCTATATTCTTTCCTCTACATCTATGATCAAGTTTAACTTACAGATTAGGCACCGTAAGGGAGGGACAAGAGCATAATAAAATAGAACCCTTATGACAATATCCTGTAGTGAAAGTTACGTGAATGTGGTCTCTGTCTCTCAGAGTATCTATTGTACCTTCCCCGCCCTTCCTGTGGTGATGACGTGAGATGACTCGGGCCTACGTGATGAGACAAAGTGAGGCGAATGACCCGGCTATTGTGATGGAGCTTTTAGGGTCCTACCATAAGGGTCACATAAAGAACACTTAAATTTTAAGAAAGATGCCGTTTATGATACCAAAACAAAGCGAGAAATAGATCTGTTGCCAGACATACAACACCTTTACACAGAAAGCTGTAATTCCATTATTGAAAGGTGTTTGCCAAAACCTAAATAAAGAGAGGGAGTCATCAATGGGAGGACTGGATAGAAGATATCATAGCTCTCCAAATTGTGTGACAGATTTAATGCAATTCCAGTAGAAATCCCAACAAGTTTTTGTTTTCTGCTTTTGCAAGATTTGCCAAGCTAATTCTGAAATGTTCCAGGCAAAGCTTAAAATGCACCAGAAGAAGGTGAACCAGTGACAGAGTGGGGGTGGGTGGGGGGGTTGCTTTGACAGATATTAAGACTCACTCTAGAGCTACCATAATTCCCACAGTGTGATACTCACGCAGAGATAGACAGATAAAGGGCACCGAATAGCAGGCCACAGGCAGGGAAACTTGATATTCATCGCAGGTTTCATTGCCCTTGGGGTGAGGAAGAGGGAGTTTTAAATAAGTGATGTGTCACAACTGGCCATTCCCACGAGGGGAAAAGTGAAACGGGATCCCTCACTCCCACTGCACACAAACCCCAATGCTGGGGCGTTAGTTCTTAACATGAAAAAGTGAGACTTTAAAACACTGATAAGGGGCTGTGAGAGAATATTTTTAGTGACTCCAGATAGGGAAGGCTTTCTTAGAACACAAAAAGCACAAATCATAAAGAAAAATAGGGGAAACACTGACTATATGAAAATCGATGCATTCACCCAATGGAAACCAGAATAACAGGAAATGCCCTTAGCTGAAAGAAGGCGCCAGCCTTTCAGAGGATGGGGTCTGGTTCCCTCTAGAGCATGGCAGGGATTTTCACCAGGTGATTAGCATGAAAAGCTAGAAGCCGATAAATGCAGTTACGATAGTTTCATTTTGTAAAACAGTGACCCCAGTCCCTGTATGTGTGCGTAAACGTATGTGTGTACGTATATAGTATGTACTTCCATATGTTTATGGAGAAAACTATGAAAGAAAACAAGCGAGGCTGTTAACATGGGTACCTGGTGGGGGTGTGATATGGGAGTGGGCAGGGCATCCTTAATAAATACATTGCTCATAAAAGGGCCCGTTCATGTAAAATTACACCCATGTATCTGTGTACCAGGGGAGGCAGGAAGGCCTGGTCACCCAAGGGCCCGTGGGGGTTAGCTGGCGTGGAGAGATTCAAGGTGACCTTCGTTTTCTTCTCCAGAGCTGCCTGTATTGTTTGAATTCTTCACAATGACCATGTATTATTCATAGAACCAGAAATAGCCCACAGAAGGCTCTTTTCATTGACAGGTAGAGAGGAGAAAGAAGCGTGTTCTGACATAGGGACCTTGTGGCTGAGAGGGCCAGACGTTCCCTGCACTAACGGTGGCAGAGAACACGGGCACCCAGCCTGCCTAGCACCCTCTTGATGGATCCACCCTGCCTCTGGAGGAAAATCTCACAAGTCCCCGGTGCCCACTGAGAAAGCCTCAGTCAGCTGCCTCAGTGTCCACCAGTGAGCCTTGGTCAGCTGCCTTAATGTCCACTAGTGTCTTTTTGGAAAACTTTTTATTTTGAGATAACCATAGAGTCACATGCAGTTGTAAGAAACAATGCAGAGAGACCAACCCCAGTATGCCCTTGAGCTTCCCCCAGTGGTGACATCTCACAAAACCGCAATGGGATATGACAAACCAGGCGATCAGCATTGCTGCAGTCCACTCATCTTCAGATTCCCCTGGCTTTATGTGAACTCGTGTGTGTGTGTGTGTGTGTGTGTGTGTGTTTGGTTCTATGCAGGTGTATCACATGTAGATTCGTGTGCCCACCACCACGGACGAGATTCAGAACAGCTCCAGACTGGGCACCCTCCTGCTAACCCTTCAGAGCCACCACAGCCACCTCCCTGCCCCTCCCACCCCCTGGCCACCCCCATCAGTTCTCTATTTCTACAATGCGTCCTTTTGATAAAGTTACCTGAATGGAGCCTTGGGGCTGTTTTCACTGAGCCCAGTTCTCTCCGTCCTCTTGGATCTGAAAGTGGGTTGCCGGAGAGCACGGACTTGGCGTCACAGAGACCCAGCGGCAGTTTCCAGATCCTTTTCGGCAGAGCCGCTCGGACTCGCCGAGTCTTGGCGTGTCACCTGGAAAGTGGGCATCACAGAGCCTCCTCTGAGGGGTGGGAGGCGGTAGCTTTTCTGCCATGAATACCGCGGCGTTCACCACCGAGCCCACTAAATGCCCCGACTCCGTTTGTGCACCACGATCATCTGCCTAAACAGCCTGCCCCGCCTGTGATGAGGCGCCATCTTCCCGATACTCAGATGAGGGAACTGAGGCTCAAGATGACACAGCGAGCCAATGGTGGGACCAGGGGTCACATTCCAGACTGTCTGGCAGGTGTGGGTGTGGCATCGTTTCTATTTGACAGGGAGGTGACAGGGCTTGTCACAGGGACACAGCTAATTTGTGGCTGAACCAATGACAAAGCCTGGTACTCTCCATTCCTGGCCCAGCGCTGGGTTTTCTGTGCCCCTCTGCCCCAGGGGGACGCCGGGGGCTTTCCCTTTGAGTCTTCCCAGCAGCACAGACGTAGTTTCCTGCCCTGCGGGAGCCAGGCTGGCTGGTTCAAATGCCGGCTCTGCCACTCACCAGCTGGTGACTTAGGGACGAGACTGAACCTCTCCATTCCCCAGTTTCCAAGGATATGGTGGGGATTAAAATGAGTTAATATATGTGAAGCTGAGCATAGTACCTGGTGCACAGTAAGTGCTCAGTAAATGTTAGTTGTTAATGGTGTAATTATTTATTTACCCCCTTCTAGGGTTTGAACCCCGGTTTTACTGGCTGTGTGATCCTGGCAAATGGCCTAACCTGTCTCTGCCTGGGGCTGTTGTGCAGACTGAATAGGTTCATACTCAGAGTGCTGGCATCAGTGCAGCTCAGAGCATGCCTGATGTTTGCTCTTGTTGCTATTACGATCCCCTTGTCCCCCTGGGGACAGCCCACCACCCAGAAAGCAAGTCTTATGAGCTGGATCAATTTCAACCACCCAGTAAGGGGTGGGGCTGCCATTTAGAGGCCTGACCTGTCCTTCTGGGACCGTGGCTCAAGGCTTATAAGGTGATTCTTTCAACAGGGAGAGCTGGCCTTGCAGACCTTCAGATTCACAAGGCAAGGTGGGCATCCCCGAACCCAGGACCTCTCAGGCTTCTGCTGACAGCGGCATCACCTGGGGCACTCATTAAATTCCTGATTCCTGGACCTGCTACGCAGAGGGCCCACCTCAGTGGGGTGCAGGGGAGCCCAGGCAGCTGCCTTGTTCCTACACTTCCCCACAGGCCCGTGAGGGGCACCGAGGTTTAGGAAGCACTGGCTGAATCACCTCCCGGTTTGAATTTGTACAGTTCTTTTTATTGTGAAAATTAACACAATTACAATAAGGAGACTAAAAAAGAGAGTAATTCTTCCAAATCTTAGAGTTCACTTATGAAAGAAGGAGAGAAGCTTTCCCACATTTGACAACAAATGAACACGGCTACTGATAGTGAATGATGAGGCTGAGAGGACAGGAGCTAACCAGCACGGGGCGCCCATCACCCGAGGACGACTCTGAACCAGCTAGTCTTCCACCGGGAAAAAGACAAATCATTGTCCTATGGAGACAACCCGAGAGGATGACAAAGAAAAAAAAAAAAGGTAGAGAAAGATCATAAAGGTGGATGGATGTCAGGTAGTTAATTAAAAAAATTTTTTAAATGATTATTTTTCTGGATTTTGTAAAGTTTGTGATACCTGTCAACTTGAAACATTGACAAATTTGTGTTTTTAAAATTATTCTAAATACATATTCACTTTGGTGCCTAATTTTTCATTTGTAAAACTATCCTTAATTTTTTTTCTTCAGGGCCCTCCAAATTGTAGAAGCCTCAGGTCCTGGGAAACCTCCACCGCTGCTTGTGGCCTGCTCAGTACCCATCTCCCCCTCTTCCTCACCCACAGAACCCTGACTTTGTTTCAGGCAACAATCCTTAATTTTTTATTTATTTCCATGAAGCTCGCATGGCCATGTGACCTGCATTGGCCAATGAACCCCGAGGGCCGTGATGTGTCTCTTCCAACAGGAAGCTGTAAAAGCTGGTACAGTGTGCCCCCTTCCCTTTCCACTGCCCAAAAGACCCAGGGCACACAGTTGAGACAGGCTAGAGTGGGCAGAGCCCTGGGCCGGACCAGACGGGATATACTGTGTGAGCGAGAAAGACGGTGACTTGGGCTTGTTTGTTACTGGGCCTTCCCATAGCTTATCCTGACCCGTACATTTTAAAAACACATAAATCTGACAGTGGTTCTGAAGACCACCTTGCCTGGCAAAACAGCCTCAGGATAAACAGTAAATTTCCCCCCTAGCCTACAGGATGCCCGGGCCTCGGCCCACCTCCCCATCCTCACCTGTGGCCACTCTCCCCTTCACCTCTCTCTGGCCCCGAGGCATCTGCTCTTTTTTAGATTCTCAAATACACCGCTTGTCCTGACCGAGGTGTTTACCCTTGCTTCTGAGCATCTTTACGGGGATGCCCTTCCCTCCCTTCCTCTTTGCTGGGCTGCAGGTGCCAGAGGGCACCGGCTTTCCCTCTGCTCTTCCTTGTGGCCTCCCTAGATCTTAACGGCTACCTGGCTCCTAGCAGGTGCTCAATAAAAATTTGTGGCACGAAAGGGGATGAATGACTCTTTGCCTAGCTCATGCCACTCTTCCCCTCAAGCCTCAGGTGGGCATCACATCGACGTGGCTTTGCCCAGTGGTGACGACCACTGGCCAGCTGTGTCCCCTCCAACATTTCCCCTGACCTCTGACCCTCAGATTCTGAACAAGGCGGGAAATACCGTCACCGCGGTCGCTGTGTCTCCCCACCAGGCAGCCAGAAGCGGTGCAGAAAGGGGGCTCCTCCAGCGAACCCCAGCCCCCCCGGGGCGCGGGCCGCCGGCCCAGTGCGCACGCTCGGGCCTCCCCGCGCCTCCTCTCCCCGCCGCAGGAACGCTCTCGGCGTCGGCCGCGGGCGGGGGCGGGGCGCGGAGAGGCCACGCCCTCCTCTCTGACTGACGGGAGGGCGGCCCAATCGCCGGGGCGCCCCGGGGGAGGGGCGGGGCCGCGCTGCGAGCCGGGCGCCGGGCGGCCGCAGGAGCTGCAGCCGGGAGCGTGCGGCACGCGCCGGCCGCCTGCGCCGAGCGCCGTCCCCTCCCCGCCGAGCCGCGCGCACGCCGGCCGGTCCTCCTCGTCTGCTTCTTACGTTTTTTAATTCTTTTATTATTTTTTTATTTTTTGTGCACGCGTCCTTATTCTGTTCCTTCTTTTCCTGTCTAAGGCGGGGGCGGCGGCGGCGTCAGCTCGGGCGGGGAGGGGGCGTCCGGAGAATGCGGCGCGGGGCTGCGCTCGCTGCGCCCGCCGCTGCCACCGCCGCCGCTGCCGCTGCTGCTGCTGCTGCCGCCGCCGCCGCCGCCGCCCGGCTCGGGCCCGAGCGCCGAGCAGGTGGGTACAGGTGCCGCGGGGGACGGGAGGCGCGCGCCGGCCACGGGGACCCGCGACCGCTGGGCGGGCCGGGCGGCCGGGGACGCGGTGACCGGTGCCCCCCGCCCCATCGCCCACCTTCAGCCTCCGCGCCCCTGCCACTCTCGCGTCTCACCTCCGTGGTCCCCCTTCCTTCCCATCCCCCACTCCTCTCCAGATCCCCCCGCAGCGCCTCGCCGCCGGAGGACCCTGCGTCGCCTCTTTCCCTGTGCCCGCGCCCTGTGCCCTCGCCCTGTCCCGCACCAGCCCCAGTCGCGCCCTCACGCCACCCTCGCTTCCTCTCCCCATTCCGCCCCGAACTAAGGAGGGGGAGGGGACCCCCCAAGTGCCTCCAGGGAGTGGCTTGGGGGGCGTGGCCGGCCGGTTCCCCTGGGTGTCCTACCCGCTGAGTAGGTCAGGGCACCCCGATCCCGGCCGAGGTGGCACCGAGCGGGGGGCCCGGGGCCGGGACGCGGCGGCGGGGGCTGGAGCAGGCCGCTCCGCCTGCCCTCCCACCCCACGCACGGCACGCGCTGCCGCTGCCTGCCACGCACACCCCCGCGCGGCTCGGCTCACGTGGGCGCGGGGGAGGAGGCTGGAAAGATGGGAAGAAAGGCGGGTACCCACCCACCTGCCCCGCCGGCGCGCCCTGGGCGCACTGGCCTCCGGCGATGGCGCACGGGGATTGGCTTCAGGGGGGCCCGGCACCTTGCGGGGCGCTCCGCGCGCAGGCAGGCGGCCTCCCCGGCCCGCGCCAGGGCGCCACGCCCTTGCCTCCCGCTCCCTCGCTCCATCTCTCCGCCTCTCCACCCTCTTTGCTGTGGGCTCCTGAGCATCCGGCCTGGTCATCTCTGATAGAGGCCGCTGGCCGGGCCGAGCCCTTCGCCTTAGAAGCACCCCTCCCTCCAACCGCCCCCCCCCAGTCGGCTGTTCTCCTGCTGCTTGGCCAGCCTGGGCTCTCCGCCAGCCTCTGCCAGGCTCCTTAAGCTCTGGAGATACTGTATCGAACCTCTGGGCTTCTTCCGCCACCCCAGCCCTTCCATGAGCAGCTCACAGGCACTGTCCTTGGCCTTTGGTCGTGCTGGTCCCTCTCTGGAAGGCCCTTCAGCTGGCCAGCTCCTTCTAGACCAAGGTCAGGGAGAGCCCCTGGCGCCTCCTGAGCTTCCCTGTGTGCCACAGTTGGACACACTGCTGTCCCCTCTAAAGGCTTCTGCCTCCCCGACCAGATGAGGAAGTCTGGGAGGGCAGAGCCAGCCCCAGCCCTTCACACAGGGTGGGAAGGGGAGGGATGGCGTACCCCTAACTCAGTGCGACCCACGGGTGTGGGGTGAGGCTGTGGGAGGAGCTGGCTTGGCCTCCAGGAACTTGGGCAGGTGTGTGGCATTTTCATGAGCCCCATGGGTGAGAAAAAGGGGCGGGTTTGGGGATGGGGTAGGCTGGTCAGGATGCCCTTCCAGGATGCTTGCCTAGGCGGGCATTGTCAAATTCCCTGGAGTCCCGATGCTCTGAGGAAGCTTCGATTGGTACAACCCGGTGGAGGCTTATGGATGATACTAAAGTTTTTGTTGTTATTGAGACGTGCACACGTGGGCTGTAATGCCGAACATCTCTGCTCCCAGCCTGGGGTAACTCACCTTGAGTCTTTTTACATCCAGACGGCCCTCAGGTTAGAGTGTGGGCTCAACAAACAAGATCATGGCCTCTTTCTTCCTTGGTGAACCATGGCTCCCACTGCCTCCATGACCTCACAGGCCCCTCACATCCTGACTCTCCTGGCCCACGTCTCTTCCCCCTTGTCACACTCTCAGCCACACGTGCCACCTCTGTGTTCCCTAGACACGTTCTTCACACTTAGATCCCCTCCCTTGCCTGTCTGGAGAACTCCTATTCATACGCTAAGGCCCAGCTCTCCTGTTACTTTTTGTGGTGTTTCCTGACTCTGCCAAACGTTGTGTGGTTCTCTCATCGGTGGTCTCAGGACTTGGTTCCCATACCTAGTATAATACTTATGTCATTTTTCCTTAAGCAGGCCTTGTCCCCCGGGGCCAGGGGCACAGTGAGGTCTGAGAGAAGGCTGCCTTTGTTGGGGGTCACATCTTCCCGGGAGGCACTGCACGGGCACCCACACTGCCAGCGCCATAGAGACAGGCACAGGGGGAAGACAGCGCGAGGGGTGCCTCGGCCTGCAGAGGGGGCTTCGCGAGGAGGCCGGCTGGAGGCCGCGCTCTCGGTGTATGGGGTGGGGTGGGCCGGGGGAGGAGTGGCAGAAGCAGCAGCTTCTGAGGAAGGCACGAGCTAGCAGCGACCACCACTGAGTGTTGTGGCTGTTTGACTCCCCAAGGTCAGGAACCTGCCTCTGCCTGCTCTGCAGCCAGACTGCCCGGCTTCCCATCGGGCCCTATCCCTCAGCTGCCACCGGCAGGTGCCTCCCTCCTGGGCCTTCTACCTAAAATGGGGTGCCTCCCTAGGGAAGATTGGGGGTGACTGCAGTGTACCCTGGATCTCAGTCCCTCTCCCCCTGTGGTGGTTGGATCGACCTGTAGGGCTTCAGAAGTTGGACTTACCTGTGTCCTGCTCCTTATGGCTGTGTGATGTTGGGCAAGGGAATGAGCCTCCCTGAGCCTCCATTTCCCATACAAATGAGGATGGTGATTTGTCTTCGGCAGGGTTGGTATGGGGATCAGAGGCGCGGACTCTGGGCACAGGAAGCACTTCATAGGTGGTCATGATGATGACGCAGTGTGTAATAGGTGATTCAGAAATGACTCCTGCCCTGGCCGGTTTGGCTCAGTGGTTAGAGCGTTCGCCTGTGGACTGAAGGGTCCTGGGTTCGATTCTGGCCAAGGGCACATACCTTGGTTGCAGGCTTGATCCCCGGCCTTGGTTGGGGCGCATGTGGGAGGCAACCAATTGGTGTGTCTCTCTCACATCGATGCTTCTCTCTCTCTCTCCCCTCCACTCTGTCTGAAGAAGCAATGGAAAAAATATCCTTGGGTGAGAATAATAATAAAAAAAGACTCCTTTAGCTTTGTCACAGAGCACACGTCCCAGTTACAGGCCCCCTTTGTCCTTTCCTGGCTAACACCAGAGCGAGGTACTCAGGAAGCAGTGAAAGGTGAATGGCGCGGGTGGGTGGCGCGTGGGCTTGTGGGTGGCGCAGACCCGTGTGGGAAGGCGCCGAGCTGCCTGTGAGAGTCTGAACTCCGAGTCCGCCTAGGGAAGGCCGCCTCGCCGGTCCCGGAGCAGTTCCTCTGATGCCTCTTCCTGCTCGGTGTTTGGGGTATGGCAGTCCCAGTAACTTCCACCCAGCTCCTAGGAAAACTCTCGGTGGAGCTCACACCATAAGCAGCAGCCAGCGGCTGTGTAAGCTGAGCCATGAGGAAACTGGGCTGGGTCAGAGGAGCTGCACTGAGGACCAGCTCAGACCCTGCTGGCTGTGTGACCTGGGGCAAGTCACTTAACCTCTCTGTGCCCGGTTCCTTTTTCTATGATGTTCACATAAGGAAAATAGCTATCATCACTTAAACTCCCACTCTTGCTGTGAATTGTCTTATTTAAGCTGCACAGCACTGTTTGGGGTGAGGATTACGTGAGCACCTGACAAGCTGGGGCCATGTGTGGCGGTGGAGGTGGGGGTGGAAATCGTCAGTCTTGGACCCTTGCTCCAGAGCTTAGGTGTTGCTCCATGAAGCACACTGGCCCTTGCAATGGAAGATGACCTTCCTCCAGGGCTGGAGTGAGACATCAATGAGAGGAGCCTGTAACCTGCGAGCCAGTACTAGTAGCCACTGGGGTCACTGTAATTCAAGGCTAAAAAAGGAGCCCAGGGCTGGCCAGCAGGGGGACCTCAGCATTGTCACTCTAGCCCTAACCACTTTCAGACAATGTTTTCCTTGCTCAGGCCTTCCCAAGGCCAGGTGGACAGCTCTCCAGTGGGGACAGCCACTCTGCTCTGGCCTTCGATGTATTTATTTTCAGAACCGTAACAAGAAGTATTGTACCTCTCATTGGTCATGAAGCGAGATAAATGCTGTTTTTCTTAATTATAACAGTTAACATTTGCCAAGCACTTACGAAGTGCCAAGGTGTATGCCAGGGGTTGGCAAGCTACGGCCCATCCACCCGCTGCCTGTTTTTGTAAATAAAGTTTTATTGGCACACAGCCCCATCCATTCATGTACCTGTTGTCTGGGGCTGCTTCCGCGTTGTATTGGCAGGTTGGGCAATTGGGACAGACACCTGTGAAGCCGGGAGCATTTACTGTCTGGCTGCCCCTTGGTCTGTCTGTCTGTCCCTGATTTGAATTCATTCAGTCCTGGACACAAGCCCAGAGGAGATGCCCTGTGTCTCCCATTTAACCGGTGGGCACAGAGAAGCTCTGAGGCCTTTCCAGGGTCACAGAGCTGGTAAGTGGGGAGCAGGGATTTGAACCCAAGCAGCCACGTTATTATGTTTAGGGGGCAGGGTGGGGAGGGATTTACATTTTTTATTAGCTTCTAATTGAATCTCACCATGTTCAGAGAATGTGGTCTGTATGATATCTGTTCTAAAAAATTTGTTGACAATTTCTTTTTCTTTTTTTTAAATATGTCTATATTGATTTCAGAGAGAGGAAGGGAGAGGGGGAGAGAGAGATAGAAACATCAATGATGAGAGCGTCATCACTGATCGGCTGCCTCTTGCACGCCCCTGACTGGGGGTTGAGCCCACAGCCACGGGCCTGTGCCCTGACTGGGAATCGAACCACGATCTCCTAGATCCTAGGTCGATGCTCAACCACTGAGCCATGCTGGCCAGACTGTTGACAATTTCTGAATGGCCTGGATTGTGATCATTTCTTAAAGTATATTGTGCTGAGTATATATTTGATATTTAGTTATGGTTAACATTAACCAGGTTTAAATGTCCAGTTCGGGGGCGTTACGTGTGTTCAGTGTTGCACATCCATCACCACATTCATCTCCAGAACTTCTTCGTCACCAGAACTGACCACTCACGTTGGTGACCGTGACCCCATGCTGCCTCAGGGGGTTCTGTAGGAGAAGCAGACGCCAGCAGCCTATATGTGATGCAGCACAGGGGGCTCTGGTGGCGCCTTGGACCTGAGTGCTGGCTCTGCTGGTTACCAGCTCTGTTCGTGGCCGAAGTGTCTGCACCCCTCCGAACCCTCGACAACTTAGTGTCCTTTCTGTAAACTGGGTTCACCCCGTCCCCTGCCTGCAGATCATGCAGTGTGTGGGTGATAAGGGATGGAGGTGACAGCCTCGGGCAGCCACACCTTAATCGGGTGTTAGGTCAGTCTGTCTTCTCCATGTGGCCCGTGGTGTCCCTTTATTCTTTCCAGGGCCTGGACTCATCCTCAGGACCCACCATGCTTCCTAAAACCGGGACTGGACCTTGGAGAACCCAGAGGCTGTGTGGATGCAGGCCCCCTGCTGTCCCCTCCCCCATGGCCCAGGCTTGGCTGGAGGGCCACTTTCAGGAATGAAAGAAGGTTCTGTGTGCAGCCTTCCGGGGACTCCCAGGGCTGCCCATTGTGGCAGTAATGGCCTGGTGTGTGCCAGGGCAGGGGACGTGCTGGCTCAGTGCCTCTGCCTTGGCCGCATGTTGATTCGGGAGCCCTGGGCTGGCCCCTGGTCCCTTCCTCGGGGCTGGAGGGGGTGGGCCACACCGCTGACGGGAGTCCTGCTGTCCGTGGAGGGCAGGCTGACCACGGGGATTACGGGCGTGGAGAGCGGAGGCATGGAGCGGTCTGGTAAGGGGGCTTTCTGCTTCTTTTAAACTTGGGACCTCTGTCTTCTCTCTTTCCCACGCATCCTGCTGCTGCTGGAGGCTGGTCTCTCCTCTCTGCGTGCTGGGACGTGGGGTTTTATTGAACGGGATTATACCCTGCCTCTTCTGTTGAAATAATTCTTTTTTTTTTCTCCTACTCCCTTTAAAAAGAAAAAGGGAGGTGAAATTCACACAGCACAGGATTAACCATTTTAAAGGTACCACCCAGTGGCTTCTAGTGCATTCACTGTGTTGTGCAACCACCCTTCGGTCTACTTTTATCACCTCCAGGAAAACCTCACACCCTTTAAGCACCCCCTCCCCTGCCCTCCCCTGCCCTGCCCTGCCCTCCCCTCCCCTCCCCTCCCCTCCCCTCCCCTCCCCTCCCCTGCCCTCCCCTGCCCTGCCCTCCCCTGCCCTCCCCTCCCCTCCCCTCCGCCCTGGGCACCCACGATCTGCCTTGTGTTTCTGGGTTCCCTGTTCGGGACTATTTCATATAAATGTGATCATGTACCGCGTGGTCTTCGCGACTGGCTTTCGCCCAGAGTAGCGTCCTCAAGGCTCATGCGTGTGGTAGCAGGTGTTAGTACTTCAGTCCTTTTTATGGCTGAATAATATTCCACTGTATGGCTCTACTATATTTTACTATCTTTTGATGGGTGTTTGATTTATTTCCACCTTTTCGCTAGGGTGAATAGTGTTTTTTGGGTTTTTTAAAACACATTTTTTATTGATATTTAGAGAGAGAGGAAGGGAGAGAGAAAGAAACATGGATGAGAGAGAAACATCCTCGATCGGCTGCCTCCTGCACGCCCCCCTATTGGGGATCGAGCCCGCAACCCAGACATGTGCCCTGAGCCGGAATCGAACTAGTGACTTGGTTCCTGGGTTGATGCTCAACCACTAAGCCACACCAGCCAGGCAGTGTGAATAGTGTTTGAAGCAAGACATCCGGTGTTAAAACTTTCTTCCCGGGCCCTGGCTGCCGCGCTTTGCTCTGGCGCTTCCAGTCCCGCCCGCCGCTCCTCTCAGCAGGTCGGGGGGCTCGGCAGAGCGCCAGGCGGTGCCCTGCGCCGGGCCCTGCGCTGCGCCCCAGCCTCACGCGGTCTTGACATCCCGAGGATGATTTGTTGGCTTCATGGGAGCGCCCGGAGGGGGGGGACGGCATAGGGGCAGCGAGTGGCCAGAAAGGCGGCGGGCGCCGTGGGAGCCTGGCTGCCGCTGCTGGCGCCTCACCGCGCGGGCTCCCTGTCGCAGCGCGTGTTGGCCACGTGCTCCCTGCCCTGGCCAGAGCCCGCTTCTCTCCTGCACGTCTCAGGGTAACTTCCCTCCTCCGAGCCGGCTTCCCTGCCGGGCCCAGGTAGATGCCCGCCTCCCCCAGGTAGATGCCTGCCTCCCCCTCCTCCTGGCGCTCTGTTTTCTTCTGAAATCATCATGATCAGAAACGGACTTGTTTCCTTTCTGTGGTCATTTCCCTGTCCCCATCAGCTGGAATGAAAGCACCGTGCGGGCAGGAACCTTGCCTGGAGTGTTTTCTCTCACCTCCCGGCACCAGGTATTGGCATGCAGTAGGTGCTCAATAAATAATCCTTGCTGTCGCTTGGAGTCAGATGAGACGTGACTTCCTGACTCCGCCATGCTGGCTCTGTGGCCTAGAGCATGTCACTTAATCTTGCTGAGCTGCTTTTGTTCAATACAGAGAATGCCCGGGGCCCCGGGTTGGTGTGAAGGTCAGAGATAACCTATGCCATGTCCTGGCGCGCAGTAGGTGTTTGTCACCTGGTGCTGCTGCCGGTGTAGAAGTGGTCATAAGGATCGAGAATGAATTCCCCAGCTTGTACACTTGTTTGCCTTGGAGAAGCCAGGGGACCTCCTGGGGCCTAGTGTCCAGTAAGGCAGCCACTCAGGGCTACTGAACACGGAACTGTGGCTCATCTGAATAGACGTGAGCTGATGGGTGAAAAGCACTCACTGGAGGTCAAAGACTTTGAATGGGAAAGAGAGTAAAGAATGTCAGTAATAATTTCAACATTGATTACAAGTGGAAATGATACTTTTAGGTTTATTAGGCTAAGTCATATGTTTTTTTGAAATTAATTTCTTTTTATTTTTTGTTTTTATTAATTTGAGAGAGAGAGGAAGGGAGAGAGAGAGAGAAACATCGATGAGAGAGAAACATTGATCGGCTGCCTCCTGCACGTCCCCACTGGGGATCGAGCCCACATCTCCGGCTTGTGCCCTGACTGGGAATCGAACCGGTGACCTCTTGGTGCACAGAATGATACTCAACCACTGAGCAACACCTACCAGGCTCTTCTTATTTTTTTTAATGCGGCTACTAGAAAATTTAAACTTGCTTGTGGGGCTCACATTGTATTCCCTTTGGGCAAGTGCTGCTGTAGAATGCAGGCTCCCTGAGGGCAGGAACCAGGCTCAGAGGATGGTGGCTCTGCCTTCTGTGAAGTCTGTGACTCTAGGCAAGTTAGTTAATTTTTGTGTGTGTGTGCTTCAGTTTCCTCCTCTCTAAACAAGGTGCTCAGTTTGATGACAACAATGACAGTGCATATTTGAGGGCCTCGTGTGTGCCCTGGAAGGAACTAGGGCCCCATGCAGAACAGCCATGGCGAGTACCCTGCCCACAGAAGCTTTCATTTTGGGGTGGCGAGGGAGACTCACAATCTACCCAATCTTAACGCATTGTATGCGGGAAACGTATTTATACGTTTCACGTTGACTGGTAGTAGAGTGCGTGATAAAAACTACCCGCAAACAATTAATAAAACACAAACTCAGTCACTAAGACTGTGATTGTTCCTAAAAGATACGAGTAAGGTGATGGAAAATTATACTGGTGATGAGAGCTGGGTCTTGTTGACCTTAAATAAATAGACAGCCTCATATTCTCCAGCAAAATGAGTTTGTTTGGGAACAAAGAATTGCAATTTGGGACATGCGTCCTAATGGTGAGCCATGAACAAGTCCGGAGAAGGAGGGAGAGGACTGTTCTTTTATAGAGGGAAGGGGGCTGTTGTAAACAAAGAGTCCATTGGAGGAAACTGGGAGTTGGAAGTGTAGTGGCTTTTCATTGGCCGAGTGGTTGCTGGGCAAGGAGAAGATCCCCCTTCTTCCTGCTGGAGTAGTAGAGTAGAAGAACATCTTCCCTTCTTGGAAGATGGGAATAGTGTTTACCCGTTTGGGGTAACTGAAGGTGAGTGGAGGGTGTGAGAGCAATCACAAGAAGGCTGCAGTGGCTATCCTGATATCATGCATGAGAGATTTAAAATAAAAATAGAGAAAAAGAGACCCATTTTTAAACATTTTATAGTGATAAAATGGTCATTCGGAAGATGTAACAGTTATAAACATATGCATCTAACAACAGCAGCAAAATCCGTGAAGCAGAAACTGACCTAATGCAGGGAGAAATAGGCAACAATTATAGTTGGGTGCTTCAGTACTCCACTTTCAATAATGGGCAGGACAACTAGACAGAAGCCCAACAAGGAAATGGGAAGCTTGAACAACACCATAAACCAACCAGACCTAGCAAACATCCGTAGAGTACTCCCCCAAGAACATCAATGTATATTCGTTAAAAAATGTTTTTTGAGGTATAATTGACATACAATATTATATTAGCTTCAGGTAGACAACGTAATGATTTGATATTTGTATGTATTGTGAAATGTCTAGTTAACATCTATCACCTCACATAACTGCAAAAATTTTTTTTTCTTATGATGAGAACTTTCAAGATCTACTCTCTTAGCAACTTTCAAATATGCAACACAGTGTTGTTAACTGCAGTCTGCATGCTGTGCATTACATCCCCAGGACTTATGTATTTTATAACTGGAAGTTTCTATCTTTTGACCGCTTTCACCCATTTTGCCCACCCCCCTTCTGCCCCACCTCTTGTCTCTGGCAGCCACCAATCTTTTCTCTGTATCTGTGAGCTTCCTTTTTTTTTTTTTTTTTAATTCCACATACATGTGAGATCATGTGGTATTTGTCTTTCTCTGTCTTTCTTACTCACTTAGCACAATGCTCTCAAGGTCTACCCATGTTGTTGCAGATGGCAAGATTTCCTTTTTTATGGCTGGATAGTATTCCATTGTATATACGTACCATCTTTTTTATCCACTCATCTACTGATGGGCACTTTGGTTGTTTCCACATCTTGGCTATTGTTACTAATGCTGCAGTGAACATGGGGCTGCATGTGTCTTTTTGAGGTACTGTTTTCCTTTTCTTTGGATAAACA
This sequence comes from Miniopterus natalensis, assembly GCF_054644295.1. NCBI lineage: Eukaryota > Metazoa > Chordata > Mammalia > Chiroptera > Miniopteridae > Miniopterus > Miniopterus natalensis. The sequence goes on along the minus strand of NC_142081.1, from coordinate 198,645,885 downwards.
CCCAGAAGTGGAATTGCTGGATCCTATGGTAGTTCGTTCATTTTTTTTTTTGAGGAAGCTCCGTACTGTTTTCCACAGCCCATAGCACTGACCCCTGCCTTCTGGAATGGCCCGCTTCCTCGCACTTGCTAGGACCCCTCTGATCCTCCTGTGCCCTCTTCCCAGCGGAGAGGCAGCCCAGCCCACCTTCTCAGGCACTGCCTTCCCCTAGGCCCTGCCCATCTTTCCGTCACAGCCCTGGCCACACTGAGAGGCTCTTGTTTTTCATAGTCTTTCTTTCTCACGGGCCAGAGCTCAGGGCCTGGCATGACAGGGATGTCATTGAATGAATGAATGAATGAATGAATGAATGAATGAATGAATGGAGCTTGAGCCCCTGCTGCTCTCCTGGCCAAGATGCCATCCAACCTTCCTTTGCCCCTACTCCTTTATCTGCATGACCACATCTCACCACTGCCAGGGCCCACCTCAGACATCCCTCACTCTGCTGGGCCCATGACCCCTGGTCTCCTAGTTACCACCTGGGCTTGTTAGTCTGTTTCTGGGCCTAGAAGTTGTCAAGGGTGTGGAGGAGCCATGGGGACACCGGTCCCAGGCCAGCGTGCCTAAGGACTCGGCAAATGTGTGCACCCGATGAAACTGCCTTGAGGGCTTTCTTCCCTCCCCCCCCACTGCTGGTAACCTGGCAGAGTGTTCATCTTGGTCTTAGCACCCCCACCCTGTCATTAGTGTCCCTCTTGAGCCCCTGGTCTCCCCCTACCTGTCTCAGCCTCGTGCCTCCCCTGGCCCATCCCCCCAGTTCTGAAGTCACTGTCTTAGGGAAGCCGGGACACACATGAGCTTCATGTCCCCTCCCCCTGATCCCATGCTCACAGCGGGCACTCAGCAGGTGTCTGCTGAGGAGGGAGTGACCCCGGCTCATCAAGCCACATTGAGTGGCTGGTGTAGGAAGGATGTGGAAACCACAAGAGAAGTTGCTCTTTGCTTGAAAGTCACCAGTCATACAGTTTATTTGTGGTGGTGTGACTGTGTGACACATTTCAGCAGAGGTGGGACAGAAAGGATGGCCGGAGCCTTTCCTGGGACTTCTTAAGGGCTCCTGCACATCAAGAAAGGGCCAGCAAGTAGCCGTTGAAGGAGCAAAGGCTTTTGCATTTAGGTGGGGACTTGAACAAGTCCTCTGCCTGCTTTCAGCTGAAATTCTGTCCCCGGGAGTCGAGGAAAATAATACACGTGTCTCCAGGACCTGCACCAAGATATGTGTGTAAAGACCTGGCCTCTTCTGGCTGTCTAGGGAGAGGCAGGCACCTACCGCAGGTATGGAGTGCCTGGGCTTAGGTAACTGCCCAGTAAATGTCGTTACTTGGTGTTCCCTTGGGTCACCCCTGTGGCTCTGTCCTCGGGTCCTCGTGTAGTACCTGGGACCTGGAAGCCACAAAGCAGAGCAGATCAGGACATGGACACTGGAGCAGGACCACCTGGGTCCAACCTGTTGGGTCACCTTGGTCAGGGCACTTCCCCCCTTCCTGCTGGGACACTAAAATGGGGTATTAATAATACCATGTCACAGGACTGGGGAGTTACAGATAACGTGGAAATTTTGGAACAATTCCTGGCACAGGGACAGCTGTGTAAGCAGGGACTGTCGTCCTTGCTTGGTGCGTGCTTATTGAATGGTATTGGATTCTGTCTGATGGAGTGTGGGCACTGCCAACCGCTTTGATTTTCTTGCGGCACAGGTACCGGTTCCCATTGCTCACCCCCACCTCAGATCCTCTCTCCTGCCCTGCCTCTGGTGAGATTTTAGAGTGACATGCTAAATGAAAGAGAAAGCCTCACATGCACAGAATGCTCTGAAGGAAGTTTCATCATGCTCTGATGAATGTTGATAAAAACACCTCTCCTTCCTCTGTTTGATGAGAATTTTGTTATGTGCGTTCTGCATATGAGCAGAAGTTTTATCAGAAATTGTGCTTGTGAGTGTTTCTGGTGGGAAATTGAAGTACGTGGTTTCTGATGATATCGGAAGCTTTTCGTGAACAGGAAGGTTTTGAAACTCCCGCTTGATGGAAGGGTTGGGGCGAGTTCAGTTGCATTTAATTTGCTGTCAGTATGCTTTGTTCTTGGAGGGGGATGGTCTGGTGTGCAGGAAAGAGCGTGGCCGTCATTTCCTAAAAATGTGCTTGGGTGCCTCTAAGAGCAGGTCAGGCGTGATGCTGGATCCGGAGGAGAGAAAGCAAAACTGACCCAATTCTTTGGGCAGCTGGGCCATGGCCTTAGAGTCAGACAGACCTGGGTTTGAGTCCTGACTCTGCCACTTACAAGTGGTGAATGTTGGGAAGTGACTTCACCTCTTTGAGCCTCAGTTTTCTTATCTGTCAAATGGGATGATACTGTTAGCTGTTTTACAAGAAGGTTTTGAGGATGGATTGAGATGGGGTTGCCAAGCACATTGCCTAGCATGGAAAAGGCTCTTATAAATAGCAGTTCTTGGTTCAGCTGCTGCTTTTAGGGCCTGGGGGCAGGAGTGATACCCTGAGAGACCCATGCAGCCTGACTCGGGGCCTCTCTGGGCCACTTCCTTTCCCTTGTTCTCTGCCTGGCAGAATGGGCAGGGTCACGGTTAGCAGGGGCGCCTGTGTCTGAGGACACTAGGCCTGGTTTCCTGTGGGTTTGTCACCAACTTGCAGCGTTGTTCCACTGATGGTCCCCATGGGGGTTCCTGGAAGGCCAAGGAGGAAGGTAGTGATGGATGGGCAGGGTCTCGTGGGCAGCACAGCTAGCATCCCCCCCAGGTGCTTTATTTTCCTCTCTAGGCTTCTCGGCCACCACACAAGGCACGAGGAGAGGCCCTGGAGGTTACCCAGGTTTCTAACAGTCGGAGTTAGTGAGCCGTGGAGCCTCAGGATGAGAGCCTGGCCCTCTTCCCTCCGCACGGGGCTTTCTGGGTGGGTCCAGTGAAGGGAGCATAGGAGGCCGAGGTTTGGGGGGCGGGTCCTTCATGTGGACTGCCGGACAAGATTTCATTTCACACAAAAAGCAGAAAATGTTTGAAAAGCATCTAATCTTTATTTTTTTATTCCGTTGAACACATATGCCAATTTTATATTTTGCTGGGGTCATACTGTACCAACTTTGTAGCCAGGCCCTCTTTTTATTTATTGATGTTTTGAGAAAGAGACAAACATCGATTTGTTCTTCCACTTATTTCCCCACCCATTGGTTGAGTCCTGTATGTGCCCTGACTGGGGATGGAGCCCACAACCCTGGCCTATTGGGACCACGCTCCAACTAACTGATCTACCTGCCCAGGCCCCCACGCCCCCGGGCCCCCGCCCCTTGGCCCCCTCCTTCCGCAGGTTTCCCCACTGCTTGGTTCCTTTGCAGCGGTTTCTCCATCCCTGGGGGGGGCGGGGCAGGAAGCAGGTGCTGGGCTTGGCCACCGAGGCAGGGCCAGGGGTGGGGACAGGAAGCGGGAGGGGCGGAGTCAGGCTCGAATTTTAAGGTCAGCGGGCCGGCTCCTTGGCGGAGCTGCACCTGGGGCAGGAGGGCAGGGACAGAGCTGGGGACAGGGAGGAGAGGAGTCAGGCGGGAGGCGTGGCCAGCGGTGTGTGAGGCCTGGAGGCAGGACCCAGCCTGGGGCTTCCCTGGGCTGAGGAGGTGGTGGCTCTGCCCTGGGTAGCGGCCTTGGAGGGGAGCAGAGGGGCTGCACTAATGCTTAGGGGTGCACAGGCTGTTCTCCAGGTCAGCCTGCAGCAGGGGCTACTTGGCATCAGACCCCGCAGCGGTCACCTTACTTAGTCCGTGCAGGGTTATCTTTGGTTCAGGCGATGTGACTTGATGTAGGTCCCACTAAGGGATGGAGCCAGGATTCCACTCTGGGGCTGCCTGACCGTGGAGTCCAGGCTTTGGTGGGTGGCCCGGGCCTTTAGGGGCAGGAGTCTTGGCAATCCTGGAGGGCTTCCTGGAGCAGGTGGTGCTGTGGCTTATAAACCTTTACTTGACTATAAGGATGAAGCCAGGGTAAGAAGAGCGCAGGATTGGGAGTGAAGAGCTGGTTTGAAATCCTGCCCCCCTGTGCACATTTGGACGAGACACACCCTCTCTGGGCTCCGGGAATCGAACCTCGATCTCCTGGATCATAGGTCGATGCTCAACCGCTGAGCCATGCCAGCTGGGCAGGCCATTATTATTTTTACATTGTGAACATAAAACTGTACAAAATTAATGGAAGTATTAGAAAAAGGAAAAACGCACACGTATTTGTTTGTATTCCCACCACCCTTTGAACTACTGCTCTAGTGTTCTTTTCAGCCCTGTCCAGAGATGGAGTGCACGTGGAGAGACGTGTGTCAATGGAACATTTTACTTTTTGTGGAATGGAGGGGGGGGACTGTTTCAGAACTCACTTATTTGTGCCCTGGTTCTATTATTCCTAAGTTGTGTGACCTCGGGCCAGTTCCTCAACCTGTCTGAGCCTCCATGGCCCCAGCAGTCCCTTAGAGAATGCCACCCACCTGTCCGGGTTGCTGCTCTCTGACGTTGGTTGACTTCGTGGGCAAAGAGAGTATGAGGGGTCTGTGGTAAGTGGGGGCAGGTAAGGAATAGATGAGGCAGGTCCTTCTCCAGGGCCAGGATTTCGGTTTTCACCCTGAGGGCAGCGGGAGCCAAGGATGGTCTTCAAATATAGTTTACTGTTTCCCGATTCTCAGAAAAGTAGTTGGAGTCTCCAGGGTGGAGGGACCCTGGATCAGGGTAGCCACGGATGAAGGGCGAGCGGGGCTGCATGGGGCCGGGCAGAGTGTGAGGGAGTGGCCAGTGGGGGCAAATGGCAGAGCATAGTAGAAGAAACCCGTCCTCAGCAGGAGCTCAGCAGGAGCAGGCTGTCCTGGTCTAGCTGGGAAGTGCCTGCGGACCAGACCGGAGACCAGGGTGTGGGCCAGGAGCCCTTTCTGAGGAGCCTGTGGGGAGGCTTGGGTCATCTTGCAACTGCTTTAAAGGGCCTCAGAGAAGGACTAGGCTCTGCAGGTGGGGAAACTGAGGCCCACAGCAGCTGTGTGACCCCCAGAGTGGCTAACGTGTTGAGAGGTGCGAGCCCAGGTCCCCTGCTCTTCTGCATCATGGCCGTCCTGGTCCATGCTGCCACCTCCCAAGGACAGGGGGCCCCGCTGTCAGGTGTGTGGCTTGTGGTTTTTAGATACAAAGGCAAAGATCAAGGCTGGCATCAGCTGGCGTCTTGCAACCCTCCTGGCCGAGCCCAGAGTCCCTTCAGCGGGCCTGCCCTGTGCTGGTCGGGGGTCATTCTCTCCCCGATGATGCCTATTCTCGACTGTCACACGCTTTCCTTTCCCTCTTGATTCTCCTGGGAAAGTTTGTTTGTGGTTCAGAGAACCTCCGACGGAGACAGAGATGGGCCGCGTGCCACACACGACTGCTGTTTCATACGGGCCCTGAGGCCCGGGGCCGGGACAAGAATCGTTTTGCTAAATAGGACATGATTGCGATCATTGGTGATATTTGAACGTGAAATGTATCAGTGACAAATTTCCTGGCTTTGATGCTTGTGTTGTGATTTTTTTCACAATGTCCTTGGTCTTAGGAGCTGCAAGGCACAGTATGTAGGGTGAGATGTCACGTTGTCTACAATTTCCTTTCAGATGGTTCATGAAAATAGACATATGTGGCCCTGGCCGGTTTGGCTCAGTGGTTAGAGTGTCGGTCTGTGGACTGAAGGGTCCCAGGTTTGATCCCGGCCCAGGGCATGTACCTCGGTTGCAGGCTCGATCCCTGGCCCTGGTTGGGGCTTGTGCGGGAGGCAACCAATCGATGTGTCTTTCTCACATCAGTGTTCCTCTCTCTCTCTCTTTCTGCCCCCCCCCCCCGAAAAGCAATGGGAAAGATACCCATGGATTAGGATAGAAAAAAGTCATGTGTAGGACACATCTTTATAGCTGGATGCAGCAGGTGTGGGAAACGTGGGCATGCTCGGGCCTGGGCGAAGGCCTGGGGAGTTCATTGTATTATTCTTGGAACTTTCCTGTAGTTTTGAAACTTTGCGGAATAAAGTTTGTAAGGAATGTTCCTAGTGGAAGAGGCGCCCTGGGGACCTGCCACCTGCCTGCCCTGTGCTCTCTGGCCCCTTCCGTGCCTCAGTCGCCCTGTGGGGGAGAGAACGGTCCACCCCACAGCGCACTCCTGAGCAGCCTCCTGGAGGCCAGTTTTGAAACAGAGCAGAGGCTTTTCACAAAATTCATTCCTCCCTCCATAGAGAAATGAGTACATTTTTAGACTCTTTGCTTTTGTACTAACGTTCTTCCAGATTTTCGTTTCTCCCCTCCCCTTACGTGTTTCTTGAAGTTTTGCTGCCTTCTGAAATGGCCGGAGTAGTATCTGTTGTAATTATCCAAACAGAGAGGAGAGTAAAGAAATTAATAGGCCCCCTTTTTCTCCATCCGCTGGGGGGTAACCAGTGGCAGGTGGAACCTCCTGAACTTCTCCCCGTGCCTGTGGAAACATAAAAACAGGCAGCTATCTAGTAGGGCTTGGTGTCTCATCCTTTGTTAACCTGGTTAGCCTCCTACTTCTCCTTGAAAACACACCTTGGGGGGGTCACCGCCTCCCGGAAGCCCCCCAAGCTCTAAGCGCTGACCTCACTCCATTGCAGTCATCTGATCACGAGCCGTCTCCCCCGCCAGATCTTGGGTAACGTGAGGGCCGCAGCTGGTGCCGTTTCACCGTCCGCACTCGAGCTGGGAGCCCAGGAGATGCACAGTCAGTGTCTGTGGAGCGGACGGACGGGCAGGGGAGGCGTCCTGGGCGAGGAAGCCACATGAGCGGAGCCTCGCAGGTAAGACAAGCCTTCTTGCTCTCAAACACTCTTCCTGGCCCCTGGGGGGAGAGGCCTGGTGTCCACTTTGGGGAACCAGGCCATGCCATCCCAGGGCCCCCATGCCCTGGCTGATTCTGTCCGGGCACTAATGCCCCATGTGTGCTGGGCAGACGGGGTGGCCATGAGCTAACTGGGTAAGGGCTGTGCCCTCTCTTCTCCCCAGGGCCCAGAAAGGCCAGGCCTGCCAGGGGCCTTGGGGGTCACGGGAGGAAGCGCGAGCCAGGGCTGGAGCCGCACAGGCTTTAGAGGTAGGCGTGGCTGGGTCTTCATCTGTCTAGGATCCCACTCCTCCCTCCGAGAGGCCCCGCTTTCTGCAGCTGGGATCTGTTACTGTTATCTGCACATCCTCTGACTGGTGCCACGGCCAGGTCGCTGCCAGCTCCGGGGAGTTGAAAGTTCAGCAGGATGTGAGGCTGTGGGCCGGCTCCTCGGCCAGTGTGCGTGGCAGTGGAGAGAAAGCGCCCCTTGCCCAAGCAGCCCTCTTGAGCTTGCCCGCAGCCAGTTCAGGCCAGAGGGTCCTGGCCGGTCTGATGGTGGGACTGTGGACAGCGTTTCGGGGGGATTTCTGTCCGAGAGGAGACGGGCTGGGCACTGTGGCAGGGCCCGGCGTGGCATGGGCCTGGAGAGTGGTCATTTGGGGAACTCGTGGAGAAGTGAGAAATTCTGCTTTTCTCTTAGTTGTTATTAGTGTTGAATATCAGTAATGGTTGGCCATTAAAAGTCTCCGTAGGTTTGCAAGAATACGCACCTCCGCAGCTTCAGAGCAGGTGTCGTTTCCATTTCGTGATGGCTTCCGCTGAGTGGGAACGTGACTGGAGGGCGTGTTGACTCGCTTCTGATTTTGTGCCAGGCCCTGTGCACCGAGTTGGAGTTTGGAGGTGAGGGCACAGTCCTGCCCTCGAGGCTCACCTGGTCTGGGTGGTTTGGATGTTGAATCACCTACATCTGGGACATGTGGAGGCTCCGCTGCCATCTTCCCACACCAATCTGTTTTGTACTTATGCCCGTGGCATTCAGTCCTGAACAGATGTTGGAGAATTGAGATGGTTTGTGTTACAGCGGCTCCGTATCTTGTCTGCATAGCCACCTGGTGACGTTCCTTCACGGCTGGGGCTGTATCGTGAATACCTGGTGGTGGTGGTGGTGGCGGTGGCGATGGTGGCGATGGTGGTGGTGGTGGTGGCGATGGTGGTGGTGGCGGCGATGGTGGCGGCGATGGTGGCGGCGATGGTGGCGGCGATGGTGGCGGTGATGGTGGTGGCGATGGTGGCGATGGCGGTGATGGTGGCAGCGGTGGCGACGTGGGGGTGGTGGTGGTGGTGGCGATGGTGGTGGTGGCGATGGTGGTGGCGACGGTGGTGACGGTGGCGACGGTGGTGACGGTGGCGGTGGTGGTGATGGTGGTGGAGATGGTGGTGGTGATGGTGGCGATGGTGATGGTGGCAATGGTGGCGATGGTGGTGGCGGTGGTGGTGGCAGCGGTGGCGACGTGGGGGCGGTGATGGTGATGGGAGGGTGGTGACACTTCGGCAGCCGGGACAAAGGAGGGAGGTCTGGGGAAAGGTGGGGATGAGAAGGGTCCAGGGCCAGGGAGAAGAAGGGGGTGTTGATTTGAGGGTGTGGGTCGAGGCTGATCCTCTCTGGTTCTTAGTTTGGTGTTCCTCTGTGGCCTTAATAAATAAATATTGTGTGGGGGTGTGAGGGGGATCAATGGGGGAAAAAGAGGGGGCAGCTGTAATACTTTCAACAATAACGATAAATTAAAAAAGAAAAACCGTTTTCTGCTGTCCCCGAACAGCGTGTCCGGTTCACCCCCAGCTCCTTTTGATTCCATTACAGATGAATAGACCGCCCTCCGGTTTTATCGTTTTATCGGTGACTTGGATACTGCTGGCATGTAGGACAGGAAGCGTTGTTTTTGGCACTGAGCCCCGTCCCGCAGCACTGGGGACCCTAAAAATCCCGTTAGTGTGTTGCACACTGGACGTTTCGGCCCCACGGCCTGGTGCTCTGCTTTCTCTCAGCCTGGCTTCTGCTCACGCTCGGCTTTCTTGGCCCGAACCCCGCTCCCCGTTTCCTCAGGCCTGCTCCCCTCCCCTCCCCTCGCCTCCGCAGGAACGTTGCACCTTCTCTTTCTAAGAATCCTCTCTGTTCACGCAGCCCCTCCCCTGCCGACCAGGGAAACAGCTTCCATTCGGGCTGGGGTGCCAGCAGGCGTCTCGATGTGGGGACCTTCCCCGAGATGGGGTCGCACCCCGGGGCTGTGACGCATCTTCCCGCGGCCCCCACGGTGCGGCCGCCCCAGGCTTTCCTAGACTAGCCCCTTGCCGGTCCATCCTCTGGTTACCCCCCTGTCCGATGACTCCCTTGGGGTGGATTCGGGAAGTGAAGCTGTTGAGCAAACGCGATCCCTGTTTAAAAATTGCCAAGCAGCATTCCAGAAAGGTTGTGCCAATTAGTGCCCATCAGGAGCGGACAGGAATAGCGATTTCCCCGAGTCTGCCAACAGCGAATATTGAGAATCTCCGCCAATGGGATAAATGAGGATTCTCGTTCCGGTTCGCGTTCCCTTGGTTACCAGCACGGCTGAACATCTTGTCTGTGTGCCGGCCACGTGCTTTTTCTTTTTCGGGGAATTGCTGCTGCTTTATTTATACTAATTTTTCTATTGGTGTGTTGCTTAAAGTGGTTTTGATTTGTGACAGGTTATAATTATTCCCCGCCCACCTCGTGGTTTGACGTTCCTGCCCTGCGATGCTTTTCCCCTCTGGAGGTTTGCCGCGGGGCCTTGTGTGGACGCTCGGACTTTCTGCCTCCTTCAGTATTTGTTTTTGGGGATGTTCTTGTTTTGCGGTTTCTCTGTTTATTTCCATTTGTAACCCACCCGGGAGCCGTTTCGCTGTGAGGATCTAGGTGGAAATCCGGTTTCACTGGTTTCCAGGTAGCTGCTGCACACGGCGGGATCAGCTGCCGCCTCCCCCATCAGGCGTCCAGCTCCTGTGTCTGCCCTCTGTCCTGGGCCTTCTCTTCCGTCTCATTGATCTGTCGAGCAGCCTGATTTTTATTCCTAAGGGGGGAGAGAGAGAGAGAGAGAGAGAGAGACAAACTTCTAGCTTCAAGTTTTCAAACCAGATTTTCTTTCCTAAACTAAAAAAATGGATTTCCGCCCTGGCCGGTGTGGTTCAGTGGTTAGAGCATCAGCCGCTCACGGAAGGGTCTTGGGTTTGATTCCCGGTCGAGGGCACGTACCTGGGTTGCAGGTTTGATCCCCAGCCCCTGTCGGGGTGCATGTGGGAGGCAACCAATTAATGTGTCTCTCTCACATCAGTGTTTCTCTCTCTCCACTTCCCTTCAATTCTCTCTAAAAAATATCAATGGAAAAATTATCTTCAGGCGAGGATTAACAAAATAATAATAATAACAATAATAAAAATAAAAAGATGGATTTCTTGTCTGAGGATGACAGCTACTGTCTGGAGGACCCCAAAAGACCCTGTGAGGGGGATCCTGTACCCCAGCCCCTCTAGAATATCCCCAGTCCCTTCTTTCTTCCTAATCATGTTTCACCCGTGACTCCAAACCCAAACCTTTATTTAACTTACGGACGGTCGCCTGCCACCTCCTCCAGCCAGGCCCTGTGCGGGGCAGCCGGAGGGACTCAGCGGGCCTTTGTGTTCATTGCCGTGGGCCTGCGTTCACCTGCGGCATCCCCGAGATTCCCACCTGGCGTCGGGGGGCAGGCACACAGCACCGCCCCACTGCTGTCCCTATGCTGGGAGGCTCCTGGCCGTCAGTACTTGGGTCTGAGGCCGTGATCACTGGTGGGAAGCAGGGACACACCTGGGAAAAGCTGGGATGGCCAGAGTGTACACTGTGTGCTGGGCACTCTGTCCACGTCCTGACAGCATCCCTGTGAGGCGGCCCATTCTTATAGCCCTCGCTTTCCAGTTCAGAGGACAGAGACAGAGTGACCTGGCCAGGGTCCCACATGGGGATGGAGCAGAGTCAGCAGGCAGCTGTCACGGGCAGACCACGCGCCAGGCTGGACATCCAGGGACTGTGGAGCTGGGACATCACCGGGGCCTGGCCCAGAGCCGACCTCTAGCCCAGCCTGTGGCCTCCCAGGACAAAGTGGTAGAGAAAGCCTCCAGCTGCTGCTGCCGGAAGCTTCCCAGGTGAAGAAGGGGTGAGATCCTGTCGTTTGCATCCGATCTCAGGTTTGCATCTCAGCAGCAAAGCCTTGGAAGGACCAGGCCCCTGGGGCCGAAGCCAGACGCTTGCAGCAGATGGCATTGGACTAAGTTTTGCAAATCATGAGAAGGGGAATGCAAAACCATCTGCTCGCTGTGTCGGCATCCGACTTTAACTTTTTAACCAGCACAATGAACCCTGTTAGTTACCGTGTTTTATTAAATCTAAGGAGGATGCCGGCAGTGGAGAGACAGGTCATTATTTTTGTACCGTTCAAGAGAGGAAAAAATTATACTGCCCAATACATGATGACAGGGTCAGGTTGTAAAAGCACATCATGATTTCAGAAATGTTAAAAGTGAAAAAGTGTGCACCTTAGAATCATACGTCATAGGGTGAGGCTCACCTGTTTGTTTGTTGGCAGGCCCTGTTGAAGGGCTGGCTCCGTGCTGGGCACAGGGGAGTGAAAAGATGTTCACAGTTCCCGCTCCCCAAATCACGCAGACTGGCCGGGTCATCAGATGTGCTAAGGGAATAGATGGTCGATTGACAGGTTCATTCAGTCACCAAATACTGTCCAGCACCTACTGTGTGCCAGGCACCGTTCTAGGCACTGGGGACCCCACAGTGAACAAAACTGCTCTTGGAGCTGACTTTCTGCAGCTGTAAGCGTCACCCCGGCAGCAGCTCCCAGACGCTGCTGAGCAGAAATGTTTATGTGCAGAAGTTCTGATTGCCAGGCCCCCTCTGGACATTGCCGCACCCAGACCCAGGACTCTGCGTTTCCCCAGCGCCCGGGAGATCGCGGGGCAGGAGGACTTCAGACCGAGATGTGAGAAGAGCGCTGCGTGTCCGTGACTCTCCAGCCCCCTGTGGTGTGGCTGTCCCACGGCAGGCTCAGCTGGTGGACGTTCAGCAAGTGTGGAGTGGGTTTGTCGTTGTCTCCGTTGTAGGCAGCACCTGCTGAAATGTCCCTGCCGCTGTCCCGTCCTTGGTGGGGCAGTGGCTCTGGGGCTGGCTGTTTAAGGGGAGAGTGAGTCCCCGTGGTTCTCTCACCCACCACATCTGGCCCTGGGGCCTGACGGCCTGGGTTCCCCTTCCTCCTCTTTACTGGGCGCTGTTTTTTTCCATTGATTTTTAGAGAGTGAAAGGGAAGGGAGAGAGAGAAACACACGATGTGAGACACCTTGATTGGTTGCCTCCCCCATGTGCCTAGGCCGGGGGCCAGGGATTGAACCTGCAACCCAGGTACCTACGTGCCCTTGACCAGGAATCGAACACGAGACCCATTGGTGAGCGGACTGGTGCTCTAACCACTGAACCGCGCGGGCAAGGGCTCTATTTCAGTGTCTTTAAAGGGCTGGAGACGCATGACCGATTCTTGCTGGGACTTGGGACGCAGCCGTCTCCCTGTACCCTCTCGCGGTAGATCCCTTCTGGGAACACAGGCGCGCCATCTCAGCCTCTCTCGCAAAAGGCTTGAAGGGAAAGTGACCGGGTCATTAAAATAACTCCGGGGGCTGACAGGGCTGAGAACTCGGGGCCGCCGTAGCCTCTGCAGGCCCACGGGCGTGCTGCGCCCTTGCACTCGCCGGCTCCCCGCGGAACCTGCCAGCCTGCGGGGTGTGAGCAGCTGCCTCCCCAGGGCGGCGGGTCTGGGGTCAGACAGGGAAGGATGGGCCCTGCGTGGCCGCTCTGGTTCAGCAGCAAGTATTTAGTGAGCGCCTGCCGAATACAGGCACCTGCCTAGACTCTGTGACAAGGGAGACGTGGGATCCGGGCGTTCCGAGCTGGAGGGGCTTCCGAGGGGCTGGTTCGTTCAGTGCTCCGAGGGCTTGCAAGGCTCTCGTGGTACATAAGATCGTAGGTGGCACGTGGGCAGACATTTGGATAGTAGTTATTTTAGTGTGTATCAGAGAAAATATAACCTGCACGCTAAGCCCGTGGTGTTGTGGATGCTGTTGCCTGGAATAAGGTTGATGTGGTATACACGTTTTTAACGTCCATTATGTTGAAGAAAAACAGGCAAAGGTAAGTTGCAAAGGGGCCTGAGGGCACTTTTGGGGTTCCCCCAAATGTTCCCTATCTTGGCTGCCAGAACTCTTTGAGCTGGACACTTACGGCGTGAACTGCACCTTAGCAGAGCTGACGTAGAAAGCAAGCACATGTCTGTGTTTCATGCAGAAATCTCAGCAGCTGCTGGGTGACTGAGGTCTGCAAACACTGTCTGGCCCAGATGCTCACTTTTCAGAGGAAGAAAAGAGGCCTGGAGAGGCGATGCTGGCGATGCTGGCCAGGTGCAGGAAGGTGGGGCTCTGGGATGTGGCTTTGGCTGGGTTTGCCTGCTTAGTGTCAAGGAAGGTGGGCGTGGTGGACGGGCACGGGTGTGGCTTGTTCCAGAAGAACAGGCTGTGGGCAGAGTGGCGGGCAGGGGCGGGGTCTGGTAGACTTGCTAAGGACTGCCCCTCTGCGAGAAGATTCTGAAGATGTCCCCCTGCAGGAGTGAGGTTTCCTGAGTGTCACTGTCAAAGGACAGTTTAAACTTAGGGCGTTGGTAGTCCCATAAACACTCCCTGGTGTCAGTATCAGATGTTAAAACGGCTCTTGCAAAGCCTTCCTTCCTTCCTTCCTTCCTTCCTTCCTTCCTTCCTTCCTTCCTTCCTTCCTTCCTCCCTCCCTCCCTCCCTCCCTCCCTCCCTCTCTCCCTTCCTCCTTCCTTCCTGCCTGCCTTCCTCTCTCACTCCTCCTTCCTTCCTTCCTTCCTTCCTTCCTTCCTTCCTTCCTTCCTTCCTTCCTTCCTTCCTCCCTCCCTCCCTCCCTCCCTCCCTCCCTCCCTCCCTCCCTCCCTCCCTCCCTCCCTCGAAAGCAATGGAAAAATACCCCTGGATGGGGGTTAACAACAACAAACAAGAACCTTGGCTTCCTTCTGGCGGCCTTAGGGCGGTTTCCCGGCCCCGATGGAGCCCGCAGGGTTCCCGGGAGGAAGCCGTCAGACGCTGCTGCCGGGACTGTGGGCCCCGCGGGCGGTCACCCCAGCTCAGGGGGCCAGGAGGGCTGGCGAGGCTGCCCCGAAGCCAGGAGAAGTGTGTGTCTGTCCGTGGACGCAGAGACCGCTGGGGTCAGCAGGCAGGGCTGTGTCCCTGCTGTGTCAGGCCCCGGGCGGGGCCCTGGGCACCCGGAGGTGGACGAGCCGCACACACCACCCTTGAAGTTCACGGTAGTAAAGGTTCAGGCAGATAGAGCTCTGGCAGGTGGGTGCCACCTCTGTTCATGATCCTGGGCAGGTCACTCCATTTCTCTCTTTTTAAAATCCTTGCTTGAGGACTTTTTCCCCCATTGCTTTTTTTTTTTTTAATATGTTTTATTGATTTCAGAGAAAGAAACATCAATGATGAGAGTCATTGATCGGCTGCCCCCTGCATGCCCCCCTGGGGATTGAGCCCACCACCCGGGCCTATGCCCTGACCGGGAATCAAACCATGACCTCCTGGATCCTAGGTCGATGCTCAGATGCTGAGCCATGCCCGGCTGGGCCCCATCGCTTTTTTCAGAGAGAGAGAGAGAGAGAGAGAGAGAGAGAGGGAGCGATCCATGTGAGAGAGACACAATTAATTGATCGATTCCTGCACACGCCCCGACCGGGGCAGGGATGAGCCTGCAACCGAGGCGCACGCCCTTGGTCAGAATCTAACCCGGGACCCTTCAGTCCGTGGGCTGCCACTCTAACCACTGAGCCGAACCTGCTAGGGCCAGTTCCCCCTTACCTGAGATGGGGGTAGGGCAGGAAAATAACAGCATCTGCTTCAAAGAATTACAAAGCTCACCGAGCTAATTACACACGTGAGGCCGGAGCACGCGCCCTCACCTGGGAGCAGCTCGCTTCTCCCTGCAACGTGGCAGACTGTGCTCGCTGTGGGGAGGCGGGCCGGGGCCATTCCTGTCTCTACCTTTCTTCTAGCCCCAGAGCCCAGCAGGAAGCAGCTCTGTAAACTTTGTGGCATGTTTCTTGAAAGAATGGCTGCGACACCGGCCTTGGAGGATGCGGAGTGTAGGCAGGTGGAGACTGGAGCAGAGGGGGCTGTGTTTCCCGTCAGCAGGGGAATGGAAGGGGCGGAGGTGCCGTCTGATGTTCTCACCGAGGTCCTGAGACAGGCTCGTGAGCCTGGATAAGTGTTTGGTCAGCCTGGGCTGGTGTGTTTCAGTGGTTAGAGCGTTGGCCCAAGAACTGAAGGGTCACAGATTCTATTCTGGTCAAGGGTACGCACCTGGGTTGCAGGTTCGATCCCTGCCCCTGTCGGGGCACGTGCAGGAGGTAACCAATCGATGTGTCTCTTTCACATCGATGTTTCCCTTTCTCTGTCTCCCCCCTTTCCTCCCTTCCTTCCACTCTCTCTCAGAATCAATGGAAAAAGTATTCTTGGGTAAGCATTAACAAAAAATAAAAAAATAAAAATAGAAATAAAAAAAGACTTATAAAGAAAGGACCTGACAGAGCAGTCTGCTCAGTTGGGTCTTCGTCTCTGCAGACTGGCCCCGTGCCCCGTGGCCCTGGCAGCGAGTGTGGCACACATCAGCTCCGTGCCTGTCGTGGATGGAAGCCACATGCTCCTTCGAGGCCTGGAAACTTCCCAGGAGGAAGGGAGGCTCTGGACCCTGGGACCTTGCAGAGGCTTCGCTCACATGTTCGCTTGCATTTTGTGGAGTCCAGCACTGAAGCCTGATCTTTGTTTGCTTAGGAAGGAACAAATGCAAAGTGGCCCCACTCCCCTGCCCTGGGGAGACCTGCGGGCCTGAGCCAGCATCGGCTGTATGTCAGTCGGCCACACGGAGCATCTCACTGGGAAGCGCTGTCGCTCTGCTCCTGGTCTGAAACGGATGCACCGCAGCCATCAAATCGGTGCCTTCCAGCTGGCATTCAGCGTGGAGTGTGCTAGGCTGTCAGCGCTGTACAGGCTACCAGCTGGCGGCAGTTCCCGAGAGCTGTCTACAGTGGGTGTCGTGCCCGGTGTTCGTCCCGTCTCTCACTCTCTGAGCCCCTGCTCGGCACCAGGCACTGGGAGGGTCCAGGAGCGCAGAGTGGGCCAGTCTAGTCCTTGCCCTCACGAATAGAATGCTCTGGAAGCTCTGGGTGGGAAGATTTCCGTTTTGTGTTTCCAGTGCTGAGAACAGCATCCAGCAGAGTTGCGGTTCGATAAGTATTTGTTGAATGAACGAATGATGGGGTGGAATGAATGAACGGTTGGGCAGAACAAATCAGTGGGCGATGCCAGCCCAGTGTGGCCAGGGCCGCCACGTCAGAGGGCAGAACCGTTGCCGTGGGTTCGCTGGAGCGATTGTGGAGGTTTCAGGGGGAGGGGATTTGTGAGTGGGGGAGAAGAGAGCCCAGGCCCTCTGGGCAGGGGGAGGCCCAGAGGTAGGACCCACGCCAGGTGGGGCGTGGGAGTTGGTAGGGCCGAGGGAGGGGAGTGAGCACTTGGAGAGCTGACACTGGGTTTCAGAGGAAGTGGTGGCAGATGGCGAGGCTGCAGGTGGCAGGGGTAAGGGGACCGGGAAGGACTCCAGGGGGAATTTGGCCAGTAGTGCACTGCCTATGGGGACAGGCAGACAGCAAAGTGAGTGGCGGGAGGAGAGGCCCGTGGGCCCGCGTGTGCTCTCCCAAGCTGGGGTTTTGTCCGGCAGACAATGAGTCCATTCTCCTTTCTCTCTATTTGAAAAGGCACATTCGCCACCAGCTGGGGCTCCCTTTGTGGGGACACATTCGCAGGCCACGGATTTAGACCTGGTGTCAGTTGAGATTCCGGTTCGTGCTCAAAGGAGAGTCCAGCACCACCCCTTCGCCACTTTCGTTGACTGCACCCCTGGCGCTGCAGCGACCGCAGGGTTCAGAGTGAAACACATCACTGATGTGGTCCTGCGGTCAGTGCCGTGTCCGTCTGTCCGGGCTCTGCCTGGGCCGGGGGCTCACGGCCGCGCCCTCTGCCAGGACTCCAGGTCTGTGCCGGGCTGATGCGCAGTCCTTACTCAGCCGCCCGACTTTGGGGCCCCCAGGCCGTTTCCCGTTTCATTGCTGGCAGCAGTTCACATAGCACTGCGCGTCTTCAGGCATCTGGCTCTTTCCTTGTGGGAATTCTCCCCGTAGAATAAGTTCCCAGTGAGCCTGGGCTTCGTAAGTCAGCATCATCTGTTCGGAATTCGATATATAAACCAAAGGCATGCACTTAAGAGACTTTTTAAAAATCCTCACTTGAGGACATTATTTATTGATTTTAGAAAGGGGGGGGGAGGGGGGAGAGAGAGAGAGAGACATTGATCAGTTGCCTCCTGTATGTACCCCAACTGAGGACCGAACCTGCAACCTAAGTATGTGCCCTGCCCGGGAATCGAACCTGCCACCTTTTTGTGTACAGGATGACTCTCCAACCAACTGAGCCACCCGGCAAGGGCGAGAGAGAGATATTTTTAAGGGACAATTAAATGCAAATGTCTGTTAATAAAAGAGCTAGATTCTCTAGAATGAACTCTGTTCTAGGCTCACAGAAAGGATTCGACTCAACTTTACCCCCGTGTCCTTGCTAAGGGGCCTCTCCACAGAGTCGGTGAAACGAGCAGGAAGTACTGCAGAGAAGGCCCTTGGCAACAGGCTGGAATTTCTGCTCATCAGAGGGTATTTGGATTTTAGTTGTCTTGGAGCTGACCTCACTTTTTACCAGCATGTTGTGAATCCTGTTATAAAAATGCCAGGCCACGTGCGGGTGGAGGCAGGGAGCTGAGGTCTCTAGTGACTCACGTCGGCTCCCCGTTTTTCGTCTGCAGCTCGGAGGTGAGGGTCCCCTCTCGCCTCACCTCCTAGGTTCTGCAAGTGCAGATACAAAAGGAGGTGAAACTGCTGTGTCCGAGGGGAGACGGTATCACGATAGCCGATGCAAGTGCGGCGCAGAGCCAGACAGGGTCCGCTCAGGCTCGTGCTGATAGTCTGGTTATCTCGGGTCACTGCAGTGCTGACTGGGTCCCTCTAGCATTTTTCCTGCATGCCCAGTACACTTCTTTCCTGTGGCCGCCAGAAAGAATTCCCGCAAACTGGGGGGCTTCAGCCAGCAGGATTGTGCTCCGTTGTGGTCCTGGTTCTGGAGGCCAGGGTCCAAAATCAAGGTGCTGGCTGGCCCATGCTCCCTAGGGCTCTGTGGGAGGATCCTTGCCTCTTCCACCTGCTGGTGGCTGTTGGTTTTCTCGGTTCTTTGGCTGTGGCCACATCACTCCAATCTCTTTCCTCTCTTCTGCGTGTCTCTTCTCTGTGTGTCTCTTATAAGGACACTTGTCACTGGGTTTAGGGCCCACCCTAGTCCAAGATGATCTAAACTTAAGGAGATCTTTAACTTAATTTCATCTGCAAAGACCCTTTTTCCAAGTCAGGACACAGTCATGGCTCTGAGAGATACTGCATGAACACAGCTTTTCGGAGACACCATTCTTCCCGCTCCCAGCATCATCAGCGAAAGCCGAGCTGTGCTGCCGCCGACCTGCTGCCCTCCCAGAGCTCTGGCCCTTGCCTCCCTGAGCCTAGTTCCCCCGCCCTGACCCTTCCGCTTGCTTCTAGAACCTTGTCACCGAGACGCTTTGCTCTGATGAGAGCAGGGAACTTGGTGGGGACCAGAGTGGAGCCTGGTGCCCGGTGTGTTGGCTGGTGTTGGTGGGCACTGCGTCAGGCTGAGAGTGAATCTGCCCACGCCGAGTGTGGCTTGTAGTTCAGGCTCGGCAAACACCCACCTCCCGGGAGCAAGTCCTCTTGGGCCCAGCCTCGAATGCATTTCTCAAGTCCACCACCTCTGGCCGCCTCCCAGCCACAGCCTGGCCCAGCTTCCGCCGCCTCGTTTGTGTCTCAGCGTCGCTGCCCGGATGCTCTTTGAACAGCACGCTGGCGGTGAGGCCGTGAACCGTGCCCTCCACGCAGCAGGCCCGTTTCATCCTCGCGTCCCTCTAGCGGGAGGGCTGTCACATCCACGCTTCAGAGCTGCGGCCCCAGCACGCTCAGAGTTGCGCTTAACCTCTGTCCAGGGCCAACTTTGTTTTTTCTGTGAAGCAGTAATAGAAATAGAAAATTCGATTGATCTGGAAGGGTTTAAAGAAGAAAGTCAGCATCACCTACAATCTCGCCACTCTGGGGAGTCACCGCTAACGTTGGTGAGGTGTGGCTGGCTGGTCCTCACCACTGTGTCCCTGGGGTGCAGTGCCTGGCGCTAGCAAGTGCTAGAAAAATGGTTGTGGCCAAGTGAAAAAATGAACCAATGTATATGTTTTAGAAAATTGAGGCCACACATTATATTTGTCTTCCGAGTCCACATCTTCTCTCGTAGGACATTGACCTTTTCCCCTGTGGAGTTGGCTGTCATGCCTGGGATGCCATCTACTTCATTGTCCCCTGTGCCTGAGCATCGTGCTGATGGGGGGGGCGTCCATGTGTTTGTACAGAGACTGTATGCTGGTTGGTGCATCCTACAAGCGGGTGTCAGGCCACAGGATGGCATAGAAAGGAGAAGGCCCTGTTTCTGGGTGCTGCCTGGAGCCTGCTCCTGCTCGTGGGAGGTTGGGGGGTGCACAGCAGCAGCCTGGCCGGTTCTGAGAACTGTGCTTGTACAGCAGGCAGCCCAGAGGAGCGAGGAATGAATTATGGATCAGGCTCTGAGACGTCACATCAGAGCGAATGGCGTTCATGCTGATCTGAGGACAGCTGTACCTTTCTGGAATCCATCAGCGGTGTGGGTGACCCGGGATACTCCCCAGGGCTGGGAAACAGCACCCTCTCCTGTTCGAGACCAGAGTAACTGGCCTCCAACATTGCCTTCCCGAATTTCTAGAGGGACATCCTGGCATTGATGAGGCCCCACCCCAGCTCCCTGCTGCTCCTCCCCAGTCTGCCCACCCAGCTCCTGACTCCCACCTCACAAAGCAGCTGCTGCCGAGGCCACTGACCCCACGTTCCTGAATTCGGTGGCCAGTTTCCCATCCTCATGTTGACCTCTTAGGAGCTGCCCTCCATGGGCTCCTTCTTTCTTCTAGGAGCACTTTCCTAGTTTCCCTCTTTCCCCTCTTTCTCCTCCTGTCTACAGGCTTCTTGTTTCTAGCCACCTTGCTGAGCTTGTCTCTTCTCTCCGACCTCCTGAGGTTGGCGTTCCTCCACGCTGGAATAGTCTCCTCTCACTCTGCATTTTCTTCCAAGGCAGTCTAATCCCAGTGCTGCCACCTACTAGCTGTGTGACCTTAGGTAGCTTACTTAACTCTCTGTGCCTCGGTTTTCTCATCTCTAAAACGGGCTCAATAACTGTACCTACCTCTACAAGTGCTGCGGGGGTTATAGCTCCCCATCTCTCGTCACAGGTCTTGGTGCATAAACAGGTGCCTTGTAACTTCTTTTCACCGTCACTCATTCACGAGTGTTTATGGGGCACCTCCTGCATGCTGGGCTCTGTTCCAGGCACACGGGACGCAGAAAGGAACAGAACAGACCCTGCCTGCTGGGAACTCACAGCCTAGGGTAGGGGGAACGGACGAAAAATAAGCACCTGGTTTCTCATATGGAAGCTGATACTGAGGCAGAGCAAGGAGCAGGGGGACTGGAGACAGGCCCATCGGGCAGGGCAGTGTGGGCCAGGCTGCCGCAGTGCTCGGGGCTGCGAGTCGGGTTCAGGCCTCGCTCACCCCTCCCAGCTGTGGACCCTGACCAGGTTAGCACTGGCTCCTTGTTCTGGCCATGTGACCATCATGAACCCTCAACCTCTGCACCTCCATGTGCTCATCTGTGACACCGGTCACCTTGTAGGGAGGTGGTGCTGATTGAGGAGAGGTGACACCAGGGTTTCATCTGGTACACGGTGCTACCTACGGGCTGTTCCTCCAGGACTTGTTTAGGGCTTTGGCTCTGCTATTCTGTGGCTCTGAGGGCAGCCTTACCAAAATGAAGGTCTGGGGGTCCCCCAGGGACCTGTGAGTGCTGGAAGGGCACCCCATTGCCCAGGCAGCCAGCTTGGGCCTGGCCAGGCAGGGAGGAGCCTGGAGGGACTGCAGGGTGGGCTGCTTGGCTCTTACCTCCTCCAGGGGCCTTCGCTGCTCCTGGGCTGGCGTGGGCACCTGCTCTGGGCCCAGAGCTGGCGCCTTGGGGTGAGCAATGCTGTGCTAGTCTTGGAGGCTGGGGGAGGGAACCCCTAACATCTATGAAGTCTAAAAGTTAGTTTTCCGGTGTGGTCCTCAGACCCCGCTCTGGAATCACCTGGGCGTGCGGAAAGGACTCCAGATTCCCCGGCCCTACCACATCCCGAGCTTCCAACTCTGCCCCTCCACGACCTGCCTTTTTAACAAGCGCCGGGTGGCTGAGCCTCACTGACACTTGCAGACCAGGGTCTGCAGGGTAGTCAGGTGGCGCCGTCTCAGATGCTCGGGGGTGGGCCCAGGCCTCAGTGCCCTAACAAGCTTCCAGGTGGTTCTGATGCTGCCTCCGTTTGAGAAGCACCAGATGAGCGTGAGGATGGCAGGGTGGCGACTTGAGGAGCAGAGGCCTGGCCCCCGAGGGCGGCCTCAGCTAGCCGCTCCCTTTGCATCTGAGTGCCCCAGGCCAGGGGGACGCGGGCTTCCCTCTTTCTCTTTCCCTCTGCTAACCGGGCTTTCCTCCTCCCCCAGGATCACAAGTGATGGTGGTTTCCGCAGAGGACGAGCTGAGCCCTGCACGACTGGTTAGCTGGGCGGAGCTGGTGGTGGCGCCTGCTGGCTGGCGGGCGTGAACGTGGACTCTCAGCATCTCACCGAGAGGAAGCATGTCTAAGAAAGGCCGGAGCAAGGGCGAGAAGCCCGAGATGGAGACGGACGCGGTGCAGGTGGCCAACGAGGAGCTGCGGGCCAAGTTGACCAGCATCCAGATCGAGTTCCAGCAGGAAAAGAGCAAGGTGGGAGGGCAAGGCCTCTTCGTGACAGAGGGTGGACTGTGAACTCCCCGGGGACAATATTGCCCCTGGGGTATGTCTGGAGGGCGTGTTCCTGGGCTGGGGTGGTTTGGGCACACCACCTGCCTGAGCCCCTGGTTAAAATATGTCTAACATCAGTGGCGGTACAGATACCGCCTGGGTGCAAATCCCAGGCCCTCACCTCTTCCTGTGACCTTGGACCAGCCACTGAACTCTCCCTGGGGAACTTCTCTCACCTACAAGTGGGGTGGTGATAATCCCACCTGGTGGGCCTGTGGCGGGACGTAAGAGGTGAAGGGCATGAAGAGGTCGGCAGGGAGCCCGCTCTGTTTGCTCCCGAGGGTGGGTCTGAGCTTTCGAGCCAGGCAGTGCAGGGCCTGATCGGGCACCAGGTGTACTGTAGTGTCCAGTTGAAGGGCAGCCATGATGGGCAGCCTGTCGCAGTGGGAGTGAGACCTGGCTTCACCCTCACCTTGGCTCCTGACTGGCTTCATGGTCTGGACAAGTGATGTAAAGTCTCCAAACCTTCATTTTCTCACCTGTAACACGGTGTCCTAAAGATCTGATATAAGGGAAACAATAAAAAGCCCTTTGGCCTCTGGTGCCCGGGCACTGCCCCCCCTTTGTGTTGGGGTGGTTCTGACTGGGTGAGGCCCACGCATGTTATGCAGGGTGACCTGCCTTGCTCATGGTCTACTGATGTAAATGTTGATCACGTCTAAAAAACACCTTCACAGCAACATCTAGACTGGTGTTTGGCCAAATAACCTGGTACCACGGCCCTGCCCAGTTGGCACATCATGTGAGCCATCCCGAGGTTCAGTCATTGGCCGAGGGAAACACACTCATCAGTGCAGATTCCAGGCATGACCCGATCCCACCCTTCTTGCTCCAAATCACTGGCAGCATTGACCAAAAATCAGGATGGCGCTGCCTCCTAGAAAGGAGAGCGCCGGGAGCACTTAGTCCCTCACTGAGACTCACGTGCAGTGAAGTCCTGGCTTCCTGGTGCTCAGTCCCTTGGGAAAGACTCTGATTGCAGCCCTCGGGCGAGGGGGGCCTGGGACTGACCCGTCCCTGTTTGTCTCTGTGATTGTGACTGTTTGATGTGAGGGGTGTCGATCTTGTCTTTGCCTGGTTGGTTGTATGTGCTTTTTCCCTGCTGTTTGTTATGAGTAAGGATTTATTAACACTCAGCCGACATTATAAAACTCACCTGAAATGAATTTCACCGTGTTGGTATGTTACAAACAGTGTGGTTGGGGCAAGGGCTGCCCTTTGCCGTGGAAGCTGTGTGTCCGTGAGAGACCATTTGTTCCCATTCTTGGGAGAGAGTGGTATTAATTTAGAAAACGCATGGATCTTAAAGGGTTCCTGGGGAATGTGTGGATTGTGTGATATTTGAAATGAAAGGTCAGAGCGTTTTGGAGTGTATTGGAAAACACTCCCTTGGCACATTTTATGAATAACATTTTCAATTGTTTGCTGATTGCACAAATGCACTCAGGTGGGGTTGGCAGCCTGGCATCTGTGGAATACCAGCTCTGGGGCCAGGTACCTGGGGTGAAGCCTGGCTTTGCCCCTTGGCAGCCCCTTGCCCAGGCAGATCACCAAAGCACCTCTGAGCCTCAGCTGCCTTGAGGCAAAACAGAGTGTCCCCTCCCTCCAGGGGCTGTGAGAGGTCAATGTGGGGGATGCGTGGGAGCCCGCAGCCCGGGGGGTAGCAGCCGCTCCTCCTCCTCTCCTGGACCTCTCCACCTCCCCCTACCCGTCTTCTCTAGCTCCAGGGTCCAGTGCATGGGCACTGCAAATATATTCCTGGTTTAAAGTTTGTTCAGTGTTAGTAAGAGATGATTTCTGCTAAGCAAGTTTTGTGACTGATAAATTGTCCTTCCTTGTAAATCTCTGAATGGAAGGGAAGTCAAAGGCTTAACGCTCTTCTCCAACTTCAGATGTTTTTCCACCTCTAGGGAAAATCTCAAGAAAATAGTAGGAGAGCCCCACTGGGTGTGGCTCAGTGGTTGAGCGTCGACCTAGGATCCAGGCGATTGGGGTTCGATTCCCGGTGAGGGCACATACCCAGGTTGCAGCTTGATTCCCAGTCGGGGGCATGCGGGAAGCAGCCGATCAATGACTCTCTCATCATTGATGTTTCTGTCTCTCTCCCTCTCCTTTCCTCAATCCGAAATCAATAAAGATATATTAAAAAAAAAAAATAGGAGAGACTCTGGGTGGGGCAGATGAAGGTCACGACCTTGGAGGTGGCAGAAGGTGGAATTGGAGTGTGGGGACCAGGACGGTCTCCGGGCTGGTAGGCACAAAGGTATGTGGGGAGGTATCGTCTGGGCATGGCCGGAGAGCCAGCCCTGACCCAGACCCTGACCCTGACCCTGGCCCACTCTCTCCGCTGCAGGTGGGCAAACTGCGCGAGCGGCTGCAGGAGGCCAAGCTGGAGCGCGAGCAGGAGCAGCGGCGGCACACGGCCTACATCTCGGCGCTCAGGGCCAAGCTGCACGAGGAGAAGACCAAGGAGCTGCAGGCGCTGCGCGAGGTGCTCATCCGCCAGCACGAGCAGGAGGCGGCGCGCACGGCCAAGATCAAGGAGGGCGAGCTGCAGCGGCTGCAGGCCACGCTCAACGTGCTGCGCGACGGCGCCGCCGACAAGGTCAAGACGGCGCTGCTGGCGGAGGCGCGCGAGGAGGCGCGCAAGAGCTTCGACGGCGAGCGCCTGCGGCTGCAGCAGGAGATCCTGGAGCTGAAGGCGGCGCGCAAGCAGGCGGAGGAGGCGCTCAGCAACTGCATGCAGGCCGACAAGACCAAGGCGGCCGACCTGCGCGCAGCCTACCAGGAGCACCAGGACGAGGTGCACCGCATCAAGCGCGAGTGCGAGCGCGACATCCGCAGGCTGGTACGTGCCGCGCGCCCCGCCCCGCCCCGCTTGCATGCACGCACCTCTCCTTCCAGCTTGCGTGCACGCGCCTCTCCTTCCAGCTTGCGTGCACGCGCCTCTCCTTCCCTCCTGCACGCGCGCGCCTGTCCTTCCCTCCTGCACGCGCGCGCCTGTCCTTCCCGCTTGCACGCGCGGGCCTCTCCTTCCCCCTTGCACGCGCGAGCCTATCCTTCCCGCTTGCATGCATGCACGCGTCTCTCCTTCCCGCTTGCATGCACGCACCTTTCCTTCCCGCACGCATGCACTTACCGTGAACTCGGAGTGGTGGGGACCCACTGCGCTCCTGGCACCGTCTGGGCACAGGCCTTCCAGCAGAGACCCTGCTGTCTTAGGGGTGGTGAGGAGGCTTTGGGTGGCAGGTCTCCTCTCACTAGGTGTGTGATCCTGGGTAGATCACGGAACCGCTCCGAAGTACAAGTGAGTCACCTGTAAAATGAAGTTAATAGAGAGCGGACAAGGTCGTAAGAAAGGACGGTGATAGTAGATCAGAGTCCTGGGCGTTTATTTATTCCTAATTAATAAACCAGGAGCAGACTTACAGCTCTAGGTAAGGTTTGATGATAGGTCGGGACAGGCCATCCATCCTGTTGCAGTAAGTACAGAAACCTAAATTGCAGACAGTCATATATTTAGAGATTGGGGGGCTGGGAAGCTGTGGGGTCTAAGAGAGCTAGAATTTCAAAGGGAAGGGCAAGAGCACTTTCTAGATAGGCTGCCAGCGACCAGCCGACCAGCCACTTTCTTCCGTGGGGGCATCTGCTGATCCTGGGTGGGGGCTGGGGCTGGGGCTTTGCCAAGCAGTGAGATTTCATGGGAGCTTAGAGAGGTGAGCAGGATTTATTGGCATCTCTCAGGGTTGGTCATAAAGACAGGAGACTGGAGGAGCACCCAACACTAGGCCCGTTTGCATGGTAGACTAGTCAGTGAGTCCTCGGGTGATGGAGAGGCAGTGAGCCGGGTGGAAAGGCAGAGTGATGTCTCCCACAGCCATATGGCACTTGAGAGTAAAGCTCCTCAGAGGGGCAGGACCTGCAACAAACACTACCCGGCTGCCCCTCAAGGCATGTACCAGACTTTGAACTTGTGTGGTGCAGGAGACTCAAAACCCAAGGAAACTACGATTCTCAGACTAGACTCAACAACCACCGCAACAGTGATGTTTACAAGATACATCTTAATTATGAGGATACAGACTGAGCTTAAAGGGATGGAAAAGATATGCTACATGGACAGGAACAAAAAACGCTGGCCTGGTGGTATTAATATCAAAGACTTTAAGGCAAGAAGTAAAACGAAACACAAGTTGGGACGATTCTTAATAATAAAGAGATCAACTCAATAGAAATGCACTTAACAAAACTTCAAAATGTATAAGAGAAAAACATTATCAAAACTAAAAGGAGCCTGGCCAGCATGGCTCAGTGGTTGAGCATCAACCCATGAGCCAGGAGGTCACAGTTCAATTCCCGGTCACGGCACATGCCCAGGTTGCAGGCTGGATCCCGAGTAGGGGGCGTGCAGGAGGCAGCCGATCAATGACTCTCATCATTGATGTTTCTACCTCTCTTTCCCTCTCCTTTCCTCTCTCTGAAATCAATAAAAACATTTTTTAAAAAACACCAAAAAAACGAAAAGGAGCAGTAGACCCATCCACAGATGTAGTGGAGACAAGCACACCTGTCTCATCGAGTGAAAGAACATACAGGGAATAATCAATAAAGACACACAATTTAAGCAACACAAGCACCTTGAACTAAACTGACAGAAGACAGGATTCCAGCAGCTGCAGAATACCGTTCTTTCCAAGGGGATGTGCCGCTCACCTAAACAGAGCACATTTCAAAGTGTGTGGGTTGTAATTAAATCAGTCCTTAGAGCAGACTTTATTTTAGCCAAAAAAGAAGTGCTAAAAATCAAATAACTAAGCTTCCATCTCAAGAAGAAAGAGAAAGGGCAAATTAAACTCCATCGAGGTAAATCAAGGGAGATGGTAAAGAGCAGGGATCACTGAGGCACATCAGTAAATAAAACCAACACATTCAGAAGTTAACGAAAGCTGGTAAATTGATAAACCCGCACCGATACTGATGAAGAGGAAAAGACACGCTGAGTCCCCAGTATAAAGAATATAAAATGGGAAATACCACAGCTCCTGTAGACATAAAAAGACAATGAGAGTACATTATGAACAGCAGATGCCAGTAAACTTGAAACTTGGATGAAACGGGCATATTCTCTGAATAAGGGCATCTTACCAAAACTGACACCATAAGAAATAGAAAACTGGAGCAGTCCTGTAGCTATTAAAGAAATTAAATCTGTAATGAATAATTTTCCCACAAAGGAAAGTCTAGACCCAGATGGCTTCCCAGGTAAATTGTTCTGAGTACTTAAGGAAGAAATTGAACTGATTCTACACAAACCCTTCTGGAAAATTGAGAAATTGGGAATGTATTTTAACCCAGTTTAGGAAGCCAGCGTAAGTCTAATCCCAGGCCAGTGAATGATGGTCTAAGAAAAGGAGACCTTTAGGTGATCTCTTCTGGACAAAGACATAAAGGTATTACTAAGCTATTAAGTCAAACCCAGCAATCCACAGAAAGGCTAGTAAGTCGTGACCAAGTAGGGTTTATTCTAGGAATATGAAGATTGGTTTAATATTCTAAAATCGGTGACTATAAGGAAAAACCACATGATTATCTTACTAGATGCAGAAAAAGCGTTTAATAAAATTCAACCTCATGCTATAAACTCTCAGCCAACTAGGAATAGAACGGAATTTCCCTAATCTGAAAAAGGGTTCTATCAAAAATCTGCTGACTACTGACATGCTGATGAAATAGTGACTATTCCCCCTAAATTCAAGGACAAGACGCGATGTCAGCTACCACCACTTCTGTGCAGTTACTGCACCGATGAGGACCTTAAATACCCAGGACGGTAAGAAGAAATAAAGTTTTAAAGATCGGATGGACAGGAAGGAAAGCTGGCTTTAGCTGCAGATGCTGGGATTGTGATGTAGAGACTCCAGGAGACTCTGCAGACCATTAGAATTTGCAACTTTTACAAGGTTTACGGATAGAAAGTAAATGCACAGAGATAAATTGTGTTTTTAGCAATGATCTGTGAAAGAATAAATGCCTGTTGTATTAGGCCGCTGGGCCTGGTCACTTGTTTTAAGCCACTGAGCCTGGCAGCCCTCAGAGTCCAGCAAAGTGCAACACCGACTTGATCAGGAGCTGTGAGCCCTCCGAAGGACCGCATTTCCCAGCCCCCTGCAGCAGGTGAGGCTGAGTGAGTTCTAGCCAAAGAGGTGGGAGACATATGGAATTTCCCAAAAGAAAAGTTCTTAAGTGAATACCCCATGCCCTTCCTTCTTCACTGTCTTCATCTTCTACTGCCCACCTGGGATGAAGATGTGATGGCTGGTGCTTTGTGGGCATGAGGGGCCATGAGGATCATGACTACATCCCAGAGCCTCTTTGGAGGGTAAAGCTGGGAGGCCCCTGTGGCCCTCACTACTCTGGGAGTCCCACAGTGGCTCTTACCAGACTTTGTATGTGAGAGAGAAATAACTTCCAGATGTTAAGCCCCCATGTGTTGCGGGAGTCATTGTTTCATGCAACCAGAACTAATCCTGACTGGTCTGAGGAATGAGTCCAGCAGCCGCAGTGTTCCTGCCCAGGTTGACCGTAGCTGCCTCTCTCCTGGCCTTTTCTTAAGAGGCGTGTTAACTGTGGGAGGGGAGTCTGGACGCCTTCCTGCACTTCTAATCCCATCCAGCTGACGAGAAAGTGAGCCGCAGCCGCCTTCACAGAGGTTGCCGTGAGCAGCAGGCTGCCAGGGGAGTGACATTCAGCTGCGGGATGACAGGAGAAATGGACATTTGTTCTTCTCACTGTGTTCTAAGTGGGCCCTGGCAGGGGAAAACCACACACACTGAGAAGACCTGAATTGGGGACATTTCTGTTCGGTGCTGAAATGGAAACAGACCCCAGATTCTTGGTACATTTTCAATTAAGCTCAGTCTCTTTTTATGCTAATGCTTGTTTTTCCCCACTGTATTTACCTTGACTATAAATGTTTCCTGTAATAGAGGGACGTATTTTACAGGTATCCTGTTCCAGAAACTACAAGCGGCTGCCAGATACTTTTTAGTTCACTTAATTCTCACAACCCCGGGAAAAAGCCACGTGAGGGCTGGAAGTCCACAATCAAGGTGTGGGCAGGGCCGGGCTCCCTCTGAAGGCTGCGGGGAGGAATCCTTTCCGCCTCTCCCAGCTCCTGGTGGTGGCTGGGAACCAGCAGGGTCCCTGGCTTCAGTCTCCGCCTCCCCATGGCTGGCTCCTTCCCTGTATCTGTGTCTTGCCTTCTTCTTATAAGGATGCTGGTCAGTGGATCTAGGACCCACCCTCATCTGGTATGACCTTAATTACATCTGCCAAGACCCTATTTCCAAATGAGGTCACATCCTGACTTTCCTGGGGACGTGAAATTTGAGGGACACTATTTAGGGGCTACAGGTCCCAAGGAGGAGAGTGAGGGTGGATGTTGGGGTGGCAGCCCCTGCTTCATCCTTTCATTCCCCAAACTTTGCAGTGAAGAGCAGCTCACAAAACTATCCACAAATCGGTGGGTGTGCTTGGAGCCAGCTAAGCCCAGGTTTTCACTGAGATGACTGTTCCTGTGGATGTGACAGCAGGGAAGTGACTGATGCTGTGCCTGTGGGCAGACAGGGCATCGTGAGCGCTCTGGGGGGGCTGACCTGACTTTGAATCATAGTCTGTATGGTCTAACTACAGCGTGGCAGTTTCTCCTCTTGGGTCTCCAGCTTGTCTGTAAATGGGGGTAAATGATGTCTACTTCGAGGGTCTTTGTAGACAGAGAGCATGTCTCTTTAGTACAAATGTAGTCCTGAGCTCACACTCGCATCTAAGGCGTGATAGTCATCGTCCGGTTCACATTCTTTCTTGAACTCTGTCCATCAGGATCTTTTGGTTGGTGAAAAAAATTCCACCTCACACCAGCCTGGGAACTGTTAGTGTCGGTCCTCATAACAGAAGGGGTAGTGTTAGCTTCAGGCAGTTCCAGTGGTTCAGGCAGAAACCCAGGATGCAGGTTTCTGGGCTCTGTTCTGCCCCATGCTCTGGGCTGTCATGCCACACCCCACATCCTCACGTAACACAGTCCAGAGACAGTGAGAGAGGCTCTTTCTTAGCTCCTAAGGAGAAACAGGAGGGTCCTAGGGGATAGTCCGTGGTGTGAGCCAATCAGAGCCTGCCCTGGGAACTTGGGATGTTTCAGTCCCGCCCCTCTCCTAAACCACGTGCTGAGACTGGGAGTGTGGGAGAAGGGTAATGGATGCAGCCGGGCAACTGGGGCACGTCCGCACGCTCTGGGGATGTGATTTGGGGAAGCTCAGTGTCAGAGACTTTCTCTTCATCGGGGTCCTGAGGGCAGGATCTCTCCTGGGGGCCAGACACAAAGTCAACAAATAGTGAGAGTGCCCGCTGTTAGCTGCGAGAGCTTGGCAAGCCTGGCACCGCCGGGCTCTGGCTGGGGAAATGTGACAACCTAGAAAATGTTGGCTCCATCGATTCCTGGGACGCCCCCTCCACTAGTGGGAACTGTTTCCTAGGAAACTTTTCCATGTGATGGGGTGTGAGCCCTCTGCTAACTGACTAGAAGTGGGGATCGGGGCTCCTCTAGGGGGAGAGTCTGGGGTTCCGGAGACGACGTGCTTGCGATGCTTTTTGTGGGGGGAGCTAGTGCAGCGCAGAAGTGTGGCCTGGATGCCGAGGGGGACAGACTGGAACCCCACCTGCTATCTTGCAACACCACCCAGCTGGCACCCGCTTTATTCTTCCTCCTAGCACCAGTCACTCTCTGATCCACTGTGGTGTTGACTTTTCTGTCATGTTTTTGGCTCCCTCCCCCTCTGGAATGGAAACTCCGGGGCCAAGGGCCCTGAACTGTTTTGCTCAGATGTTTCCCAGCTCAGTATTTGTTGAATTAGTGAGAGCACATCTGAGTATTTAAAATAATGATCTCCTTTCACGTAGTTCTTACTGCCTCTGGTTGGCATCTGCAGTGGCAGCCTTGTCTTCCGTGTGGTTGAGGATTCTTCCCTGCCGCGGGGAAGGTGCCGCCGGCCCCGCAGAGTTGGTCAAAGCGGGCGCTGCGGGGGGATGGTCACCAGGGGGCGCAGCGGGCATATTCTGCCACTGGCTGCTGAAGGAGAAACTGCACTTGGTACACCCTTGGCGGGGCCCAGGAGATTATCCTGGGGGAGGCTGGGGATGTGGAGGGAAGCAGGGCATCCGTTTCTCTTCCAAAGGAAGGCTACTCAGAGCTTGTTGGAACAGTAGACTTTTTTTGAAAAGCTCCCCATCTGGATGTTGGGGGGACCATTTCCCTCCTATAATCCCAGTTGCATTGTATCACTTTCTAATGGCCTGTTGTTTAAATAGGATGGCTTCTGTTAGCCAGGAGCTAAAATAGAGTAATCCTGGCAGCCAACATTGATCGCATCGTAATACGCCAGGCTCTGCGCTGAATTCTTTCCGTGGCTGATAAACCTCCCCACAGTTGGACAGACAGACAGTCGGTTCTAGAGTGTTCTCAGTGTCTCCATGTCACAGAGGCTGTGGCTAAGTCAGAGAGAGCCCATCCTGCCCAGGAGTCCGCAGCAGGAGGGGTGGGGATCCGAGCAGCTTCCGTGGGCGGCTAGCGCAGGCCGAGGCTTAACCAGGGTCCCATGCCATGGAGGCCTGTGCCTGAGTCCACGGCGTGTGGCTGGAAGTCAGTTTTCAGGTAACAGGCCACTCGAATTTCCCACACTGAGTGTGCTGAGAGGCACTTGTATTGGTTTGCTGGGGCTGCCTTAGTAAATGGCCGTGAGCTCAGTGGCATAAAATAACGGAAACGGATTCCCTCCCAGTTCTGGAGGCCAGGAGTCCAGAGTCAAGGTGTCGGTCGGCAGGGCCGGGCCCCTCTGAAGGCCCCCGGGGAGGGTCCTTCCTGCCTCTCCCGGCTTCTGGTGGTGACTGGCCATCCTTGACGCCCCTGGGTTGTGGCCCCATTGCTCCGGTCTCTGCCTCTATCTTCACATGGCCTCTCCCTGTGTCTGTCTGTGCCTGTGTGTCCCTGTGTCCCTTGTGCTTTACAAGGACACCAGTCACCAGGGCCCACCCTATCCAGTGTGGCCACATCTTAACTCATATTTGCAACAACCCTATTTCTGAATGGGTCACACTCTCAGGTTCTGGGAAGGACCTGGATTGGGGGCCAGGGGAGACAATACCCGGCACAGCGCCCTCACTGGGGCAGGGTCCCAGCTGTTGGCTTTGTGCCCAGAGCTGGCTGAAGTGTATGGCCCTGGGGCTGAGCCCCTTTGCCCCTGGTTTTCCTCGGGGGATGCTGGGCGAGGCTGGGCGGGCGGCCTGGAGCTTACAGCGGGGTTCACAGGCGGACGTGGCGAGGTCCTTGGGAACACCAGGCAACCAGTTGCCTCTGTGACTGTGTGGCTCAGGGGAGTCAGGGTGGGGGATATGGTGACGTCAACTGCACGTGAGGGGCTTCCTGTCGCGGGCGAGGGCCTGGCTGCCGGGGGAAGGGGTGCAGGCCGGGAAGAGGGCCGAGCCTGGGAAACCGCAGACTCTGATGGCGGCCAGGGCAGCGAGTCTGTGAAGGAGACGGGAACTGAGGAGCCATCGCAGGGCGCGAGAGGGTCACGGAGCAGGGGGCCGGTGGCACTGTCCCGCTGAGAAGGGCGAGAGGACAGAAAGTGTCCAGTGGGCTCGGAGACCTTAGCAGGAGCTATTTTGGTGGCGGGTGGAGGGTGTGAGTGGGAGGCGAGGGGAGCAGCCCCCTCCGTGGAAAGTCAGCTTTGGAGGCCGGAGGGGCCGGAGGGCCAGGGTTTATTTCATTAAGGTGAGTGGGGCATGGGCCTCGGCAAACGTCAAAGGTGAGTGTCTGGCTGACTCTGTAGGTCCTTGAACCCATCGCTCTCTGCTCCTCTGAGCGTGGGGAGCAGGGCTGGGCGGGGGCTGCCGTGTGTGTGTGTGCGTGTCTGTGTGTGTGCCTGTGTGTCTGTGTGTCTCGGTCCCGAGCTTGCTGAGTTCAGCCGACCTGGGTCCGCGGAGCCGCGTCGCCTTCCCCACGGCCTCGGGCCAGCGAGGGGAGGTTTCCCCACCCACGAGCCCCCACGGCTGACGGCTGAGCCTCTCTCTCCGCCAGATGGACGAGATCAAAGGGAAGGACCGCGTGATCCTGGCCCTGGAGAAGGAGCTCGGCGTGCAGGCCGGTCAGACCCAGAAGCTGCTGCTCCAGAAGGAGGCTCTGGACGAGCAGCTGGTCCAGGTCAAGGAGGCCGAGCGGTACCACAGCAGCCCAAAGAGGGAGCTCCCGCCGGGCACTGGCGACTTGGCGGAGCTCATGGGTGCCCAGGTGAGGGCGCAGGCCGACCCCCCCGCCCGTGGTTCCCCTGGTCACTGTCCCAGCCAGCGTGCCTGCCCCCCCCCCGCACCTGCCCATCTCCCTGCCCTCTCTCGGCCCCCCCTCCAGTTTCCCGGCGTCCCCCTGTGCTGGGCGCTGGGGATCGTCGAGGCGGACAGCCCGCGGCTTCTGCTCCCGGGGGTCTCCCCCTGCCTCCGGTTGAGAAGGGAAATGAAGGCGTCAGCGCAGGGTGTGCGCTAGGCGCACAGAGAGGGACCCGGTCAAGACGGCACGCTGAGGGGGCGCCCGGCCAGCAGACGGGCATTTGGGGCAGCAGCGTGGTACTTAGCGGGCGCGGAGCAGGCGGAAGCAGCGCTCGGGCGTTCGTGCATCCTCTCGCTGCACATCCCCGCGTCTCGCGCGTTACACGCAGGCACCGCAAGCTAGGTGGACGCAGCCAGCCCTGCCGAGGGTGCTGGCTCGTCCGCACGGGTGTTCCTGAGAGACACCCCGTGGGCAGGGCTTGAGCTCGAAGGTCCCCAGAGACCACATTCGATGCCTGGGAGCCGCGGGTGGGCCTGAAGTGTCGTTACCTTCGACGTGAAGTCTTTCTGCAAGTAGCTGGCAGGGTTGAGGGCTCGTCCGCGTAGTGGGCTCCTGGGAGCCCAGCGTGGCCGGGCGCTAACGGGGAGCTAGGTCCCCGGGCAGGGCAGCCACCCCTCTAGGAAGGGGGGTCCCGGAGCTCGGAGCCGCTCCCTGTTCAGCGCACACGCGTGTCTCGATTCTTTTAGGATCAACACATGGACGAGCGAGACGTGAGGCGGTTTCAGCTGAAAATTGCTGAGCTGAACTCGGTGATCCGGAAGCTGGAAGACAGAAACACGCTGCTGGCTGACGAGAGGAACGAGCTGGTAACCGCCCGGGACGCGTGGTGCCGTGTGGGGGGCGAGGGCCACCTGGGCCGCGCAGCCGGGCGTCCGACAGGCAGTCACGGCAGAGCCCCGGGCTCCTGAGCTCCCTCGTTTTTCTGATTGAGCACCCAGCGCGTGCTCCCGGGCAGCCTGGCCGCCCTGTGCTCCTGCAGAAGCTTGTCCTTGGCTCGGGAGTGGGTCAGTGGGGTGGGACTGGGTGCTCACCGGGTGCCCCCCAGAGCGCAGCTGGAGACGGAGCGCACGCCTCCCTCTCGGCGCTCGCGGGGCAGTGACCCCAGGACGGCTACACAGGTGGTCGTGGGCAGTCAGTAAGAGTGACCGTGCCCATCTCGTTTAATTGCCGGGAAGTCGGGTCACAATGATGAGAGCAATTTCTAGAACAAAAATACATTGTCATCTTGGGTACGGGAAATTGTTTTCGGTGGTACAGTTAAGGATAATTTTTATGTTTTGCTTATCTATTTTCTTTTATATCAGAGCTGACCGATTTCCAATTTTTAAAATAATGAACATCGATTTCTGGTTAAAGAATAATCTCTAGTAAAAATAACAATTTTTTAAAAAAATTTTTAAATATATCTTTATTGATTTCAGAGAGAGGAAAGGAGAGGGAGAGAGACATAGAAACATCAATGATGAGAGAGTCATTGATCAAGCCCACAACCCAGGCATGTGCCCTGACCGGGAATCGAACCCCGATTGCCTGGATCCCAGGTCGATGCTCAACCACTGAGCCACGCCCGGCCGGGCAAAATAGCAATTTCTTAACTACCTTTACATCAGCTAGATAAACAGCTAACCCAATCTTTCTGTAGTGTAGTCAACACACAAATTTCTTGACATATGCCTCATTATATTTCTGATTATTCTAAATTTTATTATGAAAATAAGTGTATCTATAATATTTGAAAAATATGGGAGATGAAATGTGTTGTTAAGTACAAAGGAGCAGAATAAATTCATTTCCTCCTGGTAGTTTTAAAGGCGTGTTTTCGTATAGCTCCAGCGAGACCGTCTGTCTCGTGTTACGTCTTCGCTTAGGCGTTGGTGGACAGAAGCGCTTCCCCATGAGCCGCGTGACTGTTCACTTACGAGGGTCAGAGACAAACACAGGTGGCTTGAAACGCGGCAGACGACACTGAAGTGTTTAAAGTAAACATTGATCAGCCTGCCAGTGTCTCCATCTTAACACCCTGAGGTCACCCCTCATCATGAGGGGCCCAGGGCTTGTCTGTGGTTTGAGGAGGTTCTTCTATGTTTTTTTAAAAAATATATATATTTTTTATTTCAGAGAGAGGGAGAGAGAGATAGAAACATCAATCATGAGTCATTGATCGGCTGCCTCCTGGACACCACCTACTGGGGATTGAGCCCGAAACCCATGGGAATCGAACTGTGACCTCCAGGTTTGTGGGTCGACGCTCAACCACTGAGCCACACCAGCCGGGCTCCCGTATTTTTTAATGCTCATGCGAACATATCGACGCCACCAAGAGAGTTTTTGTTTAGTTTGTGATTAGAAAACGGGATTCCCCTCGTCCCTGTTTTGTTCTGCATCTTGCTTATGTCACTTGATCGGCAGTTGCAGCATCGCTGTCGATGCGGGAAGAGCCGCCTGGGTCTCTTCGGTGGCTGCATCGCACCCCACTGTGTGGACACGCCACGGCTTACCCAGCCGCTCCTCTGCCAGTGTAGGTTCAGGCTGCTTCAGGTTTCTTTGCTGTTATAAACAGTGCCACGTGGAAGAAACATTTCTCTCTCTCACTGGTACCTTAATCCTGTGGGGTAGGTCTCTGGAAGTAGGACGTGTGGGTCGAAGCTACATTTTACGTTTTAAGGGCCACCAGAGGAGCGTTGTGTCTTAACTGTCACGGCCTGGTGACTAAAAGCAGGCGTCTGAAGTCAGCCCCTGTGCACAGTTCTTGGTTCCAGTATTTTCTGTGTGACCTTGAGCACGTTGCCCACCCCTTTGGGGTTAGGTTCTTTGTGACATGGGGCCAGGGATGGGGCCCCTCCTAGGTTTGTGGTCAGGGTGGAATGAGGGAGGAGGCCTGGAAGGGCTTCCCACTGTTTTGGACACATGGCGAGTTTCCCATTTTATGGGCGAGGAAACAGGCTGAGACCTCGGCCAGTGTCATGTAGCTGGAAAATGAACGTGTCAGCAAGGACGCCGCTCAGTAGGAAAGGAGTGGCTCCGCATCCCCCATTGCTGCTGTTTCTCACGTCTGTCTCACTCGACTGGCCTCCACCCAGCAGTTAGAGTGACCGATCGTCCGAGGAGGCAGACCTGACGACAGGGCGCTCCTGCGCAGGCTCGATGGAGACCAAAGGATGGCTCCCGGGCTCCCTCAGTCAGGCCCCCGCAGCCCCCTCCCACCCACCCCACATGCTGTGTTCCCACGGCGCTGAGCAAAGGCTCATGGACGAGCCGTGCTCTTGGCGGATCTGAGCCCCTGGATGTGCAGTGCCCACCTGGAACGTCCACCCGCTTGTCTCCCGTGTCTTTGCCATCTTCGCCGTCTGCTGGCTGGGCAGCCCTGCCTGTCATCTCTGACCCGGGCCCCAGCACAGGGCCTGGGCATGGAGGGCCCCCCGGTGCTGGTCAGACGAGTGAGACTGGAAGGACCCTCACCAGCAGGCACTGTGCTCAGAGGACTTGGGGAGCCGCCAGGGCTGGAGGCTGCATTATCTCCGCACCCCCAGCACTGAGCCTGGCACCGGGGGGCCCAGGGCTTGTCTATTGTCTGAAGAGTGTTGAGCTTTCTTAGGTCTATACTGGGGGAAGAACTAGGGAGCTGGATTGACCTTTCTGGACGTGAGCCATGACCTCTAGAAGTGTAGATGAGTGGACACAGCTCAGGCCTTGGACCAGCAGGGAGCCCGGGGGCGGATCTGTGCCCCCACCCTGGGTGGGGCTCCTCCTCTCACCTTGCCCAGGCCCTCGGGTGCGGGTGGGGCACGGGGTGTGGGAGCCGCGTGTCTGCGGGCCCTGTGGGTGCTCAGGAAGCGTGTTCCAAGGGGGGAAGGCCCAGCTGGATCCCCGCTGCCTCCGCGGCGGCGTGAGGTCGGCCGTTCGTTATGTCTCAAGGCCGCTGGCCTCTGTCCCTTTCTGGCCGCAGCTGAAGCGCTCCCGGGAGACCGAGGTCCAGCTGAAGCCGCTCGTGGAGAAGAGCAAGCGGATGCACAAGAAGAACGAGGACCTGCTGCAGAGCATCCAGCGGATGGAGGAGAAGATCAAGGCGCTCACGAGGGACAACGTGGAGCTGGTGGGTGCTCGGCCACCCTGCCGGCCACAGGCCTTGCTCAGCCTCCCGGGGCCTCGGGTCGGGAGTCACGGTGCTGGGGCGTCGGGCCGGGGGCGAGCGCCAGGCAGCCCCGCGACCTCCCGGCCCCATGCCTCCAGATGCGCCTCATTCTCTCTGCCCCTCAGTTTCTTCATCCGTAAAATGGGAATGCAAATGTCAGTGCTGCGGGGTTGTGGAGGGGATGGAACAACAGCAGGGGGCCTCGCAGGGAATGCGGCCCCCCGGGGGGGCTCAGCGTGAAAGTGGTCGTGACTTCCACTCTGACTGCTCCCGTAGGGACGGGCATTTATTCCAGCATCGGTGCCTGGTCTCTGTGGCTGGGCGGGGTCTCGGCAGTGAGGATTTAGAGCAGGGGTGGGGACCTTGGTTCTGCCAAGGGCCACTGGGTATTTATAACACCATTCGCGGGACATACAAAATTATCAACTTAAAAATTAGCTGTGGAGAAAGCTCCTAGATTTATTGAATTTATTGAGTCCTGCCTGCAGTTGCCTTGGCAGGGCCAGACCAAATGATTTTGGCCCGCCAGCCTGGTTTAGGGAATACGCTGAGGCTCGGAGGACTTGGGGGGCTCGTTGTCCAAAGTAGTGTCAGTCACCCCCATTTTACAGCTGAGGAGACTGAGGCTCAGAGGTGAATGCCCTTCTCCCTGGACCCTCGCAGGTCCAGGCGCGAGTGTCTGACGTGTGTGGTGTGCTCTCCCGGCTGCCTTGTCCAGGGTTCAAGGCTGGATTTGAACACCTGCCCCACCCCAGTGCCCGCCTGGCCCTCTCCTGGCAGTGGGCACCCGCAGCCTTGCCTGGGGCTCGGTTCTTGTGCAGCCATGCGCTCCCTCAGCTTGGGGACCAGGTGGCCATCACCCCTCCATCCATCCTCCCATCCCATTTCCCAGAGCCCACACTCCGTGCCTGGATGCACCCAGTGGGTCCTAACGCCTTGGGCTGAGCAGCCCTGTGGTGCTCTCTCCCTCTGGCTGCAGAAGGAAAAGCTGTCCGCACAGGCCTCTCTGAAGCGACACACGTCCTTGAACGACCTCAGCCTGACGAGGGACGAGCAGGAGATTGAGTTCCTGCGGCTGCAGGTGCTGGAGCAGCAGCACGTCATTGACGACCTCTCCCTGGTACGTCTGTGCCCAGTGACGACCCTCAGTGTGACGCTGAGTGACACGGTGCCAGCCCAGCATCGGGCTTCGGGGCGATGCTGCGGAAGTGGCTGGTCTCACCCAGCTCATCCCAGCCCCGGCACCTTCCTGCTTCATTCTGCCTGAGAGCAGCCTCCACGTGGCTAAATGGCATCCCTGGGCCTGGGAGTGGTTTCCATGGTTACTCTTTTTCTCATATCTTCTGGTTTGTTGCCCTAAGAAGCAGCATCAGTTTTAAGAATGAGTCCTTTGGCCTGTATAGAGTGGGCCTGCGCCGGCCCTGGGAAGTCTGGTTTATTTTTTCTTTTTAGCTTCGTTGCTACAGATCATGAGCTTGAAAACCCGAACCTTATAATCAGACCAGAATTTGAAGGGCTCGCTAAGACTGCGTGTGTGTGTGTCTCTATACGTGTGTGTGTGCATGTGTGTGTGTAAGATGAAGTGGGGGGGTGAGGACACCTTCAGTAGGTGGAGTGTTGGATCCAGAGAATTCTGTGGCCCTCTGTGGAGGGAGCTCAGGCACCAGTAATGAGGGGTCTCTGCAGTGAGCTTTAGTTGGAGCTTAGAAGCAGAGTGTGTTATACTGGCCCAGGAGGGACCCTGACGGCTTCATTCATGGGTCTTCAAAGAGTAGAAAGGCCAGTGATCAAAATTCTAGAAACGGCTTGACCAAAATACAGTGTGTCACCTCGCAGGAGGAAGCCTCTGGGGATTGGCCCCAGCTCTGCCCAAGCTCTAAGCTACAGGCTTTCCAGCTGTGCTGAGA
Source organism: Miniopterus natalensis (assembly GCF_054644295.1). Lineage (NCBI taxonomy): Eukaryota > Metazoa > Chordata > Mammalia > Chiroptera > Miniopteridae > Miniopterus > Miniopterus natalensis. The sequence goes on along the minus strand of NC_142081.1, from coordinate 198,606,326 downwards.
TCCTGCCAGTGGACGGCCTGTTTGCACTGCCCAGTGCTCAGCACCCACCCCCAGAGCAGATGGCGGGATTCTGACGGGACTGGCTGGATCAGGGCATCTTGGGGGACAGTCAAGCCCAGTTACGGAGTGGAGTAAATGTGCAGCTCTACAGCTCAGCTCTGAGAAGCAGCCCCCATGGGGGTGTCAGGCCTGGACAAACCTGTGCCTGGTGCTAACAGGTGGGAGGGACAGTGATGCAGGTCATGACCCCAGAGAGCCAGTGAGGTTGGCTGGTGTGGCATGAGGCTGGCTGAAAATGCCAACAGCTGTGTTTCCTTCTAGGAGCGAGAACGTCTCTTGCGCCCCAAAAGACATCGTGGGAAAGGCCTGAAGCTGCCCAAGGTGAGCCCGCAATGGCACAGCCACCCAGCCTGGTGCCACACCCAGGTCTGCGGGTGGGTTGTCCAGGGAGAGGGGCTCTCACATCTCTGCATATTTGATGGTGAAGACCTGTTCTCGCTGTCACTCAGTGATACATGACTGATGGCCGGGACCCGGGTATCGTAATTTATTCACGGAAAACTCATGGATGAATTCTGCGTTTAGGCCTCGGGCTGCTCATCCAAAATTAAAAGCATAAGTAGTCAGACCTTTGGAAGGATTGAAAGGATACTTGGGCTTGGTTTATAACATCTTAAAGCCCGTTCTGAGAAGTCAGGAGTGGTGGGCTTTTTGGAAAGTGTAGATTTATGGAGATAGCATCTGAGTGTTGTGGCTGAGAGCAGAGCTGGGCTTGGAAAACAGAGATTCCAGGACCAAGCTGGAACGTGAGCGAGCAAACTGGGGCAGGTGTAAAGGGAAGACTCAGTTTGCATTTAAGCCGTAAACATATTTTTCACCTCCCCCAAAGCTGGGCCTGCTCTCCTGGCTCATCTTCTGATACAGAAATGGTTACAGAGAAATATTTCTCTTCTCTAAGGAAGACAGCAGTGCAGAGGTGATGCTGAATGGCTGCTGAGATGTGGCTTCAGTGTCAGGGTGGCAGTAGGGAGTGGTGGGGACTGAGGCAGCCTGGGCCCCGATACCAGCTGCTACAAGGAAGTGAGCAGGTGGCAGTTTCTTAAGAGAAGCGGACTCCCCGTGTGTGTTTCCTGGGGCTTCCGCCTCGAAGCCCCACGGGCTGGGGCTCAGACAACGGGACAGTCTTCCCTCCCGGTCCCGGAGGCCGGAAGCCTAGCGTCAGGGTGTTGGCAGGGCCATGCTCCTCTGACACCCGCGGGAGACCCTTCCTGCCTCCTCCAGCTTCTGGGGACTTGCTGGCCACATGTGGCTGTTCTGGTCCTGCATGGCGTCACTCCCACCTCTGCACCTGTCGTCACACGGCGCCCTCCCTGTGTCTCTGTGTCTTCACGTGGCCATCTTATAAGGACAGTGGTCACATTGTGTCAGTGTCCATCCTACTCCAGGATGACCTCATGGTTACTTAACTAATTATTTCTTCAGTGACCCTGAATCCAAATAAGGTCACATTCTGAAGTTTGGGGCTTAGGACTTTGACATATGTTTTCTGGGGACCCAATTTAACTCACAACACCGGACTTTATGTAAAAATCTAAGGATTTTAACTGTTGGTGCAAATGTTGATAACACACCCCGGGGGCTGAGAACAGTGTGTCTAGAGCGGCAGCCGGGGTCGCGTCCCGAGGTCTGTGCTCCTTGGTGATCTGCTGGGTCCTGGCCACTCCGTGGTCATTCACGCCGTCTCATTCAGTCCTCACTGCAAGCCTGGGGATTGCTGTAATATTTCCGTTTTACAGTGACAGGGAGTGTGTGGTTATACGACATAGAAATAACTCAGAGGCAAAGTTACACTGACAAGGCTGAGATTCAGACTCAAGCCTGGGGCTCCCGGGCCCTCGCCTGGGCTCGCCACGCTGTGTCCAGGCTCCTGCTCAGCAAACGCCCTCCACCTCAGTGGCGCTCAGCTGCCCCCCAGCCCGCGCCCCCCCACGGGCCGGAGCCCTTCCCTGGCTTCCTCGGCCCCTGCCCCTCCGTGCTGGCAGGTGGCGCGGCATCTTATCGTCAGTCCGCTTGGCTCCCTCGGGCTCAGTGCAGGGAGGATGCCGGTGCTTATGAGGGGCAGCGGGGGCTGTGGGAGAGCTGGGGTTGGCGCCACATCGTCTGCCAGGCAGCCCTGGGAGCGCAGTTGGGACCCCGCACTTGTGGCCTGTGCCGGGGTCTCCAGTGTGGTTCCCTGGGTCAGGTGCTGCCCTGTCTGAACTGGCCCAGGGCGGTGGCTGCTCCTGCCCACGGTGGGTCCAGTGCGGGTGGCCAGCACAGTGTGGCTCGCAGCCCCTCCCCTTCGCCCATCATGCCCGCCGTCATCTGTGGGGTGTCTGCCTCAGGCATGGCAGAGTGTCAGGTGACGGCACAGAGAGGTATCGTCACCCTGGAGAAGCTTCTGGCCGAGGTGGGGACTCTAAGTAGATCAAGGAAGCTGCCCATTGGGCAAGTCTCACACCTTCTGCAGAGCCAGGAATCCTCGAAGCTCGGGCAGCTGCTGTAGCTGGTAACACTTGCCAGGCAAACGCTGTCCTTGGTTTTGCTTGAGGATCCAGGTACAGGATATAGAGAGAAATCAGCCTTTAGATTGTCCCAGAACTCAACAGTTTGCAGATGGCTTCATTTCTAGGATTATCTCCATCTCCCATTAGCCAAGTTTCTTTCTATTGCTAGGGTCAAAAACTCAGTTACTTAAGCAGAGAAAATCATTTATATAACCAAGAAGCCTAGAGGTCTTCCCACTTCAGGCGTGGCTGGATCCAGGTGCTCACATATCACCAGGAACCTGCCTCTCTTTGTCTTACAACTTTGCTTTCCTCTGGGCTGGCCTGTTTCTCAAGAGGGTTCTCCCGTGTGGTGGCCCAAACACCCGTAGCAGCTGGCATTATCGCTGCCCAACGACCTGTGTGGTAGGATGGCATCTTTCCTCAGCGGTTCCAGCAAAAGTCCCAGGGCTGGTGCTCCTGGGCTCACCTTGGTCACAGGCCCATCCCCGAACCGGTCCCTGCTCCGTCTGGGTGGCCCCTCGCTTGGAAGCAGGACTTAAAGGCTTAGCAGCAGATCGCACACATAGCACGATAGGGTTACACAGCTCAGCTCACGGACACTTTTAAAGGAACAGTGTCAAGCATTTTTTATTTTCATTTCATTAGGCACATAGCCTTTAAAGGCAATGTGTCTTGAATTTATATATATAGAGATATATATATTTTTATTGATTTTAGAGAGAGAAAGAGAGAGGGAGAGAAACATCAATGATGAGTCATTGATCTGCTGCCTCCTGCTCGCCCCCTGCTGGGGACTGAGCTTGCAGCCTGGGCATGTGCCAGCCTGACCGGGAATCGAGCCAGTGACCTCCTGTTTCATAGGTCAGTGCTCAACCACTGGTAGCATCGAGCATTATTGAAGCTGAAATATATACATGAACTTGGTTGCATATATTTTTTTCTTTTGTGAATTGTCCTTTGCCTTTTACCGTTGCTTTACTGTATTTCAAAGTATAGAAGTTTTACTTTTTCACAGTAATCTCTGTCCATTTTTTCCACCGTGAGGGTTTTTACTTTGATGATGTGCCCAGAGAAGCTTCTAGAAATGCAAGGCTCTGGCAGGTGTCCCCATGGGCGGGGCCGACTGCTTTAGCTGCACTTTTTCTGTGGATAATGTCTTGTTTCTTTCTAGATAAACATAAAACACATGCTGAGAGAGGGACTGCCCAGGAACCCAGTGCAGTAGTCCAGGGGGCCTGGGGGTGGACAGAGGCACTGGAGACATTTCCCCCCCTCGTACGTGAGGCGGGCGGCCTCTCCTGGCCCCGGAGGAGGCTCTCTCTGCGTCACCGTTGCTAGTGCTGAGCCCAGGGTCCCCTGTGACCATCCAGGACCCGGGCCTGTGGAATGGCATCGGCGACAGGGAGCCTGGGGTATGGGAGGAGAGCCCCCAGGGGATACGCCAGCGCAGAAGCTGTGCCCTGTGACTCACGCCTGCCAGGCCCCGGTCCTGGAAACCGGCTCCTCACCCCCGATCTGCCCCAGAGCTGGCATTGCCGTGCCTGCAGGGCACCTGCCAGTGCCCCATCCTCAGGACCGCAGTGCCCGGCGAGGCCGAGGAAGGGGCTGCCTCGGGGGAGCTGGGGCTTCCCCCAGACGGAGGCCCGAGGTGGGCCGGGCGCGGCCCCAGCCCGGCGGGCGCCCGCATGGAGTACGTGCTGTTCGTGCTCTACTTCTCCTTCTTCCTGTGCCTCTGCGCCCTGGTCTGCCTCTACTTCTCGGGCTGCCAGGAGATGACCTACCGGCACGAAGGTAAGCGGCCGGCCCTGGCGGCGACCCGGGGCGGGGGCTGGGCTGGCTGCCTATTTCCCCCCCTCCCCTCGGCCCATTGGATCCGCCAAGAACGAGCGCCGTGTGCATTCAGAGTGTGATTGGGGTTCTTTATCTCCCAGTCATTTCCCCCAGACTGCATTTAAAAATGTGGGCTGTTTTGTGAAAGGGGTGAGCAGGGCGGGGCTTCGGCGGCCTGGAGGCGTGAGCCCCTGTCCCTAGAAGGCGTGTGCGGCGTGGGCAAGGGGAGCTTTGCGCCCCTGAAGTGCCTTTTCTTAGGAGGCACCCGGGGAATGTGGGGGGATGGAAACTGAACAGCTCGGCAGTTTCTCTCCTGCTTGAGTTGTTTAAAGCCCTTTATGAGCCGAGCGTGGGAAGCAACGGTGTTTCTAGGTGGGTCCCGGTTCTTTCCCAGGAGGCAGGCGGCGTGTTTCGCGTAGGTTTTGGAAATGCGACGAAAGGCGGTAGTTGCAACGTCTTCAAGGGAGACAGCACCAGGATTTCACTTTAAACGTTCAAATGTCCTTTCCTATCTTGTTTTTTTAATTAATAAAGGTATATATTTCTGTGGTACGTTTTGGGTTCCCATGTAACACTTAAAAAAACCCAACCCTTAGAGGAAACCAACTAACCCATTCCACGGGGGGGGTCACAGCCCGCTCACCACTGCTGTGGAAGTCTCTGTGCTGTGTGTTTGTGGGTCCGTGGCCTTTGTTGTTACAGGATTGTGGTCCGAATGCCCTCTTGTGTTTGGCCTCTGCCCTCAGCTGCTTCCTCCTTCCCTAACGGCAGCTGCTGCCTGGGGTCTCGGTCTCAGGGACCATGACATACTTTGAGGGGCTCCACCGGTTTGGGGGCAGGCTGGCTCTTTAGGGGCAGCCCTGCTGTAAATGCCCGTCTGCAGCTCATGCCCTGCACAGGGGTCTGTGATTGAAGCCTAACCAGCTGTCCTACCAGGTTTCAAAATCCGATCAGCCCGGGGGCTGACTCGCTGAGTCACGGCCCCCAGAGTGGTCCAGGGCGCTGACGGTGGGTGTCCCAGCTTGGCATCCTGTCCTGATCCTTTGGAAAGTGTGTGGCTTGATGGTTCCCGGGGCTCCACCACTATGCCAGGAGGGCCCTCCCTGCATCACGCACGCTGCCCGTGGGCACAGCAGCAAACAGACCTGTCCCCAGAGGCCTGGCAATTAGCGGTGTTTACAAGAAACAAGGTCGGCTGAGTGGCGGCCCAGAAAAATGAGAAGCCTGGAGCCCAGGGAGGGGAACTGCGTGTGTGCTGCAGATGTGTCCCTCCTGAAGGTGCCACTGTCCCGGCCACTGCTCTGTAGAGATGGTCTGGAGAGTTTCGGATACCTGAACCAGGCGGGGTTCCTCGTCTGGAGGGGGATTTGATGTATGATTGTCTCCACCCTCCACTTGGGGAGAAGAGATCATTTGAAATCGACGGAGCCCATCAGGTCCTCACATTCCCAACCGTTAGACTCGCCCGGCACACAAGCCGGTGGCTGCCCTGCGGGTGCTGGCTGCAGGCTGGAGGGGGGGCGGCCCGTGCAGGCCTGAACGATTGGGGGTAAACAAGTTAGTGTGGCCTTGAGCTCATTAACAGAGATGTGTTCACAGTCATTTCACAGCCAGGCCCTGGGCCACAGTGGGGAGCAAAAGAGCTCCCCACTGATACTCATGGAGCAACAACCTTGTCCCCGTGGGGCTTACATCCCAGAGGGGCAGACAGATAGTAAACTTGGAAGCAAAAGGGATCTTATGCCAGGTGGTGGTGAGTGCAGGGAGAAGGTTCGACAGGTCCGGTGGGAGTGGGCCAGGAAGGACTTTGGTGGGCAGGGGAGCCCTTTTTGATGAGGTCGCAGGAGAGAGCCACGTGGATCCTGGCGAAGTGCATCTAGGCAGTGCAAAGGCCCTGTGGCAGGCACGTGGCAGGCTTGCGAGCATGTTTGGTAGTCTGGCTGGGGCACGGGGGTGGAGGAGGGATGGGACTAGAGTAGGGTGGGAGGCCAGGCCACACGGGCATTGGCTTTTACTCAGTTCTGATGGGCCACCAGGTTGAAGGACAAGGGTGGAGCAGGGAGGCCAGTAGGAAGCGATTTTAGTCATTTCAGTGAGAGGGATGGTGGCTTGGACCAGGATAGAGGGGCCCGGGGTGAGAGGGTTGGCTTCTGGGCTGAGGTGGAGCCAGCAGGACTTCTCCAGAGAGGTGTGAGGGGCGTCGAGGGGCACCTAGGTTTTTGGCCTGAGCAACTAAAGGGAGGGAGCTCCTTTTAGTGGGAGCGGCAGGTTTGGGGGCTGCATCGCTGTCCACTGGGCCCATGGAGCTGCTGGGGAGACGGCTTACTGCAGTCAGGAGTTCAGGAGGTGGAATCTGCCCCTTGTGTAGTAAAAAACAAAACTGAGTGCAGGGTGGAAGTGGCAGCAGAAAGACAGGTCCAAGTGAAAGGACATTGGGTGACGTGAAGTCTTCGGCCGCCTCCAGCAAAGCCTCTCCAGGAACTAACTGTACCGGTGACAAAGAGGTTCTTCCCTCCCTTCTCTCCCTCGCTGACGTCTGAGTGAATCACGTTGTGAGTCATGGTTCCAGCCACATTTTTCTTACGTTTGGGTGCATAAGGTTGCAGACACGCATTGGCTTACTCCAGCCTAGTGGGAGGCGCCCTCAGCTTGTGGGGTGCGCCCTGACCCCACTCTTGGTTGAGGATGGGGGGCTCTGGGAGAAGCCAGGTTCCGGACACACCAGTGGGAGCTGGGGGCTTGGCTCTGGATTTAGTTATGGCTCTTCATGGTTATGAGGAGCACTCATTGATTGTAAAAACAAAAATTCTCCCCAGGGATTGTTTTTTGGGGGAAAAGCCCATGTTCCTAAGAAAAGATGATCTGAAGACTGTCGGTTGATGTCTGCAGCCCCCGGGGGATGAAGCTCCCTGTGGTGGGGACCACGTCTGGTTTTGATCTTGTGGCACCCCCCAGGCCCCACCCACTCAGTGTGTGACCCATAGAAGGTGCTCCATCAGGCGCTTGCTGAATGAATGAATGTGTGTGTGAATGAAGGACTGGACGAATGCATGAATGAATGAATGAATGGGGTGGGAGAGCTGCTCGGCAGGGTACCTGGGACGTCGCTACACAGTGACTGGAGTTAGAATCGCCTCTGACTCTGAGTGATGGGTGTGTGAGGGTCTGCTACACAATTCCTTCTGGTTTTGTAAATGTTCTGAGTTTTCTATAATAAAATGTTAAAGAAACACTGCCTCTTAGCGCAGGCCTGGTGAGGACCTGGGCCACACGCTCCAGTCAGTCAGAGCCCGGGGTCCATCTGTGGACACGTTTGCTTTTCTCTGTGTGGCGTCTAGACCTAGACCTGTCCCCGGCCCGCTGCCCCCTCCTGAGTGTCGGCACGTGGGCACAGCACACGCGTGACTCTCTTTGTGCTCACAGATGGGGTGAGGGTTCTGTGTCCCGTTGAGGGGGGCTGAGTGAGTTGTGTAAGGGTTCGGCCAGCGCCCTCTGCTGCGCCCCCCCCCCGTGGCCGCCTCCTTTCCCCCCCCGCCCATTGCGGGACCCCTCCCGCCTCTCGGGCGTCCCGGGCCCAGACACTGCGTAGCTTGGGGACCTGGCAGTTCTGAGCCCGTTCCTGATGCCGTGCACATTGCCTTCCACAGAAGCATGTTGTGGAGACATTTTTTGGATTTGACGAGGAGTCTGTGGACTCGGAAACATTGTCGGAAACGTCCTGCAACACAGACAGGACCGACCGGGCCCCGGCCACACCCGAAGAAGACCTGGACGATGTAAGCGACCCTCAGCCCGAGGTGCTGGCCGTGGCACTTCCGGCAGCTGCTCCCCCACTTGCAGCTCTAACCCGGGGGACCTGTGATGGCACAGCCATGGTGTCGGGGGTGGTTCTCCTTTCACGGGCTCCGTGGAGGGCCGTGGGCACTGGCAGCACATGGGGTCCCTTTTCCTTAAACAGCACCGAGTTCACTGGACATCGGAGGTCGCGCTGGTGTGACTCTTTGTGATTGAAATTGTCCTGGGATGGTCCGTTCCTTGTTCCCCTACACACATGCATGCGCACACACATGTGCACATGCACACACATGCACACACACGGGAACACAGATACACATGTATACCCACACATGCACACATATACACATGCACACATGTACACTCACACAGGCACACACAGATACGTGCACACATGCGCATGCGCACACGGGTGCACACAGATACACATTTACGCCCACACAGGCACACATACACACGTGCACACACATGCACGTGCACACAGGCACACACGACGTCACCTAGTGGAAGCGGCGGGGCTGCTGCTTTCATTACAAAGCTGACATGTAGGAGAGTGAACAGCCCTGACAGTGTGAGGAGGGGAGGAAAACCCACCGGGAGCCGCGGCCCCGCCCTCGCCTCTCCTGAGGGGCCCGGACTCACCAGGAGTGAAGACTGGCTTCGATTCCTCCCCGACCCCAACCCCAGTTGAATTTTCTCAGGAAAACCGAGTGGAACCTGACCAAGCCAAACACATGCTTTGATTTGCTGTTTTTACTGATAGTGGCAGGTGTTTCAGCTCCAAAACCCTGTCCCACGTTGTCCTCTCTTGAGCACGTGGCCCTGTGTCGTGGGTGCACGTGGGGCGTTTCACTGTAGGCCCTGGCGACGGGTGTATGCAGACAGCCCACTGACGCCCTTCCAGCAGGTGCTGCTTTGCGCATCTTTGCACACTCAGGAGGTCAGGTCCTTAGGGGAAACCCCAGTGTGACAAGCGCTGGGGGCGGGCACAGGCACACAGCACCTGCAGTCAGAGCCGGCTTGGGCCCCTAGCCCCGCCCCCAGGCACATCACTCAGGCGGTTCCCAGGGGTCGGCGAGCAGCCGGGAGGGCGCAGCGCCTGCTCTCGGCGGCCCTTCACGGTTCATCGTGTCACCGTGGGCAGCAAGCCTTGGGTCCAGACCCTGTCTGGAGCCACCCCCACTCGTGTGCGTCATTGTTTCTGTCCTTGATTCTCAGACGACCACCAGAGAGGAGGCCGACCTGCGGTTCTGCCAGCTGACCAGGGAGTACCAGGCCCTGCAGCGAGCCTACGCCCTGCTGCAGGAGCAGGTCGGGGGGACGCTGGATGCTGAGAGGGAGGCCCGGGTGAGTGCAGGCCACGGGCTGGCGAGGGGTGGGCGGCAGGCGGGAGGGCGGCCGTGCACGCCCTTCCCAGCTCTGTGATTCCGTCACGTCGCCCTGCTGGGGGCAGCTTGGAGGCGATCCTGGAAAGTAACGGGGACACATCACAAACTCTCGTGGTGGCTCTTGTGGTGGCAGTGTCCCAGCATTTGGCAAACCTACTGGGAACTCTCTCTGAGTCCTCAGTGGGACATAGGAGTTGCCAGAGGAAATGATGCCACCGTCCGACAGGTCATGTGGGCCAAGTTGCAGAATTTGACTTGGTGAAATCCTTGCAGACTTTAGAGTCCCCTCCCTCCTGGGCTGAGGAGCCCTCAAGAGTATCCCTGCGGAAACCTGAGGGCCTGTTGGGGTGCTCTCAGCCCACAGGGCCCTCTGGTCCTGCCGGCCACCCAGGTCTGGGTCACACCTGCCCTCACACTGGGCTGAGCTCAGCTCTGTCTTCCAGTAACATCACTAACTGGCCCTTACCTGCCTTCGGGGGTCACATAGACCCCCTTCCTTCTGAGAGCGAGGGGACTGCGGAGATCACACCCGGGGCCAGTGCTGCACCCTGGGGAGTCCCTATTTCATTCCACAGCAGCCATGAGGCAGGGGTGGCTCGCGAGGCTGGCAGTGGGGATGCTTCTGAGCCATGATGGAGCTCAGCCTGTAATCTGCAGGTCAGAGGAGGTGAATGGCTGAACTTGTTTTGAGCTGAATCATGTGGATTTTATTAAAAATTGTATCTAGTTGCCCACATTTAAAAGTCATGATATTTCACATAGATATCCAGATCCCTGGCTTCTCTCAGAAGCTCAGAACTTCTGCAGCTCCAACTTCCTATTCCATGTGGCAGCATTTGGCTTCAGCTGAGTGGCAGTTTTCCGAGATAAGACAGGTGTCTCCAGTGTCCCACAGTCCCCACCACTGCCTGTTACCCCATCCTCAGTTCTCAGCCCTTGCCCTAGGTGATACAGGGCCCACGAGATGCACTAAGCAGGCATGAAAGTACCTGGTGGTGCTGGTGATCGCCACGTGAGCCGCCACTGAACTTGGCCTGAGAGCTGCGTTGAGAGCCTGATGGTCTGGCTTTGGCTCACTCTGTGACTGTTGCAGGAACTGGCCTCCTCTCCAGGCTTCAGTGTACTTATCCCTAAAATCCTGGGGGTTAGACCTGACAACTCCTCAAGGCCTTTCAGTTCTTAGAACGCTTACATCTGTAGGTGGTGGAACCAGCCTGCAGCCAGGTGGGCCAAGTTTGAACGTGTGCTCCTAAAAACGGGCCTGCTCCTGAGGTCTGACTGCAGCAGGATCCTTCCCGCCCCAGCAGGCCCGCCCGGAGGCCCGCCCGGTAACCCGCACACCTTCTGGTCTTTTCATTCCAGACTCGTGAGCAGCTGCAGGCTGACCTGCTGAGGTGTCAGGCCAAAATCGAAGACCTGGAGAAGCTGCTGGTTGAGAGAGGACAGGTGAGCAGCAGTGGTCGTGGGCTCTGTGACTCTGCATTTCAGTCCCCATGGTGGTGTCCCTGGGGCCTGGGGCCGAGGGGGATGCTCCGTGGAACCTGGACTGTTTGCTCCAGAGACATGGAGGGAAGAGCACCAGCAGCATCCGGGCGAGAACCTTCCTCCCGCACTAATAAGCTTGTGTGCAGACCTTTAAACACTCAAAACAAGTTATGAAATTCTAACTTGGCTCACTGTTTGCACAAAAATAGGACACCATCCCAAAAGCAAAGTGGTGACCAAAGTCTTTTCTGACTTGAATCTGAAGAAAAGCTGCCATTGACAATCAAGGTTTAATTGTGAAAATGAACCAGGGCTTGCCACCAGCTGTCAATCATTGCAGAGGCCCCGCCTCAGGGCTCCCTGCTATGACTGTCACATAGAACCTGGGCCCTCGAGCTTCTCAGATTAAAGTCACCTCCATGTGTGCGTTCTCACATTGGTGACAGCAGGACACAGGAGAGAAGGAAAGCCTGGGCCCAGACCTGTCCCCTGGGCGGGGAGCCTCCCAGAGGGTAGCATCTTAACAGGTAGGAGGAAGGAAACCCAGGAGGCCACTGGAGCAGAGAGGGGAAGGAGGTGTCATCATCCATTCACCCGCCCTCTGGTCTTCCTTGAGCACTGGTTGTGTGCCAGGCACCGTGCTGGGCGCTGGGGATGCCACAGTGATAGGATGGACTAGTGACCTGGGCGGGACTTGACCAGGCAAAGAAATGTGGTTAGGGTGGCACGGGCCGAGGGACAAGAATGGTCACAAGGGTGTCACTGTCAGGACTCGGGCCCACGGGCATGGGGCAGCCCCCAGGGTGCAGCCACCCAGCAGGAGAGTGAGGGTCTGCAGGCCAACCCGGGCACAGTGCGGCTGTTTCTCCGTCACCGGCACAGAACCAAGTCCCTGTGCTTTCAGGGATGTGAGCGTGGGGCAGGGATGCTCCATAGGCCAGCCATTGCTCTTTTCTGGGTTTGGAGGGTCAGAGGACCGGCGGGTCGCTCTCGCTGCCATCTGCCTCTGTGACCTTGCCAGAGGAAGTTGCTCACTGAGTGGCCTTTCTCGCGGACACCTGTTTGTTACTATTCGCCCGTCGGCTTCCGTGGGTGTGAACATACCGAGTGCTTTTCCTTAGGATTCCAAGTGGGTCGAGGAGAAGCAGCTGCTCATGAGAACCAACCAAGAGCTGCAGGAGAAGGTACGTGGTGCCCACGCCTGACCCCGCGCAAGTCGGGCCTCAGAGGTCCGCTTTGACTGCCGAGCCCCCCAGCCCTCCTGGCAGCACCCCTGGGCCGCTCTGAGAGGGGAGACACCTTCCTCATGGGGATCAGACTGGTTCCTAGGGGCTCCTGGCCGCTGGTCCTGGTCTGTCCTCGGGGAGGGGCGGAAGAGCTGACCTAGAACTCCCCCAGGGCACCTGCAGACAGGGTGGGGGCCCCCAGTCCTGCTGGGCTTCCAGAGCCCCCCCTCCGAAGGGGCCGGGCCTAAGGCACCGAATGATGGGCAGCCCTCAGGCTCTCTTTGTGGACTGGAGGCCGTGGCGCCGGCCGCGCTGAGCCTGCCCTTCCTTCTCTGGCCATGGAACTTTCTGAAACTCTCTCAAGGAGTTGATTTGGGGAAATAGATCTAATGCTTTGGGACAAGACCTTAGCTTAATTTTTTTCTTACCTGTCTACAGTTCAGTGATTTCCCCCCCCCCCATAAATTTACTGAGTTGTGCGGCTATCACAACAGTCTACAGTCTTCCCCAGGCCCCTGGGGAACTGCCAGCCGTGTGTGCTTCCCGCCACAGCTGCTGGGTTACAGGGACACGGACAGGCTTGGGGTGACTCTTCCTTCCCACGATTGACCTCAGGGAAGGGACTTAATTGCTCTGGGCCTCAGTTTCCCCAGCATCCATTTATTCAGCAAATACATGAGGAGGCCCCTCTCTGGGCCAGGCTCAGGGCTGTGGGGGCAGGCCCTCCGCCTCGACGGCCGGCTCAGTGGGAAAGGCCTCGCTGGGGCCCCTTCTCCACCTCGCCCCCGCCCTCCTTGGGGACGGCCCGTTTCTTTAGGTGGCTCATGGTTGGGACATGTCTCTCGTGGCCCTAGTGAGGGACAGCGGTTCTGCCCCTAAACCACAGCTGTTTTTGCTCTAGATTTACAGGCTGGAAATGGAAGAAAACCAGCTGAAGAGCGAGATGCAAGACGCGAAGGACCAGAACGAGCTGCTAGAGTTCAGAGTGCTAGAGCTTGAAGTAAGAGACTCTATCTGTTGTAAGCTCTCAAACGGCGCAGACATTCTCTTTGAGCCCAAACTAAAATTCATGTGACGCTCCCAGATGTTTCCGAGCATGTGTCAAGGGGACGTGGTAGAGTTGTCTCTTCTTTCTTTTCTTTTCTTTTTTTTTTTTTTAAAATCTGTATGTTCAGAATGATTTCACTGCCTTAAATGTTCTGGAGAGAATGCTCACCGAAGTCTTTGGACATGTACCAGAGCTAATATATTTATTGCCTACGGCTTGTTTTGCACTTAATAAAATAATTTGTTTTTGCAATAGTTTGCCTTTTTTATTTGTGTTTCATTTCCATAACTACTTCTTTCCCGCATGCCCGGTCACCTGGTGCGCATCCTGCGACCGGGTCCGGAGCAGTGCGGTAGCTAGTGACACTTTTAAAAGGACCCCGCATGCCGTGAGCCTCACGTCCTGAAACCGCAGGTGCTGAGCCGGCTCACAGCCGCCTCCGTAGTGTGTTTACTGCCAGTGTGACCCGTTTTCTGTTTGCCGAGGTGAGCGCAGGTAAGTGCGCGGGGAAAGCAGGTGTTTGCGTAGGCAGCTAAGAGGACTCATTGCACTGCTTCAGCTCTTCCCTGACCGCCGACCCAGGCAACTGCAGTTTTGAACTAAAAAGTTACTACCCGGTTACTACCTGTGACTCCAGCTCCAACGGAAAACTGCTCCTTGGCCCAGAGGGTGATTGAATGTTGTTCACGGCAGAAATCGTGCTAAACCTTCAGTTACTCCCGGCACACAGAGCGGGGCCTCGGGTGACAGTGTCGCTGGTTTCACCGCCTCCCAGGGAAAATCTTCCTCCGGTGTGTTCCCGTCTCGCTTCGCTGCCATGTGACTTCATAATCCTTTTTGGTTTGTTTCTGTTTAAAACTCATCAGCTTTTTAAGCATCATCTGCGTCTGTGACCGGTTCCCTGCAGTGACACGGCTCGGCTGTCCCTTTGCATGAGCAAGAACCCTCGGGAGCAGCACTTCTGTTTTCTCCTCCCGACTTCCGTTAAAGTTCTGTCTGTGCTAGAACTTAACCATTTTATTTATATCTATGTTTTTATTGATTTCAGAGAGAGGAAGGGAGAGGGGGAGTGAGAGAGAAACATCAATGATGAGAGAGTCATTGACCGGCTGCCTCCTGCACCCCACTGCTGGGGATCAAGCCTGTAACCCAGGCATGTGCCCCGACCGGGAATTGAACCCTGACCTCCTGGATCCTAGGTTGATGCTCAACCTCTGAGCCATGCCAGTCGGGCAGAACTTAACCATCTCGTATTGGTAGTGGTGGCCTGGACCGTGGTCGGGGGTCTCAGAACCCAGTGTCACAGGGCCCCTCGACTCTCGTTGGGCAGGAGCTGAGTATTTCATTCATGCAGCGGAAATTGGAAGCTACTCGAGGTCCAGGGCGTTATTAATAGGCCTGCGCCTGTTAGAAAACCCTGCACAGGCCTTTATTATTCGTCTCTCTCGTGAGAATTCTCTAAGCATTGCTTCATTGACTGGAATTTTCTTTAGGCGTCTCTGCTGTGCTTCAGAGCCATTAGAAACCAATTTCCTAACTTCCATTTGTATTAACTGTGAGCTTCTCTTGCAACCTTTCCGTTGGAGATTCCATTTCAGCCGGTAGAAAGGACCGAGCCATTGTGAATTTTGTTCTTGGCTAATAAGGGAAATAAGGTTTCTCTCTAAACTGTGTCAAGCCCGGGCGAGCCAGGAAACTAACTGAATTAATGACTTCTCTCCTTTAGCCTTGTCCAAGGTCACCTGCTTGAGACCTGCCCCTAAACCGGTGCTCAGGGGTTACATTTCTCCCCGTAGCGCCGGAAGCGGCCCGCCGGCTCTGTGGCTGGGTCCCGCAGGAGTGGCCCGCAGCACACGCGCTTATCTCACTGTAGTCCCAAGAAAAGAAAGGTGTCATTGGCAAAGGTCCCTGCTGGCTGGCCTGTCCGTGGCTCGGGTGTAAGGGCAGTGATCTGTAGGAAACTTCTGAGACCTGGGGGCTGTTGGCCGCTGTGCTCTGTCCCCGTAAGTAATCGGGCTGCTCCTGCCAGTTCTCAAAACCCGTCACTTCATGGGTGATTGAGAAGCACCTCTTCTGGGAACACTTGCTTTTCCTTCCTTGGTCATTGAGATTTGACTGCCCACCCGAGGCAGGAGCAGAATGGCCATTGGTGTGTTCGTGCCGTTCAAAATAATAATAATAACTGTGAACAAATTCAGCAGATCGTATTTAAAAATACGTGAAGCCAGGGTCCCGGCCCTACGCTCGCCTCTGTCTCTTCTGCAAAATGAAAGCGGTAACGCCTGCCTCGTGGGGCTGTGTGAGGATCACACGAGACAGCGATGCGCCCGGGGCACGGGGGGCCTTCGGCACTTGCTGCTGCCCCTGAATACTTACGGGGGGGCGGGGGGGGCCCTTCCCGGGCGTCCGTCTCTCCTGCGGCCCTCCGCTAACCCTTTCTTCCCAGCTGACTGGGTAAGAGGTGACCGGGTGACCCCAGGAGGTCGCCGGGTGCAGAGACCCTACGTCGTGATGTCCCTGAGACAAGGATCTCGTAGTCTGTGCGCTTTTTAGTAACACCTCTGCCACCTGGAATGCGTTGGTTCGGCTGAGTAACGTGGGGGAGAGCGGCAGGTGGTAACTGATTCCATAAAGTCCTGTTTTTAAACCGAATCTTTTCCCCAGGAGAGAGAGCGGAGGTCGCCAGCCTTTAACCTCCAAATCGCCACCTTCCCCGAGAACCACAGCAGCGCTCTCCAGCTGTTCTGCCACCAGGAAGGAGTGAAGGTAGAGTGCGGGGGGGCGCCTCTGCTGCTGCGGCCGGGCTCAGTGCCAGGCTCCGCTGTGAGGGGGTGTGCCCTGTGCCAGGGATAGGATCCATTCTCACGAGAGACCCCTGCCCCCGCCATGTGCTGGAAGTCATAGCTCGTTATTTCAGCGAATCGCCAGTGGTTACTCTATGTGTACCCATGTTTAAAGAACAGAGACGCAGGATGTGGCCTTGAGTGCAGACCCCAGCTCTGGCCCGTGGCCTCTCTGACCCTCATTCTCTTCGTCGATGAGACCTGGATGGCAGGACCCACACTATGAAGTGGGCCGGTCAGTGAACCTAGAGAAGCCCTCAGCGTGGTGCCTGTTGGGCAGGGGTGCTTTGGGCAGGGTAGTTGTGGTGCTAACAGCCGAGCGTTTGCCCCGCACCTGGATCCTGGGACACCCCGTGGGCACAGAGATGGTGGGTCCTGACCCACTGGATGCCATGGCCTTTCTCAAAAGCAGGGACCTAAAGCTCAGCCCCAAAGCGGCAGTTACGAGCCTTCTCTCCCTCATCCCCCCCCCCCCCCAAGGAAGCTGCTCGGATAACTCTCGGCCCCCTGTCTGTGCTAAGAGGAGAGGATGAGTGAGGGGCATTAGGGAGGAGTGAGGACTGTGGCTCTAGAGCTTGGCGTGGATGTTCTCTGTGGCTCACTCAATAATGAACGTTGGAAATCTCTTCCAGGATGTGAATATTTCTGAACTTATGAAGAGATTAGATATCCTTGGCGATAACGGGGTAACTATGAGCGACCGGTTTCTGGTCCGTGTTCTTGTTTTGATTCGGGTGTACTCTGTGTGGCTTTTGTTTTGTTCTGTTTTCGTTCCTTCCTAATTTAAGAGATCCGATAAATACAATGTAAGGCTTTTGTATGGCCGTGCTCCCCTGGGGGTGGCTGGGTCCGAATTCGTCAGAAGTGGGGCTCTCAAGTTAACTTGTCCTCGCAGCCCATGAGTAATGAGCGGGGAAAGCATAAAAGTGATACCCAGAAAGAAAGTGAAATCCCCCAAGATTTCTGATGTCATAAAGCGAGATTTTTACCTCCCTAAAAGATTGGCTTGGTGCCACCCGCAGACACGTTCCCAAGCAGAGGGCCGGGCCTCAGACGGGACGTCTCTGCCTTTAAGGCTGGGCCCTGAGAGCGCGGGGCCTACGCCGGGCATGGGGGTGCCACTGAGAGAGGACCTGTCAGTTGTCTAGCGCCCACTGCCTGCGGGGTCCTGTGTTAAACGCCCTTGCCCGTTTTTTTGTGTGTTTTAGAATTTGAGAAACGAAGAGCAGGTTGCAATAATCCAAGCCGGGACTGTGCTTGCCCTGTGTGAGAAGGTAGAGCCCAGCGACCTTGTCCGTGACCTTGTCCAAGTGGCCCAGCACCATACAGGAAACTGTGCATTGGTGTCTCGCTTTGCGCGGTGCATGCGTGTCTGTCCCTCGCATCTGCATGCGCATGTGCGTGCTGTTTTGTTTTCTGGTGGCAGGTCACTCACGCCTAATGCAGAAAATGTAGAGACCACAGGAGGAAAGAACCCCCGTCAGGGAAACCGCCCCAACACCGGGCTATTTCCTTCCAGACTCTCCCGTGCCCACGTCTAAACGTCCTTGACCCCCTTGTGCGTGACTTCCAGGGTTTCTCCTGCTCCATGAGCTTCCGGCTGTTGGGCGGCCCACTGTCCCCTGTAAGTCACTGAGACTCCCTCTGCGGTGAGAGATTGAGGGCGTTCCCACTTTCTTTTTTCTATTTACCATCCTGCAGCCATGAACAGCGTTTCCCTTAAGTTTCTTTTTCTTAAAAAAATTTTTAAAAAATATGCTTTTATTGTTTTTTTCCCGGAGAGAGGAAGGGAGAGGGAGAGAAACATTGATGAGAGCGAAACATCCACTGGCTGCCTCTTGCACGCCCCCTACTGGGGATCGAGTCAGCAGCCCGGCCATGTGCCCTTTCCCGGAGTTGAACCCGTGACCTCTTGGTTCATGGGTCAATGCTCAACCACTGAGCCACGCGGCTGGGCTCCTGTAAATTTCTTTTTTTTTCTTTTTTTAAATATATCTTTATTGATTTCAGAGAGAGGAAAGGAGAGGGAGAGACAGAGAGAGAGAGAAACATCAATGATGAGAGAGTCATTGGGGATCGAACCCGCAACCCAGGCATGTGCCCTGACCGGGAATCGAACCCCTATCGCCTGGATCCTAGGTTGATGGTCAACCGCTGAGCCACGCCCGGCCGGGCTCCCGTAAATTTCTATCTACAGTTTCGAACACCCCCACAGGATAGGTTCTGGAAGGGGAATCACTGGGCCGATGGGTAATAAAGTTTTAGGCGCTTTGAAGCTGTCAGACGGCCTCGGGCGCAGCGCAGACCCAGCGGCACCGCGACGCTGGTTCCCTGTTCAACACGCACGACACAGAGAACTCGCCCGTGTGCTAGGCGAGGAGTCCGCGTTGTCACTGTTTCCGTTTGCACGTGCCGGCCAGTGCCACCGGGCGTCTGTGGTGTATTTTCTGTCTTCATTGTGAGCGGTAGTTTCATTTCTTTTGACAGTTTCCATTGGCTTTGTTTTTCATTCATTCATTCGATACCTATTTGTCAAAAAGATGGTTCTTCTTGCTGACTTCTCGGTGCGCCTTACATATTAAATATAACAACGTTTTGCCATATTTACTTTAAGACCACGGCCCCGGAGTCCTCACCTTCTACATTGCTTTAGGATGCTTTAGGTATACACGCTTTTTCACGTGGTCCCATCGACAGATCTTTCCCTTCCAAAGCACAGGAGTTCAACTTCAAGAAGCCAGTGTCATTAATGATGAGGTGTAACAAGCTCAGCCAGGATTCCTCTGGGACCTTTGGGCGGGCATTTAAAATGGAAATAGTTTGTTCCCTGAGTGTCTGTCCATCCTCAACGATTGTGCAGAGTGAACAGAGCGCAGGAAGTGCCAGTGGCTCGGGGTGGGGCTGCGTGTGTGTGTGGGGTCCCTCTCTCCAACCCCAGAGTCTCCTGGAGGGCGGCTCTGTGGGGAAGTTCACAGCCTCACTGAAAGTTCTGCCATAAGGGTCCTTCCTGATAGGCTCTCCCTGACACCCCAACAAATGGCCATGTTCCAGACCCACAGCCTCGGGCCCCCTGCCTAAATCCCTAGGACGGCTCCTCCTCTCAGCCACCCTGTGAGATTAGCAACGACCCCCCCCACACACACACAGCTGGGGGAATGGGGTCTGCCTGGCACGCGGCTCCAGTCTGCTTTGTCCCTGTCACCAACCCCCCACTTTCTCTAGCCCCTTCCAGCCACTGCCCATCTGCCCCTGACCCCCAGGATCCTGCCAGGCTGGCCGGCCTGGCCCCTTGCTCTGTGTCTTGACCACCAAGAGCTGTGCAGCTTCCTTCCCCTTCCGACTCCGCCCGAAATTCCACGTGGGTGGGTAGGAGCTGGGGGTGGTGTCCGGGCTCACGTTGAGGGGGCCAACTCTGCCAGGTAGGCCGGCCCAGCTCCCCGTTTGGGTCTGTTTCGGGGACTGGGCTTCGACGGGTGTGCTCTTGCCCTGCCATGTGTCTGTGAGTGATGTTTGGGAGTAGCTGTCTGTCTCCCCTCAGAATGTCGGTGCTGAGAGCGAGGCCCCCGAAGGGGGTCAGTGGGACTGGCTGCGAGTGATGACCGTGCTGCTGCGGTGACTGCCGGTCAGTTTGCTCAGGACGCAGGATTTTCCTACAGGTGGACATGTCAGTGCTGAAATAGGGACCGTCCTTGGCAGACATGGATGAGCTGGTGGCCCTGGGGAAAAGCCCTCGGCGGGATCAGAGGCCCTGCCCACGACTCTTCAGTCAGCCCCTCAACCAGTCACACCGCAGCTTAAAGATTATCCCTCAAACTAGTACTTGACCAATCAGGTCAGCTTCAGTTTTCTAGTCAGAGGCAAGAAGCTGGCGCGTAGCTGAGCGTGGAGCGGCCTCGAACCAGTTGGGAGCGTCCCCGGGTGTTCCTGACGCCTCTGCTGCAAAGCCTCCTGGCTGGGGCTCCCCTGCTCCCCGCCGCCTGGGGAGGCCGCCGGTCAGCGGAGGCCAAGGTCGGGGACCATGCCCTGCCTCCCCTCCCCCGCAGGGAAGCGTGGACACAGGGCACGGGGGTTTACAGGTGACGGTCAGTCGCGCCTCTTCTCCCTCGAGTTGAAAACCGGTCAGGAAGATGGAAGCTTTAAAAAAGCCATGTTCCGACGGGCAACACCGGATCAGAAAATACGGCTCAGGGCTCACCACTGTCAAACCTTCCAACGGCTGGCCTGGAGTCGAGGCCCGGGGACCCTTCTCTGAAGGGGGGGTGGGTTTAGAGGAGGGAGCCCCACCCTCAGCTCTGGGGAGCAGGCGCTGCACCTGTGGGCCTGTGAGAGCTGCTGGGGTGGGGTGCACCTGCCAGGCTTCCCAGGCTCCCCCAGTCCCATGCACTGACTCACCCCTCCCTGGGGTTTCGGGGGCGCAGGGGGCCTGCCCCGGCCCCTCCCTGCTGGACCGTGATGTGGAACCTGAGCTTGCGATGTGGAGTTTGTGACCTCACCTGCCCGAGGTGCTCATGGCCCGAGTTTCTGTTCTCATTTCCTCTCCCAAGGGCTGAAAAGGACTTGTCCCAGTTTTTCTGTGTATGCACAATATGCATATAAATCTTTTTTTTAACAATAGGGAAAAAACTGACACCGTGTTCTACAAAACCTGTCCTGAGAGTAGTAGCTTGTCACAGGAACTTAAACCTGGGTTGTCCCCGTTTTACTTTTATTCATTTCATGACTGCTTAGGTTGGGATATTAGAAATGAAATAACCTTCCCTGTCAAAAATATGCTTACCCTTTTCTGAGTCACCACACCCCCTGAGCAAAGGCTAACGAGGGCCCTGTGGGGCGCCCGCTTCTGCTGCTGCTCTGGGCCGCTCTCCAGGCCTCTGTGTCGTAGCTCTAAGTCTTGTCCCCTCTGTGGGGCCAGCACACCCCCCACCAGACCCGCACACCCTCCTTCGTTCAGCAAATGTTGGTTAGATACCCCTTCCTGCCAGGTGCTGTGCTGGGTAAGGACATTTTTAAAATCTTCACCTGAGGATATTTTTCCATTGTTTTTGTTTTTTTTCAAGAGAGAGAGGAAGGGAAAGAGAGAGAGAGAGAAACATTGATGTGAGAGGGCAACATTCATCAGTTGCCTCCCTTGGGTGCCCCAACTGGGGATCAAACCCACAACTTAGGTGTGTGCCCTGACCAGGAATTGAACCTGCAACCTTTTTGGTGTATGGGACAACATTGCAACCAACTGAGCCACCCGGCCAGGGCTGGGTAAGGAAATTTAACAAAACATGTTCCACGTGGTCCCCGCTTTCGAAGGGCTAGAGTGGGAGGGAAACAGACAACAGCAGTCAGGTGAGTGCTGTGACAGGCATTCACAAGATGACGCGGGGATCCCTGGAGGACACCTGACCCCATGGCCTCAGGAAGCAGGGCACGCATCCTGGGGGGGGCAACAGTGAGCTCAGGCCTGAAGGCTGAGTACGTTCAACTCACTAAAGGCCTAGGGCTGAGACTGGGGTTGGGAGAGGTGGTGCTGTTCCAGGCAGACAGAGCCAGCACGTGCAAAGGCCCTGAGGTCAAGGGCGGCTTGCCTTGTTTGTGGGCCAGAGGGTGTCGGGAGTGAATGGGGTGTGGGATGTCCTTGGCTTTAAGCAGGAGCAGGAAGTTCCCCTGGTAGGTGTGTGTCTGTGAGGGAACTGATGGGCTGCAGGGCTGGCGGGAGAGGTTCCTGTGGGCCCAGAGGCTGAGCGGCCAGAGCTGGGTGGTGGCGGTGGGGAGGGAGCATGGTGGGTGGGCTTGAGAGAGGAAGGGGTAGGGAGGGAGGAGCCAAGGCCGCTCCCAGCTTCCTGGTTTGGGTGAAGTGGGGGCCTGGAGGCATCGAAGGAGATGTGCGCTGGGGTGGGGGGGGCGGGTCAGGGCTGCGGGAGACATTTCAGAGGGAGCAGAGAGAGCTTGGGGGGAGAGCAGAGTGAAGGGGGACGGCCAGGGCAGGGTTCCTAGGAACCAAGAGTCCAGGAGGCGGAGAGGGAGGAGCAGCTGGTGGCCAGGGTCCCAGGCAGCAGGGGCAGGGAGGTGGCCTGCTGGCCCTAGCAGTGAGGTCAGATGCACCCATTCCTGCCTGTTGTCCCGCCCGGACCCCTGCACGTCCCCGCGGTGCCCCGCAGGCCTGGGCGCCCAGTCATGGGGCCTCCCTCCCAGCTCTCGAGGGGCTCGGCACAAGGACTCACCGCATGCCTACACCCTGGGAAATAGTGGCCGCCCCCCTCGCCCCTTGGCAGGTGCGCCCGCCATGCTCTCAGTCCCCTCCCGCCCTGGTCCTCGGCGGGTGTGGGGCTCCCAGGCCCTCACAGCTTGCACCCCTTGCATGGCTTGGGCCTCCACTCCTGCCTGCATCCCGGGGTGCACCTGGCTGCTCAGACACAACCTGGGGGACTGCTGGGGGCAGTGCTGAGGGCGGGGTTGAAAAATCCTCGCTCCCCAGCCATGTGATCTCAGACAAGTGACTTCACCTCATGTCCTCACCTGCAAAATGGGGCGATGCTGCTACTCCCCGAGGTGGCCGTGATGGGGCCGGAGGACGCCCTGGGCATGAAGCCACCAGCACAGCATGCGCCAGAGTAGCCTTGATGCCACTCACTGCCCAGTGCAGAGCCCAGATGCCCACAGCCCCGGCCCTCCATGCTCGAGTCCACCGTGTGCTAGGCAGGCTCCCACACCATGTGCCCACTGCCTCTGGTACCCACGGGCTCGCCTGGGCACCCCCCCCACCCATCCACGGGCACATGCCCACGCGTGTGTGCCCATGACCCAGGGATCCCTGAGCAAGCGTCCGCACAGCTGGAACACCTGGACAGGCTGAAATTCGGTCCCGAGGACCACCCCAGGCGTGGTGGGCACCCACCCTCTCGGAGCTGGGAGCCCCGCCTGGAGGAAGCCCCCTGGCGCTGGTCCTCACTGCTGCTCCGTCTGTCCCCGTCTTTACAGTGGCTAAAGCAGATAGAGGGGACCGAGGCGGCCCTGACCCAGAAGATGCTGGACCTGGAGAAGGAGAAGGTAAGAGCCTGGAGCCGGGCGGGAGGGCCGGGAGGGCGCAGGGACTGTCCCCAGGAGCCCTGCGTGTGCTCTCACGTTCTTTATCCGCGTTTCTACTGCTGTTGCTGTGGTGCCTTCTGGGTAACTAAGTATCACCCATTCGCCTCATTACTCACGTACCATATATTTGGGGAGTCTCTGCTGTCCATGCCTGGTTTAGAGGTTCAGTACCAAGCAAGCGGGGCCCCTGCTGCGAGGAGCCACCCGCAAGCCCGTGGGGCCGTGTGCTCATGCGTGATGAGTGACGGCCCCGGTGCGGCGTGACATAGGGGAGGCACATTGGGGATACGCAGGCTCTCGGCCCAGGGGCTCCGGAGACACACAGACAGGGCTCCAGTCCCCTTCCCGGCCGGGAGAGCCTGGGAAAGACCCTGGACCTTGGATTCCTTATTGATAAATGGGGTTCTGTCCTCACCTCACTGGGCTGTAGGGCTGAGACCCCAGATCCACAGCCTGTGTTCGCACAGCGCTGGGCACATGCGGCACCTGGTGGTGGTTACTCACCAGGGGGCAGTGGCCAGGAGTGCGGGGGGAGGGAGCCAAGCCGGGGATGTCAGAAAAGAGAGTGGGCGAGCCTTCAAAGACCAGTCGCGTTTTCTTAGCAGAAATGAGAGGTCAGGATGGAGCAGGAGGGACGGCAGAGGCCTGGGACCGCGTGCGGTGTGGAAAGAGACTTGGCTGGAATCCCAGGGCCTGGGTTTGTAGACCTACCTGTCGCCAGGCAACTAGGAATCCAGGGCAAGGCTCTGGTCCCCTCGGGCCCTCAGTTTCCTCGTCTATATAATCAAGTGGCTGCAATTC
The DNA here is from genome assembly GCF_054644295.1 of Miniopterus natalensis. Lineage (NCBI taxonomy): Eukaryota > Metazoa > Chordata > Mammalia > Chiroptera > Miniopteridae > Miniopterus > Miniopterus natalensis. The sequence goes on along the minus strand of NC_142081.1, from coordinate 198,582,284 downwards.
GTGAGCTCTGACCCTGAAACCCTCAAATTCGCAATAGAAAGAGATTTGTGATCTGGAGACAAGGTGCTTGTGGGACTGAAAGTGTGACCTGGAGGGCGGGGCAGGGGGCGTGGGGCAGTGGCACTCAGCAGGGGTGGGTGATGTCCTTCATGTCGGGGGAAGAGCTGCCTCTGGGAACTACTGAGACCATCTGCAGAAGCCACGAGGATGTGGCCAGAGGAACAGAGAAGGACCCCAGGGATCTGGGCTTGGGAACTGGGTTGGAGGGGGGACCCCCTCACTGCAGTCAGACACCCCCCAAAGAAGGGAGCCCTGAGGGGCTGTGACAGGCGTGATCCAGGTCTCTGGGCCTGTGAGGCTCCCGCCAGGGGATTCAGACAGGGAGCAAGCAGGGCAGATCACCCCATCCCTCTCACCCGAGGGCCCCAACTTAAATCTCCCGCCTGGGGAGACTGCAGCAGTAGCCAAGGGGAGCAGATAGCTCTTAAGAGCCACACGGGGAGGGTCCCTGTGCTGCTCCCGACCCTGGGCACCTCCTCTGTTCTAGGACCTGTTCAGCAAGCAGAAGGGCTACCTGGAGGAGGAGCTGGACTACAGGAAGCAGGCCCTGGACCAGGCTCACCTGGTAGGACCGAACGTGGGCCGGGCACCTTGGCTGTTTACACTCAACAGCAGGGGCTGTGTTTTCCTCTGGGGCAGAGGCTGCATTTAGAGTCCTGGCCCTGGCTGTGCAGGAGCCATGAAAATGCTACCTCCCCGTTGTGACAGGGGTGACCGCACGGATAAATGGTCGGTTTTTCCAAATCATTCTGATGATCAACTGGCTGGTTTTTTTAGACATGCTCCTTCAATTCTAGCAATCATGTCAGACGAATGAAAAAAACTTTCTAGGTTTGTTTATACTTAAGTATTTATTTCTGCTTAAAAGCACAAAGCAAGGGTTCCTGCAAATAGGAAAGAGAGATAGTCACAAAGGAACACAGAGGTAAAGCTGCTCATCAGAACAGTGACCTGTTGTGAGGGCTTCTGCAATATTGCTTTTTTAAAAAAAGATTTTAAATTGATTTTTAGAGAGGGGAAGGGAGCAGGAGAGAAAGACATCAATGTGAGAGGGAAACATCGAACGGCTGCTTCCTTTATGTCCCCAACTGGGAATCGAACTAGTGATCTTTCAGCGCACCGGGCGATGCCCAACCAACTGAGCCACACCAGCCAGGGCTCATGTTGCTTTTTTGCCACAAGATTGGGCCTGGGTTTCCCGTTCAGGTTTGTATGTCTGCCAGGTGGCTCTGAGGACACGCGAAGCCGATGGTGGGCCTGTCCAATGGTGAGAATTGAGAGTGCAAGGCCCCTCCTTACAGGAAGAAGCAGCTAGTAGACAGAGTCTGAAGCATATCTTTGCCCACATCACTTGTAGTTAAGATCATTTTGCAAAATGGGTTTATATCTAAGAAATGCTGTCAGTAGCTGAAAATGCTCCAATCCCCATTTCGGCGAGCGCTGCACTGACTTCAGCAGTCAGGGAAATGATGTTCTGGGTGGCAGGGCCGCGTGCCGGGCAGGAGCGAGCCAGCAGGTGCAGCCTGCACTCCTTTGTCACTGAGCTGAGTGAGACGGGCAGCCCACAGTGGAGCTTCTGGAACTGGGCGGTGGGGTCCTGCCTAGAAGCTGGTGACAAGGGATCTCCGAGGAGCTGGGCCACTGAATGGAAAAGGACTGGAGCCCACATGGGGGCCCCTCTGCATCCCAGCAAGCAGACTCCTACCTTCTGACTTCCCTGGGTGGCCTCTGGGGTGGAGAGAGGGGAAGGTGGTAATGCCTGTGGGTGGGACTTGGTGCCGGCCTGATGGGCCCAGAACTCCCCCAGGGATTAGCACAGCCATGCTGAAGCCAGAGGAGGCTGCAGGAGCAGGTGGCCACACAGCAGCAGAGGGTCACCTGCACTGACCCCTGCCTTGAACCGCCTCTCGCCTCCTCTTGTCAGTTCCCACCCAGACCGATGCCTGGTCTATGCTGTCTCGGGACCAGGAGCTAGTCCTTAGGAAGGGATGTGTCTGGGGACTTAGGGAGGTGGAGAGGAAGACAACTCTCCCGTTCATCCCCAGACATTCCCATAAGTTGGCTTATGTAAGTGTCTTGCTGTGAAGTTGAAAGAACTAACCTCTCCTAATGACTAAAACTCAGAGCTTTCGCAGGGGCCTTGGCTGGTCCTCCGCCTCTCAGCCTCTTTGCTGACAAAGGGCGTCTTCTTTTTTTAGGGCTCGAGGGTCCATTAGAACATTGCCACTGTTTGCTTGGGTTAAAACTGCATTCCTAAGTAGCCAGCGGAAAACGGAGTGGGAGCGATTTGAGATATTTCTCTCTCTGCACCCGTGATAAAGGGGGACTCGTTCCCAAGCCTGGGACTAAGTCGGAAGCCAGGGATGAAATAAAAACCAGTTGAATCACACATTTTAAGGGGTGGTTATAATTATTTGTTCTTACTGCCCTTGGATCGAGTAAGACACATTCTCAGAAGTGTGTGCACGGGGCTGGGAGGGTATCTTACTCCATTGCCGCGGCTGCCGGCTGCCGGCTGCTCTGCTCTGTCCTTGCCCGGGCTCTGCCGCCCTGGGCTGCAGGGTCCTGGCCAGGGCGCTGGCTGTGCCTGTCCACCTGTTTGTGACTGTCCACTGTCTGTGTCATTTGGGTCATTCAGAAAATCCAGGAGCTGGAGGCCACGCTGTACGACGCCCTGCAGCAGGAGCCGGGCCAGAAGGCCAGCGAGGCGCTGAGCTCGGGCCAGCGGGAGGACCTGCAGGCCGCCGTGGAGAAGGTGCGCAGGCAGATCCTGCGGCAGAGCCGGGAGTTCGACAGCCAGATCCTGCGGGAGCGCATGGAGCTGCTGCAGCAGGCCCAGCAGGTGAGGGCCGTGGCCACTGCCACCCTCCGCCCACTGGACCCCGTTGGCCCACCTGTGCCTTAGTGTCCTAGCACCAGCTGGCCTGCAGAGACATCTGCTGGGACCACAGGCCATTGCAATACCCTCCCAGGACAATGTCCCTCTCCTTTCCAATCATTCCCCCACCTCACTGCTTCCTAACACACAACACAGCACCACCCCTCCCCAAACACCCTCCTTGGCTCCCCATTTCCCAGGGGATAAAGTCTGGGTTGCTTAGCCTGACATACTGTGTGTTTGTGTGCGGCCACCGTCCGAGCCTGACTGGACCACAGACTTTGCAAAGTGGGGACTCCAGAAACAGGCCCGGGCACACTGAGCCATATTTGCTGAGTGGGAGGATGTGCCCACAGGGGTGCTTTTCAAGGTGGGGTCCCTGAGGCCAGCAGCATCAGCACCACCCAGAACTGTGGGGAGTGAGTTTCTCGGGTTTCCCGCCCCCAGAATGGCTCGTCAGAAACTCCAGCAGGGCCCAGCCATCTGGGTTATAGGAGGCCCTCCAGGTGGCAGTGATCTGAGGTCGAATCTGGGCCCTGCAGAAGACGGGGTCCAGCCACGTGCTGATCCCGCTGACCTCACAGCGCTTTCAGTGAGCAAGACCCCGTCTGCAGCCAGGCCCTGAATGCTCGCAGGTGTCTGGGGGTGCCGGCACTTGAGGGGTGACAATGTGCCACTGGGCATATGATAAACCAGAGAAGGCTGTACTTGCCAGGCGCCCGGGGTGGGAGGCTACGTGGAACTGGAGGGAGCAGATTAATAAACCGCCCGAGGGTGGGCACCCCAAGGGACATTCAGCAGGTGCAGTGCCCGGCAGGGTGACCACCTGTCCCAGTGTGCCCCGGACTGGGGGCTCCCAGGACCCTAGGCTTTCTGTGCTAAACCAGAAACGTCCCCTGCACCCTGGGAGAGTCTGGGGTGGACGCTATGGCCACACCTACCCCATTCTTGTCCCCGGCCCCTGCTCTCTCCCGGGGTCTGGCGAAGTAAAAGCATGAAACCCGGTGCCACTTCAACTCCGTGATCCTGCCCCGGGCGCCTCCGTGTCTTGGCCCAGTCTTGATTTTAGTTTAAAGAGAGCGTGCCTTAGGAGCACACGCTGCGTTATTCTATTTCCTCACGCTCCAAGGACAGCAGGATCAGCCTGCACTGCGCGAGGTCCGAACGGCGCTCCTGGGGCCCGAGGGAGCCTCCTGGGGCCGGGGGGCTCTGGGTCTTGGTTCGGCGGCGGGGGTGGCGGTGGGCCCGTGCACACATGCAGGGCTGTCGCTGCCCACTGGGTGTCGCTGCCCACTGGGTGTCGCTGCCCACTGGGTGTCGCTGCCCACTGGGTGTGCAGCGTCTGCGCTGCTCCTGGGTAAACGGGAGTGAGGTTGGAGCCCGCACGTGCCGCTCCTGACGCGTCCTGCGATGTGTTTCAGAGAATCCGGGAGCTGGAGGACAAGCTGGAGATCCAGAGGCGGCACCTGAAGGAGCTGGAGGAAAAGGTGGGTGGTGGGAGCCCGCTGTCCGCTGGGTTTGTGTCCGTGAGACGTCAGCGTGGAGTCTCTCTCCTCCCCTGCCTGCGCCCACCGCCCCAGGTCAGGCCCCGTCTCCGGTCCCCTCTCTGCCCCGTCCACCCCCAAATCGGCACGTCCTAGAAACAAGTAGCAGCTTCGAGCACTTTTCTAGGGGAGAAAAGTGCGGTTTGGGATCAACCTTGTGTAGGGGGCATGCAGATGTCTTTTTTCCTCTCACTAAGGACCTTCTGCTGAGCCCCTCTGCCGCCACCTCCCTAGGAGGGATGGGGTGACCCTCTTTTCTGAGCGATGCACCAGCCACAAACATTGGTTCTCTCCAGGGACCCTTTCACCTTCAGTGACCTCTGTCTGCCAAAGCCAGCGGTGTGTCCCGGGAAGTCTCTTCCCTCCCAGGGAGAAGGCAGCTGGTGTCCAGAGGGCTGGACACCAGAGGGCTGGCCTATCATGTGTGGACACCGAGCCCCATTTGTCTCTCTACAATTATTCCTATTTTATGGGTTAGGAAGCTGAGCCAGAGAAAGATTCGGACACTTGTCCATGACTCCACAGCGAGGAAGGGACAGCGGGGGTCTCCAGGGATGTCGCAGCCCCTGGCGGCCCCTCCACCACGCTGCTGGTTGGGCAGAGAGATGAGTCCTGTTTGGCTCCACACGTGTGTGGCTTCTTTGTCACGGCACCGACCACCTCCCATCCACCTGCCTGGTGGCCATGGATTCCGTGAGGGCAGGGACCAGCTTTTAGGCATCTCGTCCTCCAAAACAGTTCTTGCCGTCATCAAATGTTTGCAGAGTGAATAATACACGAGCAGAGAAAAAAACCATCATTGCACATGTTACGTCACAGAGGTGAGCTAACGTGTGTGCAAAGGGTGATGGGTTCGAACCCCGTCTGGAGGGTCAGCGGGGACAGTGTGCCCCAGGAGGTGATCCTGGCTGAATCTTGAAGTGCGATGCTCAGTGGCCTTGGGGGGGGGGGTTGGGGGAGAAAGGCATCTGTGGGCCTCAGTTGTGTGACGTGGATCTTGTGAGGGAGGAAACCAGCTCACGCCTTGGACAGAGCAGGGCCACCGCCAGAGGGCTCTCCTATAATGAGATGGCAGCCTCTCGGTCCTGGAGGGAATCGACCCCAATGTGCCCAGAGAGAGAGGACGGCTCCTCAGGTGCTGCCCGGGCTTGAGAAGCTTCCTTTGCTTTCTCCCCTGAGACCCGGCTTTCGCCAGGTGCGATCACCTTCCTGGCGCAGTCCCATCACCTGGAGCCTCCGCCTCCAGGTCTGCACAGCCCACGGTGCCCCCGGGAGGGCAGCAGGGGGCCCGCTCTGCCAGCAGCCTGGCAGCCCCGTGGAATTCCGGGTGAAGCCGATCCCTAGCGCTCACATCTGCCAGGTGTCCACCCCCCACACCTCCCGGTTTTGAGGACCCGAGGGCATCTCCAGTGTGATTCACTTGGAGAATTTCTCGCGGGGCCGACCTGGCTTTGCCCACAGATGTGCCCGGCCTCCGCTCCTGGCTTTTCCAGGTGGGCCCTGAGACCCTGGGGGGCTTGCCCAGCTCCCACCTGCCGTGGTACTGGTCACCTCCTAGGGTGCTGTTGAGGACTGAACGAGATTAAATGAGATTAAATAAGATCGAGCATGTGGAAGTTCGAGCCCAGGGCCTAGATAAGGTGGGCGGGCCGCCAGCAGCTTGATGACTGTGTCTGCAGAATGGGTCACAGAGGAAAATATGACAGAGAAGACTTAAACCACACCACAGCTGTACTCGCTGATTAAATGTGGGTGGGAAGAAAGCTCCATCACCATTGTCAGTGATCAGGGACCCCCCCCCCGTCACACCCCACTGGGCGGTCCTTCCTCTCCCCGGGCCTCAGTTTCCCCAGGTGGAAAGCAAAGAGCTAGGTGATTCCTGAAGCCCCTTTTGGCTGTCACTGCCAATGACTGTAAAACTTGTTTAAAAGTTGGCCGTCTGTTTGGATTTTAAATTTTTTAATAAATAATATTGGGAAGCTATTCCCTTCTTTTGGGGGGAAAAACACCACAATGGTTATTTTTAAAAGCCACAGACAATGTGGAGACATGTTTCACCTAATGACCAGCAATTCTTCTTGAACAAAACAAGTCATGGATAAGCTGAGAACAAAAAGCCTCCCCTCAAACTCTTTCCTTCCCTTCCGGCCTTTTGCCTGCTGTCTTCCCTTTGTTCAGAGCACACGAATCTAACGGCAGAAGAAATGGAGAGCAGTGACTCTCTTGAGAGGGGTGGGGGTGGGGTAGGGCAGGGTCACGCCTGTCTGCAGGTGGCACTGGTGGCCTGTGCCTTGGGGTGGAACCTGTCCGGCCCTTTGTGGGAGCCACCAACCCCGACAACAGGGTCCTCCTGGTATATGCCCTGCCCACCCGGGTTCGAGGAGGCCGCATCCCAGCGCCCCAAAGCCCTGCACCCTGGTGTTGACCTCCCCCGTCTGCGTCGATGTTTGGGGTCCCCCACGGCCCCGCGGGACGGCTCTCCCAGGTGGCGTCAGCTCCTGAACCCCAACCCCCTGTTTCTCTTTCCAAACCGAGCCCCGCGTCGCAATTCTTATAAAATGCCGTTGCTGAGTTCCAGGCTACGCTTCTTACACCGTTTCTCTTCTCTTTTCTTTTCTTGCCTCATTTTCTTTTGGTCTTATTTTATAGTTTTTGTTCCTGTTTTTGTTTTTCTCACTAGCATTCATTCTGTGGCCTTGACGACTCCAGTGAGCCAAGAACTCGGGTTGGTATCCTTTCATTTTCAGATAAAAATGGTAGATTTTTAATAAGAGCAGCTCCTGGTGCTGACTAATGCTCCTTGGGAGGAGCATGAGGGAGGTGCGGGCTCGGGCTGGGCTGGGCTGGACTGGGCTGGACTGGGCTGGACTGGGCTGGGCTGGGCTCGGGCTGGGCTGGGCTGGGCTCGGGCTGGGCTGGGCTGGGCTGGGCTGGGCTGGGCTGGGCTGGGCTGGGCTCGGGCTGGGCTGGGCTGGGCTCGGGCTGGGCTGGGCTGGGCTCGGGCTGGGCTCGGGCTGGGCTCGGGCTGGGCTGGACTGGGCTGGGCTGGGCTGGGCTGGGCTGGGCTCGGGCTGGGCTGGGCTGGGCTCGGGCTGGGCTCGGGCTGGGCTCGGGCTGGGCTGGGCTGGGCTGGGCTGGGCTGGGCTGGGCTGGACTGGGCTCGGGCTGGGCTCGGGCTGGGCTGGGCTGGGCTCGGGCTGGGCTCGGGCTGGGCTCGGGCTGGGCTGGACTGGGCTGGGCTGGGCTGGGCTGGGCTGGACTGGGCTCGGGCTGGGCTCGGGCTGGGCTGGGCTGGGCTCGGGCTGGGCTCGGGCTGGGCTGGGCTCGGGCTGGGCTGGACTGGACTGGACTGGACTGGACTGGGCTGGGCTGGGCTGGGCTCGGGCTGGGCTGGACTGGGCTGGGCTGGGCTGGACTGGGCTCGGGCTGGGCTCGGGCTGGGCTGGGCTGGGCTGGGCTCGGGCTGGGCTGGGCTCGGGCTCGGGCTGGGCTCACTGGCCCAGGGCACCCTGAGGTTCCTGCGAGTTCAAGCCCTCAGGGGAGGTGGAAGGCTCATTGCAAAGAAGAAACAGTGCACCTTGGCAGTTCTCTGCTGCCCCTGGACCATTAACTCCGCCGTAGGGTCCACACCAGGGGGGCTTCCAGGGTCAGGGGTCTGCAGGAGCGGGAGGCTGACAGGGGGTCCGTGACCTGCACACAGGATGCCCAGGAAGCCCGCATAAAAGCCACTCTCTCCCTGCCCCTCCCCTCCCACTCCTCTGCCTTGATCCTTAGACTAGTTTATTTTTAAAAAGATTTTTGTTTGGGTTTTTAGAGAGGAAGGAAAAGGGAAAGAGAGAGAGAAACATCAATGAAGAGAGAGTCATTGATCAGCTGCCTCCTGCACGCCCCCTACTGGGGATCAAGCCCGCAACCCGGGCATGTGCCCTGACCCAGAATCAAACCAGCAACCCTTCTGTGCGCAAGGTGATGCCCAACCAACTGAGCCACACCAGCCAGGGCTAGTTGTTGTTTTTTGGGTTTTTTTTTTTTTTTACTTACCACTGTGTTTTTTATTGTTGACACTATTGCGGATGTCCGCCATTCCCTCCCCCTTGCCCACCTCCACCCAGTCCCCAGCACCCCTCCCCTGTTCCCATGCCGAGCTCTGGGACCTCTGGATGGAAGCTGTCAGGCAGCTGGTCCTGCTCTGATTGCTGGGCCCTGTGTGGCTCACCCTGAGCCCCTGCTTTGTCATCAGGCCCTTCCCCACTCTCCCTATTCTGAGAGCCCACCTTGGGGCTGGGGCTTCCAGGGACCCTGGAGTCTAGCATTCTGCCCCTGAATCCATCCCAGCATGAGAGCCCCCGGAGCTCTGGGGATGCCTGAAATGTCCACAGGCTGCCTGTACCCCCAAGTCAAGCTCTGATGCTATGTCCCCATCCTTGTGGATGCCCTGAGCTTGACCCCAGTGCTCAAGGGCTCTGCCTTGCAGCTTCTGTGCCCTGGTGCTCAGGTCTGAGCTGGAAACATGGTCTGTGCTCATTCAGGGTTTGTGCAGTAAGCCAAGGAGTGATCCCAGGTCTCATCAGATTGGAGTGGGGAGCCATGGGGGTGGGAAGCCATTGGGGGTGGGGCTGGTATTGGAGGACAGGCTGCCCGAGTCCTGTGTTCTTCTTCCCTGGATTGTCGGGGAAGGTGTCTCAGTGGGTTCAGCTGGGGGCAGATAAGCCAGGGGCTTCTCCAACCATTTTAACCCTTGGTTCTTGCGTCGTATAAAATTATTTTTTCATTCTACAGGATAGGAAAAGAGCTTATGGAATAAACTGAGTCCCCATGGCAACCCCAACCCCACTCAAACCAAAATTGAACAGCAAAGCAAGCTTTTTGAAGCCCAGAGACTGGACCAGAATTCACGTATACTTGACTACAGCTCACAGGGGAGGCCTTTTGGGTCGACGGCGGGGTCTTGGCCCTGCCGAGCTGTGGATCTCTGCAGGAATGACGAATACTTTGTCAAGCTCTGGGTCACATCGGAGCCCCCATAGCGGCACCTTCATGAGCCCAAGGGCAGAGACCTGGATACCAAGAAACTAAGTGCAATTACTAGAAGCTGCGCAGCAAGAGAGCCTCTGCACTGTCTGGGGACAGGCCCACGTCCCTGCACTGTGCACCTCCCCTGGCCGTGGCATGCATGCCCAGCTGGACACAGGCTGTGTACATATGTCTCCATGAACTATGCCCTGTGCACCCAGAATCTGTCAGCCAGAGGGACTTGCCAATGTCCCTGTGATCTAAATCCAAAGCCAAGCCCTAGTCAGCAAAACTCCTCAGATGTGTGTGCAACTGGACTCAGCAGCTGACAGCCAGAGAGAGATGGGGGCTGGAGCCTTGCCCATATTGGAGGGCGGACCCCAGAGAACTCTGAATCCCATCACTCTCGTGGGTGTGACATGGAGAAAGTCCCAGAGCATGACAGTGCCCGGGGCCATGTGGAGTGAGGACTGAGGAGAGGTGGACCTGGCTCCCACTCGACCACACTGGAACTGTCTTTCATCTCAGTTGTAATTTGCAAGAGGCTGATGAGGAGGAAATGCTGGGGTGTGGAGTGATCCCTGGAGTGCCCGTGGGGACCAAGGCTCCTTCCGCAGTGGTCTGAGACCAGGTCACTCTCATACAACCACGGAGAAGAAGGCAGCCCTCCCTGATCTCCAGGCCCTGAATCAAGCCTCCCAGGAGAAAGGGTAGAGGGGGCAGCCGGGGAGGACAGGACACCGTCTGGTGCGAGTCAAGTCCGTGAGGGAATCCAGAGAAGAGCAGTTACTTTTGGACGCTGTTGCTGTTGTTTCTAGGGTGGGTGCGTGGGTGCGTGGGTGGGGGAACGTTTCCAGCAGAAGGCACCTGCTCACATGTCTGTCATCTCCCAAACTTTTGGAAGGAAGACTTTTGGAATCAGAATAGACTGAGTGAATGAGAAGGCAGCGAGTGTGAAGGAAAGGACAACGACATCTGTGTTGGAAGAAGCAGCGGAAGGCAAGGACGGCTTGACCCCAAGGGGGAGAAGTCACTGCTCTGTGTTTGTTGGGCTGTAAGAGCAATTCTGTGATATCCGGTGAGAAGAACCTTTGGAGAAAATGAAAAAGATTTAAATTCAGGCCACTGAGGGGATTGGCAGGAAAGGGGACCCAATAGAGGAGCCGGAAGTTCTCAGAGGGCAAACCCAAGGATGAAGGACACAGATGGGGCAGCCAGTCAGATGGGGAGGGATGTTCAAACCAAAGCAAAGGACTGGGGGCTCTAAGCACATGCACCGGGACAGCTGAGAAGTCACCGTTCTCTTTTGAAACCTAAACCCAAAGCACCCGCTATGCCAGCCCCCATGACTTACCCACATCTAGTGACCAAACGTGAATGAACTTATGTGTTTGCTTGAAAAACCAGGCTTCTGAGCACTCTGGGTGGTGATGGGAGTGTGGAACCATGTGGCGAGTGAAGGTCATGAGCCGTGTCTGCTTCCTCTGGGGCCGAGGAAGCGCAGGGAGACACCACTTTGCTTCCCGGGCAGGCGGATGCCCCGGAGGCTCGCTCGGGTCTCCAGGAAGAGGTTCCTGTGGCCCCGGGTGTCTCTCCTCTCCACGCTGCAGAGAGTGCGGGAGTGTGGTCCTCATGCCCTGCCGTGTCCATCCTTCTGTCCGCTCACCCTCATACTTGGACAACAGGGCTGGGGGGGCATGGACTCTGAAGGCAGACCCATCCAGGTCCACTCCCAGCCCGGCCACCTCCCTGCAGTGGACACTAGCAAAGTACTTGCCACTCCGAGTCTCAGCTTCTCCAGCTGTGGGGTGGGGTGATGGTTCCCCTGGAGCGCCTCATGAGAGGATCTCTTTTGGGCACAACTACACAGACCACAGCTCTCCCGAGCCCCAGCGGGCGCACCCTCTGCTCCCTTGGCGGGAGGCGTCCTCCAAGGAGACCACCCAGCCCACGGGGACCAGGAGCTGCGCTCTGAGACGGCGCAGGCGTGAGGAATGAAGCTCCCACCGGCATGTCCGGGGCTGCCTGGGCTTAGAAGATCAAAGTCGCCAACGGGAGCCAGCATTTCCTGTGACAGCCCAGACATCGCTTCCAAGGTCCCCTGCCAGGCACAGGCCCGGATCCAAGGGCTGTTCTTCTCAGGGAACCTCAGCGCTCCGGCGGCCTCCGCACCCAGGTGAGGTGCACCCCCTCCGGTTGTTGCGGTGGTTGCCTAGTAACGCAGCCGGTGGTCCACGGTGTGCGGTTTCCAGGGAGCAGAACTACAAGGGCAGCTGAACCCAGGCTCCCTTTCTCCTGCAGAAAGGAGAGGGGATGGGCCCACCCGCATCACCACCCTCCTCACAGATCTGCCGGCAGGATGAGAGGAGAGCCCGGCAGGTTCCGGGCACGGGGTTGGCCACTCGGTGCAGCTTAAACGAACAGCGAGGAGCTGGGCAGAGAGGCCCAGGGGTCAGAGTGCCCGTCCCGGTGGGGACTGTGGTTACCTTGGAGACTTGGACACTGTGCCTTCGTGTGAGCCAAACCCTTCCTTAGTGATCTCATGGTCTTTCTTCCGTCTGGCCGTCCCGCAGGCTGAGGGCTCAGGGTCTGTGACTCCTGCTTTTCCCTCTTGTCCGTAACCAGGCTGTGACCTGCCGGAATCCGCCCGACACTCCCAGTCCAAGCAACGGCCATTCAAAGAGGGTGGGAGATCCCACCCAGGCAGTCGGGCTCCTCCTCCTGGAGGTTGTCTAAGAACCCTTGGGGGCTTCTGCAGACCCCAAACTATGCCCCTTCCAGCTCTGTAGTAGGGTGCAGCTGCGGCCCCTCCCTCCTCCCTCCGCACACCCTCTCTCTGGGGCTGTAACATTTCAAATGGGCGCTCCAGGTTCCTTGCTCTCAGCAACTGTCCTTCCTGTGACCACCCTCAGCCTCGGGGAACCTCGCCCGGGCTCCCTGGGTGCAGAGCCCCGTCCTTACAGCCACTCCTCGGTGATGTTCCCCCCACCCCTCCCACCAGGTCTCCACCCCTGAGAAACCCCGGGGGTGGTTGATAACCCAGGGCAGGCCATCTCTTTCCATCTCCCGCAAATCCAGAGGGTTCATTGCAGTGAACCTCAAAGTCTTAGTTACTTATCTGAAAAGAGTCTGAAGACGCTTCCCCAGGCTGAGGCTCTGGGGCTGCTGCCTTTCACCTGGGGGGCGGGGGGCCAAGGGGGGGAGGATGCCCCTTCCCTCAGGCCTGCATTCCTCTGAGAAAGACTGAGAATGCCTGCTCCCTCCTCCCAGGCTCCTGGGACTTTTCAGTTGTTCCCTCTCCCCAATCAGCTGTCATTTACTCTTCAGGCCCCAGAATCCCCCCGCTGCCTCCGGGCATGTGAGTTCCTCTAGGGTCTGGGAGGATTCTTGCCTCTCAACTTCTGGAGTCAGACTCAGATGTGAACCCTGACTCTGCCCCTTCCCATCTGTGGGCCTGGACAAGCTCCCCCACCTCCCAGCCTCAGTTTCATCATCATCACAGGGGTGCGGAAACTTTTTCTGCCAAGGGCCATTTGGGTATTTTTAACATCATTCTCAGGCCATACAAAATTATCAACTTAAAAATAGCTATGAAAAAGCTCCTAGATTTATTGAATTTCGAGTCCCGCCTGTGGTTGCCTTGGCAGGGCCAGACCAAGCGATTTCGCAGGCTGGGTGTGGCTTGCAGCCCAGACGTTCCCCACCCCACCCCCCGATCTATAAGATGGTTATGATAATGCCCACCCCTAAGGGTTACAGGGGAGCTGGACTAGGTCAGGCCAGCTGCCTCAAGAGGCTGGGCCCTTGGTAAATGTTTGCTGTGCTCGAAGAGCAGTCAGACCTCATTCGGTAGGGGTGTCAGCTTGAGCTCTGCTACTGAAACCTGTGACACTCCAGTGGTCCCGCCTGGAAGGCCATTTCTACCTCCTTGCACGCACTGTTAAGCATTTAATTCCCGGGGATTTTTCCGCGACGTTTTCTGGCTTTGGGTGAGTTCTGGCATGTGGGCTCGTAAATCGAGAGGCCTTCATTCATATTGCATGGCGCTTGTGCCAGTGAAACCCAATCCCCCTCTCATAAATAATCCACCTGTCCTTGCCCTCCTCAAGGGACATTTTCCTACGCAATCTGAAGGCACTGCACCCACATCAAAATCTCCAGAAAGTCGATGTTGCAAACTCACTTCATTGCATTAAGTCTGGAGCCATGAACTATGTCAGGATGGAGCCAGCGGCTACCGGACACTCGGAGAAAACATTCAGCTACGTGGTCAGAGCCCCCAGCAGTGAAGGGTTCGATGTCATGAATGTGGATGTGAAGATCGACACGTCCTGGGTCTTCCAGGATGCAGAGGACAGCAGCGAGGAGCAGGGGCACCTTCCAGAGGGAGTGGCCAGGGGAAGCCCGGACGTGGACACGGGGACGCTCAGGAGGCAGCTGGAGTCCTCTGAGCAGAAGCTGTTGGCAGCTGTGGACAAATACGTGATGTCAGAGTCTGGGCTCCGGAGCAGGTAAAGGTGCCGTTTGGGCCTCTTCTGTGTGTATTTCACAAATCCTGGGGCGTCGGAACCCTGGTAGGATGGCGGGTGGTTGTATCGTTCCTGTGGCCAAGGAAGCAGGCTCACCCATGTCACCTAACCTGCCGTCCTGGCTCTCAGGTCCTTCTCTCTCTCTCCCGTCCCCTACTCTGTGTCACAGGGACTGAGTCTGCAGAGAGGTCTCCTGGGCTCTCTGGCTCCCATCAGGCCCAGCCAATGGGAACATCGAAGGGAGGGGGAAGGGAAAAGTCAAGGCATTTCCCCCTCTCTTCTGCTTGGGGTGACGTTTCTGACTGTGGCCACAACCCACAACCCCTCTGGGGTCCTGCTCCTGCTGGTGGCTCGGCCGCCCCTGGGCCCCTGTATCACCACCTGCTCTGTGTGTCCCTCCAGTTCCAGGCACAGAAGTGGCTGTCAGCAGTTACGAGTCCCTGGGCTGCCCATCGTCTCTGTCGGGCCTTTCAGCCACTCCACCATTATTGCAGCAGACACTCTGTGTGTGTCTCTCACTGCTGCCTCTGAGCTCCCTGTTGTGGGTTGTTTTCCTGATGGAACCAACACGGTCTAGAGGCTGGGCGTTGGAGTCCAGGTCTTGCTCCTGCTGGCTCATTGTTTGACACCTGGGCCAGCAGAATGAGGTGGGCTTTGCCTATAAACCAGAGCAGAAGTGCAGCCTGGGCACACAGTGTGGTCATGGCTGGGATCCCTCCTGACAGGTTCCCAATACTCCAGCAGCCAGTGTCTGGGATTTGTCTGGGACTTGGCCATTTTCTTGTATTTCTCTTCATTTTAATAAAGGCAAGTCATTAAATGTTGTATTTACATGTGCTTTACTTTCCCCCCACTCTTTGTCATACTTTCCACATGAAAAAATTCACGTATCAGAAAAATTATTTTGTTACTCTATGCATTATTCTGTGTGATTGTCCATCTGTCCGCCCATCCTTCCATCTCCCCATCCATCCATCCATCCATCCATCCATCCATCCATCCATCCATCCATCCATCATCCATCCATCATCCACCCATCCATCATCCATCCATCCATCTGTCCATCATTCACCCATCCATCTATCCATCATCCATCCATCCATCATCCATCCATCCATCCATCCATCCATCCATCCATCATCCATCCATCCAGCATCCATCCATCCATCATCCATCCATCCATCATCCATCCATCCATCCATCCATCTATCCATCATCCATCCATCCATCCATCCATCCATCATCCATCCATCCATCTGTCCATCATCCACCCATCCATCTATCCATCATCCATCCATCCAGCATCCATCCATCCATCCATCATCCATCCATCCATCCATCATCCATCCATCCATCTGTCCATCATCCATCCATCCATCTATCCATCATCCATCCATCCATCCATCATCCATCCATCGATCCATCATCCGTCCATCCATCCATCCTTCATCCATCCATCCATCCTTCACCCATCCATCCATCCATCCATCATCCATCCATCATCCATCCATCCATCCATCCATCCATCCATCCATCCATCCATCATCCATCCATTCTTCCATCCATCTATCCATCATCTATCCATCATCCATCCATCCATCCATCCATCCATCCATCATCCATCCATTCTTCCATCCATCTATCCTTCATCTGTCCATCCATCATCCATCATCCATCCATTCATCCATCCATCCATCCATCCATCCATCCATCCATCCATCCTTCATCCATCCATCTATCCATCTATCCTTCATCCATTCATCCATCCATCATCCATCCATCCATCATCCATCCATCCATCCATCCATCCATCCATCCATCCATCCATCCATCCATTCTTCCATCCATCTATCCATCATCTATCCATCATCCATCCATCCATCCATCCATCCATCATCCATCCATTCTTCCATCCATCTATCCTTCATCTGTCCATCCATCATCCATCATCCATCCATCCATTCATCCATCCATCCACCCATCCATCCATCCATCCATCCATCCTTCATCCATCCATCTATCCATCTATCCTTCATCCATCCATCCATCCATCCATCCATCATCCATCCATCTATTCATCCATCCATCCATCCATCATCCATCCACCCATCATCCACCCATCATCCATCCATCCATCCATCCATCCATCCATCCATCCATCCATCCATCATCCATCCATCCATCATCCACCCATCTACCCATCCACCCACTCATTCTACAATCTGCACCCATCCCCAAGAGTCAAATACTAAGGTGTATTAGTTTACTATGACAACCACAACCAAGTGTCACAGACTGAGCAGCTTAAACAACAGACATTTATTCTCACAGTTCAGGAGACTGGAAGTCCCAGATCAGTGCTGGTTCCTGCTGAGGCCTCTCTCTTAAGCTGGTGAATAGCAGTTTTGTCCCTGTGTCTTCATATGGCTATCCCTCTGTGTGTGTCTGTGTCCTAGACTCCCCTCTTCTTATAAGGACACCAGTCACATTGGATCAGGATCCACCCTAGTGACCACATTTTAACTTAATTACCTTTGTAAAGACCCCATCTCCAAATACAGTCATATTCTGAGGCACTGGGGTTAGGACTTCAATGTAGGAATTTGAGGGACACATTCATCCCCTGACATAAGTCCTAGAGGCTAAGAGCTGGGAAGGGCAGGGCCCCAGCCCTGGAAAGAGGAGTGGTGTGGCCAACACATGGCTGTACATCCAAATCTTCCTCCAGATAGATCAGTAGTGAAAACCAGGAGGTCAGCGGGCCTGGGGAAGATGGTGGGACACCTGGGCCATAGGAGACCCCTCCATGTGAGGGAGAGACAGGGATTGGCTGCACTGTGAGTGATGGGGAGGAGGGGACTCTGTGGCTGGGGTCTGGGGTGAGGCCTTCCTGGAGGGGGCATCCTGGACCCAACTATGGGGGATTGTGGGATGGGTCCTCTGTTCTCTGAGGGCAGGATGCATACCCAGCCACGGGGGAGCTGGGACTTGAACCCAGGCAGCCTGCCCAGAAAGGCAGCCACAAGGGGACAACTTTATCCCACTCCCCGAGGGCACCTCCCAGCTCCATAGCACCCTTGTTTGTTGTTAATACTCACAGAAGGATATTTTTTCCATTGACTATTAGAGTGGAAGAGAGTGGAAGGGAGGGAGGGAAGGAGGAGAGAAAGAGATAGAAACATTGATGTGAGAGAGACACAGCAATTGGTTGCCTCCCACAGGCACCCTGACTAGGGCCGGGGATCGAACCTGCAACCCAGGTACATGCCCTTGACCAGACTAAAACCCATGACCCTTCGGTGTGCTCTAACCACTGAGAACACCGGCCAGGGCCCCATAGCACTCTTTCCGGCCCTGCGCGTGGGCCTGTGTTACCTGTCATTCACCAGCGAAGAGCTGTACTCCGCATGTTTCACATCGGTGAGAGTCAGCTGCCTGTGGCCCCTGAAACACACGGCCCGCAGCTGGCGCCTTAGGCAGCGGGCACTCACTGCCCTGCCCTTCTGGAGGCAGGGTCGACGCAGACCCCTGGCTCAGGTCAGGTGTGGGCGGGCCGTGCTCTCCAGAGGCGGCAGGGGGCTGGCTGGCCTGGCCAGCGGCCACAGCTGCCATCCTCGCTCTGGCCTCCGCCTGCGATGCCAGCAGCCTAGCATCACGCACACCTGCTCCTTCTGTGTCCAATCCGTCTGCCTCCCTCCTAGGAGGACAACTGGGGTTGCAGTTCAGGCCCCCCAGATAGTCTAAGATAATCTAAAAATCTATAATCACATCCATGATCTTTTTTGCATTTTACGGTAACACTCGTGCTCCCGTAATCCAGGGATCGGGCCTGGATATATCTGGGGGCCATTATTCAGCCTGCCCACAGCGAGACTAGTCATTTCCTGCTTAGTGTAAGAGTAGGGACAATATCAGCATGAAACACTCTCATACTTAATGTTTCAGGCTGGTCTCAGAAACGAAAGAGAGGCTTTTCTTGTCCCACTTAGATACCACCCCTCTTTATAGTCCGTCAGAGGTACTCAGACTGACTGACCGATGAACCTGGGGCCACTCCTCTCATTCAGTGTGGGAGGGATGCGATTATAACCCACACTCCCTTCCGTCATCTTCGAGACACTCCCCCAGGGCCTCAGAGCTAGAGGGGGGAGGGGACTTTTGGCCTTATTACTAATAATAATGCATCATTTTATTTCATCTTTGCAACAACCTTCTGGGCAAGGTGCAATTACCTCTAGCTTTTACAGATAAAGATACTGAGGGTCATCGTGGTGAATGAGTTGAATGAGTCAGTTTAGGCTCCATGCTGGTAAGTGGCAGAGCCAGGCAGCAAAGCTAGAGCCGCACCTAGGGAAGCAAAGTTGTCCTGGATGAGCAGGGCACCCAGCGTGGACTTGGGTAAAGGAGGGACAATATGCAGGCTGTGCGTGCACTTTGCACGTGTTTCCTGGTTTCTATTAGAGGTCAGATGGGCACATTAAGGAGGCTAAGATACTAGGTGCAAGCAGGTGACAGGCAGGTCTTTGAGGTTCCTTCTCTCC
This sequence comes from Miniopterus natalensis, assembly GCF_054644295.1. Lineage (NCBI taxonomy): Eukaryota > Metazoa > Chordata > Mammalia > Chiroptera > Miniopteridae > Miniopterus > Miniopterus natalensis. The sequence goes on along the minus strand of NC_142081.1, from coordinate 198,563,719 downwards.
CAGTGGGACCAGTAGCCAGACTTTCGCTTCGGGCTTCCAAGACACTCACGCGAGCTTCTTTCTACGTAGCTGTGGTCAGGGTTCTGGTCCAGTCTGGGTACTACTTCTCATGTGACACAGCCTCAGCATTTCCCCAGGATAATGAAAAGGCCTTCACGTGGCTTTGCCATCCCTTCTAGACAATTAGGCCATCTCCAGCTTCTTACTGATACGGATTAATTATTTTAAATGCGGAAACGTTTTTCTGAATTTCAGTCACTTCCTCAGGAGGGATTCATAGAAATATAGCTCAGATGGGAGGCAAAGGGTTAAAAGTGTGACTCTGGGAATCAGACAGCCTGGGCTCTATAATGCTGTGTGACCTTGGGCAGGTCCCTGGCCTCTCTGATCCTCAGTTTTCCGCATGTGTAAAGAAGAGGTAATGGAAGCCACCTGTGGGCTGGTCATGTGCAGATTCATTGAGACGATGCAGGTGTGAGCTTCAGGCTCGGTCCTTCATCGGTGCCACCAGACCAGGGGTTACCGGCTTAGAGATGAGGGTGCTGTTAAGACTCTGATGCATGGTGCCTTCTTAGTCGAAAGAGCTCCCTGAAGTCCATATTATAGACCATCCCTAGAAAGATATGTGTGAATGTTTTACAAAATGTAATTTTGTCAGAATATTAAATTGGCCAGATAACAACACAAAGGTTGCGGGGGTGGGGGTGTGTGCATGAAAACCTTGGGCCGTGTTTACTGCGCCCCGTCCGACTAAGTGCTGCCCTGCTCTCCGGCTGCAGAATCCAGGAGCTGGAGCAGTCAGAGCGGAAGCTCCTGCGGAAGGTGGACCAGCTGAGCGCGCGCGTGGGCCAGGAGAGGAGCGCCTCCCTCCGCGCCCAGGAGCAGCTGGAGGTGCTGCGGGGGGAGCTCGCCAGCCAGGTACGGCCCCCCTTCCTTCCAGGCCTGGTTTCTCGTCCCAGTAGGGGCACCTCATGTGTTCGGATGTGGCAGCAGCTGCAGTTGAGCACAGACAGTGGGAGTGGGGTGGGGTGGGAGGTGGCCAGAAATTCCTGGGACAAGGTCACAGGGCCTCTCTGGGCCTCAACTACTCCATCTGTGAAATGGGATCCCCATCCTGCCCTGCCTGCCTCACAGGGTTCCTGCTGGGAACACTGGGGCGTGGGGGGGGGGGCGGGGGGAGAGAGCGCTGAGTGACCTGTGGGGCTGTGCACTCACTGGGAGCTCTGGGCAGAGGTTCATTTCTGTGGCCTTCATGCCTGACATCAGGGAGCCAGCTCTGGCCTAAGGGCAGGGAGATGACTGAGGCAGGGTCACCACCTCAGGAGCTGGAGGGCAGGTGGGGACACAGATAGGAAACAAGGAACTCAAAGCCGGACCCTGGTGTCATGGGGAGGCGAGGGCGCGGTGTGCGCATGCATGGGGTGGGGAGCTGCAGAGAACTGGCCATGAGAGTCGGGCCTTGCGGGAAGGGCGTGCGAGGCATGGGGAACCACCTAGGCAAAGGCATGGAAGTCTGAGAACATACCAGGACCCGGCAGAGGGTGTGGGTGGGGAGAGGGCGTTGGTGAGACTGGAGGATTCCAGAGGGGCCAGAATGCCAGGGCCACTGCGTGGATCCAATTCTGAAGGCTGCGGGGAGCAGGCTTTGGGGGGTTTTAGCAGGAGAGGCACAGGGGCAGGGTTTTGGGGATGTTCTGGTTGCACAGGAGAGAGAGATGGTGGGGGACAAGTTAGTGCTGTCAGAGAAAGGGGCAGGCAGATGGCTGTGTGACCTAGGGCAAGTGACTTAACCTCTCTGGGCCTCAGTTTCCTCATCTGTGAAATGGGAATGCTATAGCACCAGCACCCTCAAATTGTTACCTGGGTTTAAGTGCGTTAATACACATAAAACACAACAGTAGGCAATTTGATAACCCTGCTGTTTATGTCATTATTAGTGTTTATTGAAATATTGCAGGGGACAGATGATGCAGGGGGGAGGGTGGGTCACGTGTAGGAAATATTGCAGAAATGACAGGACTCAGAGGCAGCTGTGGTGGTGCCCAAAGAGCCCCAGGGGCGCCCTGTCTCTGGACTGTGACTGGCAGGGCAGCATGTGATTGTCCAATCGTGGGCGGACACCCGTCAGCGGGCCATGAAATCAGTTCTGTGAGTCACAACCCTCATTTTACAAACAGAACCGACCAGGAAATAAGAAGGGGCCTCCCGTGTCCGTGTCGGTGTCCGAGCAGGAGCTGTTTGGAGACACTGCATGTGGGCATGTGTATAATGGGGTCGTGGTTAAAATGCATTTCTCTCCGTGGGAGCAGCCAGAGGAGCCCCACAGACGCTGGTTAGCGGGTCCCTGCGGCAGAAGTCAGCACAGGAGGGAAGGCGCCCCGTGAGGGCGAGAGGGTCTTCAGGGCGCCAGGGAGACGCACGGGGGGCTTCCCTCCATACTGAACTTCGGGGCAGAAAGCCGAGTTCGTTCCCCTCCTTGGCATATAGCGCGTCACCATCTGCGTCCCCAGGGGAGTTTTTAACACCAGCTAGAGAGGTGTGTGCGATTCTAGCATCACTCACCTCCGCGGGAAACGCGCCGATGCGCGTGTGGGAGCCGCGCCTCAGCACATGTCCGATTTCCGCCGTGAATCAGACACAGCCCTGTAACCACGGCAAGTTCACAGTGTGGCGGGGGGACGAGGGCCAGAGTGACAGTGAGGGAGATGGTGCGGGGCTCAGAGGTGCCGCGGGGCCCACCCTCTGTAGACACTGAGCCCCTCCCCGCTCTATTCCTGCCTCAGGAAGGCTGTGTGCCCCTGGGAAACACCTGTCAGGAACCCCATTTCCAGGTGAGGCTTGAAGTTCAGAGTGAGGAGGGGACTTGCTCCCGGTCCCTAGGTGACCCCGTGGCCCAGGTACATCCCAGCCCGAACCTCTGACTCTAACTCTCTCCCCGAGGTCCGTGCACTTTGGAGCAGGTTTTGCAGGAGTGAGGCAGGCGCTGCTCTGCCCTGTGTACCTGGTAATGGCCAAACCGAGTTTTGTCCTGTGGTCAGTGTCCCCCGGAAGCGTGTGTCTGTGCCATAGACGCCTCATTCCTGCAGTGACCTGTGTCACTCTGGAGGCCGACAGAGGCAGGCCTGTGGGGACAATGGAGCGCGGAGCACCACCTGTGACCGGATCCACACCGTCGGGCAAACCCCGTTTCCTCACAGGGAATTTGTCTCCGGTGTACGTGCCCCATGTCCTCGAAAACATGCTCAGGCCAAGCCTGCGGGGCTGCTCCCCCGGCTCCTCTCTCACGGGTGCCCTTTGCTTGTTGCTTTATCTTCCGCGGGCGCTCGGCCTGGAGCAGCACCAGCTGCTGGCTGTTGAGAGAATCAACACGAGGGCGAGGGCAGGTCCACCGTGTGCTTAAATGAATTCTGAAAATTAGGCCAGGACTCCTATCTTCACCGCGCGTGGGTCAGCCCGGTCCAGCCCACAGCTCATGGGTGGGTGTGGGTCAAGGCCTAAGAACAGGGTGATGCGTCCTCCTGACCTTGAGGAAACCTTTAACCAGACACGTGGAGTTTTGAATCCCGGCTGTGGTGACCTTTAGCCCTGAGATATCATGCAAGTCATTTCTGAGTGTCCCGGGGTGACAGTAATCCTACCTTACTCCCCAGGGGTGGTCACAATCAGGAGCAGCAGCTGTGACCCCAGCGGGGCCCGCTGACCCTTGGTGGGCCAGCATTAACCCTTGGGCACTGGGCAATGGAGAGGTCTGGGAGGTCCTGGGTGGACTGGGGACCCTGGGGGGGGTCCGGGTGGTAACTCTACACTGTGGGGTGGGGCATTCAGTGGAAATGCCGTGCAACCACCAGAGGGCCCTCTGGGTGTGCGCCAGCTGAGCCCCTCCTACCCCCTGCGCGCTTCCTCCCAAGAACTCAGGCGGCTCCTGGGGGTGCAGGGCCCCCAGCAGGGCGCGGTGAGGCAAAATGTAAGGGGGGGCGCCGAGAAACTCAGTCACCGAGATACATAATATCTTGATGCAACACCGTAATGCGAAAATACCCCACGAGGCACAGACTCCCGAACTTGCAAACAAACACAGGCTCGGGCGAGCCCCGGGGGCCGCTGACGCCCCCCCGCCGCCCCCCGCAGGTCCTGGAGAAGGAGCGCGCGGCCCGGCGGCAGCGGTGGCGGCTGCGGCGGCTGCGGGAGCAGCTGCGCCGCAAGGACGAGGCGCTGGGGCAGCAGGCGGTGGCCCTGGAGCGCTGCCGGCGGGCGCAGCGGCGCGAGATGGGCCTGGTGCGCGAGCAGGAGCGCGCGCTGCGGGCGCAGGTGCAGCGGCTGGAGCGCGACGTGCGGCGCCTCTGCCGCGCCGCCGGCCTCCTGCTGGCCGAGCTGGACGCCCCGGGCCCCGGCCCGGCCCCGGCCCCGGCCCCGGGCGCCCCCCACGAGGCGGCGGGGGCGCGCGCCCTGCAGGCCAGGGCCGGGCGCGAGCGGGACGCGGCCGCGCGCCGGCTGCGGGAGCGGCGCGCCACGGAGCGCACGCTGCGCGGGCAGCTGGAGGAGCTGCGCTGCTGCGTGTACGAGCTGAAGCTGTCGGAGATCGGCCTGCAGAGCCAGGTGGAGGACCTCTCCGAGCAGAACAGGAGCCTGCGCGAGGAGCTGGGGGCCCGGGCCCAGGGGGAGAGAGGGCGCGGCGCGGCCCCTGCCGGTCCCTGCAGCCTGGTAAGTGGCCACATCCCAGAGCCCGAGTGACTGCTCTTCTCTAACTTCCTCCTACAGCCGCTCGGTTCAGTCACTGACTCCCCCACTCCCGGTCTTCCTCTCCCCCCCCAACCCCACCAGCCTGGTCCACCAGTCCCCATCCCACGCAGTCCTCTACCCACCCATCGACCCAGCCAGGCCTCCTCGCCCACCACCCACCCACTGCCTGCCGGGCGCCATCACCCCGCTCACCCTACCATCCGCTTCCAGCCACTCTCCAGGCAGCCGCGCAGCCTCCCTTTCACACTCATTCTCTGTCCCGCTGGGCATCCGTCCATACCCAACATTTAATCAGTCCCCGCCGTGTGCCAGGCCCGGGGCTAGATGAGCTCCTGGGTAACTGTCCTGTGCTGTGCGTCTCCCCTGACCCAGCCCCTCCCTGGGAAAGCAGTCACCGCCTTCCGACCCCCTCACAGCACTGAAGGCGGTGACGGTCCCCTGCATGGCGCGCTGTGTGTGCACCTTCCTTTCTCCACGAGACTGTGAGCTCCTCGAGGGCAGGGCCAGGTCTGATGGGTCGTCAGAGCCTCCACCCAGCAGGGGATGCTGGAGCTTGCCAGGCCTGTGCAGCAGGGAGCACACAGGGGTGGGACCTTCTGGTTCTCCTAGTCACTAGCTGGGTGACCTTGGGCAGGTTTCGGAAGCTCTGGAAGCGAGGGCCGAGGCCATTTATTTATTCATTTGACTGATGGGAAGGTAAAAACTTACATGTAACATACTCCTGCCCTGAGCTTGGCACCCTCCTGGGTGTTTCAGAGGCATTGTTTCAGTTAATGCTCATGAAGACTGTGAGGCAGGTGCTGTTAGCGTCCTCGATGCACATATGAGGAGGCTGAGGCTCAGAGAGGTCGTGCGTTGGCCTGTTGTCACACAGCAGTACGAGGCAGAACTGGAATTCGGCCCAAATATGTGAGTCCAGAGGGCTTTGTTTCTTCCGTACTCAGCTGAAAAGAGAGAGCTAGTTCAGCCTCCTCCAAGGGCTCAAGATCCCTGCTTCTCTCCACTGGGCCAGTTTGCATTTAAGGGAAAATCAGTGAGCGACCATAGCTCAGCGACATTGATCATTAAAAAAAAAAATCAAATTTATCTTCAGACCAGACAATCTATTTCAAATGAACTGGAACTTTAATTGCTCGGTGTCTCTCAGCACGATGAACTGTGTGTGTCCTGCCTGGATCGTTTTAACAGTGAGCTCACCTGTGGTCTGTTTTATCTTTTTACTGCTTCATCCCCTCCTGTCATTCTTCTGCGTGTCCTGCTCGTCTCCCTTCGTTATGTTCACTGGATAAAAGGAAACCTGTACGTTCAATGTTGGCACCGTACTGTAATTCTGGAAAATAAATCGTGTGTAGATGGAAACTGTCATTTAGAATCCTCTCTGTGATTTCCCTAAACACGACTTTAATTCAGGCTGTTGGCGTAAGTCATCCCTCCCGTCTGCCTCCCCGCACGCCGCTCAGTCCTCCCGCCTGGGAGAGGGTGGGGACCTAAGTAGCTAAGAGACTCCCGCCAACATTTGGACGTTGTGTGTTCCCGTTGAATCCTTAGAACAACCTGTGAGCCAGGTGTCGTGATCTCATTGAATAGATGGAGAAACTGAGCCCTGGGATGTTAAGTGACTTGGCCACGGGCACCCAACTCCGGGCCAGCAGGGGACATGGGCCAGAGTGGAGCTGTGACTCCAGGCTGCAGCCCTTACCTGAGTTGCCAGGGCCAGAGCTGGCCTTGAGTGTGGACAGTGTCAGTGGCTGGATTCGGTACCTGTGTGCCCCCAGCTTACATTCCCTGTGTCGAGGTCCACCTGTGACCTTCTCGATGCCCCCAGCTCATGCTCTCAAGGCTTTGCTGGAGGCTGCTGTGCACAGTCAAAATTCCCTTGAAAATTCCCTAAATGGCCCATAAAGTGCGGTCCCCAGCCAGTCTGCCTCTAGCATAGGGACAAGCCAGCCCCTCATCAGCAGGGAGCAGAGGGAGGGGCAGAAGCTGCTGTTTAGAGACTGGGGGGTAGAAAATGTGAACCTTAAACATTGGAGCTGCACGCAGCGGGGTGAGCCACGCGCAGTGCGAGAGGCGGTGGCGATTCCAGTGCAGCTCTGCCTCTCAGGGCCCGGGAACCTTCGGGCAGGGTCCTGGACCTTTCCGTGCCTTAGTGTTCCCGGAGGGGCCTGTGGTCATGAGCTCCCCCATCACGGGCTGTGATGGCCCACGGGGACCGGGAGCACTGCAGTGGCCTCTGGGAGGGGCTGTCCTGGGTCTGTTCTCCTGGCTGAGGGCTGAGAGCTTCTGCCTCGGTGCCCGGTCGGCCTACAGGGGCAGGTGAGGCGGGCGAGGCCCAGCCTGCTCCAGCAGGACCTCATCGTGATTCACATCTGCGAAGACCGTGTTTCCAAGTAAGGTCACAGGCGCAGTTAGGGCCTGACCGTCTTTTAAGGAGACACAATCCAGCCACAACCTGCGGTTACAGGGCAGGTGATGGCCCCTGCCTAGCTCCTCTGCCTCACCTGCTTCGGGCAGCAAGCTCTCCCTGTTCTGGCCTCCCGGGCCCTGGGCTTCCTTCCTCCTCACAGCCCCAATGCCGGCCACACTGGGCAGGGCCTCGGGGCGGGCGCTGGGTGACCCCTGGGGAAGGCCAGGTGCCTCGGGCTGCCTCAGCAGCATCCCCGAAACACCCAGGCGTAGGGAGGCCATCATGGCAACAAGCACAGTGTAGGCGCTGGACCCGGGTCAGCCTCTTGTGGTTCCCCTGCCTGTATGCCGTCCCTGCACGAGAAGCTTCCATCGCCTCCTCCCTACAGCCACCCAGGAAGCCCCTGCTACCTTCTCCCCATTGGGTGGGGATGTCATTTCCTCTAAGAAGACTCCTCTGACCTCACGTCACCTCCTTCTCTCCTCGGTGCCCCTGCAGCCACATGACCCGCCTCTGGTGGCCCTAATTCTCACTGGGACAGCCCTGGCTGCCTTTCCTCCACAGCTGTGCCTTCTTCACTGTCACCAGCTGGGTCTGATTGAGCCCTAAACCTGGGCCCCTGGCTGCGGGCTGTGAAACACTTGGCGAGCAAGTGACTCAGGGAACAAATGATCGTAAGGAGCCATTTGCTCCACAGCCCCTGGGAAATGGAAACTTCCAGCGGAAGGGACCGCCTCAGGGTGGCAATGCTGGGAAGATGCTGGGAAGCGAGGTGCAGGAATTGGGAAGCTGGGGGCGGGGCGGGCCCCAGGGAAGTGTGCGTCAGATAGAAAATCATGACAGAAGCCGGCATTTATTGAGTGCTTGCTGCATGCTTGGCCCAGCAACCAGCTCCCTACAACAAGCTCCTGAGGTGTTAGGATTACCGATCTTCATTTTGCAGATGAGGAAACTGAGGCAGGGAGGTACTGTCACTTGCCCAAGGAAGGGACCTGAAGCAAGGTGCACACTTCTTCACGGCTGCTGGCTGCATCTGATGTGCTCTGGGTGTTGTGGTGTGAATTATGGTGGCAGTCACTATGAGAAAATGTTATTTGTTTCATGTTTGCAAAGCAACTTCCCAAACAGAACGCCATTGGTGCTGGCAGGTAGCCAGGCAGGAATCACTGTCCTTGTCCCCAAACCTACAGTCCAGCTGAGGCAAGGCCTTGCCTGGGACCACGCACTTTACAGTTTCTAGAGCAAGTTGCTCGGGGCCCAGGTCCCTGAGGAATGGGCCACTCCAAGGACAAACCCCGACCTGGGGAGGAGCTTGGGGTCGGTGTTTCTGCTCAGGGTCCTGGGTGAAAAGAAATGAAAAAGGACTGTGGTTTGCCAGGTAAGCAGGGCCCATTGTAGATGTCACCTCCCTCCCCTAATGCTTTTTAGCAAGTGTGCACTGGGCACCTGCCATGTCCCAGGCACTGTGCCAGGCTCTGGGGCTGGAGAGGTGACCCTGCTCTTCCAGAGCATGCAGGAGAGACAGACGCAGGTGCAGACAGTGGCAATTGGGTGGCTGACTACTATAGCAGGGGACGCCAGAGGCTATGGCCTGGCCTGGAGGGTAGCAGGGAGGCTGACACCAGGAGATTAAAAGTCACAGTCTTTAAAATGTCAGTGTCAGGCTGTTATTTCAAAGCTGAGACCATGCTCTGGGTGACATCGGTATCAGAAATGCTGGGCACTCCCCTGGCCTCTTTGCCCCCCCTCCCCCAGTGTGAGTAGGGCGACCCCTGGTGGTGGTGACAAGAGTCTTTTCACTGTTTAGGGAGCACCGGCAGCCCCTCCCTGTCACACCTGCGTTCCAGCAGAAATGCTGTTTCACATTTGTCACTCACTCCGGCAGCAAGCGAGGGCTTTAAAACATCGTGTCAATAGTGTAGAAAAATAAAACAGGCAAAAGCTACGAACATACAGCTCATGCGAAAGGCCGGACGACATGGCCGCTAGAAATCTTACACAAAAAGGTCAGCTCCGGTTCCCTTAGTCAGAATTACTAAGAAGCAAAACCTCGAGCCTGCATTTTATTCTGTATACGTCGCAAACGTTAGAAGAACCTCCGCACTTTTTATAGCCGGTAAACATCGGACACAACCTACACGTCCGATGCGGGGGCCGGATTTGGTAAGGTAAGGCGGCCCTTATTTCGGGGGCTGCTAGGCAGCCATAAAACCACGTCGCAGAAGAACCTGCTGGAAAATGATCCTTCAAAAACATCAAAGGAAAAAGCTCAAAGCAAAAGCTGACATTTGTAGAAACAGACTTTTGGATGAATTGAAACGTCTGTGCAGAGAGAAAAGCCCAGAAGGACAGCGCCTAACACACGAATGACATCTGGATGTCACTGAGTTCCTTCTTTTCTTTCCTGTGCTCATCTTTCAAAATAATTACACATAAAGCTAAGACCACGCGAAGTTACGGGAAATGCTCCCGTGAGTGCGGAAGGGCAGGGGGGTCGACAAGGCAGGAGAGAGGTGCGGGAAGGGGGGAGAAAGCGGGGCTCCAGTCCAGAGCCCCGAGCTCCGGTCCTGTCCTTCCCCGGTCCTGTGCTGTGTAACCTTGGGCAGGTCAGTCTCCTTCTCTGAGTACTGATTTAGTGACTTGTGAAATGAAAGGGAAGCAGCACCAGCTTTCAGGATTTCCCCCACTGGGCGGCACCTCCTTGGCTCTGTGTCTGTTTTTTGCATGGGTTTGTCCCCAGCCCCACGACAGGGTTTGCCACGTAGTAGTTGCTCAGTTAAGTCTTTGTTAAACTGAATTGAAGGGAACTCGGGTATTGGAATAAAATCCAAGTGGAAATAAACGGGAACAACGGTGGCCTTGGACACCGCCCCGCGCCCTCTCCTTTCCGTCTGTTCGGTTCTCAGCCCTCCCCTCCTCTCTCCTGCGGCTCAGAGTTTCTGTCTCTTCCCTTCTCCAGCCTGGGCCCTCGGGCTTTTTTCTTTCTCTCCCCCACCTTCTCTCTCTCCATTTCTTCTTTTCTACCTCGTTCCAAAGGTGATTTTAAGCTGCTGACAAAATGTTTATTTCTGATCACGTGGGGACCAGATGGGTAAAAACAGGAGGCAGCTCGCAGGGGGCCCTCGGCGAGCAGCCGGCTGGCTGGGTGCGGAGCAGGATGCTGGTGCCCAGGCCCCTCTGGTTGCGGTGGGTCTGGGCTGACTTTGGTACTTGCTTAAGCTCCTGGGAGATTCTAAGGGGTGACCCAGGGTTGAGATCCCTGGTCTGGGAGGAGAGTGGACATGACACCAACCGTCTCCTGGACACTAGGTCACAGACTTGGGTGTGAGGAGGAGATGCTGGGAGGGAGGGAACAGGACTAATTTGGAGGAGAACAGGGTTTTGGCCTTTAAGCTGAGGCCAGAGGGGCGCAGGTTAGCTGGGCAGAGGGGGCTGGAAGAGAGGTGCCCACGGCAGGCACCAGGTGCAAGGCTCTGAGGTAGGAGGAAGAGGGTCTGTTCGAGGACAAGAGGTGGGAGGCAGGTAGATGTTGAGGCCAGAGCAGGTGGGCGCTCCTTCAGCACAGAGGGGAGCGTGGAAGGGTTGGAAGCAGGAGAGCCACCTGCCCGTTTCTAGTTCAGGGGGACCGCGGGGACGCTGATGTGGGAGGGAGCGGCTGAGAGCGAGGTGTGTGGGGGGCTTTGCCCAGTGAGCAGCAGACAGTGAATACCCCCCCCAGGAGGACATGCCAGCCAAGCAGAAGGAACAGCATGTGCAGGGTGCAGAGCCAGGGCCAGGTGGGGGGAGGGCTGTGGGAGGGAAGGAGGCACTGTGAGTGGAGCCAGGCGAGGGGGAGGAGTGTCGGGGCGGCCCTGGACAGCCCCCGGTGGCCTCCAGGGCCTGATCTTAGCGCTGGAGCTGAGCCTGGAGCCCAAGGGAGTCAAGGGAGGCTCCGAGCAGGAAGCCTGGCTATGAGTCCATGCCGGGGTCCCCTGGGAGCAGGGGAGGGCCTGGGGGACAGTTGAGGAGGGGATGGGGCATTACCTGGTCACTTCCCTCTCCCCTTGCCTAGAACAGCACCTGGCACATAGTAGGAACTTAGTAAATGTTTGCCCACAGATGCACTAGTGAGTCTGGAACATCTGCCTTTCTGAGGGTCTATCTGTGCATTCAGCTATCACACACATGTTCGGCACCTACTGTGTGCTAGGCTAAGGTGAGGGTGCAGACCAAATGGAGCCAAGTTCCCTTCCAGAAGGAACTCGAGGCCTGGTGGGGGCAGGTGGGCAGTAGACAGCACCCGTTAGAACTGGTTAGAAGTAGCCCGGGGCAGGGGACCATGTGGGTGGTGGGTCAGAGCTGAGTTTTCTGTGGGCCCCGCACCTCCTGCAGCCGCAGTGAAGGCGCCGTGGTAATAGTGCCATGCAGGGGAGATGCCTCACCACGTACCACTTGCCTTGGGGAGAGGCCAATCCAGGGAGCGCTGCCCAAGGACACCAGCCATAGCATTTGTACTTGTTCGCAGTTGAGGGACAGAACTGCACAGAGTCCCCCGGGGCAGGTGCCCACCTCCGCTGGTGGGACACAGTGGGGACAGGAAGGAGAGGGTCCCAGAGCCCAGAGGCATCTCAGCTGGACAGACAAGCTCCTGGTTGCCTGGGTAATGGAGCCTGGTGCTAGCAGAAGGCAGGCTGGGCTGTAGGACCAGGAGCATGGACAGGGCTGCAGGCCAGGCCTCAGGCCTCTGCTCCCTAAGTCTCCGTTTCCTCTGAGCTGCCTCCTGGGGTGGTGGGAGGGACACACGGAGATGGGCTTGGAGTGGACATTCAGCTCTCCTGGTTCCTCTGTCTTCCTGCAGGATGCCCTGGGCTGTGTTCAGGATGAGTGGCTGCTCCTGCCCCAGGAGGAGTTGCTGGCGGCCTGCGGAAACCCAGGCTGGCAGACTCCTGTCCACTCCCATGGTGCCCCAGGACCTCGGGCCTCGGCAGGTATGTGGGAGCCACTGTGTGTGGGACGTGGGCGTGGGGCATGGGGCATCTGTATGGATACCTCCTGACGGGCTAGCTCACCTACAATGTCCTGATGATGCAGGGGGTGGTCATCTCTGCTCTGCAGACGGGAAGCTGAGGCTCAGAGAGGGGGTGACACACAGCTGGTAAAGAGGGGATCAGAGTCCTCAGTGCCCATGCCACGCGTGCCAGCATAGGGCAGCAGGGGTCTCTCAGGCGGAATTGCCCTCCCAGAAAACCATAATGACCGGGAGCTTTTCAGTCCCCACCCTCACCCCAGTGACAGCCCAGGTGCCGGGTCTGGGAGCTGCAGGAGCTTAGAAGACCCTCGTCCCTACCTTGTCCCTGATGGGAACCTATATCCCTGAGGACAGCCTAAGCCACAGCCTCCAGGGTCCCTTCGGCATAAGCCACTGCTCTCAGGAGCCCCAGAGCCCCTGTGTCCATCTGGGTCCTGTGGCTACTCACCGTCCTCCAAGGCCAAGTGCTGTTTAGGGAGAGGGGTCATTTACACCCACCAGCACTGCGCACTGCCCTCCTGTCCTGTTTCTGGGAAGCGAGCTGACCGGTCAGACAAGGTCAGACTCGTCCCTGCAGAAGGGCATGGGGTCTGTCTGGCAGTGAGCCTAGGAGTCAGCTCCTCTGTCCACACGCCGACCGTGGGGCTAGGGGCTGGGATTGCGACCCTCTGTGGCCCACAAGGAAGCCGGGAAGAGAGGTGTCATGGATTTTGTCACCTGAGTGAGTGAGTTCTGTGGTCAGAGGAAGTGGCTGCCAGAGCCATATCCGCTTCTCATTGGGACGGTCATTTCCTATCTCTAAGTCTCAGTGTCCTCACCTGGTGGGCAATGGTGATCATCAGGCCATCTGTGGGGACTCGAAGGCCTTGAGTCGGTGAGCAGTGCCATCAGCTCCCAAAGCAGGGGCATGGCCACTGGTGACAATCCTGGGAAGGCTCCTAGCAGGGTCTTTTTAACCCTGGGGGTCCTGTCCCTTCCCAGGCCAGCCCACCGAGGGGCCCTGCCCCCGGGGCAGCGTCGGGGCTGGACGAGGCCCCTCTGTGCTGGTACCAGGCCTGGAGACCACAGCTGGACTCCTGGGAGACCTGGCGGGACCCCACCATGGACAGGTAAGGCCAGAGGCTTTCTGGGTGCCCGGGGTGCCAGCTGGGCCTGACCAGCCTCCTGTGTGTGCCCATCATGCGGAGGGGGGAGAAGGGGTTAAAGACACTCTGGGCTTAGAACATTCTGGAAATGGCTGAGAGGGAGATTGAGGAGATGGAATGGATCACCCTGACCTGGGTGGGAGAGAGCAAAAAGGGCCCCAGGCTGAGTGCCGGGCCCGGCTGCCACCTGTCGTGCTTCATCCCTAGGAACCGTGTGATTAGCTGTGGGGTGGGAGCCACAACCCCCCTCTGGAAGCAGGGACTCCACGGCTCCAAGAGCTGCTGTGATTCCCGAGGCCACACAGCCCTGGGGTGGACCTGAGCTCTGGCTCCACAGCCCCCCCAATCCCCGAGGGTCAGGAGCCCGGTCCACTGGCCCTGCCGGGCTTCCTCTGAACCACAACTTCCTCAGCTTCTGTTTTCCTGCATGTGAAATACAGAGATGCTCGAGCAGAGCTCGGCCCACTAGCCCTGGCGTGGCCCTGTGGCCTCCGCAGAGAGGGTCCCCCCTGCTTCTTTGTTCACTCATGGCCTGTCCCGAGGAGCTGCGTGTGTGCGTGTGTGTGTGTGCGTGTGAGGTGTGGCTGCCACACCCAAAGCCATCCTATGGGGTTGGGAGGGCTTCTTGGGAAAGCTGGACCCTGGCTGCACCCAGTGGAAGGATGGAGTTAGACAGACAGGACGACAGGGGCAGGCAGGTAGGAAGACTGGCCAAGCTGTGGGGCAGGTGGCCACGGTCACACGTGAGTGAGCCCAAGACCCCTCTCCCGCCTTCCCAGCAGGCCGAGGCCCCAGCCCAGCCTGAGTCTGTTCTGCGAGCTGGGCCAGTCGTGCTCTCTGGATAAACGAACCAAATAAAGAGAATATTAATATATATGACAAAAGATCTATGGAGCACCTCTGTGCCCGGTGCTCTTCCAGGCCCGGCTCCCTGCCCTCGGGCAGCCCATGCCCCACTGCCCACTGTGACGCTGGCCACGGTCTACGTCTGTGCTGTGCTTACAGCAGCCGTGAGCCACGGCTGAGCACTGGATGTGGGCTGGGGGGCTGCAGGACCCAGTGCTAACTTTCATTGCATTGTTTCCCGTTTGAGAAGCCCCATGTGGCTGTGGCTACCGTATTGGAAGTGCGGGGCTGCCGGGGGGGTCACAGCGTCACACACTAACTGTGATGGGGACGGGAGGGGCTGAGGGGGTCACAGCATCGCACAGACTGTGATGGGGAGGGGACGGGAGGGGCTGTGCGGGAAGTAAAGTGGGTCAGTGGGCAGAGGGCGGTGGAAGTGCTCCGGGAGCCCTGAGTGAGGAAGTTCTGTCTGCGTTGAGATGTGATGAAGCGAGAGGTGAGCCATGAGGGGATCTGGGGAAGGACATCTGGGCAGAGGGAGGAGCAGGTGCAAAGGCCCTGGGTGCTGACAGGGTGGAGCGTTAGGAAGGCCTACATGGCTGGTGAGGAAGCCCGGACATCAGGAGATGGGGCCAGAGGGGTGCGGAGGGGACACGTGGCAGGAGGGGCTGCTTCACGCCTGTCGTCTCTCCCACCCCCAGCCTGGTCCGGCCGAGCCCAGCTTGCACGAACAGACTCTGCTTGTCATCTGTGGCTGCCCCTCGGGACAGTGTGCGGCCGGCTCCCTTCTCCCCGCGGAGCTGGCCTGGGTCTCGGCGCAGAGGCCACCAGCCGCCCCGGCCCCGGAGCCCTTCCTCCTGGTGCAGACGTCCACATTCCCTCCCTGGGACCCCGCCGGTGACACGGCTGTCTTGCTGCTCCAGGAGACTTCTCCAGAAGATCTCCAAACGCAGCAGGTGCCGGACGCCAGGCCCCTGCCTGCTCCCAGAGCCAGAGGACAGCCCTGCTGGGATCACCACCGGACAAGGGGCCGCGATGCCCCCCTCTGCCAGGAGTCCCCGCAGACTTTACCGCACAGATTTCCTGGGACAGGGCCGAGGGACCTAGATGACCCTTGGAAGGAGGGAGGAGGAGCCCTAGCACTGAGCCCCGAGGTCTGGGGGATGAGGAGGACATGGGACAGGAAGGAGGAAGACCTGGGCGACGGGTGCCAGCGGGGTCAGGAAAGCCAGGAGGACCCGAGCCTGGAGGGCAGTGCGGGCGCCCTGGAGGGCCTGCAGGACCCGCACGGGGCTTTGGGGTCCCCGGCCGCGGCCTCCTGCCCTCGGCCCAGGCGGGCGCGTCCCCTACCTCTTCTGCAGGGCGCGGCCTCTGTGTCCACCGAGGGTCCTGAATCGCTGAGCAGGACGCGGCCGGCGGAGGAGCACGTCTGGGGCCTCCTAGGAGGGCTTTCTTGGGAGGAGGAAGGGGCCCCCTCAGCCGCCTTCTTCAGGGCTCACGGTGCCAAAGGGCCGTCTCCACCCGGCGCTCAGCTCCTCCCAGAGCAGGATGGAGCCACCGGGAGAGTTCAGGGCCAGGAGGACAACCACGCGTGGTCGGAACACGCTCTGCTGCCGCTTGAGGGAGGTCCTGGGGATGGAGGGCCAGGGGAGGAAGAGAGGGCATCGCATCCGGAAGGGTCCAGCCTGGGCTCCAGGGGATGGGAGGCCAGGGAAACACTTTCCTTAGCGGAGGAGGGAGGTTTGCCTCTGTCTCCCAGATTCGCCTTATCACCCGAGGGAGCCGAACCCGCCAGGCCCCCAAGGGCTCCACGCAAAGGACGCGTCCGATCTGCACTCACAATAGATGCATTTGCTGAAGAGATGGAGGCTTGCTTCCGGCTGCTGTCCACCCTGAAGCTCGGGAGTGGAGGTCGTGGGCAGGGAGCTCCCACCGAGGGAGGGGACAGGAGCTTTGCTGGGAGACGGCACGGTGGCCAGGGGCACGCTGGTCCTCGGCAGGGTTTGGATACTTGTCCTGCGAAGGAAGCAGACCCTGAGGAGAGCTGTGAAGATGTTAGTCCAGGAGAGACTGAGGCCCTGGGAACCGGCCAGGTTCTCTCAGGGTTGGGGCCTGATTTGGGGGACCTGTGCCCGGGCCCAAGGGGAGCCTCCGAGTGGGGCCAGGACCTCCATCAGCCACCGAGAGCCCTAGAGAGAGCCAGAAGAAGGTTTCGCCAGCTCGTTTCTGGACTGAAGGAAGAGAGAAGCAGAGTTTTACACGAAAACGCCCAACTTCAGAGAGATCAGGAGAGATGCCACCGAAAAATGCGTGCCCTCCAGACAGAGAGGCAGAGAACCGCGAACAGAATATCCGCGCTCGAGCAGGATAACGGCGCGCTGTTAGGAGACATCTCTCGCCTAAGGAGGGAGCTGGACCAGTACTTGCAGGTCATTGCTGACCTTGAGGACTGCAACGGGAAAAGTTACAGCAAAATTTCTGAGCTGGAAGAAGACAATGAAAGGCTGAGGGGGTGTCTGGGCCAGCTGCAGAGGGCCATGTCCCAGAGCACCCGCAAGTGCAGAGGCCTCGTGCAGGACGCCGCGCAGGAGAACCGGGAGCTCAAGGCGCTCATCTCGGAGCTGGGGCTCAGCTACAAAGAGCTGATCAAGGATGTGGTGCTGGGGATAGAGGAGATGATCGGGGCCCTCCGGGGCCAGAACGCCCACCTCCTGCGCAGGATCCAAGTCCTGGAGAGGGAGGTCGCGGTGCGGATGAGCACAGACGCGGGGCGTTTGCGGGGAGCGGAGGAGCACCCCCAGGGGAAAGGCAAGGTGGACAAGGTGGGGACTGTAGAAAGGGCCGTGCAGGTGACTCCGCTTTCAGACCAACTGACTGTGGGAGTCCACGGGCCACCCTTGGAGAAGGAAACGGGTCTGGCCAGAGGGTGGATGGGACCCTCCTCAGGCGCAGAGAACCCCAGGTGCCAAGCGGAGACGGCTGCTCCATCGCTGGTCGGGAGAAGTGCGGATGTGTCCGGTGCGCTGCAAGGGGACATCGACGGCATGGGAGTAAGAGAGGCACGTCTGGGAAAAGGGGAGGAGAGACCGCAGCTTTCTGAGGACCGAGGGCCAGCTCCGAGGTCGCCCAGCAGTGGCCCCCAGGTAGGTGGACTCTGCACAGCTGCTTCATTGTCCCCTTGCTAACTTTCTAGACTGTTGCCCACCCCCTACTCAGGGAATCCTCCGGCAGCCCTGTGAGGGAGGGACAGTCACCGCCTCCATTTATCGGGGGAGAAAACAGGCCCAGAGAAGCTGAGTCACTTGCCCGAAGTCACACAGCTTACTTAGGAGGGGGTTTGCTGGGACTTGCACCTGGGAGGTCTGGCTCCAGAGCCCTCATTCTCCTGTGCCACGTAAGACGCAAGCCCGCCCCTCTCCGTAGGCCGTTCAGATCGGTGTCTGGTGGGCGCCTTTACACTCCAAGGTCAGGGCTTGTAGGTTCGGATCTAGGGGTCTTTTGAGCAGCCTGAGTTGTAATTCTGCCCACTGGGGCTTGAGAAGGGCCGTGGAAAGAGCCGTGGGCGTTAGGACTTGATCAAGCAGGGTTCGAGCCCAGGTCTGCACTGGCTACACCTGCCACTTTGAGTCGGGATGGGGTCTTGGGAGTCATTTCCCTGACCTGTGGACAACACTTGGATTCCGGGCCCCTAGGATGAAAAGCCTGTGATAGTCTTACGGTGGCCTTGAGTGTCGGCGGGTATTTGGTATTGAGCCCTTTGTATATGTTCATCTTTTCTGTATCTGTCTCTCTTCCTCTCAACCCCCGTTCCCTTCCCTCCCTCCCTCCCTCCCTCCCTCCTCCTCTCTCAGCAACTTTATCAATCATTTCAAAAGATTACCTTTTAGCCCTGGCTGGTGCTGCTCAGTGGTTAGATGGTTGTTCTGCACACCGAAGGGTCACAGGCTCAATTTCTGGTGAAGGGCACGCGCCTGGGCTGCAGGTTCCCCTCGGCCGCCTTTGGGGCGCGTCCGGGAGGCAGCCCCTCGCTGCGTCTCTCTCACATCGATGTTTCCCTCTCTCCCCCTCCCTCCCTCCGTCCCTCCCCTCCACTCTCTCTAAAAATCAACGGGAAAAATATCCTCAGGTGAGGGTTAACCAAATACTAATAACGATCTGTGGGTTTTCTTTATTGTATATCACCCTGCTTTATTTCACTGGTTCCTGCTTAGGTCTTTATTACTTTCTCTCTTCCACTTGCTCTGGTTTAATGGGCTGGTTCCCGTGCTCCCTGAGTGGAAGGCGGGGGCCCTGGTTTTAGGCGCTTCCTCTGTGCCCCGCGCTCCTCTCTAAGCGGCGTTCCAGCGGCGCCCACTGCGCCCCACGCGCTGGGATACGTGGTGCTTTTTACGTCCGCTCAGTTCAAAGTGGTTTCTAGTTTCTGCTGAGACATCTTCCTTGACACACGGGTTATATTTTTAGAAGCGTGTTGCCGAATTTCCGAGCACCTGCGGAATTTTTTAGTTACATTCCTAGTTTTATTTCGCTGTTGTCGGTAAACATGCTCTGTATTATCATAATCTTTTGAAATTTGTGGAGGTTTGTTTTGTTGACCAGGTTATGGTCTATTTTGTAAACGTCCTGGGTGCCCTGTAAAGAATGAATGCCCCGTGGTTGTTGAGTGTTAATTAGGCCAGGCCGGTTAATTGCGTTAATCACATCTTCTGTATCTCTAGTGATGTGTTGTCTCTTGGGTTCGTCACTTACCCAGATGCCCATCGAAATCTCCAGCTCTGAGTGTGCGTTTGTGTGCTTCCTCTCTTAGTTATGTTAGTTTTGATTCATATATCTTGAAATTATTTATGAGATACATACAGATTTAGGATGATTATGTATTCCTGCTGAACTGGCTCTTTTATCATGATAATGTCTTTCATTATCTCTCATACTCCTTCTTTTTCTTAAAGAATAGTTTATTGATTTTTAGAGAGAGAGGAAAGGAGAGGGGGAGAGAGACACACTTGGACTGGTTGCCTCCCTCACAAGCCCCCGACTGGGGCCAGGGATTGAACCTGCAACCCAGGTATGTGCCCTTCACCGGGAATCGAACCCAAGTCCCTTCGGTTCCTGGGCCAATGCTCTAACCACTGAGCACACGGGCCAGGGCACTCACACTAGGAAGTCTACTTTTTCTGATATTAAAGTAGCCACATCAGTTTCTTTTTATTATAGCAAGTGAGTCACAGGGCCATCCACAGGGCGTCCACAGGGTACAGTCCTATGTGCCAGGCAGGGCCAGCCACATGCCACACTCCCCTTCTCTTTAGAACGGACCGCGGGCGCTCTCTCAGGACACTGGGACAGAGCCCTTGTCCACGTCCCTGCAGAGGAGGGAGGCAGCAGAGTCACCTGGCTCCCCAGAAAGGCCAACTTGTTTTGCATGGAGCTAGATTTGATGGAACTGTCTGGAGCGCCCATCTGTTCTCACCAGGACCCAGCCTGTGAATCTCAGGCCGATGCTCTGTGAATTTCTACTAATTAAAAACCCCACATTCTCTGTTGTATTCCCTACTAAGAAGGGAGACGCCTACCAGCCACGGAGTCATGTGGATTCTGCCCTCCCACCCTCTCCTCTCCAAACAGAGTAGCGCGGGCTCCCCCTCCCGCCTGCCCACACCCAGGTGAGGGCCACGTGGAAGATGATCGCCGTGGGCCTCACATTCCCAGGTGGCTTCTCTGAGTGAAAGGCGGGCCTCAGCAGCTAGGGGGAAGGGCGCTGGAGAAGTCTCTGAGCTCCTGGGCCCCCGGGGGAGCTTCTGCTGTGAGCAGCGCTTCCTTTTAAGGCGTCTCAGCCATGGGAACCAAGGGGTCCACGTCGCTCAGTCCCTGACCCTGCAGTGCCCCTCTGAGGGTCTCAGGGAAAGAACCAGAGATGTGCCAGGTGCTTCTGTGCAAACCCTCAGCACAGCCCCAGGGTTAGCAGCTAATGTTAGACTAATCTGAGCATCCAACGTGCATATGGACCAGCAGTCTTTCATTCAGCGTGTCAATGATATTGAGAATGCTCCTGGTGTGGCATAAAGGGAGCAAAGACACAAAGATATATACTGAATGTTGTATAGAAAAATAGATATGTCGGCATGCATGTATGTGTATGACACCTGCGGTCTGTATATATAGGCTATTTAGGAAGCAAAAGTGTAGACTCCAGGCCACTGGGGGCAGCAGCCTCCCAATCACTTCACCCTAATTCCCACGGCCTCTCCCTCTCCCTCTCCCTCCCGCCCGCCCTGAAACTCCCTGCTGATGTCCCCGTGAAACCCACTCGAGGTGGACCCACAGCGTCAGAGGCTACTTTGCACCGATTTGAGAAAATTGTTTCATGGGCAGCATCTTCTGTTTCATAGAAACACGCTGTGAGGCTTCACTGTAAGACGCATCTCATCACTGGGTTTGAACCTGAAAATTTCACTCATCACACTGTTTCGGTATCATGGTGACCGGCAGCTGTTAAAACAGACTCGGGGACGCTGTGCTGTTTCGCATGGTTTTGAAAACACATGTGAACAAAAACGTTTTTGAAAGTAGCATTTTGGAATGTTATCCTGCGCCTCCCTGCCCCCCCCAACATTCCCCCTGAACAAGTTACTTGGAAGGTAACCTAAGAATGTCACCTGAACCCTGTGGCTCAGTGGTTGAGGGTCGACCTAGGAACCAGGAGGTCACAGTTTGGGTCGGGGCACAGTCCAGACCCAGGGCACAGTTGCGGGCTTGACCCCTAGACCCCCAGTAGGGGGTGTGCAGGAGGCAGCCGGTGGATGATTATTGTCACTGATGGTTCTGTCTCTCTCTTTCCCTCCCCCTTCCTCTCTCTCTAAAAATCAATAAAAACTTCTGTTTTTTTTTTTTAAAAAGAATGTCACTTGAGTGTGTGATTTCCGCAGCTCTGGGACCCCGAGGCCGAGAGCTCCGAGGAGGACCTGCAGCTGCACGTCCGGCGGCTCCGTCACCAGGTGCTGACCCTGCAGTGCCAGCTCCGCGACCAGGGCTCCGCAGGCCGGGCGCTGCAGGAGGCGCGGGACGAGGCCCTCTGCCTCCGCGACCGGCTCGAGGGCCAGGTAGGCGGGCAGGGCGTCCTTTCCCGCAAACCGATGCCCCCCCCCCCCCGGGAAGTTTTGAGAACAGAAAAAAGAACCAGGTGAGAGCTCACTGGCCATTCCCGACCAGGGGTTAGTATTTATTAGACTCACAAAGCACAGAAGACAAATTCCATCTGGCTAACCTGTTAAATCTAAAAAGAATACTACATGTGTGTGGTTTTTTAGAAAGTCAGTTTTCCAATGTTACATAAATAGAAGCCCTTCCTCTGTAGGAGTGAAGTGGCCGTGATTATGAAAGGGCAGAAGGAGATGCCTGTGGCCCTGGCTGGTGTGGCTCGGTTGGGTGTCGTTGAGGCCACCAAATGCTGCTGGCCCCGTCCCTGGTCAGGACACATGCCCAAGGTGCAGGCTCGGTCCCTGGTTGGGATGCATATGAGAGGCAACCAATCGACGTTTGTTTCTCATATCAATGTTTCTCTCTCTCTCCCTCTCCCTTTCTCTCCCTCTAAATCAATAAAAACATACTTTAAAAAAGAGAGATCCTTGTGGCGTTGAACCTGTTCAGTATCTTGTCCGTAGGGGTGGAGATGTGACCTACACAGGTGATGAAATTCCATAGAACCTGGTACATAGACAGACAGACAGAAAGACACACACACACACAGACACACACACACACACACATACACAAGTACAAGTTAAAGTGGAGAAACCTGAATACAATTGGTGGGTTGCATCAATATCAGTATAACTGATATTGGTTATCCTATCTACAGTTTTGCAAAATGTTCCCATTGAGGGAAACCAGCAAAGTCTACAAGGGACCTCTCTGTATGATTTCTTACAGCTGCGTGTAAATCTATAATTATCTCAATTTAAGAAACTGTGCTTGTTGGTGATCCGTAGATCTTCTTTGGAGAACTGTCCATCAGATCCTTTGTGCATGTTGTAATTGCTTTGTTGTTCTCGTTGAGTTGTAAGAATTTGTTATATAGGGCGTCCCAAAAAAATGTATACACACACTTTGACTAATTATAAAGGCAGTTTTATTAAAATACATTTCATGTAAAACATTGAGCTATCAGCTGATAAAGTGTGTATGCATTTTGGGGGGATCCCCTGTGTATTCTAGATACAAGTCCCTGATGTGCAAATCTTTCCTCTCACTCTCTTGCCTTTTCACTTTCTTCTCATTGACTTTTTAACTGGAAACGGGCCGGTACCCAGCTCACAGCGACGGAGTCGCGCTTGCCCCCAAGCGGGAGCGGAGGGAGGCGATCCACGCGCAGACGCACCCACACCCGCGCCTCTCGCGTGTGAGACAGTCGCTAGGAGCCGGCATTTACTCTGAGCACATGCAGAAAGGAGCCAAAATAGAAAGGCAGGGACGGTCACCGAGCCTTGTTTGTAAAGCAAAGAAACAGGAACAATATACATTTCCATAAGGAAGAGTGAGTTAATAAATTACGTTTCAGCCTCATGATGAAATAATGTCCACAATTTTAAAAGGATGTGATCAGTTTGTGTCGACATGGAAATAACACTGTGATTTTAAATCAAGTGACAAAAACAAGATATAGGACATTCTGTATGGCGTAGCTTCATAGGCACAAACGCACACCTGCCTTCTTACAGGTGCGTAGGTCAGGGGTCAGAGGTGAGGGCGAGAAGGCCTTGCCTTCATGTAGCCGTCCGCACCAACTACAGAGGACAGGAGAGAGAGCGGGACCTCGGAACACCCACCTTGTTACATGTGTGATTTTGTGGGTCCGGCGTTCGGGTGGGACTTGGCTGGGCGATGCTGCTCCACAAGGCATCGTGGGATCACTTGGTGGCATTCAGCCGGGCGCTGGGTGCTGGGTGCTGGGCGCTGGGTGCTGGGCTAGGCTGGAAGGCCCGAGGTGGCGTCACTCCTGTGCCTGGCACCTCCGTCCCAGGTGGTAACACTGGTTTCCAGTCCTTGGGTGTTGACCGCATGCCGGGACTTGTCCTAAGCACTTTGCAGGAATCATTCATGGAGGAGTCGCTACAGTCACCACCATGGGTGGGCACTAGCATTACCCACACTTTGCAGATGAGAAAACCGAGGCAGAGAAAAGTGACTCACACAGGTCACAGTTCCAGTGAGTGGCTGGGCCGGGGTTAGGACCCAGGACATCTGGCCCCGGGAACCCGTAGGTTTAACATGGCGCTAGAAGGCCCTGCCACCTCTGTATGGGGACCTGGGGAACCTTTCTCCCTGAAGGAAGAGGTGACAGAGCTGGCCGGCCGAGCTCACCCTCCAGCTCAGGGCGTCCTTCCTCCCCGGGGTGCTGAGCAGGTGGCGGGAAAGGCCCCTGTCCCCCACTGAGCGCTCCTGTGGGGGCGGAGGGGACACGGCCAAGCTGCGTGAGCCCGGCTCGCCTGGGGAAGCAGAGCCGTGTGAACAGTGGCTCGGCCCTGTCACAACGCTCTTGTCTTGCAGGTGGACGAACTTCAGAGAAAGCAGCGTGAAGCAAATTTGGCTGTGACCCCGCTGAAGGTAAAACATTTGTGCAGAAAAGGTCTCTTTCGAAAGAAATTCATAGGTGTGGTCCGTCTCTGTTCCGTAAAAAGTACTGGACGGAGACCGGCCGGCGTGGCTCAGCGGTTGAGCGTCGACCCTGCACCAGGAGGTCGCGGTTCATTCCCGGGGGGCCCAGGCCCCGGGGCCTGCAGGAGGCTGCCGGTCAATGTCGATGTTTCTCATCCGTGTTTCTATCTCTCTCTCCCTCTCCCTTCCTCTCTCTCAAATCCATAAAAAATATATATATTTTTAAAAAGTACTGGACGGCAGAACGAGTCACCCCAAGCCCCACTTGAATCCCGCGTCCTCGTGGGTCTTCTTCCCGTGGATCTTACGTGCATCTCGGATCCGACTCCCCCACGGTTCCCAGGCAGGGTCCCAGGGTTCTCTGCTATCAGGCGTGTGGTTTGATTGCGATGACACGTTCAGTTTCAAACCCAGCACCGGCTTTGGGGTGCGGACCTGGAAGGCCTGCCCTGCTTTCGGTGCCCTGGGTGGGGGGGGAGAGAGGGTCAGCGGCCTGGGCTAAGCCCCTGGACCCCACTGACCGACCGAGTCCCACCCCCCCGGGCCTCGGTCTCCTGAGCCTCGCAGTCCCTTGGGGGGTTGCCGTCCAGCATCCCACATCCGCCTGAGCCTCGGGTTTGCATCTGTGGAATGAAATGACAGACATTCCCTCTGGACGGTCATTCCCGCTGGAGGGTCTCCCCGCAGGGCCGCTCCCATAGCTGGTCTGACGCCCCTCGATGTCATCCATGGAAAAGTTGCACAGAAAACTGTAAATCTCTCGAAAGCGTGAGGCTTCCACGCTCCTCCTCTGTTATTCAGCACGTGCTGTGTGCCACTCAAACGAGGACCATGAACCTTCACACATAAGTGAGATAAAAATGGAACCTCGGTACCACGTCACCCACGGGAGGAGCCACAGCGACCTGGGTTCCAACTCCAGCTTCTCCTTAAGGGTGCCGTTCCACCTCCCACGGCCTCAGTTTTCTCACCGGCAAATGGGATTGTGATCACTCACCTGGGATGGAGATTTGCGAGGATCGGAATGATGACAGCCACCACCCGTGGAACGCCTGCCATGTCCCACAACAACACATGAGCCCCACTTTACAGATGGGAAAACTGAGGCTCAGAGAGATGCAGTGATGTGTCCATGGTCACACAGCTGCTCAATAGCAGAGCCAAGATTTGACCCCAGTTCCGTCTGATGCCAAAGGCTGGACTTGCCCTCACCCACCCTGTTTCTCTGCGAGGCAGGATACGAACAGCCCAGTAGAGTCACTGTCACCATCAACAATAGTCACTTTCTTAAGGGAAGTTGCACATGGTGGATGCTCAACTAATGTGGCTGGATGGTGAGGCCCTGATGTTTTGGATGGTGTGAGCCCCACCCAGAGGTGCTGGGGACCCCCACCTCCAAGTCAGACCATCCCCCTGCCCTGTCCACCTATTATTACCAGGTACCCAGGCACCACTGCCTGGAAACGGATGTGCAAACAACCTCGGCCCTCTGGGAGGGCAGTGAACACCCCTCCTCTGATGGAGTGGGCGGACACTGGGAGGGCCACCCTCGAAATAACAGGTCCGTCACCCCCGCCAGCCATGGGCAGACATTTCGTGGTGGCAGGATCACTCACTCACATCATTCATGTAACAGATCTGTCCCGGGGACCACATGGTGCCCAGTGATGACACGGTGCCGGTGCCAGGGACCCAGCCTTGACCTTGAGGAGCTCCCGGATTGTGTGGGAGACAGACCCACAAATATAAAATTCCCTGCAGGGATAGAAGGAAGCTGGAAGCCAGGGCACAGAGGGACATCGGCCCTGAGCATCAGGGAGGTGACACTCGGGCAGGTGACTCCAGGCTGTCTCTGGACAGGTCTGACCAGGCTTCTCTGGGCTTGGGACGTGTATGTAGGAGCCACAAAGGGGTGAGGAAGTTCAGGGGGTTGGGCTGGGAGATAGGCCAGTATGGCTGGAACAGGAGGAGTGAGAGGGGGGCCATCGTGATGGGGCTGAAGGGGTGCAGGGACGGGTCTAGGAGTCATTGGTGCCTGGTGGCAGTGATGGCTGGTGCCTTCCGAGGGCCTGCGTGGCCGGGGGGCTTTGCTGGCACTGTCCCCTCAGTGCCCTGAACGATGCCCATTGTACAGATGCGCAAGGTGAGGCGTAGAGAGGAGCTCGGTCTCATCACTGGTCAGTGGCAGAGCCCAAGCCCACGCCCTTGACCCACCTGAGGGCAAGCAGATGGCAGTGGGAAGCCCCGGGGGGCGCAGTGGGGTGCAGCAAGATTCTTTGCTGGCTCTGGCTTCGGGGTGGAGGGAGGGAGGCAGCGCTGGGCTGCGGAGCAGGGAGCCGATGCCCAGCCCCCGGGAGCCCTGCCTCCATGGGCCCACCTGCTGTGCCTTCGCTCCCACAGGCCAAGTTGGCTTCCCTGGTGCAGAAGTGCCGGGACAGGAACCACCTGCTCACGCGCCTGCTGCGGGAGCTGTGCAGGCACGGGGCGGCCGACCACCTGCTCTCCGAGGCGGTGCACAGCATGGTGAACGACGTGGCCCTGGCCGAGTACGCGGCCGCCTTCCTGGCTCCGGGGGTCCCCGAGGTAGGTTCCCGTAGACAGCCCTGTCCCGCTTCCCGAGGGGGCTGTGGGCACATGATCCGTGTCCAGCTGCCTGACCTGCACTGTCCCCCGGGAACTCGCCCTGAACCCCTCCTGCCGCACCTGTGCTGGGGCTGGCGTGGGGAGGGGCCCTGCCGTCCTTACTTAAAGTGCTCAGAGCATGACGCAGAGACGGACGCGCAAACAGCGGCTTGAGGGCAGTGTCAACGAGCACTGCCGCTGGTTTCACAGGAGGCTCTTTCCCGTGTGCCTCGGGACCTTGGCACGTGCTGCCTCCCCTGGCAAGATTCCTGTTTGCCCTCCAGCCTCCTGTCCATCCTTCGGGGCTCTGATGGGAGCCCTGGGAGCTGACCGGCCAGCTGG
The DNA here is from genome assembly GCF_054644295.1 of Miniopterus natalensis. Classification (NCBI taxonomy): domain Eukaryota; kingdom Metazoa; phylum Chordata; class Mammalia; order Chiroptera; family Miniopteridae; genus Miniopterus; species Miniopterus natalensis. Next base: position 198,536,958 of record NC_142081.1, on the reverse strand, counting down.
GGAGACCCCAATGGGCTTGGCATGGGATGTGCAGACCGGGGAGGGGTGGGTCCCCGGAGCACCAGATCGGGCAGTGAGGATGGCGTACCTGCCGGCGAGGCCTTCCAGAAGCATCCCCGAGAGGGCCGTCCCCGGGTAACACCGTGTCTCGAGCGGCTCAGTCCCCAGGGGCAGGGGCTCACAGAACCCACTGAGGGAGGGTGGGTGGGGGCTGGGGTGGGGACCCAAAGGGACGGGCTGCCATTGGCTTCTTCCCTGGGAGCGGTGACGGTGGCCGAGTCTCACGGAGCCCTCCCCGAGCTGGCACTTCCCACAGATCAACTCGCTTCCTCCTCGCAGCAGCCACTTTATCAAGGAGACTGAGGCTCGGGGCGGTCGAGGGGCTGGTCGAGGCCACAACGGGGTGGCCGACGGGGGGTCAGGACTTTCAGGAGGGGGCACTCATGCCCACAGGGAGACACGTGGGGCAGCAACTGCCTCCCGTGACTTCCTTGCCTCGCCCTGCGAGGTGGGGGATAGAAACACTCGGGCCTGCACCCGGGCCCTTTCCTCGGGGCTGCATCTCAGTGTCTTTGTCGGCTCGGCTGCTCTAACGGAATGCCACAGGCGGGCCTCCCCTCAACCTCCCTTGCCACAGTCGAGACTGGAAGTGGGAGGTCAGGGTGCCAGCAGGGCCGGTTCTGCAGGAGCCCCTCCTGGTGCAGACGCGTCTTCTCGCTCTGTGCTCACACGGTGGAGAGAGAAGCAAGCTCTCTCCTGTCTCTTCTTTTTTTAAAAAATATCTCTTACTGATTTCAGAGAGAGAGAGAAACATCCATGGTGAGAGTCACTGATGGGCTGCCTCCTGCTCGCCCCCTGCCGGGAACCGAGCCTGCAGCTGGGGCTTGTGCTCTGACTGGGAATCAAACTGGTGGCCTCGTGGTGCCGGGGTTAACGCTCAACCACCGAGCCACGCCAGCCGGGCGCTTGTGTCTCTTCTTCTAGGGACACCAGCCCATCATGAGGGCTCATCCTTATGACCTGATCACCCCAAAGGCCCCGCCTCTGGCAGCATCACACTGTGGGGGGGGGGCGGGGGGTGTTAGGATTTCAGCATATGCATTTGGGGACACAGACATTCAGTGTGTGGCACTGAGGGACCAGGACAGACGCATGGGTGGGTGGCGGGCAGAGGTGGGAGGGGGCCCTGCCTGCGTTTTCACGGGCACGGGGAGGCTAGCTCTGACCACAGCGCCCTTGCTGCAGGGAGGGCCGAGGTCCCTGTTTTGCTCAGTCGTAGTCACCAGGTAAGGCTCTCTCCCAGGTCCTGCAGAATAACCGCTGAGACGTCTTTTCTTCCAGACAAGCCACCGCGCGGACACCGAGCCCGAGAAGACAGCGGCTGTAAGAGGTCAGTGCGACGTTCAGTTAGGAACCGCCCAAGTGCTCAGACTCCGCCCAGGCCAGCAGGCACCCTGGCAGGGGGGCCGGGCCGGAAGACGCCCACTGTCACCTGCAGCCGTGAGGAACCCGCGCCGCTTCCCCCACGCCCTGCCCTGCTTGCTCCGCCTCCCCACTTCACAGCCTAAGGGGAACGGATTAGGAAAATGCTGCTCCTGCAAAAACGGGCAAACTCCTCAGCCCCGCAGGTTCACCTGTTCGCCTAAAGATGAAAGGCCTTTCCCAGTGAGAGGCCACCAGTGAGATCAATAAGAGCAGCTGTTCAGGATGCCGTGTTCGGGCAGAAGCCCGGCTGGTGCTCTGATCAGAGATGCAGGCGACGGGTGTTCATGAGAAAGGGAAGGGGAACGGTTTTTTTTCTTTTTTTTTTAATATATCTTTATTGATCTCAGAGAGAGGAAAGGAGAGGGAGAGAGAGAGCGACAGAAACATCAATGATGAGAGGGTCACTGATCGAGCCCGCAACCCGGGCCTGTGCCCTGACCGGGAATCGAACCCCGATCGCCTGGATCCTAGGTCGACGCTCAGCCGCTGAGCCACGCCCGGCCGGGCGGGAAGGGGAACGTTTTTTCAATTCGGGGGGTAATCAGACTAGTGGCTGTAACCACCGCTTCTTGCTGTCCTCCAAACAGGTCCTTGGGATACAGGTGTTGCCCAAGGCCCAGGGCAAAGGCTGTTTTGCGCTGTTTGAACATTTCGAAGGTTTGAGACGCGCAAGACAGTTCCTCTGGGACGGCAGCTCCAGCTCTGTTTTAAAGAGGCTCCATTTACTTATTTTTTTGACACACTCTTTGAAACTCCTCCTAAGTAAACAATTCTACGTGTAGAAAAGCTCAGTGGACAGGCATTCCTGCCAGGGCATTTGTAAAGCTAAAAACTGGGGGAAAGAGACGCCAGAATCGTTCATTAGCTCACACACTCAATGAAGTGTTAGTCACTGGAGTGACGCTGATGGGCGCCACGTCACAGCGTGGAAATTACGGCGTTCTACTAAATTTTAAGAAGTCAGGAAAGGCACCGATGGCTGCAGTGACGTCAGTGATACAGACGCATGCCTTGCACGTCTGCGTGTGACTGACAGGTTAGGAGAGCATCTAACCGCGAACAGTGGTTCCTCAGAAAGAGGGCAACATGGGTGATTTCTTTTGTTCTGCTGTTTTTATTATTAAAAAGGAAATTAAGATGCTGCCTGGCCAGAGAGAACGTCCTTGTGGAAGTGCCGCGTACTATAGGCGTGAGGGTGGGGCTTCTGAGCATTTGTTTAGGGTTATGTTCCTATTAGGGGCTCAATAAGAACATAGAGGAAGCATGGATGGTGCTGCTCTTGAGATCTGCTCATGTAGCAGTTCTTGTTACTAGATGCTCTTCTTACCTGCTGTGTGATCTTGGATGAGTTAGTTAACCTCTCTGAGCCCCAGACTCTGATCTTCAAAAGGAAGATAATATGGCCTTTCCCAGGAGTGTCCAGAGCCTGATACAAGAAGAGATTTGTCCTCAGTCTTTAGCCGTTCTGTTTTCACACTCGGAGGGACAGGAATTCTAGCTGGTCCCGCTTCTGCCGCTCTTTTTTGTAAGTTTCCTCCCTACCCTGGGCTCAGCTTCCTCACCTTTAAAAGAAGGAGAAGTACTAGGTTGGCTGAGTTACGGTTCTTTCAGCATTTCTGGGAGGCTGCCCCGTGCCCAGGCAGGTGGAGTCGGGCTTACAAGAGCTGGCTTGGTGGCCCCTGCGCGGAAGGAGCCTGCAGCCGGGCAGGGGAAGGCGAGGCAGGAAGGCATCTTTTTAGGATATCTGAGACCATCGTGACAGAACCATCAGAGCGTGTGGACGAGGCGCTCAGAGCCTTGTTGATTTTCTAGACTTCTGGGTTGAGGCTTGACCGAGAATATTCTCTTCTAGCTCAGAAATGTCCCCTAAATCCCGAAATGGACAGCGTCCTCCCAAGACCCTGGCATTCTGAGTCCTGGCCTGTCACGGAGGCTGAGTGGCCAACACAGACAGCTCGGCTGGATGCTCTGGAGGTGAGAGGACACTTGTCACTTGATTTCTTAAATAAATGTTTTAATTGAGTGTATAAAACACGTACAAAAAAGGGTACCACTCGTAAGCGTACAGCTCCATGCACCGTCTCGGGGTGCTACACACACACCCGGGAAGGCATCACCAGGCCAAGAATGAGAAGACGACCAGCACCACAAAGCCTGGTTCCCCCCCAGTCTTTCTCTCTCTGACCTATTTTTTAATTTGTGTTTTCGATCACATCATGTGTTCTGTGTCTGGTTATTTTACAGTGAGTGCTGGACATCGTGTGTGAAAACTTGTACAGAAACATAATTGGGGGCTTAGCTCGATATTGTCTGCATGCAGAGAGGACTTCCCGCAGCTCCTGACAGGCGGCGGGGCCAGGTGCGGCCCATCCCTCACGCCCCTGTTGCAGCGCTTGAGGGGCCACTTCATTCCCACCCCCCTTATTCCTGGGAATAGCCTTCCAGGGGCCTGGCCAAAGCCTGTGGTGTTTATCAGTGTCCTTTCCCCTGGCCTCTGGAGCTCTCCTTGGCTTTCACCCCTCAGCTGCCACGGTCACGGACAGACTCCGCCGTCACCTGCGGGGGACACGCGGCTTCCAGGGCTGTGCCAGCTATTCTTGGCTTCTCTCCTGTTTTCAGTGACTGTCCCACAAATCCTCACAGTCTCCGGAGCTCTCAGATGGTTTCCGTCGATGTTTTATTCGGCTTTCCTAGTTGCACTTACTGGAGGTTTGGTCCAAAATGTCCCACCCGGTCAGAGCCAGAGCAGCACTCCGTATTCAGAGAAAACTTATGCGACTAATTCTGACATTTGGAGCCTGACAGGCTGAGTTTAAATTCCAGCTGTAATTCAGAGGGTTGCTGGGCAGGTTCCTTCATGTGCCTAACTCTCCTCACCTGGAAAACGGGGACAATACTGACCGCTGCCGATGTGAGGGTGGGAGCAGGTGAGCAGAGCCGGCCTGGAGCATGAGAGGTGTCGCCTGACACGAGGGAGGTGCTCAGTAAATGACAGCTACTGTCATTAGTCTTCTGACCGGTGACTTTCATTTTAAATCACTTGTCTCCAGGCTTGTTACCCAGTAATAAGACCTTCTTTCCAGCTTTGCTCTTTTTCTAGGAAAATTCCCTCTGGCATTTGACCGTTGGCCTATGTTACCTCAGTCAGGTAGAGCATTCTAGGCAAAGGCATGGCACCTGCAGAGACAGAGGGGCGAGGGCCTGTGAAATATTGGGGTCCCCGCGAGCAATCCAACGTGGCTGCCTCACGCAGCACGAGGGTGTAGAGAGGAGGCTCAGAGACCTAATGACGGTGCCAATACGGACAGAATGAGAAACATCCCCGCCCCCGCTGGTTGAAAGCTTCTGGGCGCCGGGCTCGAGTGCACAGTGCATTAGCCCACCCAGGACTCGCACGCGCCCACCAGCGGATCTCATCATTAGCCCCGCTCTCCCTGTGAGAAAAGGTGAGGCACAGGGGAGGCGGACAGCTGACCCGGGCTGGGGTGCACCCTGGGCAGCCGGCTTCTGCGGTGGCGCTGTGGTCATTGCGCGGCCGGGTCGTGCTGGGCCGTCATTGGTGGGGGCGATGGGAGGTAGGCGAGGTCCCTCCTGCCTCCCTGGGTGCTCCAATCTGGGGTTCAGTGTGGGAAACACTCTCAAACGCCTGCTCCGGGTGACACTGGCCAGAAAGCCATGGCAAACCTTTTGAGGAAATAGTTGGAGCACAAATTAAATGCATGGATGGACCCAGAGAGCAAGTTTCTCGCCCACTTTTTTCAGTGGACCCCGTAGACAGAGGACACCACGGATGAAAACTCTTCCTTTGTTGAACTTGATTTCCACCCCACAGGACTCTTCAGCTTCTTTGTGGTTAGATGACAGGTGTCCACTTGGACATTTTTGTTCCCATGCGTTACACAGTGCCTGGTCCACAGGAAGCTGGGAAAAGGCCTTGCTGGAGGACTCACTGGAGGGAGAGGGGGCTGCTGGGCTGTTTCTCTAGGTCATGCAGGCCCCTCGCCCCCGTGGCCAGCGCTGCGTTTCCCCGCGGTCTTGGCTCCGCTCCGCTGTCACGGACACAGAGGAGCAGAGCTCCTGCCCCCGGGAGAGCCAGGTTGCAAGCTGGATATCTGGGCTGGCTCTGGGCAAGAGCTTCCTACGGTGAAAACCAATTTGTTAAATAACTACACCAGGGGATTCGTGACCTATAAGCAAAACAAGATCATTTTTGAAGGGCAATAACTAAATTTGTAACATGTCACAATTATATTATTTTATGGTTGAGCTTAGAGAAAAGGAAAGGAAGGTGGGGGGAGCCTAAAACTATACAAAATATCCTGAAAAGGCTGATAATCCTTTGGCGATTGAATAAATGTTTATCCCTGTATAACATAAGCCTGACCATGTCACTCTCCCACCAAAGACTGTTCGTTCATCCCCGTGTGCATAGTGCAGGCTCAGGAGCTATGCAGCCTGGGTTCAAAACCTGGCTCTGCCTCTTTACTAGCTGTGTGGCCTTGGGCAAGTCACTTAACCTCTCTGGGCCTCTGTGTCTTCATCTGGGTAATGGGACAATAATATCACTTACCTCTCTAGGTCAAACGTTAAATGAATGCATATGCATACATTGCTTAGAACGATGCCTGGCACGTCATAAGAGCTCAGCAAATGTTCACCATCATGGGTTGAACCATATGCAGTTGCTGATATTATACCATCCTCTCCCTATAAAATCAGTGGTTTCGTGTGGTTTAAACTAGTATTATTATTGCAAGATGAAGTTCAGACTCCTTAAGTTGGTGTGACATTCTATGTATATATTATCCCATATGGAATGGCTTCAGTTTTTAACATGTAACAGGATCCTGCCCCCAAACCCAGCTTAGACACCACCTCCTCCAGGAGGCCTTCCCGCTCCTCCCTGTGCGGTCAGTGGCTCCCTCCTGGGAGCTCCGCTGGCGTCCGTGTGGGCCTCCCTGCCAGCTTCACCTCGGAAGCATAGCTGTATGTTTGCTTGCCTGCCTCCCTCGCTGGGCTGGGAGCACCTGTGGGTAGGGAGTGGTCCCGGTGAGGGGCACAGGGAAGGGCTCCGTGTCGTCAGTCCCCTCCTTCCCCTCGCCGCCTTCCTCAGCCAGCGTCCGCAGCCGAGGGAGGGGCCCTGAGCAGGCCCTGAGCAGGAGCCACGCTCACCGCTCACCGGTCCCTGCCTCCTGGGACCCCGGGGAAGTTTGCTCCATTCTGCCTGCAGCGCTGGTAGTCACCTTTTCAGAGGACTGAGCAAAGGTATGGGACTCATTACTGAGTGTCAATGTAAGAAACGTTCAAAGCTGTGAAGAATTTTTGTGAGTTTATTTGAGCCAAAACTGTCGACAGTTGTCAGGAAGCAAAACCACAATGTACTGAGATGCTGCTGCGGAGAATGGCAGTTTTGCACCTTGTTTTATGCATTATAACAAAAGGAGACGGGAGAGGGTCACATGAAGTCCAGTGGTGACAGATCGGGGAGGTGGGAGAGGGCAGGGCAGGGACACCTCAGGGATTGGAGAAAAAGTAAAGTGATGGAAACGCTTCTTTTACTCAGGTGGGTGCGGGACAGTTAACAGTCAACAATTAACTCAGTAACAACGAGGGGATGTGTGGTCCCTGCAGAGCGGGGCCTGTGCTTTGAGGGGTCTGGGAAAAGGAAAATGACTTTGATATTCCAAAGATATGTTATCATAGATGCAAAAAGGCAATAAACAGGCTCAGGCAAGGTAAAGATTGACTTTTGTCAGGGGAGATACCTGCCTAGGACATGACTACCCACCATAAACTGCTTTTAGTTAAAAAGCTTTAACCTCCAACCATCCTTTGTGGTTACTTGAGGTCTCTGAGTTCGCCAGGTCGCCACGCAGGCCTCCCCCGGGCTCCTCAGGTTAGCGTGTGGCCCCTTTGCGTCCACATGAGCTCAGTGGGCCTCCCTGTCATCAGCAGGGAAGGTGCTGGATAAGTGGGAGCTGCTGGGCGTGAAGGTCTCAGATGCGTGTAATAGCTGCTGGTGGAGATCTAGACAGACCGGGGCTTTGGGTCAGATGGCCTGGGGCTTGCCCTGGAGCCAGCCGGCTCTGAGCTGCACGGCCTAGGTAAGCTGTTTAGAGTCTTTGACACGTAACTGTTTTCTCATCCGTAACGTGGGCCCGATACCAGCCTGGTGGGAGGACCTAATGAAAGCGAGTGAAACGGCGCGTTGGCGAGGACCCCGGGCAGTGCCGGGCGTGAGGTTGGCACCCGGTAGACATCGATTCCCTCTTAATGGGAAAGGTCACTATTTCTTGTCACTGGGAATAAGAGCACTTGCAGAGGCACCTGCTCTGTGGGGACACCCAGGGGGTGTCCTGTCAGGCACCCGCTGGCTGCCCGGGGTGAGAGCTGCCCCGGCCCCGGCCTCCGCCGGCTCACCCGCAGGCGGTGTGACTGCGGCCCCGCTGAGTGGAGCAGAAGGACCGGAGCTAGTGCGTGGGGGGTATTTGGTGTCAGGCACAGAACGTGCTCGGTAAATGTTAGTTGCCGCTGCCATCTGTTCTTGGGTAAAGTGTGGCATCAGAGGGGCTTTTACGGACACGGAGAAGGCGACACCCTTTCCTTATGCTCTCGCCTCCAGCTCCCCCTGCCCTCGGGGCCCGCCCCTGATCCTGGACCCTGCGGGGCTGCGTCCGGACTCCCCGCAGAGCGCCTGGAAGGAAGAGGGGGAACACCCTGCCCTGCCCTCCCGGCAGACAGCCCCCCGCCACCCCCCGGACTCCTGAGCCCCGCGAGGATCCTGGCTTTCCACCGAGAGCTCGGACGGAGCGTTCGCGACTCCCGCGCCAGTCAGTCACCGCTGGAGCTGTGAGCTCCCTCTCCAGGGCCGTTCCGTAGACTCGATAAATATTTGAAGCGGAGCCTTCGGAGAGCGCTGTAAGGAATTGGCTGCAATCGAAGGCCTCATTCAGTGGCAAGTGGTTCTGCCTTCGGCTCGGGGGTCCGTGGTGGTGGCCAGAGCCTGAGAGAAATACGGGACCGTGCCTTGAAAATTCGGAGGAGTTTGGCTTCGGCAAGTGTCAGGGCAGTAAAGGGGGTACTTCCTGGGCCAAAACCTACCGAGTCGCTGGTCCAGGGGCCCTCATTCTGCACCTGACATGGTCCCCCCCCCAGGAGCCAAACTTGGCAATATCTGGAGACATTTGTGTTGTCACAGCTGGGAGGCTACTACTGGCATCTGATAGGTAGAGGCCAAGGATGCTGCTAAGTGTCCCAAATGCACAGGGTGCCCCCAGAGCAAAGGATCACCCCACCCAGATGTCAGCAGCACTGGGCAGGGAGGCCTGGGACTGGCCTGACGGCTCCCACCGTTGTCAGCCATAGAGAACCGTTTTGTTACCTTCCTGCCCCTGGGACCCCCTCCCCAGATTTTAAAAGATTTTTGTCTACCAGATGAAATGCTTGATTTAAGTAATTATATATTTTAAATTTTGAAACAATAAAAACGCATCGGAACTTTCTAATCGGTCCATTCACTCGGCATTTGTTGACGTCTAGTCTCGGCCAGGCAGTGTGGTGTGGTGAGGGTGAGAGAGATGAGCAGCGCTGGGCCCGCCCCAGGGAGCTCACAGGGCGACGGGGGACACATGTAAGTAAACAGATCGCCGGGCAGTCAGTCGAGCTTGTGCCATGAGCTGCGTGACGAAGGGAAAGGCCAGCTGTACCCGGCTTCAGGAAGGAATGGCGGGCTGAGCGGAGCCCCTGGGCCCGAGGCGTTCAACACCCGGGCGAGGTGGGGAAGGGTGTTACCGTCAGAGGGAACAGCGTGTTCAAAGGCTCTGAGGCATGAGACTAAACTCTGGGGGTGCCGCTGGAGGAGCGTGCAAGGCAGCCCCAGCTTAGCCAGCGGCAAGGGGTCACTGCCTCATCCCCCCCAGCACCCCTCCCTTCCCCCAGGACCCAGGGGTGGAAGGACGCCTCCATCCTGAGGGCGGGCCACCCAGAAAGAGCATCAGGGAGCTTGGGCCACAGCTGCCCAGACCCCTTCTCTGGGCTCCCCAAGCAGAGACATCGTCTCTCTCCTCGGGAGCGGCTGGTGGAGGGCTCGCGGGAAGATCAGTTACCTGCCCGTTCTGTTCCCTCCTGGCTGCGGCGGCCACGTGGGGCCAAGGAGGTACCCGGGCAAGAAACTGAGGGCTCCCCGGGCAAGAAACTGAGGGCTCCCCGGGCAGTAGGCAAAGCATGTGGATTTTAAATGAAGGGGAGAAGGAGAGAGAGAGAGGGGAAAAAAAGAGAGAGAAACAGCGATGTGAGAGACACGGATTGGCTGCCTCCTGCATGTACCCAACCGGGCTGGGGACTGAACCTGCAACCCAGGTGTGTGCCCTTGACCAGGAATCAAACCCGAGGCCCTTTGGGGTGGGGGGGCCAACACTCCAACCACTGAGCCACCCCTGCCAGGGCTGTATTTTAACTTCGTGTGTTGAGATGAAAAGTGCAGGAAGTTCCCACAGACCCTTGCCAGCCTCCCCGATGTTAACATCTCGCGGATCCGACCGCAGCACAGTGAGGGCAACGGGCCATGGGTTCGCACGACAGGCGACGTGACGCGGTGAGCGGCAGTGTGCCCGGCTGCTACCGTCTCACGGAGCCCGCGTCCATGTGGTCGCGTCCATGGGCCTCAGGCCCATCCCGTGTCCCAGGCCCACCCATCCATTTGTTCAGGAGACATTTAGTGGTGGCTACAGTGTGAGGTCCGGGCCTCGCGTATGTGCTGGGAATGGAGAAGATGCCGTCTCTGTCCTCAAGGCCCCGCAGCTCCCTCACTGCCGCCCAAGGAGTCCCCAGGTGGGAAACCACGGGTGTCACCCCCTCAGCCGTCCTAGCCACCACAGCCTCCCCTGCAGCTCCCAGCCGTGCAGCGCCCAGCAGGGCTGGTCAGCAATGCTGGTCCGTGATCTCCTTCGGTTCCGCCCCTTTCTTTGGGGACAATGCCATTAGCTTTGAGCAGCAGGAGTACAATGAGTAGGATGTGACCCGGTGAAGTCGGGGCGAGCGGCCAGCTGAGCTGCGCTGCTGAGCCAGCAGCCCATGCGTCAGGCAGGTGCCGGGCGTCTTGTCACCTGAGAGCTCCCTCTGGCCCCCCGCACCCCGCGCCTGGGGGCTCAGCAGCAGGGGAAGCCCGTTAGAGGAAGCCAAGGCAGCTTTGCAGTCACCGAGGACCGCAATCAATCATGTTCCAAAGGCAGAAACCACTCACCGACCAAGCTGTGAATTGCCGCCTGGGGCTGGCACTTGGGGCCGCCCCGCACTGGCGTTGCTTTGTGCTGTGAATGCGATGGCAGATGGCAGGCTCAGGGTTTCCCTTCCTGGGCCGTGGACCCCGGCCCTCGGAAGAGGCCACGGACGGGCCTGCTGCAGCCAGGGCCCAGCCTGGTCAGGTGCTCCCAGCCCGCTCAGATGACCGAGCAGGGCCAGGCAGGAATGGGCACGCAGCAGCTGGCTCGGGCCAGCCCACACACCAGGAGCACCCCGGCGGTGACCCGAGGCCTCCGGGGACCAGCCAGATGGGCCAGCCTGGCCACAGCGGCGGAAAATGATCTGTCAAACCGGCTGTCAGCGATCAACAACAGGGGTGCCTGGCCAGGCTCTTCAGAGCAGGAACCCTGAACCCAGCAAGGTAAGTGCTCCCCTCCCCCACTACGGCAGGATGGCCCCGGCTGGGCTTTTAGGCAAATCAGATGGGAGAGTTGGCCTGGCCGGGGGCCTAAGTGTGTTTCCCTCCCTGTTGCCTGTTTCCTGTCCTGCCCTTATGGAGGCGGTCTGCATGTGGCCAGCGTCTGCTCAGTAGGTCTTTTCCTGAGCACCTGCCAGGGCAGGTAAGAAGCTGGGGGCTGGGCCACACTGGTTGCCATCCTTCAGGCTCCTGGAGAGGCAGATAAACCAAGAGTGGCATGAGCACAGTGTGGCAGGGAAAACACAGGGTGCAGGGGCACAGAGTGGCACCTGATCAGCAAGGGAGGAGATCAGGGAGGGCTTCCTGGAGGAAGTGCCGACTGAGGTGGGCCCTGGAGATGAGCAGGGGTTGGCCAGGGAGGAAGGCCCTGTAGGCAGGGGTAGGGTCGGATAGGAAATGGGGATGGACATACATGTCTTTCTGTGATCGCCAAGTAAAAGGTGCCAGAAGGAATCCCACGGTGACTCTCATGTTCCATTTAATGTGTATTTTTAGTACAGGTAAAGCATTTTCGCTGTTCAAAATTCAGAAGGCACAGAAGTCTACACAGTGCAAGTTTCCTGCCCACCCCTCCTCCCAGTTCCCTTCCCAGAGGCAAACGTGTGCCGGTTTCTTATGATGCCTCCCAGAGATGGCCTATATACTCTAGCAGCCACACACCGGCACACTCATACCCCCCCTTTCTACCCCAGGGTGACATACCCCGCACTCTGTCCTGCACGCTGCCTTTAAATTTAATATATATTCCACTTGAGAACATGATGGAATATCTATTGTCCGAACAGGCAGGTCGTTTCCCATAGCGTGCATGTTACCCGCCCCCTTTCAATGCACGTGTGTGTTGTCTCCGGCCTTTTGCTGTTTCGCCGGTACTGAGGTGACAGTGCTCATATGTGCATCTGCTCATACACGAGTGACTACGTCTGAGGGGAGGTCCCGGGAAAGGAATCGCTGGTCAGAGAAGAGCATCCCCCGTCATTTGAGAGTCCTGGCCACCCCACCCCCTCCCACTTTGAGCTTGTACAGTTTCACTCCCATTGCAATGCTTGGGGGTCCCTCTTGCCTCCCCCAACACCCACCTGATATATTGATTCAATTCAGCATTTGCTTTTTGAGCCCCTGCTGTGGGCCAGGTGTGGTTTGAAGCAGTTGACAAGCCAGACATTGGGGGGGGGGGGTTAGTGAGCAGGTGGGAGCCAGTGAGCAGGTGGGAGCCAGTGAGCAGGTGGGAGCCAGTGAGCAGCTGGGAGCCAGTGAGCAGGCATTTGCTTCTTGACCCTAACGAGGGATCAGCTGTGTTTCATCCCACAGGTACTCGCACCTGGGCGGGGGGGTGATGGGTGAGCCTGACTGCAGGGAAGCTGGGGTCTGGCCACCAGGGCAGGAGGCTGATGAAGCCCTGGGGAGTTTGGAGGCTGGGGGAGCAGAGAAGGTGGCATTTGGGCTGAGCCATGAAGGGCAATATGGTCCCAGAGCAGAGGGAGCTCCCAATGGGGCCCCTAGAGAAGGGACCAGGGCTTCTGGGCTGTGCTTGGTGCAGCCCTTGTCTCCTCCGGGGCAGAAGCCTGGCTGGGCCCAGGAGGCACAGGTGGGTGGGCAGAGGCCAGGGCAGGGGCCAGGGCAGAGGAGGGAGGACACCCAACACAGCGGCTGGTCCCCAGGCCTGCTCCTCCGAGCAGCGCAGCGAGGATAAACTCAGAGACCTGCCTTCGCATCCAGCCTCACCATTCTCAAGCTGTGGATCTAAGCTGAAGGCTCAGTTTCGTCCTGTGAAAGTGGAAATAACATCATCATAACCTTGTCCTACCTCATCGGAGCCCGAGAGTGTCCTGTGACAAGCACCCCGCCCAGAGTGCCCCTGCCCAGGTGAGTGCCCCTCTTTCTTTCCCCTCTGATGCTGGACGGCCCGGGAGCTGAGCACACACACCCGCCTGGGCTTGGATCCCATCTCCTCTCCTTGCCTCACCTCTCTGCCTCTGTTTTCTAACCTGTAAAATGGGCACGCCTCCTCCTAGGGTGGCTATGAGGGACGAGTTAATATCCATGTAGCTCCGAGGCCCTGGAACAAGGTAAAAGCTGCCCATTGTTCCATCTCTGCGTGTAAAGTTTAAAAACCTGCAAGAGGAAGAATCACTTAAGGCCAGGGGGTTAGGAGAGGTGCAGTGCCGGTGGCCGGGGGACTCGGATGGAGATGATGCTGGGGACTGAAGAAGCGTTGCTTAGGGGCCCCATGTGGTCCTGCAGCCAAGCCGGGAGCGGTTCTCCATAAATGAAAAACTTAATGTAAAACTTAAAGGCGCTCGGACCCTGTGGGCTGAGCCTTGGCCCTGACCCTCCCCGCACAGCTCAAACCTGTGTGACTCCCTCCAGGCTCTTTGGTCCTTTGCCTCGGTCCACCCCTCCCGAAAGGCCTGCCCGTGGAACCGAGGGTCTCTCCGTGGCCCTTTTGGAGGTGGCTGGCTGGGTGGCTTCCATTCCTACAAGTCCCTGCTTGTTTACCCGAAAGAATCTCATTTCTACTACTTGCTACTTCATTGACCCTTTTAGAATGAGTGGCTCCAGCACAGGCGGCAGATTATAAGCGGCTAAGGGAGAGGGCTGCCCTCGGCCGACTGGGCTGGGTCCTGCTCCGTTACCTCCAGCTGTGTGACCTCCAGCAAGTGGCTCAACCCCTCTGTGCCCCCGTTTTCTTGGTGGAAACTGATGCGAATAACAGGATTCAGCTGACAGAGGGTTAAGGGGAGGCTGGGTGCCCTGTTCTTAGCTGTTTGTGGGGTTAACGTTCTCTTAAAGTACAACCTGCCACCACTCCATGCGCAAGGCCAGCATCCACGGCCATCCAGGGAAGGGGTTTTCAAACAGAAATTCCTATGGAGCATGGAAGGTAATTTCCCGCTAACTTCTCCCTCCCCGTGGGCCAGTCTGCAGGATGCAGGGTCTGACCAACAACCCCTGCAGTCCATCCAGCCTCTGCTCCAGCCGCAGTCACCTTGTGCGGGGCCCCGCTTCTCAGCTCTCACCCTCCTGTCCCCTCTGCCCGGCCCGCCATCCTTCAGAGCAGTGACGGGGTCACTGCCTTCAGAGCAGGCTCTGGCTTCAAACTGTGCCTTTCATGCCCTCTCTGTGTGACCTCGGGCAGTTTGAAGCCCTCTGGACCTCAGTGTTCTCATCTGTTAAATGGGGACAAGCACAGGACCTCACATCTTAGGAAGGATGAGACGAGCCAGTGAGGCTTAAAGCGCAGAGCCAGGCCCACTGTGCAAGTTATTATTGTTGTTAAGTTCTCTACCTGGGAAAGCCGGGCCACTGCATCCATCTTCCAGGAGGGGCCAGACGGGGCACAGTTCCCCACAGGCCACATAACAGCTGGTGTCGCCCTGTGCAGCTTTAATGCCTGTGTCTCTAACTTCCTCACTGACCAGCCTGCGAGGGATGGGCTTCACCCCTGTGTCGGAGCTGAGGAAACTGAGGCTCCCAGGTGCGCAGGCGGGAGTGGAGCCCCAGTCTGTCTGGCTCTGACTCTGAAATCAACTTTCCTTCCATTAAAGCACAAATTCCAGTGCCTGGGGCACAGGCCTTCATGCCTGTATCTGTGTAATCCACCCCCCCATGCATGCTACCTATGTCCCCGTCTACTTCCCAGAAGGACCGAAAGGACGTAAAAGACAGACCCGAGAGTCTGTATTATGGAAGAGTGAAAACTCAGGGTCATGTAGTAGTTAAAGAGGGGGTAGGAGAGAATAATTGTACTGGGCACGGAGGCGATGGGCAGCTGTGCCAATTGAATGGAAAAATGAGGTCTGAGCTTCCTGGTAGTCAAAGCAAAAAGGGAAATAATATGTGTTTTATGGTGTTGACTTTCCAAGAAAAGGAAACAGATTTGCAGAACTTTTCTTCTAGTTCTGAGCTCTGAGGGTATCTATGCAGTGAACAGGGAACAAATGGTGACTCGTGTCCCTGGCAGCACACCTGCACAGCCTCGGGAGAAGGAGGGAACATCTGTCAGAGGCCCCTCTCTGTGCCAGGGGTCCACCCCAGGCTTCATGGGGTCCTCACAGCTTCTGGAGCTGAGCAGTATTACTTCCCTCTACCCACGAGAACCCTGTGGAAGCCTCAGGTCTGTCCTAGGTTCACTCGGTTTGTGAGGGACGAAGCTCTCAGGCCCAGCACAGGCCTGCCTGGCCCCAAAGCCCTGTCCCCTGCTCGGGGAGGCCCCATCATTTGGTTTGCTGCCTGGAACTAATACCCTCCTCTCCTCCTCCCAGCACCTTCTCCCTCCCCTCCTCCCTCTCCGCACTCACATCTCTCTCCAACACACACACACACATCAATCCCCCTGCTATAAATCTCAGCCAAATGCTCCCCAGGGCCCCCAAGCCCTCTAAGATTAGCAGCTTGTCTTCTGGAGGCTGGGAGTAATTTAGCGACAGGAAGCAGGTGCGAGGCTGGAGGTGGGGAGAGTGGGGGTGGGTAGCGGGGCTCCCGCTGCCTCCAGCTGCTGCTGCCGGGTCTCCCGTCCCCATCCCCAGGTCTGGGACGCGTGCTGTTTGCCTCACACGGGTCCAAACCCCAGCGTCAGCATCCACCACGCACACACTCTGATGCTCAGACGGAAGCTGATGGGCTAAGCTCCCGTGGCCTCGAGCAGCCAGTCCCCTGCCGTTGCTGCTGGTTTAGTCATTGGACACACGCGTGGACTGCTGCGGGCCTACTGTGTGCTGGTGCTGTCCTGGGTGCCGAGCAGGCAGAGGGGGATCCGAGCAGCTGCAGGGGTGGGGTTCAGGCAGCAGGAGCCCAGCGGCCCCCCTCCTCGCCCCTCCAGGGCTGCTGTGCCGGCTGCTCAGGTGTGTGCTGAACGGAGCACCTGGCCTGGGGCCTATCCCCTGCTCCCTCCTCGCCAACGGGCTGCGCCCCCGAGGGGGTGTCTCACTGGGGCTCTGGACCAAGGCTCCATGTAGCCTCCGACCCAGAGGGGCCGAGTCAGAAGGCTGAGGCCAGCGGGGCTCGGAGGGGCAGGGTGCCCCCCAGGCCTCCTCAGTGTGGCCCTCCTGTCCCCATGTCCCCATGCACTGCTGACCGTGACTCAGGAGCCCGGACCTCTCCGAGGGCCTGACCTGTGGACAGTCCCCCGGGCGGGTGGGCTCTGCTCCGGGCGGTTCGGGTGCTGCTGCCCGGCAAGGCTTCTTGCTGGTTTATCTGCTCCCCACGCTGCGCAGCCGCGGAATCTGTGAAATGTCGAGAGGAGAAATCAACTAGATGTTTGAAACTCCCCCCGGCCCCCAACCGTCTCTAATACTGTGTCTTTGGCCCAGTGAGAGGGCACCTCTCTGTCCCCAGGAGCCGCAATGACTGGACCCCAGGTTGCAAGACCCCAGAGAAAAAGTCGCAGCTGGCCCTCGGCCGCTGTCTCCTCCTCGGGCCTGGCTCCTCCGGGCCTCACTGGCTCGGCTGCCCCTGAAGATTTAGATGGATGCTTTTTATATTTTATATAAAAGGCCCCAGGGAGAGGACCCGGCAGGTGCCTGGACCCTCACCCGCCGCTGTAGGCGTGCGAGCTCGCGGCCCCTCGAAGTCGCGGGGGAGCTTCCACCAGCGGGACGACCGCGTGTGTGTTTTAGGACCATTGGGACCTGGTGCGGAGAAAGGACGGGAGGGGCCGGGGGATGCGCGGGACAGGATGTGGGAGGGGGTGCTGCCTGGTCGTGGACAGTGACAGAGGGTCCTCGGGGTGATGGATTTGTTCCATTTCCGTCGTAAATCAAGGCTGGAGATAAACAGGAGCCGGCGGAGGAAGGTGCGCCGCCTGGGGCAGGGGCCGTTTGTCTCAGCGGCGAGCGGGGAGATTAGGGTGCAGCCCAGGCGGAAAGGAGGCCTCGTTTGTCTTAAATGATAAAGGGGGAAAGAAAACTGACGTCACATCGCGCACGGGTTTGACAGCTTTTTACGGTGAGAGTAAATATGTCTCGATCCGTGCGACAGTAAGCAGAACTGAAACTGGGGATGGGTCCGGTTTTTTTGTTTTGTTTTTTTAAAAAGCACTTATCTGACCCTTGGGGATGAATCAACTCAACTCTCTCATTTGAGGAAACTGAGGCCCAGGTTCAAGGGACCCAGGAAACTGATTATACACACCACCCCCCCAGTATTTTTTTACTGGCAGGGACTTGCTCTATTTCCAAGAATATGATCACTTCTTGCAAATATTCCATGTATGTTTAAAAATAATATGTATTTAGTTCTTACTGGCTTTATATATATATAATTATATCAAATTTGTTAAGTGTGTTCTTCAAATTTGCCTCGATTTGTCTTTCTTTTTTAAATGTCTTTATTGATTTCAGAGAGAGGAAGGGAGAGGGAGATAGAGAAACATCAATGATGAGAGAGTCATTGATCAGCTGCCCCCTCCCCGCCCCCCACAGGGAATTGAGCCCGAAACCCGGGCATGTGCACTGACCGGGAATCTAATCACGATCGCCTGGGTCATAGGTTGATGCTCAACCTCTGAGCCACGCCAGCCGGGCTTGATTTGTTTTCTTGTATGATTGATCTTTCAAGTGTGAGAAAGATATGTTTAAATATCCAACTATTGTGGCAGATTTAGCAATTTCTCTAATTTTCTTAACAGCGATTTGCGTATTTTCAGGCTATATTTTTCAGTGCATACAAGGCTAGTATTTTTCTATCATACTATCAATTTTTGTTTTACTATAAGGTAGTGACCTTCTTTATTCTTAATAATGGTTTATGTTTTCCAGTCTATTTTGTTTAATGTTAAATAACTATAATGAATCGATTTTGGTCAGTAGTTGCATGGTACGAGTTTCTCTATAACCTTTCTCTGTTGTTATATTTTAGTTATGTCTCTGGTAACAGCATGTAGCTATATTTTAGAAATCCAATAGGATGATCCCTCTCTTTTTAATGGAGAGTTTAGTTCATTCATAATTATTATAATAACTGATATAATAATTTCCATCATCTTATTTTGTGCCCATTATTTACCCTGCCTTTGCCATGTTCCTTGTTTATCTATTTTCTTGCTTTCCATTAAACTGATTAAGTTTTCTTTATTCTGCCTTTCACCCCAGGTATACATTATATTTCCATTCTGTAAGCAACTACTCTTTAAAGTTTCAAGGTGCATTCTTGGCTTAATATCTCTACCTTCCTCCTGTATATAGGATACTAGGAGGCTCTCATTCTGATACCTCCTCTTGTGTCTTCCATATTGTCCAGTAATATATTTCCACTCTGTATTTTTCTACTTCTCAAATTAGTCAGTATTTTATAGAGTCAATACATGTTTAGATTACCAATTTCTTTGCTTACCATTCCTTCTTGTATTTTATTTTTTTCTTCTGGGTTTAATTTAGTTCTCTCTGGAGCACATTTTTTTGCTAGTATTTTACCCACAAGGCATTTTAGACGTAAATGTCCTTAGTCTTTTCCCAAAAAATGTCTTTATTTTGTTTTCATTATTGAATGATCATTAGCTGGACATAGAATTCTAGATTCTCAGCTCTTTCTTCTCGGTAATGTGACAATGTTATTCCATTGTCTTCTGGCTTCTATCGAAACTCCTGCTATTGGTGTAATTGCCACATATTTTAGGTAGTGTTTTGGTTTTTTTTTCTCTCTCTCCCCCTCCCTCCTTCCCTCTCGTTGCTTTTTGGATCTTCTCTTTGTCTTTGAGATTCTTGAGTTCTGCTAAATAAAAGACACTTATTTTTATTTCTCCTATTTGAAACATGTGATTCTTGAGCCTGAGCGTTTATATTTTTCAGCATTTCTGGAAAATTCTGTCATTATATATCTGCTTTCTCATTTCTTTCCTTCTGCAATGTGTGTTGACACTGTAGGAAATGGCTTTCCCTTCAGCTGCTTATAATCTCTTTCATGTTTTCTAACTCCATCTCTCCAAGTAGCATTCCAGGAAATTTCCTTGGATGAATCTTCAAGCTCGTAATTGTTTTGTGCAACATAAAGACTGCTGAGGTTCACATTTAGTCCATGTGATCTTTCTTTGCCTCAATTTTTCCATCTTTAAAGTGGGAGTTATAATAATGCCCACTTAATACTATTTTGAGGTTAAATGAGTCAGTCAATATATATAAAACCCTGAGAGGAGTCCCTAGCCCATAGTAAGTGCTGTATAAAAGTTGAACATTAATTATTTTTTGGTTAATCTTCACCTGAGGATATTTTTTCATTGATTTTTAGAGAGAGTGTAAGGAAGGGAGGGAGGGGAGAGAGAGAGAGAGAAACATGAATTTGAGAGAGACACATTGATCGGTTGCCTCCCACACACGCCCCAATGTGGGCTGGGGATCCAACCTGAGACCTTTCAGTGTGCAGGACGATGCCCTAACCACTTAGCAACACCCAGGCCAGGGCTTAAACATTAATTTAAGAATGTACTTTATGGTTTCTATCCAATAGTCCTGTTACTTGATGTCCTTGGAATACCCTGCTGATCATATGTCTCATGCATTCCCTCGCCGAATGTTGTTTTCTGAGCTGTTCCTGAGGCTTTACCTGCAGGACTCCTGTGTGCCTCTGCTTCAGCCCCAAGGGTATCACAGGCTCAAGGACATCGGGAGCATCACTGGCCAGGGATTTCACTGGCTCGGGGCACCTTTTTTGCTCCATCTCCTAACTGGAGGTTCGTGGGCCATTTGGTTGGTCTGAGCTCAACCCTAAATGGCCACGGGATACAGGCCTGTGGCCACATATTCTCAAGGGAGACTTTCCCCTGCACCTAAAGCTCAGGCTAAGAAAGACAAGCTTCCTTGTGCTCTCTTTTTTTTGTTTGTTTTTGTTTTTGTTTTTTTAATTGTGCTGAAGGTGGACTTTTCCCACCCAGGCTGCTCTGTGCAGAGGGAAGAGCCGCCCAAGGGTCCTCACATATGGGTGGTCTCAGCCCAGCTCCCCGACGCTCTCTGCATATGCGTTAAATCTACCCGCCCTGCCCCCTTTTTGGTGATTTTAAGCTAAGGCATGGACAAAGCATGTGCCAGAGATCAGTGCGGCTGAGAAGACGACTCAGAGGAGAAAGGCCGATGGCACCAGGGGACAGAGCCCAGCGGAGGCCCGGCCTGGAGCGAGGGGCTTCTGCGGGAAGCAGGGGCTGGGGGAGCCTGTGAGGAGGGGGTGGCAACTGATTTGTTTTAAAAGCTCCATTCTGTGTTGAGCTTTCTGGTAAAAGGAAACTTACAGAAAAAATGTGTATCAATGACATTTGGGCAGAAGGATAATGGAGGCCGTGGTGAAGGCTCAGTCGGTCTGAAGGGTCCATGAACTGTAAGCAGCAGCCAACGCCTCGCGGCTCAGCAGGGGCCCGGCAGCCTCTGGGCACTCACTGCTGTTAGGTCATTTCATGCGCACAGCTGCCCAGTGGGGCTCCGCTCCAGACCCCTCCTTACAGACAAGGAAACTGAGGCACAGAGAGCTTAAGTTAACCATCCAGGGGCTCAGGGGAGAGGGTGTTGGTCCTGGAGTCCACTCTCAGCCCTGTACCATGTCGCCCCTCCAGCTTTAGAGGGAAAGGGGGGAGGCAGCCGCCTCTTCCCTCCTCTGCGCCCCCTTCCCTCTCCCCCCTCCTCCCTGACCTCCTTTCTCACCCCTCCCACGGCATGCTTGTCCCCGGCATCCCAACGTTTGGGATTTTTTCTGTCCTGAGGGGTAGGACCCACCACCTCCGGCTCACTCCCCCGCTCCCGGGGCTGCCTGAGCGCCAGCCTTCGGAACGCGGTCCTTGGCGTGGGCCCAGGTCAGAAAGGACGCCCCCGCTTGTGGGCTGTTTCCCAGGAGCACCCGAACCCTGCAGGGAGGAGGCACTGATGGGACCAAGCAGCTCCTGCCTGAGGCAGCCCCACCCCAGTTCACTGGCTCCAGACCCCGGGCGAGTCCTGGCTGGCCCAGTGCAGGTGCTGGGGACGCAGATGAGAGGGGCCGCGCCAGCCTCGGGCTGCAGCCACATGAGCCAGTCACTGGAGTGTGGCCTGATGTGATGGATGGGTGCTGGGGGAGCAGGGGTCAGGGCCGCCCTCCCTCCTGGCAGATGGAAGATGGGGGTGGCAGGCAGGAGAGGCTGGAGCTGGGAGAAGCCCAGCGACAAAGTCCTGTGAGGGGGAGTTTGGATCCCCCTCGGAATCCGCAGGGAGCCACCCCGAGTTTTCGAGCAGGGCACCAACTGCGTCTATCTGCGCTTGGTGACACTAACCCTGTAAAGGACTTTGACGGTGTTTCCGGTCCTCCCTCTGGCCCCTGCGAGCGAGGAGGGCAGGGGCGACAGTCCCAGTCGTTCAGGAGCTGCGCCCGAGCCATAAACGCACCGCCTATCACCATGTCTGACCTCGTAACCTTCTCATCTTGGGGCCAAGGAAACGGAGGCTCCAGGGAGTTCAGCTGCTTTGCATCTGGCGGCAGATCCGGGCTTAAATCCTGCTCTTTCTGTCCACAGCTACTGTGACCTCCCCACCCCAACCCCGCGCCTTCCTGCCCTCTCTGGCTGACGGTGACCTGGGCGCAGAGACGGGGCCTTAGAGCGGCACCAGGTCGCTCTCCCTGCCCCCCTGCCCCCCTGCCCCCCTGCCCCCCTGCCCCCCTACCCCCCGATGGTTGGATCCTCTGAAGGAGCCCAGCCTCGCTGCTCACGGGGTGTCTGTAATCGGACAGGAGGAAGGTGCTAGCGTGGAAATGATACACCCTTCTGCGCTCTGGGGCCCTCAGCCAAGAACTGTGAGCAAGGTTCATCTGCCCGTGATGACAGGTGGCCGCTGGGCTAATACCTGGCAGGTTACTGAGTGACACCTGCCATCCTGACCCGGGAGGACGGGCAGACATCCAGGCACTGGGCAGGAAAGAGCCCCTGGGGAGAGGCAGGTGTTGGAAAGAGCTGAGCCTTTGGGGGTCATGTGGCAATTCTCTCAATATTCACCGAGTGGATTTGTCGTCGCATGGTTCCTGACTTGCTTTCAGTGTCGCCTTGCACGATCTGACTCCCTTCCCAGCCTCAGTCTTCCCTTCACAAGGTGCTCGGTAAATTTTCTTTGTTTTTTAAAATATATCTTTATTGATTTCAGAGAGAGGAAAGGAGAGGAAGAGACAGAGATAGAAACATCAATGATGAGAGTCATTTATTGGCCGCCTCCTGCACGCCCCCGACTGGGGATCGAGCCCGCAACCTGGGCACGTGCCCTGACCGGGAATCAAACCTTGATCGCCTGGATCCTAGGTCGATGCTCAACCGCTGAGCCACGCCGGGCTGGGCACGGTAAATTTTTTTGAGTAAATAAACCGAGGAAGGAAATGATATTAAGAAGACAGTGACCACACAGGGTGGTGACTTCTGTGTTAAAGCCCACAGGACCCAGCCAGGGAGTGGGTGGGTGGCTGAAGGGAGCAGGAGCGAGTAATCTGAGAAGACTTCCTGGAGGAGGTGGACAAGAGGAATCCTGCAGGGAGAGCGGAGCAGGGCCATCCAGAAGCGGGCGAGGGCTTTTCTATTAGAAGGAGGGAGAGAATCAGAGCAGATCCAGAGAAAATCCATGGGGTTGAAGGGGTGGAAACGCAGAGGGCTCAGGGTGAAAAGGGCAGATTTTCAGTTCCGCTTGGCCCCTTAGGAGCAGCACAACCTCATGGAAAATGGCTCTTGGTTTCTAAGCCGTTTTTCTCTTCTGTATAATGAAAATAATGATAAATCACTGAGACTGAAAAGCCTTGGCCACTGTGAGGACGCTCCTCCGGCCAGGACGCCCCCGCCGCTCCTCCCCGCGGTCAGCCCTGGAGAGGCCCCGCGTGGGTGCTCAGAGGCCTCCTCTGCCTCCCCTTTGCTGAGGTCACGGGAACACACCAGCCGCGCAGCCTGGCCGGCGGGGCCCCAGGGGGCTCATTCCCGGGGTATCTGCAGCTCAGTCCCAGGCTCTGGGCGCGTCTTTCCAGCTGGCTTGACAGAGATGGATGGCAGTGCCCTGGGGGTGGGGGGGCGCTCATTCTAGCCTCACTGGAAGCGATCCCGGCGCTCACGAGTGTGCCCGCCGGGCCTGAATTGTTTGCTCACTCGTGCACAAGGCATCGATTCATCCCCGTCCCAGACGTCCCTCCCTCCTGGCCTTCCTTTGTCCCCTCCCCACCTCTCATCCTATCTATGCCTCTCACCACTTTCGAGCACCCACCAGGCCCTGCTCAGGCACCCTGGACGGCAGAGTTGAGTCTACACGTGGTCCCTGCCCTCCGGGGGCTCTGTGCTCCCGGGGGAGACAGGTGCTGGTATCTCCCCACCCTCGTGGAGGAGTGACCCAGGCTCTGGAGGGAGCGGTTGGGCCTCCCGGGGCAGTGGCATCAGGGGGCCTTTTGCTATGTGCGTCCCCACCATGTGACACGGGCGGGGCCGCTCAGACACACGTTGATTAAAAGTGTCCAGTATTTCAAGGTTTAGCAAACCTTAGCCTGTGGGCTGTCCTGGCAACTTACGAGGCGGCCAGCTGAAAAATCTGATGGTGGCTGAGCCAACACGTGAAGCCAGAGTCACAGGAAAAACAGCCTGGGCAGGACCAGGGTGTCCACAGTTGTCCCCACAGAACTTTGAAATGGCTCCTGGCACAGGATGAACACCTTGTAAATGTTGGCTCTTATTGCCAGGGGCTATTTTCCAAAGGAACGGAAGGTGCACAGACCATCCAATCTGACCTCCTCACTGTGGGGGGGATGGACCTGAGGCTCAGGGACAGCCTGCACTCTGAATGAGGTCCTGCAGCATGGCAATGGCGGAGCTGTGCCAGCAGACAGAGCCCAGATCCCCGATTCTCAGTCCTTCACCCCACATATGGGCAGCCTCTTCTGGGCAACACCTGGTTGTCATCCTCCTCGGAGGTGCCACCTGAGGCCTATAAACAGCTGCAACACTTAAAGGCCATAAACATCCACGAGGCTGTAAACCTATCCTGGAAAAGCCGTCTGAACTCCATTCTCTGCGAGCGAGCGCCCAATAAAGTTTGCTCACTGGAGGGGAGCTAATATTTAAAGCTGCTTATTGTCACAACAGCCCTCAACGATCTAGCATCTTCCGCACTTAATTACCCCTTATGAGATTGTAGCAGAATTAGGTGAGCGGATCAGGAGCCTGGACTTTTCGCTCTGTCCCGTTTATAGTGTGGGGTGTACAGACGGAGACGCACGTAAGCGCCCCTCGGGTCTGGCTCCGGCAGAGCTCTGGCCGCTGAGAGTGGCTGCAGTGATTCCTTGAGATGTGGTCCACGTACAGAGCCTCGTGTCGCCGAGATTCTCATGTTTATTTTTCTGTTGATAAGAAATCAATTGTAAATTTCCTGTTCCCTTCCCTTCCCTTCCCTTCCCTTCCCTTCCCTTCCCTTCCCTTCCCTTCCCTTCCCTTCCCTTCCCTTCCCTTCCCTTCCCTTCCCTTCCCTTCCCTTCCCTTCCCTTCCCTTCCCTTCCCTTCCCTTCCCTTCCCTTCCCTTCCCTCCCCTCCCCTCCCCTCCCCTCCCCTCCCCTCCCCTCCCCTCCCCTCCCCTCCCCTCCCCTCCCCTCCCATACAGGTCACTGTCATCGAAATACAGTTCAGTTCAGAGTCAGGCCCTCGGGCTTCTCAGAAGCAGACTTTCCGCGCTGGGCGTACAGGTAGAGAAAGCGCAGTGTTACTCCAGGTGGAGAGTGTGCTCACTTTTGCAAAACAAAATGTAAATTCCAGCTACCTTGACTGTTGGGCTTGGGGTAAAGGAATATTTACATAACTCCAGGCCTTTCAAATAATGCAGATATTGGCTTGAAAAAGAATGCCCGCTGGAAGATCAGCCTGCAGCCTGAACAACGCTCATCCGCGCGGGCGGGGCAGTCACCCCTCGGGGGATTCTCCACCTCGCGGGTCAGTGGGACGCGGCGATAACCAGCTGCACAGTCGATCTCGGCGCGGCTTTAACAGCTGTGATTGGGAGCCACCTGGATGTCTACCTGCAGGAAACAGGTACGTCAGCGACGCTGCAGCTCCGCGCAGGGTGGCCATTGGACACCCAGGCCGCACGCACTGACGGAGCGCCTCCCGTGTCCCCGGGGCAGCGCTGGGGGCTGGGGGGCGCGGTGGGCGGCGGGCACGGCCGCAGTGCTTTAAGGAGGCCTTACCATGCTGTCACGGCCCTGGGAAAGCCTGTGGTCTCTGCTGAAAACATACACACGCGTGTGTTCTAGGCAGCTGACTGACTTCTTGTTTCCCCAGTGTTGTTACGGCGAACGTGAACTCCTGTCACGGGGGCGGGGGGCAAACAAAGCTTTTAAACGCCATTGAGACCCGTGAGTCTGGAGGGGCCGCTATTAGGAGGCGTCTATGTTGGAGGGCGTCCTCCACGGTAAGAAAGTCTCCTAGGCCCAGGGACGTATTTTGTCCCTGGGACATGTGCGGGGCATTTGTGTCCCCTGCTGGTGCTGTGCTCACCCCTCTTCCTCCAGAAGCTCGAGGACCTGGTCCCCTCCCTTCCCGGCCTTTCAGCGCTTGGACCTGCCGCTGGCCCCCCCACAGCGCTCGGTTAAAACAAAGGTGCTTCGTCACCTGCTTCCTGCAGTCCCCAGTGACCAAGAGCTCGGCTGCGGCGGTCTGAGGGAGCTGTCTGTGTGTGCGTGTGTGTGCGCATACATGCATGTGTGTGCACACGTGTGCACCTGTGCGCACATGTATGTCAGTGTGTGCACACTGTGCACATATGTATGTGTGTCTGTGTGCACATATGTGCATCTGTGCACACATGTGTGGCAGTGCATGCACCTGTGTGCATGCATGTATGTGTGTGCATATGTGTGCATCTGCTCACATGTGTGTCAGTGTGTACGCGTGTGCATGTGCATGTGTGCGCGCCTTTATGAGAGGATGAGAGACACCCAGCCCATCAAAGGGCTTTGTTTCCTGGTTTCTTCCTTGGACCTTGTGAGATGAACACCATGCAGTTTGTATTCAGGCCCCTGGGTAGGGTAGACACTCACCGAATATAAAATGAATTAAGACACATAGCTCAAGGAAATGTTGTGAAAGGTTTTTATTTCTGTTTTGACTTAATGAGCGCTACCTCAATTGAATTATCAGGTGCACTATGAACATTTAGTGTTTATAGAAGACTATAAACTTTATGTTCCTTAATATTGCAAGTCCCACCTGTGCATTTCAGGTCAATATTCACAGACCCCTCCAACGAGCTCTAAGTGGGGCTCAGAGATGACTGAGGCAGGCCTCTTGTCCTGAGGGAGCTCAGGGTCCATTCGGGGACACAGACTTGAAATCAAACAATGGTGACACTGTGTGATCTGCGCTGAGAGCCCGAGGCACCCGGCCCAGCAGGGTCTGGGTGGGGTCCGCAGTGCAGCTGTGGTCGGTTTCCTGGAGGAGGCCGTGTCTCAGCTGAAACTGAAGACCAGGTAGGCATTACCACACAAAGGGCATGGGTAGAGATTGAGAAAGTCCCGGCAGAGGGACCAGTAGCTAGAAATACGGGGAGGAGTTGAGTGTGGCCGGAGGAGGGTGGGTCAGTGGTGAGTAACGGGCTGCAGCAGACAGCAGGGTCTGGGGGACACCTGCCCTTGAGGCATGGGGGTCCCAACAGCGGGTCCCAATAGACACATGCAACCGTCGGGTCTTTGCCTTGCGACCAGTTTTTGAGCCCTGATTGACGAGTCACCTCCAGATGACCCGTCCTTTGGCCCCCCAGGCACAGCTGGCTGCGGGGGATGCCGCACGGCTGATCTTCTCTACCTGTGCTCCCTGGTGGTTGGTCATAGTGCTCGTGGACACCAGACCAATGTGCCTCTGTCCTCCCCTTCCAAAGTGGAGGTCCGAGCAGGGCTTCCAAGCACTTTACCAGACGTGCTGGCACAGGGGAAACACCCACAAATATTTGTTGAATGAAAGAGTACATTAAAGAATGAACGTGAATGGGCGATGGAGACACTGTGGTTGCCCTAAGGCCAGAGAGCAGGTTTCAGAAGCTGAAAGTATGATGCCATTGGGGGGAGGGGGGGAAACAGGTTCTACTTATAAACTGGTTTACTTCAACCAGCTTATTTAGCTCTTCCTCTGGCTCAGAAATGCGGTCTCGAAATTAGATCAGAGGCACCAGCGCTCTGCTGGGTCATCCATTTTTTAAAAAAAATTTAGGTAAAATTCACATAGCATAAAATCCATCATTTTAACCATTTTAAATTTACAATTCAATGGCTTTTAGTGTATAATGTACAACCATCAC
Organism: Miniopterus natalensis; assembly: GCF_054644295.1. Classification (NCBI taxonomy): domain Eukaryota; kingdom Metazoa; phylum Chordata; class Mammalia; order Chiroptera; family Miniopteridae; genus Miniopterus; species Miniopterus natalensis. The sequence goes on along the minus strand of NC_142081.1, from coordinate 198,509,511 downwards.
CACTGTCTAATTTCAGAACATTTTCATCCTAAAAAGAAACCCTGTACCCCTTAAGCAGCCCCCCCCTCCGGGAACCCGCTCAGCTGCATCTGACTCTGTGGGTTTGCCCGTCGGGACGGTTCATGTAAAGGGAGTGACACAGCGCGGCCTCTGTCTGGCGCCTTCGCTGGGCACAAGGCTTCGGTCCCCCCACACGGCAGCTTCTGCCCCCCCCCCCCCCCCCCCCCGGGCAGCAGGTGTCCACGCTTCCTTCCTTCCTTTTGCGGTTCAGTTATGACCCGTTGTGCGCAGAGGCCGCATTTCATTTATCCCTGGTCTGCTCATGGACACTTGGGCTGTTTGCATTTCTTGGCTGTGATGAATAGTTAATGCACCAAATTAATATGTGCTCATTTTACAAATGTAAACCTTAAAGAAAGACCCATATGCGGTGCAGGGAAGTCCCCGCCACCCCCAGGCACCGTCACCGTCAACCGCGTGGCTCTCTTACCACCCCACTGCCTGCTGGTCACGCCTTTCTCTCTACAACTGAGCCCCTCCTGCGGCTGCAGCTCCTCCCATCGCCTCCTCCCGCCGCTGTCACCCGGCTGACTCCAGCTCACCTGCGGCTCTGGCTAAGGTGGTGCCATCCCTGGAAGCCATCCTGACTCCAGAGGAGTCCTGGCCTTGGCTTCCCCAGTCCTGTCCTCGCCCCTCAGCCTGGGTGTAAGTGTCTGTCCCCCTTCCATCTCCCCCACAAGACGGGGGCTCCCAGGGCCAGGACCACACCCAGGTCTCTACAGCTTCAGGCCCTCAGGCCCACAAAGGACTTGGCGGAAACCAAACGTTTGTGGGAAATGCAGGTCACGGGCAGGTTGCCATAGAAACCCAGGTTTTGGGAGCCTGGCACGGGACCGTCTGTTCGGTGCAGCCACCCTCCTGGCCACATTTCCAGGGCCAGCTGGTCGTCTGGGATCGCCCCTGCCACACTCCACTGGGGCTGCCCTCCCCGTGGGTTGAGCGTTGGCTCACCTGGCCCTGTGGCCGTGAGTCAAATTCATATTGTAGTTCTCAGGCCACAGAAGGAACAGCCCCATGGCCTGCCTGCCTGAGCTCCAAGCCTCTTCACCACCCTCTCCCTGGCTCCTAAAATGCTCTTTCCTGGGGTTTCCTCCTTGGCTGGCACCTGGCTCCAGCCCAGACTCCCCTCCAGACGGCCTCTGTTTCCTTACCCATCTCCTTCCTAGTTCTGCTCAGACACCTCTGGTTCCAGGTCCCTGGCTGGGCGGCCTCTGGCCCCTTCCTCCCGGAGGCTGGGCCACTCCTATGGGGTAGGCATTGCATTTTGGGGGCTGGGACCCCGCTCCTTCGCTCTGATGGACACCCCTTTGGCTTTTCAGTGGGCTCTCATGTGCCCTTTCCTGCTCTACCTCCTGCTGGCCGTGGGTCCTGTGGCTCTCAGAGGCTGTCTCTTCATCTGTCAAATGGGGTGACAACTAATCCCACCATTGTGATGCTGTGCGGACCCCTGGCTCCTCGTGAGGCACCTGCAAGTCCAGACCCCACCGAGCCCCTGAGAGCCCAGCCACTCGCCCTCCCAGCCCTGCAGCCATTTCTCTGCCTTCGGGCTTCTCACCCACAAGCTCCTACTTTCCCTCTAGACCCAGCTCAAGGGCCATGGCCTCTGTGGAGCTTCCTTCTTGCCCCTGGCACATGCCCAGCCGGCCCCCCAGTCTCTGCCTGCACTGCCGTGGTGCACACCTCCCCCTTCACCTCATCAGAGACCATCGGACACTCTGGGTTCATGGCTCGGCGTGCGTCCAGGCACCGTGGGGGGTTCCGTGTTAGAGCAGCCACAGGGAGCGAATGCAGCCAGGAGGGGGTGTTGGGTTGTGTCTGTGATTTGCACAGTGACCTTGTTTAGCTGGCAAAGATGATGAAATGGCCTTGTTTGGGGTCTCACTTCATCCCAGGCCCAGAGGAGCCTGTTCTGATAGTGACATTCTGCAGGATCATTTATGTCACAAGGAGATCACATTGGCTATGAGGGGCCAGGACTCCTGCCCAGGGCCGCTGTTCCTCCTCACGGCCCCCTGTCAATATCTATCACATGGTTGTCTTCCTGTGGGGGGACCAACCCCCAAGCCCAGACTATTACATCCTGAGCAGGCAGCTTTCTGTTCCTTCTACCTGGACCTCTCTGGTGACAGGGAGCTCACTGTGGCCCCAAGCAGCCTTGTCCATTTCAAAAGAGCTCTAATTCTTAGAAAAATCTTCATTCCTCAGAGCTGAAGTCATGCTTCCCGGGCTCTGTGAGAATCAGCACATCGACCACAACGTTCAGATGGTGTCAAGTCTAAAGATGCGTCTCACCTGTGCTGATTGGGAAGCTGTCTCCAATGTCTGGTTTTCACACGTGGCCCCTGCTGTACGCTGAGCCCTGGGCCCGTGGCACAGCCTCAAGGCTGGAGATGCCTAAGGCTTGTGAAGCCCAGGTAACAGCCCCATCACCTCCCCCCCGCGTGCCATCCCCAGGTGGCCTGGGTCCGGGAAAGGAGTAGGTCAGTAATGATGGCTCCTGTGGATTTCCAAGAGTAGTGAAGTTGTGTTAGGAGAATTTCAAGTGAATACTCCCCTAAATGGGTATTAAATTGAAAATAAAGGAGTATTAAATTAATAAAATACGTAAAGTGCTGGCTCAGGGCTTGGCCTAGAGTTAGTAGTCAGTGCTCACTGCAGTCATTGTCATTGTCATCTTCGTTGTTATGATTTTGGACTTGGAATCAGACAAAACAGGATTCAAATCCCAGCTCTACTGCTCACTAGCTGTGTGTCCTCAGGCAAGATGCTTGACGTCTCCTAGTATCAGTTTCTCATCCATAAAGCGGGAATTATGAGGATTACCCGCCACTGTTGGTGAGATCATTAAATGACACATGCAAAAGTAACCATGTTACACAGTAATAGCATGTGTCAGACAAGCAGCACACGAGGGCTCATGGAAAACGCCTGTTCCCCTCTCTCCTGGAGCAGGAAAGCCACGAAAACCCTTAGGCAGGCTGGTTGATGGGCCCTCCCTCCTCATGGAGCTGAGTGAGATCCCAGGGAGATAATGTGTGGAAAGTGGTTGGTAAGTGCTGAGGAGCTATCAACATGCTCATAACGATTATGACTAATTAAAATTTAGGGCGGCCAGGAGGCAAGCGCGGGGTGGGTGACACTCCCCCTCCCGCCTCGGAGGGTCATTGGAGATGGGAGTGAGAGATGGCAGACAGGGTGTGAGTTGCAGTGTGGAGGCTGCCATCTGCAGACTCCCTGGGCACCCCCACGCCCTCGCCTCCTGGGCACTCTCCGTCCATCAACAAACATGCAACAGGTGCCTGCTCTGTGCCCAGCGCTGCCGCGGCTGCTGGCGCTGGAGGACGGCCCTGCTCCTGTCCTCAAAGCAGGGACAGTCCAAGGGTGAGACGGCTCGAAAAGTGCCTTATAAGTAAGAAACATCCCCAGCCCAGACGGCGTGGCTCAGTGGTTGAGCGTTGACCTATGAACCAGGAGGTCACAGTTGGATTCTGAGTCAGGGCACATGTGGGCTCCATCCCCGGTAGGAGGGGTGCAGGAGGCAGCTGATAGGTGACTCTCTCATCATGATGTTTCTCTCTCTTTCCCTCTCCTTTCCTCTCTCTGAAATCAAGAAAACATTTAAAAAAAAAAAAAAGAAACGTCTCCCAAAGACCTCCTCCAGGAGTCACCCAGCACATGCAGTGCCAGCCTTTCTGTGGGTTCTCCCCCGGAGGGCCCCACACTGCAAGCTCCTGGAAGCCGAGGACTCTGTCTTGTTCCCTGTGTGTCCCCAGCACCGGGCACAGGGCCTGCCCCTGGAAGTGTGGAGAGCAGTGTGTGGAGCTGAACTAAGTTAACAAAAGGCCTCTGAGCCATTAGGGACCAGGCAGGCGTTACCCTGACCCACACAGTTATTCATTCACCTTCCATCCACGCTGGGCGGCCCCCCCGAGATCTTTTTAGTTGGCATGTTCTCTGGGTTCCCAGCACATCCCTGCTTTGACCAGTATCTGAAGATTCCACGGAAACTGAATGTGCCAACTCACCAACCTGGGGCTTCGTCTGAACTGTAACAGGCCCAAGTTGGTGGCAGAACATCCAAGTCCGGAAATGGCACAGCCGAGGGACCTGAACAAGAAAGGGAGTCCTGAGCTCTGACGTCAGCGCCCACCCTGCCACTCACCGGGAAAGACGGTGACTCCCATGTGTCCTGACCTGGAGCCATGGTTTTAGCAAGTTCTCTCTGAAAGACACCAGGGCCCCTGGGACCTTGAGTGAGCCCGTGGCAGCTCCAGCTTCAGTTTCTCCACCTACATAGAGAGGAGTCTGGGCCAGTGATTCTCACTCGAACCCCCCGTGGCAGCTTTAAAAGATGGCAGCGCCCAGACCCCAGGCCCAGAGACCCCACCCACTTGGAATGGGGAGTCCAGAGATCGACACGTTTGGAAGGTCACCAGGCAATCTTGGCATGAAGCCAGGCCCAGGGGACCTCCGAGGTGGGCGTCCACTTGGCCAGTTGTGAGCTCTGGGAGCCGCTTGCGAAGGAGACACGATTAAATGCAGAGGGGTCCGGAGCCGTGAGGGCCCCTGTGTGCCTCTGGGGTGGGGAAGCAGCAGTGTCATTTGACCAGCACCAGCTGAGACGTGAGTGACTCTCTCCTTCCCCTTAGAGCATCCTTCGGAAGCCACAGGGCGATTCCAGAGCAGGCCCGGCCCTGAGCTTTGCCCTCTCCGCAGCCAGCCCGGGGGCCCAACGTGGAGCGGGAGCCTAGGTCCTGACCCCCTTGCAAAGACTCAGCTGTGGGCAGAGACTGGCTTGTTTTTGCTCTTTACTTTCCTCCCCTTTCCCAGGTGCTTCCAGCAGACTTCGCTTTTCATTGGCCAGACCTGTCCCTAAGGGTGTCCATGGCCATTCCTACCTGAGACCCAGTTTCCATGTTTTCCAACCTCCGGGCTGGGAGGTAACAAAGGAGAAAGCGACTGGGAATAGCTGTGGATTGGCCAGCAACTTGCAGCTGCCCTGGTGGCAAGAGCACACTGGTGAGAGAACATGCTGCCTGGGGGCGGGGTAGGAGCTGGACGGGAGTGGACCTTCGGGCGTACGCGCGGGGTGGACAAAAATGACGCTGACAGACAAGATCGAGCACCAGGCGTGGGGATGGCGGCCTCGGAAGGTGCTGAGCCCAGGTGGGGGGGTGTCAGGGCGAGATCCGCATCCGAGGAAGATCGCCCTGGCCCTTACCTGGAGGGCGGCTTGGGGGGAACTGGACCAGAAGAGGGGCATTGGCGGTGCCAAGCTGCGAACTGCAGATAGTATTTGCGGGCGGACAGTTCAGAGCAACTCCTTTCTGAGCTGCTTATTGGACCAAGGAAGGGACTGGACAGATAAATGAGACTAAACTAAGACTCATGAGCGACGCTGGAGAGCTCATCCCAGCGGGGAACCCGACCGTGATGAGGCACCTACACGCAATTTCCGATTTGACGGCAGGCTTTTCTCTGCATTTCTGCGTCATCAGCACATTCCAGGCCACAGTCAGTTACTGGCTCAGCCGCGTAAGACAGGCTCAAGGTTACAGACAAAGGAGAGCGGTACAAATTACCCTAACGACATCGAGTAGGACGTTAAGTATTTGTAACGGTGGGAAAGGAGAAAGGAGAAGCATGGCTGTGCGCACCTGCCTGTGGGCTCCCCGGCTTTGCAAGGGGCCGCGCTGCGCTTGTCCGCCTGTTGAAACGTTCAGGTTACGAAATTAATCCCGGCGATGTATGCTTATTACAGGAAAAAGTAGAAGATAGCCCTGGCCGGTGTGGCCCGGTGGTTAGAGCGTCAGCCTGCGCACCAAAGGGTCGCTGGTTTGATCTGAAGGGTCGCTGGTCAAGGGCACGCCCCCGGGTTGCAGGTTCGAGCCCTGGGGGGGCACGTGCGGGAGGCAAGCAATGGATGCATCTCTTTCCCATCGGTATCTCCTCCTCTCTCTCCCTCCCCCTACCCCCCTCCTTCCACTACTCTCTCTAAAAATCGGTGGAAGAAAACATCCTTAGGAGAAGATTACCAAAAATAAGAGTAGACATTAGACAAAAGCTGTGAAGAAAAAACATCCAACCCCCTAAAACCGCAGTCTCTCCTGCTCGTTGGCCCATGGCCTGTTTCATCTTAGGGCAGACTTGCCTGCAATGTTCAAAGCCGTTACATCCGGTCTCCCTGACACCCCCGCGCCCGTGCTAACGTGAAGTTCTCTTTTCGGAACTTGATAACACGAAACGGTATTGACCTGGTGCTGAGCTTTCGGGTGCCTTCCCTTCTCTGGCTACAATAAATAATGTGATGATTACCATTGTGTGTAAATTTTTGTCTTCGCAGAGGCTATTTCTTGGAGATTGATTCTCTGAAATGGAATTAGTCTCCAAGGGAAAAAACGTTTTTAAAACCATTGACACCTATTGCTGATTCAGAAATTCAGACTTGTGAGAAAAGTGAAATTAAAGGCAGACAGTGCAGCGAGACCCCCCCCCCCCATGCTGTCTTCCCTGCCCTGGCAGCCTGTGGGTTTGGACGTGACGTCTGTGGACAATTTATTGCCTATTTTTAAATAGGATCAATACTCTGGGAGCCCCAGCGTAATGAGATTCAGAGGCGCCTTGGCTCAGGGACTGATCTATCCGTTAGGCCAGGATGTTAAGAGCAGTGGAAGGGAAAGCGGCCCCAATGAACCTTGATACTGATACACGGATTAGGGCATTTTGGGGGGAAAGCCTTTTATCTTTGTCTACGTTCTCTGTACCCCATATGATTAGGAAGCTCATGGAAACTGAGCACAGCCCATCTGTTTTATAGTCAATGTTTTCCGCACACCGGCACCCTCACCCCCACTACCCTTACTCAAAATTTATCTCAAGAATGACCATTGCGCGTCTGCCATGCTCCGGAAATTGTGCGAGGTGCTGGGGACATGATGACATGGGGATATGGCTCGTCTTCAAGGAGCTGTCGCCTGGCATCTCTGTTGTTTGCCCAGCTCTGCCCGTTGCTGACACCTCTCTGAGTGTGGCCTCCTCACACCAGTCACTTGAGGTGGGGAGTATCTCCCTTGTTTTACAGATGGGGAAACGGAGAGAGAGCGAGATTAGGTAACCCGTGTCCCAGGTGACAGAGGTAGTAAGCTATGAAGCTGGTGTCATCTGGCTCTCTCTCTTTTTTTTTAATACTTACCTGAGAATATTTTTTCCATTGAAAAAAAATTTTTTTTTTAGAGAGTGGAAGGCAGGGAAGGGGGGAGAGAGAGAGAGAAAGAGAGAAAGAGAGAAAGAAACGTCGATGTGAGAGAGACACATCAGTTGCTTGTCTCCCGCCATCTGCCCCAACCGGGGCCAGGGAACAAACCTGCAACCCAGGTACGTGCCCTAGACTGAGAATCGAACCTGCCACCCTCCAGTGCACAGGCTGATGCTCTACCACTGACCCACACCAGCCAGGGTGTCATCTGGCTTTTTATAAAAAGACAGGCATGATTCTTTGAGAGTAATTTGAAAAGGCTGCTTAAAGTGCTTTGTACACCAATCCTGGCTTGTTTCATTTGTAAAGTCTTATCTGTTGCAGCTATAAAACATTCTGCTCATTCCAGTTCTCTCCTATGACTTTTGCAAAATTGGTACCATTCATTCATTCATTCATTCATTCATTCATTCATCCATTCTCTCATGCATCTACTCTCCCCAGATACACACACGGTGGTGTGCTAAAGCTGGCTCTAAAGACTTGATGGTCAATATCTCTCACCAACTTCTCAGTGACATCCTATCGGTGGCTTGAAATCAGCTATGGTGGGAGTATTTACACCACAGATATTGGCAAATGCTAAAAATCAGGTCTGTTTTTTTTCTGAGAGGCAGTCACTCACTGCTGTGCCCCATCAGACCTGAGAACAGCAACCTGTCCTTTCATCTGCTCACCTGTGGCAGACACCTGGACTAGGCTGCTCTGGGTGGGGAAAGAAGGCAGAGCTGGGCCTCTCTTCATGTTCTCCCACCACCCAGGAAACCAGAGCAGTGAGGGCATTGGAACCAGGCTCCATGTGTCTAAAGAGAGGCCCACCTCTGGGGTTTTAAATGTGTGTGAAGTATGCTTTCAGTGGCTTCACACACATCCTCGCAGACCTCATTCAGACTCCATTCATGAATGAATGTCTGTGATATTATGATTTATAACATGAAACGTTATTTCTTATTCATCCACTGTTCTTGGAACTGAGTTCCTAAAACCCTTGGAATTTCTAACTGTAGAGAGTGGTGAGGGTGTGTTTTGTTTTGTTAATGAGATGACTTTGGAAAGCCCCTAGGTAACCTAAGGGTGGGAGCTGGTTGCCAGGGTCTCACCCCAGAGCTCCAGAGTTCAGTGGCCAATAAGCAATGGTTTAACCAATTGTGCCTATGAAATGGAACCTCCATTAAAACCCAAAAGGCTGAGGCCTGACCGGCATGGCTCAGCGGTTGAGCATTGACCTTTGATCCAGGAGGTCGTGGCTCGATTCTGAGTCAGGGCACATGCTTGGGTTGCGTGTTTGACCCCCAGTTGGGGGTGTGCAGGAGGCAGCCGATCAATGACTCTCTCATCAGTGATGTTTCTCTCTCTCTCTTCCCCTCCCTTCCTCTCTCTGAAATCAATAAAGACATATTTAAAAACAAAAACAAAACACAAAAGGACGGGGCTCAGAGAACTTCCAGGTTGGTAAACCAGGAAGCACCCACGTGCCGGGACGGGGGCACACCTCAGGCTCCTCAGGGACTGAAGCTGCTGTGTGCAGGACCCTCACTCTGTGTCCCTCTTCCTCTGTCCCCTTGATAACCAGCTGGGAAATGTAGGTAAATTTTCTCACTGTTCTTCAGGCCCCTCTAGTAAATTAATCGAACCTGACGGGGTCATGGGAACATGCAATTCATAGTCCCTTCAAAGCATAGGTGCCAACCTGGACTTGGGACGGGTAGGGGCTACCTGGGACTGCGCCCTTCACCTGCAGGGTCGGACGCTAGCTCCGGGTGGATGGTGTCAGGACTGAGTTGCGGTGTAGGACACTGGCTCAGTGTCACTGAGAACTGGAGAATTGCCCAGTGGTGGCGGAAAACACACACATTGGGATTTCCCAACAGTCAAAGCTGTCCGTGGACCAGGCTTCCCTGGCACAGGTGATGCCTCCCATGAGGAGGATTATCCAAGAAGAGCTTGAGAAAATCCATTCTGGATGCTGGAGGGACGGGAGTTCTGGCTTGGAGAAGGGCCAGAAAACCGCACCAGCTCAGAAGGCATCGAGGGAGAGGAAGCCACCCGCTCTGGTGAGACATTTATTAGAGAAGCAGGGACCTTCTTTCAAGTTCCACAGGGAGGCACACATAGAGCAGGGACTTTGGCTTACTTCCCCCTGGCACCAAATAGCCTCTTGCCCAGCTCCGGGCACGTAGAGGTTCTGGATGAACGGGGGCGGGTGAAGTGGAGAGAGCCTTGGTGGAGAACTGGGAAGCTGCTCCCCCTCAGGCAGTGTGGAGCCGGGCGGTTACCGTGGAGCCCCTTTCTCTCCGAGGGTCTGTTCCCTCAACTAATTATACGAGGACTCATGTTCGGTGACTTCTTGGGAATGACGAGAATTCTGATAAACCACCGTGATCCACACCAACCTGCTTATAGCACACTGTACATTGTAAACAGACAGCACTAAAAACATAAAAATTAATGGCCAGATGGAGCAGATTGAGTCAGCTCCTAAATTCTGAAGGCTTTTGTTTAGGAGGAAAAAAAAAAAAAGAATTCTGCATTTGGTTCCCTCCGCCTGCAGAACTGTGGACTATTCCCCGAGGAGCTACGTCGGCGCGAGGCTGTGTTCCGCCGGAATCACGCGGCGCTGAGCCGGGCGCGGCCGGCACCGCCCCGCTGGGCAGCAGCGCCCGTCTGCTCGGCCACGCACGTGCTCCTCGGCGGGCCCCGAGCCTGACGGCCTCCCAGCGGCACCTCTTACCGGCGGTGGGACCTTGGGGAAACTTCTCTCTCAGCCTCCAAGCCCTCCTCTGTAAATGGGGACAGTGATGGACACGAATCACGGGGAACTGTGAGGACTCAGTGTGGCCCCGCCTGCCGAGGGCCCAAGGCAGCGGCTGACCCATGGTGTCGTCCAGAATTGCTGTCCTTGTAACTCCTGGCTTATCAGGCTTTGCCCCTGCTGGTCCTCCCACTGGGAGCACTGAGTGCCCCAGGTCCCATGCCAGGTCCCCAGACGCCCCTCCTCAAGGTCCTGGTTGTCAGCCCCTCAGCTCCGTCCCCCAAGCTCCCGAGAGCTTGTACCAATGCCGAGCGCCCCGCCCGGTGCCCAGCCTGCCCCGGGGCAGGCACCTGCTTAACCGACCAAGCTGGCCTTTCCGTTCAGACGAGGGCGCGTGAAAAGGGAGCTGTTGTTGGCCCAGGAACTGCTCCTGATGAAGTGTCAGTGGAATAAAAGCCCCTAACCCCCAAACACCAAGAGAATGGCAACGAAGGGAGGACCCAGGGCACGTGCCTCCCAGGGCCAGGGGCACTTGCCTTCGATCGCTCCCTCATTCGCCCCACCCCTGCCACCTAACACTGCTCATGTGACCAAGGCAAGTGTGCTCGGTGTGCAAGGAGTTCGAGTGGCTGCGTGTGAAGTGGAATGTCATCGAGATGGGAGACATGGGCGGGGCTGGACGTCACAGGGTCCTGGAAGTCTTGCCAAGGAGCTTGGCTTCGTCCTAAGAGCAAAGAAAGACCGAGAGCGGAAGCAGGGCCGTGACGTAACCAGCTTTACAGTAATTCTGGCTGCTGTGTGGAGAGTGGGTTATGGGGGGCTGGCCTGGAAGCAGGACGCCTGGTCAGAAGCTGTCCCAGGGGTCCAGGTGAGAGACGGTGGAGGTTCGGGCTGGTGGAGGGCAGTGCAGGGGAGACAGGGGACGGAGCCAAGAATGCCGGTTCTATACCTTCCAGCTGTTTTTAATCTATGAAGTGGGTCAGGCCAGCCCTGCTTTGATTTGCAGATAAGAGTGAGACAGGGTGGTGACAGAACAGTCCCCAAGTGTGACCCTCGCCTCTCATCCACACGTCCTGGCACAGGGCTGCATGACCTTGGGGGCAAGTGAATGGTGTCAAGGGCAGTCACGTCTGTGTTGGCACCTCCTGTCAGAGTCGGAGCGCATCCTCTCATCCAGGGGCTTCTGTCTTCACAAAGGTGTCAAACTAAGTAGGGCATGGACTCGTGTCCCCGATTTTGCCCTCATTTTCCAGTACCCAAGGGTTTCTTTTCCTCCTTCCCGTCGTGTGGTTGTCTCCCTGCCCGGGATCGCCACCGTTTTCTGCTCATACATTTGCTTCCCCCGCTGGACTATGAAGTGAGGCTGCAGCCTGATCGTCTCCGACTCCCCGGGGCGTGTGGGTGCCTGCTGTGCTTTTATGCACTTATCAGTTCCCCACGTTGAGAGGGACCTGAGGGTCCACTGGTCACGTGTTCCCCCAAATGCAGAAGTCCTCCCTGATATCCCCACACCTGCAGGCAGTGAGCTCACTGTCTCCTCCAAGAGGTCATCATGATGTCTGGGCGGGGTGTGCTTCATGCCTCTTTCTCTGACTCTCCGCAGCCACTGTTGTTCACGGGAAGCCAGCATATCATTCTGTCTGGTGTTGCTGTTTACCTGTCCCACTCAAATGTGAGGCCCTTGAGGACAAAATGCCTGTGTTTTATTCATCTCATCATTTCCCATAACCTCGAACGCAGTGCCTGGCATATAGTAAGTTCTTGGCAATGAGCAAATGAGTGAATGAATGAACACATGAATGAATGAACAAGTGAGTGAGTGAGTGAATGACTAGCTCTCATTGTTAGAAAGTTCGTTACCCTTGGCTGAAACATGCTTCTGGCCGACCACCACTTTCTGAGCTGAGGTCCCCTCATTGACAGCACAAGTGACCACATGGTGGAGCCACAGTGGTCTACTTCCTGTTCTTCAAATATTCCAACCTGTTCCTGCCTAACTTGTCCCTACCTTAAGCTTTTTGCACATCTCCCTGGTACCCTTGACTCCCATTTATTTCCATGGCTGGATTTTCCTTGTCATTTGGGCCTTAGCTCAAATATTACCTCCTTAGAAAGGTTGTTTTTAACTAGTCAGTCTAGAGTAACCTCCCCCTGCCCCTTCACCTCTTTATCTTTCTCTGCTGAATCCTGGGTGATTTCTTCAGATCTGTCTTCCAGTTCACTAAATCTCTCTTCATCTGTGTCTAGTCTGCTGTTTAACCTGCCCATTGGGGTCTTATATAAGTTACTCTATTTTTAATCTGTGGGGTATATGCGAATATTGTAAGTATTCTTATTTTAAAGTCTTTCTTAGGATCCCTGTTACATGTCATCTCCCACAGTGATTTCACTTATTTATTGTATCCGATAGCCATCTCTCAGGAGTTGAATATATTTGTATTGTGAGTTCATCAGGAATTACCATCTGTGAGTCATAACCCACATGGGTTAGAGAGGTAAGCCTATGGTATTCATTAATCCTGGAAGAGTTGTTACATCAATTTCTTGTTGAAGGCAAGGTTGACCCAAGGATTTGAGCACCAACTTTGTGCATGATGTGGGAAGAGATTATGATTTCCTATGTTTGGTATCACTCACCTGATTCTAGTAAAACAGACTTTGATTTTCTGCTTTGTCCTCAGGCTGAAGTATCACCCAATGCAGCAGCACCCAGATGCCAGGTGCTTAATGCATGAGTTCAATGTATAACAATTATCCAGACTAATGTATGCATATTGAGTACATAGAAAACACAGATTTCTGGGATTCACCTCCTGGATACTGATTCCATAAGTCTGGTATTGAGCTTAGGAATCTGAATCTTAAACTCTCCTAGTGATTCTGACGCATAGTGAAGTTTGGGTACCAATGGTCCTATAAGCTTTGAGATTGGAATTGGATTTATTTCTGTCTTGATTATTTCCTTCAAATAAAATAGTTGACAGCAGGATACAAAACATATGTAATACATTCTTAAAAGCAGACTTAAAAACACCTACACAAACAAACAACCTAAGTGGGTGAGATCTGACTGGACTCCAATATCGGGGCCCATGGGGCGATGCCGTGGGTGGCATCCTCGCCAACATCCTCACCATGGATGTGGTCATGAGCTGTGTGAGCCATTATTGCCTATCTCTGGAGACCACCTTGGTGAAATCAATTATGGGGCCACCAGTACAGCTGAAAAGGGAAGCTGCTCTCTGGGTTTTAATGTTTTTGGGGTCCCCCTGCAAACAGGTTACCCAAATACATTTACTGATCTGGCAGCATCATGAAGGCTCCTCTTGGCAACTCATCTGCTTTGCCAACTCCCTCCCAGCTCATGTTCTCTCACACCTGGAAGAAACGGGAACGTGAATGGAAAAACACTTGGTAAACTCTGACGTTCTGCAGAAATATACAGGATTCGACTTTTGTGTGATCGAAAGCTGAGAGACCACCTGGCATGGGAGAGAGAGATCAGGGTCTAAAGCAGGATCCCTGGGCTGGAGTTGGGCTCTGCAGCTCCTTAGCTCTGAGATCATGGGGAAGTCCCCTCCTCGGTTTACTCACCTGGAAAATGGGGCGATAACACAGCTGCCTCAGCACCTGCTGTGAGCATTAATGGGTAAACCTGATGGGAATGCACTTGGTAGGCATCAGTGTTGTGCCGACACTTCGTCCGTGTCCCTAATTCCATGCGTATCTCTTGTGCACCTACTGTGTGCCATCAAGAACAAGGAGGCCCGTCCTACGACAGTTTGAAAAACATCCCCAGGCTAAGGAAGGAAAGAACTGCCTGTCAGATGGTTGTACTGCACACTCATAGATTATGATTAGCAACAGCCAGCGAGTTGGCATGGCAACGTTTCCCCGCAAACTGCTAGGCCGTGTTCTTAAAATAGGTTCACAGAGGTGTAGCGGCTGTGGAGAGATGCCCAGCAATCGCTCTGATGGCTCCGCAGACCAAGGTGCCCCCTGCCGCCACCTGCGTGCTAGGGTGGTCCCGCACTGCCCAGGCCAAGCGGGCCAGCGGTGCGTTACTAAGGCGAGAGACCCCAGAGCTCCCATCGTGAGAGCTGGAGTTTTTTGTTTGTTTTTTGTTAATTCTCACTGGAGGATATTTTTTCCATTGACTTTTTTAGAGAGAGTGAAAGGGAGCAAGGGAGAGAGAGAAAGAGAGAGAAACATCCATGTGAGAGAGGCACAGCAATTGGCTGCCCCCTGCACATACCCCAACCAGGGCTGGGGATTGAGCCTGCAACTGAGGTACATGCCCTTGACGGGGAATTGAACCCTTGAACTTTCAGCGTGTGGGCCCACGCTCTAACCATTGAGCCACACTGGCCAGAGTCAGAGCTCTATCTGGTACGAACACCCCCCCCTTTCCCCACTTTACAGGTGAGGAAACCGAAGTGCAGAGAGGTTCAGGGGCACTCGCATCGTCGCAGTCTCTCGGTGGCAGGTGGGGCTGAACCTGGTTCTGTCTTTCCCAGAGGGACCCCCGCCGTGCCTGGGTGCGGGCTCTCCCTACTTGGGATTCTAGGTCTGCGCTGATGCAGCTCGTTTCCTAAGGGGTTACAGTCCCCAGGACATGGCTCAGCAGCAGGAAGGAAGTCAAGGCACTCTCTCCACACCCACATCTCTGCTGGGGGGCCCTGAATCCCTAGGTATGGTGGAGACTCACCTGGTTCTCGGCACGGCTGAGACGACTGTGGCTTCAGCCGACCCTGCCCCAGTTCCCCAGTGTGAAATTCAAGCAGGCACGCTCAGCAGAAGCTTATGAATCACACGGCGATGAGATTGCTGTGTGAATTACTCACCCACCATCTCAAAGAAGCGGGAACCCAAATCCTCTAAAAGATGAGTTCCTGTCTTACTATTTGTGTTACTCAGCAATTTATGGAGTGAACTGCATAAAATCGAGGGGCGGGGCCTTTTACCTTCAGGCTGGCAAGTTTCTTTTACGAGGTTCACAGCTCTTGACTAATTCCAGGGTGACACTCCAGGCAATTTAGGCAACTTTTGAGAACAGGGTGTGAGACATTTCTGACGAATTTAACATACTCAGCGTTTTCTCCCTCTATTTAGACAGTGCCTTGCAGGGAAGGGGTCTGGGCTGGGAGTGGGGGGCCAGGTGTAGCATGAGCTCAGGCCCCCCCAGGTCATTTGTAAGATATAAAGACTGGACCCTGCCCACAGGGTGATGCTTCACACTGGTTGCCCACTGGACTCACCTGCAGAGCTTTTTTTAATTTGGCATTCTTTAAAATCCTCACCTGAGGAAGGGAGAGAGCGAGAGTGCAAGTGAGAGAAACATCAGTCAGTTGCCTCTTGTATGCACCCCAACTGGGGACTGAACCCACAACCCAGGTATGTGCCCTGACTGGGAATCGCACCTGCAACCTTTTGGTGTATGGGAGATGCTCCAACCAATTCAGCCAACAGGTCAGGGACTTTTTAAAAAACCAACACCGGGCCCCTTAAATCAGGTTGCCTTGGGAGGGGCCCAGGCAGGGGTCAGTGATTCAAATGGGCAGCCCGGGGCAGAGGATCAGACTATAGCCTCCCAGTTCCTCCCAGCTCTCCCGCCTCGTGTTCATTCCAGAGGCCGCTGTGGGTTTCTTTCGTGTTAGACTCATATTTATTTCTGTTTTTCGCTGAGAGAGAAATGTGTACTCAGAGTTGACAGAGGTAACTGCTCATGATTGGGACATTTTGGACCAGGAATTGGCTTCGTAGCCTCAGCTTTACAGGCCCTTTTAAGCAGCCAAGGGTCCTTATGGAAATTAAATGCAGGACATGCTGAGGACCCTGCTCCACTGTAGTAGGACCTGGGTGCCAAGCTCATGGTGGGGCAATGACACAAAAGCTCAGATAACACAGTTGGTGATGTGATAGGCACACCAAGTGGATCTCTGGGTAGAGTTGCTCCCAATCTCAAATCTTTCAGAAGTAGAATCCTAAGTCCATTATGATAAGTCCGCCAGCATGTGAGCACGCAGCGGGTTTCTCTTCGGCATTTGCACCGATGGCCAACTGTGTCCCCCCCTGGCTTTGAAACAGGTGCGTTGAGAATTCTCTGGCGTCTTCAGGAGGTGGAGAAGGAAGGGGGCCCCGCCATGCCTGGATGTGTTATGAGGATTTCATGTTTTATGTTTCATGTCTTATGAGGATTTCTATAAAAAGATAGTGCATGCCTTGGACTGAAAGCTGCTTTTATGAAGTCAATAGGCTTAGGATGGAAGGATTGGGCTCCCTGTATTCCATCTGATTTTCCCTAAATCCTACTCCGGTTTCAGCAGGCACGGCTCCCACCCAGAGCTGACGTCTGCATCTTTGGTCTAATGTGTGACACAGCCTGGTGTGGGTGGCTCAGTGGTTGAGCGTCAACCCATGAACCAGGAGGTCACGGTTCGATTCCCAGTCAGGGCACATACCTGGGTGTTGGGCTCGATCCCCAGTCGGGGGCGTGCAGGAGGCAGCCGATCAATGACTCTCTCATCACTGATGTTTCTCTCTCCTTTTCTCTCTCTGAAATCAATAAAAACATATTTTAAAAAATAAGTGCGTGACACAGAGTCCTGGGAAGACTAATGGGAGAAGTGCCGCCATCCAGAGGTTTGCTCCAGCACCATTGTATTTTGTCTTTGGAATCCATCATCGGGCTGTGCCCCGAGATAGACCGAGGATACCTTTATGTGATGGCAGAGCAAGGGAAGAGAAAGACAAGTGAATGGGACTGTCAAAAACGGCTGAAAGCTTGGTGTCAACCCCGTATCACTATGTTCTTTTTAAAGCAAAGTGATGTAATACAGTGTTTATAAATGTGTCATAAACATCCACACAGCGATGTCCTAACTATCAACTTTCCACTGGGCCGAGGCCAAGCTCTGCCTCTACAGGGCCTGGAGAATGACCTGTGGGCCGCATCCCCTGGGTCTGAGCTGTGGCCCTACCACCAACTGTCTGCGGCGCCGGACAGCACCCTCGCCTCCCTCCGTCCGCCTCACCGTCCTCCAGGGAAACGCCAGGGAAGGCGTGAGCCTCAGCGAGACAGCGTGTTTCCTGCAGCACCCGGCGCGTATTAGTGCTCCGCAGCGTTGGGACCCTCCCTGGCTCTGGGAAAATGCCCAGATGCGTTCGGTGTGATGGCAGGACAGGAGCCACCCCCTGGGCTGGGGGGGCTACGATGATCTCCCAAAGTTCAGGTTTGCATGACCAACTTTTAAAAATATATGTTTTTATTGATTTTTTTGAGAGAGAGAAGAAGGGAGAGGGAGAGAGGGAGAAACACGGATGAGAGAGGACCGTGGATCGGCTGCCTACTAACACCCCCTACTGGGCACTGAGCCTGAAACCCTCGCACGTGCCCGGATCTAGAGCTGCGTGGTGACCTCCTGGTGCGTGGAGCGATGCCCAACCAACTGAGCCACACTGCCTGGTTTTGCACAACCAACTTTTGATAGTGGGGCAGGGAAGGGACTTGGGTGTCACTGGCAAAGGGGAGGGACCAGGCTTGCAAGTTCACTTGGGCAGAACCGCCCCCGTCTCCTGGCTCTTCAGGACCAAATCCGGGGCCCTTGTCCCCTGAAAACTGTGAACACGGAGCTCGGCCTGGAAGTTGTGCGGTAACTGGACACCTTGCAATTGTGGAATCTAAAGGGCTCCCAAGCGACGTCTGCATTAATACACGGTGAGGATGTTGGCCGTCCAAGTCCTGCCCCTCCCCTCAGAGGCCTGGCGGCTCGGGACCCTCTTCCTTTCCCATGTTCTTCTGCTGACTCTCCCTTGGGCCTGGAGCAGCGGCTCCCCCACCCCTCGCCTGCGGTGAAATGAGCGAGCAATCAGTCCTTGGAGATGCCATCAGATTCCTGACCAGTGTTAATTGGGCTTAACACTCCTTCCGGGGTGTCAAGATTTATAATGATTGTCCAGCCCTGTGTAAAATAGGCTGAACTTTTCTCTTGTTACCAGGATGTATTTTTCTATGTTAAATGTAGAATTTGTGTAATTCTATACATTAAAATGTACACTTTTTCACCAAGGTTTTTTTCTCTCCGAAAGTTATTAATGGTTCATTACAAAGTGTGGTGGACCCTACCGAATCCAAGACTCTTGATTTTTGTGGGGAATAAATGATTTCCTCAGCAGTCAAATCCCCTTTGCACAAATAATGGAGTGGTTTCCTCAATGATCCATTGTACGCCTGCGTTCGTTTACCGTCATTGCCGTAGCAAATTACCATAAACCGAGTGGCTTAAAACAACACATTATTTATTACCTTACAGTTTTGGAGCTGAGCAGTCCAAACTGGGTCTCACTGGGCTGAAGGGGAGGTGTGGGCAGGGCTGAGTTCCTGCCGGAGACTCTAGGGGAGACTTTGCTTCCAGAAACGGCCTCCTGTCTCTGGCTCTTGCTCTCTCCCTCCGTCTTCAAAGCCGAGGGAGTCTTCAAGGTCTTCACAGCACAGCTTCTTCGGATCTCCCTCTGGCTGACACCTGCCTCTGTTGTCATATTGCCTTCGACTCTGACCCTCCTGCCTCCCTCCTTCACCTTTCAGGACCCTTGGGGTGTCATCAGGACAACCTGGTGATCCAAGATAATCTCCCGTCTCAAGATCCTTCACTTGATCACATCTCCAGACTCCCTTTGGCCACGTGAGGCCACATGCGCACGGGCTCTGGGGATTAGGATGTGGACATCCTTGGGCAGCTGCGGGCTTATTCTGCCTGCCACGGCCCCTGTGAACTGACTTGGAGGCCACAGGAAAAAACAGAGCTCTTAGAATCAAACAGGCCTGACCTTGAACTGCATCTGCCACGTGCCAGCTCTGTACCTTCAGGCAGCTTGCTCAACTCTGCACCTCTCTCCTTCTACCCAAAATGAGGGCAATAATCCATCACTTGCCTTGCAGATTTGCTAAGAGGATTACACACACAACAGTAAACTACAATTCCCTTTCCTCACTTTTGGAAAAGCTTCTTTTTACAACTGACGTTTAAAAATATATTTTTTTTCTGTTGTTTGCCCCCCAAAATAAGGCCCCTATGGAGAACATGCAGGAGAGCGGAGTGGCCTCTCAGGTCCCCTCCTGCCGCCACCTGACGCGGCCTCTCTGGTCCCTGCCATTGCCCTGGAAGGCCTTGTGGTCTGACGCGGTGAGCTCCTGGCTTGTCCTTCACCACATGTCATGCTTTAATTCACTTACGAGAACCCCCTCGCTGGAGGACGGAGAGCAGAAGTGGGGGGCAGGGTGGGGACGGTCACGCCATCCTCTGGACTGAGTGGAGTTCGCTCAGGTTTCCTGAGCTCTTTCCTCCATTGGCCTCTGCCCGAGGCGGCTCCTCTTGCAAGCTGAGGGGTGCAATTCCCAACATACAGCCCGGGCTCTGTTCCCCGCCCGCCTTGGGCTACTGGCTTTGCGGTGCAGAGGTGTTGTAGGAAAAACTCAGACCAACCGGGGTGGAAGCCCAGTGCGGTCACTTCCCGGCCGTTAGTTGAGCAGTGGGTGTAGGTGTGTCCCCTGCCCTCCAGCCTGGAGACAGAGGTGGCACTGTCTGCCCCATGGGCTGTTGGAAGCAGACCGTGATGTGTAGAAATAGACACGTGTGCAAAGACCCCTATGGTGGCAGGCACTCGAACAAAGTCAGATGCCCTCCTCTCTGGAGAAGAGGGGAGTGAGGAGTCACGGAGTCTGAGACACAGCGGGCGCCCCAAACGGGTGCCGGATGAGTGTGGAATGACTAGCTGCCCGAGGTTGAGTGGAAAACAGGATTCTACCTCAAAAATCTAGACTATTGTGAATACACCAGGCCTCTCCTTTATCTCCTCTCTCCGAATGCCAGACTTCCTGGGGGCGGCTAAAGGTGCAGACTGGTTAAGGTGCAGACTCTGGGCCCACACTACTGTTTTAACCCTTAAGTGACCCTAGGCAAATTACTTATCTCCCTGAGCCTCAGTTTCCTCATCTGTAAAATGGGGTTAAATGACACCTAGCTCAAAGGTTGCTGCGAGGCTTAAGGGAGTTACTCCATGTAAAGTGCCTGCAGTATCCTCAGCGCATAGTAGGCTCGCTCTAAGTGGGAACTCCCCGTATCTTTTCTTGCTCGTGTATAAAGACAGCTCTTTCTTACCTCCTTCTTTGTGTCACTCCCTCCTGGTCTTCACAACTTTCTCACAATGGGAAGGGTTTTCTTGCAAAGCAGAGAGGTCTCCATCACCAGTGGTATTTAAGCAACGCCCAAGAGACAGTCTCCTCAAGATGCTGAGAGCAGATTCGGGTGCACAGAATGAGAACTGACCTCAAAGTTTCTGTTGGACCTCGATTCCTGGATTCTCCGATATTTCCATGGGTTTAGTCACTATGAATATCGGTGGTCTTCAACATGAAATTTCCTTGCCCGGAATGTGCTGGGAACAGTATTTCCAGGACAGAAGTTTTCATTAAAAAATCGAAAACACTTGCAATGCCACCTGGAGTCCCGCAGACCTCAGGAGGACCATCTGTGACAAATCTGTGCAGGGTGCCCAGGGACAAAAGGCAGGCGGCCAGGATGGGGGTGTTGTGAGTGGATGGAGTGGGGTGGTGGGAGTGATCTCCTCTGTTCTAATTCATGTTTAGCACTCTCTCTCCTGCTATAACAGATACTTCTTGGAGGCAGGGACCTGATAAACATTCATCTATGTGTTCCCAGCACTACTTTCTCTCTCAAGCACAGAAAGGGGACTTGCTAAGTGCCCGCTGTGCTCCAGGCCGGGCTGAGCAGCGTGAGATCCAAGGCAGCAGGCAGCCAGCTGCTTTATGTCCCTCCTGTTTCCTCATCGGTCCACTGGGGAGGTAATAATACCTACTTACTGCACCGACCAGCCTGCTCCTGGGTTAAATAACAGCAAGAGCAGGGGGAGGGGCATCTGCTGGGGCCATGGAGCCAATAGCCCCAGGGTCTTCAGTCCACAGGTCCCAGTCACAAGAAGCGTGTGAATACAGCCATCTGTCTGGGACTCCCAGGGGCCAGGCGGGGCTGCTGAAGGAACAGCTCCCAGCATGGGGAGAAGCGGGGTGGGGATGGGTGCTGTGGGGGCGCAGAGCCAGGAGGTACGGATGGTCTTGGCCCTGGTCCCCACCAGCCCCGATGCTGTGGGTCTGGACTCGCTGCCGAGGGGGATGGCAGCTGGCGATTCCGCCCGTCCAGAAAGAGCAGCTGGGACCACCAGTTCCTCAGAGACCCTTAGGCCCCTCTGCCTGATAGTAATCATGGAGAAATGAGGGACAGTGTCTAGGGGACACACACTGCTCCTGGACGGGAAGAGGGGTTTAGGGGAGCCCCAGCAGAGAGACCCCAGGCCCCTGGGCCTCCCACCTTTGCCCCTAGTTGGAGGAAGCCCGGGACCCCCAGGCTGCAAGCTCCTGGCTCAGCACGGGTAGACCATACAGGGGTCCTGAGAGGTGACTAGAATGGGGAATATTTGTCTGGGTGACAGAGAAGACTGCGTGTGTGCGTATGAGGGGTGATCTACCTCTGTGTGTGTCTTTTTCTGGAGCGTTTCTATTTAAACTCTGGACTTCCCTTATTTCTGCTGTGGATCTGTGTGTGGGTGTCCTGTTGGGGTCTGTGTGGGTGGAGTCACCTTGTGAGTTTGCCTTTGGTAGGAGGGTGTGAAAATCTCTTTGTTGTGTGGGTGTTGCTGGAGCGAGCGCCAAATGCGTGCGTGTCGGTGGCCCACGTGCAAGGGTGCGTTTCCCTTGTCCGAGTGCATGTGGCCCCAGCACGTCGCTCCTGCCCCAGCCTTCATCCTTGCGGCTACATTATGCGTGTGTCTCCCCTCCTTAGAAGGTCATCTCCTGGAGGGCAGGGCTTGGTTTATTTTGTTCATGGCGCTGTCCCCAGCACCCAAAACGTACTAGGCACTAAGGGTCATTCCACGTAATAGTGTTGAGGAAATAAACGCCGTGTCCAATGTGCCTCTCCGATGGTGCGGTCCATCTCCGCGCGACGCTGTGTGCGCGCGGGGTTGGGTGACTGAGAATTTCCGGGGGCGTGGGTGTGAGATACACTCGGAGTACGCGCAAGCATGCATGCGTGTGTAAAATGGTCCGTGATGTGTGCGAACGAGCCTGTGTGCGTCTGGGGAGCGCGTGTGCCGGCACGTCTTGCACCTTTCGCCAGTCTGCACGGCGTTAACTGTCTGGCGAGCCAGCACCAACCTGTGCGCGACCCGTGTGTGCGCGCACGCACCGGGCTCCCAGCCCCGGCTGCGCCCTCCCCGCGCTCGGCCTGGGGGCGGGGAGCCGGGCGCCGCGTGGCCCCGCGCCCGCCGCCCGCCCCCCGCGCTGCGGCTGCCGTGCGTCACGGCCCCTCCCCGCCCCCGCCGCGGCCCCGCCTCTCCGTCCTTTGTAGCGGGTGGCGGAGCGCGCTGCCAGCCGCGCGGAGGCCCCGCCCCGCCCCGCCCCGCCCCGCCCGCCGCGCGCCCGCCCCGCCCGGGCCGCAGTCGCGCCTGGGCCGCCGCGGGCCCGCACCCGACGCGGAGCGCGGAGCGCGGCGCGCGGCGGTGGCTGGGGCCGCGGGCGGTGGGGGCGCGGGCGGCCGGCCGGCCTGGGACCGGCATGGCGGACCGGCGGCGCGCGTGGAACACGGAGGACGACCTGCCCGTGTACCTGGCGCGGCCGGGCAGCGCGGCGCAGACCCCGCGCCAGAAGTACGGCGGCATGTTCGCCGCGGTGGAGGGCGCCTACGAGAACAAGACCATCGACTTCGACGCGTACAGCGTGGGCCGCCGCGGCTCGGCGCGCACCCCGCGCGGCGCGGGGCAGCTGGACGCGGCGGGCCTGCCGGGACCCGGCGGCAGCGAGGACACGGCCAGCGACGTGAGCGAGCCCTCGGGCTCCGTCCTCAGCTCCCCGGGCGAGCGCGACGAGCGGCCGCCCGCGCTGCGCATCCGCTGCCCTGCGCCCCGGGACCTGCCGCTCGGCCGGGACAATAGCCAGGTACCCTCGGGGCGCGCGTGGGCCCGACGGGGGGGCGGGGCCCTGGGGAGTGGGGTCGCCCGAGGCCGGAGCGCGGGGCCGCTGCCGCCCGGCTCGGAGAGCCCCTCCCCCACCCCGCCGCGCAGGGGGTCCCGAGGGTGCGCTGGCTTGGGGTGGCCAGCATAGTCCCTGAGACGACAAAAGGCCCTTGGAGACCGGGCCCCCTCCTCTGCTGCAGAAAAAGAGCGAGGTTCTGAGAGGGAAAGGAAGTTAGCTAAGCTGCCACATGGGCCCTCAAACCGCAAAGGGACTTCGGGGTGAATTTAGCCCAGGGGGTCCCCGTTTTCCACTTCAGGAATAGGGCAGCGCCGTCCCGCGGTAGTCCGTGTATGTATTCACCCACTCGGTAGTCATTGGAGAGCACCTACTATGTGCCAGGCTCCGGGCAGGTGCAGTGATGTGTGTGGCCACACGGCGCGAAGCTGGAAGAAGCCTCACCGCGCCCCCCCCCCATCCCCGCCGTGATTTCTGCGGGAAGGATTTGGTTAAAGATTTAGGTCGAACTGGAAACCACTTACCCCCAAGCACGGGCATTTTAGGGGCCGCTGGAGCCCCGCAGCACGGTGCCGGAGAGCTCCCCTCAGTGTGCTCCAGAGCAGGCTGGAGGCGGAGCGGGGATTTGAACCCGAGCCTCTAGCTTCCTCCACTTGGAACCCCCCAACCCCCCCAAAGTGGGGACGTATCATGGAGGAAGAACACCAGGCTGGGCCCTGTGGCTCTTCTCCTTGCATTGGAGGTTGCCAGGGAACTGGGGGGAGATGGATGGCGGGAGGGCACGGCTTTGGGATATCTGGGTGAGGGTGTGGGCCAGGTGTCTGGAGCACCCCAGGGCCCAGGAGCTGTAGGCTCAGCTCCAGAAGTAGATGTCCGGGCACCGCTCAGGTCCCAGAACCCTGCTAGTGCTGGGGCCCTGGCTCGGCACCCCAGCCCCACCCCGGGCCAGGTTGGGAGACAGATTCATTGTGGGAATTAATTAGGTAGTGAGCATTCAATAAATGTTGGTGGTTGAGTTTTATTACCATCATTTTTATTAACCCTTGTCACCTTAAATGCTATGAGAGGCATAACGGGAGCCAGGGGGAGGCAGAGCTTGATCCGGACAGAAACCTGGGAGGGCTTCCTGGACGAGTAGGGGTAGACAGGCCTTTGGCTGCTACAGCGCAGTAGTGAGTCTCCTTCCGTCCCCCATCCCCTGCCGGTGACCGTCTGTCCCCATAGCTCGGGCACTCTCCATGGTCCTGAAGCCCGCGCCCCACGAAGGGAAGGTCTGCATTGAGGGGGTGTGGACCGGGGGAGGGGGAGGGGGCGGGGAGGCGAGGGAAGGCGAAATCCAGAGCGCCCGTCTCCTTTCTCCTACCCTTCCTTTCTGCCCCTGCCCACCTCGCCTCTCCGGTGGCCGACCTTGCTTGGCATTTGGGATCCAGGCTTCCGAGCCCAACAGGGAGACTTCAGGGCCGCAGACTGAAAAGCCGGGGTCAATGCCGGGGAACCCTGCTTTCCAACCATGGCACTTCGCCCTCTTGAGCCTCAGCTTCTCCCTATGGGAAATACGGGTGTCACTCTCCGCCAGGTCCCCCTCAAAGCGCGGGGGAGTACCCGGGAGGCGAGGCGCTTTGTGCAGGGCCGGCAGCTGTCTGGAAGCGCGTCCCTGATGGAGCTGCCCCCAGTTTTACCCACGGCGGCATCGCTCCTGGGGCTCCGCGTGGGCCGGCCCCGCGGCCTCGCCCACTCCCACCCCCGCCCCACCCCACCCGAACCCCGGGCCCTCGCTCCCCTTTCTCCGGGGCTTCTCCAGCACGGGACAAAGGGCGGCGCCTCCGGCGCGCAGAGGGCCTCGGAGGCACTCGAGGTTGGGGACTGTGGAGTCCAGGGGGCCTCGTGGTCCCCCTGCGGGGAGGTTTTACAATCTTTGCGGACCGAGCAGCCCCAGGGCTCGGTTCCGGGCGGGCCTCCGGGCTCCTGCGCTTGGCGGAGGGCGCGGGCCCTTCCCCCGCCCACGAGGCGCTTCCCTGGGGCGGGAGGAGGGGTTTCCGCGGCGCAGGCGCAGCGCTTCCCGAGGCCGGGGGCTGAGCCACTGCGGGGCTTTGTACCCGGGAAGTCCGCCTGGGAGCAGCTGTCCCGCCGGCCGGCCCCGGACCGGTGCCCCTCCCCCGACACGCACGTGGTCTTGTCCTCTGCCTGGGCGCTTCCCTGCCCAGACTGACCCCTGGGGATGCCCTGTTGCACGGGACCAAGGATTTAACTAGCTGAGAGAGGGAATGTGGGCCTCGGGGGAGCGAGAGTCTCCTAACTCGCACCTTACTGTCCTCAGCAAGGTGTTCAGGACCCAGCTCAGAGCAGGGGATGACTGAATGCGTGCAGGGAAAGGAATGCGCTCTAGCCAGGTGTGCAGAACCTGGCGTCCTGCAGCTGCTCTGCTGCAGCTAGTATGCATTACACCTGAGATGTTTCACCTCTGCAAGCCTCAGTTCCCCACCTGAAAAATGGGGAAATTATGGCCTAGTGTTCCCAGAATCCGAAGCTGCTTCTTCTTTGCGAAGCCACAACCCCACCTCCATTTTCTGGCCCAGGTGCATCTCTGGCCTCCTGTCCTGAATGGAGGTGGTGAAGGTAAGGGCTTCAGGCCCCGGCCTGCGTGGTGAGGTGCTTCATCGCGCCTAGCACACCCTCCCCCTGGGTGAAAACTTGAAAGTGAAGAAGGCAGGTCTTTTACAGCAGCTGCAGCGTGGAACTTTATAGGCAGAGAATGTTAGCATTTTATCTGCCTGGAGATTTGGGACACCTGTCCATTGTTGGGGGGGAGGGGTGCTTGCCCCCTTTCTCTCCCAAACCTCTTTTTCCCTCCCTTGTCATTAAGTTTATCAAGCTATGCCCTGGCCTCCTATCCTTTGCTCCTTGGAGTCATGGGCGCTGGGTCATGGGTACTGGGGCTAATGTTCGCTCTCTACTGGGAGTCAGGATGTCCAATTCCTCCTCCTGTCTCCCGGTTTGTTCTAGGGGCCGTGGGGACCTTAGTGCCCATGGCCTGGCCCTGGAAGCCGTCACTGTCTGGTAGGCAGGACGGTGGTGGTGACTTGGTAGCCTAGCGTGTTTGGCTCTGCTGATGCCCGGGTCCGGCAGGTCAGCCACTGGTTAGGGCCTTGTCTCTCAGTCCCTGCTGCAGTCCCTGGGCCTGCCTGGCAGGGAGGCTCCTGCCGAGACCTCCGGGAGGCTGGTTCACTGATGGCACGGGGAGGGTGGCAGGGGAAAGCTTTATGGAGAAGCTGTTGGGGATGCGCCTGGGAGCATGGGTGAGCTTTTTTCTGGGGCAGGATATTCAGGGAGAGGGTACGGCTCGGAGAAAGGCTTGGAGCTGGAGATGGGAAGGTGCTTGGCGTCTTCAGGAGTGGCCTGTGGACAAGCGGAACCCGAGTCAGAGAGGCCGAGGAGCAGTCTCCGAGCCGGGTCCCGGAGCGGTTGAGAGCGCCCGCAGCCGGGGCGGGGCGCGGACACTGGCGCGCGCGCTCCCCGGAGAGGCCGCAGACGCGCGCTGCCCTGCGCTCCGCCCGCTCTTCGGAAGGACGGCCGCCTCCGCCTCTAAAACCCGGAGCCCGCGAACCAGGCCTTCCCCCGGAGCGAGAGCGAGGCCGGGAGCGTGCACTGCGCGGGGGTCGGCCGGGCAGGCGGTTGGGGGGGCAGGGGGCGGAGTGGGGGGGTCGGAAGGGAAGCGCTTCCTGGTTGCCGCCGAGAGGGGCGAATCGGGCTCGGCTCCGCGCCGCCGGGAGGAGCTGCGTGTGCGCCGCGCTCCGCCCGCCCTCGCCCCCTCCTCCCGCCCCTCGCGGAGCCGGGCGGTGCTGGCAGCCGGGGCGCGGGCGCGGCGCGCGGGCCCAGAGCCGGGCAGCGGGCGCGTCAGCAGCCGCGGGCGCCGCACCGCCGTCCCTCCGTCCCTCCGTCCGTCTGTCCGTCTCTCCAACCCTTCCGGGCTTTGTCACCGCGCCGGCGGGGAGCGGGGATCGAGAGCGAGCCCGACAGCGAGAAAGACGAGCCCCCGGGTCCACGGGCGCGCGGAGGGCGCAGAGGGGCCATGTCTTACCAGGGCAAGAAGAGCATCCCGCACATCACGGTGAGCAGCGCGCCCCGCCCCGCCGCGCCCCGCCGCGCTTGGTGGGGTGGGGTGGTCACCGCCCGGGTCGGCGGCCCCCCGGGAAGGCTGGGGCGGGGGGAGGCTTTCCAAGGCGCAGCGGCCGGGCGGGGCGGGGCGCGCATCGCAGCCCCCTCCCCCAGCCTCCGGGGACAATGTGCTGGGGGGGGCGCGTGGCAGGGCGGGGCCGGAGCCTCGGGCCCTGGGCGGGAAGCCCCCTCCTCCCCAGGGGATGTGCCAGAGGCTGGCGCGGCCGGGGAGACGCGCAGCGGAACAAAAGAGGGAGGGGCGCGGCGCGAACCCCCTCCCTCCGAGCGGGAGCCGAGCCCCCCCGCCAGCCCTTGCACCTCGCAGCTGAGTTTCTTCCACGACAGAGAAAGGAAAAAGGGGGGGCCGCGGTCAACTCCCACTTCCCGGCGCCCCGA
This sequence comes from Miniopterus natalensis, assembly GCF_054644295.1. Taxonomy (NCBI): domain Eukaryota; kingdom Metazoa; phylum Chordata; class Mammalia; order Chiroptera; family Miniopteridae; genus Miniopterus; species Miniopterus natalensis. The sequence continues at coordinate 198,481,851 of NC_142081.1, read as the reverse complement.
TAGGGTGGAAGCCTGGACCTCGAGGCCGCGCCATGATGGAGGGGCCCCTCCCAGTCCTCGGCGCAGCTAAAAAACAATGGTGGGCAGCCCCGTGCGCTGGCTGTGGCTCCCGAAGGGTTAACACTGGGGCGTGGGGATTTAAATGGGGGCTGAGCAGTCGCGGTGTCCCTGGGTGTGGCCGGAAACAAAGGCTCCCTAGTCTTTGAGCTTTGTCTCTGGGTGCAGAGCGGAGACCTGGCCTCCACTCCCTGCCTGCCGGGTACCAGAGTGGAGCCAAAGCATCCCCGAGGGACGGGGTCGGGGATCCGCTGGCCTTGGGTGCTGGTGCTGGAGCAGCCAGGAGCTGGGGGCGGGATTCTGGGAGTGATGGAATGCTCCAGAGTGATGGGGGGGTGAGGTCAGGAGACCAGCATCCTGGTTTATCCGAAACCCAGGCGCAGGGAGTTCCCAGGACGCCTGCCCAGTGTACTGCAGCGGTTGTCTCATTGAATCCTCTCAGTAAATCCTGTGAGGGCGGCTTTGTTCACATAAGGCTCCTGGAGGCTGCAGCACTGGCCAGGGATGCGGGTGAGAGAAAGGCTGGGAGGGAACCGGGCCCCCTGCCCACTCAAAACGGCCCTGCAGCCCGCCCATCTCTGAGCTTCACCTTCCCTGAGAAATTCCCTCCGGGACCCGGCTTCAGGGCTTGCCAGGGGACCTTCGCCGAGTTCCCATCCAGAGGTACGACTGCTGAGGGTGGGGACCCCCTCTTCTGCATCCGTAATCCCTGCCCTCCGACCGGGAGGCGGAAGTGACTAGTGCCTCAGAGTGTGGTTGGCTGAGAGTCAGTGGAAGGAGCGAGCTTGCCTCAGGCCGAGCCGAGTGGTAGGAAAGTCTGGGGTATTCGTAGGAGCAGGTCCCCTCCTTGGGACTTCCTGACCCTAACCCCCAGGGGGAACTGAGGCAGGTGAGGGGTGTGGTGATGAAGTGACTGGTAAGTTAGGAGCCCTGCATCCCTTTGTGGCTGTGGCCCATGGCAGGTCTGTACCCCTCTCAGGGCCCCAGTTTCCAAGAAGGAAGTTTAGCAAGATGGTCTCTGAGGTGCGTCTGGGGGAACAGTACCCCTGCAGTTGTACAGTTCTCAGTGCACATAGCAGCAGCGGTCACCCCGCCTTCCCCCTGTGACACTCCAGAGTGGAGATAGGCCAGACTTTTGTGCCAGATGATCTGAGTGCTCATCCCTGCTCCACAACCTCTCTGAGCCTCCATGCTCCAATTTCCAAAGTGGTCCTAACACTGGCCACTTTGCAAGAGCCTTGAGCATCCAAGAGGACCCCGGCTGAGCGCTCAGTGCATGTGAGGCACACAGTAGGGGCTTCAGAACTGCTGGCTGGTCTTCCTGCTTTAGCTCTCTGTGCAAAGCAAGTAGTCAACCCGTGTGTAAAAGGGAATGTAAAGGCTTCGGTAGCCTGGGGCGAAGAGATGCTGAAATCACACTTGGTTCCCTAGAACGTGGCCCTTGACAAGGCAGAAACAGCAAACCAGAGAGGATGGCTTTGGCCGGGGCTCCTTCCTGAGCCCCTCAGCTCCTCAGGACCTGTTGCTGATAGTGTATAAGTTGTAGCAGGGACGGGGATGCCGTTAGATGGGTGGGTGGGGCTGTGGCTTTCCCAGTGCTGCGCCCTTGCTCTGTTTGATAGCACCCATTTGGTAAGTGAATAGTAATTAAAGCACCCGGTCAGTGTCAGGCACCTGGCTGGGTATTAGGGAAAGTGGGAGTGAGATGGCCTGGTCCTTCCCGCCCAGAGTTAAGCAGAGACTGATGTTTCAGCCAGAAATCGCAACAAGGTGGAGGGGGTGTTATAAGGGGCAGTACAGGACGCTGGAGGAGACACAGCAGGACACCCAGCCTAGGCCTGGGAGGGGACGGGAGGGGATCAGGGAGGAGGGGGACCCAGAGGCAAGCGAGTGTGGCGTGTTGGAGAAACCGAAACATTGTGGGAGCCCAGCCTTGGCCTCTCTGTGCAGCAAGAGCAGAGCCTGGGGACCATTTAGGTGCTGTTGGCAGCCAGCGTGTGGGTGTGGCCTGCAGAGAGACCCGGGGGCTGAAAAAGGACCACGATAAAGCTCTAAGCTGCATCGTCAAGTCCCACCTGCTTGATGTCGGGTCACTCTGCCCCTGCCCCCGTGAGCCTCAGCCTTCTCATCTGAGCAATGGGGATAAGGTCCCAGCTTTGCCAGTGGATCCAGAGGTAGGAGAGCGGACATTTGAACAGAGGGAGAGAAGGGACACCCCAGTCAGGGCACAGCGTGGGCACAGGCAGAGAGACAGCTGAATTCTGAAGCATTCTGCTTATGCTGGTTCCAATCGTGGTGTCTTTTCCCTCTTTTTTCACCTCAGTCTTTTCCTGAGATAATAGCATAGCCCCATAGAGAAGGGGGACAAGTAGAAACACGTAGCTTCAGTCCCCAAGGATTGTGTAAAATATTTATAAGGCTCTGTTTCATGTGTGGCTTTTTAAAAAATTAATGGCACAGCCGGGGATTAACTTAGCAGAAGCCATTTCTCGTGCCCAAGTAACCCACGTGTCGTGGTTAAGTGAGTAGAAGATCCTGGGCGTGGCTCTGGGCAGACAAAAGCACGTGGCTGCCTGGCCCTGCGCAGGCTCCTGGCTCCCACGGAGCCACCGAAGGAGGACGCCTGCTCAGGTGTGCGGGGAGACAAGAGTGTCCACCATGGTGGCTAAGAATTATTATTTTAAAAAAACAAAGAAAACTTCATGATTACTCTTTGTGATTTGGTGAGTATTCCAGCATTCGGTAGGAATTCCATGACCTCTCGTGGCTTCCAGAGCTGTCCTGTGAGGAAAACAGCCTGGATACATCCTTACTTTCCAAAGACGAAACTGAGGCCCACAGGGACGTAGTGGCATGTAAAGGCTCTTGCCGAATCCCGTGGAGGAATGAAGAGCTTAGAGACAAGCAGGGAGGGTAGGCAGGCTGGTCTGCTGTTCAGAAAATCACGATCTGATTTGAAATCTGTGTGTGTGTTAGTGTGTGTCAGTGTGTACGTGTGTCTGTGTAGTTGAGTGTGTGCCTGTAGATGAGTGTATATATGTGACTATGGTGTGTAAAGGTGTGTGTGTTTTAGATCAGACAATAAAGACAAGGTGGGAAGAGGGAGATCAAGTGAGAGTCACATCAGACCAAAGTAGTTGCTCTAATGTGCAAATATGCAAAAACCGTGCGAGGCCCCTGACGCTTCTCCCGTAGGCGGCACTCCGCCTGTCTGTAAATATGCGGTTTATTTCCCCGCCTTTTTGCACAAAGGATTCGAGGTGCCTGCAGTGATTTATTACGCACGGTGGAATCAGACGGAATGTGGGTGAGAGGCAAGGGCCCAGAGATCGAGATTAAGGACCCAGGTTCCAGAAGATAGGAAAATGCAAGACATCCCATCACCAGTGGTCACCGGCCCCTGTGCCCTGAGCACAGCGGTGTGTTGGAAAAACCCTCCGCAGGCGAGCTGCTGGAGTGTGGTCAGCATTTAAAGTTTATGTTTGCTGCAGCCAGGTGGACACAGTGTCCTAGTAACATCTATTGGCTGGAGCCCCGAGCACTGACAAGCAGGATGGTGCTGCATGGAGTCTGACTTTTGTGAGTCAGAGATGGCTCTTGCCCTGGGAGGGGAATGAACGTCCCAGGACACTGCCCGGGAGCGTGGGGAAGAGCAGAGGCCGGCCGCGGACAGCGCCACGGTGCTGAACAGTAAACGGTGCCGTGCGGGAGCTTTTAATAAAGGCCCTGACCCGGCCGGGCGTGGCTCAGCGGTTGAGCATCGATCCAGGCGATCAGGGTTCGATTCCCAGTCAGGGCACATGCCCAGGTTGCGGGCTGCAGCTGATCCATGACTCTCTCATCATTGATGTTTCTATCTCTCTCTCTCCCTCTCCCTTCCTCTCTCTGAAATCAATAAAGATATATTTTTTAAAAAAATAAAGGCCCTGAGACATGCTGTAGCAGGGCTGGCAGGGTAACGACTGCTGTTTGGTGGTGTTTCAGGTCTTTAATCCCTTTAAGATTGCTGCAGGTTTTTACATTACAGTCGTCCCCCCTTATCTGCAGGAGATACGTCCCAGGGCCCCCCAGTGGAGGCCTGAAACCGCGGATAGTGCCAAGCCCTGTGTAGGCTGTGTCTTTCCCTGTATGTACATGCACTTGCGGCTCCTCTTTGGCATATCCCAGTTGCCAGCATCACCATTCTTGTGCTTTGGGGCCATTGTTGAGTAAAATAAGAGTGACTTGGACACAAGCACAGGGCTGCTGCCGTCCGATTCCCGAGGCGGCTACTGAGGAACTGACGGCTCGGTGGTGCATCCGCGCGGATATGCTGGACAAGGGTGATTCGCACTCCAGGCGGGATGGAGGGGATTTCATCATGCTGCTCAGAGGGCGCACGATCTAAAACTTACAAACTGCTTATTTCTGAATTTTTCCCTGTAATGCCTTTGGACCGCAGTTGGCCGCGGGTAACCGAAACCTCAGAACGTGAGACCGTGAATCAGGAAGGACTGCTGTGCTTGTCAGTATGTTCTGAACAGAGGAAGGCTGAGATTCGTTGCTCTGGAGAGATGAAGGACCAGGTCATGGCTCTGCCCTGCAAAACCACAGCTCTGAATCGGTGCCGGGGGCTTGGGAAATGGCACGGGGGCTGGGATGCTTCGTAGAGCGGCTGGTCCAGAAAGTAAGCAGCTAAAAGGAGGGAAATGATGGCTGTGGACACCCGAGGGTGCAGTTCCCTACTTTTTCTGTAGGTCTGTGCCCTGGGCATCTGGAGCACTCTCCCCGACCGGGCTCACCCTTTCTGGCTCTTTGCCTTTGTATGAACTGTGCCCAGTCCCTGTGGGGAATCCTTTCTCCTAGAGCTGGAATTGTGAGCACTCCCACTTTGTTAGCTTTGGTTTGTGCACTTGACTATGGGCACTGGGGCACCGTCTAATTCTCCTTGGCATGTCCCCAGGAGCACTGCTGCACGCCGGTGACTCACAGCAGTGATTCCAAACTGCATGAGTGGATGAAAACCATGCTGCTTTGCTGAGTGAGGTTTTATTTATTTACTTATTTATTTATTTTTAAAAAGATATCTTTATTGATTTCAGAGAGAGGAAAGGAGAGGAAGAGAGAGAGATAGAAACATCAATGATGAGAGAGTCATTGATCGAGCCCGCAACCTGGGCATGTGCCCTGACTGGGAATCGAACCCCGATCGCCTGGATCCTAGGTTGACGCTCAACCGCTGAGCCACGCCCGGCCGGGCTGAGTGAGGTTTTAGCCACTCCTGCATTTGACTTTCCTTAACACATGTCCTATTCATCAATTTAGCATTTAGGTGGTCACCACCCACAAGGAGGGTGGCATGAAGGATTTTTTGAGCTAACAAAAAGCCTCCTGATGGTGCTTTGGCAGTGGGGAGGGGGCAGGTCTGATTGGCTTCGGTGCACGTCGCACTGAAAAGCAAGCTTTTACAGTAAGAGCTGTCCGTGTACAAGGTGGGTCATTGTAGTCACCTCTCCCCAGGACCTTCACTGAGTGACTACTTGGTGTCAGAAGTGGGAGTCAGTTCATGGGAAGACTCAATGGACAGGGTGCAGAAATGCACAGAGCAAACAGGTGGCTGTCTCGGGGAGATTTTGTACCTGTCCCCAAACTATGCTGCATGTACTTTTTTTTTTTTAATTTTTTTTATATCTTTATTGATTTCAGAGAGAGGAAAGAAGAAGGAGAGAGAGAAAGACAGAAACATCAATGATGAGTCATTGATTGAGCCCACAACCCAGGCATGTGCCCTGACCGGGAATCGAACCCTGATCGCCTGGATCCTAGGTCGACGCTCAACCTCTGAGCCACACCCGGCCGGGCACTGCATGTACTTTTTGTAATACCGTATTTGTAGAACATTAGGTCTTAAGCCCTAATCTCAGCAAATATTTGATTGAAAACTTATGAATTATTTACTTGTAAGTTTTTCCACTTCATGCTTTTGGTTGGACACGGTCCAAAGTCGAAAGGAACCTTTTAAATTACGTATTTTTGGGCGAGGGTTGTGTATTTAAGGAGACAGAAAAGTGTCCATTGCTTCTACTCCACTCCAGTCTTCCCTCAAGTGTAGGAATTCCGAACCCTCTTCTTGCATACCCCTGGTGACAGGGAGATCACCACTTTACAGAGCAGCCAGCTTTACTTCCTGACAGGTCTGCTGTAGAAAGACTTCTGTGTGTGGCGTGAGAGTCTGCCTTTTGCCCTCAATTTCCATGGGTTCCTTCCTCTTCCACACTGATATTCCTAGAGGCTCTGGAAGGTATTTCGAGGTGACCTGGGACCTTCTCTTTTCCCAAATGGCCCCAATTCTTTATTCTTTATCCAGCACAATTTCCAGGTACAATGTTTGGATTTTTTGTTCCATTTATTTTTTTAAATTTTTTAAATTTTATTTTTGCTGTCCTTGGTTTCTGGGCATGCAGGACAAAGTGGATCCAAAATAAAAATTATTGGGCGCCTTTTAAACTGGTGTAAAAATGTCCCAGGGTCATGGGCTCCTTTGAGAAGCTGACAAAAGCAATGGGAACTTTTCCAGACATACATGTGGCATCACACAGTGGCTTTCACAGGCCAGCATTCAGTGTATTGAGAGCTTTTCCATATTATCTTAGTCCTGTGAGGTAAGTGCTTTGATTAGTTCCATGGACAGGTGAGGAAACTGAGGCCCACAGAGATTAAGTACCTTGCTGCCGGTTACCCTTTAAGAAGCTGTGTGGGCTGAGGTGTAGTCTCTGGGGTGAGGGGTCTCGCAGTCTCAGGGGAAAATATACAGATTAAAAATGAGCTGGCAGCCCGGGCGGGCGTGGCTCAGCGGTTGAGCGTCGACCTGGGATCCAGGCGATCGGGGTTTGATTCCCGGTCAGGGCACATGCCCAGGTTGTGGGCTCGATCAATGACTCTCTCATCATTGATGTTTCTAGCTCTCTCTCTCCCTCCTTTCCTCTCTCTGAAATCAATAAAGATATATTTTAAAAATAAAATAAAATAAAAATGAGCTGGCAGACGCAACCTTGTGAAGTCAGGAAACGGCGCTGACCAGGGGTGCGAGCCTCGTGCTACGGGTCTCCAGGGGATGCAGCAAGTCTCTGGAGTCAGGACACTGTGCCTGACAGGGTGAGCTGGAAATCAGTGGGCACAGCAGTCGTGGTAGGACATGCAGGCGGCAGGAAGGCCGTAGAAGGCCCGGGGCCGTGAATGTGCGGTTTAGGGGGTCTGAGTGCCGTGAGAGCTGACCAGTGTGGTGGCACAAGGCCAGGAGAAGGGAGCAGCCAGGCCTGGGAAAGCCAAGAGAATGTGATTTGTCCTGCACGTGAGGACAAGCCGGGGAGGTGTTTTAGGAGAGGCCTGACGTGTTGGGTAAGTGTGTCAGCAAGGCCACGGGCTGCCCTGTGGAGGGGTTTGGGTGTCAACGATTAGAGAGAAGTTGAGGATGGAAGTGAGCATTTGAATGTGATCCACCCTCCCCAGGTTACAAGGATGCTAAAAAATCAGGGCCTATTCTAAGTGCTGCCCCCATGTTAATTCATGTACTTTCAGAACAGCCCCGATTCCCGACAGGACACAGACGCACAGAGAGGCGAACTTGCCTGAGCTACAGGGTTGGTACGCGTGGGGCCCGGTGAGAGCTCGGGCAGCCTGGCCTGGGCCCCCATGTCCTTAACCAGCAAGCCAGGCGAGGCAATGAGGGTGAAAGCCCCTGGCTCACAGGGCGTCGTCGATGTTTATTAGCTGAATAGGTCTGACATTTAACATCTTACCCCTGGAGAGCCCTTTGCCACTTTCAGAGCCCCTTAATCTGCTCACTCCCTTTTGGCCACAATTGCAACAATGCTAACGGGAAGGAGGTGAGACATGCCCCTGGGAATGTGCTCCATAAGTATGGTCTGTTCTCACTTATCCCCATTTTACAGAGGGAGGAACTGAGGCTCAGACATGTTAACCAGGTACAGTGAGAGCACTGGGATACCACGAGGGGGCACTGGGCTGTCACTTGGTAGGTACCAGGTGGCACTAGGTTCAAACGTGTCTCCACCTTCTCCTGGCTGTGTGACCTTGAGCAAATGGCTTCACTTCTCGGAGTTTCCTTGTTTGTCACCATCAGACCCACTTCTTAAAGTGACTTAAGATGAAAACTGGCGGCCCAGGGAATGCAGAGCTGACACTTAGTTGGCAATCAGGAATCTGGTTTTCTTAAGGGTAGTTTCCGCGGCGATTGCCTTGTGTCGGGTGAAAAGCAGAGACAAGGGCACCCAGGAGCGGGTGTAGACCTACAGGCGCACGCAGCTGAAATCCCCCTCCTGTAGGCAGCCCGGGGCCTGCCCGCTCCTAGGGTCACAGTACAGGGGAGTTATTTTAAAACCACGTGCTCGGTCCCTCGGGAAGGGTTTCCTGAATACCTGCCAGGTACCCTGGGGCCTGAGAGCTCGCTTGTCTAACTGCTGTTGTCATGGAAACGGGCCTGCAGTCCCTGGGGACTGCCTGTATTTCTGATTCACGCAGGAGGAAGATGCTGCTGTGTCCCCTGCCCTTGTGAGTGGAGTGCAATGTGTGTTAATTAGATTCGGTGTCAGGCCTGTCGTCACTCCCAGGGCTGCTTTCCCGGGAAGCGTGGTGAAGGGCCTCCTGCTGCGGGCGGGTTTCCTGTGAGTCGTGAGGGGGCTGGGTAGGCAATGGCTAGGGGAACCCCGGGGAGGCAGGGGCTCTGGCTATTGAAGGTCGTGACCGAGCTGTGGAATTATGAAGTCTCTGACCTCAGCAGCGGTCACTGTGGCTGTGGCCTTGTGCACAGAACCCTGTGGTGTGCCAGCTGTCTTCGATGGCAGCGATGCCCCACAACAAACATCCCTGAAGCTCCCGCTTCCAGCACCAGGTATTTACTTACAGCTACAGGTCTGGATGGGGGGCAGAGGCTCCGCAGGGCTCAGCGAGGTCTGTCGTCAGGCTTCCGTCTGGGTCAGGCATCCTCCTCCTTCTCATCCTGGGACTCTGAACAAAGAAAACACCATTTCTTGGGTCCTGCGGTTTTCATGGCGGAGGGTGGACTCTCAGGAGCCTGAGCGGAAACCCACCCGCCGGTTGAGGCCTGTGCTCAGAAGGTGCAGCCTCGCCCGCTCTTGTTCTGTTGATCTAAGCAGGTCATGTGGGTGGCGGGCAGGAGGAATTGTATTCACCACAGAGGGTCCTGGGCCACATTACCTGGGGTGTTCGTTGATGATAAATCCTGGCCCACTGTCCGGACCTGGTAGGTGAACATCCTGACAGAGCACCTGGGCTGGAATTTTCAGCAGGCGGTCCCAGGGGACGTGAGGATCGCCCGGGCCACGGTGCCGTGTTGTGGGTTGTATGTGCCTGGGTGGGGTTTGCCTACCTGTCCTGTTGAATTTTCGAGTTGCGAACATGAGCTCGCCATCGGCGGCTCGTAGGATTTGAAGGATTAATGACTTTCCAGACTCACCTCGACATCTCCTTTGTCTTGAGAGAAAGCGGTCCCATTGGCATTTACTGCCGGGGCAGGCACGGTCCTACAAAAACTGGCCTTCCCTGATCTTTTCGAGCCTCATTCCCCTGCTTGCCCTTTGCAGAGAAAGCGATTCTTCACCCTCCCTGAAGTGACTGGTCGTTGAGTTCTCCCAGGCCCCCGTCCCCGCTGGCGAATCGGGCGGCCTCACCGGAATCCGCGTGCCTGGCTGCCTTCTCAGCGTGAGGACAGACCTCTGAGATCCTTTCGTACATTTACCCATCTGTTAACCCCAGAGCCGGCCTCTGCATCGGTGAGGCATCGTAGGAGGGGGACGTGGGTCTGCACGCCCTCCCCCAGCTTCCTGGGGCGGGAGAATGGAAGTGTTGAAGGGGTGGCACTAAGAGTCAAAGGACTTGAAACCAAGTACAGACATTGTGAAATATAGGCCGTGGTTGCTTTTATTAAGGAGCGTAAAGCTTACAAATATCCCAGGGAGCTGAGAAAGACAAACAGTGAAGAGCCGGGGGCTGGAGGAGGGAGGAGGGGGAGGGAACTTGAGCATCTGTCCCGGGGTTTAGAGAAACCTCTGGTCCTGGCCCCTGGTGGCGCCTCAGGACCACGGACAGCACCCGCCTCCCGCCTTCCTCTGTGGCCCGGAGCTCCCAGAACGCGGCGTCCAGACGGTCTGTTTGCTCAGACGTCTCCCTTCTCCATTCTTCAGCGTCAGGAACTTCTCATACTTGGGAACAGAGCTGAAACGCCCCCTCCTCGATGACTTAGCCTCCCCCCCCCCCCCCCCCCCCCGTTGTCTCTGTAATAACAGCCCTGGTTCGCGCTGTTTTCCAGACAGCAAGGTTGCTAAACTAGTGATTACGGGGTGAGGGTCGGTTTGATGAGAACAGCACCTCTCTTCTCTTCTGAGACTCTCCAGACCTTAGCGGGTGTTTTTATTTCCCTGACTCGGGTGGAGGTGACATTGATTCCCACGTACAGTGGGGAGAGCAGGCCCCGGGGGCTTCGCGCTTCGCTCAGGGATAGACGGTGCAGGCCGTGCTCTGGTCAGACCCCCCGCCGAGGCCCACCGCGGTCTCCTTTGCTGTCTCACGGGAAGGAAGGGCTGACGTTCCAGAGCTACTTTTTGCGAGCAGTGCCCAGGATAATACCTGACGTTCCTGAAGACAACGGGGCATCCTGCCGCCCAGCCCTGTCCTCCCAGACGGGGCTGACGGGGGATAACGGCGGGTTTGGAGAGGAAGCGCCTCCCTCCCTTCCCCGGGCGGCTCCTCCTGCCCGGCTCTGGGGGGTTCGGTGGCCCCCGGGGAGGAGGCCTCCGGCATCAAGCGCATCCTGCAGGCTTTGCACCAAGAGCGCCTGTCCCTGGGCGGTGGGCTCGGGCTTTCGGGGGACTGTCGGCCTTTTTCCTGTCTGTTTCCCGCCTTCCCTCCCTTCCTCCCTCTTTTTCGTCTGTAATTTTTTATATCACTCTCCTCTCGTCTCACTCTCTCTTCAAATATTTGCTCCCCTTTCCCCCCTCTCCCTTCACCTGCTGTCTGCCCCCCCTCCCCCCATATTAAGCGAACATTTGCTAAACTCTGTATGCCCGGCCGCCGGCGGGTCCCTGGGGATGCAACGAGGAGCCGCACGGGCTCTCCCGGCCACGGAGGTGTCCAGCCCCGAGGAGGCGGGCCCGTGAACGAGGACCGGGAAGGGTGATGGGGACAAGGGGGAGGGTGTGCAGGGGGAGGGTGTGGGGATGTAGAGGAGGCACCCCAAACTCTCTGCAGGGGGCAGTCAGTTACCGCTAGAAAGATCTGCTCACCCCAAATTTCCACCGTCTAATAGGTTTGGTATTTTGCCCTTTCACCTAACATTTTATTGTTCAGAGGCTTCGCTTGTTCTTAAAAATCCCTGGGGGTCCTTGAAATTCTAGTACCTGAGCCATACCCCGTTAGTGGTGTGACGATGCGATTGTAATTTATTTGGGATCACCTGTCAGTGTACAGTTCCTTGCCCTCCCTTGGGGTATTTTCTGAGGACAGGTCCCCAGCCTCAGATTTCTAGGTCAAGTCACGGGCAGTTTTAAAGCCCTGACACCTTCTGCAAACTTGGTGGGCCCTTGTTCTTACCGAGAAGTCCCAGCTTGGAGGAAAGCGTGGAGGCGGTGAGTTCCTGCTCCCCTTGTGCCCAGGGTTCGCGCCGTGTCTTAGTTCAGAGGCTTGTGTGTGTCTGAGTTGGTCCCTGGTGAAAACCCTTCTGTTACGTCACCGCCAGCCAAGACTCCCTGCGCCGTGGCATTAGAGCCCCTGAGTCCCGTGAGCTGGTGGCATTAGAGCCCCTGAGTCCCGTGAGCTGGCGCCTGCGTACCTTTCCTGGCCCCCACGGAGGTCGCGCTTCAAGCAGAGGAAGCGGCTTACCGACCCCGAGCCCAGCGCTCCCGCCAGTCCCTGCCAGCTCTCCCCACCCTGGGTGCCAAAGCCTGGCCATGACTCAGTCTCCCCGCGGGCCTGAGAACCGTTTCTTTTAGCTGCTCACTCCTTCCTTAAATACAGGGTGTCCTCCAAAAATGTATACGCACTTTGAATGATTATGAAGTCAGTGTTTATTAACATACTGTTCGTTTTCAAAATTTAAAAGAATCTACAGAAATGAATGATTTGTCAACGCCTGTTTTCAAACTGACGACCGCTCTGGTCCAGGCACTGCTGATAACACAAAGCAGTGGAATCGCAAACATCAGGAAGCATTTCGTTCGGTATTGGTGCGCCCTCGATGTGTCAGCTGTTTCTGGTTTTGTGCCATAAACTTTATCACTTATGTATCCCTGAAAAAAGTGTCTAGTGGCACTTTAGGAAAAATTTTTCTTCTTTTCTTTCCCCACCCGAGGATATTTTTTCCATTGCTTTTCAGAGAGTGTGTGTGTGTGGGGGGGAGACATTGATGTGAGAGAGACACATCAATTGGTTGCCTCCTGCAGTGCCCTGACTGGGGCAGGGGATCAAGCCTGCAACCGAGGTACATGCCCTTGGCCAGAATCGAACCCGGGACCCTTCAGTCCGCAGACCAGCGCTCTAACCACTGAACCAGACTGACTAGGGCAGGATAAATTTTCTTTGTTCAAAGCTTGGTCTGGTTTCATCCATTATTTCAAATCAAACCTGAAAAGGAGTGAAAATTAAGTGAGTTATCAGCTATTAAAGTGAGAATACATACATTTGGGACACCCTGTACTTATTGAGTATAGTTCCTGCTACGGAAAATGGCACAGAGTTAACAGTGTGTAACTGTCCCCATGGTTTACACGCGCCAGGCCTGTGCTAAGCACTGTGTACCCCATGGGCTCCTCCCGGCAGCCCTGAGACAGGGACACTTATCCCCATTTTACAGCTGAGGAAACTGAGGCTGGCAGGGTTCAGTCACCTGGATGGTAGTGGGTAAGGATTGGAACCTGTCTGTGTCCTGACGTTTCATTCTCACACACACTGATCCAGGACGTGAGCCACGCGGATCTAACTCTCTCCCGGCCGCTGCTGTCGCCGTGGAATGAGCTGGCCGTCTCCGGCATACCCTGGCTGTTACATGGTGGTTGAATTTTTAATTAGATATTTTATTTTCTTCAAAGTACTTAAACAACGATTTTGTATACAGAGCTTGTCATTGTTCATCTATGTTGTTTGTCCCTTGTAATCTGGGAGAAGCAGGGTGTTACTGTTTTTCTTTAAAAAATAAATAAATAAATTTTTTTAAAAGCCCTAGTCAGTTTGGCTCAATGGTTAGAGTGTCAGCCCATGGACTAAAGGTCCCGGGTTTGATTCCAGCCAAGGTCACGGCTTGATCCCCAGCCCTGGTCGGGGCCCTTACAGGAGGCAACCAATCAGTGTGTCTCTCTCACATCGATGTTTCTCTCTCTCTTCCACTCTCCCTGAGAAGCAATGGAAAAAATATCCTCTGTGAGGATTAAAAATAATAATTTTAAGACAGGTAATGAAAAAGTCACATAAGCTCTTGCCTTGTTGTGGGTTTATTTTTTAAGAAAAAATGCTGGTCCCTGAGGACGCCAGAGCGTGGGCCCATTTGCAGCAGCTGCACATGGTGTCTGCCGGTAGCTGGGGAGGGGGGATTTGAACACAAGCTCCACCATCGATTCTAGGAGAGCAGAGCAGGTGGGCTGATCTGGCTCACAGCACATCTAGTCCCACGTTTCAGGCTCAGCCTGGAAAACCCTCTGTTAACCGTGATAAGGCAAATGGCTGCCTGCGGGCGGCCGTGTCCTGGTAGCCACGCACCAGCTGCTGGTGACTCCATCAGTTCCCTGCTTCCTGGCGCTGGGAACCTGCCCACTGTTTTGTCTCTACTTTGGGGTATGCACAGCCCATCCCTCCTCTTTCCTTTGGTGTTGGCATGTCCTCCAGAGGGTGTCCTTCCTGGGGACACATGTCTTGACTGGCCTCTATCTTAGGGAAAGAGGCAGGTGTTGGGCCTGGCAGTGATTGAGCCTGATGCCCCTTCCTCCGGAGACCCTCCTGCTGGGGCAGGTCGTGCTGGTTCATAATCTCTTCCATCCATCTATCCATCCAGTGTCCTTTCACCCACCCATCCTTTCACCCACCCATCCATCCATCCATGCATCCATCCATCCATCCACCTGTCCATCCATCCATCCATCCATCCATCCATCCATCCATCCATCCATCCATCCACCTGTCCATCCATCCACCCACCCATCCTTTCATCCATCCACCAATCCATCCACCTATCCTTTCATCCGTCCATCCATCCATCCACCCATCCTTTCATCCGTCCATCCATCCATCCACCCATCCTTTCATCCATCCACCCACCCATCCATCCATCCATCCATCTCGCCAGGCTGTGTGCAAGGTATAGGTGGTGCAGCTGTGAATAAAATAAATGAAGTCTCTGCCCTCATGGAGCTGACAGTCTCATAAGGACAACTGCAGGGTACAGCTCTGGTGGCCCCATCCATCCACATCACTGTGTCTGTGTTTGGTCCTCTATGAGTTGTGCTGGGCTTAGCCGGTGGAGTAACACAACGCAGCTCTGATGTCAGTGGGGAGTCACATTTTAGACAAACACGTAAATATATAGTTTGTCGGACGTGCTGTAATAAGTACTGTGTGAACATAACTGGGTGAGGGGCGCGGGGTCCGCTGGCCGGCAGTGGTGTGTGGCGGCCAAGGGGAGGGCTCTCACGTAAGTGACACTGAGCAGAGACACAGAGCAAGTGAGGGCGTGAACTTTCCCAAGATCCTGAGATTCCAGATTAAGTTGGGTTTTGCTTTTTTATGCCATTTGTTACTTTTGAAAATATTTGAATAATTTTATATTAAAAAGTGAAAAGAAAAAAAAAAATGCCTGGCCTTTCCCCAGTGACACTTACTACTTTGCTTGGCTTTTCAGAGTGACCGGCTCCTCATCAAAGGGGGACGAATCATCAACGATGACCAGTCCTTCTACGCCGACGTCTACCTGGAGGACGGCCTTATCAAGTGGGTGGCCCAAACACACCTGCGGAGAAGCAGTGTCTCTGCCCTGCCTGGCCCCTAGGGGAATGGAAGGAAGGCTGGGGCTCTGCCCCGGAGTGACAGTGCCGTGTCCCTGTGAACATCAGGGATGGAGAGGGCTGGGGAGGCTTAACGACGCGTGGAGCAGGTTCTAGTGTTTATTGAGTGCCCGTGCCCGGCGCCCGCCACAGCCCTCGGTCCGGCCAGCAGGCTAACGGGGAGGCTGTGAGACTCCCTGGTCCCTCTCCACCTCCCGGGAGGGGCGGCAGGGCGGGTGAACCTCTGCCCACGTTAGAGACCCAGTTGGCGCAGCGCGTGAGTCCCAGCCCAGCTCCCCTGCCCGGACTCACAGCGTTCTCCTGCCTGCCCAGAGTCTCCCGAATCGGGTCGAGGGCGCCGGGAGAGAGGGGAGCATTTGGCTTACAGACAGAGCCTTGGCACCTAAAGGAAGGACAGGCATTGGGACCGAAGTTTGTCTTCACTTTTGCCCTGTCGGTTCCCGCTCCGGCCCTCCTGTGACGCCAGGTGTTAGTCTGCTTGGGCCACCCTAACAGAATACCCCAGACTGGGCGACTTAGGCCACAGATACTGGTTTCTCACGGTCCTGGAGGCCGGAAGTCCAGGATGTGTCGGCGGGTTGGTTTCTTTGGAGACCTCTCTCCTGCGCTCGTGACAGCCCTCTTCTTGCTGTGTCCTCACATGGCCTTCTGTGCACAGGTTCCTGGTGTCCCTATCTCGTCTTATAAGGACACCGGTCCTGTGGGGTCAGGGCCCAGCCTAGCGGCTCATTTTGGCTCAGTTACCTCTTTAAAGCACCCTTCTTCAATACAGCCATGTTCTGAGGTCCTGGTGTTAGGGCTTTAACATATGGATTTAGGGGATGTCAAATTCAGCCCATCACACTGTCTGAGAGCTTGTAGGGCCAAGGGGACTTTTCACTCTGTCTCACTGCAAACACTCGCCTCTGGACCCCGGAGTCAGTTGCTAAAGTGTGTGAAGTACTCTGGGGTGACGGGCTGTCCAGAGAACCTTTTACCGCTTGACAGAGATGCTGGTCTCACCTCTATTGGATTCAGCTCTGCTGCCGCTTCCCCCTGGAAGCCTTCCCAGATAGCCAGGCTGATGAATTGGCCCACCTTGTGCCCCCAGCCCTCTGCTGCACTGGATTGTAACCATCTGCCTATGTGCCCTTCCTCCTCATTAGACCGTGCACCCCTCGAGGGCAGGGGCCTGCCTGAGTTACCCCCGTCCAGCCAGTGTGTATAGAACCCAGCTCAGAAATGTGTACCTAATGGGTCTGAAGCTGCACAGGTGACTGCCATTTCTTTCTTTTAAGAACCAGAGCTGTCTCTGTTGTTTGTCTCCAGACAAATAGGAGAGAACTTAATCGTTCCTGGTGGAGTGAAGACCATTGAGGCCAATGGGCGGATGGTTATACCCGGGGGTATCGATGTCAACACGTACCTGCAGAAGCCGTCCCAGGGGATGACTGCCGCTGATGACTTCTTCCAGGGGACCAGGGCAGCATTAGCAGGCGGGACCACGATGATCAGTGAGTCGCACCCCACCTTAGGGACCTAGACTGTGTCTTTATCACCAGCATCAGCAGCAACACACAAGTGCTCAGCGTGCACCAGGCACTTTGCTCAGGGTACCATGTAATGTCATTGTCACTGCAACCTCCCACATAGGTCAGGATATTGTGTGGCAATATAGACATTGAAAATCGTAAAGCATTTTAGTGCATATTGAAATAAAATAACTCGCACCTCATAGGATGTGACTGCTTAGGTTGAAACCAATGTCAGAATTTAGATTTTGAGAAACTGTGAATTGATTTAAGAAAAGCATTAATAAAGAATGACATGGATTATGGGGAGATAAAGCAAAAAATTCCTGAACATGGTGTGCAGATGGCTAAAGTTTTGGAACCAGGGTCATAGGTGTTATGACACGTGGGAGTAGAAGCTCAAAGAGGTGCAGTAACCTTCTGAAGGTTACACAGCTGGGAAGTGGTTGAGTTGGTCAGTGTTGCTGCCATAATGCCCCCAACAGACGCAGGGTGGAGAAGTGGGAAGGGTTCAGACTCCGCAGCTGACAGAACTCTGGGACTCTCCCCCTGCCTCCGTTTACTAATTGTGTGACCTTGGACAAGTTCCTTACCCTCCTTGAGCCTCAGTTTCTTCATCTGAAAAATGGGGATATTAATATTCATGCCACAGGATGGTTGTGAGGATTTAATGAGGTAATTTATGTAAGGCCTCTGTGGCAGTATGTGACACATAGTAAGCATCCAATAAATAGTTGTACTGATGATGCTGAGGATCACAGTGATAATAACAGTGTGGGGACGATGGTGGTAACGAAGACTAAAGAGGGTGGTGATGATGTAACTGCTGATGATTGTTATGATGGTGACAGTGATGGCAATATTGACAACAATGATGGAGAGATGGAAAGGATCGTGAGGGTGAGGGTGTTGATCTTAATGATGAAAGTAGTGGTGGTGATGGTGATGGTGGTGATGGTGGTGATGATGGTGATTGTGATGGTGATGGGGATGATGGGGGTGATGATGGTGATTGTGATGGTGATGACGATGGTGATGGTGATGATGGGGATGGTGATGATGGTGATTGTGATGATGATGGTGGTGCTGATGGTGATGATGGTGGTAGTGATGGTGGTGGTGATGGTGATTGTGATTGTGATAGTGATGGTGGTGGTGATGGTGGTAGTAGTGGTAGTAATGGTGGTGGCGATGATGGTGATGATGGTGGTGACATTGATGGTGATGGTGGTGGTGATGATGGTGATGATGATGATAATGATGGCGATGTTGGTGGTGGTTGTGGTGATGGTGATGATAATGACAGTGATGCTGCTGGTGGTGGTGGTAATGTTAATGATGATGGAAAGAGCCTACCATTGGAACAACTTGGGTCCTCAGCTTCTGGGAATGTGACACATTTTTCTGTCCCAGTTGACCATGTGGTCCCAGAACCTGGGTCCAGCCTGCTGACCTCCTTTGAGAAATGGCATGAAGCAGCTGATACCAAATCCTGCTGCGACTACTCCCTCCATGTGGACATCACAAGCTGGTATGATGGCATTCGGGAGGAGCTGGAGGTGCTGGTGCAGGATAAAGGTCAGTAAACGCCCCAGATGGGGGCATAGTTCTGGAATTCCTGTTTCTTTGGTGGATCTGATTATATGGAATCAAAATCCCTTTATCTGCATGCCATGAGCCCAACTATGAGTTGCTTATTGTGACATAAACAATGGAAAAACAAGACCCTCTTTAAGGAGTCTGTCTTCTCCTTCAAGCTCTTGGAGGTACCCCATGTTCACAGAGAAAAGCCCAATTTCATTATCCTGGCACATGAGGCCCTTACTGATCTAGCCTCACTTTTCTTTCTCTACCATAAACTCATCTGGATACCTGTTGTCCCAGATGCCATCCCCTAAAACCTGCCACACCACTGGACCTTTGCTCATGCCATTCCCCGCTGGAATGCTTTTTCTTCTACTTTGCTACCCAGCCCAACTATCACCTCTCTAGTTTCCCCAGTCAGAACTGCTTCATCTTGAATATCCATAGCAGGTTACTTGGTCTTCTTTTGAGGCACCTCTTCCATTGTTCTTGGATTACAGGACACAGGTTGTCTGTCTGGCTCTTCCATTAAGCCCTGAGCTCTGTGAGGGAGGGAGGGAGTTGCATCCACGCATCTCTGTATCCCACTCTGGCTCTCCTCTGGGCTCACACCAGGTGTCTCTGCAGAGTGTAGACACTTTACAGTGCATTACATCGAATGGAGGTGAGTCGAATAGAAGACACGGAAGCAGAGAACCAGAGAACAGTGGACCAGGGTGTGAGTGATCATCCTGGAAAGGGGGGGCCTGGAGACTGTCTGAGGAGGCAGCCTCAGATGAACGCAGTGCTTCAAGGAGAGCTAAGGGGTGTTTTCAGTTTTTAAAATAGATAGGCTATGTTTTCACATTATAAAAGTACTGTTACCACATACAAAACAGCAGGAAAATGAGAAGGAAAGTAAATGTTTTCCTCTCCTCTTCCAGTGGCCGCTTACCATTCACATTAAGGGCTGTTGCCTTCCACCCCCCCTGCATTTGCACGAGTTTCTCCTCATATAGTTACAGCAGTTGCTCGGAATCCCTCTCTTCACATTTTATGCGTAATCATTGCTCTTCATTCATAACTTTTTAATGGCTCGTAAGGAACAGCGTCACTGTTAATTTGCTTTGCAGTTTTGTTTTTATTGGGCTCTTAGGTTTTCTGTTTGCTCCCCTCTAAGTCGTGATGTGCGAAACATCTTCCTGTATTAACATTAGTTTGCATTTCTCGTTATTTCCTTAGATTTCCGGGAGTGAAATTCTGAGGTCAAGGTTTTAACATTTTTTAGTCTCGGGACACTTAGTGCCAAATTGCTTCGCTGAAAGGTGCACCCATTTGGACGCCCCCGAGCCCACGTCTCCTGCTCCCTGTGTGTTCCCACCATTGGGTGCTACTGCTTCTAGGGCATCCTTGGTTTGATGGGGAGAGTCCGTCTCCCATTATACATGCCGTTCTCTAATGGCTAGTTATATTTAACGTTTTGGGTATGTTTTTCCTTGTGTGAATGTCGGTTGCAGTCTTTGCCCACGTACCAGTTAGGGTTTTTGTGCCCAAGTGCTCTGTGTCAAGAAGGCTTCATCCCCTTCAGTGCGGTCCCTGTGAGTTTGTACAGAATCATCGCCCAAGGAAATTTCCAGTCTGTACTGGGCGCCTCCTTGTCTGCAGCTTCACTTCCCGCGGTTCCAGTTATTTGCGGTCAGCTAGGGGCCGAGACTATGAGGTGGAAGCAGCAGGGGGTAGAAAGCTCCCCGCAGCCTGGCCGCCTGCGACCAAATCCCACCCTTGCACTTCTCGGCTGTGGGACATTGGGCAAGTCACCCCGTTGACTTCTCTGAGGCTCTCTCGTTGGCTCCTCCACATCCATAGCATCGGGGCCCTGGTACCAGGTGTGAGACCCACAGTCTGGGCTCACTGTTAATTCTCTAGCCCAAAGATGGAAACACCCCAAATGTCTACCTGGGCTGTACAAAATATGATCTATCCATGCAATTGGATATGATTCAGTCTTAAAAAGGAAGGAAATTCTGCCACACACCACACCATGGACGAGCCTCGAGGACATGCTCAGTGAAGTGAGCCGGCCATAGGGACAAACACTGTGTGATTACACCCTGGGAGCCCAGAGGAGTCGCAGTCATAGAGCAGAGTGGTGGGTGCCAGGGGTGGCGGGGGCGGGAGGGTGCAGGAGGTGGTGGTTTAATGGAGACACAGTTTCATTTTGCCGAAAGGAAGAGTTCTGGAGATGATGGTGGGAATGGTTGCACACCAGTGTGAATGTACCGAAAACCACCAAATTGGACTCTTAACAGTGGTTTGTGGACAGAAAAGGGGCTTCTATGGAAAGTAACCTCACAGGGTTATCTGATCATAAACCCCTAACTGGGCTGGTTTTGGCGGGGAGCCCAGCCCCAGACTTGTGACTTTAGTAAGAGGTTCATCTTTGCCTGAAGCCAGCCCTGCCACCTGTTTCTGTGCCTCTGGGCTAACGTGCCTTTGAAATCGCTGTGCCATCCTCGAGAGAGCACATGACCTTGTTAACTGTCCCGTAGCCCACTCCTGCCGACTGCGCCAAGTAAATTTCAGTATAAGAAACATCCAAACCTGTAGAGAATTTTTATAAGTTTATTTGAGCCGAAGTGATGACAGATTTGGGTGCACCTGAGATCTTGCTTCCCCATCCTGTGTCGTCTCTGCGACTCGAATAAACCCATAAAAATTCTCTACGGTTTGGTCATTTCTTACGTCGACAGGTTAAGATGGCAGATTTTATGCTCCGTGTGTTTTACCACAACTGATAAAAAGCAGTTCATTTGCTCACAGCCTGTTTGGACTCGGCTGGGCGGTGCCCCCGCTGTGAATCCCGGTGTCGCCTTTCCACCCTGTCCGTTTCCGCTCTGTACTGTGCTTGTCGATGTACAGGAGAGGCCTGCTTTGCTTTCCTTAAATGCATTTTTCTGTTTCCCTTGAACAGGCGTCAACTCCTTCCAAGTCTACATGGCCTATAAGGATCTCTACCAGATGTCTGATAGCCAGGTAGGTCCCCTGCACACCTGCCCCGGTTATAGGGGAGTCCAGTGGACTTCAGGTAATGCCGGTCCTCAAGTGCTGCAGGCCTCCCAGTGCCTTGTCCCCCACTCCCTGCCCCTGAAAGCCCCCGGGGGAGGGGGTGTCTTGCACACGTGGAAAGCAGTCAGGATTCGAGAGCCCCGGGGAGGGAACAGGGTGGCGCTGGTCTCACCCGTGTGAGGGTGGGGTTGCAGCTCCTTCGTGGGTGGGAGGAGCCGGGCGGTGGGCAGAGCCCGTGTTGGCCAGTCGGTGATGCCGGGCAGGCTGTATGCTGTCCGGGTATTAGAGCCATTGGAGCACACGGCCCCTCCGCCACCCACTGTGGCCTGGGACATGGCTTACAACCTCGTGAAGAGCTGCAGGTCTCCCGGGGAGTGTGGGTGGCTTCAGGACAGGCTCAGCAGGTCTAGTTACATCGGTTCAGTAAAACTAAGAAGGACGTCTCCGCGGTCGCCACCAGAAGGCGCCACGATGGAGCAAATCCAGACAGAGAGCCAGGGGGTCAGGCCGGGCACTGAGACCGAGGGCGCAGGCCTGCCGTGCTGTGTGCTGTGACTGACCGGTTCTGCCCCACCTCAGCCTCCTTGGGGTCAAGGGCAGATCCTTCCCGAGGCTCACTTGTCCTTGAACAAGGCCTTCCATCGGTTGGGACGGAGCGGCCTGCGCGGGCTCTGCTGGGGCGGGGAGGGAGGGCAGTGGGAGCAGAGGACCTGTCTGTGCCGAGGACCCTGCTTGGCATCGTCTCACCCCACCCATGTGCCCGTCCTTAGCTCTACGAAGCCTTCACCTTCCTGAAGGGGCTGGGAGCGGTAATCCTGGTCCACGCGGAAAACGGAGATTTGATAGCTCAGGTGAGTGGTGTGCGTTCCTGCCCCTTCCACCCCAGTTTGCCCCCCCCTTCCTTCCAACAAAAAGAGTGACTGACATTTAAATGATCCTGCACAGGGATCTGTCCGCATCATAAACTCTCTGTCACCATCATCTTCAGTAGCCGAAATTATTCGGCGGTTCACTTAGATCCACCGCAGCCGTTGGATCGTGAAATCGTTTCCAGTTCATGTTCCTGTCACACGCCCAGGCTCCTTAGCCGTGGACACAGTGGGGAGTGGGGATTTTTCACGGGCGACACGGCCCGGGGCTCCCCGCAAGGACGCTGGTACAGGAACTGCGGGAGTTAAAATTAGCAGCCGCATAGCTGACATCTGGGCAAACTAAAAATAATTCTTTTGGGGAGAAATGAAAGCATTCCTGGGGCAAGAAAGCCTTGGAGCAAACGGGCTTGAATCTGGGCCATGAGCTCAGGGAACCATTTCAAGGTTATGTGACAGGCTTGGGGGAGAGGCGGCCTGCGGGGGGATGGGCGGGCACCGGGAAGGGGAGCCTGCGTGGGGATCGGGCCAGTCGCCGCCAGG
Source organism: Miniopterus natalensis (assembly GCF_054644295.1). Classification (NCBI taxonomy): domain Eukaryota; kingdom Metazoa; phylum Chordata; class Mammalia; order Chiroptera; family Miniopteridae; genus Miniopterus; species Miniopterus natalensis. The sequence goes on along the minus strand of NC_142081.1, from coordinate 198,459,180 downwards.
CGATGGGCCCTGAGGACACAGCGGGTGGGGCGCCAGGTGGTACACGTGCTTCCTGCTCCGTTCACGGGGACTCGGGAGGCAGGTGCTCCTGTCCCCAGTGTAAGGAAGAGAAGACTGAGGCTGGACCAGCCCGCCCAGAGTCACAGAGAGGGTGCACCCTGGAGCCGGGCTCCCAGCTCCGGGGGCTTTGATGTCCGTGTCTGTGCACCCCCCATGCACCCCCTGTCGTCCCGGGAGAGGCCTGCGGGGGAGGCCCCGGGGCTGGGAGGGCGCAGCTGGTCCCTGAGGCTCATTTGTTACCCCTGGCTTCCTCTCGCTGGCCCGGGGGCTGCACAGAGAGCAGGTGGGGACGCAGTTGTCTGGGGCTGCAGAGGGAAGGTGGGCAGGTGTCCTGGAGGAGCAGGGAGCACTGGGTCGCCGCAGCCCAAGTTCGAGCCCTGCACCCCCGGTCCTCAGCTGTTCACCCGTCTAAGGCAGCGGGGGTTGGAGGACTGGCCTCTCCCCGCTCTGACGTTGTCACCGCTGACTTTCTTTCTCGCAGGAACAAAAGCGGATCTTAGAGATGGGCATCACGGGTCCCGAGGGCCACGCTCTGAGCAGACCCGAGGAGGTAAAGGGGCCTGGCACGTGGTGGGACTCTGACACCGCTGAGCTTGCCTGATGCTGTTCCAGCTGGAGCAGCCCGGCCAGAGCCCCTGCTCCCTGCCATGCCCCCTGCATGAGCACCCCAGCACAGGTCCCCCCTCAGGGTCTGCCCTTGCACTTGGGAGCCCTGGGGCCTGCAGGTCAATCAGAGGAGCCAGGGAGAGGCTCTGCCCCCAGAGCCCGGGAAGTCTGGACACTCATACCAGGGCCCCACGGACAGTCCAGAGTCCAAACTGCATATTTGAGATAAGAAAGTGGAGCCACACGTCCCAGGCCTCGTGCCTATGAAACGGCTGCTCCTGCCCGCTGCCCGCGGTGTCCCTGATGAGTCCCCCTGGGAGTGGCAGAGTGTGTGTGTGTGTGCGTGTGTGTGCATGTGCAGGTATGTATGAGCATGTGTGTGCATGTGTGTGTGTGTAGGGGACAGAGGAAGACAAGCAGGGCACCCTAGCAGCCTTTGAGTTGAGGATGTTCCCTGTGTCTTCTTCAGACCGTATCCGTCCTCGGGATTTCCACTCTGGGCCTGGCCCTGGCCCTGTGCCGGACACCTGGGGACACAACACAGTAGACAGGCCCCTCCCCCAGGGGCTCCTCCCCAGGGGCTCCACACATGAGCCCACGAGCTACTTGTTCCTGGTCCCTGAGGAGCTAGGACAGACCCGCAGGCGGGGGCCACAGACTTACATCAGGTGGATGTAAGTCACCCGCAGCAGGACCCTGTGTATCTCCTCCTAGCAGACCATGTGGCATAAGAACCAAATACAACTCGGCTTAACGCTCTCCTTTTTTTTTTTTTCAAATATATCTTTATTGATTTCAGAGAGAGAAAGGGAGAGGGAGAGAGAGAGCTAGAAACATCAATGATGAGAGAGTCATTGATCGAGCCCACAACCCGGGCATGTGCCCTGACCGGGAATCGAACCCTGATCGCCTAGGATCCTAGGTCGATGCTCCACCGCTGAGCCACGCCCGGCCGGCACCTTTTGCTTTTTAATCCTTACCTGAGGATAGGCTCACTTTTCATTGATTCTAGAGAGAGGGGAAGGTGGGGAGGGGGAGAGAAACATCAATCAGTTGCCTCCCCTATGTGCCCTGCTGGGGACTGAACCTGCAGCCTGGGTGTGTGTCCTGACCGGGAATCGAACCCGTGACCCTTCAGTGCACAGGCTGACGCTCCAACCCACTGAGCCGCACCGGCCAGGGCTCTTTCTTTTGTTAAAATCTACAGTCTTTTCCGCCTTTGCGACAGTAGGTTTTCCTCTGACCGCACATGAGGAGGGTCGGAGGACTCTGGGCAGGGAGAGCCCCGGGCTCTCGGGGTGGGCGGCGGCTGCCCTCCACCCCTCCCGTGACCGTGGATCTGCTGTGCCCCCAGCTGGAGGCCGAGGCCGTGTTCCGCGCCATCACCATCGCCGGCCGGATCAACTGCCCCGTGTACATCACCAAGGTCATGAGCAAGAGCGCGGCCGACATCATCGCCCTGGCCAGGAAGAAAGGTGCGCAGCCCCGCGCCGGCCTCCCGCGGGGCCCAGTCTGCAGGGAGGGGTGTCCAGCGGGGTCAAGGTCACTGATGGGATGGAGGCCCTGCCCGCAGACTCGCTGCCATTGCCGGGAGCCTGAGCCTCCCCCCACCCCGGGCTCCCTGCAGTTGGAAAGGGAGATGGGAGGACGGCAGAACACAGACGTGTGGCCAGGTTTAGGTGATTCCTGGGTGCCCTGGGCCCCGTGTGACCTTGGGTGACGGTGTCTGAGCCTCAGTGTGGCTGGGTGATCATAGTGGCTGTTAGCGTTTGTCTCTCGTGCCAAGACCGTTCTGGCAGAGGTGCGCCTGACCCCTCCCTGGAAGCGGGTGGAATTTGGGAAATTGCGCCCTCAGGAGGCCCTGGGTAGGATGCACAGCCCCACTCCCTGGCCCTGGGTGGGACAGCTCTGAGGCCAGTCACAGCCTCCCAGGGGTCCCCGTGCACTGAGCTGCAGGTGCCCACAGCCATGACTTGGTGATCACTCACCTTTTCTGGCTTCTTTGTCCCCTGTATGTCATGTCCTCAGTCCCCAGCCAGTGTGTCCTGGAATCACCTCCCAAATATAATGAACTTGGCTCCTTCCTCGAGGATCTGCTCCTGGCAGGACCCGAGACCGCAGAGCATGTCTCTGCCTCGGTAGACGGATCTGTAACAGGAGAGAGTTCTGTCCGAATACTAACAGCACCACCCAAGAGCTGGCTGAGTGGCCCACGGGTGCTGGGTGCCTGGGGCTGGGGGTCTCCGGTGAAGCCTGGAAGGATAGACCATTTATTACCTTTGGCCGATTTATTCTCTGCAGCCTGAGACCTTCTACTTTTTGCATCAGTATCTCCCACTGGAGACCCTTTGCTCTTAACCACGTGTGTTTGTGCTTGTCTCCAAGGTCCCCTCGTTTTTGGTGAGCCCATTGCTGCCAGCCTGGGGACCGATGGCACCCATTACTGGAGCAAGAACTGGGCCAAGGCGGCAGCCTTCGTGACCTCCCCTCCCCTGAGCCCAGACCCGACCACGCCCGACTACCTGACCTCCCTGCTGGCCTGGTGAGAGCGGGGAGGGACTTCAGGGATTCGGGGGGCAAAGGGTGAAGGGTCCTCCCCTCCTCGGCCCAGCTGTCCTAGGACCAGAGTATTTTAGGGTAAGAAAGCCTGGCCCTCTTCTGGCTGGATTCCTGTCCCAGGCGAGGAAGAGGAGTCTTGCCTGGGGAGCCGTAACCAGCCCAGCCCAGAGCCCACACTAACCTAGAACCTTCTCCCTGTGTCTAGGGCTCCTTCCAGCTTTCAGCAAGACACCCACGGCCACAGGGCCTTTGCACGTTGCTTACTAGTGCCCGTGATGTGCCCCAAACCCCTCCCCAGAATCTCTGTGGGGTTTTCAGTTAGAGCCCATGTCGAGTGTCCAACGTCGGGGTTTGCCCTTCGATCTGAGCTTAGCCCTGAACCCCACCCTGGTTTTGTTCCCACCAGTGGAGACCTGCAGGTCACCGGTAGTGGCCACTGTCCCTACAGCACTGCCCAGAAGGCAGTGGGCAAGGACAACTTCACCCTGATCCCCGAGGGCGTCAACGGGATCGAGGAACGCATGACCGTCGTCTGGGACAAGGCGGTGGTAAGGCTGCACCCCATCTCCCCCCAGGAACATTCTAGAAGGCAGTGCATCCTGGTCCTTCGCTCTCCTTCCTGTCTGTCTTGGAGGCCGAAGCAGAGCGCATGGGAAGGGCCCCTGAGCAATGGGGACTCTGAAGGAGGTGGCACCTGCCTGTGGCCCTCCACCCTGGCAGCCGTGGCAGCCGTCAGTGGCAGCCGTGGCTCCTTAGGAGTGGTACATGTTTTGTTTGTAACCACATTTGAGTTCCTGGAAAGGTGACTTTCACTGACTTAAAACCAAAGGTATTTTTTTCTTTAGTTAATGCTCACCCGAGGATATTTTTTCCATTGCTTTGTTTTAGAGAGTGTGGAAGGGAGGGAGGGAGAGAACGAGGCAGAGAGAGTCGGACAGACGTGGATTGGTTGTCTCCTGCCTGTGTCCAGACTGGGGCCAGGGGATTGAACCTGCAACCCAGGTACATGCTCTTGACCAGGAATTGAACCCAGGACCCTTCGGTGTGCAGGCTGACACTCTACCACTGAGCCACACTGGCTAGGGCCAAACTTGTTCCTTTCTAGTAACGTTGGGCCCAGACCCTGGCAGGACCCTGTGACGCTACTATGCGGGTACCCGCGAACCTGTGAGCGCTTGGTTCGGGTGCCGCCCTAATGGGGCCCGGAGCTCTCCCAGCGGGGGAGGGGAAAGTTCTCCCAAGGGCCCCCCTGCAGGTTCGGGTCATTGCCTGTCTGCCTTCTCCCGGCCCTACTACGGGTGGTCTCATCGGTGGGTCTCACCTTCAGGCTACCGGCAAAATGGACGAAAACCAGTTTGTCGCTGTCACCAGCACCAATGCGGCCAAGATCTTCAACCTGTACCCCAGGAAAGGGCGGATCGCCGTGGGCTCGGACGCCGACGTGGTCATCTGGGACCCCGACAAGGTGAAGACCATCACGGCCAAGAGTCACAAGTCGGTAAGGCCTGGTTCACCGGGACGCTCGCCCCGGGGCCGGGTGGGTGTCTTGCTCTGCGGGCGTTTCAGGGACCTCCGGGCAGAAGGATTGCGAGGCTCCCGGCTGGGTGAGGCCTGGTGTCCGCGTGACTCAGCCACTCGGCGCCTCTGCAGCTGAGGGCCGGGGTCCGAGCAGGCCCGCCGGGCGGCTGTGAGACGTGCTGTCTGTCTGTCCGCCCCACCCCACTCTTGCCCGCAGACACGCGGGTTCTCAGGCTCGGAGGGGAAGCACGCACCCCAAGATTGTTCCTCCGGTTCAGTTACTGAGCTGCAGGGGATTCGATCCGGTTTAACCTCCTGCTTCGTGTCCACTGCTGACGGGCAGCTGGGGGAAGGGCTGGACTTGGGGCCACCGGGCTTTGCGCAGCCCAGGGGGCCTGTTCCCCGGGGTCCAGGCCCTGAGCCTGTGGCGGGAGGTTTCTCTGCACTTTGTGTCTTACATGCCCCTGACTTCTTTTGTTGTTGTTAATCTTCACCCAAGATATTTTTTCTATTGATTTTTAGAGAGGGGAGGTGTGAGGGGGGAGAGAGAGAGAGAGACACACAGACAGACATCAATGTGAGACAGACACATCAATTGGGTGCCTCCTGCACGTGCCCCGACCAGGGCTGGGGATCGAACCTGCAAACAAGGTACGTCCCATTGGCCGGGAATTGAACCCGAGACCCTTTGTTGTGCGGGCTGGTGCTCTGACCACTGGGCTCGCCGGCCAAGGCTCGCATACATTTTGTATCTTTTGAATTTCTTTACCATATACAGGACCTACTTTTTAAATAATCAAAAGCAGCCGGCTGGTGCTGGCTGCATTCGCTTTAGGAAAACTGAAAAGGAATGTGTATTTGCAGGAAATGTTTTGTCTTTCAAATTAGCAAAAAAGAAAGGGAAAAAAAAGAAAGAAAGAAAGAAAATATAAACATGACCTTCCGCAGAGCTGCAGGGGATTCATAGACATGAAATCTTGAGGGGTCTCCCCGGGGCCCATGTACTGTCAGTCAGTCTGAAGCCTCCAGAGTCTAATTTGCCAACAGACAACGGGTGCCGTAGAGAGCGTATGTCCTTGACCGAATGCTTCAATTTTAGAAAACTACCCTCTCCTAAAGAAAAAAAATATTTTTAAAACGACACAGAAATGTCTGTCACAGAGCAGCCTTGTGGCCTAACCCCAGGGGCCCCATTCACATGTATGACGCCTCAGACCATATTAGTTTGATTATAGAAAACCACCCTCCACCTAAATGCCCAGTAGCCAGGGGTTGGTTATGCAGATGGAAGAGTGCGGTGGAATATTACACAGCCCTGAAGAAGGCGTCTTCGGAAGAACCCTGGGAAATGCCCGTGATCTGAGGTTGAGTAGGGTCACCGTTGGGCCCACGTGGCCGGCAGGAAGCTGTGAGGGCGCAGCGTGGTTCTCGCCCGCAGGCGGTGGAGTACAACATCTTCGAAGGCATGGAGTGCCACGGCTCCCCGCTGGTGGTCATCAGCCAGGGCAAGATCGTCTTCGAGGACGGCAGCATCAACGTCAACAAGGGCATGGGCCGCTTCATCCCGCGGAAGCCTTTCCCCGAGTACCTCTACCAGCGCGTCAGGATCAGGAGCAAGGTGGGCGCCCAGGGCCCCTGGTGCGCAGCGTCCGCAGACATCACAGCCTTGCGAGCCTCCCTTTGCTCATGTGTCACCCGAGCTGTGACACTGTCCCCCACCTCAGGGCTGGAGTCAACCACACCATGGGGGTCCCAGGGCTTTGCAGACTGAAGGGAGGGGCGCATGTGTGTATGTGGAGTTAGGTACCTTGTGGGGTGTGTGTGTGTCCCCGAGGTGACCTCAGGTCACTGTCCTGCCCGCAGGGCTCTGAACGAGAAGGCGCGTGCACCTGGCCCATCACTGGTCCCCCCCTCCCTGTTTAGGTCTCTGGATTACAAGGGGTCCCCAGGGGCATGTACGACGGCCCCGTGTACGAGGTGCCAGCTACACCCAAATATGCAACTCCCGCTCCTTCTGCCAAATCCTCGCCTTCCAAACACCAGCCTCCGCCCTTCAGGAACCTCCACCAGTCCAATTTCAGCTTATCAGGTAGGGACCCAGCAGCCGGGGCTCCACACCCCGGTGGTCGCCAGGGGCTGCACCCCCCGGGAAATGACCTCACGGCCTCAGGCACCTGAGGAGGGGACGGGGCATCCCCTCCACCTCTCCTCTGGGTGGGGCGGCGTGGGCCGGGGGGAGGTGAGAAAGCCCAGAGGCCCGTGGGGGCGGCATAGGGATGCCTGACCCTGGCCTGTGCAGAGTCTGCGTAGAAACTGGCTCATCCTCAGTTACACGGGGGTCACCTTTACACCGTTCCCGGGAGTGGGGACGCAGTAGCCCCGTCTGCCCACTGGGCCTGTCTTCCGCCTGTCCCTTCACTGCAGTTTATCACGCTGCGGGGCCTCGTGACTATTTCGTCCTCACGACAGCCCTGTGCGTAGAGCGATACTACTCCTGTTTCTTTAAAGAGGAAATCGAGCCCTCGGGAAATTCAGCGTCCAACAGCCAGGGCTTGGTGCTCAAGACCTGTGTGGACAAAATCTGAAGTTGGTTGGCCTGGTCCTGCCAACGCTGTAAAGGCCCCAGGGACAGACGGCCCACAAGGTCACCACAGCGGGGAGGCTGCACACGGTGGGCACATCGAATTGGGATCCTCCCGCCAAATAACACAAAAAGCTTGTGCTGCAGGCCGTGGTGGGTCCTAGGAACACAGTGAGGAGTTAAGACAGCCCTCCGGCTCTTCCCGGGGTCAGCAGGCTGTTTATTGATGGGCCCGTAGTAAATACTTTAGGCTCTGCACACCAACATGTTATAAGATGAAATGGCTGTTAAAATGCAGCGATTTAAAAATGTGAGAACGATTCCTAAGTCACGGACTATAAGAAACAGGAGGTGGGCTGAGTTTCGTCAGGGGGTCCTAGTTTGCTGCCCCCAGTCCAGCAGGAAGGAAGGACATCGAAGCAGAAAAGGGGAAACGTTAGGGGGGGGGGTGGCAGAGAGAAGATGGGACGTCAACTTGGGGGGTGACAGGCCTCCACTCGGGGAGTGTCTAGCTCAGTGATTACGCGATGGGGACGTGGATCGGGGGTCCCCCAGTCCAGTCCCTCTCCCTTCCCAGGAGCCTTTCGTGCAAGAGCTCCTTTTACAGGGACGTGATCCTAATACTCACAGGTAACTAGTATTTTTTTTTAATTTTTTAAATGTTTTTATTGATTTCAGAGAGAGAGGAAAGGAGAGGGAGAGAGAGAAACGTCAGTGTGAGAGAGAGACATCCGTTGGTTACCGCCTGCATGACCCCTGCTGGGGAGGGCCCCTGCCTCCCTGGCTCTCCGGGGCCCCAGCCCCGCCCGTGCCAGCCTCACAGCGGTGGCACAGGTGACTTCATTTGCTACCAACAGCGTCTGTGCTTCCCGACACCAGGAACAACGTCACACGTGTCCTCTCACACATCTGCGTGACATGCCGTCAAGGTGTAGCATGATTTATCACACTGGCATCCTTTTGTCCAGCGGGTATTTTCAGAGAACCTGACAAGTAACCGGGAAGGTCCAGGGGACTGTGAGGGTCAAAGGTAGTAAGCGGAGGCTCAATTTCGGGGCCCTTAGGAGATGCTTGAATTACCAGGAAGATACACTGTCTGCCAGTGAAATGAGAGAAAATCAGTCAGTGCTCAAATCCAAATTCCTAGTGGCCGCCCGGCTGGTGCGGCTCAGTTGGTTGAGTGTCGTCCAGCCACCAGGAGGCCACCGGTTTGATTCCCAGTCAGGGCACATGCCTGGGTTGTGTGCGGGCTGGACCCCCAGTCCGGGGCGTGCAGGAGGCAACCCGTGGGTGTTTCTCTCATCAGTGTTTCTATTTCTCTCTCTCCCCTCCTCTCTCAAATCAATTTTAAAAATATTCCTAGCAGCTCACCCAGATCACATCACGTCACAGGTGGAGGGGCCTCTACTCTTACTTTACAGAAATGGAACTGAGGCCGAGCAGGGAGGGGAGGGGAGGGCGTGTGTGATTCCAAATGACCCAAATTGCAGGCATGGTTCGTTCCAGAACCCCAGTCTCCTGACTCGAGGGAGTTTTCCCTGCAACACCCCTCTTCCCGGCATCATCTACTATATGCTGTTTATCCGTTTAATGCTTACTCCTGAGCAGCAGGCACTGGGCTTGGTGCTGGAACTTTACATCTTTATTTAACTGCAAGAGGTGTGTGAGATTAGGATGATGATTTAAAATTTAAAAAAATGTGACCACCCCCCCAGATCTGCCCATTGCAAATGAGGTAATTCGAAGTCTGAGTAGTTCACACACACGCACACACACACGTCTGCACACACATGCAGCCCAAGCACAGCACATGCATACAGGCCTTTGGAGCGCTGGCCCTGTGCTCAGGGTTCTGACTGCGGGTTCTGACCTTGTGGTAGGATCAGGTTCTGGATACAAACCAGTCAGTGCCGACCTCAGGCTTCCCCGCCCTTTAGGTGTGTCCCCCAAATTGCTCACCTGTGAATTGGGAGTAAAAACACCCCTTTGGTAGTATATCTTGTGCTCTGAGCTCAACAGCCTATGTTAAAGCACCGAGTCTGTGCCTGCACGCAGTAGGTCCTCAATTCATGTTTGCCCACCTGCCTCAAGAACGTGAAGCCAGACAAGAAAGAGCTCAGTGTGGTCAGGGCTGCAAGAGGGTGAGCCCAGGGCCTGAGGGGCGCAGAGGAGGAAGCGCGCCCTGTGGGGGCCGGGGGGCCTTCCTAGGGGTGAGCCCGGACTGGGCTGAGGGCTCAGCGTCTGAAGGCCGGGGACATGGGAGGGACCCAGCCCCCAGGGGCAGCAAGCAGAGCTGGGGACAGAAGTGACCGGCTGTCTCTTTCAGGTGCCCAGACAGATGACAACAACCCCAGGCGCACCGGCCACCGCATCGTGGCGCCCCCTGGGGGCCGCTGCAACATCACCAGCCTCGGTTGACGGCGGAGCGGAGGAGCTCGAGTGAAGGATTCTGGGAATACTGTCCACTCCTTCCCCGGCTGTGTCTTTCAAGCCCATAGTTTTTTTCGGTACGATGGGGGACACCTCGAATGCTGTTCTTCCCTTTTTCGTTTAGGAGGAAGTGGTTCTAGTGTGGTTCGTTTGCTTGGCAACCCCGTGCCCCGCAGTTGTGTCCACGCCGATGCCCACTCGAGCTCGGCACCTTTCCCCACGCCCTCCCCGCGAGCACCGGTCCCGGCGTCGCCCGTCCTGTCCCCCCCCCGCCCCGGCCCCGTGGTTCCCGAGTGGCTCCTTTGCACCCGTAGCTGTTCTAGGGTAGTTGATGCATGTTGCTGAGTTCCGTATGCAAGTCCGCGCGTCTCACGGCGCATGACCGAGGACAACGTAGGCGCCAGGCCGAGACCTCAGGCCCTCAGGGCAGCTCCCCGCTTAACACGAAGACGTCTACCCCTTGTCCCCACCCTCAGTCTGCGCTGGACGGGAGCCCCCCACCCCTGCCGAGACCTGTGAGTCCTCAAAGAGGCAGGGAGCTTGGAGAAGTGTCATCCGCGTCCTGTGTCGGAAACCCCGGTCTCTGTGCTGCGTGTCACTGGCCATGATGTCTTTCTGGTCTGTGTGTCCTTCCGGCCAGCTCTGGACGCCGGGCCGTGCCAGGTGCACACTCGGAAAGGGGCCTCTTGTCCCCGTTTAGGGCCAACGACCGTGGGGTGACGGCTGCTTCCAGTGGCCCATGTCTTTGTCCCTCTGAGGTTGACGGGGCACTCAGATTTTTAAAGTTTTGTACAGTTTTCCTTTGTAATCACCCCCATTTTTACTTAACAATTGACTTATTGTGGCTCTTATTTCTGAATTCAAAGCTTGTGAAAAAATAAATGGCCCACTGGCCCGCCTGGGGTGTTGTCATTGAAGAGTTAATTAGGGGTTCAGTGCCCCAAAGTGGCAGGGCAGAGTAGCTGGGGGCAGGGGAAGAAGGGTCCCAGGGCATGTGGCCTGTGACACACTCCCGCGGGCTGAGGGAGTGAACCGGTCATCTGTGCGAGACCCGCGGAGGCCGAGGCAGCCAGCAGGACTGCCTTTACCGTGACTTGTCACCATCAGCCATTCCCACGTGGCAGCCACCTGCCTCCAGAAGGCCTCTGTGTGGAGGACCCACGTGGCAGAAATGAAAGTGATTCCTGTGCAAACCAGGTTCTCAGAAGGCCGCAGGAAGGACTCTCGTGAAGGATGCTGCAGGATAAGGAAATGATTTATTTTGCCGCGAGAGGGCGCTGGTGGTTAACTTTGGAAACGGGGACCGGCTGACGCCCTGAGGACAGGTTAAAAACAATGCCGTGGTCATGGGTCACTTCTGTTAAGGAGCCACTTTCCTGCCTACAGGAGTCTGATACAGGTTATAAGAAAGAAAAGTGCAGGTCAAGAAAATCCCCGAAACAGTGCCTCCCAGAGCCGAGAGCCCCCCATAGTCTGCGGATTCGTGGAAACACTGAGCTCTCCCTCCTGGATGGCTTTAGGTGAGGGGTGATGGCCCCAAGGGGACATCGGGTGGTGTCTGCAGACGTTTTTGGCTGTCACACTGGGGATGCTACTGGCATCCAGGGGAGAGAGGCCAGGGGACTGCTGAACATCCCACAATGCACAGGACGGCCCCTCCCCAAACCATCTCACCCCAAACGCCCACAGCGCCGAGGCTGAGAATCCCCGATTTCAATGAAAAGCTCAGTTTTCTCTCTGGGTGGGGAGACTTCTCCTGGAAGTGACTTATGTGGGCCGGTCTGGAAGCTCTGGGCGTTCTCGCCACCCCCCGGGGAAACAGTGACCCTGAAACACTCCTCAGGAGGGGGTGCTGCGTGCACCTCTGTGTCTGGGTCGGGGGCCCTGGGACCCAGACCCCCAGTGACCAGGCCTTTGCTGCTGGCTGATCCCAGGACAGGAGTGGGTCCAGGTGAGAACCCTGTGGCAGTCAGTGGCCAGGTTCACGGGACGGGGGGGGTGAGCATGGAGGAGAAAAGTCCTGACCCAGAAAACATCAGCCACACCGTCACTCCCAAGAGGCAGAGAGCAGGGGCCCAGGGCTGGAGGGAGCACCTGGCGCTGGGGGAGGCAGGGTCGGGGGCACCAGGGCACAGTGGTGGGCACTACCGAGCCAGGAAGAAGGGATCCCCGAGGGACGGAGCCGAAGACAGAACTCAGCGTGTGCCCAATCCTGCGCGTCTGATTGTCCGGAGAAGCAGGGTCTGCAGCACTCACTGTTTTTCAGGCACATTGACACCATCCACTCTCCACCTGTGAGCACGGGGAACCCCGCCATCGCCCGGGCCAGCGGGTCCCTCCTCGGGTTTCTCACGGGGCGGGGGCGGGGGCAGGTGCACTCAGACCGTCTTCAGGTTCTGTCCCCAAGGACAGGCCTCAAACTACAAATTGCTGCTTTTCTTCAGTAGCTTCTTAGGATTCTCCCCGTCACCTGCGTCACTTTCCTGTGGGCTCAGCCTTTTGCTGTGAAGTGTGGGAGAAATGCAGTCAGGGCTCTGATCCCAGGTCTGGCCGGGCGCACACGCACGCTGTAGGTGCTCCACAGGCACCCACGGGCACTAAGCCGGGGGCCCTGTTTTACCTGAGTGATGCTGAGGGGTGTTCCCCGGAGGCAGGGTCGTCGTTGCTGGGCCCCCCGGGGTCTCCTCTGTCCCGGACGGGGGGCTTCTTCTTTTTGGTCCTTAGGGGCTTCTCTGTGAAGACACAGGGACCCAGACATGGCTCTGTGACTTCAGGCAAGCGACAGCCTCTCAGCCTGACTCCAACCCAGCCTGTCTCTGGGCCGGGCACACACTCGGAACCTTACTGCTATCACACCCATTTAACTTGTAGGGAAACTGAGGCCCAGGGGGTAAAGTGCTCTAGCCACACAGCCTATAAGTGGCAGGGCTGGGATTTGAACTCAGGGCCGCCAGGCTCCCGCTGTGTTTCCACAGCAGCCGGCTGACTGGAAGATGCCTGAAGCGTAGGAACCTGAGTCACAGCCACAGTACGCAGACTTTATTTCAAGAGACCTGTGAATTCTTACACACCTTCCCGTCACTGCCACACCTGGTGGTGCACTGGTATCTCCAGCAGGGGGAGGAGTCAATAACCCCACTTTGCAGATGGGGAAACAGAGTCAGAGATCAGACACGGCTGGTGAACAGCAGGCCCAGGAATTGGAATTACTGATCCCCGGAGAGCAAGGAGGCCCCAGGGATGAGCTAACTGAGGCCGCTCATTTACAGATAAGAACAGGAAAGCCCAGAGAGGGTAAGTACAGTGCCCAAGGCCACATAGCTAGTTAGTGGCGGCCATGGGACTGGAACCCATATTCCCAGCCACCTCCCACGACTTACCTGACGGTCCACGCTTACTCGAGGACGGTTTGCTCTCGGCAAGGGGCACCCGGGCCAGGGCCGCCAGCTCGGAGATGAAGCTCTGCTCGGCCTCCTGAATGCAAAGCGAGGCGATCAGCAGGCCTCCCTCTGAATCCCTGCACCAGGATGGGGCTGACGCCTCCAGGGCAGCTGAGGGCATGTCCCCGGCGTGGAGAACTTTCCCAGAAGCCTCCAGGGAGGTCAGGGGCAGGGCAGAGGCCGTGGAAGGGAGGGAGCCAACATTAACCAGCTCCTGCCAGGTAACCCCTCCTCACACCGGCCACGGGTCCCCATCCTACAGACGAGGGCACTGAGGTGAGGCGGGCCACGAGGGCCACGGAGGTGACGGCGGCTGGCCCAGGAGCTCACCCACTCCTGCCTGACTCCAGTCTCAGTTCATAACTCCCAGCCCTGGGGTTTAACCACACAAACCTGGATCCATGGCTTATAACAGTGTGACCCTGGATAGTGACTCAACCTCCCAGAGCCTCAGTTTCCCCATTTGTAAGTGGGATCCTAGTAGGAACCTGCTCCTGGGCTGGAGGACATTAGGTGGTACAGGTGGCCCTCTCAGCCAGTGAGTGTATCACAGACCCTCACTGGCCCTGGCTGGTGTAGCTCAGTGGTTAGACACTGGAGGGTCATGGGTTCGACTCCTGGTCAAGGGCGCGTATGTGGCTTGCACGTCAGATCCCCGCCCAGGTTGGGGCGCCTGTGGGAGGCAACCAATCGATGTGTCTCTGTCATATCGATGTTTCTCTCTCTCTCTCCCCTCCCTTCCACTCTCTAAAAACCAATGGAAAAATATCCTCACTCCTCAGATGAGGCTTAACAAACAATTTAAAATAACAGGCCCTCAGTAAATGTTAACCACTGTCACCATGATTCTCGTTGCTGTCACCACCATCGATACCACATTCGTGGCGCATACTCTGACGGGGCCCGACACTCTCACAGCCGCCTCCACTCTGCAATATCTGGTTTTCTTTAAAGGCGATCGATTGGCCTCACAGCCTCGCTTTATAATCCCACACTGATGAATTTTCTGCGATGAGATGCCCACCTTCTAGCACAAGCACTGAGCTTCCGGTACGTTCTACGTCACGAACAAGCCTCAGTCCCCAGCAACACCGCCGAAATGACACTGATAGCCCACGAGCTGCCGACCCCACCCAGGGAGACGCTCACTGGACAGGACCGATCGGCGCCCAGGCCTGGCCTGAGCTGGGCGCTGCAAACACGTGGGACCCCCAGGCTCACAGCAGATCCACGAGGCTGACGCATCACCAGCCGGTGAGACTCGGCAGGGCGGAGGGGGCCCGAGCGGGAGTGCAGGCCCCTCGCAAAGGCCCCACTGCCGGCCTCTGGTCACAAGGCCGGTGTTCTGCTATCCCTGCCTCGCCCAGGCGTCTCCGAGCTCGTACCTGGAGCTGGGTCTCCAGCTGCGCTTCCAGGAGGTCCAGGCCCCTCGCCCTCTGCTGCCAGGTGTCCAGGCGGATGCACTGGTGGGCCGTGAACTGGGCCAGGAACCTCCCCTGCTGCACCCGCATCCTGGCGGAGGGAACCGAGGCGTCAGCGCCGCCCTGGCTGGCGGGGGGTCAGAGGCCCGGCGCAAACCTTCCCCCAGGGCGGGCTGCGTCCTGCGAATTAGTGACCGATAGCGTAGCCGCCTTGAGCGCTCAGAGCCACGAGAGAGTGGCCAGGACTTACTGCGGCCACAGGAGAGCCCCCCCGACAGGCTGGCTCATCACAGAAGTGATTAACTCGGGGGGTTTACAGACTGTCTCTGCACGTTTTTCACTGGGTCCTAGGAGTGGCTTGGTGATATCAGTAGGCCAGAGAGCAGAAAAAGGGGGGGCAGGAGGACCCTCTGGGGTCCTGAGGTCCTGCAGCTGCAAGGACATGTGAGAAAACGATCTTAACCCCGGGTGGGGCCCATCGTGAAAACTGCAGAATCACCCCAGCCCCTCCCCTGTGAAACAGGAAGCCCCTTTCCCAGGAAGCCCCTTTCCCAGGCAGCCGCATACGAGAAATCATGAGACCGGCAGCCCCGTGCCTCCGAGCGGTGGACAGACTGAGCGGAAAGCGGGTCCCTGACCCGACAGAGCCCCCCTTTCAGGGGCAGAGCCCTCGCCTGCCTGCGTGAATGCCCTCCCTTCCTCAGCTGACGGTTCTCTGGCCTCCTCCATCCCATCACCCTGCTTCCAGGATTGCTCTCTGCCTCCTTCTCGGTCTCTTGTGGCTGATTTTCTGAGAGGACCCGAATTTCTAGACCTGAAGGCAGCAGCCACCTTCAGCATCACAGGCGGCCACCCATGAAGTACCTGAGGCACAAAACTTCACCTTGCTTTTGCTTCACCCTCTCTTCTGCCAGTGACATCTTTCCTCTCTTCTTTCTATTTGCCTGGCAAACTCCTATTCATCCTACAAGACCCCATCATCCATCCATCGATCCACCCATCCACTTATTTGTTCATTCATGAAAGTCTCTCTGGCCTGCCAGGTTCTGTGCTGGGTTTTGCAGCTGCAGGGGTGAGACTCAGCCCCTGCCTTCACGGAGCTCCACACTGAGCTGGACGGGGAGGGGGCAGGCATGGGACAACTAGCTGTGATACTGCAGCGGTCAGTGCTCCGGGCCTCAGTTGCCCTGGAAACCCCTCCTTATCACAGGTGGTGCTGGCTTTTCTCCAGTTTGGGAGGCCACACAATGTCCTCAGGTGTCCACACCCTAATCCCTGAAACCCGTGAAGATGTTACGTGGCAATTGGGACTTTGCCGTCCTGGTTAGGGCATGACTTTGGGATTTGGAAACAACCCTGTGTTACCCAGGTGGCCTCAATCACCGGAGCCCTTAAATCAGAGAAGTTTCCCCAGCTGGAGTCAAGAGATGTGGCAGAAGAAGGCGGAGAGGTCCTCAGGCAAAGAGAGCCCAGGTGTGACCAGGACGCATTGCTTTGGGATGTGGGGGCCACATGCAGGGACCAGAGAGAGGCCTCTAGGAGGCCAAGGGGACCCCCAGCTGACAGCCACATCAGGGAACTTGTTCTACAAGAGACTGGATGCTGCCAATGACCTGAGCGAGCCCGAGACAGTCTTCCCAGAGCCTGGAAGCAGGGCCCCGCCCGGGCACGCCTGGATTTTGGCCACGTGGGCCTCGGGGAAAGTAGCAGCACCGCCCAGGCATCTGACCTGCAGAACGGTGAGGTCACCTGCTACCTGCGTGGTCTGCGGCGGGTCCCTGGTAAGGAAACAGCAGGGACGCTGTCTGTCTCGCTTCCTGCTCCTTCCCTGCACCTCCCGGGGCCACGACCCATAAACAACCCCCCCATCCCCCCAGTCCTCAGGCCCCGGTCTGCTTCTGGGGGCCTCAAGGTATGAATGAGGGGTGGTGCTGTGTCGGGGCTGTGAACGCCACTGAGAACTGGAAAGGAAACCCGGCCACGCTGGACGGCTCATGCCCGACGGCTCATGCCCTGTGCCAGGCCCTGGCAGGGCCGTGTGTGGAGCCAGGAGCAGGCAGGGCTGGGCCTCCAGGCAGCCGAGGATGCTGACCCTTGCAGGCCACATCCGAGGCTGGGGGAGACATGCGACGTGCAGGGCAGCTTGCCCTGGGGGGCCTCACCTCTGGTGGACGCCTTGGGAGGCTTCCTGAGCTCTGCCCACCACCTCGCCCGCCAACGGAGGGTCACCGAGCTCCTGCTTTTTCCGCAACTTGTAGTTTTCCCTTCTCTCTCCTGGAAACGAACACACGACAGTCAGACGCATGTTTGAGGACTGACCCTGTGCCAGGTCCGGGCGGGTGCTGGGTACAGAGGTCAGCAGGACACACCATGGAGTGCCACTGACACGGCCCCAGCGGTCCACCCCGGAGGGCCTGGGTGGGGAGGATGCCGCGGCCTCCGCCGCAGACGGGCAGGCCCCCAGGAAAGCAACCGTGCTCTGCCTCCAGCCGCTGGGCCCCCGCTCTTGCTCCAGGAGAAAGGGAGGCATGTACGAAAGATGTGACAGAGAGGACACCCCAACAGATGAAACCACGCCAGGCGGAGGAGCGGTCCGGCACGCAGAGCTGCGGGCGCGAGACAGATGCTCCCTTTACCGATGTGGGTGCTGAAGTGGGTGCTTCCCAAGGATCTGGGGAGTCTGGCCTCTGAAGCCTGAGGTGCAGGGGACTCCTACCCTGACCTAGCTGCCACGCCTAACTAGCCACCCACCTAACTAGTCACTATACCTAACTGCTTCGACACTTGCCTAGTTGTCACACTTGACTCACAGCGAGGCAGGTATGGCAACTAGTTGTCCAGCAGGCCACCTACCTCGCTGGACCTGAGCTTTCTAGCCCTAGAGGGAGGTTTAACTGGATGGTCTCCAGGGCTATGACATTCTGTGAGTTTTAAATAAAAAATAATTTGAGGAATGAAGAAAAAAACGAGACGTTAATGGGGCCTGTTAAGCTCAGTTACACTGTATCAGTTCATTCACTGGGCAACCCCCACATCAGAGCTGGGGTATCAGGGAAGCAGGAACTGAGCACATGGAGGGTTGGCTGAACCCTAGTCCCACAGATGGGGAAACTGAGGCCTCAAACGGGGATGTGAGCACCCTGGTCCTGAATTTCCCGGTCCCGGCTGTCTCCCACTGGGCAAGACCAACCCTTACTCTGGAAAGCCGTAATGAAGGGTCTGTAGGGCTGGCATATTTCTGGGCATGGCCCAGATTTTATTTAAATCTAGGGTTCAAATTCCCCAGGACAGGGAAGACAGGGGCGCAGCTGAGCTCATTGGGAGGGACCGCGCTCACAGAAGCCCGCCCCAGGCCCGCTGCCCAGCGCTCATCTCGGGCCAGGTCCACCTCCGGCCCTGGGACAGTCCAGGCGCGGCCCTCCAGAGAACGAGGGGACCCTGTTCTGAGGCCCGAGGCAGGGAAGGATGTTACAAAAAGTGGCCTTGGAGAAGTTGGCATTTGTCCATTAATACACAACGCCACTGCTGGCCTTGGGGGTACTGTCCACGCCGTTTCCCAGGGTCACCCTTCACGAGAGCCCCCGGGGAAAACTCTCTGGGTCTGGGGAGCCCTGGATGGGCCACCGGCCTGTTCTCATTCACAGTCACTGCGAGAGCTTTAATCGAAGACGTTTCCATCTTTCCGGCCACCAGGAAGCCCAGAGCCCAAACCATGTCACCACTTAGTAGAAATCTGATGACCACGAAGTATGTCCCAGGTAAGGGCCTCACCTAACTCCATCTCACTGCCCCGATTCACCTATTTTAAAAAATCCTGCTTTACTGTATACATGTGTTTCTTTAAGTGCCTTTTAAAGAGGCTTTTGGGGACAAAACGGGATAAGTAAGCAAAAGAAACATTAAAAACAGAAGATTTCCAAAAATAAAATTGGAAAACTCTGAGCGGGCCCGGCTCCTGGCTGCGGGGCTCCCCCCGGGGTGCCGTACCCTGCAGGGTCTGCAGCTGCTCCAGTCTGCGGTCCTCGTGGGCCTGCATGACCCTCCCAACCTGCTGGTAATAGGCCTGCGTGAGCCGGCCCACGCCGGCGCTGGTCACATACACGCTCTCCACGGCCGCCTCCAGCAGCGTCCTCTGCGGGCAGGAGGGACAGGACTCAGCGGGAGGTCGCATGCTGCGTGCCCCCCACCCCCCGGAGCCCCAGCTCCCGTCTCCCAGCCACTCCCAACCCTGACTGGTGGGGAGCAGGCAGGGAGTGTGTGGTCGGTTTAAACCAGTCGGTAACACAGCGTGGGGCGAAAGTAGGCCTGAAGCTGTTCATACGGAAAACACTACAATAATTAGTAAAGAATAACCCAGGAATAAACTCTGTGTTTCATGTACTCACAACTGCAAACCTCCCTTTGCTCCACCCTGTGCTATTTCCCTTGGTCAGGGACGGTCTAGGGCTGGGTGTGGGACCCCAGCCAGTCAGATGCAATATTAGGGAAAGTCAGCCCGGGGAGGGGGCTTCCCTTTCCGAACATGAAGGCGAAGCCTCAGTGCAAGTCAAAGACTTTGCCGCTTTCCTCTTCAGTCCTGGGATGCAGATCTGGTGTCTGGAGGGCCGGGGGCCACTTTGAGACTCTGAGGCAACCAACTAACACTGAGAATCGTGGGTCAGAAAGGAAGAGCCTGGGCCTTGGTCTCATCGCAGAGCCCCCGAGCCGGGAACCACCTACCTCCACACGGCTTGTTATGTGGGATGAGTAACTTCTATTTATTGAAATATGTTTTCATTGATTTTAGAGAGAGCAGAAGGGCGAGGGAGAGACATCAACGAAAGAGAAACATTGATCGGCTGCCTCCTGCACCCCTGCTACTGGGGATTGAGCCCACGGCCCGGGCATGTGCCCTGACTGGGAATCGAACCCTGACCTCCTGGTGCATGGGACGTCACTCAACCACTGAGCCACGCCGGCCGGGCAGTAACTTCTATTTATTTGAGTCATTTTTGGAGGACTTTCTGCTACCTGCAGTTATATTCATTCCTCTGTGATATGCCTCTGACCCAAAGCAGAAAGCGGGGAAATGCAGAGGTGCCCATCACTGGAGACTTGATGGGGGGTTAGCATCCCTACCGAGGGTCCAGGTTACCTTCATCAGATGGTGGGCAACCTCTGCAAGACCAAAAGCTCCTGGGAGGGGACAGCAAGTACGGCGCCCAGGCGGCTGCTCTGTCCAAATCCCTCCTCATCTGCCCCTGCCCCCCCCATCCTCTTGCCTTCAGGTTCCCCAGGGATGGGGGCTGGCGCACACCTTGAAGTCCTCCCGGTCCTTGGCCCGGCTCTTGGTGGCGGCCGTCCGTGCGTGCCCCAGCAGCGCCTGCCCCACGGCCCGCTCGGTGTGCTGCTGGAGGAGCCGCCCCGCCTCCTGGGCCTCGGCCAGGAGCTGCTGCTGCAGCTGCAGCCGAGTCTGCTGCAGCTCTTCCTCCAGCCTGCAGGTCTCCTCCTGCACGCGCGCCTCCTGCAACGGACAGCAGGGCAGGGGGGAGCCCAGGCTGCTGCCCGGCACAGGAGCCCGGCCGGCACAGGCACCAGGACCAGGACACTGGTCCACCTGCTCAGAGCCCCAGGAAAGTTGGGGAAGGGATGGAGAAGAGGCAGAAAGTGGAGGCGCCTGGGCTTGCAAACCCCAAGACAATGGATGAGCTAGGTGCCTGTGGAAGGTGCCCCCAACCCAAGGCATTTGGGGAGCACCAACTGTGTGCCCAGCGCCACCTGCAGCCTGTCACACATACAAGAATGTCCTTGGGAGCGATGAGGACAGGGGCTCAGAGATGTTAAGCGACTGTCTAAAAGTCACACAGCAGAGCTGGGTTCTGAAGCCAGATCTGAGTCTGAGAGTGATCTGGGGCATCATGGAGGCCAAAGCAGGGAATATGGGGCCCTGGAGTCTGCTTTCCTTGTAGGAACGTGAGTCAGAGGAGGAGGGGAGGGGTCAGAGGTGGGGCAGCCTGCTTCCCACTGGGCTCTCCTGGGCAGAGCGAAAGGGTGTGAGCTTGTCCTTCACCAGTGGGTCAGAAAACACCCGCTACTCTGATAGCTCCGTGGCTGCCTGAGACCTGGAGTCAGCCTGCCTGGGTTTAAATCCCAGCCCTGTAACTGACAAGTTCTTTCTTTGGATTTGTTAAAACCTTAAAACAGATTACAGGGCCCCTTCTTTGCAACCTCCTGATGACAACCCACCCGTCCCCGCTCTGCTTTCATGTGCATTTTCAGTATAATTCTCACCAGGGCTCTGAGCAGCTGCCACTGGTGCTCGTCCAGGCACTGGGAGGAGCCCTGCTCCAGGGCGTGCTGCTCGCGCAGCTCCTGCAGAAGGCTCCTCTTGCTGGACAGCCGCATGTGTGTCAGGGTGGCGATGGCACTGCTGCGCAGGGCCAGCCTCCGGAGGGCCGAGCGCAGGAGCAGCTCGTGTCCCTGCAGGATGTACCGCGTAGACCTTTGGGGAGAGCGGGCAGGGGCTGTGGGTCAATGCTCCTGGCTTCTCTGAGTGCGGTGGTTAATTTTATGTGTCAGCTGGACTGGGCCACGGCTGCCTGGACAGCTGACCCAACATTGTTCTGGGTGTTTCTGGATGAGATCAGTATTTACATCGGCAGACTGAGTAAAGCAGATTGCCCTTCCTGATATGGGTGGGCTCTGTCTAATCAGTTGAAGGCTTGAAGTAGAGAAGGGCTGACCCTCCCCCAAATGAGAGGGAACTGCTCCTGTCTGCCTGCACTGAGCAGGGACATCACCTTTTTCTGCCTTTGGACACAGACTGAGATACTGGTTCTTCCCCTGCCTTAGCCTGCGGCTTCCTGACTGCACCCGACACCACCAGCTCTCCTGGTTCTCAGACCTTCAGGCTCAGGACTGGGACTATGATGGGCTCTTACGAGTCTCCAGTTTGCCAACTGCGGGTATTGTTACCTCTCAGCTCCTTTCTCCCCTCTTGCTGTCTCTATAGGGATAGATAGGTAGATAGGTAGGTAGGTAGATAGATGATAGATGATAGGTAAAGACGATAAATAGATAGATACACATATACACACATCTCCTTGGCTCTGTTCCTCTGGAGAACCCTAATACACTGAGCTATCAGGAAATGCCCCAATAATCACACCACACTAACAGACAGGGCAGTCAGTGTGTCTATCTTACAGGTGAGGAATAGGGTGGAGTGTCACACAGGATGCAAGGTCCCAACCCTGTACTCACTCTTCAGTGAGGCCACCAAGCCGGCCCAGCACGTTGCGGATGATGCTCTCATGGTTGTCCCGCAGGTGTGTCTGCAGTTCAGTGGACAGCGCATGCTCTTCCATCCACACCTAGACCCCAGACAGAGGGAAAGGGTCAGCTCGAGTTCATCTCATCCATCACCACTGTGTTGGAACCTGCCTCTTATCTCTTCCTTTTTTTTTTTTTTACATATATATATATCTTTACTGATTTCAGAGAGAGGAAAGGAGAGGGGGAGAGAGAGATAGAAACATCAATGAGACCCGACTGGGGATCGAGTCCACACCTGGGCATGTGCCCTGACTGGGAATCGAACCCTGATAGCCTAGATTCTAGGTCAATGCTCAACCACTGAGCCACGCCCAGCCGGGCTCTTATTTCTTGTTTAAAATCCTTCTCGCCTGATTTCATTAACATTTTCTCTAATATTCCCTTCTAAAGACTTGAAAATTTTCCTAGTTGCATTTGCAGTGTAAAGCACTGAACACTTATTTTCTGTGGTGTGAGGAAGGGATCGAATTTCCTCCAGACACGTGGATACTGATTGTGCCAGCACATGTGTTGGATAGTTTATCTTCCTATGACTGGCTGCCCTGCCACCTTGTATCACAGAGTTTCCATAGATTCATAGTTTCCATATATACATTCACCGCCTCCTCTGCTCTTTTACTCCGTGGGACTGTCAGTTTCTGCAGCCGCACCACACTGCTTTCCAGCTCTCATTCACAGCAAGACTTCACAGCTGCCAGGCGAGGCCTCCCATATTCTCTTGTACAAAACTGTCTCAGCTATTCTTGGCTGTTCTTCCTCTCATACGGATTTTAGGATCCATTTAGCAAGTTTTGGAAAACAGGATGTGTGTTTTTTTCTTGTAATTGAGCTGGATGACACTGATTAATTTGGACAGAATTGCCATCTTTCTAAATCTGTCTTTGAAAGTCATATACTCTCGTACTTTCTGGGCCAATGCGCCCCGGTTAAAGACCCCTGGGAGCGCACCTGCGGTGGGACAAATGGGGAACTAGAGCTAATCCTTCTCTCCTCCAAACAGGAGAAATACAAGCCCAACCTTCTCTCCACCTCCGTGACATTACCCTCTGTTAGTCTGGTTCTGCCCGATTTTCTAAAGTCCTCATTTTTTAAAGCACAGATGCTCCTCGGGTCAATATTATTTTTAATTTTGTGTATTCCCTTTGATGTCCTCCCTGGCTCTGACAGTTCCATATTCTATTTCTACACCCTCAGTGAGTTTAAATTTCCAACATACAGTCCTGACCCCATAGAACGTAAAGTTAATCAACGTCCCCTTTACCTTATGACTCGATCTGTCACTAAGGGAAAACGTCCCAGGCGGTATTACATTGAGTATCACCCCTCCCTCCTCCTCTGCATTTGCTCCCCCTGGGACTCCTGTAAGACTGGGAGAAGCCCCCCGAGGGCGCCCTCTGCTGTTTTCCACGCCTCCTACCCACTTTCCTGCTCCCCTTCTCTTGAGCTCTCGACTCTGCACCCCGGACGACTTTCTCACAGTATCTTCTAGGCCCCACACTGTCGTCAGCCACATTTAACCTGCTGTTTAACTCATCCATCCGTTTCATGACTATAATTTTCATTCATAACAGTACATGGCCATTAGTCTGTTGTCTCTTTTCGCCGTGTCTGGTCTTTACGGCTAGGCATTCCTCCTGTGTTTCGTATTGTTTTAAACGCACTTCCTTTGGAAGCACTTTCTGACAGTCTTCTCTCTGAGTGTTTCAGGTGTTTGCCGTGATCTGAACCTGCTGCTAGCTGAATGTGCTGACTCTCACGGTGGATTGTTCCTGTGTGTTCTGTAATTTTGGATGTTAGCTCATCTTCAATGTGAAGTCCAAGGCCACACATAGCAAATAAATTTAAAAAGTGGGGCAGGGACTCAATCTAGGCCTGTCTTTCTCCAAAGCCACGTCTTTCCGGGCCCTGCCGTGCTCCTCGCTGACTATTTCGCAGCCGCAGGAGAACATAGGCCCAGCTCAGGCAGAGGGAGTTACAGCCAGGGACTCGGTCATTAAGGTCCTTCCCTTTCCCCCTGTCGCTGCTCAAAGGGCGCTACCCCCAGCAGCCCGAAGGGGGCGCACGCTGCACACGGAACTCGATGGAACACAGGCTGCACCAAGCACCTGGGCCCAAACTTCACTGGGCAGGGAGAGGAGCCACCATCCCTCCAGGCAGCGGGACTAGCAGGAGTCAGGCCAGCGTTCCGCGTAGGAGGGGACCCCAGCTTAGCCGGGTGCTGCTGTGAGTGCGGCGAGGGTGGGCCTGAGAGCTCGGCACAGACGGGAGCAGGTTTGGGGGTCAGGTGGTGGAAACCTGCCTGGAGTGGGGTTCGCGGGGGGCAGTGAGAGGCGGAGCCAGGATGGAAACCGGGCAGACTGACTGCAGCCGTGGTGTCTTCACCATTAGGCTAGAGTGCCACCTGCCACGCTCCCTGTTAAAGATGCAGATGCTTGTGGACGGGCGTATCAGCTTCCAAGGGCTGCTGTAACAAATGACCACAAACTTGGTAGCTTAAAACAACAAACTTACTATCTTACAGTTCTTGGGATCGGAAGTCTGGAATGGGGGCTCCAGGGGATTAAATCCAAGGGGCCCGCAGGCCCGCATTCCTTCCGGAAGCTCTATAGGGAAAGTCCTTTCCTCGCCTTGTCCTGCTTCCCGAGGTGCCTGCCTTCCTCGGCTGGTGGCCCCTCTTCCACCTTCAAGTCCAGCACTGGGGGGCTGAGTGTCCCCCACATTGCATCCCTCTGACTCTCCTGACTCCCACTTTCATTTACAAGGACCCTCATGATTACACTGGGCCCACCTGGACAACCCAGGGTCCTCTCCCACCTCAAGATCCTAGCACATCGGCAAAGTCCCTATTGCCAGGTTAGGTTTCACGCTCACAGCTTCTGGGCATGAGGATGGGGACAGCTTCCCTGAGAGCAGGACACGGATTACCAAGGCCTTTTGGGTAGGAAATGTGGCGAATGCATTTGATCGTCTGGGTGTGGGTTTACTTTTCCATGAATAGTCCTGCTGGGGTTTTTCTTCTCACGACTAAATTTTCAGATGAACAGAAAGTTCATCTCTCATTTTCACTGTCAACCAGGACATATGGAAAGTGGGAGAACATGGACCTCTAAATATCCTGTGGTAAGTTAAGGCAATTAACTAGTCAATCAGTAAATTAAATATGACAGCAGTCTGCGGCCGTATTTATTTAATCAGCTGATGAGGCCATTAACTATCCTGCTTGCTTCTTGCATGTAAAATCCCCTCAAAATGCTTCTGCACAAGCCACGGAAAATTGACAAGCATGCATATACTCACAAGCAAATAAATAAAAGTAAAAACCAGAAGCTACGCATAGTCTGCTACTTGCCTAAAATAACTGGAGACTCATAACCAGAGCATTTTAGATGAATCATAGGTGTTTGTCTGACAATTTATCAGAAATGAAATCCTGCTTTTTTTGATGTCACCTCATCAGGTGACCAAGCACTGTGCAAAAGGCCTTAATGTGCCTGACCTCGCAGAAGCCCTGCTGGGCATTTTGGTCCCTATTTCTTCACACAGAAGCTGTGGTTCTGAGACACTCAACAAGTCGTGCAAGGTCTGCTAACTGGCTAACGTCACCCAGTCCCCAAATGGCTTCGCTGTGGTTCAAACCCAGGCATTCAGCTTCCGAGGTTAGGGGCCTGTCTCTAAAAGGCCCCCACCCCCATCTGGAAACCTACCTGAGAGGGACATCAGACTGGCCTGGTGAGCGCTCCCAACCACCGAGGCCCAGGGTCCCTCTCCCTCCCCAGGCCCAGGATTGGGAAGAATCACAGGCATTCAGCTGCATCTGCATCCCCTGGAAGAGTACAGGCTCAAGGTGACCTCTGATCCTTCCCGAAGCTGCACCATTGTTACCATAAATGTAGCAAAGTTTCCCTTTGTAGGCACCTGCTACACCCCGGCCCTGGGCTTTGAATAGGGAAAGGAAACATGCAAAGCAGGGGCTCAGAGGCCAGTGCAGCAGGAAGACAAGTTACGGATGACGGGGCAACGTGATGAGCCGGCAGAGGACAGAAGTGAACTGGAAGGTCTAAGAAACGGACAGGCGCTGTGCCCGCCACGGCTGCGAATGGCCATGTGTCTGCAAAGTGCTGCTTCTATTTACAGGAGACCCTTGAACAACACGGGTTTCAACTACACTTACACGTGGATTTTTTTTCAATAAATGCTCTACGTGTATTTTCTCTTCCCTTATACTTTTCTTAACATTTCTTTTCTCTAGCGTACTTTATTTTAAGAGAACAGTATATTATACATATAACGTATTAATTAACTGTTTGTGTTATCACTAAGGCTTCTGGTCAACAGTAGGCTGTCAGTAGTTTTACAAAATAGACCCAGTTTTACAAAATGCCCGCACCTGCTTCTCTTGCTCCAGGAGCTCTTGGAATAGTTTCCACTGCTGCTTGCGGAAGCGATCCGACTTCCCCAGCTGCAGGGCGGCGTTCTCCTGGGCCTCCTGCCTCAGGTACTCACACTCTGCCCGCGAGAGGCCGGTCACACCCGGGAGCGTCTGCAGGAACAGGATGTCCACAAACGTCTGGAACGTTTCCACGGTGCTTCGGTACAGCTCCTGAAACCGAGAGAGCCACACGATGGAGTTCCACATCAAACCACGGAGTGTGATTACAAGACGTGGACTTTAAAGTATCAATGCTTTCTATGCTCATGAAGGCCGGAGCCACTCTTAAACCTTGCAGCAAAGAGCTGGAAATTATAAAAAGTAACACTGCTTAGTTTAAAAAGAACCAATGAGAATTTTTAGAGTTGAGGAATATGAACCCAATGTACAGGTTTAATGGCAGCTAGATGCAGCTGAAGAGAGAATTAATGTGCTGGAAGATAGATCAGGAGGAAATCCACAGCAAAATAAGGAGAGACTAAGGATGGAAAACATGGAAAAGATAAAGGCAGAAAAGATACAATGAGAAAATCTAACATTTTTAATTGGAGTCTCCAAAGGAGAGAAGGGAGAGCCCAGGTAGAAGCAATATCTGAAGTGATACTAGCTTAGAAATTTCCCAAAATTGATGAAAAAAATTTACAGGCGAGGAAACTGAGGCTTCATCTGTACAGTAAAAGAGAGGCTAAAAACCATACAAGTTTAAGTATGATGCCCTGGCATTTGGTCTCCAGCACCTATCACCTTAGAAAATTTTTTTGAAAATGAATGAATGAGTGTATAGCCAGAACCTAGTAAACGTAGGGTAACTTTTTGCTACATTAATGGTAGATAAAACAGTCTTTAAGAAAAAAAGTGTGACTAGAAATAAAGGGGTTTACTTCTAGTAATGCTAAAAGGTTTAACTCAGCAGAAAGATGTAAAAGTCTAAATTTGTATGCACTTAATGGCATTACCCAAACCAACGCAATTTGCCCCATTAACAGAGCAGAAAAATGTGATGATTCAGTGACTAGATGGGGAATAAACATTTTATAAAATTTAATTTCCATGCATAAGAAACAGTTTTAGCAAAATAATCTGAAAAAAGAAAACTGTAGCAAACATAATACCTGAGGGCGGAAACTATAAAACAATATTAAGAAAAATTAAATAAGACAAATAAATGTAAGGATATACCACATTTCTGGTTTGGAAGATTGATACTGTAAAGATGTTAATTCTAACCAAAATATTTATAAATTACCAATGCTAATCAGACTGGTGGCTGGATCAATAACTATGGAGAAAATGGACTGAACCTACATGTATTCCTTTTTTTTGTTTGTTTTAAAATCCTCACCTGAGGACATATTTAGAGAGAGGGAGACAGAGGGGGAAAGAAAGAGAGAAACATCGATTGGTTGCCTCCCACTTGCACCCCAACTGAGGGCTGAACCCACAACCTGGGTATGTGCCCTGACTGGGGCACATTTGGGGAACTGAGGAATGTCTGAGGTTGGCTGAAAGGAAGCAAGCGAGGGATATTACTCCAGATAGGTGGTGGGTGGGCCAGGTCATGGGTGCCTTGTGGGCCACATCAGGA
Organism: Miniopterus natalensis; assembly: GCF_054644295.1. Classification (NCBI taxonomy): domain Eukaryota; kingdom Metazoa; phylum Chordata; class Mammalia; order Chiroptera; family Miniopteridae; genus Miniopterus; species Miniopterus natalensis. The sequence continues at coordinate 198,431,237 of NC_142081.1, read as the reverse complement.
GGGCTTACGGGCCGGGCTGGGTGGGCCTCATGGGTCAGACGGGGTGGGTCTTTTGGGCCAAGTCAGATGGGTCTCGTGTCAGGTCATGTGGGAGAGTCACAGCCCAGGCTGGGTGGTCATCACAGGCTAGGTTAAGGGTGTTAAGACTTCATCTTAAGGGCTACGGGTAGCAATTTTGGGTGTCAAAATTCAAAGAGGGTTTTTTTTGATATGATCAACCGACAAGGAACGCAGCTAGGAATTCCTGGATCAGAGAGGTTAGGTGATAAGACACAGGGCCACACAGCGGGTACACAGCCAGAAAGGGCCCAGTCCTGGTCTGTCTGCTCCCCAGCAACTCTTCTCTCCTTTGCACCTTTGCGCCTCTTTGCAAGGTGAGCTGGTTGGGAAAATTACTAAAAGGAAGGAGGGGGCGTAATCGGTTGGCAGATAGTACCATGAAGGCACTGGCGAGTTTTACTTCCTCAAATATAGAAAACAATTTAGCTGCTCCAGTAACTACATGAAGTTAAAACAAAGAGCCGGGCGGCCTTGGCCTGCTGCCAGAGCAGCGCACGGGATGTGCCAGTCGGTTTTCCTCAGCCTCAGCATCCTTCGCGACGACTCGCCGCCCTTCAACCTTGACAAAGGACCGAGCAAACTGACTGGCCCTCACCCGTACCACGGAAACCCTCTTTTCAGGGCCACGGGCCACCTGGTGCCCACGGTTCTATCATTTCCTCCTCAAGACCTACCTCCAATAGATTCCTGCCCAGAAAACCGTTGTTTTGGTATTTCTACGAAACCTAATTTTTTTTTTTACTCCTTGGAAACAGTTTCCAAACAAATGTACGCAAAATAATGGCTCCCCAAGGTGTCCATGTTCGAACCCCTGGGATACGCCACCCTGCCTGGTCAGAGATTGTGCAGGTGTGAGTTAAGGGCCCTGAGGCGGGCAAATGATCCTGGATTACCCAGGTGAGTCCAATGGAAGCACAGGGTCCTTGTCAGTAAGAGAGGGAGGCAGGAGGTCAGAGTGAGAGGAGGTGGGATGGTGGGACCAGAGGCAGGAGCACAAAATCTCTGGCTCTAAGGCAGGAGGGGCCACGAGCCAAGGAATGTGGGCGCTCCCAGGAGTCGGAGGCGTCAAGGCAACGGATTCTCCCTCGGGGCCTCCGGAGGGAATGCGGCCCTGCTGGTACCTTCGCTTTAGCCCAGGGACACCCACTTTGGACTCTGCTCTCCAGAACTAGAAGGTAATAACTTTGTGTTGTTTTAGCCAGGGAGTCTGTGTTCATTTGTTGCAGCAGCCATAGCGAACTAACACCCTGTCTTCAGAATCGATTCCCTCGTTCACTCATCAGTTGTGGCCGATTCCCTCTCCCTTCTCTTGTTCACTGAATCTCTTCTCCCTCCTTGAATGTTATGGGCCCCAGGCCCGAATCCCAGGCTCCCCAGCTGAGTTTCCTTGAGCAAAATACCTTAACCTTTCACTGCTGGGCAGCAAAGGACTGACCTTGTTGAAACAGAGGCCTGGCCTTTGCCCTGGCTCCCGGGAGGTGACCTCTACGCTCTTGGAGTGTCCTCCCTTTGATTACTGGGGATCCTGGGCCACCTCAGGTAGTCTGGGATAATGGTGTGATTTAGGGTGGGGGCCATGGGCCAGGTGGTATCAGCTCCGCCTGCAAGGGGCTGGGGGTTAAGGCCGGCCACACGGGTGGTCGACGGTGTCTATGTGACTGCGTCCCGATAAAAACCGTGGACGCCGAGGCTCGAGGGAGCTTCCGTGGTTGGCGATACGCGGTGTGTAATGTCACACATCGCTGTCAGGAGGCTATTGCTGCCCAAGCTCCCACGGGAGAGGACACCGGAAGCTTCACGTTGGGGACTCTGGCTCTGACCCATGGGCCCCGTCTCTGGCTGACTTTAGCCTGTACCTCCTGCCGTAATAACCCGTAACCGTGAGAACAGCTTGCAGAGCTAGTCCTTTAGAGCGTCAAAGAGCAGGAGGGTGGCCTTGGGGACACTTGAGTTTGCATTTGGTACCAGAAGTGAGGGATGTCGTGGAGACTACTCCTGAACACTTCATAAGTGCCCAATATCGCTGCCTTCTTTGAGGGCAGAGTTTCATGTTCTCTTATTTTCCGCACCCTGACTCTGTGAGAACCTGCAGCTGAGAAGCCTGAAGCCTGGCAGGTCTGTTCCTCACCCCGCTCTCCCGGGAGCCAGGCAGGGAAACAGCGTGGGCAGGACGGTGGGAAGTGAAATTCCAGGAAGCAAGCGGCGCCGGCTCCGCACCGTCCTCACGGGCGGCTCTGGGCTGGTTCTGAAGCCTCTTCCTGAGCCGCCGAGACGTGCAATTTAGCAGCATCCGACTCAGCCAAGCTGAGGCTCTATTGTTTGTTGAAAGGTCGGGAGACAGTGGGAATTTAGAAAAATGCACTTTTCTCTGCAGCCTGAGAACTGTGAGGTGAGCAACAAATTTATCTCACAGCCACAGTGCCCACAATATAACGATGGGTGTCTCGCCCAAAGAAAGGGAAGGATTATGCCTCTGTGGGGCTGGGGCTGGGGCTGGGGCTGGGGCTGGAGCTGGGAGAGAGCCAGCCACGCTGCAAGGCCAGCTACTTTGTGAGCGTATCCTGTGCAAACGCACCCTCCGGTGCATGCGTGCCCTCCTAGACAGCGACAACAGTGACGGTCGTAACTAGTTTTGAACATTCATGCTGGGCCTCATGCATTTCCATGCTCTGCACATGCAGGCTCGTTTAACCCTCTGGATAATCCCATGAAGAAAGCCTCCTGTCCCCATTTTAACAGAGGAGACTGAGATACTGACCATCAAAACAGACCCTGGTCCCAGGCGTCCTCACTGCCACCAGGCCCCAGTGGCTCTCGCCTGAACCACCTCGATGCCTCCCCAGTCTCCCTGCTCCCAGCTCTGCCCCCTACAGGCCACTGTCCGCAGTCCTTGGAAAACATAAGGCAGGTCCCTTTGGGCCTTCAGGGGCCCGGGCCCAGGAGGGCGTGAAGTTCTCACGCACACTCAGATCCTGAGGCTCAGCCGGGCTCGCCGGGAGGCCACATACCTGGCAGAGCGCAGCTGCGGCCTCGGTGGTCCTGAAGGTCTCCTCGTCCTCCAGGTCACTGCGTCTTGCCCTCTGCCTCTCCAGGACCCCGTGAAAAGCCTGTGAGTAAAAACAGGTTGAATGTGACAGAAAAATGCAGTTTTGCGCCCAGAAAAATCTCACCACCTGACCCCTGCCTCTCAGATCAAAAGGATGTTCACCCTTGATTTATACACGAGAAAAGTGAGGCGCGGGGTCAAGTGGCTTCTGTGGCTTGCACGCTGAGGCCAAGGCGAGGACCAGTGAGCCGGGCTTCCAGGAAAACCTCAGGCTGTGATTTGTCCAGCCCCGGAGGAGAGGTGCTGCCAGGTTACCCATGGCTGCTCTCTCCCGGACACAAACCACCCGACAGCATCCTCAGATTCAGCTACTGGAGACCACGGCCCAGGCCCTGGGAGACCCACCCAGTGAGCCCTTGCCACTGGCATGCAGACAAGCAAGCTAGGGACGCAGGGCTCAGAGGACTTGGCCAAGGCCACTGGGTGGACCCAGGGGAGGCCAAGAATCACCCTCCCATCTGCCGGATGACAAAGCCCCCAGCACCCCATGCACGGTAGCCTGGACTGGGCCACACCATGGTCAGCCTGCATGGCTGCTCCCGGGATGAGCGTGCCCACTGACATGGCAGGTAAATCAGGAGCAGGGTCACCTGCAGGAGCTCCTCGGGGTCAGAGGTCAGCTGCGCCTCCAGGACGCTCCTCCGCTCCTCTTCCTGGGCCAGTGTAAGCTCCGCCGTCCCCTCCACCTGGCGAACCCGTGACACCTCGACCAGATCTTTGACTCGCTGGGCAAACTCTGAAATCGAAATAAGCCACAGGACGTCACAGGTGACTCTCCTGCCGGAGCTTTCACCAGCTTCTTCCGCCAGCAAGAGGAGGGGGCGAAACTGAGGGGCGAATTCCGTTTCACTCGTTTCATCATTCGGGCATCTGCTTCCAAAGGCCAGCCTTAGGAGCCTGGCCTCTCCGAGCCCGGGGCCCCGCATTGACGCGGGGACCCCCACCTCCCCTTGGGCCAAGGCTCGGGATGCCACAGAGGTTTTATTTAGCTGCTGTGCGGGGCGGCTGCAAACTGACCAGGAGATAAACGAGGGGCGGTTCCTGGGGAGTGTGGGGAGGTGTGGGTGGGTCAGGGGAGGCCGGGTGACACGACACAAACCTTCACCCCCCAGGTCCCTAAGCCCCGCCCTGCCCACCATGGCCCACGGCCCGGGGGCCCGGGCCCTGCAGAAGCTCGCTCACCCCTCCCGAAGCGCTCGGCCTCCTCCCAGAAGGCCTTGTGCTGCTGGGTGAGCAGCTCCTCCTTCTGGCGCCCGGACAGCCGGCCTTGGACGGTCAGCAGGTCCAGGCTGCGGGAGAGGGCGGCCAGGCGGCACCTGGTCTCCTCCTGGATCTGCAGCTTCAGGAACTCGATCATCTTCGCCATGTGTGCCCGGCCCATTGTCCTGTCCAGGATGTCCTGAGAGGAGAACGACCCCGGGCGTCAGGTTGGGACATCTCGGGTTGGCGCTCGGCCACAGGGTCTGTTAACAGCCCAACCTCCCTGCATGCTGAGCACAGACGAAGTGGCTCCCTTCTGAGCCTCCTGTGCCTGCTCCTCAGGGGAGACTCTGTTGTCCCTCACGGAGCCATAGTGAGGTGGACACTGGTTAAGATATGCAGAGCGCTTGGTACATACTGAGTGCTCCCCAGAGCGGGCTCTTCAGGGAGGAATTCAATATACGTCCATGATCCAGGAGGAAAACCCACCTTTCTTACAGCCACTCCTTCCCCATCCAATGGCCTCTGGCCACCAACAGCCCCGAGAAGTACACGGAGAGACAAAGGTCACAGGAGTCCTGGGCCTTTGTGCCCCAGAGCCTGAGTTCCGGGGATTGAAGAGACTTCAGGAGCGATGCCCAACCGCAGACCTTAGAACCAGCTCCACCCTGTTCTATCGCATTATTATTACTACGCAGGACAGGCCTCCACCCCACGCAGAACATGCTGACCAAGGCAGAGGGGCCCTGCAGGTCTGCACGGATGGTCCTTCCATCTCAGAGAGAAGATGCCCAATGAATGGGTGCTGTCGAATGAGAGCAAGGACCACGGAAGGAGCAGGGACACTGCAGTGGCCATGGGGACCACATTAGAGCTGCAGGCCTGTGTCCTTGCCCATCTCGCCACTGCCCCACCTGCACCATGGAGGCCTGAGTTAGCCCAGCCCCTTCCCCACCAGGCCTGCCGTCCTGCCTCGTTCAGAGCCTCCTCCCCATGCCCTTCCTGCGGACCACAGTCACGTCTGCGCTGGGCTACTGCCTCGGACCTGTTCCCGGTCTCCCAGCCTCCCACCTGTCCCCTTAAGCTCTGTCTCCACGCGGCAGATGGGCCTTTCTCAGATGAAGACACGGCTCTGTCATCCCCTGGCCCAAACCCTCTAGTCACTGCCCTCAGACCCAGTCCAAACCCCGGGCATGGAGCACGAGGCCCTTCAGGACCAGGCCTGGCTCAGTCCCCAGCCTTGTCCCACACACCTGCCTATTCTGGCTGCCCGGCTCACGGCTCCGCCAGGCCTTTGCACACTCGGAGCCTTCCTCCTGGGCCACCCTCCCTGCCTCCTGGTATTCACTCCACTGCCTGGCTGGGTCCTACTCATCCTGACAGGCTCTGATCTTCTGCACCCCACTGCACCCCTTCTCCATGCTCCACCACCCATGTGCTTCTGTCATTGAGGGACCTGAACCTGAGGACAGTCCTGGGCTGGGATGAAACTCCTTGAAGAGAGGGGCTGATCTGAGCCACCGACTGCCCAGCCTGGGCCTCGCTGTGGCTGAGCTGCACTGGCCTGTGTTCTAACAGCGTGTGAACAGGGCAAGAAAAACGACCCCCCGATTATGGACAAGGACCCTGACGTTTATTCTGAGGGCCACATAACTAGCCCAAGGGACGGCCTTGAACTTCCTCTCCTCCAATGAAACAAACCTGCCAGCAGCCAGCGGGCCCAGGCCCACTAGAGGGCCCAGAAGGCCAAGCCCCCAGCGCTGTGGCCACGGGGGAGGCTCTGCCAGGGCCCAGGCAGGGTGGGCAGGGGGGACAGCCACCTCAGATGCAGCAAGGCGAGGCCCTCCCGGCTCCTAGCGACAATGCAGCTTCTGGGTTTGTATTCAAGGGAAGATGGGAGTGGGGAGAGGTGAGCCTGAGCGGAGGGGCGCCCGATGGAGGGCGGGAGGAGCAGAGGGACATGAGGTGGGGCCACTGCCAGCTCCGAGAGCGAGTGCAGTGGACTCGAGTGCCTGGGCTCCGGCCTGGCTCCACCCCTCAGAGCCGCAGGACTTAGGGCACCGTGTCCTCATGTGACACCTGATTTACAGAGCTGCTTTGAGGGTTAAGTAAGTTATAATACGCAAAGCATTTTAAACAGTAGCGAGAACACAGTAAGTGCTTGGAATGCAGCTGTTCTCATCACTGTCTACAGCGAGTCCCCACATCGCTCCTGGCATCCGGTGTTTCTCGAACATCCCAAGAGACTGACTCTGATGACCTTTAGGGCCCTTCCAGGGCTCCGATCTGAGAGTCACACGTTCCCGGTCCACCTGCCCAGGCCAAAGTGCTCAGACGCTTCCCATGTGAGCTTCTGTTCAAAAGGCCTGACCTACTGTCCGATCTCTAACACTCTCAGGGCAGGCACTGCTCTGATCCCATTTTACAGATGATGAGACTGAGTCACAGAGAGGCTGAGTAAGTGCCCGAGGTCACACAGCTAATAAGTGGCAGGACTGTGGGACGTGCTCAGGGTTCTGGCTCGAGTCTGCGGCGCCGTTTCTACAACAGAACGTGGCACAGAGTAGGTGCTCATTAAATGTTGGCTGAAGGGAGAGCATCTGAGAACCTGGATAATTCGTTTCCTTCATCTTACTTGCAAGTTTCTAGCTAATACTTGGGCCGGTGTCAGCTAAGGATACTTTTTTTTTTCCCTGCATCAATATCCTGCTGACAGGATAATAATTAGGTAAAAAGGGAAAGTCTTGCTCTTTTGATGAGAAATCAGCAGCCTGACCAAATTAAAACCCAGTCCAAAGGGGCTTGGAGGTGAACCAGGAGGCAGGGAGTGCAGGGTAGGGGCATCAGCAGACTCCCTTTCTGTCCACTGTGGGCATATCTGCCCATCTTTTAACAGCGCTGGGCAGAGAAGGGACTGTGTGTACAGAATGGGGAGGCAAAGATAAAGCTCTCCAAGGGCTGGGTGCACCGGGGCACATTCGCATGCACAACTAACTGGCCTGGGTGTGGGGGAGGCCCTGCGTTTCTAACCGGCTCTCAGGCGGCCGCCGGTCTGCAAACCACGCCCTGGAGCAGGTGGTTTGTGGAGAAGCAGCAGGAATCCACTATGGCTCCACAGGGCCTGGGGAGCCGGGTCTCTGAGCTGCAGGCAGGGCGGCCGCTGAAGGTTTCCGAGCCGGGTGTAACCTGGGCAGGTGCGCAGGTCCGAGATGGAATGCATGGGCTCCCAAGGTCAGAGGAAGGGGAGATGGGTGCACAGTGCCCTGGGCCTCGCACGCAGCAGGGTGAGCCCCAAACCTCCAGAGAAACCTGCTGGTGATGAGGGTGTTACAGAGCACCGAGCACTTCCCTGGGCCTGTCTGTGACAACTCCTAGGACCGCTCTTTATAAATAGAGTATTTGGAACTCAGAGGGGTTAAGTAACCAGTTTAAGATAACACGGCTTCAAGTGGCTGGGCCTTGATTCGAAGTAGGATTTGCAGATTCCTCTACCCCAGTGGTTTGCATCCCCAGCTACACACCACAATTGTTTGGGGAGTTTTAAAAGCAGCAAAACCAGGGCTTCTACTTCAAACTGATCAGACTGGATCCCTGGGCGGGAGGCATGGACATTTTTGAAAGCTCCCTCGGTGATTCATGAGGCAGTCGGGAGAGCAAAGCTCCATCCATACCAGCGGGCTTCAACTCTGACTGCTCACCACGGTCACCGGGAGCTCTGGAAACCCTGGACTGATTAAATCAGGATCTCTGGGGTGGGGACTCACCTGGGACCCAAGCATCAGTACTTTCTAAAGGTCCCCAGATAATTTCAGTGCACAGCCAGGGTAAAGAAACAGTGCTCTGTGCTGCAGGAATGTGGAGCTGACTGGCATCTTCATGCCTGGGGCGGAGGGATGGAGGGACGGACGGATGGATGGATGGAGGGATGATGGATGGACGGATGATGGAGGGAGGGAGGGAGGGAGGGAGGGAGGGAGGGAGGGAGGGAGGGAGGGAGGGAGGGAGGGAGGGAGGGAAGGAAAGATGGATTCATTGCTTTTCTCTGGGTTTCTCTCCCCATCTACAATATGAAGGTGTTTAACTCAACGATCTCTACAGCACCTCACGCCTCCCGACTCCGCACCTCTAGCTTAAATCTCTCCATGTTCCCTCCCCGGTCCCCTCGAGCGTTACCAGAGCCTGCGAGTCCTGAGAGTCACGCAGCAGCCCTTCTGCTGCGATCATTCTTTCTGTCAGAGCCGCCCCGAGCTGTCGGGCCTTGGAGCTGGGACACTTAAACTGGTCCACGAGACAGTGCTGGATGCTTTCCACCTGTGTCCAGAAAGCGTCCATCTGTGAAATGAGAAAGAGAAGCCAGAGGTGGGGGAGCAAACTTAGCTAAGGAAGCGATAAAGCACCCTGGTTTGGCTCCGTCGTTAAAGCGTCGGCCTGAGGACTGAAGGGTCCTGGGTTCGATTCCAGCCAAGGGCACGTACCTGGGTTGCAGGCTTGATGCCTGGCTCAGGTCAGGGCATGTGCGGGAGGCAACCAGTCAATGTGTCTCTCTCACGTCGATGTTTCTCTCTCTCTCTCTCTCTCCCTCCCTCCCTCCCCCTTCCACTCTCTCTGAAGAAAAATGGAAAAAATATCCTCACGTGAGGATTAAAAAAAATAAAATAAAAGCGATAAAGCTGTATGGCCCAGGCTCAGGAACTACAATTCCGTCCTTATAGCAAACTGAGACTCCAAACAATTCTGCACTTGGAGCGAGCCCGTCTGGGCAGTAATCGCATTCCCGAGAGGTCCCTCCCATTCCTCCGCAGGCCCCCGTCAGTTGCAAGGTGGCTTCTCACAACCAGCAAAGAGCCGCTGCTAAGGCGGGAGCCACGAGAACCAGCGGAGACTCCAGCAGGCTGTGCGTCCTGCCAGGGGGCGCTGGGAAGCGTCCAGGTCTTCAGAAGGGATGGAACGTGCCCCTTTAAATATCAGCTATTGTCCCCAAAGTATAAGACAGAATCCGGCAGAGACGACGCTGACCATGAAAACATTCTGCTGGAAAATCTTTTCCTTCCCCACCTCATGGGAAGCGGAGCTAGGACCCCCTCGTGGCTGAGAGGGTCAGGCCTCGCTGGCATCAGTGGGGCCCCGCATCCGAGAACAATGACCCCGGGAGTCCTAACGATGTCTTTTGTTCGCGGCGGGCAGGTTGTGTGCGTCCCACAGTTTACTTCTAGATAAAACGTAGATTGGGGGGAGGCGGCGGCTCGGAGAGAGGGACCCCTCGTCCTGGGTCCCAGAGCTAAGGGGAGGCAGAGGCAGACGGGGCTCAGGCCCCTTCAGCTCCCAGCTGTGAGCGTCTCCTTGGCTCCACCTCGCCGACGCTGAAGTGGACACTTCTGGGCATCTCCAAGTCCTCCAGCCAGAGCTCACTGCCTCCCCTCCCAACCTGTCCTCAGTCTGGGGTCCTTATTTCCCTAGGACTGACCCTCCCTACCCTCTCCCCCCGTCATTATAGTCCACCCTACTGGCTCCCGCTTTCTTACCTCTCCACCCACTCCAATGCCTTCAGGAAACTCCTGCTGCACCAGCCCAGCAGCTCTTACCTGACCCGCACACCGCAGCCTGCGTGGTCCTTCTAACCCAGAAACGGGCCACGCCCCCCTCCGCTGCGAACCCGCAGCGATTCCCCCTCCTTGGCGTGAGGGCCCTGGGGCCTGTCTCTGCTTCCTCTCACTCTGCCTGCTCCTGGACCCCCGGCTGCCTTCTCTGCCACCCACTGGCCAGCACCCACGTGTCTCCCAAACGGCCTCTCGATGGTCCTTTCTTCTACGAAGACTTTCCAGACCCTGGGGTAAGACGAATTCCTCTCTGCACTGTGCCCCAGCCTCCCCGTGTGTCCATCTGTCACACCTGTAACCCAGAAAGCCCTCATCTGCTCACCTGTCACTCCCCATCACCCCCGCCCCGCCCCGCCCCGCCCCGCCCCAGGCCGGCCTGAGCGTCTCTCGGACAGGGCCAGGTCTAAGTTCATTTTGAGTCCCCAGGAGCCAGCACAGCACCTGCGTGCCAAGGAAACGTCTGTTTCATACATCATATATGAACGCAGGACGTGGAGCCCAAAAGCAAAACAGGCATCTGAGGGGAGCCATCCTCTCTGGGATCTGAAACAGGCTTTTGTGAGTGAAGCCGAGTGTGAGAAGTTAGTAGCCGGCATCTGCTCCAGCCCCCCGGGGCTCATGACGCACAGGGTTACAGCAATCTTTGCTTTCAGGGGTAAAAAGGTCAATCTAAAATTTAAACAAGGGGGATCGGTTACAAAAATAAAAAACCTTCCTCTGTAAATCTTGGCCCTCGGTTATACCTTCTCTATGGCTTAATTTGGAGGCTAGGGGCAGACAGGGCCGGGAATTCGGTATTAAACAGGGTTCTAGGTGCCATCCACATCTTTAATCTCACCAGCTGGACTGTCCCGAAAGCACAGCTTTTATGCCGGAAAGAAAACCCATCACCTACGTTACCCGTCAGCTGCTCGGAGTATTCTCGCTCCTTCCTTTCCACCTCCGCCAGGGCGATGTACTCGGAGTCCCCGGCGCCCAACGTGTCCATGTGGGACAGCCTGACCTGCAGTCCCCTTTCCAGTTCCTCTAAATCCTGAAACAGGCAAGAGAAGGAAAACAAAGGGAAAAATCGAATCTTTCTTAAATTCTAGAAAAAGGCGGGCTTTTACCATGTAGTATTGCTTAACCATAAGTAAGTGCTCTGGGTGCTGTCCGATTTAAGGCTGGATGATAAAAACCTATTTTGCTCATTAAATATGGAGTCTCAAGAATAAGGAATTATTTTCTCCCATTTTCCTACCCTCTCTACAAAATACAGATCAGACTTAGAAAACAACGAAGCAGTATCTTTCAGTCCTTCTAAGTCCTGGAAGATTATATATTTAAAAACACCCCAAACTTGTGCAGAAATTCCCATCAGCGGTGATTCTCTCGGACAGTGACTGTGACCAACACCCTTCTAGTTTCTCTGCTTCCAATGTTTTTTTCATATTTTAGTAGCACACAGTGTTATTTTTATTTTTTTATTTAAATATATGTTTATTGATTTCAGAGAGAGGAAGGGAGAGGGAGAGATAGAAACATCAATGATAAGAGAGTTATTGATCGGCTGCCTCCTGCAGGCCCCCTGACCGGGAACCGAACCCCGATTGCCTGGATCCTAGGCCTATGCTCAGCCGCTGAGCCACGCCCGGCCGGGCCACACTGTTATTTGTATATCTGTACACACACTTTCACATCTCTATATTATGTTAAAAAGTGTACATTGTACTAAACTATCTTTACACATGAAAGCAAACACACTTTCACAAGTTTTATATGTCATAATAAACTACTTTCCAGTTACCTTGAAATACAGGTAGAAGACTTACATTTTCTTGTTTCGAAAGAATCTTCTGGTAGAATTCGTCATCAGGCTTCTTTTTCGGAAAAAGGTCAAGGAGGCACATTTTAAAAATCAGGATGAACATCTATTGCCAACAAAGGAAACAACAAAGAGAAAGGTTTAAACAATGGTACCTCCCTCCCGCCTCCCCTCCTTCCCCTCCTCCTCCTGCTTCTGTCTCTCTGTCTCTGTCTCTGTCTGTCTGACTGTCTGTCTCTCTCTCTTTGGGTAAAGTGAAGCCGGTGCCCACCAGCAGGCAGGACCCGCTCTTCCACCGAGGGGTCTACGCCTAAGGTCGCTCTCCCTCCCCACCGTGCTCGCTCCACTGTCACCCACGCCCATCTCCCTAGGGGCTCAGTGCCCAGAGAGCCCGTGTCCCAGTTCCTGAGCCCCGACGAGGCGATGCGACCACCTCTCCACCTACCAAGTGCTTGTCCCGCCTCAGCGCCGCGTCCAGCTGCAGCAGATCCTTCAGGTGAAGGCTGTAGACACACAAGTCAAGGTCGGCGCTGCAAAGTCGAAAGAGAAACGAAGCAGACGGTCAGTGTTTGAGGCGGGAGAGAGGTTAGGGGATTAGCGCATCTGGGCTTCAGTGCAGGCCATGCGCGTCCTGGCGCCAGAGTTTAAATTCTGCAGTGCGGGGAGGGTCCTAACAGCCACCCTCAGTTTACAAGGAGTCACAGAAGCTATCTGAAGGGGACTGTGGCCTGGACATCAAGGACAGAACAGGAAGAGAGGGCGGGTGGGAGAAACGAAACTGACCCTTCCTCCCGGTCACTTGCGTGTCTGGTATCACGTGTCTGGTTCTGAGTGCTGTGATGTAGACATTCTTGTGCCCATTTTACAGACCAGGAAACTGACTCAGGAACTCGAGGGTCAGAGAAATCAAGTATTGGCCACATGGTCACAGGGGCAGGTAAGAGGCAGGGTGTAAAGAGAGGCCTGTGACCTCTTTTCTCACTAGGTAAATGTGCTTTAAATGGTTAGAAGTCCTCTAGGTCCAAATACCCAGAAACAGCCTTTTCCAGTGAGGCAGGCCAAGCCAACCAGGCTCCTGTCCAGTGAAGCTGCTCTTGCCCCGGGCCACCCTCAGGGTCCTCCCAAGCTCAGGGCCCTGAGCCCACTCTTTCCATAGCCCTGGACCGTGTCCAAGGCCCCTCGAACCCACCAAACGTCAGAGTGGACAGGCCTGAGGACCAACCCACAAACCTGCCAGACTGAGTCTTGGGCACCTCCCACGTGCTCAGCCCTGCTCTGGGCTGGGTAGTTATATGATTCTGAGCGTGGGCATCGGAGATAAAGTGGTGGGGTCAAACGTGGCCCCATCACCATCCACTGTGTGACCTTGGGCAAGTCACTCCGCCTCTCTGAGACTCACTTCATAAAATGTGGACAACAGTAGCCCCTACCTGATAAGGTCCTTAGGAGGAATTAAATTCATTGACTGATTAAATTATTCATCACTAAACCTGTCCCAGGATCCACTGGCGGACGGGACAGGGCAAGGAACAAGACAGGCCTGATCCTTGTGTGCATGTAATAAGTAATCCCTGCAAAGTGCGCAGCAGTCCGCCCAGCACACAGGAGGTGCCTAATCCGTGCTCGCTGCTGCTGTGCCAGCCCAAGGCACGCCGGTGAATCATTGAGGCCCCCTGATGTCTCTACAGGGGCTTGAGCCGGACTCCATAACCCCCATGCTGCTCGACACCACAGGACAAGTGACAGAAGGATATAGGGTCCCACTCTGACACTGGGCAGCTGTGTGTCCATGGCTGAGTAGCTTAACCTCTCTGGGCCTCTGTTCCCTCCCCTGACAGTGATGTGCTCCCTGGGTCTGCGCCCTCCACCCACACCCCCTCACCTCTCACAGGTCAGCGCCTCGGGGAAGCTGTGGATCCGGAGGAAGGTGCGGCCGAGGAACCTGTCGTCGCTGGCGGTGGAGTGGATGCTGGAGGAGGAGCTGCACTCCTCCTTCTCCGCCTGGCTCAGGCTCCCCAGGCTGCTGGAAGGCGACGCCTCCACCGGCTGGTGGGGCAAAACCACCTGCTTTAAATTCTCGTGCAGAGACGGGTTGGAGGAACCATCGGCCAGAGGCTGGGGGGCAGAGAGAAATCAGACTCTTAGTGCACGTGACCCTCAGGGGTCTGATTCAGTCATTCCGCCTGCTACACATGACGGTGGCTCCCAGGATGGCCAGGCGGGGCCGCATGGGGAGGGCTGTGACAGACCCACATCACAGCTCTCTTGTCCCCAAGAGACCAATGCTCTGCACCCGGCTCCCACCCCGTGGCTATGAGCCTGCCTCTGTTTCCCGATGGCCCCCTGTCCTCGGTGCTCGGCTGCTCACCTTCCCTGGCCCACCCCTCTTGCTGCTGTCACAGACCCCCGCACCTGCTCTGTCCACTAACCTGCTGACCGCCTAGCTCTTCTTTACCTACACTGATGTGGGCATCACCTCCTGCCCCCCGGCCTTCCAGGTGGCACCTCACTGCTCTCAGGTTGGCTCAAAGAAATGCAGCTCCTGCCATGACCACAAGAGGTCGCAGCCTGGTACAGCCTGAGCGGGAGGGACGCTGTCCCCCAGGCTGGACACCCTCCCCTGCTGGGCTGAAGCAGCCCTTCCTCCAGACAGACCCCGGGGCCCAGCCCACGCCAGGTCCCACAGGCCCCTGGTCCTTTCTGTGTAGCCAGATACCACACACCGTCCCCACCCAGACTGGGATGGCCTCCAGGGTGAGGACAACGCTCTCCCGACCCAGGGTCACCCCCAGTGGGTGTGGATGATGAACTGCCCCAGCTCTGGGAGTGGGGCCCTCCTCCCCGCCCCACCCCTGCCCCAAAGAGCTGAGGGAACAAAGTGGTTCCAATGCGTGTTCTGGGGAACAGGCCCATGAACTGTGTCCAGCTTCTTTCACTGTAACGGTTCCACAGAAAATCTAATTTGGGAAAGTCTGTTAAACAAAATGGAAATTTCTTCGGTGGGGGAATTCTCAGAGCCTTCGATGTGCTCTGGCTGTTCCAAAGCAAAGAATAACTTAGAAAACCAAACAGGTACTGAGTGCTTAGATGTGACACAGTGTTCTAAGCAATCACGTCTACTGTCCGATGTAACCCTCAAAACAACTGGGTGAGGCAGGAGGGCCCCTTACTCCCATTTCACAGATTAAGAAACTGAGACCAAAGAAGACAGGAAATGGTCCACAGTACATGGCGGGGGTGGGAGTCAGGGCTGAGTCAGTGACTCCAGAGCCTGTCCTCTCTCCCCTCAACATACTTGACCAGAAACTCTTTTTTTTTTTCACAGAGCATCTCACAAGCCAAGGGTTCCTGGGGCACCACAGGAGACCCCGCTCTGCAAGACGCCGGCCGCAGGTGTGAACTCCTGCCTTCAGGTATGAGACCTGTAGCCAGGTTGGGGGTGGGTGACTCTGGCCCTGCCACTTTCTGCGGTATGACCTGGGGCAGGTCATCAGCCTCTCTGGGCTTCAGTTTCATTGTGTGTCATTTGGAGAAGACAATATTATTTATCTTATAGGAATATTTAAGGTTGAAAAGCCTGATGCATGATAAACACTGAGCACTCTGCCAGCCCCACAGCAAGTGCTCAGTGCTAGCTGCTGGCCTGAGTCTCGGGGGCTGTGAACGAGATGTTGGTAACTGCGTCAGTATCAGCGTTTATATTTGTGTTAAGTGGGCAGGGTGGAGGCTGTCCTACTGTGCTGTCCCCGGGTGTCCCTCGGATACAACACTATGGTAATTCCTCGCCGTGACATACCAGGGGCACACCCTGGCCCCAACCACACCGTCATCAAATGGGTCAACCCCGAAGTGCTGCTCAGTTCCAAAGCCTCACACTTACCCCTATTACGATGTCCTGCCACGAAACCCTCAAGGAGAACTGGAATCGCACACTAATCCCACTGCTCCGCCCCCCGTCTCTAGCACATTACTGAGCAATCGCGTTTCCAGCGGAGCTGAGGTCTCTCACCCGGAACTTCTGGTTGATGGGGTAGACGACTTTCGCCTTCAGCGCGAATGCGGTGACGTTGCCGTTGAAAGACGGCTCATGCTCCTGGGAAGGAAGAGGAACAGTGGCGTGGGGGGCTTGCCGCAGACGAAGGGTCAGCCACCAAGAGTTTCCAAAATGCCACATCGTGTTTGTAACCGTGGCCTGGGGAAGGGACCACAACAGGCACGGACAGATCTAAGTAAGCACTCGCTTGGTGGAAGGATGGGTGACGGATGGGTGAATAGGTGGATGGGTGAATGGACCGACAGACAACAGGTGGATGGATGGGTGGATGGATGGATGAATGAATGGATCAATGGACAAATGGGTAGATAGAGGAATGTACAGACAGCTGGAAAGATAGATGGGCAAGTGGGTGGATGGATGGACAGATGGATGAATGGACAGATGGACGAACAAATGGGTAGATGGATACATGGACAGATGAATGGATGAACATATGTACAGATGGACAGGCAGGTGGATGGATGGATGCGGGAGGGAGGGACATACCGACAGGTAGATGAATGGACAGACAGATGTTAAATAGCACATTCATTTAACTCCAAGTCTTCACCTTTGGAAGAAATCAGGATTCAAACAACATGAGGATAGTTAACAAGAACGTTCCTAACAGCTGTGAGCCGTGTTTTAGTGGGAAAGTCAGAGATCATTTTAGCACTGCCAGTGGTATTAACACTCACACGTGGCAATATTCACGCTAGACTTCGGATTAGACCCTTAACAACAACCAGGGGTCGGGCAGGCTCTTCCCGTCTCTGAGCCTTGGTCGTCCCAGGCAGTGCCCAGGTGGCGCGTGTCCCCAGGACCTCGCAGGTAAAGCTCCCAGCAGAGAGGCTGGCACAGGCCAGAAGTGAGACGACGGCAGCTGTAGGTAGTGGCGAGGAGCCAGGGGGCCCGGCGCAGGAGCGGCCGCGCCGGGGAGCCGGCCTGACTGTAGCCGACGCACTCATTCCGGGCCTGCTCTTCGCCTCTGCTTCTCTCCCGCGGGGCTCGTCCCGCGGCACTTGGCAAAGCCGGTGCCGCAGGAATGCTTTGGACACAACCAGCAAGTGGACGGCGGTGAGCAGGCGGGTAAGTCGGGAGCCTGGCACCCAGACCTCGAGCAACCTCTCCCCAGCGGGTGAAAAGCGCACCCACTTCTGCTTCCATGCTCCTCAGCTAAGTCTTGAAGAAAGCGCCCGTGACAGCGAGCGAGCGATCGATTTTCCGCTTCCTCGTGACGTGCAGGGTTGAAGCAGCCCCTGACCGAGCCGGCAACCAGGCCCCTGTCTGTCTCCAGAGAGGGTTTCCCATGACGTCCTGCTGAGCAGGGCAGGGAGGGGCAAGGGCCCCGGTTCCAGTCATTTCTATCCATCCCTTATGACTCACAAAAGTAGATGTAGACGAGAATGGGGAAGACCACTCCATGTGCCACCTCCTAAGCGTCCAAGGTTCTGTGCAGTAAATGGAGGTTACTGTCTCCACTTCTTACACAGGCCAGATGAGCACAGAGAGGTCAGGCCATGTGCCCAAGGTCACACAGCGAATAAATACCGGAACTAGGATTTGAGCTCAGATCCCTGGCTGCAGAAGGGCAAACCAAGGCTTAGAGGCTGACACCTTCCATTTCACCCTCCAGGAGGCAATTCAAACAATCTTTTAAACATGCGATTCCCACCCCCCACACCTTACAACCCTCTCGGCTTCCCTGTGACCCAAAGGGAAGGGCTGCCCCCAGGGCCTAGCCCCCAGCATCCACTCTCAGTCTCTGCTTGACGCTTTTTTAGGACAAAAGCAAAGAATGGCAGCACAGCTACATGGCTGTCTTCAGAACTGGTTACGTAATTTTGGGGGGGCTCAGTACAAAAGGAACATGGGGGTTTTATTTAAAAATGATTAAGAATTTCAAGACGGCAGAGTCCGGGAAGCAGGGGCAGGCCGTGTGACTTCGCAGGTGGCATGCCCGTGACGCCGGGCCTGGCTAATGTCTGGGTGGAGACGTGCTTACCCGAGGATACGACGCGAGCGCGGAAAGGGCACAGAGCGTTTTAAGCTCCGGACAGACAGTAGGAGGAGGGACGGAATGGAAGGGATGGACCCGAGGGGAAGGCATGGCCCCTGCTTCCCAGGGACCCATCTTCAACAGGGAGACACGAAACAAAACCTGCACTTCCCGTGAAAACCATAATTAGGAGGACGGAGAGGCTGGGGTCCAACGGAGACCCATGGAAGCAGGACCCGGGGATGGGGGCCCACAGGGCTGTGCAGTAAAACCCAGTCCCAGCTGATGGCACTACCCCAGCCACCTGGGAAACCCTGGACTGCGGTGGCTCTTCCATCCCGTCCCCCTGGAGCCTGCCATCCCCGCGAGGCCAGGCCCAGGGACGATCATGGCACTTGTCAGAGGATGGAGGACCCTGTCCCTTCTAGGGCAGGCCTGGGGACGAACACGACACTTGTCAGCAGATGCAGGACCCATGAGCACTCAGCACACGGAATGGGGCAGGTGACAGGCTTCCGCCGCCTGAGCGGGACCCGCCGGGCGGGGTTTCCAGGGCTCTCCTCCAGCTCAGAGCTCCTCCCAGTCCGACGGTCTCCCCAGCCGCAGCTGCACAATGATGCAGGAAATTGGATGTATAGCAAATCTCAATGTAAAACTCCTTCCGCCGAAGCAATGCAATTATTCCAAAAATTAGTGAGAGCAAAACCGTAGGAGGCAAGAACCCATTTCACCACCGACTGGGTGGCATTCTTTTCCAGAAAGGTGCACACGTGTCCCTGCAGCAGCCAGTGCTCCCTGTCCTCTGTCATCCTACACACAGGGCCCGGATGCTCCACACACGGGGCCGGGATGCAGACGGAGAACCGAGGCCCAAGCTAGGAGTTGCACGCCTCAGGGCCCAGTGGAATTTTCTGTTTGTTTTTGGTGGTTGTGGGCCATTTACCTGAACAGAGCTCCTGCAAGGAGAGACGGGAAGCACTCACGCCTTGGTTCTCTGGGCCTTAGACGGGGGGTCTCCGCTCGGCTCACCCTTCGGCCAGTCCCCCGCACATTCTCTGCCGAGCTCGGCCTGCGGAGTGCAGGGGCATGGGGGCGAGCCGGTCACGGGAACGGGCAGTTCTCTAACTGAACTCTGGCAATTATTAGCTTGATAATGGGCATAGCCTGGGTGCAGCTCAACAGTTCACAGGGAAAACACTACAGGGGGGAAAAAAATGAGTTCGCCTCCTGGGGAGGTGGAAGGATGTGGCTCCCTGTAAGTGCAGCTGGATCACTTATTCTGGGGCAGGAATAATCACAGAATCAATGATAACTCATGAGGGACCCCGATCACTATCATCGTAAAGCTGAGAAACCTGAAGCTCGGAGAGGTTATGTTTCCTGCCCAACATCACACAGCAAACAGGCGGCAGAGCTGGGACTGGGTTCCAGGATCCTGGATGCCACACAGGAAGCGATGCCCCACGGGCAGGCTTCGGCTGGACCGAGTGGGGGGCCAGGAAGGGGGGACCGGGGGAATGTGTCTTTTAACACCTTCGTCAGAAGCCCAGGACTCCTACTCCTAGATGTGTACTTAGTATGTGCTTAAAAGAAATAAAACAAAATGAAAACAAATCACAAGCACACTTATGCAAACATTCACAGAAGCCTCGTGCAGAAGAGCCGATCACCGCAAAGGCCACGCCTGGCGTATCCCCGCAATGGACCAACGCCCTCAGGGGACGAAATACTGACACACTGACAAGGGCAAGGACGTGCGTGAAGCTCATAAGGAAGACACCGAGGGAACGCAGGAAACTGGATGTAGACCAAATTGGATGGGGACCTGATGGCCACCGTCCCAGGGACTGTAAGAGTGTAGGAGTCTGGGTGTAAGACTGCAAGGGTCTGGGACAGCAGAACCACCTCGGTGCTGGAAATGACAGCAGCGGCGGCCTCGGGAAGGGGCTGGGCCCTGGAAAGCTCTCCCACGCCCCTGGTACCAGAAAGGGGCACAGGGGCGTGGGAGAGCTTTCCAAGGTGATGGAATGCTCCTGACGGGTGTCGGTTCCAAGGGTGTGTATGAACTTCTCACTCGTCCAACTGTAAACTTAAAACCTGTGCATTCCGTTGTCTGTAAATTGTGCCTCAAAAAAGAAACCTATTGGGACATTAAGATCCGTCAGAGGCTCACCCGGAGGACCTCTGTGCTGCCAGGTGGGACGCGGGACACCCGACGTGCACCTGGGCAGATAAACCCAAACACCCCGCTTACGTCCAGAGCCTCAGAGTCCTTCGAAGTCCGCGCTCCTCTCTTCCTCCTCCTGGACGGGGAACCGGCTTCGGAGGGGGTCTCTGCATTAGACTCCAAATTCTTGAGCAGACTCTGAGCATCATCTACCTAAAATCCAAAGGGGGGACAGGTTGCGATCAGACAGCCCAGTGGCCCTGGGACTGTAGCCATCAGGTCCCCACCCCCTGCAGTCACGTCTGCTCAGCTCTGGGCTTCTGCGGGCCCTGTGTGCACTGCTCCTCCTCTCACTCCCACCTGGGGGCGGCCACACATCCTTCAAGACTGTCCAGGTGCCCCCCCCCCCCCAAGAAGCCCCTGGAGGGAGCAGCTTCTCAGCAAGTCCTCGGGCCCTGGAGGCAATCTTGGGTCAAAGGTCATTGTTCTTCCAGGGCAGGGGTCTGGGTGGCCTGGGAGCTCCTTAATGCTTAACAGCTTAACTCAAGAAACGGCACTTAAATATTAATTTTCCTGTTATTTCCAATAAAGTCACTGGGTGACTTTTCAAAAAATATGTTCGATTACCTTAAATTACAGGCTGGCTGTATTGTGAAGGACTGGCGATTGTGCTTTGCAGACTCTGCATTCGCAGATTCGCCTGTTGGCTAAACTTTATTTGTAACTCCCCAAATCAACACCCAGGGTGCTGTTGTGAACGGTCCTGGACGTGTGCCGAACCCGTGAAGTTTGAGTTGCCTGATGTGCAGTTTCCAACTGAGAACGGCCTGCCTCTGGCTCAGCTCAGACTGCAAACACACGTCCTTTTCGTGTTCTATTTAGTGCCTTTTTTTTTGCATTTTTGTGCTTTTGCAGGTGATTCTGTTGTTTAAAATGACCTCTAAGTGTAGTAGTGTGGTGGGGTCTAGTGTCCTAATCACAGGAAGGCTGCGACTGCCTCAGGCAGAAAATGCACCTGTGAGATAATCTTCGCTCAGGACAGAGTTACAGGGCTGTTGGCCTCAAGTTCAGTGTTATCAACAATACATATTAAATAATGTGTCTTTAAACAGAAACATTAAACAAGGCTACGTACTGATTGGTTAATGAAAATGTTGTGACTAGAGTTTTGCAGAAATCTCGTCCTGTGTTTCCCCCTGGGACAATGATTCAGTATTTGCTGATTCTGTTTGCAGTGAGCATCATTATTGACTATATTTAAAATCCTATTATGCCAGAGACACTTATCCAGCCCCCTTGGACCACTGGCTGATCATGGACATAATTTTTGAACTGAAGAAATATCAGCCGTTTGTGAATGAGCTAGTCAGCAACTGCCATGGAACAGCTAAGCCTCAAGCCTTATTCTAGACAAACAAACAAAGCCCCTGCCTTCCTGGAGCCTACATTCTAGCAACATAAGAGAGATGTCAACAAAGAATTAAATGAACACATAGTATGTCAGAGGTGACAAGTGCTATAGGGAAAAACAATGGATGGGGGACCGGAGGGCAATGGGAGGGGACGTCTTCTTGGACAAGATGACATTTGAGAAGAAACTTGACACAAGTGAGACAGCAAGCCATTCAGACATCTTAGGGCCAGGCTTTCCAGGGAGAGGGCACAGCCAGTGCAAAGGCCCTGAGGCAGGTGCATGCTCAGCATGTCCAGGGAAGCTGTGTGGCTGGAGCGCTCTGGGTGGGGTGCAGAGGGGTAGATGATGAAGCCAGAGATTCGGGGGCTGTTTGTTTAGCAGTCATAGCTGCCCAGTACGGGGGTTCTGCAGGGAGGGCCCCAGTTGGACCATCCTACAGTAGAGACTCCAGGAGAAAATTCTCATCCACCCCACAGGGGAGCATCAGTGTTTTGCTCCCCAGTTATAAATGACCAGGAGGCTAAGAGTCAACAGCCACTTGATTACAGACTCTAATAGGAAAGACAAACACAAAACAAACAAATGGAAACAGCAAGCAGGAAACACACCGCATGGAGAAAAGAAAACTCACAGTTACAATCCTCAGAGAGATAAGAGAAAATACTAGTCACAAAATAAGAACAGAGTGGCTAAACCTAGGACATTCTGAGGACGAGAGAGAACACAGCCTTCAGGAGACAGATTACAGTAAGCTTTTGATTAGAACACAGCCTTGAGTTCTGAGATGGGGAAATAACACTAGCTGGGAACTCCAGCGGCCAGGGCGGGGTCTGTCCTGCTCACTGAGGTGGCCTCTAGGACCCCTGGCCAGGGGCCCGCCTGCAGAAGGGTGCTCTGCAAACTTTCACTGGAGGGGTGAGTGAATGAATGGAGGCAGAATGCATCCCAGTGCAGCAGCTGGGGCTCGGGAAAGGCTGACCCCGTGATGCACAGAGCCAGGGGTGGGGATCCCCAGGCCTCCTGTCCACCACGCGGAGCTGGGCTCCTACCAGCTTCCAGTGCCAGCCCCTGGTGCTACAGATGAGGAGACTGAGGCCGGGAGGGCTTTGGCGCCCGTCTGCATCACACAGTGGACTCGGAAGGAGCAGGCACTTTGGGGGACCCCAGGACAGTGCCCTTCTGTCACTCGGCCGCTTCCCTCTGCAATCACTGTCTCCAGCATCCTTCTGGACCAGAAGGGGAGCCCGGGGCAGGCCCGGCTGCGCGCGCGGAGCCCCCGATCGCGCTCCATGGGTTCGGAGCCCGACCCCGGGGCCCAGGAGGGCCGCGCCCCGTGCGCCCCGCCCGGCTGCCCAGCCCCGGACCCACCTGGTGGCGCGGGCGCGGGCGCGCGGCGCGGCGGCCGAGCCAGAGGCCGAGGCCGAGGCCGAGCGCGGCGCCCAGCAGCACGGCGGGAGCCAGCAGCGCGGGCGCGGGGGGCGCCGCGTCCCCGCCCCGCAGCAGCCGCGCGTCGCGCCCGCAGGCCGCCCCGCCGCGGGCCATCGGGGGCGCTCAGGCCGCGGCCCGGCCGCATCCCGCCGGCCGCCGGCCACCGCTCCGGCCCGCGCGCGGCACGGTCCCCGCCAGGTCGGCGGCGCGGGTCGGGGGCGCGGAGCCCGGGCGGTCGGGCGCGCGCGGCGCCCACTCTCCGTCCTGCGCCGTCTGCTTCCTCCGCCGCCTCCCCCGCTCCCCGCGCGGCCCGGGCGGAGGGAGGAGCCGGGACCTTCCGCCCAAAACTTGGAGCCGCCCCCGCCCCAGCCCCGCCGGTGCACTGAGCATGCCCGGCCCAGGCGCGCGTGTCCAGGGGGAGCCTTTGGGCGGACTCTTGGTTGTGCCTGGGCCGCTGGGCTTCAGCGGAGGAGGGGTCCCCAGCAGCGCGGCAGGGCGTTGCTCGGATAAGTTTATTGAGCGCTTACGAGGTGCCAAGCGTTTAGCCTGGTGACCTCAGTAACTCTGAGCGCAGGTCGGACTCCAGCCTTGCCTCCAACGTCTCCCCGTTGGCCACCCTTGGGTGGCCCGGTGGGCACAGTCCACCACTCCCTCTGAACTTGTTGTGAAACATCCTGTCATATATATGTATATGTATATGTATATGTATATATACGTATATGTATATGTATATATACATGTATATATATACACATATGTACATGTGTGTATATATATACACACACATATATCTTTACTGATTTCAGAGAGAGGGAGAGAGAGAGAAACATCAATGAGTCATTGATCTGCTGCCTCTTGCACACCCCCTACTGGGGATGGAGCGCACAACCCCTGCATGTCCCCACGGGGAACCCAACCGTGACCTCCTGGATCCCAGCTAGATGCTCAACGGCTGAGCCAGACCCCACCCGGCAAGAATCCTGTCTTAATGCCTATTCTTCCACGGATGGTCAGGGCTTTCCTCTGGGACAGTGTTTAGAAAGATCGTTACATCCAGTCCCCAGTCAAAAGGAGACACGGACTGGTCATTCATTCCCTCAGCATTTTACAGAAAACCTGCTGATCCAACAGGCACCCGGTCAGCAAGGAACCAGGCAAGGCCAGGCATGGAGGCCCTCAGGGCTGTGTGGGGAGAGAAGCGACCAGAGGCATTCGGCGTCTGTTCTTTCTTTAAACAAACATTTACCGAGCAGATGCCAGCTCGTCCCGGTGCTGGGGGTACAGCCGTGAGCACGTGTACACACTTGGACACACACACTCTCACAGTTTGGAGCTTAATTCCCTAGGAGGGCCAGGGCCGGGGGACCACGGGGATCTACCTGCTTCAACAGACAAGGGCTTTTGTGTTCTTAACCTGGACGTGCAGCTCAGGGGTGTAGTTTTTTCACCATTTCCTCATCAAGGCGTCCAGGTGGGCAGGATGGGAACTATTACCCAGTTTTAGTTTTCATAGGTGAAGAAACTGACAGCAAAAGAGGAGGAGAGGCTTTGCTCAAGGTGCTGTCGCGGGGAAGTGGGACAGATACACGTGTCTGTCTGGCGTTGGGGCTCACACTATGCTAAGCCGTGCTGCTTAAATGTTTCCTTGGATGTGTTAACATAAGAAGCCTTCAAGCCTGTGAAGAATTGTTGTGAGTTTATTTGAGCCCAGCTGTTTTGAAGCAAAGTCTCAGCAGACTGAGATAACACCCCGGGGAACGGTAGTTTTGCACCGTGTTTTATGCATTGCAATCAAAAGGGAGGGTAAGTGGGTTACAAGAAATCCATGGGTGAAAGATTAGGGAGGTGGGAGAAAGCAAGGGGGGGCTGACCTCGGGGTTGGATAGAAAGTAAAACGATAACCACACTTCTTTTACGTAGGTGGGTGCAGCGTCGTAAACAGTCAACAATGAACATGATGCCAACAACAACGAGGGGATTTGAGGTCTCCGCCCCCTGCTTTGAGGGGTCAGAAAAAGGGGCATTACTTTGTTTTTGCAAAGGCATGTTAATCAGGTATGTTATCTCAGAGGCAAAGGACTAGAGAGGACAGGCTTGTTAAGGTGAAAATTCACCTTTGTTAAGGAAAAATACTGCCTGAGGACATGACTACCCGCCGTGAACTGCTTTTAGATTAAACTGTTTTCATTTCAGACCCTCCTTTGTGGTTGCTTTAAGTCTCTGCGTTTGCAAGGCCAACCTAGTGGCCGGCCCTGAGCTTGTCAGGTCCGCAGAAGCATCTCCAGGGCTCCTGGGCACGATGCATGAAGAGTGCAGGGTGTTTGCTCAGTTGCTGCCTCCTGACTCCAGACACCAACTCCCCTCTCCCTGGTCCACCGGAGACACCCCACAGTGGCTGGTCTGACTGCCTGCCCCCCCTGTGGTGGTGGTGGTGGTGGGGTGCTGGGCAGGTCCAGGGGCTAATCCTCAGCAAGGTCTCAGGCAGCGGGTGCCCAAGTGGGCTGCACTGAACCCCACCAGAAATGAGGGTCCCCTTTCCCTCCCTCTGCCCGGGGCTGCCAGTCTCCCTCCAGCCCCGCTCCGTGCTGGCCCGTCCCCTCCGGGCTCTCCAGGACGCACGGCCTTGCCTCTCCAAATGCTTCTACTAGGGACCCGGCGGGCCTGGGGCCGGTCGTGTGCCCGGAAAGGGTTTCCGGAGAAGGGGGGTCTCCGCGAAGACGCAGAGAAAACGACGGCATCAGTGGCGGGCCCCTGGAGCCCCTGGAATCTCTGGGAGCAGGGCAGTCCCCGCGCCCGCTGTGCGTAACGACGGCCCCGGGGGGGGGGCCGAGCGCGCCCGAGCCTGGCGGGGGCGCCGCCGGCTCCCGCCCCGTCGGGGCCCCGCCCCGCAGCCTCCCGCCCGCCCAGCCGCGGAGGCCCGTGTTTTCCAGAAAACTTTCCGCGGCGGCGCGCACTGGGCATGCTCGGCGGGGCGGGCCCGGGGCCGGCGCCGGAAGCGGCCGCGACTCCCACGCGCCCCCCCTGCGGAGCCGCGGGCCCGGGCGAGCGATGGGCGCGGGGGCCGCCCCGGGGCGCGCCGCTTGGGTGCTGGCCGGGGGCCTCCTGGCCGCCGCCCTGGCGCTGCCCGCGGGGCCCGGGGGCCGGGGCTGGCTCCCCGCGGGCCCGAGCCCCCTCCGGCGTCCCCTGGGCGCACAGGCGCCCCCGGACCCCCGCGCAGCCCCCGGGGCGGGGCCCGAGCGCGCGGCGCAGGTGAGGCGGCGGCGGGGCCCGAGGACTTGGGGACCTTATCGGGAAGGGAGGGCGCAGCGGCGGGAGTGGGAGTTTGGTGAGTTCAGGGGCGCAGAGCACCTTAGGGAGCGGGGCGCTTGTTGCCCGCCCGGCGGAGGGCTGTAGCCACTGCCCCCTTCACCCTGCCCGCCCTCTGTGGTCCCAAACTCGGGGAGGCGCGGAGCCCTGGCTGTCGCTCCCCGCGCGGGTCCCCAGCCCTTCTGCCCATCGGCTCAGATGGCTGCCCTCCGCCCCCCCCCCCAGCCCCTGGGTTCAGTTCCCACCCCTTCCCCTCTGGCCTTTGGTGACTGTTTTCCCTGGGTCCCCTCATTTGTGCTCTCAACCATTCTTTTCCCAGCTCTCCAGGTGATCTGTCCTAGGCGTATACATCTGACCACTTCCCTCCCTTGCTTGCACCCCCTACACCCCAGGCCAGTGGCAAGCCCAGGCTGCTGCTCCCAGGAATGCCTGGTCAGGGGTCTGGGCCATCACCACCCTGGGTCCTCCAGCCCTCCCTGGACCCAGCTCCCTGGTCCAGCATCATCTCTACCTGCAGGCCCCGGGGCACCTGCTACACTGGCAGGTTCTTAGGTTTCTTGAATGAGATCCCCTTCACTTTCTATTATTGTTCTTAGGCTTTTACCAGAGCAGACAAAAATAATGACACTTTCTTTCAATTTACCGAGCTTTTAAAAAGTACCCTGACAGGACATTTCTCAGGGTTCCCTTATCCACTCCTGCCACCCGAGCTGGGAAGTACATGGCGTCCTGTGCTCTGGCCCCAGTTCAGAGCCCACTCCCGACCTCGCCTGCTCTGCATGTCCCTACTCCTCCCTCTGGAAGCCAGTGTGGGAACATTCTGGTAGAAGTTTGTTGCTAGACTCCCCAAGAAAGTGCCTTGAAAACCTGAAATAAGTGCTCACTGTTAACTTACTATCTTATCTCCTCCTGCAAAGGGTGAGCTGATAGGCAGTTACCACCATTTCCCAGACAGTCTGAAACTGCTCTGTCCAGTACAGTAGCCACATGCGGCTGTTTAAATTTAAACATTTCAAGTGCTCAAAGGCCCCTGTGCTAGCGGCTGTTGTACTGGACAGCCCACAGTATTGAACAGGCCCATCCCCTCGGAAAGGGGGTTGGAGGTTGGAAGGAGGGAAGCAGTGAAGGGCGGTGTGGACAAGGGGCTCCCGAG
This sequence comes from Miniopterus natalensis, assembly GCF_054644295.1. Lineage (NCBI taxonomy): Eukaryota > Metazoa > Chordata > Mammalia > Chiroptera > Miniopteridae > Miniopterus > Miniopterus natalensis. Next base: position 198,403,967 of record NC_142081.1, on the reverse strand, counting down.
TGGGCCATTCATCCCCAGCATTTACGGAGTGCCCTCGGGGTGCCGGGCTGCGTTCTGGGTGCTGGGGATATAAGAGAACAGGGCAGTCTGCTCACAAGAAACCTGCATTCTCGGGGCAGGAGAAAGACACTAAGTAATGGTGTCACTCCATGGTGTGGCAGTTGGTGGTTCAGGCTATAGAGAAGAATTCAGTGGGCAACGGGGACTGAAAGAGATGGCGGTGATCACCCTCCAGATGGGTGGTCAGGGAAGGCGCTTTGAGGAGCTGGCAGGTGAGCAGAGCCCTGGATGGAATGAGAGGGCAAGGGCCCCTCGCAGAAGGGCTTCCCAGACCGGGATTAAGTGAGGCAGAGGCTGTGGGCGGGGTGTGCTTGGTGTGGTCCAGGACCAGCAGGGGGGCCGGGGTGAGGAGTGGGAGGGTGAGGCCAGAGGGTGGGGGGGCCCGGTCAGGAAAGGCCCCACGGGTGGAGGAGAGCCAGTGGTCAGGACTCGACTGGTACTGAGTAAGATAGAAGCCGTGGGAGAAGGAATGTTTATTAGATATCTGTAGCACGAAATGTTTTTTTGTTTTCTAATAATTTCTCTATTTTTTTGTAGCCTGGAGACATTTCAAGAAACATTCAAGGAGCTTCTGAGAGCGGAGTAATTTTTCAGAAGTGTGCAGTGGTAAGTGTCCGTAGGTGGCTTAGGCTTGAGGGGACAATAATTGGGTTTTGCCTATATCCTGTATTAGTGAGGTTATATATTTAAGAACTGGCAGGTCATAGGGCTCTCTACCCGTGTCTGAACGTGTGAGTGATGAGCTGACCTACGAGGGATTCGTATATTACTTCACCAGGGCTAAGAGTTTTGGTAACAATTAAATTATTCTTAGTGAAAATCCACTGTGGTCACTTAGGATAGGTTTTCACACTGATATGGTGCTTGACAGTGTAAAGATTATTTAATGTCCTTTAGGTCTTTAATCCCAGGAGGTGGCTTTTCATGTTGTCCTTGGGGTGGGTCCCCAAGCCCATCCTTGGGTTCAGTGATCCACTAGGAGGCCTCCCAGAACTCAGCAAAGTTGTGTGCTCACAGTTACAGTTCATTACAGCAGCAGGACACAGACGAAAGTCAGCAAAGGAAACCACACGTGGGACAGAGTTCCAGAGGGACAGCTGCCCACTGTCCTCTGCTGGTGGAATTGTGGGGACAGCGTTTAATTTCCCCAACACTGGTGTGTGACGTTGACCAGGGACGCTCCCGAGCCTTGGTGTCCAGGACTTTTATTGCCAGTGGGTCACGTAGGCACGGAGCAGCCGTGTAACTGCCCCCAGTTACTCAGTCTCCAGCCCCTCCAGAGCTCACCATGATGGAGCTTGGCCCATGGCCCCCACCAGGAGTCACGTTGTTAGCACCAGCTCCTTGGTGTGGCCCAAGGCCACAGATACATGAAGACACTCTTACCAGGCAGGGCTGTAGAGGTCAGTCCCCCAGGAGCTGGTCCAGGGCCAGCCCTTCCTTTGGGATGTGCAGGGTTTGGGCAGCTCAGGCCTGCTGAGGGAACCCTTCATGCATAGCTGTCATCCTCTCCCATCCCGGATACAGTGAGTGCTCCTGTGTCTCCTGTGTCTTTCTAGGGATGTTTTCTTCATGTTCATGCGCTCATGAGTGTGTGTGTGTGTGTGTGTGTGCGCGCGCGCACGCCTGCACGTGTCTGGGACACATACCATCCTCTGCTCCTTACATAAGTGGGGGGGCACTGCTCCCAGAGTGCTGCCTGCTCTGCTCTCATGTTCCAGAGTCACTTCTCTCGGGACGTGCTGGGTGAAGGATGGGTAGGGATGGTGGCAGATATGTCAAGAGGGGAGCAGGGTGAGGTTGCAGAGGCCAGGTGGGGAGCCCAGCTGGGCCAGCAGGCGGGTTCTAACAGCCAAGCCAGTCAGACGTGACGGGGCAGAACCCGCAGGGAGGACGGGCCTGCAGCCAGGGGGCCAGCTCGGGGGATGCTGGAGACCAGGGGGCAGTCCGGGGCCCTGCCCAGGGCTCTGGGGCCAACTCTTCAAAATAAAGGAGCAAGAAAGGACCATTGGTTACTTTCCCTGGTGGCACCCATTGTTGCACTCTCCCCGGCCTGACTTTGGTTTTGTGCTGGGATGTTTTCTACGTTTTTCTCTGTAGGATGATCTCACTGCATCTCAGGGTCCCAGTTGCTTTGAAACTGTCACCAGGCAATAGCTTGGCTGTGTCAGTGCTCTCCCGGGGCCTTTGAAATCAGCCTGATGAATTCTCAGAACCTTTGTGAGACCATAAAGCCCTCCTTGGTCCTCCTGAATATGTTCTCTGCCATGTGCATGCAAGTATGAGTGTGTGTGCACATGTGTGTGCCCCTACACATACGTATACATACATGCATGTGTACACGGATCTTCTCTGCCCGAAGACCTGATGTGTGCAAGTTGAGCTAGAGCATCACTTTAGGAGGTTGGACTTGTCGTTGAATCTGCTCTCACTTCACCCCATCCTAGGAGTCGGGGCCAAGCGTGTCACCAATGGCTCAGGTGCGCCTGCTGGTAAACAACACCCCGACACCAGGGGCCGCCAACCTGTCCGATCTGCTTCTGCTTGACAATATTACCGGCCTTGTTGTCAGGGACTCGACTGGAAACAAGACCTCAGCGGGACTCCAGACCTTCAGGAAGACGTTTCTGCCAGGTGAGGGCAGCGTGGACCAGGTCAGGGCCCGAAACGGCAGACACGCTCACGGAGCACGTGGTCGGCCACAGGCGCGTTCCACACGTTCCCTCAGTTCATCCTCACGGGATTCACAGCGGGGGCGTCAGAGGAGGGGACCAGCTCTCAGTATCTGCACCTGACAGGCTGGATTTGTTACTTAAATTACAGAGAGACAGGACTTGGGGAAAGAGTTTGTAAAAAATTATACATATTCAGTGTTTATTATGAAAAAATTCAAACATAAGCAAAGGTAGAGTTTCTAGTGAATCCCAGTACGTCCATCACCCGCGTGACCAGAATGGCCGTCACTCAGTAAAATGAGAGCTTGTTTCGGGGTGTGCTGGATGGGTCAGAGTACACTGAGCAGTGGGGCCCAGCAGGGCACCTTCGTCACTCACGGAGGCAGCACCACGCGGCCTGCTGACCGGCCGGCGGAGTCAGTCACCTTTGTCACGCGTGGCATGGGGGTGGCGCCCCAGTCCTACAGGGGCCGAGCCGGCTTGCTTTCTGCTGGAGGCCACTCTCGCGAGTGAGACGTTGACAGGTGACGCGCACCCAAGCTGACTGGTCAGCGAGGTGCAGCCCCAGGGAGAGAGCCAGGGAGAGGCAGCCTGGTCGGAAAGGGGGGGGGGGGGGGCGCCCGCGCCCAGGGATGGAAACACCAGGGTGGTGAGTGTGTTTCCCGGACGGTCTCGGTCAGTTTGTTCGCCAAACCCACTGGGCTTCTCATTGATCTGAAGGGTGGTGGCGGGTCCTCTGGGAAGGGGATTGGCCATTGGTTAGGATGCAGGATGCCCCTGCTCCCCTAGACCACCCGTCCACTGCCCCCTGGGGTGTCCGTCTCGGAGGGCTGGTAGACAGATGAGTTTTCTTTTCCTGCCCTGTGAAGGCTTTGGAAATGATCCAGAGTGTTGTATTATTGAAATAAACTCCAAACCCAAGGCTGGAAATCCTCCCTAATTCTAATACCCATCTAATCATACTCAGCCTTGCTGCTCACCGTGGTAAATCACGGGGTGTGCAGTGTGATTAGAGGACAGCCCTGAGTGTAGCCACATAAAATTCTCCAACAATAAACTACCAACGCATCCCTTTAGCAAATTCTCAGGGAGAAATGAAAATCTCAGGCATGAGTCTCCTACAAATTGAAATTCAAATATATTCAAGTCCAAAAGGAATTAAAATCTGAGACCAAGATTCTAGTCCTTGTCAGTTTTTAAAAGTCCAAAGTCCAGAATTCTTAAGTTAGAATTCCTTAAACCAGCTTCCCGATGTTATTCTGCCCAGACTCGCCCAGGCAGTGCTGATGTTTAGGAGGAGTGGGGTTCCTTCAGCTGTCGAGGGTGCAGCTCCTTTGTCTCAGAAGTTGAATTAGTTGAGTGTCATGCTTTCACGTGCCTCGCTTTTTACAAAGTCCATGGAGTTCAGGAACACAAAAGGGGATCCTGTACAGAAAGAGCAGTGTAGCTGCACAATGGAATATTGCTTGGCAGTGAAAAGGAGTGAAGTTCTGGTGTGTGCTCCCCCAAAAATATATGCTCAGTGGAAGAACCAGACATAAGAACACATATTATATGATTCTGTTCCTATGAGATGTCCAAAAATGGCAGATTTGTCCCAAAGATAGTAGGTTAGTGATTAGGCCTGGGATGGGGGCCAGGGGGAGCAGTGAGAGCGACTGTCGTTGGGCACAAGGCTTTTTTTTAGGGTGATAGAATATTCTAAAATTAGATTGTGGTGATGGTTGTACAGCTCTGTAAATATACTGAATTTCCTTGAATTTTACACTGAAAATAGGTGAATTGGATGGCATGTAAATTTTATCTCAAACCTGTTTTAAAAAAAAAAAAAAAATGGAGTATCACCATCTCAGCCCTGAAATCACCCAGTTCAGACAACAGTCCCCTCTCAGTCCCTGGACAGGCCGGGCCGTGTCCCCAAACCCAGCACTCAGCATTTCCCCCGACTGTGACGGAGGCCCAGGGGAGCTGCCACACAGGGGCAGGACACAGACCTTCCTTTTGGTGTTAGTTTACGAAGTGCCTTCAGTCTCTGGGAGGTGCCCAGAGCCCACCTGAGACTCCAGCTCAGTGGGAGGGATTCCTTGGTAGTTACAGCGGACTCAGTCCATTTGCAGCCCCAGGTGGCAGGCTCCCGGTCCACACCGTCTCCACCTCCAAAAGCGGCGCTGAGACATTGCGGTGTCCTGCAAAAACTACAGACTCTCAGTGGTGGCCGCTCTGTCCCTCAGTCTTGTTTGGGGTCCTCTCTGCCCACCAGGTCTCCAGAACCTGGTCGGTCACCTCGGGGTGTGACTGGGTGCAGAGCCACCTCCTGAGAGCAGGCAGCTTCCCTGCTGACTTCTTCCCAAGGCGAGCTCTGAGCTGGAACCCGTCTCCCAGGGAAGCTCTCCCTTCAGTGCCAGCAGTTAATTTTTGTAATTAAGCAGTTGAGGGCCAACTAGAGACCCTCGTGAGCCCCAGGTGACCTTCACCACCCCCTCCAGGCCCTGGTGTGGTGCCGTTCGCTGTGCACACAGACCCCGCTGCCTGGAGGGGTCTAAGGAGCAGTTAGGATCGTCTGTCACCTGGGCCCAAAGTCCTGCAGACTCCTGTCCTTAGTCGTGCAGACCGTATCGCTGGGGATAAACAGATCCTGCCTGGATTCCGAACAAAACAAAAAGGTTCTAGATTTCCTAAGAGAGGGAGCTAAACATATCCTGCGCCCAGAGGCAGACCTGCCCAGTCGCAGGCAATGCTGGGTGGGGATGGGGTGCCGGGTGTGACAGCCCAGGAGCAGAAAGGGGCCCCTGGCACCTGCTCACAGCCCAAGGGGAAACCCAGGGTACCCGGAGTGGGCATGCTTTCCCGCTAAGGGTGAGGGAATCTGAAGGGCCCCCTGCTGCCCACGTGGGCCTCGATGGCCGCCTCCTTTCGATGGCATGGCTGTCTGGAGGGTGGCAGGGGGGTGGCTGCGTGGCAGAGGCCCCGTCATGACTCCCATGGGCCTTTTCTCTGAGCAGTCGGAGACTCCTTCTCAGTCAGCTACACGGCCTCCCTGGAGGCCCGAGACCCTGGGCGTGGGGAGATCCTGATGCTGCCGGCCCTGCTCACCTTTCAGAGCTCGTCACAGTCAGTGGTGAGTGTCGCTGGTTACTCTGATTCCTGCCTCCTCGCTGCCCAGGGAGGTGGTTTTAGACACACTTAGGGCACAAGATCCCTTCCGTCCGCCCGCCCTCCCTCCCTCCCTCCCTCCCTCCCTCCCTTCCTCAGTGATATCAAATTCCAGATAAGTGCACAGGCCCAGGCATCTCACACACTTTGCCGTGAACCTGGGTCCCTTAGCTCATTATGACCTTGAATAATCACTCAGCCTCTGGGCCCTGACACAGGGTCATTATAATAACTAATCCTAGAGGTTGATTTCTCATGCTGTGTGTGTCTTGCACATGATGTTGGAAGACGGAAAGAAACACACACACAGTGTGACCCAGTGATGACCTGGGCGGTCTGGCCCGACCCCAGCGCTGAGCGTGGCACCGAAGGGCACTGCCAGCGCCTTTCTCAGTAAGGAGACCGGGGTTCAGATCCCACATAGCCTCTGGGAGAGGAGGCTCTGCGGTTCCGACCTTTTTCCCCCGAAGGGACTGTAAGACCCCTTCAAGCTCTGACCCCCAACAGTCACGGGCCCTTACAGCTCCAGGCACAGTGGGTGGGACATACACCAGTGTTGCCCCACGCGTCAGACTCCAGGACCTGTTGACCAAAGTGTTTTGTTACGGTTTTTTTCTAGAACAGAACACAGCTGAAAGCCCCGTTCACCATCACTGCAGAGGACAAGGTAAAGGTGAGAGAAATATCCAACCCGACACCCCCGCTGCCCCGGGTCTTTTCATGTCTGTGACGCAGGGTCTCTTGTTCCCAGAGCCCGTGGAGGGCCGCTGCTGCCCCCCACGAGGCTGGGGCCGCGCGCAGGGTGGGTCCCCGCGGTGGCCTGAGGCTGTGCGGTTAGTTCCTGCATTTCTGTTCACACCCGCCCTGCAGTGTTTGCCGCTGGGCCGGCTGATAGGCGTGTTTTGTCTCCTGGAACCTTCCCGGAGCTCTGCAGTCCGTGGGCAGGTCTCCCCGCTCCTGCCGGTCACCATTAGCACTTTCGCATTTCTCTTCGTCAGTTCAATCCCTCACAGCTCATAGATAGATTGTGTGCACTGTGGGTACTGCCAGGAGAAAAAGTTCTCTGGGTTGGCTGGATGGCAGACTTCCTGGAGGAGGTGAGAATTCAGTTGGACCTTAAAGGAAGGATTTTGTTAGAGAGGAGGGATGTTCTAAAATATGTGACTGGGAACCTGACTTCTGCCAAGCCAGTTTGTTGGTCGAATGTGAACGGAGGAGCAGGCACAGTGCCTGGCACCATTGAGACACACGTAGGATGAGGCAGGGCCCTTGCCAGTCAGTGTGCGTTGTAGCAGGTGGACATGGCACCTGCAAAGAGGACGTCTTTATACCTGGGAAGTGTGACAGGGATGAATAGGAGAGGCTCGGCTGTGAGGATAGAGGCTCCCCTGACATTGTCACCAAGCAGTTAAAAAATAGAGCTAAGACATCAGTAATCCGTCACGCGAGTTGGGATCCAGCCACACTCTACTGTCCTGAGGGTGAAACTGACGTCAGCCAAGGAAAACGAGGCCCGAGAAGTGGCTTCCCGGTTCCCCTTCTTACCGCTCTGTGTCCTCGATAGAGTCTCTTTGAAAGGAAAAGAGCCACCCCACGCCGGGCTGGACGCTGAGGGCTGGTGTTCCAACGGTGCTGGATGTCACTGCAGCTTCTTGCGTTAATCACAGGAGCCCGCGGGAGGGCCGGGCACTGTGCCACGCACAGGGGAACGGGGTCTCGATCGAAGCCACAGCGACCTCGCTATGACATGTGATGTGAAGAATGTCATCCTTCATAAACTTGACTAGATCTTTTGAAAGAAAACTAAACATGAATTCCCTCATCAGATTAACATCTAGATACATAAAAAGTTTGTAAAAAGTAAGTATAGGTTAATATCATATATGATGTATATCATATATGACATATATGAACTTCATATATATGATATATATGAAACCCATGGACTTGAGTACAGAAATAGTTGAAAACGTTACATTTAAAAACAGTGTGAAGAAAGGTAAATGACAAATTGGGAAAGTATTTGTAACATACATGAAAAGGGACTTAATCTCCTATTAGTAAGAACACCTCAGTAGATAGCTACGTATAATATGGGAGTTTCTCCAGTACAAGCAATTGCGACGTGTGCATTTGAGCCCAGCGAGGGAGCGTGTCACTCTGGGCGAAAGCCCGTGGCTCTGAGTTGAGCTCGGAGGCCTGGCGGTGGGCACCCACGTCCGCCTTGTCCGGTTGGGTTACTGCGCCAGCCTCCCACCTGTCAATCCTGCTCCCCGCGCAGCCCGTCGTCCTCACTGTCGTGGTCACCCTAAAACACAACCCTGCTGGCTTCCTGTTCTGGAGGGCTCCCCACTGCCTGCCCATGAAGCCAGTTCCCGGGGGTTAGTGTTCGTATCCCTCAGGCAGGGTGACCCCTGCGGCCTCCTGGTGCCCCTGGCCTGCTTCCCACACCGCTCTGGTTTGGCACCTGCTGTTCTTTGCCTGCCTGTCCTTCGGACGACTCCTAAACACCCTGCAAACCCTGACTGTCTCCTCTGTGATTCCTGACCCTCCCTCCCCCCGGACATGCTGGTGGCTCCCTTTACCAGGACCCCATGACATTGGGACACCTGGTAAACCTTGTCTCTGTGACATGGAGATTATTGGTTGGCACTTAATGCATTTTTGTTGACATCAGAATAGATTTTTCTCTTTGGAAGAAACTTTAAAGATTACCTAGTTTCACTTTCTCATCTAAGAGGGAGAAATTTAGGTCCCAGAGGCTCCAGGATCTGGCCGAGGTCCTGAAGCTTGGTGGCAGCCCCGAGGACCCGAATCACACAGAGCAGTGGTTCTCTCATCCACCTAGTCGCCTGATCGGTAACTTAGTAATGGGTGTGAGTGTCTCTACTTACGATTACCTTCAAGCTCTCGCTCTTTCCAGAACTGTCGGCTGGGGAGACAGGAGTCCCTGCCCCCAGAGCTGCTCCCCAATGGCTATGGGACAAGGATCAGCATGGCCCTGACCCTCTGCCGCTTGGATCCTTAGCTTACAGTGAAGGATCTAGCTGACTCCTAAAATCCTTCTAGAGAAATCATGCTGTATGGTTTCCCCTTTCATTCAAACTACTTCTGGTTTTTGGCGGTGGTTTTTTTTTTGGGGGGGGGTAGATGGATGGGACTTAATATATCGTGTCACAAAAAAATGTATGCACTTAACAGATGATACCTTAGTTGATGTTTCTTTCCAGATTTAAGCCATTGGAATGAATAATTATTCAAAGTGTGTAGACATTTTTTTGGGACACCCTGTATATGTCCATTGTGGACATTTTGAGGAAACATCCCCTTGACACCAGGGGGCGGGGGCAGGAGGGATAAGAGAGAGAAAGCTGGAGAAATGAAATAACATTACCCGGTAACCTCGCCAGCAGAGAGAAGCATTGCTAACACGTTAGCCTCTTGCCTTCCACAGTCATTTACTGTTGCATCAAAGAGAGTGAGGTACTTCGGAGTGAACTCAGCCAAGAGGAGCAAGGCTTGTACACTGAGCGCTAAAGCGCTTCTGAGAGAGATTAGAGGGGGCACAGCTAAATGGAAAACCTTCCTTGCACATGGACCGGAAGACCTCACGTTATGACCTACAGATTCAGTGCCATTTCCGTCAAAATCCCAAGGGCATCTTTTTGTAGAAAGAGAAAAACCCATCCTAAAATTCATATGGAATCTCAAGGAACCAAATTGCCACCAAAAATCTAAAAAAGAACAAAGCTGGAGGCCTCAGACTTCCTGATTCTAAAACATACCACAAGCCCTAGCCAGTTTGGCTCAGTGGTTAGAGCGTCGGCCTGTGGACTGAAGGTCCCAGGTTCGATTCTGGCCACGGGCATGTATCTCGGTTGCAGGCTCAGTCCCTGCCCCGGTCGTCAGCAGGCAGGAGGCAACCAATCGATGTGTCTCTTTCACACCGATGTTTCCTCTCTCTTTCTCTCTCCTGCCCCTCCTTCCACTCTCTCTCTCTGAAAAGCAATGGAAAAAATATCCTTGGGTAAGGATTAAAAAATAAATAAAAGTAAAACCTATCACAAACTACAGTCATCAAAACAGTGTGGTACTGGCATAAAGACGGACCAATGGAATAGAATCAAAAACCCAGGAAAAACCTCGTATGTATAGTCAGATGATTTTCAACAAGAGTGACAAGACCATTCAATGGGGGAAGGACAGTCATTTCAACAAATAATGTTGGGGAAACTGGATCTCCATGTGCAAAAGAATGAAGTTGGGCCCTTGCCTTACAGCGTATACCAAAATTAACTCAAAATGGATCGAAGACATATAAGATCTAAAACTATAAAACTTGTAGAAGGGAACAGGGAAATCTTCTTGACATTGGATTGGCAATTTCTTGGTTATGACACCAAAAGCACAGCAACGGGAAAAAAAGATAAGTTGGACTTCTCTCAAGGGAACCAGCTAGTAGGTGGCAAGCTGGCCCCCCCAGGTAGGTCTCGCTGGCTCTATCCTTGTTTCTCCATAGGTAAGTCATAACTCAACTTGAAAGCTATAAAGTGTGACCATAGGCGAGCCCCTGTTTCTCTCTTGTCCCCATAGGTTCTCCCGAACCATGGCCTTCATGCAGTCGGGTTCTTCGTGGCCTTCGTGGTCTCCCTTGTGCTGACCTGGGTCACACTTTTCTTCATGGTTCGATGTCAGTGTTTGAAGGGAAGCGTGTTCGCCAGACACCAGGTGAGTCTCCATGTGCATCTTCTTCCCAGAGGGGTCCTTTGGGTGCTGGGTGTGACGTTGAAGTTTATCCTCTGGGTCAGTGGGTCTCAGCCCTGGATGGACATCAGAGCCCCCTGGGGAAATGTGGACGAATGTTCATGTCCACGTTTACCTGCTGACACTCTGATTGGATTGTCCACTGAAGTATCCCCATGATGAGTCATTTTGAAAAGCAACCTGGATGATTCTAGCAAATAGCCAGTGTTGAGAACCCCTGCAGTCCAGCTGCATAACTGAGCGCCCCGCTGTGTGGCCGGCTTCGTGGCCTTGCCGCACCCTAATTCCGGTTCCGTTCCACGCTCCCTGCTGAAACGCCTGAGGCTCACTTCATCCTCGGGAAGCCGGGCCTCCCAGGCCTGGCTCGTAAAGCCCCAGGGTCCTGCCTCTCCCCACCTCTCCTGCCACTTCCCGCCCCACACCACAGCATCCCCTCCCCCCAGGGGCTTGGCGTTCCCTGGGAAGTTGAGCTCTCCACACAGTCCCCTCTCTGCTCCTCAGTGAGCATAATTTTGACCCATCCTTCAAGACTCAGCTCGGGCCTTGTCTGTCCCTGGAAGTCATCACTGGCCACTTCCTGGCTGAGTTAGGGGCTTCTCTCTGGGTTCCCACGCTAGGTCTGTAGACCCCACGCAGCACTTACCCTGATCTGTGGGGCCCTCTGTGAACTCTTCAGTCTCCATATTCCTGTCTTGGTCTGGGTTTCCCCAGAAGCACATCCTGAGACCAGGTTCCAGATGCAGGTAGTTTATATGGGAAGTGACCCCAGGGGATAATGGTGAGGGCTGGGGGACTGAGGCAGCTGATCCAGTTAGCCCCGGGCCACCTGGAGCTTTATTCTGCTCGGGAACCGGGACCGTGGAATGAACCTCACAGTCATCCACCCAAGCGGAGAAGGAGCTGGGGTATTTATCCACCAAGTCCCGTTGCTTATTGGTTAAGGACAAGGTCAGGGGCAAGATGAAAGGTGACATTTCCCAGGCTTGGGCTCTGAAGGCCAGCAAAAGCTTTCAGGGAAGGAAGTGTAGGTATTGGCTGGTGGATCTTGGGCTAGTGGGCACTGAAGTGACAAGGGTGTGGGGACATGGGCAGAGAACAGATGGCATCTGCTACAATCCCCATTGCCTGGTACAGAGCCTAGTGCTTAGAAGGCACTCAATACACGTGTGAGGGAGTGAATGAGACCTCGCTGGTCAGTCACTTGTATTTTAGAATTCTGTATTCTCATCAGAAACCTGCCACGCTTTGATGTTGAAGTCCATCTGCCAACTGGAATTTTCCTCTATATGATCATGGTGATGATGATGGTGGTGGTGGTGATGATGATGATGGTGGTGATGATGGAGGTGATGGTGACGATGGTGATGGTAGTGAGGGTGATAGTGATGATAATGGTGGTAATGAAGGTGGTGACGGTGGTGGTGATGATGGTGATGGTGGTGATGATGATGGTAATAAAGGTGGTGATGGTGGTGATAGTAAAGGTGGTTGTGATGGTGGTGATGATGGTGATGAAGGTGGTGATGGTGGTGATAGTGATGATGATGGTGATGGTGGTGATGATGGTGATGAAGGTGGTGATGGTGGTGATAGTAAAGGTGGTTGTGATGGTGATGATGGTGATGAAGGTGGTGATGGTGGTGATAGTGATGATGATGGTGATGGTGGTGATGATGATGGTAATAAAGGTGGTGATGGTGGTGATAGTAAAGGTGGTTGTGATGGTGGTGGTGGTGGTGGTGGTGGTGGTGGTGGTTGTGGTGGTGGTGGTGGTGGTGATGGTGGTGATGAAATATTTTTATAGCTCTTTACAGGTTGCAGTGGTCTATCCATTCATTGCTTTGTTTTATCCATGTAACTCTGTGCAGGATTACTGGAATTATGATCCCATTTCTTTGATAAGAAAATAGAGACTCAGGGAAGTGCAGTGTCTCGCCTGAGTTTACCCTGCTCACAAGTGGTGAGGCCAGCCAGGTTCTCTGACGATGGGTTCCCACCTTCCCTCATACCTTTTCCAGCATGTGACATTCCCGAGAAGGCCTACTCAACTGTTTCTGAAATTCTCCTGAAGGTTCAGCATCACGAGAGCAAGCTGGAGCACTCCCAGTTCACGTCAGCCGATGGTATGAATGAGGATCTGGCTCTGAATGACCAGATGGTAGACATTCTGTCTTCGGAGGACTCGGGAAGCATGCTGCAAGCCTTGGAAGAGTAAGAATTCTAACCACATACACTCTCTCGGGGGCGATGAATGTTTTACCTCTAGTGGCCTGAGAGTGAACACTGAGTATATGTCACTCATTTGTGAATTTGAATCCATTCGTTCAGTCATTCGTCACTCAGTAGTCACAACCAGACAACCGCTGTGCGCTGAGCACTATGCTTGGTATTTGGGAAAAGAGGTGACTAAGACGTGGTTTGTGCTCTGAGGCGCTCCGACCTAGTGCCCAGGAAAGTTTGGTGAGCACCATGCTAAAGGGAAGATCCGGGCTCCGCGGAGCCCAGAAGAACTAATTACCTCTGAGAGGGCCATGGAAATGCTTCCCGAGCAGGTGATATAGTTTAATCCTCAGGTGAGGGTTAAAAAAGAGAAAGAAAATGTCACGTCGGGGGCTCCATGTGCGTGGAAATCTGCTGTCTCCCTGCTAAAAATAGCTCTTTCCTCCTGCAAATCACTTAGCCCCTTTGTCGTTCTTACAGGGGGGTGGGCCGGCTTTGTGCGTGTGCCCTTCAGTGACTTGATTGCCGCCTCACTTGTGAGACCCGTCAGGGCCGTTGCTTTGCTGTCTCGCAGACTTATTTTTGACAGGGAACGTTTGCTTGGCTTGCTTGGCTGTTTCTGTCATGCTATTTATTTAGAGGCCACCTACCTCCACAGGGAGGACTTGAGGAAGGGACATTTCCTTTGATTTTTGTTGTTGTTAATTCTCAACTGAAGGTATTTTTTTCATTGATTTTAGAGAGAGTGGAAGGGAGGGAGGGGGAGAGAGGGAGAAACATTGATGCGAGAGAGACCCATCGATTGGTTGCCTCCTGCACATGCCCCGATCGGGGCCAGAGATAGAACCACAACCCAGGTAGGTACCTGCCCTTGACTGGGAATCGAACCTGTGACCCTTTGGTGTGTGGGCCGATGCCCTAACCACTGAGCACACTGACCAGGGCTCCCCTGATTTTTATCAGGCTCCTGGACCATTGTCCCGATGGAAGTGGCTCAGCCCCAGGGAGGCCGGGACAGGAGGAAGGAGGAACGGGGCCGCTGGCTGGTCGCGGCGGAGTTTCAGCCCTGGCCTCGCTCTGACCCTGACGCCTCTTGCCCATGATCTCATTTAATTCCCAAAGCAACTGTCGCAAGGAAGTGTGACGTTCGGAAAGGTTTATTGGTTTTGCCTACGGTCACACGAGTGGTCACGGATGTGGGCCCGGGCCTGACTGCTTTCCAGTCCACTGTTCTGTTGACACAATGGCATTTTATAAAGATCGAGCTGAGATTTTTCCAGAGAGGCAGAGAAAAGCGGGAGAAGGACATTCCAAGCCCGTGTTTATTTCCTGTTATTCGAAGGACACTCATCGCTCTCTTTTGTTGCTACCAACACCGCCTTCTAATCTGTCTCGGAATTACGTTCGGTACAAAGCGGGGTTCAGCGGGGCTGTGTTAAACTGAGCCTGTTGCAAATGGCTGTTGAGTCATTTTTTGTGTGCCGCCCGTGGGACGTGTCTCACAACCACCGTCTTTTTCAGTCCGTAGAAACTGTCTCCGAGCTGTGATTCTGCTCCCCGCGCCAAACCCTGAAGCCGCTCGCCCACATTTTCTTTTGTACATTTATCCTTTCATTGGGTTCTTTGTTCGTGGTGCAGCGATTTTCAAAAGTTAATTAACGGATTGGTTATTTCAGCAGGTTCTCGCCGGGGCACCTTCTGCGCCGGGCCTGGTGGCAGACCTGCTGGGTGCCACGGTCTTGGCTTCTGCCCTCGTGAACTTCACAACAAGACACAAACACAGTGCCAGTCGCTGCCCACTCGCCCCTGGGGCAGGGCAGTACAGGAGCAGGAATGGTGGGGGGCCTGCTCTAGTTTGGGGGCTCAGGTGGCCCCTCTAAGCGAGGGTCAGTTAAGCTGGACCTGAGTGGTGAGAACTCCATGGGGGCAGCATGCGCAGAGCTCGGGGGGTGGCATTTGACGATTAAAAAGGGGACAGGCCAGGTGGCAGGAGTCTGGGGACGTGGGCTGGAGGGTCGCTTGCAGCCAGTGCAAGGTGTTTACCTAGAGCAGCTCCGCCTCCAGTCTTTATCCTAAAACCCCGATAAAACCCCAGGAGCTCCGCATTCACGGAGAAGACAGACGCCCAGTCTGGCGGGGTGGAGCGGGGTGCATGTTGGTGCGAGCCCCTAGGACAAAGGGTAGAACAAGGACTCTGAGCCGCATGTCATGGCTTCAGACCCCAGCGCTGCCCCTGAATAGCTGTGCTGCTCTGGACAAAGAACTTTAATGTGTCTGTGCCTCAGTTTCTTCACCTGTAAAGGGAGCGTTAATCACCCGCCTCACAGGCTTGTGAGGAGCACATGGCTTGTTGTTCACGAGGCTGTTAGAACAAAGCTGCGCTCAGGCAGTTATTCATCTCAGTAACCTTCGTTGACACGGTGATCGTATGCTCACTGACCGGCCGGGAAACTGGGCTCAGACACAGCAGAGAGCTCAGCTAATGAACCGGTATTTATTTGTCATTAAAGTCGTACTTTATTTAGATTTTCTTAGTTTTTATCTCATGTTCTTCTTCTGTTCCAGGATCCCACCCAGGGCAGCATATTACATTAAATTTTATTTTAAAATCCTCTTAATATATTAACTCTCCCTTTTTCCCTGTCTCATTGTTGACAAGGACTGTATCTTATATTAGTTATGGTCGAGCGGCTCCTAGCACGGCCCCCTGCACGTTTACTGAAGAGTCTGCCCCTCAGCCCTGACTGGTGTGGCTCAGTTGAGCAACATCCGTGCACTGAGAGGTCACTGGTTCGATTCCCGGTCAGGGCACATGCCCGGGTTGCAGGCTTGGTCTCCAGTCGGGGGCGTGCAGGAGGCAGCCTGTTGATCTTTGCTCTGGCATCGATGTTTCTCTCTCTCTTTCTCTTCTTGCCTCTCTCTCTAAAATCAGTAAAAACGTATTTTCAAAATCTTCTACTGAGCCCCGGTGTTCAGGCACTGGCAGGAGCAGAAGGGAGGGAACGGAGGAGGGAAATGAAAGAAGAAAGGCCTGACCTATGAATGATCAGAAGCCTCAGAGCTTTGAGGGGCCTCTGGTTTCCATCCCGACTTGACGTGATGAACCCTCCTGGCCTTTGTGTCTCCCAGGTTGGAGATTGCAACCCTGAATCGGGCCGACTCAGATCTGGAGGCTTGTCGAACCCAAATCAGCAAAGACGTCATTGCCCTGCTGCTGAGAGACCTGACCAGCAGGGGCCACCTCTCCCCTCAAGCAGAGAGGAGGATGGGCGCTGTTTTCAAAAAGCAGTTTCTGAAGCTGGAGAAAGAAGTGCAGGAGGAGTATGACCGGAAGATGGTGGCGTTGACGGCCGAGTGCGACCTGGAAACAAGGAAGAAGACAGAGAACCAGTACCAGAGGGAGGTGGCGGCGATGGAGGAAGTGGAAGAGCTGCTGAAACGTGTTAGTGAGAGGGTAAGGCAGCTCTGGAAGGAAGGCTCTCACCGCCTCTCCTTCCTCTTGGGGATTCATCATCCACCCACCCACCCACCCATTCATCCTTCCACCCACCCACCCACCCACCCACCCACCCATCCACCCACCCACCCATCCACCCACCCATCCACCCATCCACCCACCCACCCATCCATCCATCCATCCATCCATCCATCCATCCATCCATCCATCCATCCATCCATCCACCTATCCATCCACCCATCCATCCATCCACCCATCCACCCACCCACCCATCCATCCACCCACCCATCCATCTACCCATCCACCCATCCATCCACCTACCTATCCTCCTATCCATCTGTACATCTATTTATCTACCCATCCATTTACCCACCGCCTACCCATCCATCCAGAATTCATTTAGAAAGCATTTACGAATCACTTACTGTCTCAGGCACTGGCTAGGCCGTGAAAGTACAGAGAAAAATGAGACATGGGTTTTGCATTCAAAAAGTCCATAGTTTAAGAAGGATCCTCACACATAAAAAATGTGATACCATTCAGCTGTGTTATGGTGGAGCTATGTCCACGGTGCCGTGGGAGGTCCTGGGGAGAGTAGGAAGGCTTTATTCACAGTAGAGCGCATCCACAGAGAGGTTGTGATGCCAGTGTGTGCACAGTCTCTCTGACTGCGGTTGCTAGAGCTCGGCTCTCTCCGGCCCAGGCTTGGGAGTCAGACCTACCCAGACTCCCATTGTAGGATGTTCTGGCTCTGCTAATGTGAAGCGAGGCTGAGGGCGTCCCCTCAGGGTGGCTGGGAGAAGTGATGCAGGAGGAGCAGCTCTGCGAGCTGGTTCCTCAGCCTCCCCTGGCCTGGCCCCTGCTGACCGGAGATCAACTCTCACTTTCTAAGTGGTGTGCCAGCTGCTGTCCTAAAAGGAACGTGCTGAGTTTCTTTGGGGAACCCTAAATAAATAACATGCTGGGCAAGATTCCGAACAAGTTGAAAAGCCAGTGAAAAGAGCTGGAAAGATGGAAATGAGTATTTTGCCGTTGTAGGCCTGTGAGTGGTTGGAAGTAGGTCTGTGATGTGGGGAACTGGGAGGTGGCCACACACGTGTACAGAATGCACACATACACACACACACACACAACATCTGCACGGGGGGTGTTGCTGGGACCCTTGGTGGCTGTCTCAGAGTTCTGCCTCCCCACGTGGAACGAAGAACCCCCTCCTTGGGCACGAGCCCTGTGAGTGCTGGGAGTGCAAATGCTCAGGACTCAGCCACGGTGTGTTTCCTCCTTCCTTCCTTCTCACCGGACCATGTAATGTGCACGCAGCCACGTGGCCACGTCTTCCCTCCTCTTTGCCGCCTTTTCTATCCGGCTGCCCTCAGTGTGGGGCTGGATGCCGGTGCTTTCCTCTGCACCTAAGTGAAGAAGAAGGACCGTGCCAGTAGCCCGAGCGCCTGGTAGCACAGTGCCTGGAGCTTCCATGTGCAGGCTGTTTGCAAGCAGTTGGAGTCACAGATTCCCACCCCTGTGCATTTCCCGCTTTGAGGTTGTTCTGGAAACATTAGGATCATAAGGAAGACAGGTTGCAACACCATTTCCCAGAGCTAAGCAGCCTCATCATTGTCAGCTTGGGACATTGTGTGTATGTGCATTGTGGATACGTGTGTCCTATGTGAGCGTGCACACTCGTGTGCTTATGTGTGCATGTGCCCATGTTCACAAGTGCACTGTGTTGTGTGTATGAGTATGCACTGTGTGTATGTGTGCATGGTGGATGGCTGTGAGCCTGCATACCTGCCATGTGTGCACGTGTGTGCATGAATGTTTATGTGCACTTGCACATTGTGTGTGTGCCCATATTTGCACAAGCACTGCATTGTGTGTATGAGTATGCACTGTGTATGCATGTGCTGTGTGCACGTGTTCGTGTGCATGGTGGGTGGCTGCATGTCTGCTGTGTGTACATGTGCATGTGTGCATGTGTGTGCATGCATGTGCTTGTGCACTTGCACTTCGTGTGCGTACCTGTCTGGCAAGTGAGCCTCTCATGCCCGCCTCCTCTCTCCACAAGTCTGCCAGTGAGTGCAGCAGCCTCCTGCGGACCCTGCACGGCCTGGAGCAGGAACAGCTGAGAAGGTCCCTGGCGCTGCAGCAGGAGGAAGACTTTGCCAAGGCTCACAGGCAGCTGGCCGTTTTCCAGAGAAATGAACTGCACACCATCTTTTTTGCCCAGATAAAAAGTGCTATTTTCAAAGGGGATCTGAAGCCAGAGGCAGCTAAAATGCTGCTGCAAGATTACTCTAAAATACAGGTAAGGCCTCCGGTCAGGCTCGCTCTGAGGGCAGCAAAGATGGTCTGAGGACTCTGCCGTCTGGGCCCAGGGCACTTTTCAAGGCCTCATTTCTTGGTTGCATATCATTTTCTTCAAAGCCTGTGTTAAGGGCAGGGAGGTTTATGTAGTCATTTCAGGGCTCCTGCTCCTGTATATTTTCTTTAGAAAGGACATAATATTTAAAGTAGCTGCAAGGCATTTTCTCTAAATTTTAATCAGCGTCTGTTCTTGGTTTTTCCCACAGGAAGATGTAGAACAGTTAACGGACGTTTTCCAGGCCAGTAAGAGGTGTCATCTGAGTAAAAGGTTCGGCCACAGAGAGTACCTGGTCCAGAACATGCAGTCGTCAGAGGCCCGTGTGCAGGGGCTTCTGAACGCGGCCGCTGCTCAGCTGACCCTCCTCATCCAGAAACACGAGAGGTAAACCCCCAAAGTGTCCAAAATACACAAACGAACCGCCGCACCCCCACACCCCTCAGCCGAGACCGCCCCCCTTTCTCGGCTCATTCGTTGAAGGCACGGGCTGTTCTTATGTCTTAAGGAAAATTCTCTGGGTGCGAGACCCTGTTGCATCGTAGAATTTAAAAACACGGGTGGTCGTCTGGAAAACCGTATAATGAACCCCACATGCCATCAGACTTGAGCGGACACCAACTCACGGCCAGTCCTGACGTGGCTCTGCGTCTCCACCCCGGGGGATTTTGAAACAAATCCCCGACGTTTCACTGAGAAATTGGTGGTGGAGGTTCACGGGAACTGAGGGGAGCCCTGTTCTCTAAGCTCCAGCACAGGGCTGGCGCTTGCAGTCGCCTTGGAATGAAGGACGGACACATAGGTGCTTGTCTGGGATTCCGAGTGGCCGCCTCAGCAGCCCCGGGGGTACCTGTGGTCAGGCCGGTGGTGGTGGTGCCGCCTCCTCAGTGCAGCCCTCGCCTCTCTCCGGGCTCCTGCTCAGCTAGTCTTTGAGGTGCTGAATCGTAAACAGTGAAGTTTGTTCTTTTAAGTTACGAGAAGCCCTGAAATGATAGGGCCATGACTATGAAGTTGGTTTCTCCCGATGGCTGTGGTTTTATGGGTTGGTTCCACCAGGTAATTTTATTAGGATTTTGAAGCTCTGCCGCTCTATGTAATGAGGATTCTGTAGATGCAGATGATCTGCATACTCCTTACCCAAGACGCTAATGAAGTTCACTGCAGGCTGGCTCAACATCCTGATTAATTTCCACCCGAGTGAAGGAAATAGCTCCACGCTTTGAATGGAACTACCCGACAGCTGGTGTACAGCTCTGAGGTGCCTCTGATTTTTAAATTCCCTTGTGAAAGGTTGAAACAAACTTATTTCTAAAGCATGTATCTACCATTTATTCATTCACCCATTCGCTTCTTCAAGAAGTTTCCATGGAGAATCTGCCCTGTCCCAAGCAGGTGGCCAGCCCAGGGACACAGGCAGACTGGGAAAATGATGGTAATCTTGGTGGTAACAGAGTGTACCAGTCAGGATTCTCCAGAAAAACAGAAAACAGGAGATGTATGTGAGGAACTGGCTCATGCAGTTAAGGAGACTGAGCGGTCCCAGGCTCTCCTGTCTGCCTGCTGGAGCCCAGGAAAGCTGGCGATGTAATTTATTCCGAGTCCAAAGGCCTGAGAACCGGGGGCTTCCAGTCTGAGGTCAGAAGAAGATGAGATGTCCCAGCTCAAGCATGAGGCAGGAAAAACAGGGTCCAATTCCTCTTTCCCCGCCTGTACTGAGGCCCTCAACTGATTGGAGGAGGCCCACCCACACAGAGGAGGGCAATCTGCTTCCTGAGTCCACTGATTCAAATGCTGATCTCATGCAGAAACCCCCTCACAGACACGCCCAGAAACCCTGTTTAATCCTGTTTAATGGGGCACCATAGCCAGTCAAAGTCACACAGAATTAACCCTCCTGGAGTATTCCCTACGTTTACCTCTTAGACTTTGCTCCTGCCGTTCTCATCACCAGGAATTCCTACCCCACCATCTCCTCTTGGAAGATTCTGCCTGTACCCCAGTGGCCCCTTGACTAGTCCTTTCTCCCCAAAGTCTTGCTCAATTTCCGCCCTCCCGGGTGATTTCTCCCCTGGTGTTGAGCTCTGTCTGCTCATCCGCAGTGACACTGTCCTGACCCTTCCTGTATTTCAGTAATGTCTCGACTGCCCGTTATCCTACTCCTTCAGGGTAAAGACTCTTATTCAGACCAAAGTAATACGGAGAGAAACATTCGGCCACAGCAGCAGTAGGCTGGAGGTGACTTTGGAGAGGGCATTAACCCTGCGTCTCCCTCCTCTAGAGCAGGGTACTTGGATGAAGACCAGATGGAAGTGCTGATGGAGCGGGCTCAGACCGAAGTCTTCTCTATAAAGCAGAAGCTGGAAAATGACCTGAAGCAGGAAAAGAAAAAGCTCCACCAAAAGTTAATAATTAAGAGAAGACGAGAGATGCTGCAAAAGGTACAGAAGGGGTTCTGCCGTTTATTCTTTGCATAACCGCTCTGATCAGCCACCGAGCGCCAGCACTGGCCTCGCCTTGCGGGAGCTGGGATCCTCCTGGTGACTGGGCGGGCGCCCTGACGGGCCATCTGTGGTTGACTGGGAGTGACTTTTTGGAATATGGTGTCAAGGCAGAGGGTCGTGGCGGATTAGCAACGTCTGCCCGGGTAAGGGTGCAGGCATGGAGGGCGATGCTGGAACAGTTATTGAGTGTCTCAGTGTCTTAGTCTGTTTCAGCTGCTCTAACAAAACACCACAGACTAAGTGGCTTATGAACAACAAAACTTCTTATCTCACAGTTCTGAGGCCGGAAGCCTGAGCTCAGGATGCCAGCGTGGTGGGTTCTGGCGGGGACTCTCTTCTGGGCTGCAGTTGGCTGCCTTCTCCCCGAGTCCTCATGTGGTGGAAGGGGCTTGGAGCTCTGTACAGTCTCTTATTAAGAGCACCGGTCCCATCCAAGAGGGCTCCACCCTCATGACCCAAGCGCCTCCCTCCCAAAGGCCCCACCTCCAGGCGCCATCACATCGGGCATTAGGTTTCAACATGTTAGTGTTTGGGGGACACAAACATTCAGGTCACAGCCTTAAGTAACGTGGTCAGGGTCAGATATCCAGTAAGGGGCAGCCGCGGGATTGAACCCAGGCCTGTCTGACCTGGAGCCCCAGCCTTGTTCTTGACATGCACCTGCTCAGCTGTTTGCCCACCTTGCGGGCGAGAGACCGGCACGTACACACGTAAATGCACCATTACATACCCACTTCACACCCTGCACAGTGCACCCCAGTGATGCAGAGCGGAAGTTGCCCTTTCTGCTGGGGAGGCTCTGCGGAGCATGAGTTTGTAAAACCCTTCAACGTTCCCACTGTCCTCGGGTGCAGGTAACCTCAGCACACTGCGCCCTCACTCCTGGGCATTCCCCTCTGCCCGCCCTCACCCCCACACAGACGCAGCCTGGCAGGTTCTCGGGTCCCAGGCACAGCGGGGCGCTCCTGCCTTCTTGCCTGAGCGCGTCTCCTTCAAACAAGACACCTCCCCACTGCCTGCCACCTCCCTCCTGGCCTTGGGCACACCAATGCCCGTCTGTCCCCCAGGACGCGGTTCATGGGTGTTAAGAACTGCATGTGTGTTAAGAGCTACACTTGTATTAAGCAACTCACTGAATCCTCGCAGCAACTGTATGCGGTGGGTGCTCTTCTCCCCACTTTACTGTGGAGGAAATGGAGTCACCGCAAGGATAAGATGCTCACATCCACTTGTCCGTGGAGATGCCAGGACTGGACCCCGGGGGCCTGCCTCCTGGGCATCACCTAGTCAGTAGATGAGTGTTTGATAAATGTGGCACAAATGAAGTTTTCACTATGTTTTGGGTTATTTTTTTTTTAATCGTCACTCCAGGATTTTTTTTCCTTTGCTTTTCAGAGGGGGTGGGGGGAGAAACATCAATGTGAGAGAGACACGTGGATTGGTTGCCTCCCGACTGGGGCCGGGGATGACCCTGCAGCCGAGGCAGTGCCCTTGGCCAGAATCGAATCTGAGACCCATCAGTCCGTGGGCTGAGGCTCTAACCAGTGAGCCAAACTCGCCAGGCTGGGTGATTTTCTTCAGGATAATTTCCTAAATGTGTGCGTGTTGGGAAAAGGCTTAACCATTCTCAGCTTCCCTTGGCAAATTTCCACGCTGTTTTCCCAAAGGGCTCTGTGACTGAGCCTGTCCCACTTCCTTTCCCCTCTGCAACCCCCCAGCACAAGGAGCAGCGGAAGGAGCAGCTGGCCCTCGGGGAAGCCTTCCGCGCCGCCCAGGACGTGGGCCAGTACCTGGGCCGCTGGCGGCGCCTCGCGGCGGACCACGGCACCGCCCTGGAGGAGCTGCAGGAGCGGCTGGACCAGGCGGCCCTGGACGAGCTCAGGGCGCTGACCCTGGCGCTGTTCGAGAAGGCCACGGAGGAGCTGCGGCGCCTGCAGAGCTCCACGCTCACGCAGGAGCTGCTCAAGCGCGGCGTGCCCTGGCTCTTCCTGCAGCAGATCCTGGAGGAGCACGGCGCGGAGCTGGCCGCCTGCGCCCAGCAGCTCGAGGCCCAGGAGAGGGACCGGGACCAGGAGGGCGTCCGGAGCGTGAGGCAGAGGCTCAAGGAGGATGCCCTGGAGCCCTCGGTGGAGGAGCAGGCGGAACTGCGACACTGGGGGCGCTGGGTCTTTATGTGAGTATCCCCGTGCCTTTCCATGGCCTCCTGCCCGGCCACAGGTGAGGGAGGGGCTCCGCCCTGGGGTTATGGGGTGGTGAACATGAGACATCTGACGCTGGACGGATGAGGTTGACGACAGTTTCTGAGTCACTGCATGACACCCAGGGCCCCTCGGGGGTTGCAGTGAATGGGCAGGGGCCGCAGGGAGTGGGCTTTATAGTTATGAGGGTGGGGGTGCCCCTGGTGCCCACGAGAGGATGTGATTGCTTTGTTTGAATAAATTCATGGGCAGACGGAATTGAACCCACTACTGCTGGATACGCAGGAACCTCACCCAGTCCCCAGATGAGAAGTGATGTTTGATGAGAGGAGGGGAGCCTCTTTTCTCTTTAACCGGTGGTCCTACTCCCAGTATTCCTCAAAGTTGCTTTTCCTTTCAACAAACCAACCAGCCCACCAACCTAGAAAACCCCATTTAAGCAAAGAACTAAAATCCCAACCCTTTTAACTGTTCTCTTCTTGGTATAGACATTCAACAGTTTAAGTTGAGTCTTAGCTTCAATGCTGAATCTATAGCCCTTTTTATTGGAAATGGCATCACTGACATAGGGCTGTGGAGGGATGTGGGTGGCGGTTGGGCGAGAAGGAAGGAGAGTGAGTTTCCTAGTAAATCCTGTAAGTCCGCCTGTCGCCCTCGGCTTCGCTGTTGACCCAGCTGCTCCGTTGGCTCCACGCCGGTGGGTGGTCCTCCCCACCTGCCCTGCGGCCTGTGTTCTTCCCGGACCCTGTGAGGGACCACATAGCAGAGCGTCATTCTGCAGTGCCCATCCTTGCTTGGTGGCGGTTACCTCCCATGGGACAGGATGTTCCTGGCCCTGACGGTTGACTGCCTCTGCGTCCTCAGTGCTGGTCCCGGGCCTGACCTTGCTCCAGGGAAAACAGGTCCCCAGGTGTCCGCAGAGAGTGATGTTGTCTCGGTTTAGATGAAGGGGCTCCCTGGCTCTCTCTCATCTCACCTGTGTGGTTCTTGTGTGGTTCTGTCTTCATTTATTTCCTGATCTTCGTTAGTGTTTGTTTTCTTGAACAAATGAGATGCCGTCTTCTCCAAGCCCACATACATCAGCTTCTTAAATGCTATTTCCCAACCCACAAGTTGTTCTCAGCGGTAATTATTCAGCTCAACCTACATTCCACCAAAGTCTCTTTACACATCCCCCTGCTTGGCCCTTCTGAGGCACCTGCATTGGACTTGACAACCTTTTACCAGACGGTCGTTTTCCCCAACTTCATCTGGACACATTCTGCAGGGTTATGACTAAAGCCGCCACCGCTTGAGTCGCCCAGCAGGAAAAATAGACTTGCATGTTGCTATCAGAAGAGTCTGGCTTTTCTGAGGGTTACAGAGGGTTGCCTAACAGCAGACGTGGTGTCCTTCTGCTCAAATACTTTGCTTATTTATGATTCCGAAAGGTTGCGGCCTCTATTTTGGAGGCGTTATGTAAAAGTGGCTTTGCACAATAGTCCGAAACCCGTTTTTATAAGCTTCCCGGTTTCCAGCAGGATGGAGCTGCCAGCTGGTCGGATGAAGTAGGAATTACTAAGGACGCAGACTTTTGCCAGGGAAAGAAACTTCTTCCCTGAGCTCCTGCCTGGGTTTTAAAGTCCTCCCGGTCAGAGGCCCTGGGCCTCGTACTTCTGAATTACAATATTATTGACTTCGTTTCCTAAGCTGCACTTTACAGCCCTGTGACTATTTTTATAACTGGCAATCTGTACATCTTAACCCCTTCACCCACCCCTCAGGCCCCCTCCCATCTGGCAACCATCAATTTGTTCTCTGTGTCTATGATTTTGCTCTCATTTTATTCGTTTGTTTATTAGATTCCATATATAAGTGAAATCATGTAGTATTTGTCTTTCTCTGTCTCACTTATTTCACTGAGCATAACACCCTCTAGGTCTATCCATGCTGTCCTAGATGGTAAGAGTTCATTGCCTCCTGACTGACAAAACCAGGGTACAGAAGCATCCCGGGCGTCCATCGATGGACGAGTGGGTGGAACATGCGGCGCCTGTATAAATGGAATATCACTCAGCCACATCCTGTTCCTGCTTCACCAGGAGGCTCTGCCGCTCGGCCTTCTCCCTGTCGGAAGAGGAGCTGCTTAGGGCAAGGCAGGACATGCACGCCTGCTTCACGCAGATGGACAGGAGCTTGGCCCTCCCCAGAGTCCGGGCCCGCGTCCTGCTGCAGCGGCTTCACACTGCTTGGCGGGAGGCAGAGTTCCTGAAGTTGGACCAGGCCCTGGCTGCCCCGGAGCTGCAGGTCAGAGGGACATCTAGGTGGCCTCGTTTTATTTTTGAATTTTATCTTTACCTGAGCATGTGTTTATTGATTCTTTTAAAAGAGAGTAGGAGGGAGAGAAAGAGAAACATTGATGGGAGAGAGAGACATCAATTGGTTGCCTCCCACATGCACCCTCGGGCCAGGAATAAACCTGCAACCCAGGTATGTGCCCTTGGCTGGGAATCAAACCTGCAACACTTCTGTGCTTGGCTGACACTCTAGTCACTGAGCCACACCGGCCAGGGTGGACCCATAACCTTTTGGTGTACGGGACAATGCTCCAACCAACTGAGCCACCAGGCCAGGGCTTGATGGCCTCTTAAATGCAGAGGGGGTGCATCTCCTACGGATGCTATGGAATACCACCCCACTGCCCACACTGGGCTCATCTCAGTTGCCCCCATCCTCTCCTCTCCAGCCCTTTTGGCATCAGCTATTCCTGGAACCACCAGGCTTGTCCTAATCCTAAGGTCTGTAGTGGACACACTGGTGCCCAGCCCAGATCCCCTTGCCCAGGGCTTTGCATTGTCCATTAGCAGACGTGAACCTAGAACCTAGAAAGTGCCTGTCACATAGTAGGTGTGCCATAAATTGTGTTTATTAATAAATGAGTTCTTGAGGACCTTGTCATCTCTAAGAGTCAGATTTCCCCCTTTTTTCAAGCCTTTCTGTGGCTCTCTGCTGGGGTGTAAGCTCTACCATGATCTCAGACATGTGCTGGTAAACTGACTCTCAGTGGAGGTTCAGGGATGTGGGGGGAGGGAAGTCCTGATTTGTAGCTTTTGCCCATTTCCCTGGTGTAAATACTCCTAAGGCCAATTTCAGTCTGCAAACTTGACTTCACTGTGCATGGAGTTGGGAAGAGATGCATCCAGTTGTCACCTCCTTCACTCCCCCTGCCCCCCTGCCCCGGTCTCTCTTAGCCTTATCTTCTTCCAGCCCCAATCCTTGCTCTGGGCTTCAAGGTCTTGCCCACCAGCCTGGCTCTGTGCCTAAGAGGCCTTGACCCACAATTTTCTTTTTTTGTTATTATCCCCATCTGCCTGACTACCAGGCTCTGGCTCTGCCCAGCAGAGGCCCTGTCCTCCCTCTGGCAGGAGGAGCCCACCAGAGACCATGAGGTTGAAGGCCTGTGGGCTGAGCTTGTCCTGGGAAAGAACCTCTGTCCGCCTCCCGCCAGAGGCAGTGGTGCGATCCGTGAGCTGCAGAGGCGTCTCTGGCTTTGGGGGCTGCCTGACGAGCTGGCGGTCACTTTGGTGCCTTGTGTTCTCTCCCCCCCTCCAGCAGCAGTCCAGGGCGAGAAAGCCGCGCGCCAAGAGCAAGAGCAAGATTGACCTCCTGAGGAAGTGCCTCGAGGATAAAATCCAGCTCTTCGACGCACCGGCCCCTGAAGACCTGGCCGAAAAGGTCAGAGCTCCCTCCCCACCTGCTTCCCGTTGCACCTGGCGGGGCCGGCGGCCACCCTGCGCAGGGTGCGTGGGGCCCGGGGCCGCTTGTCCGCCTCCAGCAAACACCACGATTCCAAACTGTCTTGGGTGGACCCGACCCTTCCCCTCACGCCCCTGCACCCGCTCCTTCCTTCTGGAACCCTCTTCCTCCACCTGTGCCCCTGGAGGCTTCCAGGTCACCCTCAGGCCCCCCCTGCTGCTGCCCCGCTACCTGGGGTCGCCCCACCTTCGTGCCTGGCCCGGGCCATCACCCCCGGTCACGCCTCCTGTTCCTGCAGGAGGCACCTCGACCGCGTGGTGCTTGTCTGCCCACGCTCCTCCCTCTCCCCGCAGTCACCTTCCCACCTTCTTTGGCCAGATGAACTCAGTCCTCAGCCGTCCTCGGGTGGCCTCTGTCCTCAGGGGTCCCCTCTTTCAAGAGCCGTATTGGAACACCCACTCCTCCTCCTCGCCTACCCCCATCCTCAACTCCCTTTCTCGCCGGAACACGTACTGCGCTGTTGGTTCAGTCCGCTGGTGTTT
Organism: Miniopterus natalensis; assembly: GCF_054644295.1. Taxonomy (NCBI): domain Eukaryota; kingdom Metazoa; phylum Chordata; class Mammalia; order Chiroptera; family Miniopteridae; genus Miniopterus; species Miniopterus natalensis. Next base: position 198,376,303 of record NC_142081.1, on the reverse strand, counting down.
TGAGGGGGCAGCAGTGTTCGGGCGCTGCGCCGACGAACCCCGGTCCCAGCTCTCCCGGGCACACGTTCTGCTTGGGGAGGGTGGGTGGAAGGCACCTACGGTGACAGGCCGTGATCTGCGCCGCTCGGGACAGGAACACGATGGTGCGACCGTGACGGGGGAAGGGAGGCGGGACGGACTGAGGTGGGAGAGTCCAGTTAGGGCTCTCTGAGGAGGGACATGTAGGAGGTGACACCACTGAGCACAGCGGCCAGGGCTGCGGCTCAGGTCTCCTGACGCCCGTCTGCGTTCAGTCAGCAGATCTGCTCGAGGGACCCGGGAACGGGACGTTTCGGTGGCTCTTTGCTGCACCTCCTGCTGTTTTTGCACAGAGCGTGTGTAAATTTCTCATAGATGTTCCGTAGCAGCCTTTAAATGTAAATGGAAACGACAGGCCCGTTTTTCCCGCTCCCCCGTTCCTTCTGGATGCGAACGACGTTGCCCGCGTCTGGGTGGCACGGCCGCCACCTGTCGGCTCGCCCGTTCGGTGTTCAGTCCCTGGACGGGTCCAGGCCCCCGCGGCTCGTCAGCAGCCTCCGCTCAGCCCCTGCGGCCGCGCGTCCTGCTGTGGCTCTGCCGCGGCCCCGGCAGGTACTCGGCGGTGCAGGCGGGGCCTCTGTCAAGGGCGCCTCCGTCAGGACCGGCGCTGCCACCCGTCATTTCAGAAGTGGCGAGAGTTTAAGCATGAGAACAGCGTGCTCATTTCAGATGACCTGACAAGGGGGAGATCTGATGGCCCAGGTCCTCGCAGAGCGTAGACTGGAAGAGGTGTCGGGAGGGAAGGTGTTTTAGGAAGCGGGGGGAACGCCATCCATCCGCAGGCCGGGAAAGCCCCCATGTGGTCCTCTCCATGCCTCCTTCTGCCCGTTTTATCTCCCGAGGCAGCCTGTCAACGTCCTCTCCCTGCAGCATCCTTCAGAGGGAAATCTCATGGCTTCCCACTGCCCCAAACAAATCCAGACTCCTGAGCGTGGTGTTCAAGGCCTCACCGCGGGTCTTCCGCTCCCCTTTCCAATCCCATGTTCCGCTCCACCTTCCATGGACTGAAATGTTACCACATTACCAAGGTTGCCTTCGCATGGTCTCAACGTAGTAACTTTTCTTTACACTGTCCACCTTAAAATGCCACTTTATGTTTTTTCTTGAGTTTGTGCATGCATTCTTTTAAGGAGTCAAATAATTCTGCAGGGTTTGTGCTTTAAAAAAAAAATAGGCTCCCTGCAGCCACAGACACACACGTTTTTAAATCCCCAGAAGTAACGACGTCTCATTTTTCAGCCTGATCTCTTCATGCCGGCCTCCATGTCTCTAAGTAACGTACTTGTCTCGCTAGTTCTCAGTTTCTCAACTCTGACATCATCTGTTTACTTTCTTTCTGGAAGATAAGATTTCATTTCTTTCAACCTGCAAACACATGAGCCCTTCCTGTCTCTCCCCTCACCGTAGTGAGATCCATAGCTAAGATTTCTGTTATTACGGTTTTTTAAATGTTATTGACATCTGAGCCTTATAAAAGCCAAGATTCTTTTTTTTCCTGGGCAACTTTTTGTTTTTCTTGGAGTTATTATTATCATTTGTTTTTTTTGTTTTTTGGTAACTTCTCTATGTACTTATCACTAATTCAGCCCACTTCTTGACCGTGGGCCAAATACCTTACCTGGGCCATCACACTAGCCTTGCCTTCTAGTAACTACATCGTCTGGAAGACATTGCTTTGTGCCTCTGCTGTGCTCCCACCTGGACGGTACCCACTGCACCTTATGCACAGCTGCCATCTTGGGGTCACGCTGTGGATTTCTCCACCCCTCTCTTTGCTGATATCTTTCTAATTTTAATGGAACACACCCTCTGTTAGTTTCCTAGGAAAGGGCACATGGGAGAGTAATGTTTTGAAATTTTGCAAGACTGAAATGCTTTTACTCTGCTCCCTTACATGACAGATAGTTGGACCAATCTTGGAATTCTGGGAAATTTTCTTAAATAATTTTGATGATTAACTTTTTTATTTTTTTTTACTATTTTCCTTCTCTTTGATCTTTTGTTTTACTTTCTGAGGAATATTCTTAGCTTTTCTTCCAAACCTTTAGTTGTGTTTTTCATTTATGCTTTAAATTTCTGATTTTTCAGGAGTTTTCCTCTCTGAATGCTCTTAAAAACAGAACATGCTCTTGTTGTTTGAAGGCCCCTGACCTCTTGTATCTCCCTGAGGACATTCATGGTTTTGAAAGCTGTTTTATAAAACTTCCTGCACATTTACTGGTATGTCTGCAGGTGCGGGCCGTCCCCGGTGGTCTGCTCTTTTACTGAGTTGGGTACTTGAAAGCTGCGTGGGGGCGCCAAGCCTGTAAGCGGGACTCTCAGACTGTGCCCTGCACTCTGGTATGACCAACTGGCCCTTTCACTGGGGGACCGCCCCCAGCATCAGTATTGTAGACCTTTCCTGAGACTGGTCGGCTTCTCCAGAGAAGACCAGCCTCCTGCCTGGTGGCACAGGCCTGGATGCCCACATTGCAGGAGCCAAAGGGGGAAGCGAGCTGTGACCTTAGTGATCAGGATGTGAAGGTTCCCCTGAGCCCTCTGCTCTCAGTGCAGGGCCTCCGCCTTCAGCCGCGCCTGGCTTCTCCCAGTTTAGAGATGAATCTCCAGTTGTCAGCTGGGCTGAGGCAGGAGCAGGGTCTGCTTAGCAGAAGTTGGGCGGGGAGGGCGGGGGTCTGAAGGCTTGTTTCTCAGTGAGATGCTCAGCTTTTCCTCTTTACCTTCCACTTTGACCCCCCGCTTCTTGTGCCTGCATTTTCCAAGACTTGGGGGATCCTGCGGCGTAAATGATGTTGCTCCTTGGCTCATTACTCCACAGCCGGCTTAGAATTCAGCCTTTGGGATTCGTTGAGTCCTTAGGCCCTCAGCCATGGACTCTCCAGCTTTTAAAACTTTGTTGCTCTCGTTTCCTCCCTATTTTCTCCACCTTTCCCTTCTGTCTTGAAGAAAACAGTGGATACTTGTTACAAATCTGTTAAAGGCAAACAAACCGACACCAGACGTTAGACCTCAGTCCTTGAGTTTTTGGCTAAGAAAGAATTCAGAGCCAAGACTCAAACACCAGCAAAAGTTTAATTAGAAAGTCACAGAGGTAGAAGAAGCAAGCTGTGGGTGAAGGGAGCCAGCTGGGCAGTGTGGGCTCAGAAAACAATTTCCATCTTCTTATATCCTCCAGGCATTTAATCTGGCAAAGCAGGGGTTAAACTGGCCTGCCCCTCAGGAGGACCAGCCCCCAGAATACAAGTGCAGGCTCCTATTTAAATCAGCCATCTCCTGCCAGCATTACGATATGAGGTTCTTGATGCGACCACTCTTTTTTTACAAGGAGGGACTTTGCTGGTGACACGTGTAGCTTCTCCCCATCTCTTGCCCACTTTCTTCAGGAAGGGTGCTATCTGATGGGTGGGATGAAAGAAGGAACTGGGCATGCTCAGTTCAGCTCCCTCCTAATTAGCCGCCTGTAGGGAGCCCTCATTTCCTGTTCAGGATGCAGTGAGCCTGGTGGGGAGGCCTGCTGTTTGGGGAGCATACATTCATTTGGACACACATCCTCCAATCTAGTTTTCATCGACATGAAAGCTGACATTTGGTGTCTATCTGGTTTTATTTGTTTCCAAGCCTGGGCAAGGAGGAGGGCTATGTCCAGAAGCCTGGGCAAGGAGGAGGGCTATGTCCGGAACTCCTTAGAATCCCACCAGTTCTCTGCTGGTGGACACAGGTCAGTCTTATTTTTTGCCTTTAAAGGACATCACGGTGCCTAGAAGAAGCTACTTTGAAATTCACATGCTGTCAGGGAAGCTCTGGAGGAAGCTGTTGGAACTTTCCATTTAAAATCAGAGTATTTAGCAGAGTATGTTTTTGCAAATGAGTGTTTATTACTTTGGCAGCTTGAATATTTAATGAAGCCTGTCATTAATAAGCATAGAAATGCAAATCTGTATCCGCTCCGGAGTTCATTCAGACTCAGATGAACACCCTCTCTAGAGGCATACTCTCCTGGTGCCTAAATGAACAGGTTTGGCTTTCCCAAGACAAGAAGAGAGGATTTCCCAGAATCTCTTCTTAATTTCACTGTCCACGTTGTTCTGAAGCACAAACCAAAGGCTTTAGGCCTCCCCCACATTTTAGGTGTGAATCTGTATAAATAAACTTGAGACGTAGCCCGTGTAGTCACCCCATCTACCCCACGCCTCCACAGGGGGCCAGGCCCTACAGGAGACGGGCCTGCATCCACCCAGGGTGGGGAAGAGGGAGACCACTCAGAGTGACTGCGAAAACCTGAGCTCACGGCAGGTGTGTAGTAAGGGGACCTCTCATCCTTTTCTTACTCACCTGCCTGTGACTCATGTGTTTCCTCTTCAGGACTTTCAGTGGGTTCTCCATAGCCCTTCCCATTGTCCCAGGAGAATGTCTGCCTTCCTGTACCGGGCAGTCAGGGCCTCAGTAATGCGGTTCCTTGCAGGGGAGAGGGGTGCACACCTACAGGGACTGCCTTTGGGGGCTCAGATGATGAAGTCTGGGAAGTGTTAGACTGCCTTGTTCACTGTAGCAGATTTTCTAGAAAAAGTGTAAGAGCTAGTGGTTGTAGAGAAAAAATACATAGATGCCGGAATGAGCTACTTAGTTGAGTGAATGGGTGGAGGGAATGGATTCACTCATCTAGAGTTTACTGGGCCCCTTGGGTGCTGAGTCCTCCAGGGGAGCTCGTGTCTTAGTGGGGTGAACGGTGTGGTGAGTGTGCCCCTGGGCCAAGAGCATGGAATGTGGGAGCCACAGAAAGAGAGTGACAAACACGTGTAGAGTGAGGATGTTTCAAAGCAGCTAGTTGGGAACCGGAGACCCTGAGGACAGAGAGGATGCGGGGGACACGTAGGCCATAGTGAGGAGCTTGCACAGTGGACACTGAGAATGGAGTGTAGGGCCGTGAGCTATTGGGGAGGGTGGAGCCCCAGGTTTGGGTGCAGGTGGCAGGACAGACCAGACCGGTCCAGGCATACCTTGGCTGGGATCAGGGTGAGGAGGGCCGCAGAGCCTGCACTAGGAAGTATGACCCCCATCTCACGATGGGGAGCCTTGAAGGATTTCATGTCAGATGGCGACAAGGTTTGATTTACCTTCAACAGTCGTCAAAGTGGAATGAACAGCTAGACCCCAAAGCCCCATGGAGTCTGTAATCAGAGGTGCCCTTGGGGTCTGAAACTGTAGACTGCAGGGCTGCTGCTTTGTAAATATCATAGACCTTGCCTAGAGCCCTGAATTAAGGATCGAAATCTAACAGGCTGCTGTTTGTAAGCTGCTGCTCTCTCTCCTCCCTCCACTGACCACCTGCCCTCTGGTTTCTGGCTCTGCCCCTCCCAGGTCCGAGGAGAGCTGCTGCGGGAGAGGGTGCAGCAGCTGGAGGCCCAGGAGGCTCGCTTCGCAGAGTCCCTCGTCTCCCTGCAGTTCCAGAAGGCAGCCAGGATGGCCAAGACGCTGTGGACATACACCGCCCTCCTGAGCATCCAGGACCTGCTGCTGGAGGAGCTGAGCGAGTCGGAGACCCTGACCAAGGCAGCCTGCGCTCAGATCCTGGAGTCCCACAGTCCCGTGAGTGCAGGCCTGGGGCTGAGGACGGGGTGTGCAGTCCTTCGTTGGCTCTTTCTGGTGCCCATCTCTGGTTCTCCACAGTCCAGCGGGCGGCCTCCTGTCCTGTCTATGCTGCAGGGTCAGGGTCATGGTGAGGGTTCAGTGAGGTAACTTACCCGGGAGCACGTGGTACCTCACAGCCCAAGGCGGATCTATTTCATTGCCTCTAAAAAGCAAACCCTTTAACATTTTTCACATCTCTGAGATGGGTGCATCTTCTAGTCAACAGCGGGAGTGTTTCTTTCATAATGCTGTGCAAAGCAGTCAAAGCACAGGCGGGATTTCTCCTGCCCCCATCCGCCTTGTGCTCACCGCCTGCCCTTCTGCATGTAGGAGCTCCAGGAGCTGGAGAGGAAGCTGGAGGACGAGCTGGCCCACCAGGAGGCGGCCCAGCTGCAGCGGGCCCTGGCCAGTCGGCAGCAGTGGGCAGGGGACGGGCCCAGCCTCCTGGATGAGTCCGAGGACACCGATTCTGAAAGGCAGGTGTCCGCTGTGCTGCGGCGAGCCCTGAGCAAGAGCCAGCAATTACTGGAGCACCACCAGCAGAGGTGAGACAGCCGACGGCACTGTGTGATGTCCATGCCCGGGGGCACCTGCCTGTCACGCTCAGTTCAAAAAGGAGGTGTCATCTCAGCGCTCGGCAGGAGCTGCTCACTGTGTAGCATTCTTCCACAACATCTTTCTAGACTTCATTTCTTTTTAATATCATTGAGGTTTTACTGAACATAATATGTTTAAACTTTTTGTTTTGAAATAATTATAGACCCTCAAGAGGCCACAAAAATAGTGCAGAGGTTGCAGGCGCCCCTCCCCCGGCTCCCCCAGGGGAGCATCTTGTGTATTCACAACACATAATCCAAGGGGGCACCGACCTTGACATGGGCAGAGGGCCCTGGACACAGGCCTTCCTCGGCCTTGCCAGTTACATCACATTTATATCCTGCTTTTGTAAAATTGTGACACAGACAGAGCCCCGATCTTTATTTGGTGTTCTTTGCTTTCCTTTTCAATTAACATTAGATGTTAGCCTTTGCCTGCAGCATAACAATTCTCAGAAAATACAATTTAAAAAAAAAAGCTCCCTATTTTCCGCCGGGAGGGTGATGCCGATGTGGAAAGCGTGGGTGCAGACGGTAGACACAGCGTGGTTCCGTTGTTTAAACACACGCACATTCGTTGGAAGGAAATGGACCACATTGCGATGGATGCGATTTCTGGGCAGTGAGGTTACAGGTGATTTTAATTGACCAGTTTACACTTTTCTGTGTAAACACGCCTGAGAGTGTAATTCTGTTCCACTGGAGTGATTGTATGAGAGGCTGAGTCCCTGTGATCGGAGGGAGATGCCCAGATCTGCTGGCTTGATTTAGAGCAGGACCTAGGCTGCTTCCTGCCCCATGTACTCTGTGCTTTGAGGAGACACGGCTGGTGGTCAGGCCTTTGGTGTGACTTGTACCTGCAGAGGGTCTGGGTTGTATTAACCAGGGAGAATGCAGAGCGGATAATCCGTCATGTCAGCTTGGGTGGGCTAAGGAATTGGTGGGGAGTCAGGATGCCTCATGGGGAGACCCTTGTGCATGAAAGGTGCCACCCGGCCTCTGGTCAGAGCCAGGAGCATCCTTGAGAGATGGTCTTGGGTCTGCTATAACCCGAGGGCACATGGTGGATGAGACCATGGAGCCTGGTCCTCTTGAGCATGGCCACGACAATACTGAGAATTGTCAAAGTAGGGTCACAGGTCACCCTGCAAAGCCACACTGAAGTCACCACACACTTGCTTCGAAGCTCCTCACTTTGAGGAGCCGTCCATCCTGATGGACGTTATTGCAAAGTAGTCTAGGCAAGAAGACGTAGCCTCTCTGGCCACCCCTCTCCATGGATTTAATAAAATACAATGTGGATTAGGTTGCAGTTCATTGTTATTAAATAACTAGACGGTCTCATAGGACCGCTTTATAACAAAATAACTCACATAGACTCTATTCCACTCTAGCTTGCGGGAGGAGCAGGAGAGCAGTGTCATGCTCGAAGACTTGCTGGAGACTCTGGAGGCGGACACCTTTGTGACCCTGTACAGCCAGGTGAGAACCCGGCAGCCCAGTCCCGGCTCCATTTCTTACCAGCACGTCCCTTTCTCAGAGTCCACCTTTCCTTACCCGTGGGTGGGATGAAAACACAGACCTGGGGAAGAGCTGAGCAGATATTTAAAGGAGAGGCCACCTACCCTGTGGCAGGACCCTGCAAAGTACTCCACACTCATTGTGTCACTGCCGGGCCGGTTCTGTCATCGCCCCCTCCTACAAAGCTGAAACTTGCCCGGGTTCACACTGAGGAGAAATAAGGACATTGCCCAGGGACACACAGTTCCACGTGGCGGGGCTGGGAGGCCGACCCGGGTTTTCGGGAGCACAGAGCCTCTTCTCTCTCATAACCGTTTATTAAGAAATAATTTTAGATTCTCAGGAAGTTGCCAAGGGAGCTCAGAGAGCTCCAGTGCCCTCTCATACTTCCCTCAGTTTCCCCAGTGGTTGCACCTTACAAAACCCAATACAACATCAAGGCCAGGGCATTGAGGGTGCTATAAAATCTGTCACTTCGTTTCATATAGACTCCTGTAACCAACACCACAATTAGAACATAGAACTATTCTATAACCAGTATTTTTCCTATTGCTCTTCGGAGAGAGAGGAGGGGAGGGGAGTGAAGGGGAGAGAGAGAGGGAGAGAGAAACATTGATGTGAGAGAGACACATCAACTGGTTGCCCCCCACATGCGCCCCAACCAGGGCAAGGAGCAAACCCGCAACCCAGGTACGTGCCCTTGACCAGGAGTCAAACCCTCGACCCTTTGGTGCTCAGGCCGATGCTCTAACCACTGCCAGGGCCATAGCGCATTTCTTTGATCGTCCACTGGTTTGGGGACTTTCTGTTGTTTCCAGAGCCTGTGCTGTCCCCACCCCGGGGCCACATCACCACTGGGAACCTGAGTAGGAGGAGACATTACTAAGTGTCGCTGCTGCAGGCCGGGTGTTAGTCACCGCGAGTGAGCTGGGTGTTGTCAGAAGGGGCGGATGATGGCTGTGGAAATGTAATGGGGAGCCAAGGCTGCTGACCAAGTAGGTTTTCTTTTGACAGCTCTGTGAATCTGGGAACATGGTTCTAGGACCGAGCTACGGAAATATTTCTTTCCCTGGGACCAGGCATCTTAGCCTGTGCCGTTCACCAGGGTTAGCGCGCCGTGGCCTGAGCTCCCTGCCTTCACCCCCAGGAGCTGAGGCTGGCCTCGTACCTGTCCAAGCTGACGATGGTGCCCGCGGGCACCCTGCGCCGCCTCCTGAGCGTGGCCCTGCCCACGGCCGCGCAGCCCGAGCTGCTGGCCCTGCTGGACTCGGTCAGCCAGAAGCAGCCGGACCCCGCAGCGGAGCCGGGCGGCGGGGAGCAGGCCGACCTGGGCCGGAGGGGGTGAGTCAGCGCCCGCATCCCTGGGAAACTGAGCAAGAGTCCAGGAGGGGAGCGGATGGCGGAGGGGCGGGGGACCCGCGCACACAGCCTTCCCTGCTCGGCCCCCAGGAGAGTCGCCAGGAGTCGGTTTCCAGTCCTGGTGGGTCCACTGCTTTGTTCACTTTCTCTCTTTCTGTGGTCAATTTATTTTTCAAGTAGAATCTTAAGAAGTATTCTGGTCAGAGAGCTGGGTGTGGGCGTGGCCGGGGCTGGGCAGGGGGTGGTTAGAGCGCAGCGTGTCGCGGCTCTTTCTCCAGTGCACAACCAGGTGGGACATGCAAGTGGCAAGTATTGGAGGTGACTGGAGCCGGAGCATACATGGTTACAGGGAAGCCTTTCTGCCTGAGGGGCCACCCATGAGGACCTTATTTGGGGGGCTGCCCCTTTGGCCAATTCAGTGTGGGGCTTGTAAGCAGCATGATCAGTCTGATGTGGGATGTGATGAGCTCTCAGGTGGCTGCAACCTGGAGTGTGGAGTGTGAACATGCCTTTTCGTTGCCCAGCTTCATGGCTCGTGTGTTACAGTCTCTGGGGGCAGGAGATACTACTCTTGTGTCCCAGATGCCTTGTCACATCATTTCAGAGCCTTGGGTTTCCAACAACAAACTGACTAAGCAAGAAAGGGCATCCGAGGGGCCTGTCGGAACCCCCAGCCCTGAGAGGGCAGGACCAGGAGAGCACGCAGGGCACCCCTCTGGGGTGCTGCCCTCTGAGTGCCAGCCTTCTGGGCCCAAGACTTAGACTCCTGGAAGAGAGAGCCTGGTCCAGCCTGGGAAGGACTATCCTCACCACCACTGGGCGGCGTGAACTGCCGAGGCGCAGTGTGAGCTGGACACAGACGGGACCCTAAGGTCCACTCTGTCCTTTATGGACTTGACCCAACCCAAGGTCCTTGAACGTCAGCTCACGGCATTGCTTCATGAATATCCCACACGCTCCCTTTGCTGGGACGCCAAGACCCAACTCATGTCCCCGCCTCTCAGCATCCTTCTCTGCCTGACGCATGTCACCTGTTTCCCATCTGTGACCTCTGGACCGGGGATCCCTTAAGGGCAGAGGTTGTGTCTGGACCAGGACAGAGAAAGCACTTGGTCACTGTGCCTCGAGTGAGAGAACAAACAGTGAAAACTCTGGATTCCCCTGTCAGGATGGAGCCTGCAGTGCCTTTTTTTTAAATGTTTTTATTGATTAAAGAGAGAAGAAGGGAGGAGAGATAGAAACATCAATGAGGAGAGAGACTCATTGATTGACTGCCTCCTGCACGCCCCTATTGGGGATCGAGCCGAAAACCCGGGCATGTGTCCTGACGGGGCATCAAACCAGGATCTCCTGGTTCATAGGTTGACCCTCAACCACTGAGCCACACAGGCTGGGCCTGTAGTGCCTTTTAGGATTGGGGCTCGCTGGGAGATTCTATTATTTCTGAGAATATAAGACGCCCCCTTCTCGCCTTCAGGAAACACCAGGGCTGGTGGCAAGCCTTAGAAAGCAAACTGCGCAGAGAGCTGATAAGCAGAGGATTGGAAAAGATGCTGTGGGCTCGCCAGAGGAAGGAGAGGTAATGGCGGGCACTGTCCAGGTGGGCTGGGGAGGAGGGCCGCCTGGGAGCTGGGACGGCAGGGCAGGGGAGGGCGGGGGAGGGGACGGAGAAGGGACCGGTCCTTCCTGAAGACCACGTGGGCCCGCTTCAGGAGCTGGGCATAAGCCTCTAGCTAGTGGGCGGATGTTCCCCTCTCCTTCATTAGCGTTAGAGTTTCTGTACTTCTTGTAACCAGTGCACACTCCTTAGTGGGACGTCATCAGAAGGAAAGTAATGCCTTACAGCGGTTCTCACTTCCTAGCTGATGAGGCCCATCCTGTTGCACTGAGCCTCCCGCCTTCCAGGAAGTGGGGCCGGCAACACTGGCGCTCGGGGAGGTCAGACGAAGAGGCCCGGGTCTGCGGCTCCAAACAGGGGCCCTAGGACTTGGGCATCTAACTAAGCCCTTTATGCCCCTCAACGCCCTGGCCAGTGCTTTCTTCTCTGAATGTCTTTCTTCTTTAAGCGTGGTGAGCAGAGGAAAGCAGGGGCAGGGTGGTTGTAGATGCTACAAGTGGTTGGCCGGGTGTCTCCGGGGATACCCATCGGAGAAAGAGGAGCATGGATTCGTGACGGGTGAAAACGTGGTGTCCAGTGTGTGTCCTGGGAACAGTGGGAGTCCCAGGGAAGTGTCTAACCTGAGACCTGCCACTCCCCTAATTTCTCAGAGCCAAGGTGAGGGTGCTGAGACCATGCTTCCTGAATGGTCCACGAGAAACATCTTGGAGACGTGGATAATGGGCTGCTTAGCAGAATTTAGTCCCAAAGAAATTAGGTCAGGATACTGAGCCCAAACCTAGGAAAGGAGATTAGAGCTGTTGTAAATGTGAAGTGCTCCACTGAGGAACACAAGTCAGTTGCTCGGGCGGAGGATGGGGGAGCGAAGCAGTTCCTGGGCCGCGCTCCCAAAGCAGACCTCGGACACATTCTGCTTAACTTCCATTGCTTTGTAATCAGGTTTTGTCAGCCTGCTTTTAGTGTGAGGATCGCAGGCAGGGGTGTCCTGGGAGAGGGACGGGAGCTCTGATGTGTAGCATGTGCCAATTTCTGTGGTGTAAATACTCCCATTGTGGCTGATTTCAAGCAAACGACGGGATGACAACAGGCTCGCCAGTCTCCTGAAAATGTAACAGTTGTGAGTCGGTAAGATTTGTCTGCCGCATGGCACTGCCACAGGCTTCGGCTAATTCCAGGGGCAGTCAGGTGACCAGCAAGAAAACCCTTCTTTAAAATGGTACTTGATGGGGGATCTAGGGACCAAAAGGGGATTCCTAGGGAGCTCTTATCAGGACACTCATGTGATAACCTGTTCTTTCTCCAGCATATTGAAGAAGACGTGTCCCCCTCTGAGAGAGAGGATAGCATTCCCCAGGAAAGGGAGCTGGCCACACCTGTCCCTGGAGTCCAGTGGCGAGCTGGTGCCTGTGCCCATCGTAGGGGCCGAAGCCATCGATTTGTTAAACACAGGCGAGAAGCTCTTTATATTCAGAAACCCAGGGGAGCCGGCGACCTGGCTGCACGCTCCTCCCAGGAAGAAGAAGAATTTTCTGAACGCCAAGAAGGCCGCCCGGGCCCTGGGCACGGACTAGCCAAAAGGAGAGCGCCAGGAGCCTGAAGACCGGAGGACTCGTGTTCTCCCACCCACCACGTGTGTTTGTAATGTATAGTCTGCAAATAGAAATCGCGCGTGGAAGACACAGACACCCCAACAAGCCCCCTCCCCAACTCTCGCAGACCCAGTTTTCTGTGTTCTCATGGGTTTCCAGATGGCCCACTCTCTCTGGCATTACAGGGGATGTGATGAGCCACGGGCCCAGCCGTGAGCGCTCAGTCCCGCCGCACCGAGGGCCTGCGGGACCCTGACGCCGATTCCCATCCCACTGTGTCTGGCTGCATTAAGGGCTGGGTGTCGAAGGCAAGGTTCTCTTTTCTTACATTTTGTGTTTGTCCCATATTCTGCTTTTACCAAGGGAATTTTTAAAAACGTATTTTACACAAAGCTCTTGTTGGTGGAACTCATTTTTGCTGTATGTGGGACCATCCACTTCACTGTTTCTTGCGTTTTGGCCACATGTTGCTGCGTTCAGCAGAGGTTTGCCCTCTGTCATTCCAGTGGCCAGGAAATGTCTCCAACTCAAATCAGAGTTATTGTCCTCTCTTTACAAATCAGGGAATTCAGTGGCTTGAGAAGGTGAGTGGGTGTGTGCAGGGTCGCAAAGCTAGGAAGCAGCAGAATCAGGACCCACTCTCTGCGGCCCACAATTCTTGTCCTTTCTCCCAGCCTCAAGCCGTGGACACCCAACAGGCCTCGCTCAGCCAGCAAATGCACACGGGTCCTTGAGTTTCACATGGGTGCAAGCCTTTCTATCCTCACAGCAGTGATGGAGGCCCCTGATGGCTCCCTGGGGCGGACCAGATCATGGGGTGAGCTTTTCCGAGAGCGAGGCGAAGGTGGTTGCCTCGGGTCTTTCCCGCAGGTAGGAAATGAGTGGGAAGGAATCCCGTCCCCAGCAAAGGGATGAAGAGGGCTCCCAAGGAAGCACCTGTCACATGCAAGTTGTTGCTAGACCCTCCCAGCCACGTTGCAATCCTCGCTGACCCCCGGCAGGGAGGGTAGCCCTGCTCTGCTGCACAGCCGGGGAGGCTGGGCTCAGAGGGTAAGTAACTCGCCTGCGATCACACCACCCGTAAGGGGGGATTTCTGGTTTTGAACCCGGGTCTCCCAACTTCCAAATCTACCACGAGACGTCCCGTTTCATTCTGCAATGTGAAGGCCAGGTCTTTACAGTTCTCGTCGGTGTGCGTGCGGCTCGGTGGATGGCGACCTTGGCTGGGGTGTACCTCTTTCGGGCCCCCCCTGAGCTGTCACTGAGGACGTAACTGTGTGTGCATCAGCTGTCACTATTACCACAGAGGCCTGTGCAGCTGTAAGCGTGGATCACGCGTTCATTCAGGCGCCTGTTGATGGGCCTGGGAGGACTCGTTCCCGGTTTGGGCTGGTAAGAATGAAGCTGCTGTGAACACTCGCGGGGACAGTGCCTTCATCTGAGTGCACGGCCAGGTCATAGGATGAGTGTAGGTTAATTTTATAAGAATCTGTCAGGCTCTTCTCCGAAGTGCTTGTACCAGTTTACTCTCCCACCCTGTGTGTGAATGCCGGTTCCTTCACCTCTTCACCTGAATGAGTACACTCTGTTAAAAAAAAGTTTTTTCTATTGATTTTTAGAGAGAGGAAGAGAGAGAGAAACATCGATGTGAGAGTGGGACATGGATCGGCTGCCTCCTGCACGCCCCCTACCAGGGATCAGGCTCACAACCTTTTCTTCTTTGGTGTAGGAACGGCTCTCCAGCCAGCCCAGGGAGCCACCTGGCCAGGGCTTGTGGATTTTTATAAATATTAAATCCATTTTGTGTTCTTGGCATAAACCCAATTTGGTCATGATATACTATCCTTTTAAAATCTATTCATTTCCATTTGCTAAAATTTTGTTAACCTTTGCACCTAAGTTCATGAGGAGTATTGGTCTGTAGGTGTCTCTTCTTGTACATGTCTTTCCAGTTTTGGAATCGAGGTGTTGCCAGCCTCGTAAAGTGAGTTGGAAAGTATATTGTTGCTCCACTTTTCTGGAAGAGTATGGGGAGAGTTGGAATTATTTTTTCCTTAAATATTTGGTTAAGTTCACCAGTGAACTTTGGTGCCTGGATTTCTCATTATTGGAAGGTTTTTAACTAAAAATTCCATTTCTTTGAAGATACAGAATGTTTCTAGTTATCTGTTTCATTTTGAAAACTCTTTGATAGTTTCAGTCTTTCAAGAAGTTTTCCCATTTTATCTGAGTTGCCTAATTGATCGGCATAAGCTGTTCCTAGCGCTTCCCTAGTCTCCTTTTAGTGCCTGTGGGATCTGTGGTGATTCCGCTGCTCTCATTCCTGATGGCGATAATCTGTCTTCTTTGATTTATTTTTTTTACTGATCAGCCTGGTTGGAGGCTTAAACTTTTTTTATCTTTTCGGAGAACCAGCTTTTAGTTTCGTTGGCTTTCTCCACTGTTTTTTCTTCTATTGATCTCTGCTTTTATCTTCGTTATTTCCTTTAGTCTACATACTGCAGGTTTAATTTCCTCCCTTTCCCTCTGGTTTCTTTTCTAGCATAGGCATTTGGTGCTCTAAAGGGCCCTGGAGGAAATGTGTTAGTGACAGCCGGCAGCCGGTGTCAGCCCCGGCTCAGTCTGGTGGGTCACTTCCCTTCCTGCGTCATAGGCTCTGTTCTGTACACACCTGGCATTTCTTAACTGAATGCCAATTAGCTTGTTAGGTGCTGGATAGATTTGTGTTTCTTATAAATAGCCCTGAGCTTTGTTCTGGGGCACAGTTAAGCACTTGGAGACATTTTAACCCTTTGGAGTCTGGTTTCTTGAGGTTTGTTTGCTGGGACTAGGGCAGTGTTTCATCTGTGACCCATTACCCCCCACTACTGAGACATGATCCTTCCGAGCACAGTAAAACCTCAACATGACGGACTAGTTCTGGAGAGGGGGTGTCCGTGAAAGCCAAAAGTCCGTTATATGATAAAGTAGGTTTTCCAAAGGGGTATGTTAAAAAATTGAGAAATTAGTTCATTTACCTTTTTGACTTACGTAGACACGTTTGTGTAATTAAAATTAAGTTATGCATGAAGTTTAATTTCACAGAAAAGTTCTCCGTATGTATTACAGTAATTTTAAATTTATGCTGAATAGGTCTAGTGAGTTCGTGCATTCCCCAGTCACTGAGAGTAAACAAACGCACACTGCTGGAGCGGGGCTTAGCGCACGTGGGAACCCGGGCCGGCCGGGGTGATAACTGCCGCACAGTCACACCCACCACAGCGCAACAGGACCAGTCCCCACGCAGTGCAGTCACATGCTAATCACTCGCTGAACATTGTTCAGGAGCAGTGACTCTTGGATTTAAATATGTAGGCGATAGCTGTAGATACGTAATATTATGTTGGTGAAATTCCTACAGTGTTTTTTCCAACATATGGCCTATTTGCTAAAATTTGTTAAAAATAACAGTGAGCCCGGCCAGGCGTGGCTCAGCGGTTGAGCATCGACCTAAGATCCAGGCGATCGGGGTTCGATTCCCGGTCAGGGCACAGGCCCGGGTTGCGGGCTCGATCAGTGACTCATCATTGATGTTTCTCTCCCTCTCCTTTCCTCTCTCTGAAATCAATAAAGATATATTAAAAAAAAAAAAAAAAGCATTTTATGCAACCACAACAGAATGCACATTCTTCTAAAAAAAATAAAATAAAAATAACAGTGAACTAATAACAAAACAAAAAAATAACCCATTAGTTGAATTATAAGCAAGCCTTGGTTAAAAGCATTTTTAAATTAACGAGGTGTTCCTTTTCACATATGACATATGGGCCGTGAGTTTTGTCCATTAAATCGAGGTCCACAAAATCGAGGGTTTGCTGCGCTCTGCAGAAGGACCCCGACCTACAAGGGGTTCCGGTCTGGCCGGTGGGCAGCAGCACCCCAGCCCCGCGTGGCCTCCGGCGCTGGTTTTCTCGCACGTGTGTGCTGACCGCACTCCCCTGAATAGTGGGGGTGCCCTCCGCAGGTCTCTGCAGTTCTTGCCCCCTGTTGTCCTGTCCTCTTTGATACTCTGCCTGACAACCTCTGGCCACCTGCACCTCTAGACTCTCCCCTCCATCTCTTAAACTCAGGGACCCCGGGCTCCCCCTGGGTTCCCTTCCCTGCAGCAGGGCCTTGGATGACTCTCCAGGCAGAAAGTGCGGCGATTGTGGGGTTCACCTCCTTTGTTTCCATCTCTCAGGGTCAACGTCCTTCACTGTCTGATGTCCAGTGTCTTCAAAACGATTGTTTTGTACATTTTGTCTGTTTTTTTAAGTTATCCAAGTGAGAGGGTAAATCTGGTCCTTGTTACTACATCTTGATTATAAGCTTTAAGCTAAAGTAGTTTTAATGTACCTTTCCCATGTTAGCGCGGTTATGCACCTTTTCATAGTTAACATTCTTTGTCTTTTTCTGTGAATTCCTTCTTCACTTCTGGGCTCATTTTTCTTTCTCTAGGGTTTTTCTTTCTCCTATGATTTTGGGACACTCTATGGAGATTTGTATATTAGGGATAACAACTCCTGGTCAATATTGTGTTTTAAATTCCAAATATTTTCCAAGAGTAATATTTGTCACTTTAATTTTTATGTTGTCATGCAAATGTTTTTAATTTTTATATACAAATATTTTTCCTTACTGTTTCTAAATTATTAAATGTATTTCTTCAAAAAACAAACATGCCCTGGCCAGTGTAGGTCGGTGGTTAGAACGTCAGCCGGTACACTGGAGGATTCTGGGTCTGATTCTGGTCAAGGGCACGTAACCTGGGTTGCAGGTTTGATCCCCACTGTCCCCTCCAGTCAGGGCACGTGCAGAAGGCAACCAATCTGTGTGTCTCTCTCACATCGATGTTTCTCTCTCTCTCTCTCCTTCTCCCTTCCACTCCCTCTAAAAAGCAATGGAAAAAAATATCCTCGCTCCTCTGGTGAGAATTAACAAACAAACAAACATGAATAAGCACATCAGGTGGAAATCAAGCAAAACAGATTCCTCTCGCATCCCCTGGCGAGAGGCTCTGACACCCTGATATGACAGCTAGACTCCGTACCCAGGTCTTTGTAGAGAACAGTGTCTTTGAAATACATTTGCATGAATAAGTGCACGTGTCTATGTTAGAAATCCGCTGCTGAGGCTGAAGAAGATAAACTGCGTGTTGAATTCGGTAGCTCTTCCTCTCAAAATCCTGGTCACGGTGACGTGGACCCTGCGAGTAAATTCCACGCCCCGGAGCCTGAGCAGAAAGACACATTTGGTCCCAACCGAGCAGCGTGGCCACCGACCGAGCGCCCGCCGTGCCCCTGGGGCAGGGAAGCCAGCAGGTGCCCAGGGGCGGCGGACAGACAGCGTTCTGTCTGTCCTGCCAGGCTCTGGAAGGCCCCTGGCAGATCTGGGAGATTCCCCCCCTTGTGACACCTGCCTCCCTTTCCCAGCTTCCCTTGCGTCGGGGCAGGCATGTGACTCAGGCTCCACCAATCAGATGCACCTGCAGGAAACCTCGATTTGGAAGAGAAGCGATTGGCTGAGGCGAGCACGCAGGGAAACCCACCCCCTGGCGAGGGACAGCAGGGCCACCTCACAGAGGGGCGGGCGGGCCAGCCTCAGGCAGCCTGGGCTAGGATGTCAGCTCAGGGGTCCTGGCAAGGGGAGAACGCCACCCGAGTGACCAGCAGGGTTCTCTGGACATTGTCCCTGGATATTGTAGCCACCAAACCTCATCCTCAGGCCCTTTGGGGGTGGAAGGTTCCCCCCCCCAAACATCTTGGAATTGGTGCTGGAAAACCTTCAGCTATTGCCTGTTACTTAAGGCCTGTCAGTAGACACGTTTGAAACTTGCAGCTTTGTCACAGCTGACCAAAAAAAAGGGAGATAAATAAGAAAAAATGCTGCTTGTTTTTTCCTTAGACAATAGAGATGAGAGAAAGTAAAGCCATGTGTATGGCCACCAGCCGTCCCTTTGTTCACCGAAATAGGCATCAAGCATTTTCTATGCACCAGATGCTGTGCTAAGAGATAGATCATTGTGAGACGCAGACAGAAACCCGCCAGGCCATCAAACGCTTCCACCAGCGGGAATCGGAAAAACAAAAGCCTCCATCCCTCAGCCAGTCCGCCTGGAAAATAATCCCCCAGGCTGCCTGGGGTGAGGCGTTCGAAGTTACCTAAAAGGAAGCCCAAAGGTGTTAATTTGATAATTTAGCAGGAGGTTATTTTCCACCCCTACCCCTGTCCCCACCCCCAACAAAATCACAGGAGATTTGTTGGCGCTGACTGACCACACTCCATGGAAGAAAAATCCTCAGAAGTGAACGTTAACACTTCAGTTCCCATTGCTGTGTTAGGTTCTCTTGGGAAAGGCTCGAAACGTGGATGGTCAGTGCAGGACCCCAGCCTCTCACCTTTCTGTGGTGCCTCACAGCTTTCAAAGCATATCCATCCATCCATCCATCCACCCATCCATCCACCCATCCACCCATCCATCCAACCATCCATCCATCCACCCACCCACCCACCCACCCACCCATCCATCCATCCATCCACCCATCCATCCATCCATCCATCCATCCACCCACCCACCCACCCACCCACCCATCCATCCACCCACCCATCCATCCATCCATCCATCCAACCGATAGCTAACGAATATCTGCCGTATGCCAGGTACCGTTCTAGAATCAGTGAACACTTCGTGCAAATTCCTGCCCTCCGTGGAGATAACACTCATGTCACACTCGCACAGCACGGTGCACAGGTGCGTTAAATAAGTATGATTTTCTATATAGAGAATTACAGTTCATGTCATGGGGCCTGCATGCTCTGCCTCCACAGAACAACCAGATAGATCTTTAAACAGTGCAAGTCACTTCTTGCTTAAAATCCTCCATGGCTCCTCTACTCTAAGAATAAAATCCAGATTCCCTCCCGTGGCCTGCAAGGCCTTGAAGGGTCTGGCTTCTCTCTGACCCCCTCTTCCGCCTCGATCTCCCCTGCTCCCCCTAATCCAGCCACCTTTGTTCTCTCTCTGCCCGTCCCCCGTGCCAAGCTTGGTCCTGCCTCAGGACCTTGGCACATCTGTTCCTGCATGTATTTCCTCCCCACCATTCGGGTTTCAGCTCACATATTACCTGCTCAGAGAGGCCTCACGCCCAGCGGTCTTCCCCCAGCACCTGGTTTATCTTTCCCATGGCTCTCTCCGTCACTGGCGATGGAAACGGACTCGGCGGATATAAGGGGTGGAGGAGGGGCATGTAGGCTTCCCGGTCGGACACACTGGCCTTCTCTTCTATCCCTACCAGCCGCCTGGCGTGAGACAAGCTTCTTCATCTCTGGTCCTAGGAAGATGTAAGTCATGGCCTTAAACTTCTGCTCAAGGCCTCTAAGGGTTTCCCGGTGCGGACAGAGGAAAAGCCAGGCTCCTTTCCCTGCCCTGGAAAACCAAACTCACTGTCCCATCACCTGCCTGCGTCTCCTTCCCCTCTCACTCTGCTCCAGCCACTCTGGCCCTGAGCAGCCAGACACGCTGCTGCCTCAGGCCCTTTGCACCTGCCGATGCTCTCTCTGCAATGCTCTTCTTGCCACACCGGCACGGCTTGCTTCCTCATTTCTTTTAAGCCTTCAAATGCTACCATCTCCGTGAGACTTCCCCTGGTTGAAAATTGCAGCCCCTCCCCTTCCTCTGCACCTGTCGCCTTCCCTCACCTCCTGCTTTATTTTCTCCATAGCGCCCACCAACTGGGAGCACGTTGCCTCGTTTACCTATTTGCTCGTTGGTTGTCTCTCTCTCCCTACCAGTGACAGCTCCATGAGCAAGGACTCGCGTCTCGTTTGCCACTGGCGTATCCTAGCTCCTGGGATAGGGGCTCGCGACAGGCAGGCCTGCCGAGCGAATGAGTGAGCCAGGCCCAGCCTCCCTTTTCCTCATCTGTGCAGTGGGCGGTTCGAGCCCCTTCCTGATCAGGGTTGTGAGGCTCCCCAGGTGGCATTAGGAACCCAAGGCTCAGTCACACATTAAGGGCAGCAACAGCAGCCCCCCCCCCACACACACCCCCGTCCTAGAGCATTACAGCCTGTATGCTGACACGCCCCGTCTCACCAACCCTCACGGGACTTGCCTGGAGAGCTGGGATGGACAGAGACGGCAGAGGGAACTTGGCCTCTAAGAGATTTGACATCCGTACAAAAGAGCTCAGGTTTTGAGGCAGATGGCCCTGGGTTCTAATCCAGAGTCTTTTATTACCTGAACAACCTCAAGCAAGCTCTGTAACCTTGAATTTCTATTTTTAATCTCTAAATTGGAAAAAAAAATCATACGCATCCTCGATTTGTTGTGCCGGCAAAGCGAGGCGATGTGTGAAGTATGATGCATGCTCCCAGAGGGGTCCCTGGCTGGGAAGGCACCTCGTCAAATCGGGCTCCAGGAGAAACTAGTGCCCGGCCGGGGGGGGGATGGCACCGTCCTGCCCAGCCGTCTCCTCTCTGGGTGGCTTCATCCTGCATCCGGCCGGTTTCTCTCAGCTGGAAGCTGTCAGGAAAGCTCCGATGCTGGGAAAAGGCAGTTTTTGGCCCCTAAGCTCGGCACCTTGAGCTTTTTCGCCGATGCTCAGTTCAGTTTTCTCAGGAAAAAAGAAACTTCATAAACAAAAACATACGGAGAAAACCCTGCTTCTTAAAGGCAGTCTCAGGAGGTGGAGGGAATTGGACTCTGTTCCCTGGCAGCCTAGTTTGTGTTTGGGGATCTGAGTGTTTGTTCCCAAGAGACTTGGCACAAAGGCGAGGACCCTTAGAGGACCCCTGGGGGTGGGCTAGCCCCCCGCCCTCAAACGTGACGGTGCCTTTGAGACGCGGGGCAGGAGTGGGGATGCACCTATTTGGAGGGCTCCTGAAGCACCCCCAACTTCGACCAGCATCAGAATCCATCTGCTGTCCCTCCTCAGTCCTGGGGCGCGGCACTCACCCACCAGTGACATTCTTAGAGCCGGGGGCTGTTGGGACTGGAAGGTGAGGGCGGGAGGGGACAGACATGGGAAGGGCCTGTGCCCGCTCACTTGAGGCCAAGGAGGGTGAGCCAGGGGCAAAAGGAGCCCTACTGGGCAGGTGACGGCAACCGAGCTGTGGGAAGGGTCCAGAAGCTGCGTGAGCAGCAGGGGAGGAGACCACACCTGGCTCGGGTTAGTGCTGCGGGGCCCCCCAGGGGTGTCCTGGGAGAGGGGGCTGGCCCCTGAGAAAGACCCGTCTCAATGGGCAGGGGCAGGAGTCGCCAGGCACCCCGCGTAGAGGAGACGGGGCGACGGCCGCGCCCCAAGGCAAACCCTGGTCCCTCCGCACCCCCGTGGGGGCCGCGTCAAGTCTGACCCACAGTTTGAGGGAATTTGGGGAGTATTTTTCTTAGGTGGAGAATTTGGGGTATTTTCCCCTGGTGTACAGACTGCACCTTGGTAAGTAAAAACTAATAACGAAGATGATGATGGATTAATAGTAACAATAACGTAACGGTAATAATAATCCGTGATCAAGTCGGGCAGGGCCTTGAAATTCCAAGCGTGGGTTTATTTCCTGGACAAAGAAAACACATCACTGAGCGGGTACCTCCCCCCCATCTCTGTTTCTCATTAAACTTGGGGTCCTAACTCCCAGAGGACGTTGCCCAGCCCCCCAGCCCTGCGTAAGAACAAAGGTGGGCGCAGGGGGGCGTGTCCGAGAGAGAGTTTATTCTGCACAGGAGCAGCGCGGACTTGAACGGAGCCGGGCCCGCGCCTCTGGCTCCTCCAGCTCCCGCCCCAGGCTCATGAGTCCGCCCCCCGAGAAACGCTGAACGCTGCGGGGTCACAGCGCAGAGGGAAGCACCGGCCACTCCCTGGAGGGGGCAGGACAGTGCCAGTGCCGACGGGGGCAGGGAATGAAAAGTGGGCGGGCCCGGTAGGCTTCCCTGGGCACCACCGTCCAGATGTCGCCCTGGCTCCAAGGGGGAAGACAGTGGCCTTCTAGAGAAATAAAGACATAGAGCCACACCACACGTGAGCACGTCCCTTAGGGAACCCACGCGATGACACCGGCAGCTCCGGGGACTGATTCACGATGTGCTGAGTGGAACTGGAAGCCGGATGGAAAAGTAGAAACAACCGAACACTGAGCGGGCCGGACAGATAGAGGTGACAGGGTCCCACACACCAGGCTTGTTCTACAGAAAACCAGCCAGTGAGGGACGCAGGACAGTTTCTCCAGACGACGACGACCCTGGTGACCACGGTGGCAGCGAGCGGTGTGTGCCCGATGCTCACACGCAGGACCCGATTTAACCCCGTCATGACCTGCGTGGTGGCTGTTTCTCCCGTTTTAAAACGGGGGAACAGACGCTCAGGCGACAACGCGTTTGCCCGAGGAGTTCCCGTCAGCACGGGCAGGGCGGCCGCGGGCACAGGCCGGTGCCAGTCCGAGCTCACTGCTGGCGCTGCAGGCTCTCCAGGCCGAGGCGGGCGCGCCCGAGCAGCCGTGGGCAGTGTGGCCTGCCTGGACCCACTGTCCCCGAGAGCACACGGTCTGTGGTGACCCGGTCCTCGTGTATCAACACGGGGCCGCGCATCAACGGCAGCCAGGGACCCTCTTCAAGACGATCCTGATGAGATGACTTCCCAGGGAACCCTGGAGGGGGCGGGAGTCAGAGTTCTGCTGCCGGCTTGCTTTTGGGGACTCTGAGGACACTCTAGAGGGGTGACGGGTGGTCAGGGACTTGACCTCGTGAATGGGGACCTACACCGGGGTGGGGACCTGCTGAAATTAAAACGGGGTGAGGCAGTCTTCTGTGGATGAGGGAGGTGCGTCCACAGCCCGGAGACCTCGGGGACCGGGCTGGTCTGCAGGCCCTGCCCCCTCAGAGGGTCGGAGGGACTGGCTGGGTGGGAAGGACACCCCAGGCTTGGCGTCCCGGTTGCAGACCGGTGCTTCCACAGAAGGGCAAACACATCAATGTTTATTTTCCTTTGAGCTACATTTTTGAAAGTACCGTCTAAGCAGCGAGGATGGACCGGATCACAAAGTCGTGACGGTCTAATTGCGTGGGGGGATGGGAGTCACGCCCAGCATCCCGGTTAGATTGGACACATGTACACAATTTTTTAAATGTCAGATGTCAGGTGTGTCTGCTACCCAGCTGGAGTCTCCCAATAGCCGTGTGATTAGAGGTGGGTGGAGAGCTGGACCCCTTTGGCAGATGCAGAAAACTGAGGCACAGGAAGGGCAAGGCCTGTCCAAGGTCACACAGGGATCATTCCGGCAGCTGGGACCAGAACCCAGGCTCCCCAGCTCCAAGCCCAGGGCTCTGTCTGCATCCGACGCTGCCAGGGGTGAGACAGGGGTGCCGTGGCACAGAGGGTCTTTTGGTGGGCAGGGCAGAGAGGGGTGCAGCCCTGCTGGGCAGCCACCGGTGGTGGCTTAGCTGCTGCAGCTGCGGGAGCAGGCGTGGCCCAGAACGTTGTTGTTGTGCCCGTCCTGGAGCTTGTCCGGGGCCTGGCTCCCCGCGGGGCCCTCGGGGTCCAGGAGCTGGCAGCCCTGGCCCTGCTGCCTTGGCAGCCTGCAAACAAGCACAGCACAGGCCGATTTAGGGACACGGGGACCGGGCGGAGGGACACACCTGGGCGAGCAGAGTGACAGAGGAGCCTTCGGCCCACACCATCCGCTGGCCCAGGGAAGCTTGACGCTTTGGAGCCAGGTGGGCCTGCGGTGAAAGCCCGGCTCGGGCGCACTCAGGTGAGTTAAGTGTACACACAGAGCCTCAGTTTCTCCACCTAAAGGGGGATCAGAGCCTTCTCTCAGCAGGGGGCTCAAGGGCCAGAGAGACCGTGTGTGAATATCCAGCTTGGGGCTGGAAATAACACCAATGTGGTTCTGCGTCGTCTGAAAAACACGGGGTTTGGGCTGCATGTGCTTCTGACATTAGGATGTTCCATCAGAGCGCAGACCTACGGCCTGATTTAAATGAAATCTGTGTCCCTGTCACGTGCAGGGCACTGTGGATGGCCCCAGGTGAATACAGCGCCGTCCATGGCCTTGGACGGATCACAGCTGTGTGTGTGTGTGTGTGTGTGTGTGCACGACGCGGGTAGGGTGGCGATGCCTAGCGTTAGCGACAGCACCGGTATTTGAGCGAGTCCTCAGGCAATACCAGCAGCAACGCCGTGTTTTGTGACAGTGAGCCTGGGGGCTGCTGCCTCCTGCCTGTGTCCCCCTGCAGGAGGAGGGCCAGGCGCAGTCCCTCCCCCCGGGGCTGGCAGCTCCCAGGCAGAGCGGCCGGGAAGGTGGTCAGGGCACAATGCCCTCCTAGCGGTGGGGGCGCCTGGACCCGGAGGGCAGGGCTGAAGCCCAGGTGAGAGGCGGGTGGGGGGGGCGGAGGGGAGGAGGGAGGAGGTGCTCGAACCCCTAGACAAGGCCGTGGGCGCCTAAGAATCTTCTCTCCAGCCCTCCCCTCCCCTCCATCCTGAGACTCGGGCACCTCCAGAGAGGAAGTCATGTCAAAACCAGGGAAATACTAAAATGCCAACGAAACCTATGAAAGCGAGAGGGAAATACTTCCAAAGTAGGACACCGCTGTCGGCTCACAACTGTGACACGGTGCAATTCTCTGGGGCTCTCGTAAGATAAAAATGAATCCCTCTAAGGTTTTCTTTCAAATGCCCCAAAGCTGGGATTTTGTGTTTAAAAATAGCGCACATGCCCAAGTGTGGTTATATTGAGCACAGCGTTGCTATCTCTAGACTCCTGTCCTCCCGTTTTAACACAAAATATAACTGAGCAAAGCTGCTCAAGAAGAGTGGAGCACAGTGATCGGGAACCCCGCAGAGGGAGGGGGGATTCTGAAATCTCATGTGGATCAGGGAAGGCTTCCTGCAGGAGGCAGCACTAGAGCTGGACTGTAGTGGTTGGTATGGGACGGGGGGAGCCGCAGGGAGGAGTGGAAGGAGGACTGACGTGAAGGGAAACCCGGGGGTAAGGCAGCGTCTACCAGTCCTCGCTGGGCCCCCTTGGGGAGGAGCACTAGCTGTTTCAAGTCTCCCCTCTGTGGGGCGTCGCATGCAGAATTCGGTGGGGTGGCCGTGAGCACTGAAGGCCTGGAGCAGTGCCTAAATGAGCTGTGGGTCACGCCCCTGCACCTTACCGCCAGGCTCAGCGGGAGCCTCGGGGGCAGAATAAGAAGGGAGGACCCTGGCCCTGGCACCCACCCACCCCCCCACCTGCAGCCTACAGAGTCGGGGTTCTAATCTGGTTCCGGAGGCTCCAAAGACTGCGCTCTGCCTGCTCCATCAGCTCTCCCTCCCCCCCCGCCATTCACCACCCATCACCCCCCCCACCCACACATGCATCTTCCCACCCACCGCTTCTGTCCACCTACCCATCTCTCCATCCATTTACTTACCCATCTGCCCGCTCATTCCCCCCTTCCACCCATCCACCCACCCATCCACTCCCATGTCGGCCCACCTGTTCTATCCCCCCCGCGGCTCCACCTGCCCACCCTGACTCACCTGCCTGGCCACCCCTCACCCACAGACCCACTTCCCGTACACACACCCAGCCATCTAACCCCCCCCCCCATGGATCCACCCACCCCTCATCCATCAGGTTATCCACCTACTCACCCGGCTACTCACCCATTTCATCTGTTCACTACCTGCCCACCCACAGATCCGCCCTACGCCCTCTTTTTACCTGTCCACCCACGTATCCATCTCCTACCCATCCAATCACCCACCCAGTTCTGTACGTCCGTCCATCTACCCTCAACCGCACCTGTCCATCCCACCTCCTTTCCTATCTATTCACCTGTCCGCCCTCCATACACCCACATGTCCACAGTCACCTGTCCATCTATCCCATTCATTCACCACCCACCCGTATCCTGACATATCCACCCAGCCACCACCCTGTCCATCTGCTCATCCATTCCTTCACCCATCCATCCGTCCATCTTATCTCACTATCTACCCATCCATGAATCCCCCCATATCCCTGCTTACCCAGCCACCCACCCAGCCACCCATCTGTGCATCTGCCCACCACCTTTTTGCCCATCCATTCATCTGCCTACTCTCACATTTCCATTCATTACTGCTACCCACCCATCTGATCGGTGCCCACCCACCCTCCACCCATCTACCCATCCATCCCCCCCATGCTTCCACTCATCCTTTCCACCAGCACCATCTGTGTGCCAGGCTCTGTGTGCCAGGCACTGTGGGCCATTAAGGGCCCGGGTTAGAGCCAGGCTGTTTCCATCCCTGGGCTGCCACTTACTAGCCATGTGACTTGGGGAAGCTGGACTTCAACCCAGGGGCTGCCTATTGCCAACACCCCTGCTCTTTCCCCTGAATCCTATGCCATTTGGTCTGGAGCTAGAGAAAGGAGAGCATGGGATGACTTCTCCACGCTCTGAAGGAATTAACATTGCTCACATAGGAATCCACAAACCGAGACAGAGACATGACACCATCATGGTGGCCCAAGGACTCACCTATGTGGCAAGAAATGTGGGTGGGCCCAGGCCTGGCCCTTTGCTTCCTTCGCTGAGCGGCCCCTGTGAGGGCAACTCTTCGGCCAGCTCAGACCCCAGCCGAGCCCCTCCCAACTCAGCGTCGTCCCATCTCCTGCCAGCCCGAGAAGCTGGGGTCCAGCACAGCCCACACCCATTAAATAATCATAGTAACCGTTTTTACTACGCCAGGCACTATAGCAACAACCTCATTTAATCTGGTAACAACCACAGGGCAAGGCCGTGAGCTCCACTTGCCAAGGCCGGAAACGAGGCCAGAAAGGTAGGCACCTTGCTCAGGTCACCAGCAGTGGCCGCAGCGGCAGTGCCAGGACTCGGCCCCAGGCAGTTTCCCTCCAGGCCTCAGGCCCTTCACCACCTGCCATCCTGCCTGTCGGTGCCACCTCCCTGGGCCGGCTCCGCCTGCTTCCCCGTTTCCCACAGAGACGCTAAGGCCCAGAAAGGGGAGCGAGCGCCTTGCTCAGCCTCGCGGGGTCAGCGGCTGCTCCCCCCCAGGGTCACGGCTGGCTTCCCGGAGCCCCGTGGTTTGCAGGGGCTCTGCCCGGGGGGCCGGTGACTTACTTCTCTCTGTTGAATATGATGAATTCCTTCCGCACGGTCTCCAAGCACTGCTGCAGGTGTCCATTCTGGCAAAGACACGGACAGGTGACTGTGAGTGACGGACAAAGACCGTGACGAGCAGGGATTGACCTAAACGGGACCGGTCACAGGGCCTGAGCCGCTAAGTGGCGGGAGCAGCCCTGACTGCGTGGGCGGCTGTGCCAGGGAGCCAGGCAGATGAAGATGTTTTTCTCAACCTGAAGCCACTAAATCCCACGTGAAAGCCACGTTAGGGTGGATTATGGGTGGAAAAGCCTGGGCTTGGCTTCCTGATCACGTGAATGTCCGTCAGGCCTAATTTAGCAGGGGGGTGGGGAGAAAGGGAAGGCCGCCATCCTGCCAGCTGCTTGCTCCCGTCAAGAACAGGTGTCAAGAGCCACCTGTCTCGCCGACGCTCCGTATCCGCACAGCTGGGCAGCGCCCACCCCACTGCGCCCTCAGAAACACACTCAGGAGGCTCCAGGGATGGGGTCTGGGGCCACCCTACTTTTAGGATCCACAAAGATGTTTTAATTTCCCTAAAAATAAGCAGAAAAGAAATGAACTTCTAGCACTGAAGGTAATATTCACCTTCATACCATTGCAGTCATAAAATATAATTTTTAAAATACTTTTCTGGAAGAAGGGGCGATTGTGGGTTGGATTCTGTCCCTTCCTCCAAAACATATGGTGAAGTCTTACCCTCTCAACGGGTGAATGTGACCTTATTTGGACACAGAGCTGTTGCAGCTATAACTAGTTAAGATGAGGTCATACTGGAGCAGGGTGGGCCCTCAATTCAATGACAGGTGTCCTTCAAATAAGGCCACGTGAAGACACAGAGCCACGGAGAGGAAAACGCCACGTGACGATGGAGGCAGAGACAAAGTGATGCAGTCAAGACAGCTGGCCAAGCCCAGTCGGTGTGGCTCAGTGGCTGAGCGCTGACCCATGCACCAGGAGGTCATGGTTCCATTCTCAGTCAGGGCACATGCCCGGGTTGAGGGCTCAATCCCCTGTGGGGGCCATGCAGGAGGCAGCCATCAAGGTTGATGTTTCTCTCTCACATCTCCCCTTCTTTCCTCTCTCTCTAAAATCAATGAAAACAGATTTTTTAAAAAAAAGACTGCAACCAACCCCAGAGGCCAGCACAGGCCAGGGAGGACCCTTTCTGAAGCCTTTGGAGAGAGCCTGGCGCAGCTAACGCATTTATTTTGAATTTCTGGCCTCCAAAATTGTAAGAGAGTAAATTTCACTTATTGTAAGCCACTGAGGTTGTGACACTTTACGGCAGCCTAGCGTGCCCAGGGCCCCACAAATGTCACAGTGCAGCCCTGGATGTCTCCACAGCATGGAGCTTTTCAAAGGGCGCTCAGGAGACTCAGCAAGGCGCCCACGTCACCCAGCACCGAACTCGCGCCTGGAGGCTCGCGGTGGGGCAGTCACAGCTTTGTGCAGTGAAAGACCACGTGCTGGACGGAGGCGCCTCATTTACGGCCAGCGAAGGTGTCTGGATGGTGAACGACATGCCTCCCTGTCTCAAAGGCAGCCTGGCCCAGCTGCATCCCCGGGAGTCCAGGGCCCCGGCCCCCGAGGCCTGCCCGCACGGCGCTCACCAGAGGACAGCTGTCCTTCGTGCCGTCCCTGGACCTGTTCTTCGCCAGCCTCTTCTTTTTTTTGTGAAGGGGCTTGGATTCGAGGATCATCTCTTCAAGTTCAAATGTGGGATCACAATTCAGTCTCCCTTTCTGGAAAGATAAACATGGTTTCTCTTGGTTCCGCCCATCACTGAATTTTATTTTCACTCATTCATTCAATCTCTCATTCATTCATTCAACAGGGAACAGCGAGCTACTGCTGGGTGGTGCATCGGCTGTGTATTTTTCTTCTGACGATGCAAAGCAACACATTCCCATTGCACGCACCCTTCATTTATCTCCACGACCCTGACCCCCACCCCGGGCAGCCCCACCGTCAACATCCGACACTCCCCAGTCCTGGGGGACAGAGTCTGCAGAGGGTGCTGTGGACACCGGGCTGGCGGGAGGGCAGCGAGGAGAAGGCGGGCTCGGAGGGCAGGGCCAGACCCCCCAGGACACTGCCCCAGGCTGGGGGGCGGGGACCCGGTGTGCTCGCTGGGAGGGACCTGAAGAACTAGTGTCCCCAGGCTCTGCTGCCTGAGCAGCGCGTCCAGAACACAGATGAGGCTGTGGGAGGATCTGCCCTCAGGAAGGTGCCCGAGTGTCATGACCAGGGTTTGTGGGGGGAGCTTGAAGCCTTGGATCCTTGTAGACGCCGATTTGAGGGGACATTTGCATCCAAAGGAGCGACAGTCTTTAAAATAATCTAACACAACATACACTCCGGGGAGACTGGGTCCCACCTGCCGGCCTAGTGGCCTCAGCAAGTCTTTCTGCTCTTTTGCTTTTGAGCTTGTGGGTGAGAGTGTGTGTGTCAGTGTGAGTGTGAATGTGAGTGTGCGAGTGTTGGCGTCAGTGTGTGTGAATGTGTCTGTTAGTGTGAGTTAGTGTGTGAGTGTGTGTGACTGTGTGTGTGACTATGAGTGTGAATGTGTGTGTGACTATGTGTGTGACTATGAGTGTGAATGTGTGTGTGACTGTGTGTGTGACTATGAGTGTGAATGTGTGTGTGACTGTGTGTGTGACTATGAGTGTGAATGTGTGTGTGCACGCGAATGTGTGTGTGTGAGTGTGCGAGTGTTGGTGTCAGTGTGTGTGAATGTGTCTGTTAGTTTGAGTTAGCGTATGTGTGTGTGTGACTATGAGTGTGAATGTGTGTGTGACTGTATGTGTGTGCACACGAATGTGTGAGTGTGTATGAATGTGTGTGTGACTATGTGTGTGCACACGAATGTGTGAGTGTTTGTGTGTATGAGTGTGTGTGTGTGTGTGTGTGTGTGAGTGTGTGTGTCCACGGGTGGGAGGCCTGCTGAGCCAGTGTCCCCTTGCACGCAGACAGCAGGTGGCGACAGGTACCAGCGAGGCAGCGATCTGGCACTCGCGCTGAATCTCAGTGAACCGAGACCCTTTGCTGCTCAGCAGCCGTGGGCGGCGGTGGCCTCTCTGGCCAGCATCAGGGACCCTCCTTCACACCAAGGCGGGGGACCTGCAGAGGGGTGGCATGCCGTCAGACAGGACCCCACTCACATTGGGCACAAAGCTGGGCGCCAGCGTCTTCTCGAACACCGCGTCCCAGTTCATGTCGGCCAGGTAGGGTGAGCTCTGAATGTCGCTGAGGCTGGACAGGCGGCTCTCGGGGTCCTTGGTCAGGAGCTGGGGACACAGGGCAAATGTGCCTGCCTGAGCTGTGTGCCACCAAGGTTAGCGGGTTCCTAGGGTGCGGTCTTGGGGAAATAGAGGGGCCTCTGCTCTTCTCGCTCCAGCCATGCTGTGTCCTGTCTGGGACGCTGTCGCTGGACCTACGCTCATCTTTACAGCAAGGAGGGACTGAGAGGTCAGGCTGCTTCCACAGGTCACCCAGCAAGGGACTCTGGGCAGAGACTACCTTTGCGGTCACTGTGCCCCCTCACGGACTGTGACCCTATGACACCCTGGCTCTCCCTGGTGTCTGCAGAGGCTTCCAATTAAAAATGAAAGGAACCAGCTGCCCTGTCTCAGGACTTTCAGCTTGATAATGGGACATGCCAAGTGTCATAAAGTTTCACCGGACAGTGTGAGGTGACCTCTGTGGCCAGGTGCACTGACCCCATTTGTCGTCAAGGGGACAATTTTCAGCTTCCCAAAGAGATTTCTGCTAACAGGGCGATGCAGTGTAAGAGCAGCCACAGGCTACCACCCTGCAAACGGGGCTCTCAGCCTGTCAAACACTCTGCCCATCTGATGCAGAGAGCTCCTGGCCTAAAAACGTAAGGACAGGAGTCCTAGCCCTGGGACGGCCTCTCCAACATGAGTGGCCTCGGGTAAGCTGCCCTGTGTTCCTCCAGAAGAGCAATGGTCACGCTCCACATCCAGCTCATGACTGGGTGAGACCCTAGGGGGACTAGGAAGGACCGGCACGTGCTAAGGGCAGGTCAGCACCCAGCTGCCCACAGACGGGGGCCGGGAGTCAGAGCCCCTGACAGTCTGTTCCTGTCTGTCACTGCAGAAATCTCCCCGCGCCCAGGGGATGGGCTAGAGTCACCACGTGAGGGATGCCTGGCAGGGCCGCATCTGCTGGTCATGGTGGCCTCTTTCTAGGGGATGCCCCCCAAAAGGGGTGCCCATTTAAACAGAGACCCCACCTCATTGCTGTACAGGGGGCTCAAGGTTTGGGTGGCAGTTGTCTGACTCACTGGGTGAGTGGGTGGGGAGGGCACTGGCAGGTGGGAGGGGCTTCCAGCGATCCAGTGACCAGTGGGCTAAGTGCCACTGACTCCTAAAAACCAGGTAGTGACTCTCATCTAACGCAAGTCAGCTAACAGTGCGTCATTCAAGGGGGCCGGGGGAGCCTGGGGGAGGCTGGTGGGGGTAGGGAGCAAGCGCTGGGCTCAGCGGTCAGAAGGCTTGGATAAAACCCTGCCTCTGCCCCTTGGCAGCCCTGTGGCACTGATGGAAGTGTTCTACACTCCTGAGCCTCAGTTTTCGCATCTCTACTATGGGATAACGCCACTCCTCAGGGTACAACACCACAGGGCTTGAAGGGGTGCAGTGAGAAGACCCAGCTCATAGCCCAGGACATACACCCTCAACCAGTGCCGGCACAGGACAACCGATGCCGTCAGCATCGTTCCACTCTGGAGGCTTTGAGGACTCCAAGTGACCAAAGCGGACAGCCAGCCTCAGAGGGAGGGCACGGGGACCTACTGCCCCGGAGAAGTCATCAAAACACAGACAGCTGGGCTCACCCCCAGGGCTCGACGACTCTGAGAACCTGACTTTCCAATGAGCTCCCAGGAGGTGCTGACCCTGCTGGTCCCTGGGCCACACTTTGGGAACCACGGCCTCATTCTAATAACAACAGTTCCCGAATAAAGTCAGGAGGTGCCGGATTTCTTAAAGCTCACTGAGTTAAGGACACTTTGCAGAAACATTCTGAAGAGCCACCTGCAGTAAGTATCTCTGTGTATTAGGAGCTTGTGGTGGTGAGAAAGCCGGGCTCTGCTGTCACAGCCGGGACTCGGAGCCCCGCTCCTCCCGCCAGCAACTCTGGGATCCCGAATGCAAGATGCTGGGCCCGCGTGGGAGGCCGGTGAGAGCCCCGCTCGCTTTACATCCACTGTCGCTCCATCATCTCCTTCCTTAACATGCCGGGAGGCCTGTGCGCGCACTGTGACCTCAGCTCCGGCCAGGCAGGCTGCGGCCGCCTTACCTTCCTGAGCAGGGCGACGGTCCCCTTGCCCCATGTGGAGGAGTAGTGCACGCGCTCCGCCTTGAACATGCCGAGGATCTCATCCACGGGCGTGGCCGAGTGGATCTCGTAGGGCCTCTGCAAAGGACAGCGGGCAGATCAGAGGGAGCCAAGGCGAGACCTCATGGTGGGTTACAACTGTGTAATTACCAGGGACGGTTCACTCTCCTTCAGGGAGCGGGGGTGTCCTCTGTCGCAGCAGAGCAGGTGGCCTGGACCCATGTGCCCACAGTGACCAGGCCTGTGGGGCAGTGCAGGAGCCAGCAGGTGGGCACTCCTTTAAGGCCACAGGAGGTTAAGGGTCTTGACAAGGTCACACAGCTGGTAAGTGGCAGAGAGAGGCAGGAGCCATAGCCAACCACCTAACCCAGAGTCCCTGCTCTAGGCTCAGGATGGGGGGTTAGGAGGGTGGCCTGGAGAAGTCGGCTCTGGGCACCTCCACTGGGCACCTCAGTCCCAGCCCCCACCTCTCCCTGCCCTGGCTGCACCTGCCTGCGAGGGCACACGGCTGGAATTGCCAAGGTCTGGGTCTGGGTGCGCTGAGAGATGGGGGAGGCGTGTTGTTCTCAGCTGCCACCCTCTCCCCCCACGTCGAGGAGGCATAACCCTCTCCTCTCCCAGCCTGATAGAGCGTTAAGCCTCCTGACTGTTTCGGAACATCGCACGGCCAGCCGCCTGTGTCTAAGGACCTCTCGAAGCTTGGGAAGGCCCTCCCGACGGTGACCCTGGGGGAGCAGCTTAGACAGTACCTGAGCACCTGCTCCCCCCTCCAGCCCGCCCCACCAAAGAACAAACAGACAAACAGAAAGAGTGGAAGACACATGGCCCGCACCCCAAAAGAACTTCAAACCAAGCTGGAAGGTGAGGCAGGCATGTCACACTGGGTGGAAAGAGGCAGCATTTGAAATCACCAGGTCAAGGTGCTTCCCAAATCTGAGCTGCCACTGATTAGCTGCTGACCTCGGCGCGATCCTCCCCTTGAGGGGTGGACCAGAAGCTTGCTAAGGCTCAGGGACCTCAGAGCTGACACCCAGGCCTCTGACTCCCCACACGGTGCTCCTTCCTGCCACCCTGTGCCTCCCAGGAGAAGGACGTGCCTCCTCCCAAGCCTGGGACCACCTGAACCCCCCACTTCCACAGCCCCCCATGTCCACTGCACAGGCGTAGGTCTTACCCAGCCCCGGAGCAGCTCGTAGGCCGTGACACCCAGGGACCACCAGTCAACAGGGTACGAGTACCCGGGACCGCCGTCCACGTAGGCTTGGAACACTTCTGGGGCTGCCAAAGATAGGACAAAGAAAGTGTCACCACGTGTCTGTTTACACCCACCGCCCCTTTGAGAGGGGACATGGGGAGAGGAACCGTAGGCCTGCACTCCATCCGCTATGCCACATGCTTCTTGCCCTCCACAAGCCTGGAGCTGGCCCGAGAAAAGCGGCGGGCATCCCAGGACACACTGGGGACCACCGGGCAGAATGTAAGTGGGAGCCACGTGTGCGGTGGAGCCGGCTGCTCTGGGGTCAGGGACAGGCCCCCGGAGCAGGCGCATTTGGTGGAACGTGAATCACATCAGCATGAGGAAGGGGGTGTGGGGGGGTGCAAGTGTGAGCTGAGATGAAGAAACAAAACCCCAAGGGGCTGAGAACTTAGTAGACGTCACCCTGCTTCTGGCACCAACACTGGGCCAGGCATCCTGACCACCAGGGACGTTCAGAGCCCTCGGTGCCGCCGCCTATCTCAGGAGCGAGTCTATTTT
The DNA here is from genome assembly GCF_054644295.1 of Miniopterus natalensis. NCBI lineage: Eukaryota > Metazoa > Chordata > Mammalia > Chiroptera > Miniopteridae > Miniopterus > Miniopterus natalensis. The sequence goes on along the minus strand of NC_142081.1, from coordinate 198,341,658 downwards.
AGCACATGTGGGACCGAACATGAAATGCCCGGCGTCCGTAAGTCTGCAGGCAGGAGGGAGAAGGGGGTTGCCAGGGGCGGGGGGAGGGGAGCAACTGTCTAGTGGGTGTCCCTATGGGGTGGTGACATGCTCTGGAACTAAACAGTGGTAGAGGTTACGACAATGTGGATGTGCTAATGCCGCAGAAACGTTTGCTTTAAGATGCTTAATTTCACCTCAATCTGAAAGGAGTGAAGGACGGGCGCGGCCCACGTGTGGCGGATTCTTACACTCCAGGGGACTGCAGTTGTCCCGGGGTCCCCGGCCCCGCCACTCTCCAGGATGCTGAGTGGTGGGTTCATCTCTCTGCCTCACCCCACCTCGAGGTCAGGAGTGCACCCTAAGGTCTAATCGCTCAGTTGGGCTTCCAGGAAAATTCTGTGAAATGTGCATCATTTCTAGCAAATTAATTCACAACATTGTTCCATTTTACAGCTGTCGGAGCAGCCAGAACCTGTCCCGGGGAACCAGGACATGCTGTGATTAAAGACATCTTCACTCCGTTTCCAGACTGGCATTCAGACAGCGTGGGAAGGTGTGCGGGCGAGGCAGACGAGGGAGGACACAGGCGCCCGCATCTGGGCCCCACATGGAGGCCGGACACGAATCGGCCCAGCGGCCAAATTCCAGCTGCCCTCTAGCAAGACTCTCCATTTACTTGGTGCTTTAGAACATTCCTTCCCCCTTGGGTTTTCCTTTCATCTGCACAACGGCCCCCAGGGCCGTGTCATCATCTGACACCGTTTTTAGGGGGGTTCAGAGAGGGAGGGCATGAGAAGGAAGTCACACAGCTGGGAAGGGCAAAGTTGAGGTGTGTCTTATGCACTGGCTCAACCCATCTGAAATAAAGGTTTGTATCAACATTTTTTTTCTTTCTTTTGAAATTTTAAAAGATTTTATGCCTGGCCGGGCGTGACTCAGGGGTTGAGCGTAGACCTAGGATCCAGGAGATCGTAGTTCAATTCCCGGTCAGGGCACACGCCCGGGGTTGTGGGCTCAGTCCCCGGTGGGGGCCTGCAGGAGGCAGCCGATCAATGGTGACTCTCTCATCATTGATGTTTCTATCTCTTTCCCTCTCCCTTCCTCTCTCTGAGATCAATAAAGATATATAAAAAAATAAAAAATAAAAGATTTTTCATTGATTTTTAGAGAGAGAGGAAGGGAGTGGGAGAAAAAGATACATCGATGTGAGAGAGAAACATCCAGATGGCTGCCTCCTGCACGCCCCTACCCGGGATGGAGCCCACAACCAGGGCATGCGCCCTGACTGGGAATCAAACCGGCGACCTTTTGGTGCACGGGATGAAGCCCAACCAAAGCCATACCTGCCAGGGCAGTTGGATGATTTTTTAAAAAACATGTTTTTATTTATTTTAGAGAGAGGAAGGGAGAGGAAGAGAGGGAGAGAGAAACATCACAGATGGGAGAGTCATTGATTGGCTGCCTGCTGCACGCCCCCTACTGGAGATCGAGCCTGAACCCCAGGAAGTCAGAACTCATTCGTAGGATGATGGAGGCCAGAGGGAAGAGCCTTCTCTTATGTGATCGCTCTCTCCTCGGCCCCCTCTGGACATGGTGACTCCAACTTCTCCCCACCCCTCCAGCCTGGTCTCCTGGGCCTCAGGGTCAGTGCTCTTCCTCCCACGTCCTCCCCTAGGGCTTCATATCTCAGCACTGAAACCCCCCAATCCACTGGTCCCGTCCACATCACTCTCCATTTGCCCCAGGAGCGCCTGACTATGTTGAGGTTCCCACAGACACCTCAGATTCAAACCTGTCACTCTCACCACCCCATACACCTGCTGCTCCTACCCAGAGGACAGCACCGTAACCCTCTGCATGACCCGGACACCTGTGAGGTGGCCTTGACACCTCCCGCACCCCACTCTCCTGCCCATCTGATCTCTCTGGAATCCTAAGTCAGTGATCTCCTTAGACAGATCTGACCCAGCTCTGGATCCTTCTGGAAAGGACTTCAAAAAGATCATCAACAGCGAAAGCCTTGCTGGGCTCCCAAAGGGATCATCTGAAGAGAGGGGACACCCTGGTGTGTGCACCTCTCGCATTCACCCTGGCCTGGGTCTGACATCACCACCCATGTCGACCTGCGCAAGTCACCCAACCTCTCTTGGCCTTTTCCTCAGCTCTGCGGCAGGACTAAATAATTGTGCCACTTGCTGTCTGTGAGGATGAAATAAGCACTTAGCTCAATGCCTGGCCCCTAGTAAATACTAAAAAGTAATATTTTTGTCACTATTTATTGCCAAACTTCATTTACTTAACATATGTAATAAGTTAAAGATGAAGGGCCCAGCAGCGGATTCTGGGGAGGTGGTAACACAGTTTTCGAATCTCCACAAATCCACATATAAAAACTGACAGAGCAGATAAACAGCTAACCCAAGAACCATGGGCAACATTTACTGCAAAACTAAGTTGTCCCCACAAACCCAAGATACAAGTGGGTAGGAACAAACCAGCAACAGTGTGAGCCTCCATGGTGAGGATTTCTACACAGGGGGAGACACAGGGAAGAAGCAGGATAGCATATGACAAACCAGAGGACAGAGAACCCCAAAATAGCCTGCAGGCCCCCAAATTCCCAGCCACTGGGAAGCATAGCGGCCACTCTGAAAGCAGAGGCTAAGACCAAGAGGAGCTTGTCCAGCCTGACGTCAGGGGAGGGTAAGGGCCCCGGCACGTCCTGTAGGAGCTGGAGCAGTCTGAGCCACCAAATCCCTCCAATCAGCGCAGCCAGAGCCCCTTTGAGGAAAGAGCCCAAGGAGACACTGGTGGGACTGTAATCAAACTGAGAAGCACAGGGCCCCGCAGACCAAAAACGGAGTAGATCCAGGTACAAGTGAGCAAGTGGAACCGAGCCCGGAAATCCCAGCTAGCAAGCTGCCCTGGGTTTTGACTTCACCAAAACCACAGAAGAGAGAAGTCTATTAAGTTAGAAAAGCTACCCTAAACCACACCATCGTCTAAAAGTTCAGGAAAACAAATTTTACATCAAATAGAGCAACAGGAAAGTATCCAAGTCAAAACCCATGCAAACTTATTACATGACAAAGGGGAATGAAGAGCAGAAGAGCTCTGTACAATGAAAGCACACCTGAGAGATGTACCAAAAAAAACAAAAAAAGATCAGACCTGTAAGATGAGATGTACCAAAAAAAAAAAAGGTCAGACCTACTATTTAAAGAGTTAAACAACACTGTGTGGATTGGTTTACTACTGGTTCCCCAGTGAATCAGGACATCTGGTATCCATGCCTGTGCAGTCCCTTCCCACAGGGTCCTGGTTTTAGTCACGTGACTTGCTCTGGACAACTGGACCTTGGGAAATGTGAGGTAAGCAGAGATTGATAAGCATGTGGGAACTGGGTTCTCCTTTTTAAAAAGGAATATATCTTACTGATTTCATAGAGAAGAAAGGAGAGGGAGAGAGAGATAGAAACATCAATGATGAGAGAGTCATTGATGGGCTGCGAGCCTGTGACCCGGGCATGTGCCCTGACCAGGAATCGAACTGCGATCTCCTGGATCCTAGGCCGACGCTCAACCACTGAGCCACGCCCGGCCAGGCGGGTTCTCTTTCTTGAGCCTACTGTCAGCATGTGCACAAGCTCACACCGGTTCCCTTGATGACGGAAGACCACACACAGAGAGAGGTCCCTTTATCTCAGCTGTCCTCACTGAACCCAGCCCCCAGCTGACCCACTGGCTGAATGAGTGAGGCCAGCCAAAGCCAGCAGAAAAACCATGCAGCTAAACGGCAGAACTGTGAGAAATAACATCATTATTGTGCTAAGCTACTAAGTTTTGACATGGTTTGTTACTCAGCAGTCAGCAACTAATACAGACATCAAGAATTAAGAACAAAGACATTATTAAAATTACACCAGACATAAAACAACATATGTTAGAATTGAAAAACTCAGCCATCAAGCAAGAGGACTTAGGAAAAAAAATCAGAAATAAAGGGAAATTATTTCAGTAATAAATACTTCACTAGAAAGCACACAAAGTAATGTTTCTAGATAATGCTATAAAATAAAGAGAAATAAAAATGAGAGAAAAAAATAAATGAAGAGATAAGATTTGAAAATGGCAAAGAAGATCCAACTTTCAGATAATAGGTGCCCCCGAAGAAAACTAAAGGAAACAGGATGCTTGCTAAAAATCATACTTCCATCAAAAGTCATTAAGAAAAACCAACCCAAATGCCTAAGCATAGAGACCAACCAACGCCAAGGTTCTATTCCAGCAACACTACTGGACCTGAATTGAAAAGAAGGGTTTTCTTGTTTGCTTTCCCCTAAGCCTGAGCTAGCCTTCCTGGCTGGGTAGGAGTTCCCGAGAAGACACAGGAGGGGAAGGCGTCTCTGGCAGGGGAAGGCAGCTTGAGTAAAGCCCAAAGGTCTCAGAGAGCATCGCATACCGGAAACTGCTGGGGGTGGGGGCGAGGCAGGAGAGAATGCTGAGGCCTCGGCCACTGGGCAGATCACACCCCAAAGGGGTCCTGGGACACTCACCCATGTACGGCTTGGTCCCAGCCATGGAAGAAGCCTTCTCTGCTCCCTTCACGATGGTCGCGATGTTGAAGTCTGTGATGTGAACGTGTCCTGGAGACGGAGAGGGAGAGGCCCGGTTAGCGAGAGCTGCAGGTGGCCACGTGACTCCTGGCGTGATCGGAAGCTGTGGTCTGCAGGTGCCGTGCGGGAAGAAACTGTGACAGCACCTGCTTACGTTTGTATTTTATCTGATGCTTTGAAAACGTCTTTATTTTGGCAGCATTATTCATAGTAGCCAAGATATGGAAACAACCTAAGTGTTTGTCAACAGATGGATAAAAAAAGGGGTTGGTGTGTATACCCAGCGGAGTATTATTCAGCCACGGGAAAGAAGGGCATCCTGCCATTCGCCACAACAAGGGGGGACTGCAGGATGTCACTCACACGTGGAGTCTAAAAAAATACCAAACCCATAGAAACAGAGTAGAAGGAGGTTGCCAGGGGCTGGGGGTGGGGAATGGGGAGAGGGTGGTAAAGGGCACAAACTCCCAGCTATGAGATGAGTAAGGTCTGAAGATCTAGTGGAGACATGCAGACTGTTGTATAATGGACATTTGCTAAGAGTGGGACTTGTTTATATATCTATTTTATGTGCAAGTTTTATAGTACAATTTTTTTGGTGGTTCATGCGTATTACCTATAAATAAACAAATCTATTTATATTGAGGAAGGGCATGGTAAAACAAATTTATAGATTATACGTTTAGAGGCACTGACCCAGAGAGTGCAAGCTCCTGGTAAATAAAAGGCAGGTCCGCCCAGACTCCCTGTCTCAGGAAAACTGCGTGATCATGGCTGGGGCAGGCGCGCAGAGAGGACACTCTTGGTCTCCTGGCTCTGCTGTGGTCAGCGGGGGCCTCAGGACTGTACCTGACGAATTTAGTGGGGGGGGGACTGGGGGGTTGACACCCCCTTCCAACCAGCCTAATGGGATATGGATAGGCTGGGAGCTCCTACAAATAGGTTTCCAAGAAACCCGAGAGGGAAGGGACCCCAAACCTCAGAGCAGAATCAAAGTGCCTGTTCGGGGAGATAACATCCAGCCTGGGGGATCAGAAAGCCAGGCAGGCCCGGGGAGCGGGGCAGCTTCCGTGAAAGCCGTGGATTTTGTGTAAGCAGCAGATTCTCAACATTATTAATACTTAATTAATGCGTTTATTTCATTGTAAACACAGCCAACCAACTCGTTCTCTGAGATTGATGACCAAACTCTTTAAGGAGCGACACATAGTTACCTGCTTTGCAAGCTGGTTAGCGATGCCACTAACAAAAGGTGAAGGGGACGGAATGGACAGCATGGCGACCGTAGGTAATGATACTGTTTTGTTTTTTGGAAATTTGCTAAGGGAGTGGATCTTAAATGTCCTCGCCAGACACAATTAAAAGGTAAGTGTGTGAGGTGACAGATGTGTTAGTGAACACGACTGCGGTGATCATTCCACAGTGCACATGCACATTAAACCATCGCGTTGTGCGCCGTAACATATCACGCTCTACAACCTAAACAGATACAAGTTTTAATTCCCAGTCATAACTCAATAAAGCTGGAGAGAAAAAAGGCAACAATGACTATGGAAAAAATAAAGATGCTGACGAGCGTCTCTGGTCACAAATCAGGGAAAGGCGGACTCTCCTAGGGGAGGGGAGTTGGGTTTTCTGAGAATTCCCCGCACTGCCTGCGAAGGACTCACTGGGCACGAAAGGGGCAGGGTAGAATAAGCCATTCACCCCTTAGTATAAGATAGCGTATTCAGCACTCTGTCCCAACGCCTAGCAGAGACGCTTGGTGAAACAGGAGCTTGGAGAAGAGGGGGGCGGGTCCGGAGGCCCTCGGCGTGTGTGGGATGCTGCACAGTGGACGGTCAGCTCAGCCAGCTGTGCTCCGCTGGGCTGTGCCCTAGGCCCCTGGTCCTAGCTCAGCTGGGCTTCACCTCCTCAGTCTGACCCAGAACGCAGGGGCCCGAGCTCCCCAGAGCAGGTCAGGGTTGGCCTTTGCTTCTTACCAAGCCCCCTGGAGATTCCCACAGACTAAGGTGGACGGCCACCGACACGGAGCCTGACGCTACAGGCGTGGTCCGTGGACCGGCAGAGGCGGCCCCACCCGGGAGCTGTGAGGGACGCAGAGTCCCCTCCCCACTCAGACTCACTCACTCCGTCCAATGAGACGGCCAGGCCCCGGGCGCACACGAGAGCTCCAGGAGTCTGGGTGAAGGACGGCTTAGTGATTATTGATTATTGATTTCTGGCTCGCCAGCCGCACACCAGCCCATCTGGTCCCCATGATGGTCTGGGAGATGGGCACCGCCTTCCCTGTCTGACAGATGGCACTGAGGCTCAGAGAGGCGAGTCCCTGTCCTGAAGCCACAGGGTGACACGTGGAGGCGCAAGGGCAGAAACCGCAGGGCTTCCCTATCTCATGCTCACTTCGCCCAGGCCGCCTCACACCGAGACGTCAATCGACAGCCACACTCTCTGGACGCGAAAGCTTCAAATACATTCACCTTAGCAGGACACTGACCAGGAATTTAGCCAGATGTTCATCCACCAGGATGGAAGCCAAACAAAGGCCTGCTAACCTCTGGAAAAAATCAACTCAGTGGGGCCCCCACCTTCCCAAGCCTCAGACCCCACTTTCCTAGGAAGCACCCGCGGCGGGCTTACCATGTTCGTCCAGCAGGATGTTGTCCGGCTTGATGTCTCTGCAACAGAAAAAAGAGAAGCTGAAGACGCGATTCCCAGAGCCACTAACAGCGCACGACAGACGGGACAGTAGGGGACAGGCGCCCAACGGCACCGAGTGCGTGCCCCCCGCCCCGCTCGAGGCCGAGGTCTGAGCAGGGGGGTGACTGCTGCGATCACAGGGTGCCTGTGTTCCGGCTTCCTTTCTTTCCTGGAACTGCAAGGAGATTGCGTGAATATTTTTTTCTGGAATATTCTTAACAACGCCTGGCTTCTCCTCTCCCCGCAGTGACTGCTCGCGGAGCTCGTGGTCTCCACCAGCAGGCGCAGACACTTCCCTTCCCGATGTAATTCAGCCGCCCACCTCGCCAGGGACAGACATCCAGGTGTCACTGTCTCCACTCTGTGGACTCGGGAGCTGAGGAGGGTCGGGAACGGGTCCCAGTCGGACACGGGCCAAGCCAGCCCTCAGCCAGTTAGTGCACAGTCTGTGGGTGAGAAGGGCTTTTGCATCTTTAAAAGGTTGTTAAAACAAAACAAAACACAAGCAGCAGAAACGAAAAGCAATGTACAAGAGAGACGAATGTGGCCCTAAAGGCCTAAAATATTTAATATCTGGCCCTTTTGGGAGAAAGTTGGCTGATGCCGTTTCTTTTAATATTTTTCTCCCCACTGATTTTTTGAGAGAGAGTGGAAGGGAGGGGGTAAGGGGAAGAGACAGAGAGAGAAACAGCGACGTGAAAGACACATCGACTGGGATGCCCTTGATCAGGAAGTGAAGCCTCGACCCTCCAGGGCGCAGCCTGGTGCTCTAACCACTGAGCCACGTCGGCCAGGGTGTGGATGCCTTTTTAGGGCCACACAGTGGACCCCATGCAGAAAATCTGAGCTGGGCAGCTTCTGGAAAGTTCTGCCTTACATCACCACAGCAAGAGAGGCTCCCAAGCCCAAGTCGTGCTTGTTCGGGGCAGGGGCTTTGCTTCGTCACCTCTGCCCCCCTGGTGCCCAGCCTGGTGCCTGTCACTAGTAGACACCGTCAAAGGAAAACCAGACTGGACAGCAGTTAACGTGGAAAAGACACCTGTACTCAGGACCGATGGGGGGAAAAAGCCCGGCCAGTGTGGCTCAGAGGTTAAGCGTCGACCCATGAAGCAGGAGGTCACCGTTTGATTCCCGGTCAGGGCACATACCTGGGTTGCGGGCCCGAAACCCAGCAGGGGGTGTGCAGGAGGCAGCCGATCAATGACCCTCTCATCATTGATGTTTCTGTCTCTCTCCCTCTCCCTTCCTTTCTCTGAAATCAATAAAAACATATTTTAAAAAAAAGAAATAGTAAGAAAGAGATGTCAGTGTAGAACAAGCTCAGTCCCACGTACAACACGCACAAGTGGGGATTTACAGCCACGGAGCAGGCCAGGGTCAGGGGATGGAAAATTACTCCAAGGAAACGCTGGGGGTGAGGGGTGAGGGGTGAGAGGTGAGGGGACACTGGCTAAGCCACCCGCCAGGACTCCAGCTGAAGGCAGGCCCGGGTGACAGGCACCACCTGGCTGAGGGGCCCGGTCGGGTGTGGAGGGTGCTGGACTCCGGCCAAAGGGCCGATGAGGTCCTCGCCGAGCCTGGGCAACGCCGAGGCCGACACGGAAGCCCAGGTCCAGGCCTGGCTGCAGCAGCACCAGCGGGACCTGGGTAGGGCTTGACAGAGGAGAGGCGCTGTCAACACCCAGGGGCCACGCGCGAGGAATGGACAGTGTGGGAGCCGCACAGCCTCCCAGGGGCTCGGCCGACACGCACGCACTTGCAAGGCCGTGTTCAACGCCCGTTCCGGAACATCGAGCCCCGAGCACTCATTGAAGTAAATGTCGGGTCTTCTGGGACCAGTGGCAGCTTTCTTCCAAATAAAAGCGGGAGCTCCTGGCTTATCAAATAGGAATTCTACCCGAAAACACAGGGCCGCTGTCTGTAATAACACGGGGGGATGCTGATGGCCCCGGGATGAAAGGCACACTCAGCCCACGCATTTCCATTTCCGTTTCCACTGTGACTGGGGCCTAGGAAGATCGACAGGCATTGCGTCAATGGGCCCCACGGCCGAGTTCACAGAACACCCCCGGTGGGCCTAGAGGCTGGTTCGTCCTGGAGCCCCCGTGGGGAGGGTGCACCTGAGAACTCAGGAAATTACAGCAAAGGCGGGAGGCTCAGGGCGAGCCCCTGTGGGTGAAATCAGCCAACACTGGCTGCTGCCCAGGGTCCCCCAGCAGGGTCCCCGAGAAGTGGGGAGAAAGAGAGCACTTGTTGAAACCGGACGCACAGCAGCAGTGTTAAAGCGCATCCATCAGATGACCTTGTTTGGGGCGTGGGGGTCACCGAGGGCGTCGCCGTGGCCGGGGAGCGTGAACCCCGGCCCCTCTTCCCCTCGCCCTCCTGCGTCCTGTTCACTGTCTTTTCTCCCCTCTCCCCTCACTCCTTCCCCTTCTTCTTCCTTCTATGAACATTCCTCAGACGCCTCTTCCAGGCAGGTCTGGGCAGACAGCTGGGGACACAGGCCCTCCCCTCCCGAAGCTCAGAATCGGTGGGAGAGGGAGACACGCAGGCTGGGTGCCACCTGGCGAAGTGGCTCGGCTGCTACGGGTGCAGGGCAGACAGGGCACCACAAGGGCAGCTGGAGAAGGAATGGTCTGGGCTGCACTTGGACCTGTAGGGGCCAAGGTGTCAGAGCCAATAAAAGGTGAGCGGAGGCAAACCTCCGGAGAGCTGACCTGGTTAGTGGGGTGCAGAGCGTTCCTCCAGAATTCAGGTCTACCCAGGACCTCAGAATGGGACCTTATTTGGAAACAGGGCTTTTGCAGGTGGGATTAGTGAAGGATCTCAAGATGAAATTGTCCTGGCTTTAGGGTGGGCCCTGAATCCAATGACCAGCGTCTTTATAAAAGGATAGAGACAGAGACTTGGACACACAGACACAAAGGAGAGAAGGTGGCCTTGTGAAGACAGACACAGGGACTGGAGTGATGTGGCCACAAGCCAAGGAGAACCAGGCGCCACTGGGAGCAGGGAGGACTCTCCCCAGAGCTGCGGAGCACGGCCCGGCTAACGCTTAATTTTTATCTTCTGGCCAGAACTGCGAAATAATAAATTTGTGTTGTTTTAACCCACCCAGTTTGTGGCAATTTGCTGCGGTGACCACAGGAAGTTAACACGCCCGCCAGATCCGAGGGAGAGCTGATGGAGGAGGCTGGCGAGTCTCGAGTGGCAGCCAGAGTCCCCCACCGACTACAGCAGGCCCCACCCACACCCATATCTCAAAGTCCCCTGTGCACAGTCTCTCACATTACGAGGACCGGATGAGCGCGGGTGTGAGCGGCTGGTAATCCAGGCCCCACGGCTCCCAGGAAAGAGGTTCTCTGGCTCCGTTCCCTCTGTGTTGGCTCTCAGCACGGCAGGGGGAATAAATGACTCTCACGCTTTTATCAGGGTCCCTTTGGTGGTCACCGGGGCAGAGCAGCGAAGAAGACAGACCCAGCTTTCCTGCCAGGAGGGGAGACAGGCCAAAAAGCAAGCGAATAAATGACGTGATCGTGAGTTGGAACAAGTGCTTCGAGGGTCTGGAAAAGAGACCACCGGGTGGTCCTGCTTCAGTAGGTGGTCAGGGAAGAGCTTTCGGAAGGTGTGATGTTAGGATGACGTCTGAAGGACGGGACTGGCTCAGGCCTGCACAGCCCTGGGAGCAAGCTCTCGTTCTGCAGATGAGGCAATAGAAGGCGGAGCAGGAAAATGATCTGACCTGAGGGAGCATGACCAGGGCGACCAGTGTCATCTCCATTCCACAGTGACATTATCTAAGGCTCCATCTCAGCAGACTGGAGCGAGAGACCCTCCTTTGCTGGCCTTGAAGATGCCAACTGTCATGTGTGAACAGGCCACGTGGCAGGTACCACAGGTGCCTCTGGGACCCTGGTCCTGCAGCACAGGGATGGGATCCTGCCAGCGAGCACACAAGGGGGGGAGATCCAGGAGGGACGCAGCCCAGTGGGCACCTGGATTGCAGCTCTGTGGCACCCTGGGCAGAGGAGCCAGCTCACCTGTGCCCAGACTCCTGTCCCCTGAAAACTAGGAGAAAATCCATGCGAGTTGTTCTGAGCTGCTAATCTAGTGGTTACTTGTTACACAGCGATAGGAAACTCATACACTAGCTAATGTACCCTATTCCTGCTCATCTGGGAACAGCAGCCCCTCTCTGTTGCCTGGAGCCGGCAATGAGATGCTACTCACACAAGGCCTAGCACAGCTCCCGGGGGGCGAGAAGTGCCAAAATAAAGGAGGGAGTGCGGGGAACTCTCACAGTTCTTTACAGGGGCTGGGGAGGACTCAGGGGCGGATTCTTGACCTTTTAGCAAAATGAACTGAATCTTTCATGGGAGACTCACCAGCAGACTCCTGCAAAGCCGTCTGAGGCGACAGAGAGCCCAAGTGCCCTGGGATTTAATAAGAACAGCGTTTTATGGCGAAGTGTGCTCCCAGGGCCCTGAGGCTGGCTGGTTTCAGGGCCATTTCCTCTGTTCTGTTTTTCACATCGATCGTATCTCAGCCCCGGTGCGTCATCGCCCTGCAAAGGGCTCAAGCGTTCAGAGAGGGCGCTGGAAGCCGGGAGCGGGAGGGGAAGGCCGTGGCGGGTTTTCTGAGGACAGGCCCATTATTTCAGAGCCGGGCGAAACGATACTTTGATGGAAAGGACGCATCTGAGGCTATAAAACCCGGCTCTTGCTCCTGAATGATTGCCCAGCCCCCGAATAAAACAAAGCACGAAATGTCAGCTCAGCTGTTTTAAAAACCAGCACAGATAGGGCTCTGACTCCAACTGCCACGAGGACCGCGAGGACGTTTCTGCATGTGTCCCCCCTTCGCAGGGGTTTCTGAGTGACCTGTGCTGACAACCTCACGCAGCAATGAGGGCAGATGACCCGTGGAGAAAGAGGCAGGCCTGCGAAATGGAAATCTGAGGACGTTTTCCCCTCAGAGAAAGAACTATGCTGTTGATGTGCATGGAGGCACAGGGAAGGGGGAAGGCAGGCAGGAGAGGCCGAGGTCCCGCCCTGCATCCGCCTCTCGCTGGCCCTGTGGCTCGGCTCGCCGCCAGCGGAGCCTCAGTTTCCCCAGCCGCAAGCTGGTCAGTGTCACATACTCCATGTGTTAGAGCGGGGATTTGTTTCAGCCGTTTCGTTAAAGCACCTGAACCTACATCCCTACCATTAGGGGGACTTCTCTTTATCATGTTCTAACACACACAGTCGAGACGCCAGTCCTCTGATCCAAAAGCGTCTGTCACTCCCACTGGTCGCCAGGAAGGGCATGTAGGGCACCGCAGGCAGGCCTGGGGCCCGCTCGGAGGCCCGAGAGGCCCTGGCTGGGGTGGTGGGTGGAGGCTGCTGGCTAAAGGGAGACTCGTCCCAAGGGGTGGGCTGAGACCCCCTGTGAGGCTGCACCTCGTTCTGAAGCCAACCTCAGGCTCCCAGGCGTGGGGGGGCTTCTGGGATCATCCTGCTCTGGCTGAATCCTAGATGACTCAGTTTCGTTTCGGCGAGGACTTGTAAGAGCAGCCAGCACGGTGCCAGCCAGTGTGTGTGTGGGGGGGGGGGGGGGCTTGTTACTAACGACAGAGGGAGGCGGGACATTTCAGTAGGGAACCTGAGCTAATCGCATGGCACTGGGCAGGACGGCCAGCCAGAGGCGTTTGCTGGGGTGACCTGGTGGGGTTGACCTTGGCCGGTGACCTCTGTCTTAGGCAGCTGGGACAGGGCCTTGCATTCACCCGCCAACAGGCTGACGTGGGACAGGAAGCTTATCAACTTGGTTCACACATTTTGGAATCTCTCACCATATTGGCATGGGCTGTTCTGGAAACTGGGTAAAAATGATGAAGCTACATATCACTGCTACTCATTCAATGTGACTTCTTGCAGGGCTGGTGTGGCTCAGTTGGTGGCGTGTTAACCCATGAATTGGGTTGAACCAAAAGGTCACCCCGGCTTGATTCCCGGTGGGGACACACGCCCAGGTTGCCGGGTTAATCCCCAGTGGGGGGCGGGCAGGAGGCAGCCGATCGATGATGTTTCTCTCTCATTGATGTTTCTATCTCTCTCCCCTCCTCCCTTCCTCTCTCTCTAAAAATCAATAAAACATATTTAAAAAAAAAAAAATGACTTCCTCTCTCTTTCTCCTGCTCTCTGTGGAGGGCAAGGACTACGTACTGACCCCGGCCCCCAGTGCGATGCCCTCACATTACCAGGAGCCCTGGTAATAGTGGCAGCTGACCTTTACCAAGTGCTTGTAGTGCCAGGCGCAATGTGAGCAGGTCACAGGAGTTTAGCATGCAGGGTGGCTGCTCTGTCTCAGGTGCTCTGGGGGCACCTTGTATGTCACCTTACTTAATTCTGATGCAACTCTCAGAGGCAGGTGTCACTACTCCTATTTCGCTGATGAAGAAGGAACCATTTAGAGAGAGTCAGAGGTCACACGTTAGCAGAGGAGACCCATGCCCACGTTGCCTGGTCTCTAGGTCAGTGCTCTCTCGCTGGAAAAAACTCAACAAAGAAAAGGGAATTAGAGTTGCCTGAATCTAAACCAGGCAGTAACCATCTGAGGAGCATGCTTATAATAAATATATGATTTAATAAATAAAACTGTTATCTGCATTTCAGAATACATTTATTACAACACCCACACACAAGGCGGCATTTGATGAGACCCAAATGGGTCCGAAAAGCACAGATCTGACCTGTCTCTTCTCACAGAAACCCTTTCGGTGGCCCTCTTGGACCTGCAGCACTGGTGGCCGGACTCTGGGATTCTCTAATATAATCTCAAAAATAAACAGCGAACGTCGATATGTAGTTGTCAACTTTTAAATCTGTCAACTGAGGCATCAAAAGAAAAGTACCAAGCACTGGCATTGAGCCTACACGACAGAGGGAAAGGGGGCATTTTAACCTGGAAGAGTCAGAAGACACACAGAACAAGGTAGAGTTGTCATGGGCCCCAGGCCCTTTCCCGGACAAGCGTTTAGAAAGTGCCGACCACAGGCCAGAGTCCAGAGTCCTTAGCTTCTCCCGAACTGGCCCGTCGGTCTGGCCCCCGCACCCGCGGGCTCCCTGGTACCCCGGCTGTCCTGGCCCCGTCTCTTAGCGCGGTTCCCCCCGCCCTGTAAGCCTCACCGTGCAGATTTTAGGACACAGCTCAGTTTCACTCTCCTGGAAACTGCAGTGGATGCAATAGTGTCTCCGGTACCTGTGATGGGATCTACTTGGAAACTCTTTGTGGAGGTAATTCAGTTAAGGTGAGGTCGTACTGCACTGGGGTGAGCCCTAAATGCAATGACCGGTGTCCTTCTTAGTAGAGATCAGGACACAGACACACACAGCGGAAAGACCACGTGAGGCCGCTGAAAGAAGACGGCCGTCCACAAGCCAAGGGGAAGGGCCTCAAAGGAAGCAACCCCGCTGACGCCTTGATCATGGACTTCCAGCCTCCGGAACTGTGACGGAATAAATGTGTTGTTTAAGTGCCAGCCTGTGGCATTTTGTTACAGCAGCCCGAGCAGACTCATACAGACTCATACAGTAGGTGTGGTTATCCCTGTTCTCCTGATAGTAAGACTGCAGCCGAGTGACCTCATGTCTGAGGTCGCAGTCCTGGGAGAGCCAGGCAGGTCCGCTAGGGACCGGGGGCTTCACTTAAAGGCATGGAAGCAGGTTTTACACATACACACAGCTGGCAGGCAGCCCTGTCTTGCACCCAGCTTGAAACCCCACACTGCGGCCTCCGTCGTTTATCTTCCCGCTTTATTCTCTGGGGCGGGAAGTGCAGCCCGTCAGCCAGGCTCGGGGGCTGCTGGCTCCTCTTTAATTTTGCAAAGAGCAGACATCGGCACGGTTGACACAGATGAACTTCGTTCAGAAGCTGTGCCACTCCCTGGGGCTGACTGTGAACGTGTTTACTCGGCGATCACTCAGCTAATTACCCCTCAGTCTATCTCCCGAGGGTCTGGAGGCTTTCAGGATTCACGAACGTGCTCAAGGACGCACTGGGTGGGTTCCCTTCATCCCTTCTTGGATGGGTGAGCCCAACAACACAGCGCCCTAGATGCAGGGAGGGGGTCCCCAAGCCCTCCGGGCCCGCCCAGCTCAGGGTCATTTCTTTCTAGTTGCTCTCAGAGAGCTGAATTGCCCCCGTCTGTCCCTGAGCAACCCTGCTCGGCCAGACTGTGACATCCTCATGGCAGGAGCCACTCACTGCACAGCACGTGAAACACAATTTAAGTCTGTGGGAGGGCAGGACACTTGCCCACAGCCTGCGGTGACTGAAAGATCCTGTGATGACCGGTAAAACCTCAAAGCCCTTCACACATGAACAACAGTTCATATCCTTACTCTACTACTGCCTGGGTCTCAGTTTTCATCCATAAAATGGGCAAAAATGAATAATGTACGTAAAGAACCAAGCTCAGTTCCCAGCACATAGTAGGTGCTCAATACAGGGGGATTCTATCACCACCCCGACCCACCCCGACTTAGCAGGGAGTCTGGAGGGAACAGGGTGTGGCAGAAAGAAAGACGGACAGCTGAGCCGAAAGCGATTATGACCGTCTCTCACGTTCACGCGGTTTTACAGTTCAAAACACCCCTTCCCTGCGGCAAGTCATTCAACCCGCCTGACAGCCTGTGAGAACCAGCAGGATGTGCTTTTCGTGAACAAGAAACTGCCTTCCCCACAGTCACAGCTGAAAAGTGGCAGCAGCAGGATTTGAACCCAGCTCCCCATGCCCATCTTTCCTTCCCACCTCCGGGGGGGGCACAGATGGAGGGGGCAGAGCCATGCGACCCCCCAACTCCCGTGAATGCCTCCACTACATCAAGGTCCTTGCGTCGGTGAGTGTACTGTCCCTATGTCCCTATGCCTGGCACTCTCCCTAAACTCCACCCGGTCACCCTCTGCATCTGCGAACTCCCACTCGGCCGTCACTCCCTAAGAGGCCCTGGATGGACCAGGTGGCCGTCCTGCATCTTCTCGGTCCCTGCACGTCACTGTCACAGCCGTGAACATGGTACGCATGTGCATCTGTGTGATGATCTGACCGACGCTTCTCTCTCCCAAGAGGCTCTGGGTCCCATCGGAGCAGGGCCCACATCCGGACGTGCAGCCCCGAGAAGGCGCTGAGCACAGCTCAGGTGTCCAACAACTACCGGCGGAGTTACTAAGTCTACATAAGTCGGCAGGAGGCGCTTGGTGGCCGCTGGCCAGAGCTCTAACGTGGAGTCCCACGTTCCCAAGAGAGACCCAGGTGCCCACAGCCAGTGAGTATCAGGTCCCAGCTTGGGGCTCAGGCCCCCGGGGCAGGCAAGGGACTCCCCAACACTTCCACTCCCCCGGAGCCTGAGGCCTAGCTCTCATTCTAGTCCACTCACTTGGGGTAACTTGCAAACTGTCACGAGGATGTCATATTTTCCTCCGGGCTTCACTGATCCCGGGGGGTTCTCAGTGGCCGGGCCCCACGGCACCCAATTCTGTGCATTTCTGTTCAGATGCTCCATGGGCCTCACATTCTTAATCCTACTCCGAGGAAAACTCTGGAAAGAGCGAGTGCCTATCAAGGACTAACCTTAATCTATCCACGCCATTCCTACTGGATCTGAGGACCCGGACCCGGGGGGGGGGGGTGCCCACCATTGGGAACAACCCCATTGTTTTCTAAGTGAAGAGACTCATGTTCCGAAGAGCCCAGTAACTTCCCTGGGTCACCTGGTGAGTCAGCACCGGAGCTGGGATGTGAATTCTGTGAGCTTCGTAACAGCGTGGGTTTGGTCTGAGTCCCTGAGGACGAATCTTAGAGGTAAGTGGGGCCCCAGAAATCACTGTGTCCCGTCCCCCCCCCTTCCGATGAGGAAAGGGAGGCTCAGGGAGGGTCGGTTACTTGCTCTAAGTTCCAGCCATGTCTGTTTTAAGCTGGGCTCGGGCCGGGCGAGGCTTCTCCCTGGCGGTGCTCCTCCCACCACCCCTCCCACCACCGTGAACTTGCTTCTCCCACTTCTACCCCATTCCCATCGCCAGCACCTCCGGACCACACTTCACCAGCAGGCACTCTGCAGGGCCCTGGGCAAGGTAAAAATACCCGCCTGGTACGCTCGGGAAAACACAGGGGTGCTGCAGTTGAGAGGACCCCGGGCCTGGGGCAGTGTCTGCAGCAAACGGTGCTGGCGGCCAGGAGCTGTTTGCGCGGCTGGGCGGATGGAGGCCCGGCGCTCGCGGCTGCCCACCTCTGCGGAGTCCCCCCACCTGCCCTTCTAGTGGCTTCAGAAACAAGGGTCCCTGTGACCAATGCAGTACCCAGGCCCCACCCCAGACCAGCTCCAGCCCCAGACTCTGGGGGGGGGGCCTCGGAACCTGCATTTTCAACAAGCCCTAGGGGATTCTGATGTCTCCTGGGGTCTGGGAGCCCTGCTCTGCTCACAGGGAAGACAGATACCTGCCCTGGCTCCCAGGGGGACGCTGCGTTCCGGAGAGGATTTTGGGGGAACTCTTGGCCTCTGGCATGTAGAGTAGCTTCATTAAAACACAGGGCCCGTGGTGGCCTACGATTCCTCTGGGAAGCGGTTAGCATGGTCTTGTTCTAGCTGCCAAGTCCCTGGAACTGCGCCGTCTGACTGGCGTGACGGGAGGGGGAGTCACCTCCTGACTGACAGTGTGAGCACATGCAGGAGGGAGACAAGCGGCCCTAATTTAGTGGAGACCTAAAGCAACCGGACACCAAAGTACCCACCAGCGGGCAAAGGAAACAGGCAAACACCCCCCACCCCCACCCCCACCTCCCACAGCTGAGACACAGGAGGGTTTCCCACCCTGATTTCACTAGGAATGCGGGGCCCTGATTAGAAAGCAGAGTCTACACGGTGCATTACAGCGAATTCATATTTTAAGAGTTGCTATTTTTAGGGCCTAATCTCTGCATTTCGTCCAAGGGTGCACGTTGCCAAAATGTGTAAGCGTCATAGAGTCCCAGACTGTCAGCCCTGGAAGGGACCTCAAGTCTATCTGAAATGGACTAGCCCAGGGTCTCATACCCTCTCTGAGCCCCAATTACCTCATCTGTAAAGGTGGGAAGGGGTGGGGGGTGGAGGGGTGGGGGGTGAAGGCCAAGGGTGGGGTGGCTGCAGACCCTGAGCGGAAAGGGGGCCAAATGTGCCATGGGGCTCCCGATTCCTCCAGCCCCCCTTCATCCACCTGAGCTGACTGATGGTCGAATTTGTGACAGTGCCGGGAGAGAACAGAAGTAAATCTCTGCATGTGTCAGCCTTTGTAAGATAAGTAGGGCCCCTGGCTCCCGGTCTTATGCTTTAGGTGAATCCCTCCACTGTGCTCTGAATGGCAGGGAGGGAGGGAGGGAGGGAGGGAGGGAGACAGGGAGGGAGGGAAGCGGCTTTGTGCTCTCCCAGCAGCCCTTCTGCGAGAGGAGGGCGGGGTTTGGGAGCCAGGGCACCTGTGAGGTCAGACCCTCCACGGACCCAGCTGGCATCACTTGCCCACTTTGGGGCCTCACTTGGTGATCTGAACCTCACTGTCCCCCCAGGAGAGCTGCGAGGACTGATGTGAGAGCTGACGAAAGCCTCTGCTGGAGGAGGGAGGCAGGTGGAGGTGAGGAGTGAGGGTGGAGGCCCGGAGAGCGTTTGGGAGGGAGGGGGGACCACTGTGACACTTTCCGCCGAGGCAGGGCCTTGGGTCTGGTCCAATGTAGAGCTAGGCTCCTGGAGGGGTTTACACAAGGTCCAGGAAGGGCCTCTGCATTTGTAGAAGTTGGTCTGAAAGTTTCCAGTGAACACGGGGGCTGACGCGATGCATCTGGACCGCTAGAACGCACTAGAACATTCTAGAACACAAGCTCCAGGCAGACAGGGTGTCTGGGATCGGCTCAGTGCTACAGAAGGGCACCTGGCACAGGGTTAAGTGGCCACCAGGGAATCAGGAGCATGTGATGCCATCTGAGTCGCCACCTGGCCAGGTGACTGGGCCATTCATGCCTCCTGCCCCCGTGGGGGACCGGTGTCTTCTTCTTGCACCTCCCAGGCACTAAGCACCTTCCTACACGGCATCTCACCACCAGCCTGGGGGCGATGCCCACTTGCCTCGTTTTCAAGATCAAGGAAACAAGGACCGAAGGGATTTACAAGCTTGTTCCTGTGACTCAGACAGCAAGTGGCACAGCGGGTTCCAAACCCAGTTTTAGTGAAGAAATATTTCAGTCTGTTTTATCTGCCTTGGCAAACCCTTCGAGAAGGTAAGCGGTGGGGAAACGCAACAAAGGGACCCGGTGACGGTGACGACAGTGAGGGGACGCCCAAAGCTGGGCCCTCACGCCCGTCATCTCCTTAATTCTCACAGCAACCTGAGCTTGTCGTCTCCATCCCCACCGTGAGGAAGAAAACAGGCCCAGGCCCAGGGGCCGGAGGCAACGTCCCAGAGAGAGCGCCGCTGGGACTCGACCTCGGGACCGGGGCTCCTCCCGCTGCCTCTCATGCTCCCTTTCCACTGACGGCACCAGGTTCTTTTAGGAGAAGACCTGAGTTTGCACATCGCTGACAGAAACGAGTACCCAGCAGGAAGCGACGCCACGTCCGCACAGCTGTGAGCGGCCCATAAACTCCCCAAGGCCGCCTGCAAACATCGGGGAGCACGACTGTGCCGGGTCACGAGTTCTACGCCGGGGTCTATAGCCTGCCCTTGAAATCCGCGTCCTCAGGGGTCTGGTCCACAGCAGCACATGTTTGCGGTGCTCACGCATGTGCACTCGCTCGCTCTCTCACACACACACACACACCATAACTCACTCCTCTCACCCCAGGAGTGAGGATATTTTTTCAATTGATTTATATTTTAGAGAGAGTGGAAGGGAGAGGAGTGGGGGGGGAGAGTAGAGAGAGAGAAACATCGATGTGAGAGAGACACGTCGATTGCTTGACTCCCACAAGCTCCCCGACCAGGGCCGGGGATCAAACCTGCAACCCAGGGATGTGCCCTTGAGCAGGAATTAAACCTGCGACCCTCTGGCACACAGGCCAGCTCTCTAACCACTGAGCCACCCAGGCCAGGGCCACACGCGCACACACACTCGTGATAAGTTCCTCTTCCGCAGTGACTCACTCATCAGTCTTTTTTGCAAAAGGATCCGTGTCAACATCAAAGACTAGCTCCCGAGCTAACTGTTCAACACTCCGAAGGAAAGATGCATGTGAGCACGTTAAGAATCCCCTGCTGCCGCTGAGTAGAAATTCTCCGTGTTCTCATGCAGCTGGTGGGCGGAAGGTTTCCCAACACGACAGGGCCCCCCAGCCCGGCATCCGGTCTCCCTGCTGAACACGCGGCTCCTCACGAATGCAGACGAGCAGGTGAGTGGCGAGAACATGCAGGGATTTAAAAATAGGAATGAAAACGGCTTCTATTTAGGGTCTGGTTAGAGAAATCTTAAGAGTCCTTAGAGTTCAATTCATTCACTCACTCCTCCTGGATAGATCGAGACCACACTGTGTGCTGGTCATCGTGTTAGGCCCTGGAGGCACCTAGATACACGGCAGGACCCCGACGGATGAACCCACAGTCTGGAGGAGACGGCGGCTATGGAAACAGGTCATTTCTGTGACAGACGCACGCAGGGCAGTGGAAATACGGGAGAGGGAACGACTGGGCTGTCCGAAAGCGCAGGAGAGGCTGCCCAGAGGAGGCGGCTTTCCCCAGGGAGAGCACTCAGGCCGGGAGCATGGGAACACGAGGCCTGGCGTCCACGTGTGGGTGTGCCCTAGAGCAGCATCTTTTCCTGCTCAGCATGGCTTCCTGCTCCCTTCCCCTGGTTCTTTTGCCCCCTCCCCCCCCCCGTGGTCCCAAAGGGGCTGTCCATGGGGCTCAGAGAGACAGGCACACGGTTCAAGTTGGCTAAATGAGAACATTCCACCCTCCTGGGTAGAGGAATTCACGCAGGGACAGCCACGGGACTCAAGCAGAGACAATCAGACGTTGTTCAAGGATGGCCAGGGGACTCAAGGAGAATGAATCAGAGGCTTTTCTGGGGTTGATATAAGAATTTGGTGAAAGGGAGGCGGGCGGTGCACTGCTGGGGTCCAGCTGGGTCCATGGAGTGTGGGGTTGGGGGACAGCCGGGTTGCTGGCCCCCTGGTGAGAGCCTGTTCGCCAGACAGAGTTAGCAGAGACCCCAAAAGCAAGAGCTCTCTCTGTTTCTCTGAGACTGAGCCTCAACAACATCAGACATGCAAATCTGTAAAATACAATTTCTTCTTTTCTGAAACTGGCTTGATTTGGGCTCCTATCACCCAGAACTGATCAAAACAACTACACAGCGTGCTGTACCCTAGTGGTCTAATGGGACTACTGGGTGAAATGAGAACCAAGGGTCAGATCCTGAAGGAGGCCAGGGCGCTCAGACTGCACCCTGTGGGCAGGCACCGGGGGTCAGTGACCGGTTTTAAGAAGCACAGTGGCAGGGCTCGGTTCTGTTTCACAGGGACACCCCAGCAGGGGCTGAGTCAGGGGACCCTCATTCATTAGCTCCTGCAAACACTGTGAGAGTGTCCACGCGCTGAGCGGGGGCAGGGAGAGCAGGGTGCGTGTTACAATACTGGTCATTCCCTTTTCCAGCTTAGTAACTAAGATTATTTCATTAACAATGAATATTGAATTTTTCTGTGTTAAATAATAGAGTAAACACTTCAAAGGGACATCTCTCATACAGCAAAATCCCCCTAGGTAACAGGCCCCGTGTCACAATTAGCACGCACATCAATTAAGAAAGGAAACAAAGGGACAGTCCCCATGGAGCGCCTGGCCAAATGCATTTCTCCACAGGGAATTCTTCGGCAGGGAAGAGCAGCTGAGCCTCTCATAGCCCTGAACAGAGCTCACTGTCTTGGCCTGAACCTCGCATCATAATTACTAACAGAGGTAACGCTGGGCATGGTAACTGAGCTGAGGCCACGGTGCCAGCACCAAGGATGGGGCCCATCTTTAATGTACAAAGTCAGCCCAGAACCCAGGAGACACATCCCAGGGCCCTGAGCTCCGAGCCAGAGCACCCCCGGCAGGACCTGCTTCCAACCCCGCTAAGCAAGAGCCTGGCCTCTTCATCTGCAGGCAGGGGCCGCTCCCCTCCTCCCGCCTGTGGGCCGTCGCCGGCACCGCACCCACACAGCAGCCGCTGGACCCTGTACAAAGCAGCCAGCCCGCACTTCTACTGGAAGCAGAGATCGAACCACGTCACCACGCTGCTAATAAAATCCGTTACCCTCTGCCTCACCTCTCCCCCGACCTCACCTCCGTTTCTCTCCCTGATGTGCCAGGCATGCTGGTATCCTCATGGGGCCTGAGACACCCAAGCACACTCTATCTCAGGGCCTACGCACCTCTGCCTAGAAAGGTCACCCCAGATGCCACATCTCACCCCTCACTCCAGCTCTCTGCTCACATGTCCCTGTATCAGAGAGGCCTTTCTCTGACCACTCTCTGTAAAGCAGCCACAAGCAAGACCCTCGCCTGTGGTCCTCCCTGTGCTGCTGCACCACCTGACAGCACTTATCGTCACCCGACATACTATCTGTGCATATGTCTGTCTGTCTTCACGTGCACCAGGAAGGCAAACACTTGATCAGCTGCTCACTGCTGCAGCCTTAACCGAGAACGATGTAGGTACCTGGTAAGTCACTGCTGAGTGAATGTGTGGATGAGTGATGGGTAGACGGGTGGGTGGGTGGATGGGTGGAGGAATGGGTGGGCGGATGGGTGGAGGAATGGGTGGGCGGATGGATGGATGGATGGATGGATGGATGGATGGATGGATGGATGGATGGATGGATGGATGAATGGGCGGGTAGATGGGTAGAGGAATGGATGGATGGATGGATGGATGGATGGATGGATGGATGGATGAGTGGATTGGATGGATGGATGGATGGATGGATGGATGGATGGATGGATGGATGGATGGATGGATGGATGAGTGGATTGGATGGATGGATGGATGGATGGATGGATGGATGGATGGATGGATGGATGGATGAGTGGATTGGATGGATGGATGGATGGATGGATGGATGGATGGATGGATGGATGGATGGATGGATGGATGGATGGATGGATGGGTGGGTGGATGGATGGGTGGGTGGATGGGTGAGTGGATGGATGGATGGATGGATGAGTGGATGGATGGATGGATGGATGAGTGGATGGATGGATGGATGGATGGATGGATGGATGGATGGATGGATGGGTGGATGGGTGAGTGGATGGATGCACAAACAAATGAATGGTGAATGAGTCAATGAATGAACACCTGTGAGGGTTGTCAGGTTTAGCACGAGAGAGAATGTTTAGTTCCAGAGTAGGTGTCACCAACCTGTAAAAACAGGAAACCTACACCATCTTCCTCTCTTCCTTATCACAACCCTACCTCACTTTAAGGAGTTACCAACATAACGCCCACATCTGATCACCTTACACTTAGGGTCCTGCACAAAAAGACTGGAAGGAAGCCAGAGAATGTGTCTGCTAGTGAATCTGTGAACCTCTTTCCTGGTCAATTCCTCCTCCTGGAAAGACGATCTCCACCATCCATACCTGTGACAATGCCATTCATACTTCAAAGCCCAGCTCCTCCACGAGCCCAGGTGAGGCACAAGGCATACTGATCTCTCACTTCTTGAACTCTCAGAATACTTGCTCCCTACCTGCCTACCAACCACCAAGCTACCTGCCTTATGATTCATATCCCTCCAGTCCTATATTGTCTTCACTGGTAAATGGCAGGGCGAGGGGAGGCTACACCTAATTACAATAAGATATATACTTGTACATATACCTGCAACTTTGTATGTATGTATATATATGTATGTGCATATATAGGGTGTCCAAAAAATGTATACATGCACTTTGAATAACTGTAAAGGCAGTGTTTATTAAAATACATTTCATTTTCAAAACTGAGCTATCAGCTGGTACAAGCGTGTACACATTTTTTTGGGACACCTTGTATACATCCTGGCATATGGTGGTTAGAGCCGAAATACGGTAACTATATTACTATAATTACTAATAACGGGTGCGCTCCCCCCACGGGATCGAGCCTTCTTAAGGCTGGAGCTTCACTGTCTCCATGTCTCTGTCCTTGATGCCCGAGCTCTGAGCCCTCTCCGTTGGTTTGCTGAACGCCCACGGGAATGAATGAGGTCCACTCGGGGCAAGTGTCAGGGCTGCGGGGCAGAGCGTGGGGCGGAAGCCTCAGGGACCTCAGGGTCCTCACCGCATGCTGACTTTTCCAAACACGCCCGCCGACCCCCCGACACGGCCCGTCCTCTGTAAAACAGCCTCGACTCACCCACCGCAGCCTCTCAGAAACCTGTTTCCCGCCTCATGCTCCGCCCCCGATTTCACTCCTGTTTCTCGGCTGTTAAGTTGAGCCTGAGGTCCCTATTTCAAAATTTATTATCTAACACAAACACTCTCCACCCAACTGCAGGAATAATTTATCCCCAGGAGATGGAAGAGCTGCTTTAAGGAATAAATTGGATTTTCTCGTATCTCACTCCTTCTATCATCACAGAGCCGTAAATTCTCCCAGAGCTGGCCTGCGACAGGCCAGAGACCAAGCTCCATGCCTAGAAGTGGCAGTCGCTCCCGAAACTGAACGGAAGCCCCCTCCTAAATGGCACTTCTGTGTGTCCTTGGTGTGTGTTTTTCCATCTGAAACTTTCTAGCTGATATGAGCCCAGCACACAGGGCGGGGAGGGTCTGCTGATGGATTTCCTCTGTAATCGGTTGAGAACTGAAGTTTATTTTTTGACGCAGTGGTGGTAGAGTGAGGTTGGGGGATACCGGGATACAAAAATAGGTCCTATCAATTTTAGCCTATGTTTATTGATTATTGATTATTACCATTCTATTGTGAATCCCATTGAAGGCCCAGGATTCGGCAGACAGGTATTGTGCTGTTTGGTCTTCATGGGTCATTTCATTCCATTCTCGCACAAGCCCATTTTAAGGACGGCAAAACCGAGGCCCCATGGGATGCACTTTTCTGAGCTCTCAGCAGGCATGAGGATTGGAACCCAAGCCACCAATCTAGAGCTCACGTCTGACAGACATGAGATAGGACAGAGCCAAGTCCAAGTATGAAGGGCTAACATTAATGTTAAAATGATTTCTAGAACTCTGAATTTTAATGAAATGGATTTGCTTTTCTAAGAACACTTTCCCCCCAACTACAGAGTTTTCAAATAGGACCTAGGGAAAAATATACAAGAGAAACAGATAATTTTAATCAGTATTAAAAATGCACCATTTCTATAAAAATGCTCAACTGCATATATAAATATATATAGTAATCAATGTAGACAGAAATAAATCATGACTATGGTGTTCATGTGTGATAAACACCTTCCCTTAGTGCAGAAAGTTAATTATACTTTGATTTTCCTCATTGAAAGGATGACACCCTCATTAAAAACAGTTTCAAAATAGAAAATGAAAGAGAAATTACATGGACTCTCCCTTCAACCGCAGCTCATTAGGAAACTTCTTTGGAGTCGTTTAATAAGCAGACATTTCTCTACATAGTCATGAAACTCTATAAGCGATCATTTTCTCTCAAGATCATAAATATAACCTTTCAATATTGCTGTTTGTTTTTTAAAAATTTTTTCCCCTCACCTGAGGAATTTTCTTCTATTGCTTTTCAGAGAGAGTGAAAGGGAGAGAGGGAGAGAGAGAGAAACATCGATGGGAGAGACACACATCGACTGGCTGCCTCTCGCACAAGCCCCCACCGGGGCCGGGATCTAGTCTGCAACCGAGGCACATGCCCTTGGCTGGAATCGAACCTGGGACCCTTCAGTCTGAGGGCCGATGCTCTAACCACAGAAAACCAGACAGGGCTATTTTTTAAACATTTAATCCTTACCTGGGGATATGTTTTCTATTGATTTTATAGAGAGAGGAAGGGAGAGAAGAGAGAGAGAAGCATCGATGTGCCTCCCCTATGTGCCCCAACCAGGGATCAAACCCACAACCTGGGTCTGTGCCCTGACCCTGGTAAAACATTCCCATCAGCTGAGCCACACCGGCCAGGATAGTCCCGGGTTTCTATAGTTAGCATTATATAGAAGGGTGTTATCAATGCCTCAAGTCTCTTAGAAGGAGGGATACAGTTTACTTTCTTCCAGGTTATTTCAAAATTATTGGTTCCCTTAGCAGCGCTGGGATAAACATCCTCGTGCGAGAACCTGGACTCGGCCAGACTGGCCGTGAAGACGCTTCCAGGAGGCGACATCCGTGGGCCCAAGTGTAGGATTATTTGCAAAGTGCTTGATTCTGTTCCCAACTGTCTTTCCGAGGGGGTTGCAACAATTTCTCCTGTCACCAGAAAATGCACATGCGGACTGCCAGGGGACACTTTTCTGGAATGCCTCGGCTTAGGAAATGCCCCCTTCCCCCTCGAGGCAAAGCTCGGCTGGGAGGCCATCGTCTCCGCAAAGCCCGGCGGCTCCCGAAGCCGCATTCACCCTGGCAGCTGGATGGTCGTCCCACGTGCGTCTCCCTTGGCCACCTATGAGCCCAGTGGCAGGCACGTAGTAGGTGCTCAGTGCATCTGATGGAAGCATCTGCATTTTGAAGAAAGGGGACCATGTACTTATGCATCACGGTGTCTGTTGCTCTGCCCGGCACACAGTCAGTGCCGATTGAATACGTACTAGCTGGAAGAGCACGAACGCGTGGAGTTTGCTTTCTGAACTTCTCATCTATTCAACTTCGGGTTCTTACCAACGAAATAAATCTCTCGAAGCCAGAGGCGGCCCCGGGGGATCGGCCAGCTCCCTCTTCCTGAAGGAGCCTCTCCCTGGGTCCCCCCGATCCACTCCGACCAGAACCGGCCACGGTCTACACCTCGGCACGCGCCTTCACCACCGCCCCGGAGACGTCCTGCACCCCTGCACCCCGCTCCTCTGGTGCAGACCCGCCCGTCAGTGTTCTGTTTCCTCTCCCTTCTCGAATTATCCTGCATTTCAGTGGAGTTCCTCTCGTTTTCTAAACGCTACTCAAGAACAGGTGTGTGCGAGGTCCCTTCCCTGCGACCGTGACCTTGGGAGAATGCGCCACCTCCCAACCGACTGATCGGCGCGTCTCCACCGCCTTCCAGCACCCGAGACACCCCACGGCACGCGGACCCCTCAGCCTTCAGGACCTGGGGCTCGTCCGAGGACGCTGATTGCACCTCGAGTTTGGCAGAGGTGGGTCTGTTTCCAGTCCCTGCACTGGATCCTTGAGAAGCCCTCCAACCTGGAAACTCCCGTATCTCTGGTCCACGAGATTTCCTTTAATTATTTCATTAATGCTTGCTTCCCCTGGGCTTTCTCTCTTTCCTCTCTCTCTGATGTTGAAGTCATGGAGCGGGTCCTCGAATTCCCTCACCTTGTCTGTCCTTCTGTCCTACTGCGTAAGGGGCGTCCTCGACTTCATCTCCCAGCACACCTTCTGCTTCCACGTTGCTCATTCGTTGCTGCTCCGATGTTTGTTCTCTGAATTTTAAAGAAACTCGGCGTTTCCTGTCTTACAATGGCAAATACCCTTCCCGTCGCTCTGAAAATAATGATCCCGGTTATTTTGTTTTCTTTCTCCCGGCAGAATCTTTGTTTATTCCATGCTTTCCTTCTGTGTCCATTTGGTTGTTTGGACCTCAATGTCCATGTCAGGCTTCCCTGGGCGTCTG
Organism: Miniopterus natalensis; assembly: GCF_054644295.1. Lineage (NCBI taxonomy): Eukaryota > Metazoa > Chordata > Mammalia > Chiroptera > Miniopteridae > Miniopterus > Miniopterus natalensis. The sequence continues at coordinate 198,313,555 of NC_142081.1, read as the reverse complement.
GTCCTCCTTGGTTGCCGCTAACCTAGGTGGGAGCTTATGGTGAATGGGTGGGGCCTGCTGGCCGTGACCGGCCCTCTATGGCGTCATGGGGACACTGTGATGTCACAGCGTCTTTCCTCTGGGCTCTCTCACGTTCCCGTGGAAATCGTTCCCGTGGAAATCCTCCGAGTTTCCTGCTGGAGGAGGGAGGCCTGGAGACACCATCCTCTGAGCCCAGCTAGAAGGGGGGGGGGGGGGGGCGTTACTTTAGCACCTGGTGTATTTATGCCCAGTCAGACCTGCAGCTTTCAGTACAGCTCTCGCCCGAAGCAGATCTGGTGTCCTGTGGCCCAGGCTCCCTGTTTTACTACAAACCTTCAGTCTTCCGCTTGGGACAGAGGAAGGGGTGGCCATCCAGTTATTCAGAATTGGTAAGCAGACCCGGGGTTTCCAATATTTATTTTTTAAAAACTCACTTTATTGTTGACAGTATTACAGATGTCTCCCATTTTCCCCCCTTTTTCCCCACTCCCCCCAACTCCCCCCCGACCCCAGGCCTTCCCCACGCTATTGTGTGTATCCATGGGTTATACATACATGCATACGTGTTCTTCGGTTAATCTAGTCCTGTCCCCCCCTCCCCGAGATCTGTCCGTCTGTTCCACGCATCTAAACCTCTGGACCTACTTTGTTTGTCAGTCTATTTTGTTCAGTAGATTCCACATATAAGTGAGATCCCGTGATGTCTGTTTTCAGGACTTCTTACAAAGCTTTCAGGCTTCTGGCCAAGGCGGTGGCGCAGGTGAACGCGGTGCTTGGAACCTGCCACAACCACGTCAAAATTACAACTAAGCGACACCGCCTGAGTCTAGACGAAGGGAAGTCCCACAACTAAGGATGGAGAGGAGGCGGCGTCGAGGAGGCGGGTGCCGGGCCGCGTGTCCCGCGCACTGTTCACACCGAGCTGTGAGAAGGAAAGCCGGGGGCACGGGTCTCACGGCCGATGCGCCGGATTGATCTGCTCTCTGCACCGCGACGGAAGCGGTAACTTGGTTCCCCTGCGCTGTGAACTTGAGACTGCTTTTGTCACAGGCCTGCTCTCTCCCTAACCAAAGGAGCAAGTTTAACGTACAGAAAATTCCTCCACCCACTTCTTTCTTCAAAGGAAAGGGCGACTCGTGGTCACACTGCGCAGGGCGGAGACGATGGCCGGCCCTGGGCGACAAGGTTAAACGCGGCAGCCGCCGTCGCTGCCGCCGTGAGAGCCAGGCAGTAACCGCGATCGCGGAGTCTCAGGACCCACCACCTACCAGCGTCGGAGGGCGCGGGCACGTGGGGCAGAGCACACCAGCCCCCACCAGGGACAGACAGAAAGGTAGGCCGGCCTCCAGGGAGTTAGCGGGTTACGGAGTCCACGGACAGACAGACGAGAAAACGCGAAGACGCAGACAGGCCACGCCGCACGAGAGACGTTAACGCGCAAAGGGCTTTGGAGGGCGCAATGTGTGAAAGCCGTGGAGGGGCCCACAGAGGAGGGGAGAGGGCCACTAAAATATAAAGTAAAGAAGAGACCACAGGTGAGATTTTAGTTGCGTCCACTTATCCCAAGACACGTCATGCTAATTCGGCAACTTTTTAAATATCGTATAGGCCGTTAAAGCAACTCTTTAAAAAAATGCGTTCAAACAATTCACCCAATTTCGGCCTCTTTTCACAGCCCCCCCTTAGATCTGGGTGCGGTCAGTTCCTGAGCCTTTCGGGACTCTTCAGGTCTATCAGCTCTCGGTCCCTCCAGGGACAAGTACAAGCTCAGCCCTGGTGTCCTTAGTCATCTGTACCCTACGTCTCCTCTGCAACCCCCCCCCCCCCCCCGCTGTGCTATCGTCTCCGCCTTACCTTTCCCCATCCTTGTGAATTTATTACTCTTCAAACGTACCTGCCTGTCACTTTATTGGGGTTTTAGAAAAAAGGAGATGCAGAAGCGTGCGCTGAATCTACGGCCTTCCCCTGGAGGTGCAAGTCCTCGTCTTTCTCAAGTCCCCCAGCCGAGGGCAGGGCAGAAGGTGAGCCAGGCTCAGCGCAAGACCGCAGTGAACAACCTGGAGCCCCTCCCCAGCCCCGCCCGTGTGCCCAGGGAGGAGCCTTCGCCAAGGAGACACGGCTTCCGAGCCTCTCCGCCCCGCCGAGCGCCCGGCTGGACCGGGCGGCACCACGCACAGGCGGGCGGGGGAAGCCAGGGCCGAGGAGGCAGCGGGACTCGGAGCCCAGAGCCAGCGAGGAAGGAACCCTCCGAGGTGCAGGGCATGGGCCCCCAGGAGTGGAAAGGGAGCGAGCAGAACCCCTCCGCTCCCGCCTAACGGCACCCGCGCCTGGAGGGACAGAACACTCCAGCCTCCCACAGGCACCTGAACGGGGACGCAGAGGCCACCCGCCAGCCAGGGCACTGGGCAGCGGGGGCCACAGAGCTCCGTGCACAGACACTGGGTGCCACCTCCCGGGCAGGTCACCAGCGGGCAGGCGATCCTGAGGCGGCTGCTCAGCAGGGGCCAAGGTGGGCTGCTGTCCGTGGTCTCCACCAGCGTCCCTTCTAAGGAACGTCAGGCGCCCGCTGCAGCCTCCCTGCTGCCACCTGTTCCCCACACCCACCCCCTGTCCCCAGGGGAGCCTGCTCCCCACACCCACCCCCTGTCCCCAGGGCAGCCTGCTCCCCACACCCACCCCCCTGTCCCCAGGGGAGCCTGCTCCCCACACCCACCCCCCTGTCCCCAGGGGAGCCTGCTCCCCACACCCACCCCCTGTCCCCAGGGGAGCCTGTTCCCCACACCCACCCCCTGTCCCCAGGGCAGCCTGCTCCCCACACCCACCCCCCTGTCCCCAGGGGAGCCTGCTCCCCACACCCACCCCCTGTCCCCAGGGGAGCCTGCTCCCCACACCCACCCCCTGTCCCCAGGGGAGCCTGCTCCCCACACCCACCCCCCTGTCCCCAGGGGCAGCCTGCCCTGCACACCCACCCACCTGTCCCCAGGGGAGCCTGCTCCCCACACCCACCCACCTGTCCCCAGGGGAGCCTGCTCCCCACACCCACCCCCTGTCCCCAGGGGAGCCTGCTCTGCACACCCACCCACCTGTCCCCAGGGGAGCCTGCTCCCCACACCCACCCACCTGTCCCCAGGGGAGCCTGCTCCCCACACCCACCCACCTGTCCCCAGGGGAGCCTGCTCCCCACACCCACCCCCCTGTCCCCAGGGGAGCCTGCTCCCCACACCCACCCCCCTGTCCCCAGGGGAGCCTGCTCCCCACACCCACCCACCTGTCCCCAGGGGAGCCTGCTCCCCACACCCACCCACCTGTCCCCAGGGGAGCCTGCTCCCCACACCCACCCACCTGTCCCCAGGGGAGCCTGCTCCGCACACCCACCCCCCTGTCCCCAGGGGAGCCTGCTCTGCACACTCACCCACCTGTCCCCAGGGGAGCCTGCTCTGCACACCCACCCACCCCGTCCCCAGGGGGAGTGGCTCCCGCACACCCACCCCGCACCGTCCGGCTCCCCCTGCAGCCGTCTGCCCACCTGTGGATGATGTGGCGCCTCTGCAGGTAGTCCAGGGCCAGGGCCAGCTCGCAGATGTAGAGCTTCACCGCGCTCTCCGTGAAGTGGACGTTCTGCTGCAGGTGGTAGCGCAGGTCCCCGCCCAGCAGCAGGTCCACCACCATGAACATGTCCTCCTCGTCCTGGAAGGAGTACCTGGGAGCAAGGAGGACAGAGCACCTTAGGGAAGGAGAGGACTCCCACGGCCTCGAGGCCAGCACCCCCATTTCACAGGTGCGCAGACTGAGGCTCGGACAGAGGCACCGACGTGGCCAGGCCCCAGGGAACCCGCAGCTTCTACTTCCTGCCTCTAGGAAGCGGGCGTAGCCCAAGCCCCGGGGGAAGCCGTGAGAAGGGAAACTAAGGCGCTCCGGTCGGCCTCGGAGGAGCAGCCAGTGACGCAGCACCGACAGGCGGCCTCGGGACTGAGCCCCCTCGGGCGTCTGGGCGTCCCATGGAGTCCCCCTGATGTCACGTGGAGCAGTCAACTCACAGAACATGAGGTAACAAAAGCGTTGTGTTTTAAGCCAGCCATTAAGTTTTAGGGCCCCCCCCCCAAAGCAACAGGAAACTGGCACAGCACTGAATTCAATAAAAACGAACACTGAGGCACATTAAGGACTGAGAAGCCAACAGCAGGCTCCGAGAATAAACAGTGCTGAGCCACCATAAAGTAGAATCACAGTGTCGTAAAACGGTCCCACGTAGAGCCGCGGAGGTGAGCGGGCACCCCGAGGGGTAATCACGGCGACAGATGTGGTCATGGCGGCCAACACCTGAGTCTCAGGTCCTCGAATATCAGACCTGGGTCAGCCGGGCCATTCTCCTCATTGGACAGAAGAGGAAACTGAGGCCCAGAGAGAAGAGCAACTCAGTGAGCCAGTGACAGACATGTTGGGGACAAAACCCCCAGATCTCCAACTCTCCCCAGCACTGTTACGAGGACAGGCCGGGACGCGCACACACAGTTTCTGTAACCTGGGCGAGAAGCCCCGAGGAGGGAGCCACAGGAGGTCACAGGCACGTGCTTACAGGACGGGCAATTCTGGTCTGGGAACAACCTTAAAGGCCACCCAGTCCCGCCCGCCCTGCATCACAGAGACTGGGGCCCAGAGGCGGGAAATGGTGGCCCAGACGCTGCAGGCCTTGTGTGTCCCACTTGACTTGTCCCGAGTCAAGGCCAGAGGCGAGGGACTGTGCCCCAAACCATTAACCTACCAGGCGTTTACAGGGCACCTGCCCTGGGACTGGCACTGGGCTACGTGTTGGGGACACTGGGACAAAGAAACCGCCCCTGCTCTGCAGGAGCACCCCGTCCCCTGTAAGAGGGGGCTGAGCCAACGGCGCTTGCCGTGCAGGGCTGCAGGTACTCTGGGGGACTCGAGGGGCGCAGGGTGGTGCGAGGAAGGCAGGAGTCAGCTCCCCAGCAGGTGGGGGGTGGGGAGGTCTTTGCCGACAAGGGGTACGTTGGATCGGGCGCACACAGGGACTGTGACTTAGACACAGGGACAGCATGCACCCTCCGGTGCCAGGACTTCAGGACTCTGCGGGGTCATGATGCCTCCCATTCCCCCATTTCCAGCATCTTAGCCACCGACTAGCAAAGGGGGGCGATGGACCAGCTCCTTCCTTCTGGCTTCAGCCTCACTTCAGGGCCAGTGGAGGGGCTGCCAGCTCAGGCAGGGACGAGAGGGTCCAGGGGCTCGCGGGTGGTCCAGGGCCATCTGCAGGGCACCAGCTGGACTGTCCATCTGCCGCAGGGCAATGGGAGCTCAGTCTGGCGCCTGATAGCTGCCTCACTCGCCGCGTCGCGGGAGTGGCTGGACGTCAAGGACACGGTTAAAAAATAAAGCTGCCCGTTTCACTTAGGGTTTTTGCACCTAATGTCCCACACTTCCCTGCCCACCACTGTCCTCTTGCCTGTCCCAGTCTTGGCATCAAGGGGGAACAGCCTCCTAGGAGGAAGCGGTTTTTCTCTGTTCAAGAAGAGTCCCCGGGAGGCCTCGCTTGCTTGTAGAAAGTCGGTCCCATATGCCTTCCAGTTCCGATTCTGACTCATTGCCTCCCCCCCAAGGTGCTCCCAGTGGAGCTGTCCTGTCTGATGGGTCCTGCTCCTTCCTCCCAACAAAGAAATGAGCAAATACAGGGCCAGGGGCTTGGAAGTCTCCCCGCTTCCTCTGGGGTCAGCGTGCACGTTGAAAGGAAACCGCCTCTCCCGGGGTTGCCAGGCTAGACGCTGTGACCAAGGGGCTGTTTGGATCCTGTTGCCCAGCCTGGGGATAAGGCCCATCTGTAGGGTGGAGCTGCCCAGGGCCCAGCAGGCCGGAGGGCAGACGCAGCGAGGCGCGGCGGGCGGTGCCGGCCTCAGCCTGCGCAGAAGAGCGCTCCATCCTGAACCTCGTCCTGACAATGACCTGCCATGACTGTGCTATTTCACTTAAGCTCCTGTCACCTGGAACTGAAAGTCTGAGCTGATGCATCTTTCCATTTGCTACTGGAGAGCAGGGTTGAGACGCTCAAAAGAAATGACAGGAATCGGCCATAACATGCCTCCTACAGATGCTCGATTTGTATTCTAACAGTTGAGGGACTATTTCAACGTTACATTAATATTTAACTGCACCCTCCGTTGCCAGCTACAGTGTCAAAGGGTATCTCATGCGTATTCCACCAACGTGAGGTTCAGGAGAACAGACCGGAATGCACTCTAAAGAGGAAAGTCAGACGCAGAGGGAGCAATGACTAGGCAAGAGCTCGGGGTACAGCTTTTTCTTGCTGCAGACCCATTTTTCGCCTGCGCCACGGACTCTGCATTCATTCCCAAAGAGACTCGCTGTTACGACTGGAGGACAGAGATTGGCCTTTTGTTTCTCTCTCTGAAGTTTGCGCTCTCCCACAGCTCTGTGCCAGTGCTCTGTCCGCAGTTATAATTAAGCTCTCATGTTGCAGACTGTCACGGGAGTGACGGGGTCACCCGTGAGAAAGCTACGCTCTGCTGCGGGAAAGCTGGCCGGTGGGGCGGTCTGGGTAATTAGGATGACCTTGAAGACAGACAAGGTCAGGAGCTGGGAAGGCATCCATCCTGGCCTGGATATGGAAACAGACCAGCGTGAAGAACCCAGTGTCTATTTTTTTTTTTAAACATTAATTTACTAACTTGTTCCAAAAAATATATATATATATTAAAAGTGACTTGCAAAATACATACAATATAATAAAGTTGAAACTATGTAAGCCATAGACCAGGTCAAAAAATATAAAAGGACCTCAAAAGACCAGAAGCAGGAGAAAACAGGCCAATTCCCGCACAAAGACCTTACTGCTTGCCCCACACCGGCCACCGACGAGTCTGACTTTCCCAGAAAGCCCAGCAAAAGGAGAAACAGGACCAGCCTCATGATTCAGCATCAGGGTAGAAAAAAAAAATCAACTGTGTTTAGTAAAGAAAATGATTATGCCTGGTACGGAAGCCAGAGGGAAATCTCTTCCCCGGATTCACAGAGACGGCTTCTGGAAAGTGCTGAACAGTGACCCATCTAAAGTAGCTCTAGAGGGAGGAACGTGTTTAACAGGGGTTGTTTTTCACAGGATGTTCCTCAAGGTGAACGGAAGGCGTCCAAGTCCAGTTCCGTAAGGGGTCTGCACGGGGCGGACGCGCAGGGTCTGGGCGCCGCGCTCAGTCGGCGATGAGCTCAGGCCCCTCAGCGAGGATGCACTCAGAGACTCGACCCCGCAGACTGAGCGTGCTTGTTGTACGCTGCTTGAAACAAAGGCATCTGCTGGCTTTCAAGTGGCCCACGACAATTACAAGGATTTGGGGCGGGAGGGAGCCAATTCCGGGAGACAGGAGTTCATCAGGAGCGACCCAGGCCAGTCCCGAAGCCTGGCCCTCATATCCAGCGGGAGCCGGTTCAAATGAATGGCGATTAAACAAGTATTTACAGAGTGTCCTCTCATCTGAGTCAGTTAAGGGGGAAACCGGAAAACCCACAGGCCTCTGTCCTCACTGCGCGGCGAGTTGCCGCCGCAGAAAAACACCAGAGCTGGGCATTTGGAGAGAGCCGAGGCGGAGACTCCGTGCCCCCACCTGCCAGCTGTGCCTCTCCGGGCAAGTGCTCAAGTCTTGGAGCTGCGTTTGCCTTCTTTGTAACATGTTTATTATGAAAATCAGAAAAAAAATCACAGGGTTGATATGCGATGCAACGTGGAGGCAGTTTGAACAGATGTAATTACTACTTCGCTCAAATAATAAATGAAAGCAAAAGGACCTGCCTGTGGTTTAAGTCCTTGGGTTTCCTTCTCAGCAAAGAAGCTGCTACGTGACAGGTGACGACCCTCATGAGCTCCTTCGAGGTCTGACCTCAGGACTCTGGGAAACACCAGCTTCTCTGTGTTAAGTGGCAGCGCCAGGGACGCGCTCGCAATGGAACCTTCGCATGGCGGGGGCGGCAGATTAAGAGAGGGCTCCTCGCCGCGAACCCAGAGTAGGACGTGCGTTTTAAGAAGTTTGTATAATTGTATTTTTTTTAATTGGTATTTTTTAGAGAGAGGGAGAGAGAGAGAGAAACATCAATTCAAGAGAGAAACATCGATCGGCTGCCTCCTGCACGCCCGCTGCTGGGGATCGAGCCCGCAACCCGGGCGCGCGCCCTGACCGGGAATCAAACCAGCGGCCTTTCGGTTCATGGGTGATGCTCAACCAGCTGAGCCACTCCAGCTGGGTGAGAAGTTTGTATCATTTTTTAAAAGGCATCAACACTTAGTAAGATGTCTTTTTAACTATGGGCTCACCGTGTTCTCACTTTGTTCTTGGAATGAAAAGAGATGCTCTGGGGCATCTGCAACAGGTGACTGATGTGGGGCGTCAGGGCACCTAGAAGAGGTGGGCGAGTGACGCTTGGCTGGAAAGCCGGTTCTGTTTAACATCCTTCACAAGTCTCGCCCGACTTCTAGAACAAGGGCCCTGCCTCTCCTTCCGGCCCACCCTGCTCCTCACGCCGGGGGCCTGGGCCCCAGCTCTCGCGGTGCTCACGGCTCACACTGTGGTTCTTCCCGGGGGGGCCCCTCAGAGCCCCTCGGCTCGGCCCTCAAGCCCATTCATTCCTCCATCCCTTCTCCCAGCGTTTCCTAAGCACCCGAGCTCCCCCGGCTGCTGCAAACACGGCTCTGGCCGTCACCACGGCAACATCAGAACGAAGATTTGGAGGGTGAACAGCAATCAGCAAGCAGAGGACTCACGGGGTTTCAGAGGGATGGCGAAGGGGGCAAACGGTCATGGGAGACAGCGCACCCCCCGGAAGCTTCCTCTTCACGGCTGGGTCAGAGGGGCCCAGACACCGTCCCTCCAAGCTAAGAAGAGATCTGCACCAAAATTGATTAGCGGCCGTTTTAAATCCTTTTCTTTTTTTTTTAAATATATCTTTATTGATTTCTGAGAGAGGAAAGGAGAGGGAGAGAGAGAGATAGAAACAGCAATGATGAGAGAGTCATTGATCGGCTGCCTCCTGCACGCCCCCGACTGGGGATTGATCCCGCAACCCAGGCATGTGCCCTGACTGGGAATCGAACCCTGATCGCCTGGATCCTAGGTCGACGCTCAACCGCTGAGCCACGCCCGGCCGGGCAGCGGCCGTTTTAAATAAGATGGAAACAACAGACTCTTGAAATCATGACTAGAAAACAATTATCTACCATAAAATACAAACCGACGCATTGGAACAGAACCCATTCACGCTGCCTCTTTGTGGCAACGAAAGAACACGAAAGATAGATAAGGGGCTAAGTTGAGCTCATACCACCATTAATATTATATAATGGGTTTGTTTTATGTGAATATTCCCGGTCCCCCTTCCCCATTAGAAGGTCGGCTCCGTAACATAGGAGCCTTGTCAAAATCAACTGACCATGTGTTTGTGGGTCTGTTTTTTGCTGGACTCTCTATTAGGTTGTTCCTAGGCAGGGCCCCTTCGAGCAAACCAAGCTACGGACAGAGCTGTGACGGAGGCCGGATGCTGGATCCACACGAGACCAAGTTATTTTGACTGAGATGACGGCCACATTCACTTTCACCTCGTGTTCCTCGGCCACGGCAAGACTGCATCTAATCTCTTCACCTTTCCCAGAGCTCACACCACCTCTCGACTGAGTTCCATCTGTGGATTTAATTAACCAGCCGCCCTCGAGATCTTCCAGATCATTAATTAAGATCTCCTCTGAAACTAGGCCTAACCCTTTCACCCTAGCCGTCCACCGGAGACGTCCTGCGGCTCTGAAGATAACTGTTATTTTAACCCCACGTTACACGCCCGGTTTGCAGAGGGAGTTTTATAACCGCACTGTCTCGGAAAGTTAATTTCGCCAGGGATGGGTTGCCAGCCAGCTCCCGATGTGCGCTGTCAAAATCCAAACACCATAAATTGCCTCCAAACGCGGTTGATGGTTTTGTTATTACTGATGTTCGGTAATTAGAAAAGGTATTAACACAATTCACTGCGGCATCTCTGGTTTAAATCCCAAGCCTACTTAATGCACATGTTTCTTCAGGAGACACATCTGCGTGTACATCGGCCGACTAAACACACCCACCCACCTTCCCCTCTCACGCAGCAATCCAGGGACTAGAGCGAGGTGCCCCAAAGAACTAAATAAGTAAGGGGAAAGGAGCCCTGGCCGGTTTGGCTCCGTGGTCAGAGCATCGGCCTGAGGACTGAAGGGTCCGGGTTCGATTCCGGCCAAGGGCACGTGCCTCGGGTGCAGGCTCGATCCCGGCCCTGGTCGGGGCTCATGCAGGAGGCGAGCAGTCGCTGTGTCTCTCTCACATCGAAGCTTCTCTCTCCCTCTCTCCCCCTTCCACTCTCTCTGAAAAGGAACGGAAAAAATATCCTCAGGTGGGGATTAATAATAACAACAGGGAAAAGCTTTCCGTACCGAGATGCCCATTTTATACACGACCAGGTACCAGACCCGAGCCCGTGGTCGGCCAGTAAGAGAACCGGCAGGCACACGCTGCTGCGTCCAGGTCATGGACTGTTACGCGGCTGTTAAAACCAACGGTACGTAGTCGCAGGGAAGACACTTGGGCTATAACATCGAGTAGAAATTAAGGAGGAAAAGTGCAAAGTCCACAACCATCGCGTGATATAAAAATCGGTCGGAGGGACAGAGGCTGGAACCCCCGGGGCCAATGAGGAGTCAGCGTAGGGTTACAAGACTGTGGACAGGTCTGCTTTCACCTTTAACGTTCAGCTGATATATACGCAGCAAATAAAAGACTGTCCTCATTCAAAATACTTCAGAAGCATCTTGATGTTCGTGGTGTAACACAGGATTAGGATACAGCAGCTGGGCCAATACCTCCCATCCAGCCCGGACCCCACAGGTCGGTCAGCTCCCCACGGTCAGTACCTGCGTCCGTGTGCCTGAGAGCATTTCTCTGCACCTGCAGGAGGCCCAGCACACAGCCGGTGAGAAGAACCGAAGAATTACCCCTTTCCTGGGTGAATCCTTTGGTGACTAGTCATACAAACACCCCAGCACCCTCACTTCTCAGGTGGCGTAATTCCAAGGGGGATGTTTTGCATCATTTCCCAGATTCTAACCAAAAAACAAAGTCAGTGGAGAGAGGAAAGGTTTTCTAACATTTAGGACTGGAACAGGTGGTTGTCCACGTGGGATAGAAATCACTACCTCACACCACACACAAAAGGTAATCTGAGGCAGATAACAGATCTACAAGTTGAACATATTTTCTAGGAAAAACCCCCACAAAAGACCCCTTTGTGATCTGGGATAAGTAAAGATACTTAGACAGGAGATAGGAAGCAATGGATATAAAGAAGGAAGACTGATCAATTACAGTTTATCCAAATTAAAACCCTACTCATTAAAGATACCATCGATGAGCCGAAAAGCAAGCCGCAGACACGTAAAACAGTCACAAAACGTGTAACTGTGAGTCTGTCAAAGATCTTCCACCCAGAATTTATACAGGACTCCTACAACGCCACGATTTTCAAAAACAACCCGGTTTAAAAAAAAAAAATAGGCGAAAGTCTCAGGAGGCAATTCATAAAGATAGATGAATGCTAATAAGTAAGTAAAAGTTCTCAACACCACTAGTCATCAGCAGGAAGGGAATTAAAACCACAAAGAAATACCGGTGCACCCTGACCACAAGGACCAGGATTCGGGATGTTGACAAGCGTGTAAAGCGACCACGACGCTCATTATCTGCCATCACGAGCGTCAACTTTATTCTAACTTTGGGAAACTCTTGGCCAGTTTCGTATACAGTTAAACATACCCCACCTCGTGACCCAGCAGTTCAGCTCCTAAGTGTTTACCCACCAGAGATGAAAGGTGTTCACGCAAAAACTGACGCTTGCAGATGCGCACCACAGCCCCAAGCTGCACGCGTCTATCGAGGGCGGCGTCCTCCTGGGGACACTGCGCGGGAATAAGAAGGAATGACTGGTCTACACATCACCACGCGCCCGGGTCCCCAAGGCTGTGCTGCTGCTTCCGAGAGGCGGGCACGGTCTTTCCGCCCACGTGCGATTCTGGGATAGGCGAGACCTCTACCGCGCACAGCGCACGCGGCGTGGAAACTACCCATTGGCGTCCCTGCCTTCCCCCGAAGGACTGAGTCCCTAGCGGCCAGCTCGGCCCTGCTCCTCTCCGGGTCCCCGCTGCCTGGCCCGGGCGCGGCGCCCAGCAGGCGGCCAGCGATGCCTGGCAGATAAAGGAAGATGTGAACCAATGCCCCTGCGTCTTCTGGCGCCCGGCACAGAGCCCGGCACAGTGGGTGCTGAGTATTTGCTAAAAATAAAATAATAACAATAAATCAACCTTTTCCACGAGCAGCATTTTTCAGCAGGAGGGAGAGGACGCCGAGCTCTCCAGGCGCCGCCCACTGGCCCCGGAGGCTGCGGCGCCAGCTCCTCCAGGGAGCCGCGGTGGGCGCTGGCCGGCTCCGGGAGAGTCGCGTTAACGAGACCGCGGCCACCAACAGAGCGCGTGGGCACACACGGGAGGAAACGTCGGCTCGCAGAGGGCAGGGCGGGGCACGGGCGCTTTGTCAGAGGCACGAACCCGCGGCGTGCTGACCGCATGTGCACCGGTAACGGCCGGCCGATTGCCGCACGTGCGGTTTGGAATCGCGTGTGAACACGTCTGCCTGTCACGCTGCCGTGGATCTCAGCTGTCAGCGTCCTCAGCCCTCCTTCACCGAATGAAACACAGACCCGCCACCAGGCCCGGCATCCTACCCAGAGGATGGCAATGGCGGTGACACCGGCGACACCGGCGACGGCTCCCAGTCTGCGCGCGTCGTCCGTTTCAGAAGCTGTCCAGGGCCGCGTCCCACGCCCGCGTGGAGCTTTCCGCGTGGTAAAACTGGGCTTCATTCCTGACGTGGCTCTTTACTGCTGTGTGATTCAGGCAAGCTGCCGAGCCTCTCTGAGCATCCTGTGTAAAAACGCATGCCTGGCATAGCTCTTGCGGAGGTCGACGCCAGCAGCGTCCTCTCTCCCCCAGCTGACGCAGGCCGGTCTCCTGGCAGGCAAGTCTGCCCGTCTTCTCCACAGCCACGGGACCGTGGCGGCTCCCTGCGGCCTGAGGACAGGTTCTGAGCCCCATAAAGCGACAGGTGAAGACTTCATGCGCAGCTAGCTGCGGGGAGGGAGGCTGGGAGTCACCACCCATGCCCCTCAGAGGACCGCGGACTCATCCCCCACGAGAAAGGGAGGGGGCCACGGAGACATCTGGGGTACATTATTTACCACAACAAACTTGAAAATGCAGATGCATCGAAAACTCTAGAGAAACAGAGCTTACCGAAACTAACACAGGAAGAAACACGCCCACACGGACACACACACACACACTGGAATATTATGCAGCCTTAAAAAGGAAGGAAACCCCGACACCTGCTACAACCTGGGTGAACCTGAGGACCCTGTGCTCAGTGAGATAAGCGAGTCACAAAAAGACCAACACTCTGACTCCATTCCTGTGGGGTCCCCGGAGGAGTCAAACTCAGAGGAAGAAAGCAGGCGGTGGGTGCCCGGGGCTGGGGGAGGCCTGGGGAGTTCATGTTTCACGGGGTCAGAGTTTCATTCTGTTTCCAGCTTCAAAAGATGAGCAGCGTTCTGGGGATTAGTCCCACAACCCTGTGACTATAGTTAACTCCACTGAACTTTACACTTAAGAACGGTGAAGGTGGCAAATATTATATGATTTTTACCGTAAAACGTCGGCGTCCGGCGTGTGGGTGCTCGGCAGACGCTTGTTAACTGAAGGCCGGAGGGAGGGGAAGGAGGGAGGCGCAGGGGAGCCACAGGCCGCTCCCCGCCCCACGTCTCCAGCAAGCTCTGTTCGGGCCTGGCTTTGGTTTTTATTGGCTGTGTGACCTTAACATTAATCAGCCTCCCTGGGACCCGTTCTGTACCCTCGCTTGTCTCTGGGTGATGCCTCCCCATGGCCAGAGTTCTTTTGGGAACTGAGACTATAAAAGTAGAAACCTTCTCTAGACCACAAAATCCAGGAAAAAGTCTTGCCTGGAGCAGCAGCAGGAGGGAGGGCAGGGGGTTGCCACTAGGACAGAATCGGTGCAGAAAGACGCGGTATTTTTATAGTCGTATTTCGGAAAAACCTCTGAAATAAGCCAGTTACTCCAACAGTGGCACTCATGGCATGAAAGGCTGCGTCTCCCAAACAGCCCTTTGTTTAGTTTTGTGCTTTGCTAATCCCCGCCTGAGGATGTTTTTTCCGTTGATATTTTTTAGAGAGAGACGTCGACGTGAGAGAGACGCACCGACTGGCTGCCTCCCGAACGCGCCCTGACCAGAGCCGGGGAGCGAACCTGCAGCCCAGGTGCGTGCCCGCGACTGGGAATCAAGCCCACGGCCCTCGGTCCACAGGCCGACGCTCTCGCCACTGAGCCCGTCGGCCGGGGCTCTTTGTATCTTTTATCCCCACCCCCCCCGCCCCCCTGTCTCGTCTCAACACAGATTCTGCTCGTCCGTCCGCCCAAGCGGCTCTTCTCCGGGCCCTGGGTCCCCGTGGGACTGGCCGCTGATTCCTCGCCCCCCGCCCTTCACAGTCACGTTTCCTCAAAGACGTGCGGACGCTTGTCCCTCGGCTTCCCCCCCCCCCATCGGCCCTCAGCGGCGTGACCTCTCTTCCCACCCACAGCCATCCTGGGGGCGGCTGCTCCCCCGAAGGTCACGGCGCCCATTCATCCGCTCGCCGAACATTCGTCGTCTGCCGTGTGCGAGGCGCGGCCGCCGGACGGTCAGCAGCCAGCAGCCCTCCAGGAGCCCTGGCCTCGGAGCTCAGCGGGCAGACGGGACAGGCGACAGCCCCGCCATGCGCCGCAGGAGGGAGGCCTCCCAACCCTTGTGAGAGTGACGGCCGAGTTCCTCACGCAGGTGGCTCCTCACGCGGGCAGGGGACGTGGCCCACGGCTGCGCGGCCCCCAGGACGCTGGGGGCCTGGGGCGCTGCTCCCCCATCGGCCGGCTTGCCTGCTTCCCTCCTGCTCGCTTGCGTCTGTCTCCAGAAGTTTCTGGGCCCTTTTCCATAGACGCCGAATGTGTCCGTTGGCAGTTTTCCTCCCATCATTACGACAACCGCGTGCTCCTCGCGTCCTCCCTGTTCCAGGGGCAGTGTTCCAGCAAAGCCGCGGCGCCGGGGAACCGGGGCATCGCTGGAGACCAACCACCGAGTTTAAAGAAAAACGGCCTAAATGTTTTAAATACAGACAAAAACCTTCCTTAAGAGCCAAAACACTGCTTATTCTGGATTTTCGAACTACAACGAAAACGCCACGGACGCGCAGTCCAGGTAGGTGATCGCGTTCCACCGGCTGGGCAGGCGCCGATGGTCGCGCAGAGGCCGGTCAACCTCCCGCGGGCGACGGGTCAGCAAAGTAAACCGCAGCGTTTCCGGTTCCCAACAGCGCAGGGGCCCCTCGAATTCAAGCTTTAGCTGCCAACGTGCGGAGCGGGGCACCCGCTCGAGGGCTGAACGCGCTCCCGTCTCACAGGCAGACGCGTCTGCGCACCTGGCCGGCCTTTCTCCTGGGGTGTCCGCTGACCATCGAACACCTTTATGGGAGGCCTGGCGACGGCGCCTCTGAGTGTCGGGCTGGGCCCTCACTGGCTGCCCGGACGGCCGTGGCACGGCCCGTGGCAACTCTGCGCAAAGATGGACGCAGCGCCGCGGGACACCAGCAGACCGTGTTCCTCGCCGCCGCACACTCGCAAACGAGCCGATTTCCCCTAAGGGTGGCATTGCTGGGGCAGGAAAGCATGGGAGCTTTATGAAATTCATGTTCCTGGGGATGTGCGTCTTTTTAATATTCTGTGTGACAAAGTGGGAAGGGTGCTTAAAGCACCTCTCTCCAGAAAAAAAACAAAACAAAATAGGACGCGTTGGCGATTACGTGGGAAGCTGGGCCGGGCACGCTTTTCCGTGGGAAGCCGCGTCTACTTCAGAGACCGACTGACCTACAAACCTGCAGACGAACGGAACGAAGCAAGCCTGTCACTGCAGGGACATCATCGGGCTGGTTTTGTTGCCAATGACAAAATGTGAGTTTTCAAGGGAAAATTACACTTTTAGGAAACTCAAGTCTGTCACATGAGTTTAACAGCTTTCTAGGGCGTAACGATGTTTCTGATGAGTCTGGTAGTGATATTAATAACTGTGATTTGAAAATATTGTACAGTGGGGTGTGCCAATGCCAACACTTGGAACATCTGAAAAAGTCAGTGGCTATTTTCCAAATTATCGATGTACTATGTTCCCAAATCGCGCACGAGTAAAAGATCCACTTCTTGTTCAATTCAGACTAAAGGATTTTGTGGTTAATCTTCACCTGAGGATATTTTTTCCATTGATATTTAGAGAGCGTGGAAAGGAGGGCGAGAGAGAGCGAAGCATTGATGTGAGAGAGACACATCGATTGGCTGCCTCCCACAGGCGCCCTGGCCGGGGGCTGGGGAATCAAACCTGCAACCCAGGTACGTGCCCTTGACCAGGAATCGAACCGGTGACTCTTTGGTCCAAGGGCCAACGCTCCAACCCCTGAGCAACACAGGCCAGGGCCAGGCTAAAAGATTTTAAGAGAACGGGATGGGAAAAGTTCATTAACACGGTTTCAGGTCCCATATCACAGTGGAAATTAAGAGACAAGTCCAGTCACTGGTGAGATCATCTTTGCTCCAAATTATTAAAACTATAAGTCAGACGCCACACGGTGTGACTGAGATTCGTCCTGCCCCAAGAAACTCCCCACGAGCGCAAGGGCCAAGTCCTGTAACTGGAGCCGTACGTCAGGCAACGCCCTGGACACACGAGCACATCCTTCCTTCCGCGTGTCACTGCCCCTCAAGACACACGAATGAGGCGGACGGGGCCCGGCACTCCCATCCCTTCAATGCTTCCCCCCATGGCCCCTTGGCCATCACAGCCCCCACCCCTTCTCTCTCATGACGTGAGAATGACCTCCTGCTGAGGGAGAATCAGAGATGTTCCAGGCCTGTGGGTTGGCGATGCGGCTGTGAGCCTGAAATTATGCCAGTCAATCATCATCTTGCCCAAGCGAGGAACAATGCAGAATTATGCCTTCTCCAGATCAGCATAATGTGTAATTTCAATTACGGACGGCTGGAGGGGGCCGTGGTGGGTCATCTGCAGGGCACTGCAATCGGCCTCAGCAGCGCCAGTTTCGCTCGCACTACAAAGGTGAGTTGGCTGCACCTGAGCTACTTATCGACCGTGTCACCGGCCCGCCTGTACATAGGAACGTCCTAAAAAGCTCCGGTTGTCAACATGTGTGAACACACGCATATGAGCCTCCGCCTGCCACCTGGGGGAACGAGCATTTCTGGAACGCTTGCTGCGCAGAGCACAGGGCCTGGAAGCTTCTCCGTGCACCGACCACGTTAGGCACTGGAAACAGTTCCAAATACAACTGGATTCTATAAATTAACAAATCAGTGTCAATTAACAGAGCAAACATCACACCCTCCGCCTGGTTTAAACCCTGTGGGGTTTTCATGGCTGCTTGTTTTAAAGACTAAACCTCTGATAGTTCCGAAAGCACCCCAACTCCTCCAGCCCTGCCCATCGTTTTCACCAGGACCCCGTGCTCTCACCGGAGCGTCTCCCTCCCTGCCCCTCCTCTCCGCAGTCTCAGGAACTCCAATCATCTCTCAAGGCGCAGCTCAAAAACCACCTCTGCAAGGAGGCCTCCCTGACTCAGCCCAGACCAGACGAGGTTCCTACCTTCTCCTCTTAGACTTTCTCAGCCTCTCTCTGTCATAGCAAACAAGCTCCACAGGGTGAGGCTGTGCCTGTTTCGTTCACGGCTGGATCCTCAGCATAAACCCCGAGAGAAACGGATGCTCTGTGTCTACAACAGGAGGCCAAGTGTGGTTCCCAGATCCACAGCATCGGATCCCCTGGAGATCCGGGAGAAACGCACCCTTCCTGGGCCCCTCCCAGGCTGATGTGATCAGAAGCCCTGAGGTGCAGGCCAGCAGCCCGCGCTCGCAGGCTCTCCAGGCCGTGTGATGCGCGTAAAGTCTGAGAGCCACTGGGCTGTGACGTGAAGGCACGCGCTGTGACATTAAGGCCCTCACCCTCCACTGAGCGAGGCTCGCATGGAGCAAGCACGGACGGCGAAGCTGGTGCCAGTGGCGGGTATTCCCTGCAGGCTGGTTTTCAATAAGGGACAGGAGGGACCTCCTCACATTTAGGAAAGTTCCATAGCAGGATGCCCCTGGAAAAGCGAGCCGGACCCGGGCTGAGCATCAGGTGCATTTCTGGGCCGAGAGCTGGCCCCGGTCAGTGTTGGCTGGAAGGCTGGAGAGGAGACTCCTGAGTCAGGCAGGACGGCTGCTCGGTCCCCCTCGTCTCTTACGGTCTGGGGGACACCACAGTGCCTGTGCTCCGAGAGTGCAGGGTGTGATGAAGTGTGACGATGCTGGAAGCTGCTTAGATTAAAACAACGTCCAACAAAAACCATAAACAGTCCCCCACCCCACGGCAGGAGAAGCCAAGCAGGGAGGACTTTATAAATGGGCGTAAATAAAAACGCCGTGAAATCCGAGTGGGGGGCTGTGTGAGGGAACAAAGAGCAGCCCCGCCTCCCAGCGACCCGAAGAGGAGGAGCCTCCCCTATTGGAAATCAAAGGGACGAGTCCCCACACGCAAGGTGCCCGCGTGCACGCGCCATCTCCCAACTATAGCTGAGAACAGATAATCATCTGGAGACCAAATGATGTTGGAAATCCTGCAGTCAAATTAGAGCAAGATGCAGTCTGATTGAAATGACTAAAATCTTTAGCCCGCCTCCAAGCTGCAATCAACACGACTCCCTGCTCTGAAATCACAGCTGATCCTGTGGCCCGTGTTATCAGTGGGGCGCCCTCCGGGTCCCCACCTATTGCCGATGGAAGTGGGCTTCTTGGGGTGCTATGGGAACAAGAATTTCCTGAGGCCCCCACAGGAGCGTGAGGTATTGTGGAAAGCTTTATTTCTGTGGCATCAAACCCCTGAGTTCCCAAGGCCCCATTTCCCGTTGTCCTGCCAAGAAAGAAGCCCCATGCTGCTTTCAGCAGAGCTGGGATTAAAGCCAGTGCCCAGAGTTCCCGCCCCATATTGCACAGTCCAGCCCAGCACTGGGCTGGGTTAGCTTGTGTTCCCAGCTGCACTCCACTGTGCGCAGGGCCTGCACAGCCACGGGCCATGTGGCTTCTAAGGCCACGCAGCCGGCCAGCACAGGTCACGGAGCAAGCAAGTGCAAGGAAGCAGGAGTGAGGCAGAGGAACGAGAGAGACAGGGTTCCTTTGTCTGGGGATCATGTGTTCCCAAATTTTCTTGAGCTTGCAATGACTCCACCCCTCTGGCCGATTATCTCTGTTCCCAGGTTAGACTGACAGGCGAGCACTCTCCCTACGTCATCCTGACTTCACTGCGCACGCACCCATCTTCCCCTTTGACTGGTCCCTTCCCCCAGTGATCTGCAGGGAATGGACGGGTGGTTCCCCAGGGAGTGCAAAGTTGCAGCTTCCTGGTGAAGCTGCCCGGGTGACCGTGCTTATAATGTGTGGCCTTTCCTTTGCTCCCTTCCTGTTATTAACATTAGCTAGCTAGTTAGGATGGTAACACCCAGACAAATTCCAGGGTGGGTCCCTTCTGACCTAGAACCCAGTGAAATCATTGTTTCTCCCGAGTCCCTGGCCCCCTACAGAAAGGAAAGGACTCCACATACTCTCATGTCACAGTCTGTTTCTGAAATAATTATCAGTGACGATCCCACAGAGCACACGCTTGCTCCCATCTAGAGGACGTGAAAAAATGATGTTTAGACTCTCAATACAGTCGTTCCCAGATGTCTCTGGTCACAGTTATGAATGGATGATCCGATCCTTCCCATGGACTGTTACTGTTCATTTATGAACCAGAAATGAATTGTGTATGTAAGTAGTTTAGAGACACAATTTCTCTCTCAGTGAAAATACCATCCTGCTTCCCATAAAAACGTCAACACATTGTTCATATCTTTCTCATAACAAAAACATAAATTTGGAGCAGTTACAAATATGCATGAAAATGCAAGAAAAAAAATGAAAATATTTTTCTTATAAGGGAAAAATGAAAATTCGAATCTCTCCTGAACTAAAAGGAAACACCAAGAAGCCTGAGGCAGACAGTCTTTAGCTCACGGGGTCCTGAGAGATCTTCCATTTCTTCTTGATTTTCATGCATTATTACCTGGTTATAATAACACGCACTGGGAATGCAGTGCGGGGCTGGACAAACAGACCACAGGAACAGAGCAGATAACCCAGAAGCTGACCCACAGGTATGAGGTCGTTGGGGGGAGGGGGTGTTCGATCCGTGAAAGACTGTAATAAATGACCAGTTTTCTATGAGGAACAAAATGGAACTGGATCTAAATATGAGCACGTACAAAAATCAACACCTCACACCACACACGGGAACCTCTTGAATTTAAGAATAAAACGTGAAGAGCCAATCTTCAAAAACTGTTAGGAGAAAATACATGAAAATGTCATATGGCCTCAAGATTGGGAAAGATTTTTCAAAGCAGACATAAAATAGACTAACTTTAAAAAGAAAAGATTGGTAATTTAATTTAATTCCATTAAAGCTGATTATTTTTATCAAAAGTCACCAAAATGTGTAAACTACAAACTAAAAATTGCAAGGAGATATTCAACAATATAAATCCCCCCTACATCAGTAAGGAAAAAACAGTCTTGTTAAAAGTGAGTAAAGGGGTTGCCCTGGCTGGTGTGGTTCAGTGGGCTGGAGCATTGATCCGTGCACCAAAAAGTTTGCAGGTTCAATTCCTGGTCAGGGTACACACCCAGGTGGTGGGTTCAATCCCTGGTCAGGGTGCATGTGGGAAACAACCAATCGATGTTTCTCTCTCACATTGGTGTTTCTCTCTCTCTCCCCCTTCCTCTCTCTCAAATCAATAAAAATATAAAAACATATTCATATTAATTATCCTGAGGACTAAAAAAAACAGTAAAAAGGAATGAATGTAGGTGGGAGGGTTGCCTCCGGAAACAGGACTTCCCAGGGAAGCCACGTGCGTCCGAGGGGTGGGCGTCCACGGGGGGAGACAGTGCAATCGGGGTATCAGAAGCCCACCCGCTCAGTGGGCCCGGGACACGCTCTTCAAAGCCTCCTGGTCAGTAATAAACATGAGACCTGATCTCTGCTGCCTCCCCTCGGGGCTCGCTTCCCAAGTGGCTCCAAGCTGGGGCCGGGAAGGGGAGGCGGCCTGTTAGACTCAGCTCCCCGCAGAAAGGCGTCTGGGTTTCATTCTGGGTGGTTTTGAACAAGCCCGACATGATCTGACTTAAGCCTTTCAGTCCACCCGGGGGCTCCGTGGAAAACAGACGGCAGGGACAGGGACGAAGGCTCAGAGACCATCCGCCGGGGACGCCCAAGGGTGGCCTGGTGACCAGGGTTTGCTGCGAGCTGATGGGAGGCAGGGGAGGGAGAAGCGGGAGCCAGGACCAGGAATCCAGGCAACAGGGAAAGAAACAACGGAGAAGCGTCTAGAGAGGAGAGGACGCTTTCGGGGGCTCTTCCATGTCTCCTAGCGAATGAAGGCAGATCGGGCTCCATCCGACTCTCGGGCAGGAGGCCGGGGAGGCCGTTTTGGGGACAGAATAAGAAAGTGGAGGGAGCAACAGCCGCTCCTGGGAGAAGGTGCCAGCCCTCCCCCTGCAGTAATCAGTGTCCCTCTGCCTGAGCCACCGGCCGCTTTCCTCGCTCACCAGACATCTCTCCAGGGCCTACGCATCACACAACAACTTGTCCTTCCAGCCGCATCCCCGGCCTGGAGCAAATATGACATTTATGCCTGGACTAAATGTGCATAAAATGTCACCTTGCCCTCAGCCCGTCACAGCAGCTTCCAACCACACCATGTTTTAAGGGGCGATGACAATGCAGGAGAGGTTGCCCGGTGGCCTTTGCTGAGATAACAGAATTGGAAAGTCTGGACGAAACCGCAGGATGTCGAGGGCGGTGTCACCCGGGGTGCCGGTTAACTCTGCTCAGGCGACCAGCGGTGGCCTCTTCACAGGGGCCACGGGGAGGGGCAGGATCGCCGGGCCTTTTGTACCCTTCCCGTGGTCCCTGGTCTCTGCAGAGTGAACAAGTGTGACTGGTGTCCCGAGAGCTCTTTATCGGGCTGACGCAAGGCCACGCGGGCTGTCGGGAAAGGACGTTCGCCCTGTGAGGTGTCGAGTCCGAGCGTCACTTGGGCAAATGGTCCCAACCACCTGGTCTGGGTCCTGGTTGGACACTCGGCAGCTGTCCCCTTGGATGAATTTCTCTGAATCTGGTGCTTCAGTTGCTCTGTCTGTTAAATGTCAACACTAATCCCACCCACTCCACGCCTCCTAATTGTGGGGGTGACGGCCCCTACAAAACACCGCGTCTCGGCGGGCCCCGCGAGTGGGCTTGGCTGCTGGGGGCTCCGACAAGACACGCGCCCCTCTCGGACCCGGAGGCTGGGAGGCCAAGGCCGACCTGCGATGGATTCTGGTTCCCAGCCGGGCTCCGCGCCGGCCCACACGAGGCGGGAGGGGAAGCGGCGGGGAGCGCTCCCGGGTCTTCTCTCCATCCTCGTGACCCAATCCCCTCCCCGAGGTCCCACCTCCTGTACCACCCAGGAAGGAGTAGGTTTCAACCCATGAATCTGGGGGGACACACTCAGGCTGCAGCCCCAGCACGGTGCCCGACAAAGACTCGCGGGTAACATCTTCCAACGAAAGGCCACCCGTGTCACATCCGCGACAATGCCTGGCCCAAGAGGGGTCAGCCCTTTGCTGCATGGACAGTGAATGAATCATCACTACCCTCTCGGCCTCGGTTTCCTCACTAGTAAAGGGAGTAGAAACATTAACTCCCCCGTTTATGACGAAGATGCAAGGACGCGGACGGTGCCCAGTTCGCGGAGGATATGAAATGAACCTCAAAAGCCCTGCTCGCGGAACTAAAAACGCGTCAGGGAGACTGGCCACTTGATCAGAGCTTGCTCAGTCCACACTTTAAAGTGCAAGTCTGCCTACGTTGCAAATGAACAGACATGTATTTCAAACTATGAAACAAGATGGTTTTGTGTATTCATTTCTCCCCGGGAGGGGATGACACCACCTCACAGGGTCATTAAGCAGAGAAAGTGAGTTAACACTGGAGACACCTGGCCCGAGGACATGCTCCACATTTGAGTGTCTCCTTCCCAAAGCGAACAAACAAGTAAACAAACGAATAAACAATGTGTGCACCTGGGAGTCACAGCTGTCAATCTCTGTCTCCTTCCCTCCCCTGACTGACCCCATAAGCTATGGTCCCTGCTCCTCCCTGGTCCCTCCTGGTGACCTCCTATGGTTTGAGCTCTGTCACTAAAGGGAAGGTAATTCTTCCGGCCATCCCATTGTTGACAGGCCACTTCTGGTGGGTGCTGATGCTAATCTTGCTCTTGTTCCTCACTGGCAGCTTTACTTCCAGAAATCTGAAGTTGTGGAGAAGCCAGTGCTCGCTCGCGCGCGCTCTCTCTCTCTCTCTCTCAGAATTACAAATATTTTCCATTAGCACAGGATCAGGGCTCTTCTTAATTTCTTACAATATACCCAGGGAAGAGGTCTGAGGAGTAATGGGCATTTGTGGAAAGGGGAGGGTCAATGGGCAAATAAATTTACTAGGTTAAAAAATGAAAGTGATTTATCGCAGGCCTTCTCAGAGCCTTTTGCATGCCACCATTCTCATGACTCTTCAGGAGTGGAGATATAAAAAGTTTTTCTAAAACTTCCTTGACCAGGTGAACCTTTGGGTAGAACACACTTCTGCACACTGTAGTATATAACAGTGTTCCAAGGAACAGACTTAAGAATGTATTCAGTGCCCGTTTATTTGCTGTTGAATGCCTGCCAATGCCTACTGTTGGGCTGGATACATGGCGTGAACCCTGCACCTACTCCCTGCTTCATGGAGTTTGAGCTCTAGTAAGGGAATGGCTGTCAAGTCAATAAACCCACAAGTAGAGTTCATAACACCATTAAGAACACAAAAGCACAACAGTTCACTTTGGTTTGAGACTAGGGAAGGACAAGAAAAGCCTCCATGGAAAAATATTTTGTGATCTGGATGGAAGACTGGCTAAGGTGAACGTGCAGAGATGGGTGGAGCAGAAAGAGTGGCATGGACAAGGGCAGGAAGGCTGGAGAACACAGGGCCCAGGTAGTTGGGCAGGCACAGGAGGGATGAGATGGAAGGTAAGGAAGTATGCACAGTGGTCAGGGCACCTAGGGGAGCCTTGATGATGGTGGTGATGACAGTGATGATGGTGATGGTGGTGGTGGTGATGGTGATGGTGGTAGAGATGGTGGTAGTGATGGTGATGATGGTGGTGGTGACGGTGATGGTGGTAGTGATGGTGATGATGGTGATGATGGTGGTGATGATGGTGGTGATGATGGTGATGGTGGTGATGGTGGTGATGGTGGTGATGGTGGTGGTGATGGTGGTGGTGATGGTGATGGTGGTAGTGATGGTGATGATGGTGATGATGGTGGTGATGATGGTGGTGATGATGGTGATGGTGGTGATGGTGGTGATGGTGGTGATGGTGGTGATGATGGTGGTGGTGACGGTGATGGTGGTAGTGATGGTGATGATGGTGATGATGGTGGTGATGATGGTGGTGATGATGGTGATGGTGGTGATGGTGGTGATGGTGGTGGTGATGGTGGTGGTGATGGTGGTGGTGATGGTGATGGTGACGGTGGTGGTGACAGTGGTGGTGACGGTGGTGATGGTGATGGTGGTGATGATGATGGTGGTGATGATGATGGTGGTAATGATGGTGCTGACAGTGATGATGGGGGAGGAGAGGAGATAGAAGAGAGAGGAGAGGAGAGGAAAAAGAAGCTGCTTTGCTGCCGCTGTTAACCATAATGACAAAACATACCTTTCCTCCCGTGTTTGAGCATCCACTATACTCTAGCCCCTGTAATAGGTGTTGGACATTTTAGATCTCGTTAAGACTTTCCAAGAACCCTCTGAGGTAGGGAATCCACCCTGTTTCTTAGGAAGGTGGTTAAGAGTATGGGCTTTGGAAGCAGAAAGACTTGGGCTCAAACCCGGCTCCCCCACTTACTGGCCGTGTGACACCGGGCATTTTGCTTAACTTCTCTGAACCTCAGTCTCCTTATTTGTAAAAGGGGGATCTGTAATCTATCTCAACTTGTTGGGAGCTGACAGATAATACATGGAAAGTGCTTAGCACTATACCTGCCACCTTTTCCTCCATCCATGTGGTCTGGGGCTGGGGCTGGGGCTGGCCACCACTTCCTGCACCCATTCATCCGCTCCACTTGGTACTGAGGGCTGAGCAGCTCAATGGTTTCAAGCCCGGCTGCACCCTACAATCACTCAGGGAGCTTTCCAGTGATGACACCTGTGACCCACTCAACTGCGACCCGGTGAGTGGGGACCCCACAGCACATCAGTAAAGCTGGCCCAGTGACCTGGCACTTGGTGAGGTCAAGTACATTCAGAGTCTGCTCACCCTGACTCTTGCTATTTCTGCAGCCACATGTGGGTTCATGGATCCCCACAACCCCAAATCTAGAGTTGAGCTGCAAGAAGAAGGAAGAGGACTCCAATTTGGCTTCTAGTTCACACCGAGCTTCCCAAACCTGCTTTTGGCAGAACCACACAATGGGGCATGGGATTCTGCCAGGTTATTAATAAAGCAGCGCGCTTGCATCTGGC
This sequence comes from Miniopterus natalensis, assembly GCF_054644295.1. Classification (NCBI taxonomy): domain Eukaryota; kingdom Metazoa; phylum Chordata; class Mammalia; order Chiroptera; family Miniopteridae; genus Miniopterus; species Miniopterus natalensis. The sequence goes on along the minus strand of NC_142081.1, from coordinate 198,287,656 downwards.
CCAGCTTCCCTGCGGGCCGGTCCCATCTCCCCCACTCTGGAGAACAGCAGTGTGGGAGGACAGGGTGCCAAGGCTCCGTCCCTCCCTCCTGACCAGTGGGGGGTCTCAACTACTTTAAAAACAGAAGAGCTTATTTCAGAAGATCCTGGCTGGTTCCAAAAGTGACTCTTACAACATAAACACAGAAAACAAAAATGATAAAAATAGGAAGAGATGGGGGACCAAGGCATTTCAATGCCAAGTAGAAAGACAATCTTTAAAAAGCAGAGCAGGGAATGAATACACACACTGAGAATGAGCAATCTTCAATGTGTCTGGAGCTCAGGCATCATCTCATTTAATAGTACACACTGAAAATCTAAAAAACAGGCATTAGTCCCATTTTACAGATGATGAAACCGAGTGTCAGTAGAGGAAACCTGCCTGGAGGGTCTCTATTCTTACGGCCCCACAGGGCCTCCCTAAAGTGGTTTAGCTCTGAGCTGCCTTCCAACCAAAGGGGAGAGGATGCCACAGCTGGACACAGTTTTCATCATGACAATGAGGAAGCTCTCCAGTTGCTCAGGAAAGGCACATTTCCCCCCAAATGCTAGCTTCAAAAAAAGCATCATGCTGGTGGAATCAGAAAAAGTTACATGGGTAAGTGGTGGGCAGGGTTTTGTGGTTCAAAGAGGAGCTCAGTGGGTGAACAGGGCGGGAGAAAAATTCAGGAAGATGGAACAGCACGTGCAAAGACCTGGACAACTGCCCCAAAACCCCTGGTGTTAGAGGCCCCAAGGAGCTGAGGACAGGGGAGTATGGCATGAGGTTAACAAAGTAACTAACTGTAAAGCTTAGTGGAGTTAGAAACCAAAGAGAGTGGAGAGAAAGTATAATTTAAACAAGTAGAATAAAACCTTATTACGGCGGGCTCCACTAATTTGGGACACACAGTAATCCAGAGAGGTGCAACAAAGCATCTGAGAAGCTGGTTGATAACGGAAGCAAGACTGGAGGCACTGCTAAGTTCGCAGTGTTCAGGAGCACATCACACAGCAATGAAGATATGCTAATGACAAACTGAATATTCATTAAAACAGGTCCCCAAGGTACCACTCGGTCCACACCTTATTAGACTTCCTACTTCCTGCAGTGTCGCTGTACCTGCCTCACTCGGCTGTTTCTGTGCAAGTAACCACCCTGCATCCTTAATTAAAATGACACTCATCGCACGCCTGGCTTCAGCTGGACTTGGCCGGAGGGCAGCCAGTGCCACCAATCTGAATCACAGCGTCCCATGAGCAAGACCCATGAGTCCTCTGAGATCAACATCCAGTCACAAAGCCGGGGCCTGGCTCGGGGTTCATCAGGAACCTCATTGCTCCCAGCACAGGCTCAAGGGTGTGGGCAAAGCGGAAATCGTGGGAGCGGTGCAGGCTGACTTTCCTTTCCTTTCCTTTCCACTGCGCCTCATGCAGAGTCCGTAAGGAGGAGGAAAGGGCGGGACTCGCCGCCTGTGTAAATGCTGTCACGGCAGGAATCTAAACCAGCCTGCCACCGGCTGACACCACTGTGCCCCCACACAACCTGTGCCGTCCAAATGCAAAGAGAGGACGCGGTGTTTGGACTTGACGTGAAGGCCAAGCCCCTTCGCTAGCGTGGTCCCTCCACCCACTGCTTCCGTCTTCCCCCTTCCTGCTACCCGTGACCTGCTGCTTCTTCAGGATGGAGGATGATGTCATCACCGGAGTGGGGACGATGTCATCACCTGGATGGAGGATGATGTCACACCTGGATGGAGGATGATGCCATCACCCGGGTGGGGGATGATGTCACACCCGGGTGGGGGATGATGTCAGACCTGGGTGGGGACGGTGTCACACCTGGGTGGGGACGGTGTCACACCTGGGTGGGGACGGTGTCATCACCTGGGTGGGGACGGTGTCACACCTGGGTGGGGACGGTGTCACACCTGGCTGGGGGACGGTGTCACACCTGGCTGGGGGACGGTGTCACACCTGGGTGGGGACGGTGTCACACCTGGGTGGGGACGGTGTCACACCTGGGTGGGGGACGGTGTCACACCTGGGTGGGGACGGTGTCACACCTGGGTGGGGACGATGTCACACCTGGGTGGGGGATGGTGTCACACCTGGGTGGGGACGGTGTCACACCTGGGTGGGGATGGTGTCATCACCTGGGTGGGGGATGATGTCACACCTGGGTGGGGATGGTGTCACACCTGGCTGGGGGATGGTGTCACACCTGGGTGGGGATGGTGTCATCACCTGGGTGGGGATGTCGTCACTGGGGCTGCCAGGATGAAATGCGGACCACGTGGCTGAACGTGTGCGCGGTCTCTTCTACGGCCACGCCTGCCCCACTGACCAACCACCAGATAGTGAAGTCTAAGTTTCCTCAAATATACATTCAAAAAGACTTCATTGAACTAACGGCCAATCATTTTCTAAAAAGAAAAAAAAACAACCTTACCGGGAATCAAAGACACATCAGGAAAACAGCTACAAGGCACCATCTTTTTTTGTCCCTCCAACTGTCTGGAGAGAAGGTGGTGAAGAGGCTTCGAAGAGACTCTGCCCGGGGGCCCCATTCTGAGGGGCACCTTCACAGCACGTTTCAAAACCCCTCTGGGCCGGCCCTGGCCAGTTTGGCTCAGTGGTTAGAGCATCGGCCTGCGGCCCGAAGGGTCTCAGGTGCGATTCTGGCCCAGGGCACAGACCTTGGTTGCAGGCTCCATCCCAGGCCCTGGTCCGGGCACGTGCGGGAGGCAACCAATGGACGTGTCTCTCTCACATCGATGTTTCTCTCTCCCTCCGAAAAGCAATGGAAAAAATATCCTCAGGCGAAGATTAAAAAAACCAAAAAAACCAAACACACTAAAAAGCCCCTCAGGGTCTGGCATGTTGACTTCTAGGAATTAATGGTTTAAGCGAATAATCAGGGAAGCTAAGTTTTATAATCACGATAATAGCGAGCTTTGAGATGTAACCCGCCCTGGGCACCGCGTCCTCAGCTCACAGGACTCTGCGGCGTTCACACTGCCTGGAGCAGGGCTGGTCCGTCGTTAGCGGTTAGGGTGACCTGGGAGAGCACAGGTCACGGGTGTTAGAGAGAGACCGACACGCAGAGAATGCAGTGAACTTTCGATATTGCTGCTGCCGCCACATCGTTATCTGCTGAAAAAACGACACGTGTTCTCCTGTGAAACGTTACAAAGTGGGATTCGTTCCGGGTGGGGCGGTGCACTGTTGGCAAATTTAATAACATAACTAACACAGCCCCAGATCGAGGAAACCAAACATCGGAGCATCATGTTGACTCTCCAGAGGCGTCTGGTAAATTTCAAAATCAATTCTGGAGATTAGAATACTCTCAGAAGAAAGAGAATGAAAGGATGACATTGGTTATGGATGCAACCAAACAAGGGAGCTGGTGAGGGCTGTGACCACTGGCAAGGAGAGTATGTGCACCCTTCATTCTTTCATTCATTCACCCACCCACCCATTCATTCATCCATCCATCCGTTCATTCATTCCACTCATATTTCTGGCTCCCCCACACCTATTGCCCAGGAAGGCAGGCCAGGGAGGGAACGTGGTGGGGGGGGGACTGGGGAGATCAAAAGGCTCCACCTGGACCTTCCAGGGCCTGGGGACCAGGCTACTGAGCGGTCAGAGAGTAAGCGTGTGGCAGTCCCCCAGAGTGGGGCACAGCAGGGCTCTCACTGGGGGTCCAGGAGCAGGAAGAGGTCCCTTGAGGTCCCCCAGGATTGGTTTTCTAAGAAAGAAGCACTATTTTAGACGTAAGACCTTGCAAATGCCCCACTCTGCCCTTTATGAGCAATGCGGCCCTTAAACTGATACTGTCATTTACTGTCACCTCTCAAACTGTTCTCTCCGCAGGAGCACATGTGGCCTCTCCCGGGAGCAGACGTGGACCGTGGTCGGCTTTCTGTGCGTGATTCTTGACTGCCGGAGGTGACGCCGGCCTCTGCACGGGTCGGGGAGGGTGCGGTGCCGGGGGAGCAGCCCAGGACACCTTTCCCATCCCCTGCAGTGTGTGTTACGGGCCTGGGTCACAGCAGTTCACGTGGACGTGGAACTGAACACTTATCCACTAATGTGCCACCTCTGGTTTTACAAGCTGACTGATTTTCACGGAGCCCCTAATCCTTTTGATTCAAACACACAGTCTGGGTCACCCCTCCCCGCTCATCAAAGTCAGTTGTACTTGGGCCCAGTTTTTTTTTTTTATCTTCACCCGAGGATATGTTTATTGATTTTTAACATGGAGAGAGAGAGAGAAGAGAAACATCGATCAGTTGCCTCCCTCCTGTAAGCACCTCGTCGGGATCGAATCTGCAGCCCAGGTATGTGCCCCGACCCAGGATCGAACCCGCAACCTTTGGGTGTCCGGTACGAAGCTCCAACCAAATGAGCCACCCAGCCAGGGCTGCCTGGGCCCAGTTTTCAGCCCAGAGAGCAGGTTGGGGGCTGTCAAATCTCAGACTCAGAGCAGGAGCGACAATGCAGGCTACTGGCTATTATAATATGGTTAACGGTAAAAACCCTTCCTTAAAGGAAACCCAGTGTGGAAACGAACCCACAGCAAACGGAGCGCAGGATGCAGCAGCACAGCCTGGGCCCAGCACAGTCAACCCCCGCAGCCCCCGGGGAGCCCTAAGGACCTTCCTGGACCCCCTGGGGCTCTGTGGAAACCGGGGAACCGGATACAGAGTCTAAGGCTTCGGCTCACAGCTGAGAAAACTGCAGCCCCCAGAAGGAAAGGGACAGACTTCCAATGAGTGGCTAAAACCCCCAAGACAGGTCTGTTTTCCCACTGAAATTCCTTCGCAATTTCAAACAACTTTTATCGCACTGGCTAGAAAAATGAAGGCAATGCCGTGTGCTAGGAAGCGTAGGCTCTGGGGTGAGGCCAGCTGGGTGCGAATCCTGGCTCCACGGTGGGGCCCTGCATGCTCGCTCGCTCCACTTCCCTGAGCCTCAGTTTCCCCATCTGTAATGACACCTGCCCTGGGGACCTGCTGTCAGCGGTCAGTGCCGTGAAACCCAGAAGGCGCCACTTCCTCAGGGAGCCTCCCTGATGCCACAAGGGAATGCAGGGTCCCTTTAATTCAATCAGACCTTCCTGGGCACTTTCTTCTTAGCATGACCTGGGGCAAACCCCACACCCTCCCTGATTGACAGCCGGATCCCCCATTCACCCACAGGGCCACTCCCCCAGGCCCGACCCCACAGTCCCTGAGCCCTGGTTTTGCACGTCTGGCCCCTCACACAGCTGGCCCTCTGGACATCAGAATGTAGGCTGACACAGCTTATCGCCCACACGCACAGCCCCAAGCCTGTCCCCTGAAGCAGAACAAACTTACATCACTTACAAATAAAATTGGGAAACCTGGCATCTTGAACACACAAGCCGAAGTCACCAGCAACAATAACAAATCCTGGACTAGCAAAGGCTGAGGAAAGGACTCTGGACAAGACAGCATCCCTCCGGTCCCCTGTCACTGAGGGTTACCATGGTGATGGAGACGATGGCGTCGGTGCCGACTGGAACTGGAAAACCTCCACAAGCGTTTTCTGTCTGTGTCGGGGATGGACCAGGGCATCACCTGGCCCCCCCACCCCCCCCAGGACATGGTGGGTATCTGTAATCTCTGTGCATTTTTCATTTACCCCAGGACCCCAAAGGCCTGACTCCTCCAGACGTAAGTCAGAGAGCAGAGGAACACAAGCAACTGTGGATCTCACGTCTGTCCTCTCTCCCCTGCAAGCTCCGGAAAGATCGGCGAGTGCTGCCTCGTTCATTGTTCCATCGCCCGCGTCTGCACAGTGTCTGGCACGTCATGAGCCCTGAGCAAATGCTGAATGAATTAACCTCTGGAATGTCAGATGCTGGGACCAGAGATGAGTAAGGCACGGTCCCTTCCCCCAAATGGCTCAGCGCTAATGGGGGGAACAGACGTGCAAACAGAGACACACGGCAGAGCTGCTTGTACGGTAACAGGGTCCAGAAGCAGGTGCTGCCGGGGGGCGTGGGCGGGAGTCCTGAGGACACCGGATGGAGGAGGCGACGCCTGGACAAAAACTCCAGGAAGGCGGGAGCCACGTTACCTCTGCTCATCTCTGCGACCTTAGGCTTTAAGACGGCGCCTGGCAGCCAATATGAGCCCAATGACTATCTCTTTAATGAGCAAACGCATGGGAAGGTGAGCGGAAGTCCTCGCAGTGAGTAAGGGGGAGAGTGTTCCAGGCAAGGGAACGGCATGTGCAAAGGCCGGGAGAGATGCAAACAGCCAGCTGAGTTCCAGGCACTGCTCACCAGGTAGCACGGCTAGGACACCAATGCACCCGGATGGAAGCAGGGCCGGGTGTCAGGAGGCGGGACCACGGCCAGGTCATGGGGAGACACTTGTTCTACGGGCTTTGGGAGCCACCACAGGGCTCTACACAGAACGGGGGCAGGCTCGGATGTGCACTTTGATAAGACTCGCCCTGTGCTATGGCTTAAATGTCTGTGTCCTGCGAAAATTCACAGATTGGAACCCAGTTCCTTCCCGGCGAGATAGCAGCTGAGGTGGGGCCTTTGGGAGGTCATGAGGTCATGAGGGTGGAACCTCAGCAAGAGATCAGTGCCCTTTTAGGAGGAGGTAAGAGGGAGCCCACAGCAAGAAGGCAGCATCCCTACCCCAGGAAAAGCGTCCTCCCCGGACACTGACCCTGCTGCCCTCGATCTCAGAATGCCCAGCCTCCAGGACTGTGAGGAATACAGTCGGCTGTTCAAGCCACCCAGCCCCCAGGAACTTCTTACGGTGGCCGGACCTGACGAAGGCACCTGTGTAGGGCACCCTGGGGACAGACAGCCGCTGAAGGTGGAAACGCTAGATGGGAGATGGTGGCAACAGTCAAGGCCAAGGGTGATTTTCTTACGGAAATGAGGCTGCTCTGCGCCTGGAGGGCCTTTGTAAAGGAACGATCATTCCATCCTTCCTCCAAGGTTCCCCGGCGGCTGCCAGTCTCTGTCCTCATCCACCTGCCCCAGCTTCGGCCAGCCCAGCTCACCCATGAACACCTTACGTGGTTTTACTGTAACCAGAAGTCTCAATGCCTTTAAAAAATAGCCACAGATGTAAGTGGCTCTGTCTTGGTATCGTCACTCAGTCCGTCGCTACTCAGGGAAGGTTCTAGAAACATGCGCTTGCTGTGAGAACTGCTTAAACAGATTCTGGGCATCTGTTCTCAGCCAATCCTGCCAGCTGTTCACTCCCAGTGACTTCAGCAGAAAGCTGGGCAGGGAAAACATGTGCCCAATTTCAAACAAAACATTTTAACAGCTAGTCGGTAAATATAATATAATCAGGGAAGCAGAAATACAGTCTGAAAACATACATGAACTACTTACTGCCAACGGGGACAAAAAGTCTGGCACTGAAAACTCAAGACTCGTCTCGCAAAGCCAGCAGTCCTGGAGGCCCTGCTGGAGGAGCGAGCACATCGCCGGCCCGAGGCAGACCTCAGGAGGCACTTGCTCTATATTGCCCCATGCGGTCCTCACAGCCACCCTGTGATGGGGTTTTCCTTTCGTTAACCGTGATAACTGCTTTCTAAAGACCATCTCCAGGCGCAGTCACACTGGGGGTTAGGGCTTCCAGCCAGCATGGCGGGGACACCTTTCAGTGCACGGCAGCCTCATCGTCTGCAGGAGGCAGAGCTGGGATTAGAAGCGTGGAGACCAGGCCTCAGAGCTGGGGGGGGGGGCTGAACCGCCCCTGGGCCCCCAGGGCTCCCCCTGCCACACTCCCGCACCAGGGTCTGACTCTTCCATTCCCTTTCCCCTTCACCCTGGTTGCCGTAAGCCCAACAGTACAAACCAGCTTTGCTTCAGGGCAAGAGGAAATATTGCTCTTGACAACTCAACCCGGACCATCACCCTCACTCATATTCCAGAGGCAAAACCGGCAGGAAAACAAGCCCGGCCCGGCCTCCGCCTGGGCCAGCCACGGAGCATGTCAGCAAAAACGGGGACTGGGGGGGCTGAGTCAGGATTTCCCGGGCGCCGTAACTCACCCTCCACACGCCACGCGCCACGCGCCACGCAGGGCGATAAAGAGCCGGCATATAAGTCATAAACGGCAGCGGCGCCCTTAGAACCCGCCACGCGATTCCTCACCCCGCTCCCCTCCCGCGGCCGCAGGGAGGCAGCCAATGGAAGCCCGGGCGGGGTTGGGGGGCAGGGCGGGGGCGGGGGGCGAAGCAGGGAAGGGCCAGGGCCTCTCAGGGCAGCCGTGCGAGGGGCTGCGAGGGTGGCCATCGAGCCAGGCAGCCTGGATCCAAGTCCCATCTCCTCACTTACTGGTGGCATGCCTTGGTTACGCCACCTGGGATCGAGCCCACAACCCGGGCACGTGCCCTGATTGGGAATCGAACAGGCGGCCTTTTGGTACACGGGACTACCCTCAACCAACTGCGCCACACCAGCAGAGGTGAGGGTCTTCTTATTTACCCCGCACTTTCACAGATGAAGGGGTGTCTATCATCAAGGGGTTGGCGTCTTGGAGACCTTGAACGAAGCACCCGAAAATGGTACCTAAGAAGGCACCGTGCTGACATAACCCCCCGCCTTCCACTCGTGTCACAGCCCAGACATGCATCCGACCTCACTGCCCCTTCCTTTCTCTTGGCAAGACTCTCCCTCGGAGTCTCCCTGGGCAAGTTCAAAAGCCCACAGTCCTTCACCTCAGCATTGTTTCCACAGGCAGGATAATTAGATTCAGCCCAAAATCATGTACATCACGGGCTGACGATCGGATATCTCACTGGACTTCTCCATGTGGAATGCTATGTAGTCGTTAAAAATGATTTAGGAGAAGTTTGCGATAATAAGATCATGCTCCTACCAAACTATTGATTTGAAAAGGCAGGATACGAAATGATCTGTGTGTTTTTATATCGATGCCATAGCAACCTAGGGGTGGCGTCACTGTCGCCTTCCGAGGTCTTTCACTTTCTGAATTTTGCAATGAACGTGTGATGCTTTCCTGATTAGAAATCTACTTAAAAAAAAAAAATCCCTTGTACAGCAATCAGAACATGAAGGGGTTTATTTCCCTCAAATACCGAAGGTTTGGATCACTGCGGGGGACGTGGAGAGCCTGCCCTTGGTACTCGCACTCCAGTGGGTAACGCGGCTTGGTTTTCCCCATGGAAACGCCCAAGACTGAAGCTTCTGCAGGGCAGACCCGGACTTTCTCAAACAGGACAATCCGCGTCCCTCCTTGTTCTTTCGCCCAGTGTTCACAGTGCAGCTGTGATCAACAGAAACAACCGGTGATATTAGAAATTACGACCAGACTGGACTTTCCCATAGGGTCACGTTGGATGCTCTTAAGATCGAGCGTCTTAAGATCGACGCTCCATCAGCCAAGGTCAGGATGAGACAGCATCTGCTTCCTGGAATAGCCTGTCCCCTCTCGTCGGCAAAGCCCAGCTCAGGGGCCCTCAGTGTCACCGGCGTGCTCGAGACTGCGTCAGACTCCCCGGAACAAAGGACCAAGGCACAGCCCTTGTTTGAAGGCTCCTGGCCCGAGTCCCCCGTGAGCTGGACGAAAGGCACACAGGGGACTGGGCTAGAGGAAGCCGGGAGCCAGGGCAGGCGAAGCGTTAGGAAGAGGAGGTGTTACGGGCAAAGGCACCGAGGCAGGGAGCCCCTAGCAGGGACAGTAACCAGGGAGGAGACGGAAGGTTCCAGAACATGGGCCCTGGCTGGCCCCGCGGCCTGGATTCAGAACTTGGAGTTTAGGGTGTCCACACTGGGCAGCCACCCTCAGTCGTCCCCGAGTTTGTTCTAACAAGTTCAAGGCCCCTCAGAAGACTACTTGGCATCCCCTTGTCACCCCCCCCATGTCCTCAGATAGACACAAACCTCCAGATCTATTTTCAACTGGGACGCATCAGGTAAGAAAACAGAATTAAAACGAAGCACACACTTAAAGATTTCACCAGAAAATGTAGTTTCTAAGCTATTCGTCAGAAAATGCACTCTGCAAAACATCCAAAAGGACATTTCACCCAGGAAAGCTCGTTCCCTTCCCTTGACAGCACAGCGGATGCTGTGGGCAGCGCCGCGTGGGCGTTGGTGCCGGGGGGTCCGGGGCACTGGGGTCACTCACCACAGGTTGACCAGGAAGGGGTGCTCCAGGCCCTGCATGATCTGCAGCTCCCGGAACACGTTCCGCACCTCGTCCCTCTCGATGCACTTGCGCTTGTTCATGTACTTCATGGCGTACGTTTTCCTCGTGTCACGCTTCCGCACGATGCACACCTGAGGGGCGGCAGAGCGCAGGGCAGTCAGGTCGGCGGGTGGGGGTCTGGCCACCTCTGCGCTGATGAAGGGGGGCGGCTGGGCCCTGACGCGCTCCTGGGCGAATGGGGGCTGGGCTCTGTTTTCTGCGTCCTCTTAGAAACGCTCCGTTCTCAGGACACAGAGCTAAGAAGGCTGGGCCGGGGCAGGAGGGCTGGGCTCGCTCCTGGCCCCCACGCCCACCAGATGCCCGGCCCTCACGCCCACCAGATGCCCGGCCCTCACGCCCACCAGATGCCCAGCCCCCACGCCCACCAGATGCCCGGCCCTCACGCCCACCAGATGCCCGGCCCCTCCGGCCTTGCTTCCTCATTGGCCAGGCGAGCCTGGTAGCAACACTGAGTCAGCCTGGCCGGGAGGTACAGAAAGGCCAAAACGGAAAAAAAACCCTAAGGAAGACTAATGCACTGGGTAAGACGCAGAAGAGTTTGGGCCCTGCGGTCCTCTGCCCAGGGCTTATACTCCAGCTCTTTGCTGTGTGACCATGGGCAGGTCACCCGCCCGCGCTGAGCCTCAGTCTACCCATCAGTAGAACGGGAGTGACTTTCTTCCTGCCAGGGCTGTTGTGGGGACAGGGAGGGCGCATCCGCGAGGGCGTGGGGTGGTGCCAGCACACTGCGGGCACTGAATGGGGCGAGCTTTCTTTACTTCTCAGAGGGTTAGGTACACAGGATGTTCCTGGACAGAGGGCTTCAGCGAACTGCCATCATTATCACCATGACCAGTCCTGTCATCGTAACCACCACTCGGGATCCGTCTGAAGGAAGGTGGGTGCTGCGAGGGAGGTCTGCTCTAGGACACAGGCTCAGACACTTCTCCCCGACAGCCAGAGCCACGGGTGCCTGGGCAGCTTGGGCGACGTGCACTGACTTGCAGGGTAGCTTGAGCCAAGCCCTTCACGGTGCAGAACCAAGGAGTGAGGATACTCGGGGGCACCCCCCAGGCTTTGTGTCAGGCTGGATGACTGAGGCACAGAGAACAGAATGGGAAAAATCAGAGGAGAGGAGTGCAGGCTATAGTCATGGCTGAACAGCTACCCTCCAAAAGATGTGCCCGGGTCTGAACCCCACATCCCGGGAATGGGAGCTGCAGCATATTCCTTTCCCTCTGCTTAGAATGCCCTTCCTGCAGGCATCACCCCCTCCTGACCTGAAGGCCTCCCCGGCCTGCACCTCCAGGTCTGAGCTGGAATCCACGGGGGAGCTGGAATATCGTTTCTACTGGGTCTGCCAAGCCCCGTGCGGCCTCCTGCAGGTGGGTGGTCCTCCTGCCTGTATTTATAGCCTGGGAGGAGGGGCTCCTGTCCTCCCAGCTCTCAATCCCACGGCAACCACGTGATGGAGGGAACCTGTGGAACCTGAGCAGCGCCTCAGCCTCAGGAGCTCAAGACCAGTGTCCTAGAGGGTCATGAGCACTCCTCACCAACAGGCGACCCTGCCCAGGTCCCGGGGACACTCAACATTAGAACGGAAGAGCTGGGTCCCAGAGGCACCTCGGCCCCTTAGCTGGGCAGCTCAGGCCTGTCCACGAGAACTCACAGCTGAGGAGGCAGAGAACAAGCCAGTGGCCAAAGCCACCCAAGCTGCTAGGAGGCAGGCACCCAATTAACAGTCCTCATTAGTCTAATTCAGTTAGGAACTGATGTCATCATTATTAGTTTTTTGGGACAAACATAAACGCCAGCTAGTGCGGATTTCAGGCGATTTGCCGTAAGAAAGGCATGTGGCAGGCACACTGCACATCCGAAACTGGGGAGTGGGTCTGGAGTGAGCAGGAAATAAGGGTGACAGGAATCTACAGCCCGCGGCATTTGGTCTCTGGGACGGTGTCGGCCACACCCGGAGCTCTGGGAGGGCCTGAATTCTGTGCTTTTCAAAAGCTTCCCGTGGGGTCTGATGTGCTGACTGGCTGAGCATCACTTTGCTGGAATCCTCTGGAAAGTCTCTGGCTGGCTGCATCTTCACCGACCTTGATGGTCAGGATTCTAACCCCGACTTCACAGCTCAGGCGAGCCAGCTCTGAGGACCCCGACTTCACAGCTCAGGCGAGCCAGCTCAGAGGACCCCGACTTCACAGCTCAGGCGAGCCAGACCCAAAGACCCCAGAACCAGAGAGGCAGGAGCGGAGCTGGGACCCAGAGCCACATGGGTGCAAGGCTGGCACTGCCCTCCCGAGGCCCCTCTCACCTGACTCAGCTGACCTTCGGGCACTGCCCCCCCAGCTGGCGTGCACCCGAACGAACGCTGCCGAATGAATAAACAGCTAGTGTGTGGCGCTGAGGGGACAATTATGTTTGCAGGAGCAGGATTCTGGGAAACAACCAATTTGGGGGGAAATCAGAATTCGATACCATTGCTAAGAGAGTGATCACGCTGGGCCCGCTGTTCAAATGTCCTTCCTGACAGGAAGGCAATGACTGTTAACTGCCCAGTGTGCCTCACCTTTCTCTAGCAGGGCAACAATTTTCCCCAAGGAGGCAACGTGACCCATTACACACTTGCAGCCAGAGGTGGCCATCGTTCTGCCAATGAGACAGTCTGCCAGGGGCTTCCAGGAAAAGTCTTGTTTCTGGATAAAAGGGAACAGCTACGAATGGTCCACTTTTCTCCCCTCACCACTTTCTTGTCTTTCCTACCTGAACACATATGTAACGTCTGGAGCTGCAGCAGCCATCGTATGACCACGAGGCCGAGAGCCTCTCAGAGATGCTGAACCTGTTATCATAGAGCTGCCCACCTTCAGGCTTCTTGTTATCTGAGAAAAACAAACCCCTCTTTGTTTCGGCCACTATAAGGCAGGTTTTATGTTTCTCACTGTCCAGCACATCCCCACGTGATACACAGCACAAAAAGCCCATGCGGCCTCTGGTCAATGGTGGCCTCACTGGAATGACAGAAAGCTGGCTTCACAAAAACAGAGACCAAAGGCATGGTTACAGGAGGGATGGGGTGGGGGTGAGTGGGAAGGGGAAGGGGAACATAGTAATATTGTGATACATTTGCACAGTGATGATTACTAGAATTAGTGGGGTGATCACGCTGTAAGGTACAAAAATGTCGAATCACTATACTATAATACACCTGAAACTAACATAACCAATATAAGCTTGCATACCAACTACTCTTAGGTAAAAAAAATAAATCAAGAGAAGAGTTGGCCTCAAGAAAAATACTCCTTTGGGTGAGTGAGTGCTTATTAAATGACTTGGGCCTGGTGCCATGCTGGCCACGAAGATATGACAGTCCCCCAGGAACTCAAGGTTTAATGGGATAAACAAGCAACACTCAAGAAAGCCAAACTCCTCACGGTGGGTCCCTGGGCCCTCCATGCCTGACCCCTGCTCCCCTCCAGTCCCATTTGTTACTCTCCTCCCTGTTCACTTCCAACCCTGGCCTGGCCCTGCCATTCCTGTGACTGTCATGCTCTTCCCCACGTGTCCACAATCTCGGGGCCTCACCTTCTTAGGCTCTGCTCATGAGTCACCTTACGAGGGGGGCATCCCCGACCTCCCTGTGTGAAAGAGCCAACCCCTCCTCAGCACTGTCCTCCCTGCTTGTTTCCTCCAACACCCTGACCAGCTCCTGCCACCGCACATGCGTCTTGGTTTATTTGTTTACCCACTGTCAGTCTCCCTCACCGGGTTGTAAACCCCAAAATAACAGAGGTTTTTCTCTCTTTCATTCACTGTTCCATCCTCAGTGACTAGAACAGTGCCTGGCACAAAGCAGGCATTTCATTGATATCTCTAGCTGGCTGAATGGATAGTCACTATTTAGGAAAGGACAGCGACTGGGAAGGGTGAGCACATGGGGCTCAGGGACCGCAGAAGAGGGATCTGAGCCAGAATATGAGATTAGGGGGAGGCCTTCTGGAAGAGGCGGCATTTGAACTATTTCTCAGTGGTCTGGAGTTGGCATCAGGGAGATAGAGGCATAGGGGAGGGAGGATGGGGTGCATTATGGGGAGAGGGCACAGCCTTACTAGAAGCAGACTGATGGGACATGCCGTTAGCATGTGAGATGCGTCAGTAGTTTTCTCACCTTCCTCATCTGTAAAATGGGCTAAGAGTAGTAATTACCTCAGTGGTAGTGAGGAGGCTACATGGCAAGCATGTACTAAGTTATTTATTGCTATTGTGACTATGGTCACCATTCATACATGTTCTGAAGGTAAGGGTGTTGTAGACATGGGCAGAAGTCGCCCAAGAAGGACCTCAGGAACAATTTCCCAATTGCCTGGTGTGACGGTTAATTTTATATGTCAGCTTGGCTGGGCCACAATCCTCAGACATGTTGTCAAACATTAATCTGAATGTGTCTGCAAAGTTGCTTTTGGGTGAAATTAATTTCTGATGTATTTAAATCAGTGGACTGTGAATAAAGCAGATTGCCCTGCATAATATGGGTGGGCCTCACCCAATCAGTTGATGGCCCGAGTAGAACAAAGACAGACCTCCCCTGAGCAGGAAGGAACTCTACAGCAGACAGCCTCTGGGGCTGAACTGCAACATCAGCTCTTCCTGGGTCTCTAGCCTGAGAGCCGGGCCTCCAGATTTGGGTCTTATATATGTCTATACACACACATCCTGTTAGTTCTGTGTCTCTGGAGAAGCTTGACCAATACATTTGGCAATGAGTCAGCCGGGATCAGAAGTCAGCACCTGAATTCAACTTCCCATGGGCCCAGGGAGTCACTGAGGCCACCAGTGGAGGGCATCTGGCTTTTCCCCACAGTTCCCTCAAAATTCTGGTACTTAGTTCTAAACTCTTTGTCCCCAGTCAACATGTAAAAAGGGACAGCACCAGGGGCGGCATCCCGGGGGGGGGGGGGGCCTGCTACGCTCTGAGTCACGATGGCCTCTCCTAGAGGTGCTGAGAGACAACACACCCACCCCGCTGACCCTTGGCCTCTGAGTTCCAGCCCGAGCTGGGCGATGCTCCCTGGTGTTCACTCAAGGTAGAGACAAAGGTAAGGGACAGGTGACAGGTGGCCTTAAATGACATACCTAAAAGGTTGGTGTTGTGGCTGAATCACATGTCCCAAAACCCATTAGTTGAAGCCCTAACCTGTGGCACCTTAGAACGTGACTGTCTTAGAAGAGAGGGTCTTCAAAGAGATTATTAAGTTAAAATAGAGTCATTAGGGTGGGCCCTAACCCAACAGGACTGATGTCTATATAAACAGAGAAAAGCTGATGTGACGACACAGGGAGAGGTGGCCGTCTACACACCAAGGAGAGGCTCCAGAGGACGCTAATCCTCCGGACTGGGGGGCCCACCTCCAGCCCCTAAACCCGGCGGTAATTCCTGCCCATTATGCCCAGCCCGAGGGACTTTGTCATGGCAGTTAGCAAACTCACATGGCTGGCTTTTGTCCTGAGGGCACTAGGGAGCTTCAGAAGGGTTTTAAAAGGGGACCCTAGGTATACAATTGTGAATGAGTAAATAAAACAAAGAACAAACACACACCACAGAAAATCAGATGCGAGGAGGGGGGGGAGGGGCATTCTTTCTGACTGCAGGTGGAGGAGAGCTTGAGGCAGCTCCAAGAGGTGACCATGTGTTTTATGAATAAATTAATGCCACTGTCTACGCACACACGATCCCTTGTGGAATCACAGGGGAGGCCACGGTGTCAGGAAACAGAAGTCATGGGGCCAGGGGCCAGGGGCCAGGGCCAGCCTGGTGATTCTGATGCCCTCGGTGCTAGAAATGTGTAGTTAGGGTGACTCGAGGTTGGAACCGCTCTGTGCACGTGGAAAGGCCCAGGAAGGCTCACCCAGCGGAGGGCATGAGACTCATTGTGAGAAGACGAGGGAAACGCGCACGAGCAATGGAGTCTGTTAAACTGGTCAGTAACGGGTCAGTGCCCTGGCCGAGGCCCGAAAGCCATCCATGAGTGAGCCCGCATTTCCTGCGATGTTCAGCTCTTACGAAAGTGAACCTGGGAGCCAGCAAATTCCTCCAAAGTACGCCTCAAGCCGGCACAGCCTAGTTAACATCAAACGAACAAATATTTCACTAAAAAGAAATGGGTTCCACCCTTTAGGAAAGATGTCTGTGCAAACCATCAAGGCTTCCAGGATGAGCATCGCGTTTCAGAATCCTAAAAACGATTCTTGCATAAGAATCACAGCTTACGGTTCAGGCTCCGAGACATTAGGCAACGTGCCCAGAGTCACCTGCCTGAGCCAGAATTCCAACTCAGCTCTGCAAGACTCTGGAGCTGAGGCTCTCTAACCATCACGCTAGAGACTGATTAACTCACCACTTTCCTGAGAAGAGCAACCATGTATTCGGAGTCCCCACTTGGCAGACACAGTGCTGGCTGGGCATCTCCCACACTTCTGCTGCCCCTGCCCCATGGCTAACTCCGTGCCTGCCTCAGGGCCTTTGCGTGTGCTGCTCCTGCCCCATGACTAACTCCGTGCCTGCCTCAGGGCCTTTGCGTGTGCTGCTCCTGCCCCATGACTAACTCCGTGCCTGCCTCAGGGCCTTTGCATGTGCTGCTCCTGCCCCATGACTAACTCTGTGCCTGCCTCACGGCCTTTGCATGTGCTGCTCCTACCCCATGGCTAACTCCGTGCCTGCCTCAGGGCCTTTGCACATGCTGCCCCTTTTGTCTACGGCGTTCTTTCCCCCAGATCTTCGCATGGTCAAAAAAAGCTCTCCTGCCCTCCTGGGTCACTGCGCTCCTCTCTTCCACAGAGCAATGGTCATTGCTGAGACACCCTGTTTATTGTCTGCATGTTTGTCTGTCCCCTACTGAACTGTCAGCTCTATAGTTCATGGGCCTCGTCCAGCTGTACGTCACACACAACCACCTAGAACACTGCTAATCAGAGCAGCGGCCACAAACGTGTACCATCCAACTGAAAACCCTGCTGTGTGTTTCCAGCGTGCTACCATGACCTCGAAGGCCCAGCAACTTAAAAGATGAAAAAAATTCCAAAGACTATATTTTTAAAGGGGAAAAAAACCCAAGTCAGATGTTTCTGAACATCTAAACTGATCAACGCATATGTAAAATCTAATCCCTGCTTAATTCCAAAATGGATTTGTTGCAGTCTGGGCCCCAAATTGGTTAGTCTGCTATTAATCAAGTATTTCTTTCACACCCTAAATTCACATGCACCTGTGAAGGTCTGGAATGTGGGATGAGACGACTAATAATATATTTGCATACGGAAACGATCACCACGCATAATAAGGCCACAGGGAGTCTGGAGTCTTTGGGTCCTTGCTCTTCCTTTGAGGGAGTAAAGGACTATTATCACCTGACTCTGCAACACTTTCTGCTACTTTGTGTGCAGACTGCCTCGGGCGATTCCATGCATTTTAATTAACTCCCCATTTATTTTGCTTCAACCCTCCGGCGCTTTAAGCAGAGGGTGCATTGCCAATCCAGAAAGGACACCTTTGAAGCAATTCTCAGAAAGTTCTCCCACAGGTCTCCCCCCCCCCCAAGGATCAGCAAGCCCTGCCCTCTTCACCCTCTCTCTGCCGGTGCAGGAGCAAAACTTCCGAGGCCCCAGCATCAGGGGGGTCAAGAGGGGAGGGGGCGGGTGGAAATGAGGGGGCCGTCGTGAACAATTTGAGTCTGCAGAGGGGGGATGAGAATGGGCCTGAGGACCCCATTCCAGAGACAACGGTGTAAACCAGTCAGCTAAATCTCATCAGCTGATGGTCACTGTGCTCTTCACTCATTTATATACATTCATTTTATGTAACAGTCATTCATTTGCCACATGTATCAACATATGTTCTCAGCATCATTTATACATATGTGTATCTATAAATATATTCTGTGTGTATACACACTGTGGGCATGTGTATATATGCATACGTGTGGCTATGTGGATAAACGTGTGTGTATATACTGCTTTGTGAGAGTACATATATACATGTGTGTGTATACACCCTGTGTATGGGGGTATGTATGTGTATATATGCACCTATATGTTGTTTAGTGGGTGTATGTTTACCTGCATAGACATACACATAGGTGCGCATACACTACTTAGTGGGTACGTATACATATGTATATGCATGTGCACTGCTTAGAGAGTATACATG
Organism: Miniopterus natalensis; assembly: GCF_054644295.1. Classification (NCBI taxonomy): domain Eukaryota; kingdom Metazoa; phylum Chordata; class Mammalia; order Chiroptera; family Miniopteridae; genus Miniopterus; species Miniopterus natalensis. The sequence goes on along the minus strand of NC_142081.1, from coordinate 198,269,201 downwards.
TATGTGCATGTGTATGTATGCATTATGTGTGTCGATACATGCATATGCATGCGTGTGTGTATACACATGTGGATGTATACTGCTTACGGGTGCGTATGCTTGTGTGTAGGTGTATGTGTGCACATATGCAGACACTGCTTAGTGAGTGGGCGTGTATATGGGTATGCGTAGTGCAGACATGTGTGCACACGCACACTGCTTAGTAGGTGCTGGGCTACACGGGTGAACAAGGAGCCACGGCTGCCCTCGCGGAGCTTCTGTCCTGGTGCAGGAGCCGGACAACCAGGAGGACAGATGAACAAACACACAGAATCCCGGCTGGTGACAGGCACTTTGATGCAGAGGGGACTAGAAAGGTAAGGGGTGGGGAATGCGTCGGGTGGGGTGGGGAATGCGTGGGGTGGGGTGGGTGGGAGGGTGTTCAGGGAAGGGCCCGCGGAGGGGACGTCTGAGAGAGGCCTGCATGGCATGAGAGAGCCTTGCAGATACCCGGGGGTGGCGACGGGGGCACAGCAAGTGCACAGGTCCCGAGTCAGCAGTCAGTCCAGCATGTTGGAGAGATGAGAGGGGCTGGAGAGGACGGAGCACGAAGTCGGGGGCAGAGCGGGTGTCAGAAGAGCAGGCATGGGCCAGACCGCAGGGCCTCGTGGGCTGACACAGAGACGACATCCATTTGCAGGAGCACACGAACTACCCTGTGCTTCAAGCCACCACCGGCTGCTGCGTGGACGGGGCTCCCTCCTCTCTCCCGCTCAGCACTGCAGGAGGCAGCATTGCCCGCGTGCTGAGCATGGAGCCGGGTGCTGAGGGGGCCAGGCGGGCGGTAATGACCAGTCCTGAACCTTCAGGAATCTCTCAGTCTGACGGTGGAGGCAGATGAGCAACCTGAAGCCCACTCCTCAGCCAGCCGTGCTGAGGGCTGGCGAGGCGAAGCTAAGGGAACCGGGCTTCTCCGGACACCTCCCTCCCCGTGGGTACCCGAACCCTTCCGGAACCCACCGGGCCAGCCAGGGAAATGCCAGCATGCCGGCTTCAAGACCTGGGGCTGCAGGGTACCACCCCTTATTTTCAGGGTAAGCTTTAAGGCCACCCTGGGCACTCCTGGTTTCCAGGGGAAGGAGGAAAGGTTGGCAGAAGCCATGTGACTGCACCAAGTCCACAGGGCTGGAGGCGGCAGGCCCGACCTCCTCGCCTCAGGGGCCTGGGCTCTTTCTTCCAAGCTCTGCTGCTCCTAAAACCAGCGTCCAGTGCTGGCCACTGTGGGCACTCTCCTGACTCCACTTCCTGCAGGCTGCATGTGGCTAAAGCCCGTTTCAATCCAGGTTCTGTATCTGGGACGGACGTGTGCCAACAAAACAGGTGTGTGCGCCGTGGGGTCCTCTCTCGGCCTCCGATTGATCCTATGGGCTGTTGTGGGGCAGGAAGATGACAGGTGTCTGGTTCCCAGAGCAAACACTGTGAGCTTCTCACTGGTCAGGATTCTCCGGGTGGGAAATGCTGGGAGCCCGACACGATCTCCCGTAAGCAAAACAGGATGCTGGTTCCGCAGCTGGTAAGGACAGTGGACCGCGCGTAGGGACGGAAAAGCACAGAGACGGTGGTACTGGGGATGCCTCCCCGCGTCCTCCTCAGTCCCCTCCAGACCCGAGGCCGCCCACTGTCAACACTGGGACTGTCTGCTGGAGGCCCGAGGCCGGGAAGGAAGCGCTGCCTGGGGCCGGCCTCCACCAGCGCCGACCTCGGAGCTGGGCATGCGGGCGTCAGCTGCTGCAGCCGTCAGCGGCCCGCAACGCACCTCTGCACTGTCTCGGGAGGCCCCGCAGGGAGGCGAGGCAGGTGCCACAGTGGCCAGTGGCTTCATCAAACAGCCATCATCAGCTCCCTTCCTTTCCGTGCGTCACTCCCCCTCTCTTGCAAGCGATTCCGGGGATCGCCTCCTGATACGCGTGCATTCAGCACTGGCTGTCAAACCAGCTCCTGGAGGGACCCGAGCCCAGGGGGTCACCAGCAGCACCGGCACCGTGCGAGGCAGGCAAGGAGCCAAGCAAGCAAAATGCAGGGAAGCAGGGGCGGCCAGACAGACAGAAGCCAGGGAGCGGTGCCTCTTTCAATTCTGCACCCAGGCGCCTCGCGCACCCCAGGCCCCACTCCGGCCGGCGGCGCTCCCTCCCAGTCCACCTCTTCACCTGTTTCTCCCTCCTGGTCCCACCCCTCCGGGGTCTTTCCTTCCACAGGCGGACCTGCACTTTCAGCGTCTGTTGAGGAAAACGGTGAACAAATGCAGACCTGTTTCCTCACCGCCCAAGGCCCAGGAGTGGGGGGTGCAAGCCGTTCACCTCCAGTTCTGTGGAAGGATCCTGGATGGCCGGGTTGGGGCCACACGGCCACTCCGAGGAGCAAGCACTGGTCTAGCTGCACAGGGTCCATGTGGCCGGCACATCACACGCCGGCTCAGGGGGGATGGAGGGACCACAGTGACCGGCAGTTCCCTGGGCCACAGTGACCGGCAGGCCCCTGGGCCACGGGGAGTGAGGCAGTGGTCTCCAAAGGAAAGGGGTGTGATTATAACAAGAAAGGGGACTGAATGGCTTGCAGGGGAGTAAAAAACAGCCGCCGCCACAGGTCTTTGTTCTTGTTCCATTTTACCGATGAGAAAATTCATCTCGAGTGTTCATTTACTTTCCCGGGTCCCCTCAGCTAACACGAAGAGGAGTCAGCCTGACGTCCAAATCTCAGAGACGTACCAACAACTGTGCTGGGCCTCAACTGTCCCGAATTCAGCCCTGAAAGGTTATTAAAATGTCGATAAATTCCCGCTAAAGTAGCCTGCACTGTTTATGTTGGTGCAGCACTGAGGAGGCACGGATGTCACATGAGATTTCTGTCCATTCACAGGTGCTCTCTCCTGATAACCAAGGCTATTGTCACAGTTTAACAATGGAATGTCTTTCTGGAAAACTATTAATAAATGCCTGATATTGAACTTGCCAAAGACAGAAAGCAAAGCCTAAATAATGCAATACAAGGAGGGTGGTTTTCTCCGTCCTGCGCCGGCCCCCTCCGCCTGGAGCTTAGTGACAGGCACGCAGACTTCTGCACCTACCATGCAAGGCGGCGATTACCTGCTATTCTGACCAGAACAGAGCGCGGTTCTATTGCCCTGAAGTAAGCCAGCTTCATCCTGAATACCCGAGGTTTGTATACATTCCACGTGAATTGGGGGGTCACCAAGAAATGGCTAGGACCCAAAAGTGGCTTAAAAATAGAGCCTCTAGACACCTTGCATTTTTCAAAAGGTCCGTGAGAGCCATATTTAACAATGATGCTCTGGACGACAGGTTCTGAGAGCCAAACCAGCAGACAAACAGCAGCACAAATGGAGGCAGAAAAGCTAGACAAACCTTCCAAGGATGGTGACGGGATATAACCAATTTAAAAATCATGAGGCTCTTCCTGAAGGTGGCTGGAGGTGACCTCCGCAAACGGTTCTCTATTCACTTGACCCAGAAAACCCCACAAAATCATGCACCTCAAGAGAATCAAATCTTCGTGTTCACTTTAAGAACACCCGTGAGACCACCCAGCCATCGAGGGTATGCACATCCGAAAAGCCACCGAGTATCTGAAGGATGTCACTTTACAGAAGCAGTCAGTGTGTGCCGTTCCATCGTCACAACGGTGGAGTTGGTGGATGTGCTCAGGCCGGGGAGTGGGGCTGGACACAGGGTTGGTGGCCTGAGAAGAGTGCTGAATGTTTGTCACACGTGCTTAAAATGCAGAGAGCAATGCTAAACGGAAGGGTTTAGATGTAGATTCTCTGGTCGTTGAGCACGTCCAGGTGAGCGAAGCTCCCAAGATGGGGCACAGAACTTACAGAGCCCGTGGGCGGGTTACCCCACGCAGGAGCTCTCCCTGCCACGCTGAGGTGATCCTGCTGAAAGAGAGACTGTTCCTAAGCCAGAAAGGAGGCCGCACAGAAGGAAAAGATAGCCCAGGAGAAACCGAAGAAACAAAAATTTAAGACGTGGGAGTAAATTCAACATAAAATAAATACTAATAAAAGTAAAAGCAGAAAAAAATCATGAGGCTGCATGCTACGAGATTTGGTGGCATGCCATGAACAGGTGCAGAGGGCTCAGGACCAAAACTGTAAATGACACCAGGGTAAAAGTGATTGTTTCTGTGTGTTCTGTGTGGTGCCAACTGTGTTGTGGACGAAAAGACACGCCTCAAGTTTCCTTAAGTCGTGAGATGCGCAACAAGAGGATGACAGACAAGGGACAGTGAAGGCTGGAGGGGATTTTTAATCTCACTATCCATGAGATTACAGGCTAACTTCCTAAACTCTCTGGGCCACACTCTCCTGAGAAATCTAGAGGAGAGGAAGCTCCAGTGTGGCACAGACACTCTGCCCGACTCTGTGGCGGGCCCCTAAAGGTCACTGGACGCAATTCGGCAGAGAAGGAAAGAGAAGAGGAAGGAGGTCTGCACACCTGCCCAAGAGGCAGAGCAAAAAAGTGTGAGTCCAACCAAGTTAACTGCTTGTTAAAAGTACATTTTCAGCCCACGCCAGTTTTGCTCAGTGGTTAGAGCATCGGCCCTTGGACTGAAGGGTCTTGGGTTCAATTCCAGCCAAGGGCATGTACCTCAGTTGCAGGCTCAATCCCTGGCCTGGTCGGGGCTGTGCAGGAAGCAACCAATCGATGTGTCTCTCTCACATCAATGTTTCTCTCTCTCTCCCCCTTCCGCTCTTTCTGAAAAGCAATGGAAAAAATATTCTCAGGTGAGGATTTAAAAAAAAAAAAGGTACATTTTCGAAGAAATACAATGGAATCCAAAGTCTCTACAGAATATTCACAACATCCAGGATGTAACCTAAAACAACTCAATGTATAAAGAACCACAAAAATGCGTCACCCATTCTCAATGGAGGTCAATTGTAAGATGACTCAGATGTTGGAATTAGCATAAAGGACATTAAGACAGCTATGATGACTATGACTATGCTCATGCTACAAAGGGCAATGTGGTACAAATAAGTGAAAATGTAGGAAATCTAAGCAAAGAGAAAAATGCTTTTCTAAATCAAGAATTTCCACCTAGGCACATCACAATTGAACTGCTGAAAGTCGATGATTAAAGGAAAATCTTAAAAGGAAAGAGACAAAAGTGACACGTGACACACCAGATAATGGTTCTAAGTTTCATGACTTCTCATCAGAAACTATGGCAGTCAGGTAACAATGGTACAGAATCTTTAAAGTACTACGGTGAACCCTCAATATCGCAGACCTCAATTTAACAGGCTTCGGATTAATGGGCAAAATTCTGATCTGTATGTCATACGTGAAAATTAACGTCCCATTAATTTTAAAATGCTTTTAACCAAGATTTTCTTATAATTAAATTAACACGTTATTTTTTTAGTTATTAATTCAGTTATTTTTAACAAATTTTAGCAAATAGGCCGTATGTTGGAAAAAACACTGCAGTAATTTTGCCAACATGAATAAATATTACACAACTACAGTCTACATATTTAAATCCAAGAGTCACTGCTTGTGAACTGTTTGGTGAGTGATTAGCACATGATCACGCCATCTCGAGCAGTAATGGGTTCTGTTGCCACGAGGCACGATGTGACTTTCTACAGCAGTTTTAACATGTGCAGGCCAATGTTCCCACCGGTGTGGGTTTGCTTACCCTCGCTGACTGGTGAGTGCACACATTTACTAGACCTATTCAGTATAAATTTAAAATTACAGTAATACATAGAGAAAACTTTTCTGTGAAATTAAACTGTTCATACATTCTTAATTTTAATTATACATATGTGTCTACATAAGTAAAAACAGGTAAACTAACTAATATGTCAATTTTTTAACATGTGCTTTCTGAAAACCTACTATATTATATATATAACGGACTTTTAGCTTTATTGGACACTCCCTCACCTGAATTAGTCCATTACATTGAGGTTTTACTGTAATTAGGAAACAACTGCCAACCCAATAACCTGCATCCAGTAGAAACAGTCTTCAAGAAAGTAGGGGAGTAAATGCAGTTCAGTTAAAATAAAATTAATAGAGAGTACATTGGCAGGAGACTTGCACCGCATGAAACACCGAAGGAAATTTTTTTCAAGAAATGGATATCCATATACAAAAAAAAAATGAACCTGAACCCTTCACATCATATAAAATCTTAATTCAAAATGACTCATAGAACTAAACTTATAAGCTAAATCCATAAAGCTTTTATAAGAAAACACAGGAAAATAACTTTGTGACTTGAGTATGTCTTCTTGAGCCAAGTTTTCTTCTACAAGTCACATCAAGCAATAACCCTAAAAGGAGAAACTCAATAAATTAGACCTCATCAAAATGTAAAATGTCTGTGCACAGAAACACACCACTAATAAAATTAATAGGCAAACCACAGTTTTGTCAAGAATAATCTCATATCTGACAAAGGGCTGGTGTCCAGATACATATCTGACACCTCAATGATTATAAGTGAACCCATTTTTTTTAAATGGCAAAAAGTTTTGAATAGAAACTTCACCATTAAAGATATAAGACTGGTCATGAAGCCTAAGAAAAAAATGTCCATCACCATTGCTCATCCAGGAAATGCTAATGAAAAGCACAGTGAGATCCTGCTCAGCACGCGAACACCTGAAGTGAGAAACTCGGAAAGCGCCGCACGCGGGCAAGGCCGAGCGGGAGTGTAACTCCCAGCAGGCGTGTAACAGCGCGGCTGGTCTGAAAGCCTCCGGGCCGTTTCGAACAACACTAAACAAACGCCTGCTCTACAGCGAGCGACTCCAGCGGCAGATACCAACCCAAGAGAAGTGAGATCACAGGCTCGCAAAAAAGACTGCAAATTTTCACAGCGACGCTCTGCAAAACCGCAAAAACCAGAAATGGTCTTGGAGTCTGTCGTGATGCAAATGGATTCACAAACTGTGATATGTCAACAGAACGGACTATTATTCATCAGTAAAAAAAAAAAAGTGCTGACACACAGCGAGATGGATGAATCTCAAAAACATTATGCCAGATGCCAACCATTACGAAGCCTTCCTTACACAAAAGGGTCCTTCCTGTAGGATCCCATTTATGCACATTAAGGTCTCGGTACTGTTGCGTTCGGAGGATACATTGTATCCATGCTCAACAATAATACATGTACACTGACCATTTTGTCAAGAGGATAGATCTCACGTTAAGTGTTCTCTCCAAACAAACTTATTTAAATAAAACGCCTGTGCGGCAGGAAGGAGCTGGCATTGGCCATCTCGTAAGTTTGTGCAGTTTTTCCACTTTCCTCATTTAGGTACTAGAGGGAGAAGCAGCCTCAGCGATCCTGACATAATTGCCTTTGTAATTCACCACACCGGGGCTGCCGTGGTAAGTTAATTTTCAGAATGAAATTACAGCGGATCCCAAGGAAACTATTCGCACTTCCTCTCGCATTTCCAATTTGCTAAGCCCAAATCTTTCGGTCCAGCCGTGCCCGGCGACCAACAGAAAACCCGACGCGCACGCACGAGCCCGGCAGGCAGGACTTTTCTATTGTGTGGGTGAAATTCTTCAAGATCCATCATCCTTACCTTTCCGAAGCTCCCTTTACCGATGGCCCGCAGAATCTGAAAATGGTCAAAGTTGACTGCAAAAGAAAAAAGGGGGGGGGGGGAAACAAGTCAGATTGGCCAAACCTCGTAGCGGCTCCCGAGAGTTCTCACCTACACACCTCGCCGCTTATTCCAAACAGCTTCTGGTCTCGTCGCCACTGAGTGGGCACTTCTGGGCCTATTCCGTCCCCACCCCAACGTACGCACCTGGCAGTTAACACCTCCCCAGTGGGTACACAGGGGACGGGATGGCAGAGACCCTGGGCGCTTGGGTTACCAAGTTCTTGGACGTGCTGTGCTGTCCCCTTCACTAGAATGACCCTTCCCCACTTCTGGTCCCCACCTCGTCCACCGGCCCTCTCGCTTACTCACTCCGACATCGGCTTCCCTGAGTGTCCGAGAGGCTAGTCCTGCCTCCTTTACAGAAACTCTCAACCCTCAACCACCAGGACCGCGTCGCGGTCCCCTCCTGCTGGACGCCGGCCTGGGCCCTGGCAGTAGGAGCTGCTGGCGATGACGCGCGCCTCCCGGTGTGGCCCCGTCGCCCGCCTCCCTCGGTGCCGTACTTCCCGATGGGTTCCCCGTGCTCGCTACTTCCAGCTCCTCACTCCAGCCCGGCTTCTATCCATAACCCTCCCGCACAGCGGTGCCTGGCCACGGGCTAAACCCGGCGGCCACCTTCTGGCTCCCTCCTGGGCCCCGCTCGCCTTTCTGAAGCGCCTGCCTGGCTTCCAGGGCAGGGCTCCCTCTCGCTTTCCGCTCCGTCTGCGCACACAGCCCCGCCCTCCCAGTTTTTACACACTGGAGCCCATCGAGCCCGCATCCTATGACCCCCCCCCTTCTCACTGGCTGCGGGGTTCCCATCACCACGAAGGCCGAGGGCTCTCCGGGGCTTCGCTGGGCTCCAGGCTGTGTGCACGGATCCCTGCCCGCCCCGCAGCTCCTCCTGGAGGCTTCCAAGCCACCTTAACCCCCACGGGTCCGAAGCAGGGCCCGGGATGAGCAGTTCAACATCCATCTGACCTCAAGCTCAAAGCCTAGGAGCGCATCCTTGACTCCCCTCTCCGGCCCCACGGCCAGTCCTTCAGCAGGTTAGGTCCATTCTACCCCGTCTCTCCCTCTGTCGGCCCCGTGGCCACTGCCACTCTCCTCCCTCCCATCACCTGCCACATCCTCTCCCGACTCTCCTGCCGGAGGCGCGAGCTCCAGGCTGCTCCACTGCTCAGGGGACAGAGCAAAGCCCTCCGAGGGCTCCAGGCCCCGCAGCCTCAGGAGCACCCGCCCCACCCCACCCCACCGAGCGACAGCGAGCCCGCCTCCTGTGCCTGGGCAGCTACTCCCGGGTCTTCAGTGCCCTTCTGGCCCCACACACGTCACGCTGGCCCCGTCTGCTCTGCAAACAGAAGGCGGCCCTCTCCCTCCAGGCCAGCCCGCCCCCCGGCCACTGCGCCGCTTTCCTCCGGGACACGTCACCCGCATCAGCTCACACGGAGCCGTGCGCTTGACCAAGATCACCCTTCCCGGCAACGAGTGAAATACAAAGATCACCGTTGCCCCACCAGACCCCACGCTCCCTGAGGTCAAAGGCCAGGTGTCCTTCTCTTCTGTGTCCCTAGCACGGCACAGAGTCAGCCCACCTCAGTCCTCGACGAATAGTCCTCAACTAAAGGGGTGACTGAGAGAAAGTCTCCACCCTCACGGTGCCGAATGCCGTTCCTCGAGCACAGCGCGTGTTCGGGAAACAGTCTTTAATCGGACGGGCCCACAGCCGGTTCCCAGTCGCGAGGGAAGGCCTGTTACTGACGAAAGATAAGGGCACCGATGGGTCGGCCCGCCGCACAGCGGGCGAGGCATGGGGGCCGGGGGCCACCACCACCCCCCTGCATGACGTCTGCACAGGGAGGGGAGCTGCTGAACTGTGTCCCTGCCGGGCCGGTCAGGACCGTGAGCCCTCAACGCCCAGCGTGCTCAGACGAGAGGGACAGGGCCGACGGGTAACTTGGCGACCCCTTGGTTGCTCCACAGAGGTTGGTTTCCTCCGAGAATAACGTGCCAGGAAAGAAATTCCATCTTGTCAGGTCTTCCCCACCCACCAAAGGGCAAGGTGATCTGACTCGAAGGCACAGAGCAGTGACACCTGCCTGGAGGGCTGTCACTCGGACATGAAATGACGCACGGCTGTGGCAGAGCTGGCTGTCTGCCCAGCCAGGCTCCCTGCTCCCTTCTTGGGCAACGAGGAACCTCAGGTCGGCTTAGGGACCAGTGTGGCCGGGCCCAGGCGCTGAGTCACAACCGGTCCCATCCCGGGGCCGCCATCAGGATCACAGGAGGCGTGTGAGGACAGACCGTGCCCCTCCCCTACCCCGAGTTTCCAGGGAGGGGTCAGGGAATCTGCATTTCTAGCCAGTTCACAGGGGATGCTGATGGTCAGGGGGCCGGCTAAGCGATCTGGACGATTCTGCCCCATTCTCCCAGACATCCGTGCAGCTGGCAGTGACCTCGGGGCACAGGCCTAGTCGATGACATGGAAGCAGAGGGTTCCTGGGGGTGTTTCTGGGAAAGCATTTTGTCCTAACGAGGAGGGACAGATACAACATGAGACCCCGAGTGTGGGTCTGAGGAACGACAAGAGCTGCCCAGGGCTGAGCAGGGGACGTAGGGATTCCAGGAAAAACTATGGCAAACACGAGAACCCGGGGCCACGCGTGGGTGAGTTCCCGGAACACGGGACGGCAGCAAGGGAAAGGCATGATTAGGCGGGGTGGGGGGGGCAGCCCACGAGGTCACCAGGCACTTCCCGGGGCCAGGCATCCGCCCGCTGACCAAAGCCACCCTCCCACGGGCTGATTCAGCCTCCCGCTGAGGGGCAATTTGGGACAAGAGATGACACCATTGCAGTTCTCAGAAAGGGACACTTGCTGGGAATTCACCTACCACTCTGGGTTTGCTCCCAGGCCCCAGACCAAGAAGAGCCCTTTCCCCTTCCTGCGCCCACCAGCCCAAGAGCCTCCAGCCTGAGAACCGCCTCCACTCCTCAGCAGCAGCCGGCCGTGTGGTAACAAAACCCATGGTCCCCTCCCTGCCCTGCCCGGTCGGACCCGGTCCTCGCCCCCCTCCAGGCCTTCCCCGCGCACTCCCTTCCCTGGGCTCGCTCAGCCTCCTCCCGGCCTCCGGCTGCTTCCACACACCCAGGCGCTCTCCTGCTGTTCCCCTGCTTGGAATGCTTGGCCCTGCTTCGCCCCAACACCGGCTCTTCCCCATCCTCAGGTCTGTCCTTTCTGGAGAAGTGAGAGGCCTCCCCTGACCACACTGCCCGGGTGGCCTCCCCCCTGTCCCCTCTACCTCACGGCAGTTTTTATTTCCTTCATGGTAATTGCCACAAACTGAAACAGCTGCTGTCCTCTTGGAAATCTGTTCACTGTCTGCACCACCCCTCAGGAATGGCACCCCTTTGAGGGCTGGGACGTCTGCCTGCTCACTGCCGTGTCCCCGGAACCGAGGAACAGTGCCTGGCATCGAGAACAGGCAGACGCAATGCCGGGAGTGGAGCAAGGAACTGGCTTTTCAGGTTACCAGGCCCGGGCCAGGCTCCAGCAGAGAAGAGAGGGGCTGGCCCGTGAGCAGGGCTGGGAGAACTGGTCAGCTATCTGGCCAAAGACAATCAAATGAGTACCTCTCTGTTCACGAGATCCCGAAATAAAGTTGTGAGCGAATCAGTTACGTGTAACAACATCCAGAACCCGAAAGCGCAGCGCCCGACAAGGCAGGCACTCAATAAACATCACCGGCCTTGGTAAAGTGACTAACTGCTACACTGTGCACCCGAAACTAACGCAAAGGAGCACTGAATGTCAGCTCTAACTGAAATAATTTTTTTAAAAGCACAAATTGGTACTCACACAATAGTCACGGAGATTAAAGTACAGCATAAGGAATATAGTCAATAATATTGTAATAACCATAAATATGTAATAAATATGATGCCAAGTGGGCACTAGATTTATCACGGGGATCACTTCATAAATTATATATAACCACTATGCTACACACCTGAGGCTAATATTGAATGTCAACTGTAATTAAAAAAAATAAATGAATGAATAATCAGTCTCTTCCCTTCCCCGTGACCCATCGAGGTGTGTGACTCCCTCCCTCGCCGGGCGGGACACTCACTCGAAGCCCGTGGTTCCACAGGACACAGCAGGGCTGAGCCGGACAGCTCCCCGCAGGAAGAGCCTGCCCTGGGGGCCACGTGCACACACTGACTCCGAATGCTGAAGGCCAGTAGTTGCGATGCCGTTGTAATGAACTAGTTATTAATAACCGGAAAGGAGCAAAGGGAAGGCCAGGCGTTACAGGCGTGCTCCCTGGAACCACATGGGGAAGATACCTGCCTGTCAGTGACACCCGGGGACAGAGATGCTTGGCCAGAATGGGCATGGCCACTGTAAGCTCGAGGAAATTTGGGGTATAGCATCCTCTAAACAAAGAAGCTGGCTCTCTTACGCTCCTGGTTTCTCTTGCCACGCTTGGCTCACGGCTCACGCTCGGCTTCCTGCCATTCTCCCATGTGCCCCATGGCCATGCAGGCCCCACACACAATGGACTAATGGACTGTAACTAGCCTGGGCCTCCAGAAACGCTTATTCCAGCAGTAACCCCAAAAAACCCACTCCCACGAGCAGTGGGGAAAGATGAGGCATATTTCTCCAATAACAGTTGTGCCTGGAAACCCCCATGACATCTGTTCACGGGCCTGTCCTAGCCGTCTGCACACAGCCTCCCTCACTCCTCCTTGGTCTTCTGCCCGAAGGTGCAGGTGTCACCCACACTCACATCCACGGCTGGTTTTCAGCTGGGACACCCACCCAGCTCCTGGCCAGCGTCCACTCTGGCTGGCCAGGGCCACACGGGACCAGACGCTCCATACAGACCTCTCGCGTGTCCCCAGCACAGAGCAGACCACCAGTGTGTGCTAAGCTGAGCCGCAAGCCCCTCCTTTCAGCCTCATTAAAAACGGTTTTATTTTCTAGCTGATGAGTGTGTTTTGTAAAACCCAAAGGGCTTTTTCTCACGCTGCACTCTTATCAGCAAAAACAGCGAATCTTGAGCACTCAGGAAACCACATGCCCAAATCAGACAGGAGAATATTACACGCGATAATCTCAGGACGGTGGCTGATGTGGCTGCTGGGAAAATGTGGGATCCGCGATAAGGAAGGTGCCAAACACAGGTCTGAGAGAGAAAGTGTGCGTGTGACCCTAACAGTTCCTCGAAAGCGGGGACCGTCTGAGACACCGGTGCTTTCTCTCTCCCAGCGCATCCACTGCCTGGAGCTGCTGGAACAAAGCCCCACAAACCCGGAGGCTTAAAACACAGAAATGTGCTCTCTCCCAGGGCTGGGGGCCAGGAGTCTGAAATGACGGTGTTGACAGGGCCGTGCGCCCTCCAAATGCTCGAGGGGAGGGTCTTTCAGCTTCAGCTGTTGCCGGCCATCCTTGCTGTTCCCTGGCTCCGGTCTCTGCCTCCGTCGTCACATGGCCTCTTCCTGCAGTGTCGGCTCTGTTCCTCCTTTTATAAGGACACGAGCCATTCGATTAGGGCCTAATCCAGGATGACCTCATCTTAACTAATCCCATCTGCAAAGACCCTACTTCCAAATAAGGTCACATTCTGAGGTTCCAGGTGAGCATGAATTTGGGGGGGACAGTATTCGACCCAGGACACCCAGAAAAGCACCAGGTCCAGAGGCCAGGTTCCATAAAGGGTGACTGACGTATGGTTGGAATGATGGCCCCAAGGGAGCCCACATTTCTGAGCACTTGAGTGCACACCTGCAGAAACAGGTTGCAGAAACGAAAGGATATTTTGGAAACACAATTGGCTCTTCATTCCCGCCAGCTCTGGGAGACGCAGGGTTTGGTTACTTCTCAAACCAACTTCCCCTGCTGACTCTGGACAAACCGGGTGGGAGGAAAGTGTCACGACTGGACCGTCTGTTAGGCCCCCGCCGGCTCTCAACACGACGATCCAAAGACGAGCTCTGCAGATGCGCGGAGCAGGACCACTTCTCTGAAAACCAGGTTACCGACCTCCTGATTCCTTTAGGGAAAGACAGCGCAAGATCAGGCTCCTGACTTGTGCTTTAGAGTCTGCGGATGTTTTTCAGCACCTCTGCCGGTCAGCAGGTGGGGGGAGGTGGCGGCGGAGTCAAGATAACAGTGTCGCCCGGCCGGGCGTGGCTCAGCGGTTGAGCGTCGACCTAGGATCCAGGCGATCGGGGTTCGATTCCTGGTCAGGGCACATGCCCGGGTTGCGGGCTCCATCCCCAGTGGGGGGCGTGCAGGAGGCAGCCGATCGATGGCTCTCTCTCATCATTGATGTTTCTCTCTCTCTTTCCCTCTCCCTTCCTCTCTCTGAAATCAATAAAGATACAGTTAAAAAAAAAAGTAAAAAAAAAAAGATAACAGCATCACCAATCTGATGCTCGAAGCCAAGTCGAAGGCGCCCTGCACATGGTTTGGCCGAAGTGCTTCATTCATGAGCCGTGAAGGGAGCTCAGCCAGTCCTTGGATGCAAACAATTGTCTTGATTAATCTTCTCATTAAACATAAGCAAACATCCTCCAAGAGCTGCCATATATTTGGGGTCCTGGAAATCTTAGAATTCCTCATTTTATTAAAAATTTTTTTAAAAAATATGTCTTTACTGATTTCAGAGAGAGGAAGGGAGAGGGAGAGAGAGAGATAGGAACATCAATGATGAGAGAGTCCTTGATCGGCTGCCTCCTGCACGCCCCCACTGGGCATCGAGCCCACAACCCGGGCATGTGTCCTGACTGGGAATCGAACCGCGATCTCCTGGTTCCTAGGCCGATGCTCCACTGCTGAGGCACGCCGGCCGGGCGAGAATTCCTCATTTTATATGCTGGGTTCCCATCATACCCAGGCCTTAGACTGCAGCTCCTGGGACCAAATCTTTAAGGGTGAGGCTGGCCTGGCGTTGGAGTCCAAGAGTCGGGCCCAGGGCAGCTCTGGGAGCAGGGGCAGAGGGAGCAGCTTGGGGGTAACTGAGAGCATCAATCACCCCATCCCTGACCCATGTCCTCCGCAAGAGGACCTCCTGGCTCCAGAGGTGAAGGTCAGTTCCCGCCACGGACTTCTGTGCAGCCACATGCACATGACTGGATGCAGCCGAGGGGACCTTAGCAGGCGGGTTCACGCCAGGCGTGAGAAAGGGCTGCGCGTATTCACCTCCCCTCCTGCCTGTCTGCCTCCAGCACAGGGACACGGGCAGGCTGCCTTCTGGACACTGAGACACGGGCGGCCCAGCAGCCAGGCTGTCCCAGGTGGGGCCGTCTCAGCCTCTCTGACAACCAGCCAGCCCCGGGCGAGCGAGCAGGGCCGACCCGAAGGGCCGCGAGCCGTGCGGGCGCCGAGCTCGCTGGCGTGCGCCCCGAGCCCGGGAGCGGTCTGCTGTGTGGTGTCCCTGACCATGAGATCAAGGGGGAGAGACAGGAGGGATGGGGGAGAGAAGAGATACAGGGCCCAAGGGCTATGTTAAGAAGGGTGAGATGCTACAGCCACAGAACCACTTAATCTTGAAAAAGAGAAATAAAACGGGAGGGCCCACTCTATCCAGCATTAGGGCCTACCGTTAGCTATGGAAATCAAGACTGGGGGTGCCGGTGGAGGGACAGACGGACATATGGATCGAACAGAACAGAGAACCAGACATAGATCCGCTCAACTGATTTTTGACAGAGGTGCAACAACTCAATGGAGAAAGGAGAGCCTCTCAGTAAATGGTACTTCCGTTGGCGAAAAAATGACCCTTAACCTGAGTCAGGTCAAGGGCCTCTGGCAGAGGGCTGGGGTCAGATCACTGAGCAACGGGCCGAGGCGGGGACAGGAAACGGCCCTGCAGCGGGTCCGAGGAAGAGCTCGGGCGGCTGGGCAGGCCTGCAGAGTCCAGCTCCTTGTGGCTGAAGGATGGGGGTCCCTGTTTCTTTCCTGGCTGTGAGCCCAGAGTTCTCTAAGCACCTAGAGGTTTCTAATAGTGCCTCAGACCCGTCTCATGCACCCGGTCTCTCTGAGCTTGTTTCACTGACCAGTCGGGGAAATCTCTGCTTTTAGAGGCTCGTGTGACTACACGAGGTCCGTTGTTATAACACAATCACGGGGGGGAGGGGGGCAGGAAGTTCCTGGGGCCATCGTGAAAAAGAGCAGAGATGCTTGTCTTTGATTTAATACGTAGCGGAGGGATTTGGCCAAGTTCCCATGACCAGCAAAGCCACAGTGGGAGCCAGCTGTCCTGAGGGCCGGGCGGCGTCTGTCCCTCGGGGCCAGGAGTCCCCAGGCCTCTCCTGAGCAGTGGGCCTGGTTTCTTTGTCTAGACCTGTGAGTGGGCAACTGCCCTGCACGCAGGAGGAAGCGCCGACCTGCGCGGGGCTTTCGGGCACACGTCTAACTTCTGTCTCCGCTCATGTTTTCATCTGCGCCATCCTCCTTACACATCAAGCGCCTGCTGAGCCAACTTCAACCTGCCCTGGAAAAGCAACTTCTCCAGCTCAGCATGGGGTCCCCCACTACCCGTGACCCTTTCCAGGGTGGGGCTATTTGGAAAGTGAGGCGCTGCAGGGACCAGAACTGGGTTTGGGCTCAGTCAGCCAACCGTGTGCAAATCGGCACCTGAGGCCCGGAGGCGTGGGAGGCGGGATCTCGCATCTGGATAACACTACACGGAAAAGCTGATCCACGACACAGACGGCTCCTGATGTCACGCTCACAGAGAACTGTCCTTGACATTTCCCAAATCCCTGCACTTCCAACCAAATATAACCACAACTTCACTATTACCTTTGGAGGTGGATGACAGAGCCCTAGGAACATCTCCAGCTGCTCTCACGTGCAGAGCGGGTTTCTCGCAAGCTGTGGTCCCTCCCTCCCTTGGTTCACTAATGTGGGGCCTGAGCCTCCGGAGCCAATTCCTTATAATAAATATCTTTCTGTCTTTCTTTCTATCCATCCACCCATCCATCCTATTGGTCCTGTGTCTCTATACTCCCTAATACAACCTGGGAGCTGACTGTGGGCGCCCCACTCACCTCCCCTTGTCCTTACACCTCCGTCCACGCAGTGCAGGCACCTGCGTCTTTTCACTGGAGGGCTTTCTCTGGGGACGGGACTCTGCTCTGCCCCACACATCAGATGGGAAATACCCCGAACTGAAAGCACCCGGGCGCAGCCCTCAGCCTGTGACTGAGGGGCGTGGGTGGACCACGGTCCTGTCTCCTGACCGCAGAGTGGATGCCTCTGAGGCGTGTTCCACATGCTCCCCAAAGGCCGCAGCTGCCCACAGTGGTGACCTGCTGGATAACAGACCTTACCAGCTGCCTTCCCTTCCTGGCCTCACTTCTCCTCCCTCCCGGGTATCCTAGCGTCACCTCCCAAACAAACTACCTGCATGTGGTCCCTCGTCTCAGGATCGCTTCTAGAGAAACCCAAACTAAGCAACCCCCTAAGGAGGTCCATGCACACACCATTTCCCACCCCAGGACCCTGCATACCTCCTTCCCAGCTTATATCACATTCTCTCGCTTCTGTGTATTCATTTGTTAGCTCATTGCCTGTCTGTATCAAGGGCACTTGTCCCCCTTCATCTCCCCGGTGCCTCCGGGAAATAGTTGTTCAATAAATATTTAGTGCATTCCTGTCGAGTAAATGAGTGAATGAAGGACCAGCCCTGGACACACGTCTTCTCTCCCTGACCCTGGCCCCGCCTTAGGGAACAAGGCACCTGCAAGGCTGCTTCTGGCTTTCACAGCCCGAGATCCTGCGACATCAGGGGCGGGCGGGATGATGAAGCTCCTGGCTCTGTTGCAGGACAAGGCTCTGGATAAAAGCGTGACTCCAGTCTGCCTTAATGTGACAGGAAGCCAGGAGAGCGTGGCAATTAGGAAG
Source organism: Miniopterus natalensis (assembly GCF_054644295.1). Classification (NCBI taxonomy): domain Eukaryota; kingdom Metazoa; phylum Chordata; class Mammalia; order Chiroptera; family Miniopteridae; genus Miniopterus; species Miniopterus natalensis. Next base: position 198,251,603 of record NC_142081.1, on the reverse strand, counting down.
GGAGAGAGGGGAAAGGAGGTCCTTGCCCGCTAATGACGGGGTGCAGCCCTTACGCACTGTGAAAATCAGGAGCATCTGCATATAAATTGCCTTTTAAGGTTCCCATTCTTCAAAACTAATGAGTGTTTCAGACTTAAACAGGACAATTCTCTCCTAATTACTGCTTCAGCCGCCCTCCCGTGTTTTCCTTGTGATTTCCACCTGCGACTCTGGGAGGCAGAGGGATGGGCCTACTTGCTGGAGTCTGGCCCTCGGCGATCTGGAAGAAAAGCAGCCAAGTCAGGAGAGTTCGGGTGCCAGATGTGCAGCCACAGATTTAGGGGAATGAAGGCAACAGATCATCCGAGCTGGGACCAAGAACAATGACAGGGAGTCCAGAGTCCCAAACAAAACCCGGCTCCCAGGTACGCAGCCGGCGCCTTTGAGGCAGGGCGGCGAGCGGTGGGTGCTACTGGGAAAGGATGGTTTGGGCGACGGCTGCAGAACGGGCGTGAATGCCGGTCACGCCTCCCCGTACCCGTGCCCTGGGCAGGCCCTGCCCACGAGGAGTCTGGGGTGGGCCACTGGCCTTGCTCTGGCCAAAGGGATGACAGCGGATGTGACACGTGCGGGGAATGTAAAGTGCTTTCACACGATGACGTGCTCCCTGGCCTCTCTCAGGTCCCCCCGCCGGGGGAGCCAGCCCACGCCACCCTGCCAGAGCGTGACCAGCCCCACGGACGGGGGCCCCGCCACCCCAGGAGCCAGCGGCCCTGAGTAAGCTCCACCCAGACTGCTCATGTGCCCAACTGTGACCAAAATCAGTGGTAGCTGTTTCCAGTGACCGAGTCGCGGGTGGTTTTTGTTACACAGAGATAGCAAACTGTTACCCTCGTCTTCAAAACACAGTAGCGAGTCGGCTGGAAACAGAAGCGAGTCGACAGCAGTGTCTCCTTTCCCCACCCCACACATCCACTCCACTCCAGGTGGACGGAAAACAGCAACAGACGGTAAGGATGTAAACCCTCAGGCGATTACACGTGCAAAAATCTTTGCGACTTATGAGTAGCAAAGAATTTTAAAACAGGAAACAAAATGTATCTCACGGTTCAAAGGGACAAACTTACTATGTTGGCTACATTCAAGTAACAATTTCTGTTCACTAAACGGTACCCTTAGGAATGAAGGAGCCAGAGCGTGAGAAAATGTTTGCAGTGTAAATAACTGATGAGTGAGTCTATTCAAAACACAGCAAACAGCTAAGAATCAGTAAGAAGGGAGGTAACCCAATTTGAGAAATAACTGGCAAAAGACTTGAACAGAGACTTCATGAAAAGGGTACCAAGTGTTCACACACTCGCGAAAACGTGCTCCACTTCGTCACGCATCAGAGCGCCACAAACTGACATCACAACAGAACGTCACCACACAGCCCGCCAGGATTTCTAAAACAATAAAGAATTATAACGAATACTGTCGGCAACGATGTGGAACAACTGGAATTCTCATGTATTTCTAGTGGGGGTTGCCATTAATTAAAAAAACCTCTTTGCAAAACCATCTGGCAGGGCCCACGGGTGACCTGGCCGTTCCACTCTGGACACGCCAGAGCACATGCCCGAAAAGCTGCAGAAAGCGACACCCACGTGCGGGACACACACGGGGCGGTCCCGGCCTCAGCCTGGAAACAGTCCGATTCCCGCCCGCAGCAGAAGGGAGGACGGCAGTATTGTGCCCCCGGACACAACGCAAACCAGCTACAAATCCTGAAACTGCGCGGGCGAGCCCCCGAAACGGCGGCGAACGAACGGCCCACGCAGAAGGCGCCGTGCCGCGGGGCTGTGCGCGCAAGTCCCGGCCAGGAGCAACCGGGCAAGGGCGCTGCGGTCGGAGCAGCGGCCACTCGGGGGCGGGGAGCGGAGGGAGCTCGGGGGCCTCCCGGGGCCTGGGGGTGCGTTTATTTTCTGTGAGTGGTGGTCATACAGGTGTGTCCACCTTGTGACGACTACCTCGAGCTGTGTGTACGACCGCATCGTAATAACCCGTTCACACGCTATGCTTCAAAAAGTTTATATAGAAAATAAGACCAAAATTTATTAAAATGTGTGGAATTTACAAAAACCAAGTTCCTAATGAGCCTAAAAAAAATAAAATAAAAAAGGAGACCGAAGGAAACAAGACCCAGTATATTACACCCCAAGGATACCAAGTCGTCCGAAATGTGGTGAGTACGGGGAAGAATCAGCATTTCTTCTGCTGCTCTAGAGTGAATTTCATCCCAGGGTAACCGCACAGCAGAGAGGCTGGTGGCACCCTGTCCCTTATTAGACACAGAGGACGCGGCAGAGTTAAAATTTGCCATTTGCAATTCCTCCGTCAACAAGCGACTCCAGCAACGATCATCGTCCACGGTGGTAAATTACCAGGCGGGAGGGCGAGAGGTTTTACACGGAAGGGATGGAGCTCACTGCCCCACCCACCGAGCAATCTTAGCGTCACCCAAAGCGGAACGTCCACAGTCGGACGGGCCACACAGCTCCCAGGGAAAACGCTAACCCGCGCTTGGAATTTTAAGACCAGTGGGACATATGAGGTGCAGAGGAACACATCAAATGGCACCGCAAGGAGGCAATAATAAAACCCACCTGTGAAACATTTTTCAGGAAAACCTGCCTCTTCCTTCAATAAATAGCATGAAGGAGTAAGGCGGGGAGACAACTATTATAGATTAAAGGAGACAAAGAAAACCAAGACACGGAATGGATGGAACTTCGACTGGATCCTGATTTCAACAATTAATCAATAAAACGCACATTTTGGGCAATGGACCGAATAATATGAAGTAACTACTGATAATTTCATCAAATGTGGTCAAGACCCGTCTCCGACACCTCCTGGAAAAATCCATCGCAAGTCGGTCGCGGGTCTGAGCCTGCGTGGCTAAGCCCTATGTTTTCTCGAGGAAACTGGGACGACAGTAAACCTCCTTAACCTAGCGACGGTTAATAACAAAAACCCTACAAACGTGTTTAATGTTGAGACTTCAGAAGCATTTCCACTGCAGGCAGGAATAGGAGCAGGAGGCCGTCTATTACGGACGCTGCTCATTGAGTCAACCTACGGGGGGCGGGAATGGGCCCCCGGTGTGTGTGGCCAATATCCTCGCCCATTCTGGAAACCTCAGCAAGTGATAAATATTTCAGAAGACGTTCAACCTCACTCACACCAGGAAATGCAATTCTAAAAACTCATACTGGCGAACATGTAAAGTCTGACACTACCAAGTGTGGACGGCCTGTGGACAAGCAGGGCTACCAAAACCTGCAGGGGGACATGCCCGTCACCCCCGGGCAGTAACCTGTCCCCTCACCCTTACCGACTCCAAGGCGGCCGCCCATGGCCCCGAGTCCCACTACTTCTCAGCGCGGGTCTGTGGGAAGCACCCTCCGGACGCTCCCAGGAACCCCAACAGGAGGGCGCCCACCTACCCATCCAGTCGGCGAGGGGCGAGTCAGCACCCTGTGGGTGACCACGGGTGAGTCAACGGAAACGTAACGGGGAGTGAAAAGGCGGGATGCGGGACGCTCTCGCCTCATCGAGGCAGAGTTTAAAAACAGGACCTCTGCTTTGGGTCACATATCAGGCAAAAAAATAAACCGCCCCGCGGACGCGTGTGCGGTAACCTCTGGGTTACGGTGTGACAGACGGGGCCTCAACTCCATGCACGAAGTTTCTTTCCTTCATGTTATTTCCACACTTGTCCAGGCTTGACATATTTCATTTAAAAAATCAGTAAGAACGAGAGAGTGATGGATCCATGAACATCCAAATTCACGAGGGACTCTGGACCTCTCCCTTCCCAATGGCCAGGGTTGGTTGTGTCTGGTCACGGAAGGTGTCACAGTTTCCCCGTAACTGTAGGGGGCCTGCATGCCTGTGAGCATCTCTCCTTCTGCGAGTCGGTTCAAGTATCCAGCCCAGAGTGACACCCAGAGTGGCCGAGGGGTCAGCCTGCGGCCTCGCTCCTGAGGGCTCCTCGCAGCCCACATCCCTTCCTCCCCAGCTACCACAGGGGGGTCACTTGCTCCTGGAAAGCCACCCTTTGCATTTTCCTCCTTCTGGACACGAGTTGGAGACTCATCTCTGCTTTATCACATTGTGACGCTGCTCCAGAGTCCTGAGAAGGGCCTGGGCTGGACTCGAGTTCAGAGCATCCATACCCAAGGGCAAGAGAGGGGCTGGCCCAGGGCAGTGTTGCCGAGTGGCCGTGTGTGTCCCACAGTGCCCGGTCCTCAGGGAAGCTGTGTTGTGTCCTGGGGCTGCGGTAACGAAGTGCCCTGGAGCACAGCAGTGTGTTCTCTCAGTCTGAGGTCACAGTGTTAGCAGGATGGGGGGCTGTGACCGAAGATCTGCCCAGGCCTCTGCCCCACCTTCAGGGGGTCGGCTGGCATCTCTGCTGTGCTTTGGCTTGTAGACATAACACCCCAATCTCTGCCGTCTTCTCCCTGCGTGTCTGTGTCCACATGTCCCCTTTTTATAAGGACGCCAGTCCTTGATTAGGGCCCATTTTAACCTGATTACCTCTGTAAAGATCCTATCTCCAGACAAGGTCACATACTGAGGTCCCAGAGGTCAGAGCTTCACTAGGTGAATTTCGAGACAACTCGCCCACCACAACCCTCTCACCAAACCAGAGACCTGCCCCGCACACAGCGCGGGCCTCGGCGACGCCAGCGCTTTCGGGCCACGCTGACCAGGGGCTGCCTCTTGCTCACCAGGGAATCCTCAGAACCCAGCTCAGAGCCGGGGCGTTTCTAGGAAACATGTCAATTATCTGTTAAGTAAATAAATGAATAAAAATGCCTTTGGATTCTGCCATTTGGGTGCACGCCGGCTGACAGCTCTCAGCGAGCCCTCGTCTCCCACGAGCCTGCTGGACCGTTACGGAGAAACACCAGCAGCACTCGTGACGAACGCGTGTCCCGCTCACTCTGTGCCAGGGACTCGGCCAAGCATTCCTCATGCGACGATCGTCTCATTCTCACAACCACCTCACCAGGTAGACACAGCCAGCCGTGTTCTACAGACGAGGAAACTGAGGCACAATGATCGGCAGTGACTTGTGTGCGGGGTCACTAAGCTATGAGGTGGTGATAGAGGAAAGGGCAGGGTCCCTTCCTCCAGCCGAGAGCAGGGCCTGGGGCAGGACAGGCCCACCACGGTTAGCACGACCATCTACCAGGCCCACCACGGTTAGCACAACCGCCTACTTGAGTGTTAGAACCAGGACACTTTTTTGTGGTTAATCGTCACCTGAGGATATTTTTCCATTGATTTTTAGAGAGAGCACAAGGGCTGGAGGAGGGGGAGACAGAGAGAAACATCGATGTGAGAGAGACACACCCAGGGCTGGGGATCGAACCTGCAACCAAGGCACGTGCCCTTAACCGGGAATCAAACCCGAGACCCTTCAGCCTGCGGCCAGCACTTTAACCAGGGTGCCAAACTGGCCGGGGCAGAACCAGCACACTTTTGAGATAAAAGGGGACACTAAGTGAGCAGGCACTGGAAAAACAGGACAGTCCCTGGCAAGCGGAGATGTAAGGTGACTTTATCAATAAGTGTTGAAAATTCACTGGGGCCTGTTCCACCCGAGGGCCCCTGGATTTTAATCACCACACGACACCTAGCACGACGCCTCTGTGAGACTGACCTGCACCGACGTGGGGCAGCAGGCTCCTCGATGTAAACCCGCAGCAGCCCGCGTCGGATGGGGGTTTCAGGGGCGATTTTATTATTGCACAGCCTGTGACTCAGCCCCAGAGAGCAGAAATGCACGTTAAAGAAATGCTTTGTGCGTTTTTAAAAAATCTTTCGGGAGGCGAAGTCACTGTGGTCTGTAATTGGGGTACAAGACGGGATACGCTTTCTACTCTATCGGAGACGATGATTGAGGAACCATCTCCAGCGTTCCTTTCTCGAAAACAACAACAGAATTTCCAGTGAACTTTCAGATCAGTAATGGCCTCAATTATCCATCCCCTTTTGTAAGCTAAGTGTCTTTTCTATTGGCATAAACAAAAGAGGCGATTCTAGGGTTTTTCCCTTCCTTCCTTTCTTCCTTTATCTTCTCCTCTCCTCTCTCCTTCTCTCCCTTCCCACCCGCTCCTACCCTCTCTCCTCCAGAAAGACATAAATTCGGGAGCCAGTGCACCAGAACTCCAGCTGCGGGGCAGGGCAGCCCCTCCAGGGAGGCCACGTGGACAGCACCTTGGGGTTGAAGGAAAGCTTGACATCTTGCACCAGTGCTCCTACGGTGCCTCCTCCCTCATCAGTGGCCATCTTCTCCCGCTTGGACACCTCCTGTGGCCCGTGACAGCTGCCCAGCTGCCTCTCTAGAGGATGCTCATTATGGGTCCGTCACCTGGAGCATTTGGGTATCAAGAGCCCAGAGACCACCAAGCGTGCTGGCTCTGCTTCGCCGCTGTGTGACCCTCAGTAAGTAACTCAACCTCTCTGTGCCTCGCATCAGAGGTTGCAGCTGGAAACATTCTGATTTCTATTTGGCCTACTCAGTGTTTTTTTGTGTGTGTGTTTAAGCTTAGACACTAACTTTTAAAACCTGAACATTTCACATAAAAATCCAGATATCTGGCTTCTTCAGAAAAGCTATGATCTGGCCACCCCAGCACAGGTTCCTGAAGGGCGACCATTTCCTGGAGCTGGTTGGTGGCTGCCCACGCTGGCTGGGACAGGCCCTCCTGAAAACACAGGAGCCAACATGTCATTCCTGTGACTTCTGTACCCCGAAGGCAGCTGAGATGGGGACTGGGACTTACGCTTAGCACAGCACTCATCCTCTGGGTAGTAACTGTGCTTCTGGGCCATTCCCTTTGCCTACAATGTTCTTCCAAACAACTTTACCTTTTGAAACTGCAACCACCCTTTAAGGCCAAGTTCACAGACCACCTCCTCCAGTCTTTCTCTATCTCCCCCAACTCCCTGACCTGAAGCAATCCCCCTCCTCTCATCCTACATGGGTCCCTGCCATGGGCTTTTTATATCCTGACTGTAACTTCACTTAACTGTGGACACACACACACACACACACACACACACACGTATGTATGCACATGCACCAGACTGTAAACTTGAGACTAGAGACCCTAATTCATCTGTGTTTCCCCATTTAGTACAAGCTCTCTATGGTGGGCAGATTAATTTCCCTCCCAAAGATGCCCACGGTCCAATTCCTGAAACTTGTGAACATTACATCACCCAGAATCAAAGGCTACATGCTAGAATAAAAAGTAAAACCAAAACCATCCTAAACCTAAAGTCAAGGCTGAACATGAAAATGAAATGGAAGTAATTTCTTTTCCTAGTGGAACAAAATTCACACCCTTGAGAGGAAGAAATCGGCCAAGAGGAAATCTCAGAACTAAAAAATACAATATCTTAGAAAAGTTAATTGGATAAAATGATGTTGTATTCACACAAAAATTCTAAAGTAGTCATGTGCCAGGGCTGAGGTTACTGCTTCCCACGTGCCGTCTCCTATAATGTGCCGTCTACAATGTCCAGCATACAAAGAAAATTACTAGATGTGTAAAGACACAAGAGACTGTGTCCCATGGCCTAGAAGACATCCACAGAAACACACACACGATTAAGATGTTGAAATTAGTAGAACTGTTAAAGAATTTATTGGGGGGGGGGGGAGAATTGGTGGGAAAAGATGAGAAACGTCAGGAAAAATATAGAAACTCTGAAAATGCAAATAAAGATCTTAGAACTGAAAAACATATCTTAAAATTTAAGATTTGTTTACTTGAAAGAGCAGACTGGATGATGCAGAAGAAAGTCTGTGAACCTGAAGACAGATCAATAGAGAAATATCCAAATGGAAACAAACTGAGAAAACACTAATTTAACACAAACATAGGGAAAAATATGAACAGTCCCCAGTAGCCTGTGGAATGCTATCAAGTGGCCTGAGCATGTTGTTGGAGAGCCAGGAGAGAGGGAGAGAGAAATGGAAAAAATATCGGGCAAGGATGACCTCAAAGCTTCGGCCTGAGCCACTGGAAGGATGGAATTTTTATTTGCTGAAGTAGGGGCCATGGGAAGGAGATGAGTCAGAAAAGCGAGAGTTCAACTGAGGGCCACTAAGCGGAAGGTTCCTAACTAGACACCATATAAAATCTTCGGGCTGGCAATTAAAAACGGAGTCTGTGGGGTGCAGGCTGAGCCTTGAAAAAAAACTGAAGCAGTTGTCAGCCTATGATAGAAACGTGTTTTAAACAGCTATTCCACTCACCCCATCCCAAACCAACATCATTTTTGAGGACCTCTGGCCTAAAGGCCTCAGCCAGAAATCTTTATCAGAATCTGACAGTGTTCCCATTACTTACAAAGAGACAAATGCATCCGAAGGATGGGCAGTGAGTGCCCCTCCCACAGGGGCAAGTCAGAGGCACACTTGGCACAAACCAAAGTACCAACCTGCATACCAGGGCCTGCCCTTTTGTCTCAGTCGCTAAGAAAAACAAAAAATCAGTACCTGTTTGTTTCTCTGCCTCCCCATCATGAGACAGAAGTTAAGGGATTGATAAACAGAAGCTCTGGAAGATTTATAACCTCAGGTTAAGAGGCCATGGTATCTCAGAAAGATCATTAACACTTGCTATTTCCTGGAAGAAGTAAAATGCCGATGCAAACCGCTTTCCAATGCAAATCACTTTCTGATGCAAATGCATAATTCTGTGAACACAGGAGAGGTGTGACCCACGGAGGGAGGCTCCCTTTGATTCTCGGGATTGATGGAGTAATTATACTCCGGAGACGACAATAAGGACCTGTGTCGGAACGTATTCAGTATGGCACACAATGACTTTTCGACTTTGTTTTAAAATGTGCTTTAAAAACAATTACATTTTAAATGGAATTTATGAATATCTTATACCACGTAAGGGAACTGCAGAGAATCCTGCTGCACACTGACTGTTGAGTCTGATAAGCTGCACTGCCTGCAAGTGGCACTTTATATAGCACCAAGGGGCTGGAAGATTTGTAAAGCGTCCGTAGGAGCGTCTGTGTTCCCACGTACTCACAGTGACAACAGTAACTGTCCCCAGCCCTGGCCAGTGTGGCTGGGCTGGGTGTCGTCCACGCACGGAAAGGTGGCGGGTTCGATTCCCATCAGGGCGTGTGACCACGTTGCAGGCTTCATCCCCAGTAGGGGGCGTGCAGGAGGCAGCTGATCAATGCTTTTGCTCTCACATCGATGTTTCTCTCTCTCCCCCTCTCCCTTCCTCTATCTCTAAAAATCAATAAAAATATCTTTTTTTTTTTTTAAAAAAGTAACTTCCTCCCTATATGCAAATACATCCAACCAGGAACGCCTGTGGCACTCCTCCCTTTCTTGAGGATTCCGATCGTGTGTCCCTAGCCACCCGTTTCTCCCGCTGCCCCCACTCCTCGGTCGGCAGCTAGCACGGTCCTTCCACAGTGAAAGCCTCCCACAGCACCCCCGGGGCAGGGCCACGGGGACCCTCCCCTTCCCCGCCTGCAGGGTCGGCCCCTCGGACACGCAGCAGGGCAGGCTGGCAGTGCTCGGTCCCCACGGGGCCCGCGTGGTTTCACACCCTGGCCGCGCTGTCTTGTATCCTTAAAACGCGGCTCTGTAAGGAATGACAAGGGGGCCCGCGCAGGAGCGGAGGCCGTGCCCTCGACGGGCGCACCCCCCGTTCACGCGCCGCGTTTGCGATGCCCCGTGAGCACAGAATCCTGGGGCAGCACAGGAGGTCCCGCGGGACCCCGGTGAGTGCCGTCTACACCTGTGTGAGCGGCGCACCGATGGCCCGAAGGCCCCGGGGTCTGTTCCAACCGGAGTGAACTTGCTGTAGCAACGGTGCCCTCGGAGACTGCGAGGACCAGGGGGCCCCATTGCGGACCCTCTCGTTTGTGGTAGCTAACTGCTGATGCCAGAACGATGGCATGGAAGGAAAGGAAAAGAGGGGGCGACCGCGGTTTTCCTTCCAGTCCGTCTTACTCCTCAGTGAGCTGGAGGGAGGGGCGGGGTCAGGCCGGGTGCACACAGGAGTGAAATGAAACGGCTGAGTTCCTTTTATGCGGCGTTTGCACTGTTCTGGGAAGAACAAAATATACGTATGTGTTCTGAACTATAAACTGAGTCATTCTGGCAACACCACCCATGGATTTAAATGCTCTCGTGTCTACGTTTAAAACTGGCATCGCACCTGGCTGGCGTGGCCCAGTGGCGGAGCGTCGACCCATGACCCAGGAGATCGCGGTTCGATTCCCGGTCAGGGCCCAGGCCCAGGTTGTGGCTCAATCCCCGGTAGGGGGCCTGCAGGAGGCAGCCGATCAATGACTCTCATCACTGATGTTTCTCTCTCTCTCTCTGAAATCAATAAAAACGTATTTTAAAAATAAATAAACATTCCGGGGACCTGGTCTGGGCCTCCTCCGAGGTGTTGCGTAGTAACTGAAGTTACTATATAATAGTAAAACTCAGTTCATTCCTTTCCGCAGGCCGCCATCACCAAGTATCCCACACTGGGTGGGGAGGGGGGCCTCAAAACCACAGAACCGATTCCCTCGTCCCGGATGCTGAAGTCCATGTGGAGGTGGTGGCAGGGCTGGTTTCCTCCGAGGCCGTGAGGGAGAACCTGTCCTGTGCCTCTCTCCAGCTGCCACTGGATAGCCTGCAGTTTTGGGGGGCTCCTTGGCTTACAGGTGTATCACCCGATCTCTGCCTCCAGACACATTCCGTGTGCATGTGTGCCTTTGTGTCCAAATGTCCCCTTTTTGGCCAGGCAGCTCAGCTGGTTAGAGCGTTGTCCCGATACACCAGGGTTGTGGGTTCGATCCCTGGTCAGGGCACATGCAAGAACCAACCAATGACGCAAGAATAAGTGGAACAGCAAATGGATGTTTCTCTCTCTCTCTAAAATCAATAAATTTTTTTAAAAAGGCATTAAAAAGTAACAAATGTCCCCTTTTTGTAAGAACACCAATTCTATTGGACTAGGGGCCCATTTTAACCTAATTACACCTGTATCTCTCAATGAGGCCACACTCAGGTACTGGGGGTGAGGCTTCAACACGCCGTATCTCGGGGACACAATTCCACCCACCACACTAGGCGTCCAGAGGCCTTTCCTTTTCTCCCCTCGAGCACCGAAGCTGACTGACGTTTTCTGAGAGACAGGGGCTGGGTAGCTGACCCCTCTACCCCCTCCAGCCCAGAGCCCCCCTTAGGGGCTGCCAGGAATGAGCAAAGGCGAGACTCGAAAGCGGGCGTGACACCCCGACGTGAGGACGGCTGGACCCCAACCCCTGGCCACAAGGACCTGCCAGGGTCAGGCTTCTAAACCAGACTCACACTCCTGACAGACAGATGGGGGCTCAGGCTGGGGAGCCCCGAGGGCCTGGGCTGTGGGCGGCTGTTTCCTATGAGAATGGAAATGAGCAAGGACCTCCTGACAACTGGACTGAATGTTGGGGGGGGGTCAGAACCCCTCCTTCCGGGGCTGACGGACGCGGCTGTCGCCTGGCCTCTCTCAAGTTCATGGTTATGCTGCCAGGTGCCCCCCAAAGCACTGCCCACTGCACAGCACCCCACATACGTCACCTCGCTCCGTTCCCACGGCGACCATGTCAGACTGCCCCCCCCCCATTCTCCAGAAGAAACTGAGGCTCAGGGAGGTGAAGTCACTGGCCCAAAGTTACACACACAACAGGTAGAAACATCAGGATTTGAACCTGCGAAACCCCAAATCTGTGCTTTTAACCCCAAAGTCTGTGCTTTTAACCTCTACATAGCGACCTCCTTCAGCCACAAAGTTTAATTTAACTTAGTAAACCTTCCGTAGCACTTGCTATGTGCCGCGCTATGTCGTCAGCATCTCACATACAGCAACCCACTGGCCCCTCCCAACAATTTATCAAGAAAGTACCATTTAATCCCCATTTCACAGATGAAGAAACTGAGGGTCAGGGCAGTGAAGAAATGGACTCGAGTTCACTCAGCTAATCGACGGCAGGGCCAGCAGGGGACTCCAGGGTGTGGCCCTTCACCACTATGCCATGGAAGAGCGTCCGTGCTGGGCGGTTCCGTGAGGGACCCGGGCGGGGGCCTGGTGTATCCCAGGGACACAAGGGCCCAGAGGCCCACATCCCACCTATAAGCTGGGCTGGGGTTGGATGTGGTCGGAGAGAGAGATCGGATGGAAAAGCATCAGATGCAGCTCCAAGGACGGGAGGGCAGTGTGGGGTCACATCCCCCGGGCCCTGGCGTTACCTTGGCGCTAACGTGCCCACACCCGGGCCGGGTGCACCCTGCAGACCCGTCTACGGCGCCATCCCTGCCTCCATACAACTGCCGCCGGGTACCACCGCCAGGTCACTCACCACAAACCCCTCCGCAGAGCACCCGCTGAGCAAGTCCCACCCCGAGGGGCTACAACAGGCTAACGGTTTCCTCCCACACTGAGTGTCGCTGTTCCGCTCGACTTACTTTATCTCAGTTCCTGTCTATGGAAGTCGTAGTCTGCTTTCAACTTGAGCTGGAATATAAAGTTCCTTTGTAAAGGGTCCTATGAAAGTAAAACCGGTCCAGACAGAGAAAAGCGTTGAATACGTAACAGTGCAGGTGATGCGTGGCTACGGGACAAAATAACTCGGACGCAAGCTGCTGAGTGCGGAAAAATCTGCCCGTCAGTCACAGGGAAAGAACGAGACCGGGTCCCACAGTCCCTCACCCGAGGCAGCCTGGTTAAGGCCAGAACCCCAGGTCCCCAGGTATAAAACGCAGCTGGCACCTCTCTAAGTGTTACCGCGACAAGCAAATAAAACTGTGTATGGAAAACATTTGGCCCACAGCCGGGGTTTCTTAAATGCAACGTGCTTTTCTCCTTCCCCAGGCTCTCCTTGCAGATACCAGGAGAGAACCCGGTCACTTTCCTAGATGACACCGTGACTTCTCTGGGTCTTTTCTGACCCACGCTCTGGGACAACAGCTACAAGGACAGACACTGTGATGCAGGGGACCCATGCTGGGACCACAGTCAGGGCCCTGCCCTCGTGGAGACGCGGGAGACAGGCATTCACGAAGCACTCACACTAGTAAATGTACAACGACCACCGTGATAAACGCACTGAAGGGCATGTGGTCATTCGAAGGGGGTCACCGGGGGGGGGGGTTCTTGACCTGTCTGGGAAACAGATAAGGCAGCTTGAAGCCCGAGGGTGGGAGAAAACCAAGCCAAGGAGGGATGCATGGAGGAGGCCTGGCAGGACTGAGCATGCAGCTTACAAGAAACGCGAGGAACGCCGCATGGTTGAAGAGTATAAATAACAACACTGATTATAAAAACAAAAACAGCTAATGGCACGGGAGCAACCACGAGCCAGGCGTTGGGCTCAGAACCGTAGGCGGGAGAGGGGAGCCGTGGGCAGGGTCTAGGCCATAGCCGTGGGGCCCCGTCACAGCTCTAGTCTTGACCCCAAGAGCTATGGAAGCCACTGAAGACTGCTAAGCTTGGGACTAGCCTGACCATCTTTGTGATTTAAAGCTGTGACTCTGGATCTGGGCGGAGGGCATGCTGAACAGGGACAGTTCAGAGACAGCACGCGGGTCCCCGAGAGGGGCGACGCTGGAACGGGGCAGGTGGCGGTGCGGCTGGAAAGACGGGGGCCGGTGGGAGATATTTAGGGGTAAAATCAACACAGCCACTAGGTGCCTGATTGGATCTGTGGGGTGAAGGGCAGGGACGTGTCAAGGAAAACTCGAGATATTTTGGCTTCTGCAAACTGAGAAGATAATGGTCCCATTTGCAAAACTGAGAACTTCTGAAAGGACGTGAGTCTGGCCGAGGTCATTTTGAATTCGGGGTGCTCATTTTCTCTGAGACATCCAAGTGGAATGAAACCCTGGAACACGGATTTGGAGCCCACAGGAGAAATGCGAATTAAAGAGGTAAATTACCGAGTTGCTGTCACAGAGGAACACGGGCCAGTTATTAATGTCACCCCTCAGCTCCAAATCCACTGCCCTGTGACCGGGAAGCAGGACCCGCAGACCTGGCTCCATCCAGACTTCCTCCAGCAGAGGAATTCACAAGCTACGAGGAGGCACTGCACACGCGGGAACTAAACACACGAGGGAGCCTCGCTCAGTCGTGAGGAAATGAGATTTAAACAACAGCGAAATACCGTGTCAGGCTCATTCAACCGGCAAATAAGAAAAAGGCAGTAACACTAAAGGCTCGCACGGACGTAAAGGTCTGCGGCCCTGCGTGGGAGCCACTGGCCGCCTGTGCCTTTGGAGCGCTTGAGACGCAGCCGGTCCAGATTACACGCTCAATACCAAAGGGGAATAAAAGAATATACAATGTCTTAATGATGTTGACATTGCTTACACACTGAAACCATATTGCTCTTGGTATGTTGGGTGAAATAAAATGGGATTATTAAGTTCACCTGTGTCTTTTTACCTTTACAATGTTACCACTAGGAAAAAAATTTTTATTATTTTTTTAATCCTTACTTGAGTATATTCTTTCCATTGCCTTTCAGAGCGAGTGGAAGGGAGAGAGAGAAACATCGATGTGAGAGAGACACACTGATTGGCTTCCTCCCACACGTGGCCCGACCAGGGCCGGGGAGCAGGCCTACAACCGAGGTCCATGCCCTTGGCTGGAATCAAACCCAGGACCCTTCGATCCACGGGCTGATGCTCTAACCACTGCGCAAACCGGCTAGGGCACCACTAGGAAATGTAAAATTGCACATGTGGCTGGTATCATGGACTTACTCATATTTGTTTAGAACGGTGCTGGCGTGGAGCAGCGGGAACACCTGCGCGGGGCTGTCAGGGCGTAAGCTGGTCCAGCGTGTAAGTGGAAAATCACTTGCTTGCGTTACAAAGTCGCACGGGCACCCCCTCTGTGACCCCACGACTCTCCCACAGGTGTGTCCCCCGGGGAGACTCCGACCTATGTGCACCCGGAGACGTACACAAAGTTCCCAGCTGTGAGCACAGACGTCCGCGGGCGGAAGAAAGGAGGTGAACTGCGGTGAGGTCACCGAGTGGAACATCACACGGCAGCGAAAACGAACAGGCTGGGGCAACGCACAGTAGCATGGATAAATCTCACCGACAAGCTTGAGTGAGGCCAGGAAACTCCAGAAGAATTGTGACACGTGGCACAACCCTCCTAAATTTCAAAGGCTGTGGGCCGTTTGCCCCGGCCGCCCGGCATCCCCCTGCCCCTGGCTGCCCTGCATCCCCCTGCCCTTCTGTTGACACCATCCCCTGGGGAGATTCTTCACATACACTCAGTCCAAACGCCTCCAGCCAACCCCACCCGCCGGGTCCCAGCCCGGGCCCGTCACTCAGCCTGGCCAGTTCCTCCGGTCACAGCGACTGGTTCAAGATGGCCCAAGACTTCAGCAGAACTGAGCAGGACTAACCGGGATTTGTTTTCTGCAACAGCCATGAAACAGACGCTCCGTTTTCCGTACCTGCCTGAAGCCACCCAGGGGACATGGGAGAATCAGGAGGGTGATTCCTGATGACCTCATTCAGGAACGGGTCCCGCCATCGCCGGTGGTGGCCACACCTGTGGTCACGCGTGTACCCAGCACCCATCGCAGGCTTGCCCGGCACTCCTGTGCGCCAGGTGGTCCTTTCGGCCTTGAGCATACAGTTATGAATAAACCACAGCACGGTTTGTAACTCCTTGGGAGGGGACAACACACAAAGTCCCTGCTTTTAGAGCTGGCGACCCACCCAGTGGAGGCAGACAGACAATAACTAAGAGAAAAGAGGGAGGTGGCGCCAGCGGGCAGGCCCAGCGGCATCCCTAGGGACGTCTGCTGCCACTCTCACTTGCTGCTGGGGCAGGCGTGGGGCAGGATGACCAGAGGACGGACATGCCTCCATGCCCGTCTGAACAGAACCACGTTGGCTACTGCACTGCGGTGACGCTGCAGGGGGAAGGAAGGAGAGCAGTTAAGGGGCTACCGTAATAATCTACGCAAGAAACGTGACCGTGGCTCGGACCAGAAGGGCAGGGACAGAGGGGTCGGAAGTGGCCAGGGCCGCCTAACTCTTCTCAAAGAACTTCTTGTTGGTGGTCAGTCATTTGCGACCGAAGGGGCTGGTCTGACTTGCCCTGTTCCGGCTAACCTCAGATGCCACCCACGTGGAGCGCGCCATTCCTTCAGGGACGGCTAAGAGGAAATGCTGCCCATTAATCGAGGGCATGATTCCTTCTCAACACTTGTCACGTTGGTGTGAATGAGACGACCGCTTGCCCACAATAAAACTAACAGCCCAAACATCACCGTGGGAGCAGTGATCGTAAGCCACAGCCCAATTTCAGAGACGTCCAAACACGGGAAACATGCGCCTTAGAATCAACGGAGCACAGGAGCGTGTAAACGCGTCTCACTTTACAGAGACGACCCGTAAGTGTCTGACACCTAAACAATCCACCCCTCCTTTCTGTGGCTACGGAAAGGGAGAGATGAGTCCTGCCGTTCACTTCTCCGAAACCAGCTCACACTGACTTAGGGCCATCTTCTTAAACCTCACGTACAAGACCAATCAAAACGCATTTTCTAAGGAGGTGCGGTTCTCAAACTCAAAGCTGTACATCCCAGAATCCCACACAAGACACGTGCGAGCCTCGTACAAATAGGAGCCAGGCCCATTAGCCCACGGCCCTCACCAGGCGTCTCTCCAGCCTCCACCTCTGGGCACTCTCTCCATCCAGGAGCACAGCGTTCCCAGGACATTTCTGGTGGATTCCACCTTGTGCACCAGTCGCAGCTGGTACAAGGACGGAAACCAAGGTGTAACAGGAGGGAGTTTGCCTGAAGTTCTGAAAAAGCTGGCACAAAACTGGGAGAGAGCCCCGCAGCACAGAGGCTTCAGCCTCCCTGTGAATCAGCGACACAGGCCCCCGGGCTCCAGAGCCTGTCTCCCCGGCAGGCACGGTGGCAACCCCAGGGATGGTTATGTAACTGCCTTGGGTAGCTGACAGCTTCTCAGGAAAATGACTTTCGTTATGTATTTATTTAGACCAAGAAGATGCTTTCATGTTGTGAGCTGCGTGCAAAGTTCCCTGACCCGAGAGTCATAGAGAAATAACACTTATTATTACTCTGTTATATTAAAGGGGACAGTGAGACATATTTTTTTCCCCTTCTACCCAGAAACATTCCCCTCCTGTTTTCCTTTCTTTCTTTAAACCTCACAAGAAGGATATGTTTTTTATTGATTTTTCTAGAGAAAAAGGGAGAGGGAGAGAGTGAGAGAGAAAAACGTCAACGTGAGGGAGAAGCACTGACTGGCTGCCTCCCATCTGCACCCTGGCTGGGGACAGGCCAGCCACCTTTTGGTGGTCGGGACGAGCCACCCAGCGTGGCAACACTTATTTTTAAATATCTCTTCTACTCAAGACACTCTACAGTGGGAATGCCCAGAGCTGGTTATGACGTTGTTAAATCGATACCTCTCAAGTGTGGGTGCTGGTAATAAACTGATAAAACAGTGACTAAAAGCCCCTTGGACACGGAATTTTACAACAGGTTTCTGGACACACACCCCCGCCCCCCGCAAGAGTCTTCAATCCCTTCAATCCAATCACCTCACTCATGCACTTCATTTTAAGGAATTCATTGAAAAGAAGAGAAATTCTTTACATATAAAATTTTGAGGCAACTATGTATAAAGATGGAAATTTGAAAACCTACATTTCTAACAATAGGAAGATATTTACGTAAACTATGATAGTTCCATTTGATGGAATATTAAAACCCATTAAAATATTAATTTTGAAGACATTGTAACAACTCCTTAAAATATGATGCTAAGTGGAAAAGCAGGAATCCTTTTCTTGGTGGTAGGTGTACACTTACATAAAAATGCCTCGACGTGGGCCCTGGCTGGTGTTGCTCCGTGGGTAGAGCACTGGCCTGCACGCTGAAGGGTCACGGGTTGGATTCCCAGGTGAGGGCACGTGCCCGGTTGCAGGTTTGATGTCCAGGCGCACGTGGGAGGCAACCCATCGATGTGTCTCTCTCACATCAATGTTTCTCTCTCTCCCTCCCTCCCTCTCCTCCACTCTCTCTAAAAGTCAATGGAAAAAATATCCTCAGGTGAGGACTGATTAACAAAATAAATTAAAAATGTCTAGACTTGATTAAGGACAGTAAGGGGAAAAACAACTTAAAAGCAGTTCTGACACGAGTTTGAAACAACAGATGGTTTTGTTTCTGTTCCCAAGTCTTGTATTATGATGGGACTGCCCCACAAATGTTTTTGGAAGCTGGTCTCCGAGGCCATCAAGTGCTGTCAGAATGTATTCTTACTATCATCCTGTCCGTGTTTATCTAGAGAGACCCTATGGGAGCCTGATCTGCATGCTAGTCTCCTGCGTGCTCACTCATATCATGAGAGATGAATTGTCCCGTGGGCCTCCAGACCCAGCGCAGGGGACACTGTCAGGTCCCAGGTTCTGGAGTTATGCAGGTCCGAGTGCAGTCCCGGCTCATCAACGCAGGCCGTGGGACCCTCAGCTACCCCTCCAGTAAAATGCAGATTCTGCGACTTCCCTGGCTGAGTCATGAAAACGATTCCCACTTAGGTCCGAAAAGTAGTCCATGCGATATAAGTTCCGCTTATTCCTATCATCTGAACACAGGTTAAATTTTTGCCATCTGAATGTAGATGGAAAATTTTCGGCTCTGGTTTAGCATTAAGTTACTTACAAAACCTGTTCTGGTCGGGTAGGTGTCTGCATCTTCAACAACCTGACGGCTCTGGTTTGGGAGAGCGTGTTTGTTCACTGGACTGTGTCACCCCCCGGCTTAAACTCCTTCAGTGACTCCAGAATGAGTCTATATGATCGAGCCTATATGATCGAGTCCAAAGACATGGCTACTCACTCAGGGTTCATCCCCTGTGCCTTCCAGCCTCACACTCCACACTGCAGGAGTGCTAAAGCCCCCTACAATCTCCCCAGTGAGCCACGGTTACTCTTTACCATCTGCCTTTGCACTTTCTGTTCCCTCCCTCTGAAATACCCTTCTCCCCCTACAATTACCTTCTCTGGTAACTCCTACCATCTCTACAAGACTCAAGTCCAAGAAGAAGGGTTCCCCCACCTGCCCTCCCTGCTCCAGGGTTAGGGACCCTGCTCTAGAATAGCACAGTCCCCTGAGCTCCCCGCACTATCCTCCCTCTCTGCTCGGGGAGCTCCCTGAGGGTTAGGACTTTGCCTTCATCTTCTCTGAGTCCCTGGTGCCCAGCACAGGGGCGGGTGCAGAAAAGAGGGTCAGTAAATGCCTATGAAAGAAAGAAATTCACCGATGGCAAGCAAGAGTGTTTTACTTGCACACAGAAATAATTAAGAAACACGCCGGCAAAGTCAAGGAAGTTAATATCTCACTGGGCAGGCAGCTGGCACCAGGCCTTGTACGAACCTTGCGTTTCAACCAGCCCCGAAATGGGCCACTGACCTTGGTCCCCAACCCCTTCTGGAACAAGGAACCACAGCAGGAAAATCAAAGGCTGGTGATGCCAGCGGTAACTCTTTTGCTGATAAATACGTTTAAGCTCATTTTTCTGGGATAAAAGATAAAGACAGTTGTAAATATAAGGGAGGTGAATTTCCTCTGCAAATAAAGAGAAAAGATGCTAAGAGGATTACCAAAGTATGAGCTTGGACCCAGGCTAGAACAAGGAAGCCCTAAAATTGGGGGTGATACGTAAGTCTGTGCTTTCTTCAGAGAAGGGTGTCTGTCCACTGCTCTCACCTGTATCCCCCAAACTTCCTACGTTGAAACTCTAACCCCCAATGGGCCTGCATTTGGAAACAGGGCCTTTAAGGAGATAATTCACGTTAAGTGAGGTCATAAAGGTGAGCCCGAATCTGATAGGACTGGTGTCCTTACAAGAGGAAGGGACCCGGGAGATCTCCCTCTGCCTCCTCAGCGCACCGAGGAAAGGCCATGCGCGGACAGTGAGGAGGTGGCCGTCTGCAAGCCACAAGGAGCGTTCCCACCGGAAACCGACCACGATGGCACCTCGACCCTGGTCTCCCAACCTCCAGAACAGCGAGAAATTAAATTTCTGTTGTTCAAGCCACTACCAACAACGAGTTCTGTTGTTTAAACGTGTGCGGTATCTTGTTACGGCAGCCCGAGCGACCAATACAGATCCCTTCCCCAAAACAGACAGGAAAACTCGGGCTTGCTCAGGACAGAAAGTTTCTGGCCCATGTCATCTGCTCCAGCTGTCAATGAGTATCTTCTCAGGGCCTCCGAGCCGCTCTGAATGTCATCGCACAGGGCGACCGTGCTCCAGAGGGGAAATCCACCCCTGGCAGGCTGTCCCATACAGAGCGGACCTTCAAATGCTGGTCTCAGTGTCAAGATCACGGACTTCCGTGGGCAGTTCAGGGTCAACACGGACTCGGCTAAGGAAGAGTTCAGCTACATGGTGTCCTAATTCTTCCTGGGACACACACAGCCTCCACCACCTCCCTGCCACCTCTCCTCGGTCACCTACTGGATCCCCACCTGCCTGTCATCCACACCAAAGAGCCAGGAAGGCTTGGGCCTCATTGGGTCCCCAAGCCCCTGCACTGGCCCCACTCACTGCCCTTGGCACCAGGAATGGCTGCTGATTATTTAGTGCCACTAGACTAGAAAGTCCCTTAAGAAAGAACCACATGGGCCTGACTCACTTAACTCACGCTGACTGCAGTATCCTTTCGAAAGAAGCTGTCTGGGCAAGCACCTGACTACCACCCACAGCCCTGGCAGTTCTGAAACCAGGACCTGGGCACACAAGCCCATGCCTCCCGGGCAGACCGTCCAGCCTCAAAGCCAGCCCTGCCCCTTGGGGTCTGTGACTAGGCTGTGACCCTTTCTTCAACTATCAAATGGAGGGACACAAGGACCGGCTCCCAGGGTTGCTGTGAGGGCTGAGTGCCCACAGGAAGCCCTAGCACCGGGCCTGGCACAGTATGAGCTCAGCAGACTTAGCTCTTTTTCTGGGTGCGGTGGAGACCCTGGCAGTCGGAAACCGAGCTTTCAGAGGCAGAGAGCTAGCAGGTAACCACAACATGTGGAGAGCTCTGTGCTGATGGGATTTACAAGGCACTTTTCACATGGTTACGGGTGGTTCAGCTTCAAACAAACCTACAGAGTAGTATCATAATCCTCGCCTCCTAGGTGACGAAAGAAAGGTTTCAGAGAGGTTAAGGAAGTCACCCACAGACGCACAGCACCGGAAGCGGGGCTCTGCCAGCCCAGGTACGGAGCCCCGGCGCCTGGGCCCAGAGGACCAGGGCCCTGGAGTTAGAGGGTGTGCCAGGCGCACCACTGCCCAGCGGGAGGCGTCCTGGGAGCCACACAGTTTAGCCAAGAAAAGTTTCCCTGGGCTGTCCAGGGGTGAGGCTGGCGGCCTGGACACTGCCCTGCCCGGCCCTGCCCGCCCGGGGCCACACGCATGGTGGACACACCCGCCGCCCCGGCCCCTCCTCCAGCCTCGGGCTCCGAGGGAGACCCGCTCCGGGGCGCAGCGCCAGGCCAGGGCCGGACTCCTCCCTCCTGCTCCCCAGGGAGGCTTCGGGCTCCCTCTCCAGCCGGTGCCCCCTGGGCGCCCTGACGCGTAGGGGCGGCCCGGGGAACCCCGCGCGCAGGGAGCCGGGCCCGGGGCAGGGGAGGAGGGGGCCGGCGCCCCCCGCTTACCTTCCCCGCTCGGGTCCGGGGCGGCGGGCTGGTGGGAGTGGCTCCCGCCCATATTCCGCGCGCTGCCCGCCGCCGCTACATGCCGGGAGCGGGGCGGGGGCGCCGCGAGGGGTGCGGGGCTCGGGGTGCGGGGCGAGCGCCCAGCCCCGGCTGCAGCCGCGCGCCGAGCGCTGGGGGCCGAGCGCCGCGCGGGGCCGGGGACCGCGCCCCTCCTCCTGCGCGCCCCGCGCTGCGCCGCCCGCCGCGCCCCTTGCACCCCGCGCCGTCCGGGCAGCGCGCGCTCCGCTCGGCCGCGGGGAACCGGGCTCCCTCCGCGCCGGGCCACGGGCGTGCTCGTCGGCGGCTGCAGCGGGCGGGCGGCGGGCGGCGGGCGGGGGAGGCGGGCGGGGGAGGCGGGCGGCGCGGGCGCGGGCGCGGGCGCGGGCGGGGCGGAGGGAGGCGGGGACCGGCGGGGGCTGCGCGCGGGGGGCGCGGCGGGCGGGCTCAGCTGCCGGGGGGAGGGATTTGGAGCAAACCCCGCCCCTTGGGGGGCCTCAGTTTCCCCATGTACAATGTAGGGGCAGAGTGGACCCTAAAAGGTCTGGGCCCTACTTTAATTCAGTAACCCCTTGGAGACCCATTCGGAGGGAAAGCGTCGGAGAACAGGCCTCAGCCCAGTGGGCTCCTAGGGCCCCACGGGGCGTCGTGGGGACTCCCCGGCCGCCAGCGCGGGTAAGCCCTGAGCGAGGCGCTCCCTTACCTCTGAACCCGGTCTGCCCGGCTCCGAAAGGGGGAGCAGTGACTTTTCTAACCGAGGGGATGGTGTTTGTAAGGCGGTCAGCGGGGCGTGGAGCAGCCGCCTGCAGATCGCCTACCGCCTGGAGGGAGCGCCAGGCGCGCGGACGCGGCCCCGGGGCTCACCCTGCACCCAGCTCCCGAGGTGTGGCGGGAGGCGGCGGCCGCGCCCCTTCCTCCAGGCCGCCCCCTGGGCTGAGCTCCCGCGGTTCCCGCCACGCGCCCCCCTCCAGGACCCGTTGTGCGGCCTCGGAGCCTGAATCAGGGGCGGTTCCCATGTGGGTTGGGGGGCCCCTGGCGGCTGGAGGCGGGGGGCCCTTTACGGGAGGAGGGGGGTAAAGGGGACGCGCTGGAGACGGGGTGGTAAAGACTGGGGTGCCGTGAGTGCGCGCCGAGGCTCGTGGGGCCGAGTGGGGCGAGCGGGGGCCCTCCGAGGGCGCTCCCCGAGAACGAGCAGCCGCCCCTGGGCGCAGCGGCCCGCCCCGCCCTCCTGGCCGCCCGCGTCTCCGGCCGCATAGCGCCACCTGCTGGGCGCGTCGGGCCACTGCCTGTGCTTGGGGAGGAAGAGGCGCCTTTGGAGTCTCCCATCCCCACCCCACCCATCCCTCTCTCTCCCTTTCTCTCTCTGTCTCTCTCTCTGTGTCTCTCCCTTTCTCTGGCGGGGGTGGGGTGTCTCTGTCTAAGGCAACAAAAACTCCCAGACACAACAGAAAGGAGCTGAAAACGTGGAGACAGCCCCATCCTGGACAACCCAGCTGGGGTTGCAGGGTTGGGCCCAACCGCTTGTGGGATGCTACAAGCCTCACTTACAGGCCGATTCCACCACCTCTTGTCTGTCGTGTCTGCCTTGGAGTTGTCGTCGTGAACTGGGGAGGTTGATGTGAACACCCAGGGTTGCGGTGAGGATTCTATCAGGTAATATTTGCAAAAGCCGGTAGCATAACAGTGCCAGGCATCTAGTAAATGATCAATACATATTTCTTTCCTTTTATTCTAGCAGCAAGCATTGATTGGGCGGCTGGTCTACACCAGGCAATTTCCCGAACCAAGGTAAGGGAGACACAGACCCTACCTCAAGAGGCAGGGGGAGCAATGGTGACGGGCGTGGGCTCTGGGCCCTGTTCTGCCAGGGTCTCACCCCACTTTCCTCACTGTAACAGGCTAATGTGGTAACTTACTTAACCTCTCTGACCTCAGTTTGTTCATCTGTTAAATGGCGATAACAGGAGGAACTCCTAGGGTTGTTAGGAGGAATAAATGCATTGATGTTGGTGTTTGAGACAAAATAAACACAATACAGGTGTTACTTGTAATACTCAGTAATGAGCTATTCTGGAAATCATACTATTTGCTCACAATTCTTCCTTCTCTCCCTGTCCTTGCCTTTGCTCACTGGGGCGAGGGGTGTCTCCCCTTTCTCCCACACTACTGATGTAGAGCTCGCCACAGGACTTAGTTTGGCCAATGGTATTGGGAGGAAGCAACTGTTGCCAGTTCAAAGTGAGGGGTGGCCTTAGAGATGTTACATGTTTCATCTTGTGCTTTTTCCATCCATCCTGAAAAGACCTGGCCCTGGAGTAGCCTCAGTTTTCCCAGAATGAGAGACCCAAGCAGTATACCTGAACCCCACCTGAATCCTAAGCAGAGTTGCAGGCTCATGAATAAGAAAAATATGTGTTCTTGTAAGCCACTTAGATTGGAGGGTGGGGTGTTTGTTTCCCAGCATTGTCGCAGAAAGAGTTGACTGATGCATATATTAAATAAACAGTCGGGCATGCAAAGACCACACTGCGATTTGTGCTGTGGTGGAAGGAATCCCAGGAGGCTATGGGAACACAGCTCTGAGAGGCAGGAAAGGCAGAGGGTCCCCAAAGAAGAGTCATGAGCACATATTCCTTCCCCTTCCTGCTTTGCTGAATAAGCATTTTCTGAACACTTAGTGTGGGCCATACCCAGTGGGGAATAAGACGGGCTCTGCTTTCACGAAGTTGAAGTTCAGAAGTCTAGTGTGGGCCAGGGACAGCAATCAAGAATGGGTCATATTTTGGAGGGATGAGAGGAACATAAGTAAAGGCTGTGAAGACAGGGGGAGGCACCTGGACCATACTCAGGGTCAAAGAACGTGTCCTGAAAGAAATGGTGTTTGAGCTGAGTCTGGAAAGGCAACCAGGAATCAGCCAAGTGAGAAGAAGAGAGGGGCAGCCTGTGCAAAGTCCCTGAGGCCCAGAGACAAGGACACCTGCCAAAGCTGGGAGCAGTTCCAGGTCAAGGAACACGGCATCGGAGTGTATGAATGGTCAGGAGAGCAACAACAGTGCGGGTATTGAGTGCATGCAGGTATTGAGTGCATGTGGGTATTGAGTGCCCTCTGGGTGGCAGGCTCTGTGCCAGCACTTTGCAGGGTACCAGCCCTCCAGGCTCCCCCTTCCCTTTTCCTCTCCCCATTTACAGAGAATGTGCCAGACCCTGTTATCTCAAGAGCTCTTCTGGGCCACCCCTTTTCTTTCTCATGACAGACCTGCCAGGTGGGTGTTATCATCCCCCCACTAAAGGGGACAAAGGCACAGAGAGGCCACACCAAGGCCAAATTAACCATATAGATCAAATCTGAAAGAAAGGACAGATGGAATAGTGGCTATTTCTGGAGTTGTAAAATTCAGATCATTTGTATTTTAGTTGTTAAGTGCTTTGTATTGTGTCATGTATTATTTTAATAATCAGGAAAAAGAATGATAAATATTTCCATTCTGAAAAAAATCTTGTGGACACTAAGCTATACCTGATTTTGTAAGGTGTGTTGTTTCACAATTCATCACTATAGTTACTGTATGACATGGGGGGGGGGGCGGCTATGATCATCCCCATTTCACAGATGGAGAAAAAGAGGCTTAGAGGGCCAAACGGCTTGTCCTTCGTGCCATGTTATTGTATTAGTTTCCTATGGCTGCTGTAACAAGTTACTGTAAACTTTGTGGCTTAAAACAACAGAAATAGCCCTGGCCAGGTGGCTCAGTTGGTTGGAGCGTCGTCTTGTGCACCTAAAAGGTTTCGGGTTTGATTCCTGGTCAGGGCACGTACCTCAGTTGCAGGTTCAATTCTGATCGGGGTGCGTATGGGAGGCAACCGATTGATGTTTCCCTTTCTCTCTCTCATGTATAAAAACATATCCTCAAGTGAGGATTTTAAAAAAAACTAAAATGATAAAAACAGCAGAAATATATTCTCTTACTGTTCTGGAGGCCGGAAGTCAGAAATCAAGGTGTTGCAGGGTGGGCTCCATCTGGGGGCTCTGAGGGGAATCAGTTCTAGGTGGCTTCCAGCTTCTGGCAGCTCCAGGCGCTTTTTGGCTTCGGGCTGCTATTTTTGCTTTTTGCCTTCATTCATCAAAGCAAAACTCCTCTCGGGATTTCTTTCAGTTAGCGAAAAACAGGTACTAATGTCGGTCTTTTGCAAAATCAAAGTGGCGTCGAGTGAACTTTTGAGAAGCGGGGTAGCTGTGTATTGTCGGCAATCAATACGTGTTTACATCACCTGTGCCTGGTAAGAACCTAGATCGAGGTCACCAGCTGCTCCTGGCAACGGCTTCCTCTCTCCCATTTCCCCCGAGCTCGTGTGTTTTGTGTCAGACTCTCACTCGGAGCACGAAGGGGGAAGTGGGCAGAGTGTATACCACTCGCCCCACCCCAGTGGTAAGAGGTGTCTGGACCCTTTATGACTGTCTCTGTGTCACACACAATGTACCCATCTGCTCCAAGGGGCATGTAAGACACAGAGCTCTAGACTGATGCATCACTGAGACTAACCCATGCTCAAAATCCTTAAAGGCTCAGTACAAGTATAGTTTCATTCCAAAGAGAGGATTAGGGTTCAGTTTCTAACTCTTCCTACGGATAACTCTCTAAAATACCCCCAGAAAGAAACTCCCAGGTGTCATCGGGAAGGAGTGAAATAGAGGAGACTCAATGGACACCTGCAGCCAAAAGAAGGCAGGTGAGAACTCTGCTCTCTTACTGGGCGAGGGCTGCTGCTTTTGACAAGGGACAGGTCACTCATTTAATCTGACCACCTAACCCGGCTGCCCTCATGCCAAGGCTCAGTTTCAACCAGAAAGGTCTCCAGGTATGGGAAGGGGCATGGATGGCAAGCTGGTACTTGCAGGCAGCCGAGTGCGGAAGCCTTTGGCAGCCCTAGCCGTGGCTCTTCGTGACCGAAGGGATGGGGCATGTGCCACTGACACAGCCTGGCTGACTTGCTGCGAAGTAAGCACATTCCTCTTCTATTTCCTCTGCAGCGTCGAGTCCCCTCCAGAGACAATGGCTGGACCTGGCTTCTGCTGTCCCAGATGCAGCCAGCTCTGGCCCACAGCCTAGTAAGGCTTTGTACGATCCTCAAACTATGTGTAAAATCGATAGATAAATAAAATAAAAGCCGCCTGCTGCTCCGTGCTCAGTGTAGCTGGCTTTCCTGGGAGGGTCACTGTGGAAAGATCATGAAACTTATGGTCTAGGGCAGCGATTTTCAACCGGCGTGCCACAGAATTGTTAAAACATGCAATACCTGACTAGTTAGGGACACTGACCTCTTTTCCCTTAGATTGTCACCTAAAAAAATAACAACAGCCAACAACAATAGCCGTCTGGTGTGACTGAATCAAAATTACACCTTTTTTTTTTTTTTTTTTGGTCAGATCCACACACAAAATATATTTTTTGGTGTGCCGCAGAATTTTAGTAGTTTAGGTGCCAAGAAATGGGAAAGGTTGAAAGTCACTGGTGTGGGGGTCCTCCAATGAACCTGACAAGGAGTCCAGTGCATGAGTCTGTGTTCTCAGGTCCCAAGTCCAGGCACAGAAGTAACAGCTGGGATTCTTCTTCTGATGTAAATGTCATGCGGAGACTCCTGAGGCTCTAGTCCTGTCGCTGGGAACAGGACCGAGCCTTCAGCTTCCTACGCTGGGAGCTACCAACTGCAGCAGCTGGAAGCTTGCATTGGGCGTAACCCCATCACACTGTAGAGTCTGATGTCCGTCCGGGGACAGGGCGTCCTCAAGCTGTTTTTCAGGGTCGGCCAGGTCAGATCTTATCGCTCCTGGTAAGCTGCTTTACTTAAAACTCCATTCTGGTTCAGTCGCTGTGAATGCCGCCTGCTGGCACGTCAGCTAGCTCTGTCCCACAGCATCAGCATCACAAAGGAGAAAAGCAACGCAGGCCGTTTTGTGGCCCCCGAGGTGAGACACGGTTGCACATTCAGTTCTGTGGCTGAAAATCACTTCACTCAGACAGCAAATTATCCCTCATGGTGAAAAGATAGTGATTTCAAGAGTAACCTTTTTATTGCGGCCCTGTGTGTGTGTGTGTGTGTGTGTGTGCGCGCGCGCGTGATCACGCATTCACACAAACAAAGGGTCCGCCAACGGCTGCTAATGTGGTGTGTCTGCATTTCTTGGCACTCTCAGACTTTCCCAGAGGCCTTGTCATAGTTTGGAGCTTGGTAGCCCAGCAATTCTGAGCTCCTGTTCTTACACTGAAACGCTATTTGCATAGTGGCTCCATGGTGACCCGAGATTAAGCGTTTGCGGAGAATCCCTGCTGTGATGTGAGCCAGGCTGGGTCAGAAGGAAGCCTCCGTGGCTGCCAAGAGCAGCATCCGCGGACTACGTTTCATTGTATTTCCACCTGGGTGTGCAGGCATTCTTCAGGGCTTACGGGAGGAGTCAGGAACACTCTGAGGCTGTACCTGAACTTGTGCGTGTGTGCACACTTGAGTGTTTTTAGGGGGGGAGAGTTAAAGTCTTTCCCAGTTCCGTAAGAGCCTCCGTGAATCCACCCCTCCCCTCGAAGAAAAAGCCTAAGAACCGTTGGTCTATAGAATAGTCTACGAGGGAAAATAAATCCTTCGCTTGGAGAGCAGAGCCGCGTGTAGCAGAAGCGATAAAAATGATTTACTGAAGGACACCGTGCGTTGAGGGGGGAGGTGTGTGGCCTACCCGGCTGCAGACAGGCCTTAAAAGTTCTGCTGCCACTGGCACGTTGTGTGACCTCTGCTAAGCTACTCCCCCCTTTGGGGGCCTCAGTTTCCCTTTCTGTAAACTGACAGAGCGAAGGTGCTGTGCTGTATGGCAAAGGCGGCTATGCGATCTTCCGTATCCACCTGTCCCTTCTTCTTCAAAAGCGAGCCCTCACCCAGTTTTAGCTGAGCCAAGGGGGTGCCTGGCTAGAGACTACACTTCCCAGCATCCTTTGCAGGTAGGACTGGCCATGTGACTAAGTTCCAGCCAATAAGATGTGAGAAATGATATTAGAGGGACTGCGCTCTCCCTTCCCCTGCCCGGAGGTAAGACTGTGATGCCCCAGGATAGCGTGAGCCAGCTTCACGGGGACCACCGCACCCTAGGGAGCAACAGAAGACCAGAGAGAAGGAGCCCTGGATAACCTCACTCAGCAGGAGGCCTGGTGGACTTGGACTGCGTGTCCACCTCTGCAGGGTTTAGAGAGAATAAAACACTGTTATGGTTAAACTGCTGTACTGTGAATTTGGGGGTTTCTTTGGCTCAGCGTTGAGCCCCTTGTCTAACTCACAGGGCCGGATGAATGCCTCCCACTGTCACCACTGCCGTCCAGACCCCCCTCCCCCCTCACATCCAGAGCAACACAGGCACCCACCAGACGCCCAGCAACCCGAAGAAATGAATGAACAAATGAACACCCGAACGGTCTCACAGTCAGGAATATCATAGGGGTGATTCATGAACCAGATGGGCTGTGGATGAGATCATGTCTAAGCATCCTTCCAAGACTAAGATCCTGTGGTCCTGTGTCTCAGGACTGAGGGTCACCTGGGACAGCACAGCGGTGACCAGCACTGTCTCGGCCAAGTGCTTACCAAACAAGGGACAGGGAGGAAAGTTTCTAAGAGAGGCCCCTCTCCGGCCTGCATTCATTCACTCCACAAACATGTGCGTATTACACGCCGGGCGCCCGCTGGACAGAAGTGCACCGGTCCCCACTCGGCCCTCGCACGCCAGTGAGGAGAACCGGGCGATGGTGAGGGACAGCATGTTTTGGCTGAATGGGAGCTGAAACGTGGTGATGTTTTAATCTTTGAGCGCAGAGTTGCCCCAGAGCTGGTCCCTGGAAAAGAGCTCTGTTTATCTTCACTGACTTCAGTGAGGCCAGGAGCTCTTGTTTCGCTCTGGGAGGTTCATTGGTCAGAGCCGGTTCTCAGAGTCCTCAAGGCCTCCCCTCCGTCCAGGTCCACCCCGTTTGTCTGCAGAGCAACTGTCACTTATTAGCCATGAGCCTGGGGCTCTGGAGGGGTCCGAGTTCCAGCTGGGGAACGAGAAGGGCTGGTTGTGATCCTAACCCACCACTGGCTGTTGGATTCCTCATTCAGCATTTAATTCAAACAAGTCACTGCCTTCCGGTCTCTTCATTTGTAAAATGGGAATCGTGTTTCCTGTCTTATAGCCTTATATGAACTTTGAATCAAAGTACCCATCCGAGTGCCTGCTGCCTACCAATGGGTCGATATGAGTGAATCGACCCTGATTTGGTAGCATGAGGACTATTTCTCTAGCCCGGAAGCATTGCCGGCATCTTGTGGACAGAGGCCAGGGATGTTGCTAAATATTTTCTAATACGAGGGACAGCCCTGCAAAACCAAGAAACATCCATCCCAAAATGTCCATAGTGTCAACGCCGGGAGACCTCATTCTAACCCATTAAAATACCGATGTCAACGTGATACATTCAAACTGTTGCTAGAGAGCTGTTGTGCGCAGTTTTAAATGCCGCCCTGTGACTATTGGAATTTTGGAAGCATTTGCCTCAAGATACCAGCAACATGAGCTTTAATTTTGCATTCACGTATGAACCGTTGCTCGCAGAACCCGATCCTACTCTCTCGGGTCCCCTTGATTCCAGGATCCCTGCAATCAGGTTGCCTAGTCTGGCCTGCCGCTGAGGAATCTATGTTCTGACTACACAGGCATCTGGGCCCAGTCTGCATAATTGGAACCACGTGGGGCTTGAAATGAGGAAGGAGCAGAATGGTGATGATGACGATTACCAGTTAAGTTGTGATTGCTATAGCATTTTTCAGGCCATTTTTATTGAGCACCTACTACATTCCTTCCAGGTGCTGTGCTAAGTGTATTCTGTGGGAGGAAAAACAAACACAGTCTCTACAATCACCATACCTAGCTGCTTGCAGATGGCTTTAGCATGTATTACTAAATTTGCACAAACCTTTGAGACAGGCAGAAATGGTATTTGCTACAGGTGAGAAAATTACACCTACCAACAAATGCACAATCAGGATTATTTGTCTGCAGAATGACTCCTAGGTCATAGAAGAATAAAGGAAGACAATTAAAGGATGTTCCTTCACTTACACAATCCCTGGGATGCCCAGAGAACTGCACAGGACTTGATGCAGGCGGGAGCCATAATTATAACACCCCACTGAACAGGCTACCACATGGTCCTGTTGCTTCTAGTCACCGGTATTGGAGATGCTAACTATCTATCTCTACCCTCTGGCACCCTTAGGACATCCCATGGTCAGAAGCCCCGGACATAGGGAGGGGCCGCCCAAAATATTGGGGAAGGAAGCATTGCTGGATGTAGTTTCCCCTATTCTAATGCCCCTCCTCCTCCTCTCTGCATGATATTCCAGTTCCCCCTCCAGCCCCTACCAGGACTAAGAGCATTTGTCACCATCCATCCATTCAATGAGCAATTACTATGTGCCACGTAATAAGCATGTTGCAAAAACTAATCATGTCAACCATCCTGGAAAGACTATGTTTCCATTTTCCATATGTGAACAGTAAGTCTCGGTGATCGGTTCATTGTGTCACTTCTCCAGTGAACTTGTAGCGAGACCCACCGTGGTCCGGGCGCTGCTGGGTGCTGCAAATAAAGAAGACACGCGGTGCTCACAAGGCGGTGGGGAAACAGAGGAGCTCGGATCTCCAATCCCGCAGCACATCCCGGAGGCTTCCCGGCTCCAATGCAGACTGTTCGACTGTGCGCTACATGCCCCCCAGAGGGGTCTGTAAATGGGGGGCCGACGCTTCCAGGCAGCTGTGCCATGCTTCCTGGATTCTGTAATCAAATTTACATCTAACCATAAAGTGCATTTGGAGCGGCACTGGAAGGAAGTCGCTGAGGGCCGGTAGGGGGAAAGCAGACATCAGCAGGGGGAGTTCATTAAGCCCGATTTTTGTTTTGTTTTTTTTGCTGCTGACCTCCCTGTAGGCCCTGTGATGAGGCTGCCACGGAAGTGCATCTGCACCCAGGGTAGGCCGATGGAGCCGGAGAAGAATCCAAGGCCAGCGTAAGAATCTGCTGAATAAATAAAAGGCTGAGGATGGTTTCCTTTTCTTTTTTTAAGATGATAAATAAGCAGCTGGAAAATGCGGAGATTACTCTGTGAAACCCCAGGCATGTGCACCACAGGCAAAGCTGTGTTCAGTGTGCAGATTAATTTTTGCAAAGCACCAGGCAAAAAACGCATCGTGCCATCAATAGTGAAAATGAGAAAGCTGGGGCACGAGGCCCTGCAGGAGCGCGGTGCTTACAAAAGCGGCTGGCAAAGCCCAGCTGGTGTGGCTCAGTGGTTGAGCTTTGACCTATGCACCAAGAGGTCGCCGGTTCGATTCCTGATCAGGGCCCATGCCTGGGCTCGATCCCCAGCAGAGGGCATGCGGGAGGTAGCAGATGGATGTTGATGCATTGATGTTTCTCTCTCTCATCCTCTCTCTCTCAAATCAATAAAAACATTAAAAAAAAAAGCTATTGGTGAAATGGCTTCATTCTCCCATTCATTTATCAAGCATCTGGGAGGAGGGGAGCACATGGAATGTTTCTGGCATGTGTGGCTGTGCTGGGTGCTCAGGATCCAGCTGCAAGCAACAGGCGTACAGGAAGGAACAGTGAACAGGCAAAGATGGGTGACTAACGTCAGGACAGGTGAGTACAGGAATCTATGGGAGAACAGAGCAGACGCAGCCTTCCCGCCTGGGGTCAGACCCTGCCTGTCAGGGGAGGGACAATCCAGATGCCTGGCGGCCTGATAGCCGTGGGGCTCAGAGCAGGGAACAGTGTTTCAGGCAAGGGAACAGCGTGGTCAGAAACCCAGGCGTCGGAGGGGAAAATGACACATTTGAGGCACCGTTTTTGCCAACATTGGATTCCCACCGAACAAAAGATTATCATTATGGCACTGTCAGTGAGAAAGTCTTGATTCATTTCCACGCATTGTCTGATTCATTTCCAAAAGACTAAGCCTGTAGCCACAAGAGGCACCGTTGCTACTTCATAAACTTCTGCCGAACAAATGAATAAGCGTCTGAACAGGAGTCCCAAGCTCCTGGGAGCTGAAATGGAAGGAGGAAGAGCTTTGTGACAGGGCGTGAAATCGACGTGACCCGCCTGGAAACCAGGCATTATTCCTAGCTCTGCTGTTTTCCCTTTTCTTCTTTGTTTTGAAATGTTTCAGTGGGAGAGCTTTATGTTATGTTTAGGGGTCTTCCGTCTCCTCTGCGACAGTGACTTTGGCGCAATGTACCAAGCTCCCTGGGTCTTTGCAAGTCTGCGATACGCAAGCGCAGCCCAGGTGAGCGTCCGCGCGTTTGGGGGAGCCCGGCCAGGGAAGGTGGTTTCGAGGCGCCTAGTGCCCTGAAGAGCATCGGCTCTGCTACCGGGAAGATCTAGGTTTTATTACCAGCCCGTCGGTCACCAGCAGCATAACTGTGGAAGACGTGTGGCCCTTTGAGCCTAAGAGCTCCGAGTGCGAGAGGGACTTTGCTGTCCTCTCTCAGGCTGCCTGTGGGAGGGCAAGTCCTGAGAGTGGTGGCCGTAAGCGCCCCACAAATGTTCCTGTCCTCCTCGCCTTCCCTAGTCCATGCCCTGGGCAAGCCCTGCTCTTGGAAACTGTGGCCTCCTCAGGAAAAAAGGAACTATTCAGAGAAAAAGAAAAAAAGGGGGGGGTCCCACTTAACCCGGCGCCCTGTGCCAAGCCGCGGGGAGAGGCCGAGCCAGGCCTGAAATGTTGGCGTTGTTCTCGCCGCTTCCTGCCCTGGGCGTGTGCTGGCTGCCAGGCCAAATGCTCCCCGTGCGCCCCTGGGGAGGAAGCCCCACCTCCGCAGAGGCTGGCGTCCATGGCGTGGACGGCCAGGCGGACTTTGGGGGCTGGGCCCAGCCGGGAGCCTGCGTGTGGTGCTGGTGCCGGGCGCCGGGCTCCTGGTGGCCGTCTGTTAGGAGAGGAGAGGCAGTGCAGGGCATCGTGTACCCGCTCATCCCCCAACAAGCTCTGTCCCCAGTGCAGGCTGGATCCTGGGGACACAGGTGGCATGCCATAGCCCCTTAAAGGGTCCAGGTGACTGGATCAGTCTCACCTGGGTGATCGCTTTTGATTAACCCTGAGCCCACTGATTCGTCACCTCTGGGACCTCTGCAGGATCCCTTTCGCCATATGGCTAATCCTTCCGTCATACAACTAACCTGAGCTCAGGGCTGGTGTCTCATCTATGCACAGGTTCCACGCCCCCGAGAGGAAGGGGTTGTACCAGGGTCATTGCAGGTCACTGTAGAATTCTGCCTTCCACAGTCAGGCCGGGCTAGGTTTTGCTGTGATGACACACAGGCCGTAGTCCACACTATAGGGGGGCTGGGCACCCTCCAGGTCTCCTCCACCTCGGGGGAGGCTGGCGGAGCAGCCACCACCTCTGACTGGCCCCGTGGCAGAGAGAAAGTGTGGCAAAGCGCCCACGGGCTCTGAAAGCTTCTGCCCAGTGACACCCGTCACATCCCCTGTGTGTCCCTGTACAAACTTACCCCCACGGCCACGCCTCACTTCAAGACCACGGGGAAGCTCAGTCCTGCCATGGGCTGGGAGAGAGGAGCCTGGATGGCTGTGATGACCGGCCCCAGTGATGGCCACCAGAAGAGACTTACCAAGGAGAAAGCCGGTGGGAGCCCTGGCCCTGGGCGGGGCACTGTGACAGTCAGGACTCCCTCATTTGCCAGAGATGGAAGAAACCCACTGGAACCGGCTTAAACATCTCTATAGCTAGAGATGACCCAGGGCCGCTTACAGAGCTAAGGGAGTGTGTCAGGGCTTGGCCTCCGGGACTGGAACGAGAGACGGGGCTCCATCCCGACTCCCCTCCGTCTCCCTCCCGGCTCTGCCTGCTCCTCGGGCAGCCAGGCCGGCCCCGGGGCAGGGACACACCCCTGGCGACCCCGCGGGAACATCGTGGTGTTAGAGAGCCACTTCTCCTGTACCGGCCCCTTCATCCCAGGGAAGGGTGCCGATGGGTCCATCCTGGGACACCCACCCACCGTTCCCATAGCGGGGAGGCAAGAATTGGCCTAAGATGCCATTAATAAGGAGCAGGGTCCAAAACCGGAGAAAAACAAACAAAAAAAACAAGATAGAAAAAGGAAACCAGGGCTCCCACAATCACTCCCGCTGTTTCACGTTTATTTCATCTTTACAAAAACGCTGAGCGTTTCGAACCCCACGCATCAGAGAAGGCTGAGGGATGACGGGACCCGCACAGTTGCATCCAAACAGAGGCGAAAGAGATTAAGAAGCACAAGTCGCCAGTCATTCAAATAGCCCCGGGATGCAAAGGACAGCGTGGGGAGGAGTCATAACATGGTAGCAACTATGGTGCCACCGGGTCACCTTGTAATGTATCTAAATGTCTAATCACTGTGCTGTGCACCTGAAACTAATATAATATTGGATGTCACCTGTACCTGAAAAATAAAAACAAAAAACGCACAAGGGAGGTGGAAATTGAAGTCTTTTACTCCAGAGCCCGTGCTCCTTCTGCTCAGGCCAGTCGGGACCCCTCCTGGAAAATGGTCCTCTGAGTCTATTCTGCACAAACAGGCCCAGGGGCACGTGTGGGGGGACTTGCCCCGCACGTGGCTTCTGGTTATATTTTGGATCCGTGTTTTGAGGCTCACAGAGGGTTCTCTATTCTAGAACATGGATTCTTTTCATAACCACGGTCCAAAAGCCAAGCCCAGCCTTGGTGTTTGTCTTCGCTCCTTCCCTCTGGACCCTGCGGGCCAACTTTCCACTCGGGTTTGCCAACGGTGCAAGTAACAAGCTCAAAACCGCATCTCATAACCGGGGGAGACGTGTTGCTTTTAACCAGAGGGACACCGACGTCAAGGGAACACCGGAGGCAAGGTCTGGCCGCTTGCTCTGCCTGCCCCCCTCAGCTACCCGCCGGCCGCGCGCCGGGTCAGAGGGCACGGGTCTGCCCCCGGGCGCGGACCTCGCAGGCAGCAGGAGAGGAGGGGCCCAGAGGCGGCCTCCGCTGCCGGGGCCTGACCTCAGCCGCTCACTCGGCGTGTGACCCGCGCAATGTTTTCCACAGGATGGACGCTGCCACCGGGCTCTTCCGACCTCTGGCAAAGACGGTGGCTGGCTGGACGTGGAGCAGCAGAGGAGACTGAGACTGGCCAGGGCCGTTTCCACCTTGGCCGCCGCCACGAGCACACACAGGACGGGAATACAGGGCCCACGTGGGGAAGGTGTGGTTCTGTGTGTGAGCCAAGGAACCAGGGACCAAGAAAACAGCGAGTTCCTGTTGCTTACGGTCTGCTCAGGAACTTTCCAGAACCCTTGGGGCTGGGCACAAAGAGTGTGTCCCCGGTTACGGCATCACTTACTGGCCTATGCCCGTCTGAGCAGCCAGAGGCAAAGGTTAAATGCTCTTTCTCTAGAAACGCTAAAAAGGAGCCCCGGGCTACGAGAACACCCAGTAGCCCACAGGACGGCCGCGGCAGGGTCTGCTCCCGGCGTGGAGCTCAGGACTTCCTCCGGTGGCCGGGGAGACGTTTCTCCCTGGACAGGGGCAGACAGCGTGTGTCCACGCTGTGACCACACAGGGACCCGGCCTTAAGACGGACCTCATGGTGTGTGTGTCACTTCAGGTTCAACCAAAGAAGCAGAACCAGGGGAACAGCCTGGGCGAAGGTCATAGGTCACTTGGGTGGTAACCCCTGACCCTTCCCATGGCTAACGGAGTGCGACTCAGAGCAAGGCACTCAGCCTTGGGGCCCTGAAGCGGGGATGACAGAGTAAAGGCATTGGTTCTTGTACAGGCTCCAGGCAAGGCAGCACTCTCAGGGCTAGCTGCCGTCACTGTCACCCCCTCACCGTCACCCCGAGGAGGAGCGCAGGTGGGGACGGCTCAGGGTGGCTGGGAGCTGGGCCGGGACCCGGCTGCAGACCTCAGCCCACCTCCCAGGCCTCGGGACGCAGGGAGAGTCTGCCCCGGCCGGCAAGGGCGGGCTTCTGCTTTGGGACCGGCTACGGGGAGGGGACGGGGCTCCGGGCAGGCGCCGTGACTGTGATGTGACTGTGGAGAAGGGTCTTAAAGCCACTTCCCACGGACAAGGTTTCAGGAAATGGGGATGTTTGCTCCGAAAGGGAGCCAAGTCTGTTTCATGGGGGGACTGGTGGTGACAGAATGAGGGATGATCGTGGTCTTACAGTCACCACAGGCCTGTCCTGTGGAAGGAGGCACAGGAGGGTTCGGCCAAGGATGGCGGCAGTGGGGAGTCCCCACGTGTCACCTGCACCTTGGGGAGAATCTGTGTCAGTCAGAGCTGCACAAAGACTGGAGAGCGGCTGTAGGGGGCAGTGAGCTCCCCATCGAAGGAGGTATGCAAGCCGACCTGGGATGAGGCTGTGAGGAAGCATGATCACAAGGCAAGCCGGATGGCACAGGGTCTGGTCTATGGAGACACATTATCGCAACTTCAAAGGAGCAGACAGGTCCCAGTTTCCAGCCTGGGGACCATCCTGGATCTGAATGGTCCCAGGACTTGGTGCCTGGGCTTGTTTTCCTTCCATCTTGAATGTGATGCTCATTCGATGAACACATCTAGAAGCCCTGGAGCATTTCAAAGGGGACCTAGCGACCCTGGCTGGGCCCCCTCCGCTGGTCTGCCAGGGAGGCCCACGCCCAGGCTCCACCACAGATGGAGGGAGGGAGGAGACTCCTTCATCTAGAAGGAAAACCTCTGTGTGCCCCTGTCCCTCCAGTCTGCCCTGAGAGGGTCCCAGGAGACAGTCCCAGGTCACCCCCCGGAGGTGTTTCGAGAACACACCCACCTGCAAAACAGGAAGGCGTGGCTGTGCCCCTGACTGGGGATTCACCAGCAGAAAACCTGACCAATGGAACAGCAGTACTGGAGGGACTGCTGGCACTGCCCAGGGTGACGTTACTGCTTATGGACAGGGGTGGGTACAGGGACCAGGCAAACAGCAAGGGGCAGGCTGCAGCCAGGGCTTCACCACTGTGGCTGGTCCCGTGCCACCCCACGCCCAGGACCCTGCACTCCTTTCCCTCACCCCCGCTTCTCATGTTCGCTTGTTTCGTTCTGGGGCATGTGCCTCACTGGGCCCCCTTCTGCCCTCACTTGCAGTGAGAGAGGCTCGGGAGACAGGCAGACACAGGTCCAGAGCTTCGCCCGTCTCCTCCTCAGCCTGTGACCTCAGGCAGTTTCACATCCCCGACCCTCAGCTTCCTCCTCTGGAAATGGAAACGACGCGCCCACTTCGCTGACTCTGCAGCTCAGACGAGAGCTGCGCAGTTGCTGCATCCCTGGTGCCCGAGAGATGCTCACGCATCACTGCTGGAGCCTAAGTGGTGCTCGGCATTAAGGAAGACCCTCCCTCTCCCTCCCCTTCCCCTGCTTGTTCCCTTGTCTCGGGCAGCCCAGGGGCCCAAACTCATCTCCACCGAAAGTGCTGCTCCTCCTGGTCCCTCACGGGGGCAGGGCAGGCGGGGGGGAGGGGGGAGATGGAAGGAAGATAAGATGAGGCACAGAGTCCAGTGGCACCCATTTGCCTCCAGCTTGGTGACACTGGGCAAGTTGCTGGAACTGCCTGAGCCTCAGTCTCCCCCCTGGAATATGGGGATTTTCTGAGGCCCCTGCGGCATGGGGACATTTGCAGGAATGGCGACAGTGACATCAGCTCTGACATCAGCTCAGCGTCTCTCACTCCTCACCACGACCTCTGAGCCAGCGGGGAGCTCTCATCGCCCCCAGGTCACCTATAAGGAGAGGGACTGGGCTAAGAAACTTGCCCAAGGTCACTCAGAAGTGAGTGACCATCCATACGTTCCACTCACTGAGCATCTAGGGAGACGATGTATTCCCTTAACTGGCACCTGGCTCAGGAGAGGGCTGGGCAGAGCCCCCGTGACCTGCTTCAGGTCTGCTCTGTGCGGGGGGGCCCTGCGCCGGGAGCCTGAAGTGGGCTAGCTGGGGAATGCTCACCCATCCCCGCCACAGGTGCCAGCACCCGCCCGCTTTCCAGATGCACAGACACAGCTGCGCAGAGCGTAGGTGACCGCCCAAGGCTCCCCTGGCCGGTCAGTGTGGGTGGACGTCGGCACCCAGTTGCCTAGCCCAAGCCCCGGGTCACTGCTGCTCAACCCATCACTTCTGGTCTTTTCCTCCCCCAGCTCTGCTCCAGGAAATCAGCCAGTTTTATTCCTGGTCCCCGATCTGAGGCTGCCCACTCCTGGCTCTGATGAGCCCCCCTCACCCATCTTTGTCTCCCTCTGTCCTCTGTCCCCCTCATCTGCGGGTCCTGCCCCTTCAGGCAAAGTCCTCAAGGGAGCG
This sequence comes from Miniopterus natalensis, assembly GCF_054644295.1. Classification (NCBI taxonomy): domain Eukaryota; kingdom Metazoa; phylum Chordata; class Mammalia; order Chiroptera; family Miniopteridae; genus Miniopterus; species Miniopterus natalensis. Next base: position 198,212,388 of record NC_142081.1, on the reverse strand, counting down.
GCTTCTATTGGAACGTGCAGAGGTCGGCCCTGCTTCCCTTCCAGGCGCCCTGCGCACCCCCAGGCGGCCCCTCCTCCCGCCAAGGGGGGCCTTCAGGTCTGAAAGGATCCAGTGTCCTGCCCAGGTGGGCGTGCTCCCCGGCCTTGGCTGGGCCCCACAGGAAACGGAGGCGTGGAGGACCACCCCCAAGCAGCCGCTTAAAGGGGCATCGGCCTGCGGCTGCAGGAGGTCCCCTGCACCATGACTCCCTGGCTGCTGACCCTGCTGCTGCTGCTCCTGGCCGGGCCCCCAGCCGTGCGGCCTGCGCCCCCGACCTGCTACTCCAGGATGCTGGGCCTGAGCCGGGAGATCACCGGTGACTTCCAGAGCCTGCAGGCCATGGAGCCCGCGGTGAGTCCCCCCCGCCCCGCCGGCTGCAGACCAGGAGGTTCGATGCAGACCCGATTCCCAATAACTTGCCTTTGAACCAAAAAAAGAATGCTGTTTTTCTTTTCCGGCCATTGTTCCTCTTAAGGGTATTTGTGTTTTACTCCCACCCTTTTAAATACGATACCAATGGTTTGTGCTTTCTTTTAAGTACAAAGAAACATAACCAAAGACTTCACAACTTCTGCTTGTAACTTGCTAGTAAATATCAGAGGATCTGTTGTAAAATGTAAAAAAGGAAGGAAAAACCTCCCAGTAGGGTCTAGAACTCCCCTGGAGTTAAGGAGGAGCGGACTGTGGCTGATTCATTCTCTGCCCTCGCCGTGTGCTACGGGGGTGACTCTGGGAACTGCCCTCCACCCCTACCTGCCTGGCACCTGGCGAGGAGCTCAGCCCCTGATCTCAGTGTCCTGCTCTGAGAGGGGTGGCTGAGCACCCCCCTCTCACCCGCTTCGGGCAGCTGTGAGGGTTCGAGGAGGGAACAGATCCAGCAGGCAGAGCAAGGCCTGCATGGGGACCCCAGGAGTGGCAGCCGCTGTTATCACTCTTTTACGAGGAGGGCCCAGGGCTCAGATCAGACCGAGGGGCTGCCCAGAACTGGAACCCGGCCTCCTGACTGCAGTGCAGAAACGAAATGAATGATAAACTCCATTAAGAGGTTTGGTGAAGTGTAAAAGTGTCTCTACCTAAACTTGTAAGCACTTCAAACAAAATGTGATGTTTTTCAGATGTGGGGTTATGGTACCTAGACACCTTCTTTGTATTTTCTTTTAAAAGTTAACTAATGTTTACTTTCTTCTAATTATGAAAGTCATATACTGTGCAGAATGTTTGGAAAATGCACCAAGGACAAAGAAGAAAATAAATATTACTTGCAATTCTACCCCCTAGAGGTAACTGCTGCCATAACATCCTGGAGGCTATTTTCAGCTTTCCATCTATGCAGAGGTGTCCAAGTGTGTGTGTGTGTGTGCGTGTGCGTGTGTGTGCACGTGTGTGCATGCATCTGATGCACTTGTGTGTGCATGTGAATGTGTATGTGCATGTGTATGTGTGCATGTGTGTGTGTGCTTGTGTGTGTGCAAGCAAGTATATGCATTTGTGAGTGTGTGTGCATTTGCAAGTGCATGTGTATGTGTGCATGTACTTGTGTGAGTGCATGTGTGTGCATGCCTGTGTGTGCATTTGCAAGTGCATGTGTGTGCATGTGTGTGTGTGCATGTATGAAAGCAGATTGGATCAAATAGCACAGCAGTTTTGCAATTTACTTTTTAGTGACACCATCACATATACTAATATTCCTTTGTAACATTCTGTTGTGTGTTTGCTCCATAATTTATCCACAGATTCCTTGGTATTACATATGTAGAGCAAACATCTTTTAAAGGAATCTGATTTTAAAATGTAAAAGAATGTATAGGCTCATAATTGCAGAGCTGGACAGAAGTGGAGGGATTATATATTCTCTCTCTAATTTCACAACTGGGAAACTGAGTCACATAGAAGGAGACCTGCCCAGGATCACACAGGGAATTTCAAAGAAGGTGTTAGGGGACCATAAACCCCACACTGGTGGAGCAGGACCAGAATCTGGGTCTCTGGCTTCAGTCCTGCACAAAAAGTAAAATACAGTGATATCAAGTATGTGTACATGAGCACTTTCATATGCTACACTACACTGTATATATATATATATATATTGCTATATCTAGGTTACAGTCATAGAACTTTAAATATATATACATATATATGTGTACTTACGGGTGTGGCTATAGACATACATATCCGTGTGTGTGTGTGTGTGTGTGTGTGTATATATATATATATATATATATATACACACACATATATGCAGTTCCCTAACTCATTGTTAACGATAGGGTTTACCCTCTGAAACTCGGATTCTGAAGGAGTGTAGCCAAAGCACAAGGCGCCGGGGACCTGGGGCTGGTCTGGCTGCTGGAGGGCTGGCAGAGAGCCCGCTGTGGCCAGGCTGGGGAGGGCTGTTCCTGTGGGCATCACAGCAGCCCGCTGCCCTTCCTGCAGGAGCCGTGCGTGAGATACCTGCCCCGGCTGTACCTGGATATACACGTAAGAAGGGCCGCCTGCCTGGGGGAGGTGGTGGTGGGGGCAGATCTGAGAAGAGGGTCTGGGGAGCTGCAGCTCCCGACCCTCTGGCTGCCGGCCTCTCCCACGAGCGCCCCCTGATGTCCACTCCCAGAACTACTGCGTGCTGGCCCAGCTGCGGGACTTCGTGGCATCGCCCCACTGCTGGAAAGTGGCCCAGGTGGACGTCCTGAAGGACAAGGTGCGGAAGCTCTACACCATCATGAACTCGTTCTGCAGGAGAGTAAGTGACGTCACCGAAACTCCATCTCTGTGTGTCAGCCGAGACGCGAAGGGGAGGGCAAGGAGAAAAAGTTTACGGGGTGCTTCCCATTCCCCAAGTCCTTCCACAACCACTGTCACCCTTGGCGAGTGACAGGAACTCAGGACAAGCCCCATCGCCTCCTCGAGCTCCACGCTGATGTGGGGCCAACACCCAGGACTGACCCCATGCTAAGCGCTGGAGCCAGACGGGCCGGGGTGGGGGGCGGGCTGTGGATTCTGAGGACTCCGGGAGCCCAGTCCCGGGTCAGAGGAGGCTGGAGGCGAGGGCTCAGCTGTCCCCTGTGACGGGCGGAAGAGGGCAAGGAGACAGAGGCAGGGACTCAGCGCTAGGTGCGGCGCGGAGAAGTAGAGCCTGCGTGTGATCCGAGGGGCGCAGGCCTCAGCCCCAGCACACCTGACGTCCTGCCTCCCAGGTGGGTGCATCCCCTCACCTCTTTGAGCCACAGGGTCCTCATTTGTGACCCGGGGACAGATAGTGACTGTCCTGAGATCACTGGGAGAATGCCAATTACACCCTGACCGTGCGCCGGGGCTTTCGGTAACTCCCTGGACCTGCGAGCCCAGGAGGTGACTAAACCAGCGCCCCTGGCCGCAGGCCTGGCCCTGGGTAAGTCCTCGGGAAACTGGCATAATCAGCGGTTAAGTGATAGTTTATTTGTTCATACACCCATTTCCTCCCCACACCCGTTTACCTCCTCACTCCCCTGTCCCCTCAGTCTGGGGACGGACAGACAGACAGGAAGAAGACATAAATAATACAGCCAGGTAAGCGGGGTTACGGCCTCCCGGGGGACGAGCCCCGGCTGCTTCCCGTGGTGCCCCTCTGCCCGGCCCAGAGCTGCTGCTCAGTAATTAAGGTTCATTCGTCATTCACGCCCGGCCCATCTATCCATCCGCCAACCACCGTATGACATTCAATAAATAACAAAGAACATCTGAGACTCCATGGGAAGTGAAGGCGTGACTGGCTCTCCCGGGGGGAGGAAGGGACAGGAAGTTCTCACCCAGGGGGACAGCTGAACAGTCCTGGAGCGTAACCAGGGGTCCCGTCCTCGTGCCGGGCTCCGGGCCACCTTAGCGACAGCCCTGCTCCCCGCACATCTTTTTCAGGACCTGGTGTTCCTGTCGGATGACTGCAATGCCTTGGAATACCCGATCCCGGCGACCACGGTCCTGCCAGACCATCGGGGCTGAGGCGGCCACACCGGAGACAGCGCCCAGGGGGCTGAATTAGGTCGGCTGCCCAGGCACAATGGGCTACAGCCGTGTCCCCTCAGGTCTCCCCGTCCACGGTAGCATCTCAAACTGTCACGTGCCTCTCCGCCTCTGGACAGCAGGCTTGCGCCCAGACGCTGGAGCTGGCCTGAGCCTAGTGAGAAGCCCGCTGTCCCTCCCCGGGCCGGGCCGCCGGGCCGCTCAGCAGGCCGCACGCAGGCGTATTCATTCGCTCACGAGCAGGAAAGGGGGACCAGCTCCTCTCCCGACAGCCAGCTGCAGGGCCAGCAAAGGACCGCGTGCGTGGTGCTCCTCGAGTGGGGCCGCCGGGCCGTTTTCCTTCCTCCGTAGGAACCTGCTTACGTTTATCCAGCCTCCCGCCTTATGCCCGCTCCCACCACAAACCTTCCCAGAGTTGCTTTTGTCTTTAAGGAAACGTTACCGCCTATAAGATGTATTTGCAAGGCCTGTAATTACACAGCGCTGACGGGAACCGCTTTCAACGGCAGGTGATGCAAAGCAAATAAAGACGATCTTTCCAGTGAGGCGTGCGAGTCCTGCAGTTTTTGAGGGTGGACATCAGTGCTTGTCTGACACTCTTTCCAAAAGCCGCTGCTCTTAGCAAGATGCACCTCCCTCCCGTTTCCCGCCGAGCACAGGTGTTTCTGGGTCTCCTTCAACCCACCTGCTTGAATGTCTGTCCTCAAGGCCCTGGGAGATGCTCCAATTTGGGTCTGGGGACATACTGCACTTGGCATGGGACCCACGGGCAGTATAGTACCTGGTCCCTACCACAAGCATCAGGCCATTGGGTCCTCATAACTAACCCAGGGGCGGGCGTTGTAGGGGCCCGAGGCTCCTGTAGGTGAAGTGACTGCCGAAGGTCAGCAGCTGGTAAGCGGGCTGACCTCGGGGGCTCCCAGGCCCGCGCTCGCCCCACGCCCCACGCGGCTCTCGGCGGGTGAAGCAGCCTGTTTCATTAACTCCTGACCCTGACAAGAAACCTCCGTCAAGCCACTGGGTTGTTGAAAACAGGTCGCGTGGGACGTTAGGGTTTTTGTTTCTTTTACTCCCTTCAGTACATATGGGCCGTGCGTTTCCTCCTTGATCTCAGATGCCTCTGGCTTCTCGGATGACTGATGAGGAGGCCTCGTCAGGATTTTATTCCGTTTAGAAGCGCGAGCCCGCAGCATCGCCGCACTGGGCCCCGGGCTGCTGGAGCAGGTACCCCCGTCGGCTCCCAATGCTGCTGCTCCCACCCAGGACCCTCTCTTTCAAACGTCCATCAGGGCATGTCGTCCACCTACTGAACAACGTCCTCTGGCTTCACTCGGAATGGACTGTGAGCTTCTCACCTTGGTCTCTGTTACACAAAGGGCTGAGGTCCCAGAAAACCTCAGCTATTGTTTGTGGATTCTGCAGGCCGGCTCGTGCTAGTGTTTTGCGGCTCCCCGACCGTCCCAGCACAAGGTTTTAGAGAGTGCAGAAAACAGAAAAACAGGGCATGCGGGGGGAGAGGCACATGTGCAAGCTGTGTGAGATCAAAACACTAGCTGTTTACAGTCCAGGTCACAGCTAGAAGCAGTTTCCCTTTGGCCTTTCTTGGTTGGACAGAGTTGCTGGCCAGATTCCCAAGTCTCAGTCCGCTTACAGATGGCCCTGGCTATCTGCCCTCAGGGAAGGGGGGGGTTGGTACACGGGAAGGGGCCCATGATCCCATTTACCGTACAGTCTACAAATCCCTTATTTACCAGCCATCAGCAGCAGCCCCTGTGAAGCATCCTCCGACACACAGCGCTTGATCACCAGTTCACTGGTTTGCCTGCCTGTCGTGTGTCTCCCCCTGGACTACAGACTCCAGGAAGGCGGAGGTCATGCCTTCTTGCCCGCACCCAGCACTGTGCCTGACACTCAGTAGATGCTCAGTAACTGGATGTTTATAAATACTGGACACTGCTTACTGGAAAGACCAAGAAAACTCCACAGTTAAGGTCTTGCAGTTCCGGGGGGCCGTGCCCTTTCTTTCTTCATAGGATGCACACTGTCTGCACACACTCGCATACTCGTAGGCTCAGCGGCCTGCTTCCTGCTTCCAGGAAATGCTGATCCTTGCTGGTTTGGTCAACTTCAAAACCTCAGTAACTCACACACACAGGCACACATCTTGTGAGTGTCTGTCCTCCCAGTGCTCCGACCATAACACAAGACTGTCTGGGCCACAGCCAGCAGCAGAAACCTGAACAAAACCCTCAGCGTTCCCTGCGGAGCACATCTCAAAGCTTCATCGTCAGTCTGGCTGTCTTGGAGCATCTTGACCGCTAAGATCAGCTTGGCACCTTCACGCCCGGGGGCGATTTAACCCAGCTGAGCATCATTAGGCAGAAATCCTCATCCTTTAAGCCCAGTCAGTTTGGGAAAGCGCTACTAATGAGAAATCGCCTCCTGCATTTGCAGAATGTTCGGGTCTGTAGATAGTCAGGTCAACAACTCGCAGGACAGAGTGAGGAAGTGGCCTGAAATCGATTAAATGTTGGAGGAAAAGGGGAAAAGATAGAAAAATAGAGCACAGTTCTGCAGAGAATGGCCAAGTCAGCGGCCTCACTCAGATTTACAGTCCTGTACCCCAAAGGCATCCTGGGAATCATCTGGACATTGGATGTGCATTTCTAAAACATTTGCAATGAAGTTCCTAAGACGCAGCTCGATTTATTTTTCAAGAATTTTCTGGCAGCCACACAAAGACAAGGGAACGTGCTGTGGGTTACTGCTTGTAAATTCACTTCGTCTTGATCCCAGGGCTCCTCTGTCAACCCAGGTCCATGAAATTGGAAGATGTTCCTTATTTGGAAGATGGACTCAGGTCACGGTCACTGTCCCAGCAGTGGACCCCCTGCCTCTGGCCTGTTATGCAGACGTTCTGAGTTTGGAAATCGCTCAGCTCTAACGAGGAAGGGTCTGGAGTTGAGCCCTGACATTGTGTACTGATGGTCCAAAATACTCTTAATTTATTGGTGATGATAACATCCTCAGTGTGAGGAGAACTGAGCAATTTACAAAATATTTCCACATCTGTATTCCCCCTTGTTAACTTTAGCTCTTATGCCAACACTGGAGAATGGGATGGGTGGGTTAGGACAGCTTATCTCCATTTATAGGTTCAAGAGTGAAGCTTCAATTAAAATAACCTTTTGTACCATAAATATGCCCAATATTTTCTGATCTGACACTATCAAGCATACGTGAGGACACGTGGCAACTGACATAACGCTGGGGGTGGTGCGAAAACTTGGAAAATGATTTGGGGTTACCCAGTAAATCTGAAGATGTTTATACTTTATGACCCAGCAGGGTTTTGTTTTTTTCCCCAGTTTTTTTTGGTTTTTGGGTTTGTTTTTTATCTTTATTGATTTCAGAGAGAGGGAGGGAGAGGGAGAGAAAGAGATAGAAACATCAACGATGAGAGAGTCATCGTTGAGCAGCTGCCTCCTGCTCGCCCCCGGCCGGGGACTGAGCCCCCAACCTGGGCATGTGCCCTGATGGGAATCAAACCGCGATCCTAGGTCCATGCTCAGCCACTGAGCCATGCCAGCCGGGCATGACCCAGCAGTTTTAACCCTAGAATGTGCCCCAGAGAAACGCCTGCTCATGTACCCCAGCAAATACATCTAAGGATGCTCAAGACCAGATGTTCACAACAGCACGTGACTGGAAAGAAGCAGACGCCCGTCAAGGACAGATGGATTGATGAGCTGAAGCTTCAGGCACAGATCTCATGGCTGAGCCTCAGGTACCTAGCATTGGGGAGCAGAAGACATTTGGAATGATGTCATTTCTGTAAAGAAACAAAACCAGGCAAAGCATAAAATATATCTGGGGGGAGAGAAACACATGGGATAAAGTTTTAAAGGAGTTCAAGAAAGTCCTTAAAATAATATTCAGGGCAGCAGTTAGCCCCCCGAGGAGTGGAGAAAGAAGATGGCTTGTGGAGGGCAATACAGAGGACTTTGAAAATAAAAGCATGATTTTTCCTTAAACTGGGGGATGGCTCAGTATTTTGTTACTCTTTAGGAAGTTATATATATTATTCAGTCCACATTTAATTAATAAAAATTAAAATGACTAGCATTCACATAAAACATCAAAGACTAGCGGCAAATGCAGTTTAAAAACCAACCCGATGCCCTGGCCGCGTAGCTCAGCTGGTGGGCACATCGCCCTGTGCACCAAAAGGTGGCGGGTTCAGTTCCCAGCCAGGGCACATACCTGGTTGCGAGTTCGAGCTCTGGTCGGGTGCACAGGAGAGGCAACTGGTCAGTGGTTCTCTCTCCCTCTCTCTCTCTCTCTCCCCCTTCCTCTTTCTCTAAAATCAATGAACATATCCTGGGGATATGGGTTTTAAAATTCTATAAAAATAAAACAGAAACCACTCCCATTTACAATAGCAGCAAGAACTATAAGGTACCTGGGAATGAATTTAAGAAAATATGTGTACAAACTTTATAGAGAAAATTATAAAACTTCAGTAAAGGACACAGAAGAATGCCCTACTCGGTAGGCTATGTTTATGAGTCTCAAAATAACATACACTCGGTCTCTCCAGTGACCATCCCAGCAGGATGGGTCTTGACGTCGTCAGAAGCAGACAGAGGTGGGCTCTGGGCCAGAGATGGTCTGTGTGCCCCCGGCTCTTGCCCTGCTTGTAGGAATGAACCCAAACAAGAGACAACAGCAAATTGCAGCGAAAGCGCATGAGAGTTTATTTGCAGAAAAGGAACACACTCAGACGGCCGCCTGAGCGGGGCGCTCGGCCTGCCAACGCTGAACCAAGCGCTCTGCTTATTTGGGAGTTCAGAGGATCTGTGCCCCGGGGCTGGCACGCCCCTAGGCAAGGAGCAAGTCACCCCCTCTCTCATGTCTCAAAAAATAGTATCTCCTTAAGCTGCAAGGCTGCCCTACCCCGATGCTGTGCTATCGGACCACACGCTGGACGGGTTTTAGGTCCCCCCCCCCACTTGGGTCTGCTGTTTTTTACTAGATTTGGTTTGTCACGTCCCCATGTACCCCCTCCAGGCCCTCACTACCCCTCCCCGCTCACGCCTGTCCAGCTGCCTACTCTAACAAGATGCTGAGCCCAGAGAGAAGCATAAAAAAGATCCCTGAATTTTGAGAAAGAATTGGGGGAGGCGACGTCCCAGCAGGCATGGAGACTTGTACCCACAGTATAGGAATCAGCGCAGGGGGTCGGACGCAGGGATGACAAACCTCCAGTGGAGCAGAACAGAGGGCCCAGCAACAGACCGGAGACGGGGTGGACTTCTGAGAACACGGGACAGTAAGAGCCGACACAATACACGTGCCGGGCGACAGGCCGCGCCTAGGAAAGGTGGAGCCCGCTCCCCGCCTGACGGCGCGGACGAAGAATCCGGAGGGACGGCAGGCGCCAGGCAGGCAACACTCTCAAACAGGCAGACAGACGGTGGCAGGGTAGCTTTGTGCCACTTAGCGTTAGGGGCGGAGCCTCGAACGGGACCCAGCGACGGCATCCAAGAAAGATAAACATTGATCAGTTTAAAAGACACCGGAAACCAAGCTAAAGAAACACCCGCCGGGGCTGGAAAAATGACATGGCAACTGACAACTGCTCTCCTCCACATTGCCCACAGATCGACAAGAAAGTGGGAAAAGGGCAGGACAAGGGTTTCATAACCTGGAAGAGGGGATCACAATGGGCGCTTAGATGTAGGAGAGAGGTTTTTTGTTGTGTTTTTATAAGATACCATCACACACCTACCAGTTTTGCAGATTTTTATTTTTTTTAATTAAGTAATTTTTTTAAAATCAGTACCTGAGGATATTTTTTCCATTGCTTTTCAGAGAGAGTGGAAGGGAGAGAGAGAGAGAGAAACATCGATGTGAGAGACACATTCATCGATGTGAGAGACACATTCATCGGTTGCCTCCCGCACGGGCCCCAACTGGGGCAGGGGATCGAGTCTGCAACGGGGTACATGCCCTTGGGCAGAATCGAACCCGGGACCCTTCAGTCTGCGAGCCGACACTCTAACCACTGAGCCAAACTGGCCCGGGGGGGGAGGTGGAACGTCTCTAGCCACCAGAGAGGGGCACATCAACCGCAATGTGATACAATCTGATAGCCACCGACTAGGAAAAAATCATCTCCTAACGCCAACGGGTAGCGAGGGGGAGACACGGGACTGGAGCTGCTTTCGGAGTGGGAGCTGCTCCCAGCACCAGAGCAGGTGCCTAGTGTCTGGTGAAGCTGTTTCACTGCTGGGGTGTATCTCAGGCAGACTCTCTCGGGGGGTGCACAAGGAGGCTCATTCTTGCCTCATAATTGGCTACAAAGCAAACAAGAGAAAGGAAAAGAAACATCCTAAAAGTCCCTCCGAAAACGAACTCCGATAGGACACAGCAGATAAAGTGACGAGTCAGGCGCCCCTGGATCCACGTGCAAAGACCTCAAAACCACCATCCAACAGGAAAACGAGTCGGACAACTACAGGCCCTTACGGTATTTGCATATTTTTAGAGCTTTCAAGCACTTCTCGGGCAGAGCCCTCAGTGGTGCCCCGGATCTGTCTCTGGCTTCAACAGTGTTTGGACAGAGCAGACCCAGGGCCGCCCCTTCTTCCAGCCTCTGACCACCCTCCAGCCTGTTTTCCAGTCGCCACCTTCGGAACCACCTCAGCCATCCGCAGCCTCCGAGACCGGCCAATACCATTTTTTTACCTTAATTCCCTATTTCCGAGCAACCACGAGCTCCCAAATTCGCCAGAATTCTCCCCTCAAGGTGGAGGCCCCCCAACCGCCCTGTCACCCTGCATCCGCGGGCCTCCTACACCTACCTCTCTCCGCGATTCTGTTTCCACCTGCAGGGTGTGGTCCTGGAGGGCGTGGGCAGGGCGAGGAGAAGCGGCTCTTGACGAAGCAGAGCCAGTGCCTTGGCTGCCCTGCCCTTTCCAAGATGCGTGGGTGACACTCAGGACCCCGTGGAAGCCGCCATGGGCCTGGAGAGGAACCCGGCCCAGGCCCTCCGGATCTGTGTGCTCTGGTTCTCCCCACACAGACCCTCAGCTCTGTGGCTCCCGGGGAGCCACGTCCCGGAGGAGCAGGTGAAAGCCATCAAGAAGATGGGCGACACCTGACTCGCCTCCGCGGGCTGGTGGGTCCCCAGGCTGGGCCGGGCGAGTCTCTTCCAAAGGCTCACCCTCGAGCAGGACCATAAGCCTGTGGAGCCCGGAGGCCTTTGAGGGGCTCCTCTGTGACCCCTGGTGTCTGGCTTCTGCCTGAGCCTCTCCCTGCAACCACTGGGCATCCTTTTAACCACCTGGGAGCCCAATCCCATGCTGAGGGCCAAATGGAAACAATAAAGCTTTTTGCAGCAAAAACAAAAAAACATCTTCTTGGAAGCACAGGAAAAGGGGCTGGAAGCACACCCGCCCCGTCCAGGGGACTGGCTGCTCCCGGAGAGCCCGGCAGAGGCGCCGCATCGGGAGGGAAGCAGGACCGCAACCCCAGGGGTCACACTCGATTTCTTAAAAACAAGCGTGGATGAAAAATCCCTCACATTTACTGAATCCGAGTGGTGGGTCCCTGGTGCTTAATGATCATTCTGTGTTACAAATATTCCAGAATTTAAAATGTTAAACGAGCCATTTCATTCTGGGGAATAGCTGGAATCACTTTCCATTAAATGATACGATTATTATTTGGTTGTTACCTTTGTTTTCCGTCACTTCTTCCTGCAAAGAGCAGAGCTAAGCTTTGCTGTTTAACACAGAGCCAGAGAGAGAGGTGCAGTAATTTGCCAAAGGTAACCCAGCCACGGGGCAGGACCGGTGCCTAAGCAGGGTTCCAGAGGCGGAGCGCACTGCGATTTCCGTTTCTGGAGCAGGTGGCTCAAAAGGTCCCTTCAGAGGACTTTTTAGGTTTGGCACGGTGCCTGCAGGAGCCCAAGGGGCTGGGCCAGAGCTTAGAGGTTTGCTCCAGAGTCTCAGAGAGGGAAACAGGCTGTCGGGGCCGCCTGGCCTCCCGGATGCACAACCGCCAAAGCCCGAGTGCTCCCCTCCCCGCGCTTCCAGCTGATGCCCAGGCGGGTGGTCTGGGGCCTCCGCTCACCCACTCGGCCCCGCTCGGCCCCAGCAGGAGCCCTGTGCCCATCTACCCCAGGTACCAAAGACGGTGTGGGAGCCCCAGCTCCCGGCCTCCTGGCGGAAGAGCATCATCTGTCCTCCCTCCTCACGGCGTCTCCACCTGACAGTCCTGTGGAAGGGTCTCAGCCCAGAAGTGTCCCTGGCACCTTTGCTGCTTTTGGGCATCCGGTCAAACGTCCCTCGGCGATCTGTGCTTTCTGCTCCACATAGATTTTTTTTCCTGTGCTCCCTTCAGATTGGCATCTGCAATGGCCTGTGGTGAGAATTCTCTGCTCCAGCCCGGGACCAATCGAACGTCCCCAGCAGGAAGGTCACCTCCCGGGGGGGCCCCCTCCTGCCCCCCTCCCGCCCCCCTCCTTTCACAAAGCCACCTTTCTCCCTTAGCTCCTCCTTGTCTCTCCCAAACCTCTCCCTCCCCTGCTCGGTTCCACTCGGAAAGTTCTGGAGTGATTCATCAAGTTCACAGACTCGTGCTACGTATTTTATGAGAAAACAAAACAAAACAGTGTTGTTTTGATTAAAAGTGAGGAAACAAGGGATTGTTACTGTAAAGTGAGTCAAACATAGCATCTTGTTCCCAGGAAGGCACATGGAAACGACACATTTAGCAGAGAAAATTCATTCAGATGCACGGGGGTTTTGTGTGTGTGTTTTGTGAATCCTCACTGGACGGTATTTTTTCCACTGATTTTTAGAGAGATTGGAAGGGAGGGAGGGAGGGAGGGAGGGAGGGACAGAGCCAGAGCCAGAGACATGACGTCCTTGGTTACCTCCCACATGCACCTGACTGGGGCTAGGGATCAAACCTGCAACCCAGGGACGTACTGTTGACCGGGAAAACCCAAAACCCTTCGATGGGTGGGCCAGCGCTCTAACCACCGAGCAACATCGGCCAGGGCCAGATGCAGTTTTGATGCGGCAAAATTTCTCTGGAGCCGCAGCACCACGGCGACAAATTGAAAACCCCGTTGGGAGGAGGGTGACCGCGGAGGGTTACAGCCACCCGGGCAGGCCGCTCCCGAGCTGTTGGCACCGCTGAGCCCCTCTGGTGTAGCAAGCGGGGTGAGCTCTCGGGTCCCTCTTATCAGTGTCGCAGGCCTCCTGAAATCACCGATAAGCCTGGCTCCCAGCTGGCCCGGCCTCTCGGGCTGCAGCCTGGCCTGGGGGGGCGGGGGGGGAGCCCCGATACCAGAAAGCCCCGGGCGGCTGCCGGAGACGACCGCCCTCCAGGTTCCAGGCCTCAGTAAAACGCACCGAGAGCCCTGCTTATCTCTGGCCACAGGCTGTGCTTCCTCGCAGGAGCCGGGGCCCGGAATAGGCGCCCCTGTCGGAGCTGGACACACGGCCAGGGATCCGTCTACCGGAGAAGCAGCAGCCTCTTCCTGGTCCCTCCTCAGGCCCACTCACCTCCAGCCGAGTGCCTCTGTCTCCCAGAATGACCGAGCTTCACGGAGCCCGGGTAGACACAGTGACCCATATTATGTTTTGTGTTTCATAACAACACTGAGATGCACTTGGAAGAAAACGGATTCTAACTTACCTGAGAGCACGCGTACCAGGCAGAGCCAGGCTGTGGTCCCCTCCTCTGCCCGAGGGCACGTGGCTCTGCCCCCGCACCTGGGCTCTCAGCTGTAGGGGAATCCTCGCCCTTCATGGTTGCTCGTTTGTTAAATATTTTGTTTACAACATTCTTCCCTGACTTGTGTTTTGGGAGTGAAAGGGTTACTTCCACCATTTCTAGGCTGGGGGAGGGAGGAGAGCTGGGGGAGGGGGCAAAGCTGGGGGGGGGGGCTGTAAGTAATAGAGCTCCACAGGAAATGGCCTAGCGGTTCACATCCCACACAAAAGGGGCTTGTTTTGACCTCGAAGTCAACCCAACCTCTGATTACTCTTCTAGCCAAAAAAAGCAAATAGGATAAACCCATGGGCTGTGCTCCTGTATCTCACAGGGAACCTCGGTGACAAACAGGAGGACCTGGTTGGGCCTTGGGAAGACCGGGAGGCCTCTGGGAGCAGAAGCAAAGGGATGCAGACACCTGGCCACAGCAGGGAAGAAAAGCATTTTCAATGGGTGATGGAGCCTGGGTACGAACTGAGAATTTCCTACATGACCAGCTGGGGGCCTGATGCTAGGAAGACTTCCTGGAGGAGAGGGGCTCAGGGGAAACCTGAAAGAGAGTTGGAGCTGCCAGACAAAGAAAGGAGGGCCCGGAAGGCCACAGCAACAGGATCCACCCCAGATGGTCCAGGATGCTATCAGGTGGCTTAGAGCAGGACAGAGCACAACACACAGGTTAATGAGATACACCCCAAGCCAGAAGCCTACGTTCACATCTTAATTCTGTCCCTTCTAAGCATCTCTTGGCCTCAGTTTCCACATCTGTAAAATGGGGTTAATCATAATACCTCCTGAACAGAGTTGTGCAAAGTTGTATGGATGAGCGATTACCTGGAGAACTTGGGAAAGGGGCTGGCGCACAGTGGGTGTTGTGTCAATAGTCAGTGACACATGGATAAAGGTCAGCAGCTGCCTGGCTAGGGAGGGGGAGCTCCCAGGGAGGGGGAGCTCCCAGGGAGGGGGAGGCGCGGCTGGAGAGCAGGGCCTCCATGGGCGTCGCCTGTTGAAGTGAGTCAGGGACAGTGGGGCGCTGCTTGGAGAAGCCCCAGAGCTTTGCCTGGACATGCTGACCATCAACAGGAAAAGCCAGCGCCTCCGGAAGCTGGCCAGGGCTGTGGAGAGGCGGCCGCACCCAATGTTATTAATTATGAACAGATTTACACATGCAAACCAGGTTCTCAGCTCCTCGGGCAAATAGTTATTTGGGGATTTTGGAAACATTTCTAAACTAATTGAAGGTCAATTCTAGTGGCAGGTAGATGCTTAAAAATCAATGCACGCTCAGTTAACGTCACTGATGCTGACTGCGGCTGAGAAACTTAATACTGTTTGCTTTTCATAATTGCTGCTCTCCAGTCTGTGGACAAAGAAAAAAATAGACCAGGACTTGGCCAGCAGGCTGTCCCCGCTGGTCTCCTCCCTGACAGGCCCCTCCAGCCCTCCCTCCCCAGGAAGCCACAGAGACCAATCCGACCATGGGCACCCCACACTCCCCAACCTCGGCCTCCCAGCGTCAGCTGGGCAGACGGAAGTCCCTGGGGTCTCAGGAAAGTGTCACCTGGGAAGAGGGCTCAGCCTCAGAGAACCTGGCAACCACACTGGCATCCAGTCTCCATGTGACCTGGGAAAGTGCCTTCCCCCTTCTGGGCCTGGATTTCTCAGGTATGAGATGGGGGGCCAGGGAGAGGTACAGCCATGTGGGTCTTGATGGTCCAGTCTCCCTCCAGGGCCCTCCAGTGTCCCCTTCTCCTCTGGCTTGAGCAGGAGGCTGGGGCTGGTGGAGGGGCGATGGCCAGTCAGGTGCCTGCCTCCCATGGTTGACCCCAGACCCCCGGATTGATTCTGAGGCTGAAGCTGGAGTCCGGAAACTTCGTGCACAGGGAAAAGCACTTGCTGCCCTCTAGTGGCCACTGGCCAGAGTGAACCGTGTCCCCGGGAGATGCAGGGAAATTGGTGCCCGATGGCACTGAGCCCTACTGTGTGCCAGGATCCAGTGTGCTCACTGTGGGGCACAGCAAAGGGTCAGACATGCCCCGCTTTTGATTTTGTAAAAGGTCAGTTTATTTTCTCTGATCTGCAAAAAGGAAGCTAAATGTGACTTTTGTTTGCTTCCATTTAAGCAAGAGAAAGTTTGTTCTCACAGTGTCTAAACCGGGGAGGGGACAGAGCTGGGATTCCTTAAAATTAGCTTGTGCCGCCCAGGTTCCGCCTTCATCGCTGGAGCTCCTCACTCGGTCCTCAATCCTTGCCCCCCCTGCCCTGGTTTCTTTAGGTCTGGCTCCGGGCTTGGTGGCTGGCCTCAGAAATTCTCTCCCCGACAAAGGTCATGCCACACTCACGTCATGAGCTGCCCGGGCGTGGTGACTCACGGGGTTGACAGCCAACACTCCAGAGTCCCACAGGCACTGCTTTGCATCATAGGAAGCCAGGCCAGTGGTGGGGACAAGCCCATGGCCAGCCAGACTCAACTCCTACTTCCAGCTCTCTGTGCAGGGCGTCTCGGCCTGGGGACGGGGCCTCTGGAGCCGGTTAGCCTCTCATGGACGGCCACCCTGTGCACTGTAGATGTTTAGCTGCACCTCTGGCCTCCACCCACCACGTGGCCAGGGGCACCACCAGATGCCTACCCAGCCGTGACAACCAAAAATATCTCCAGACGTTGCCGCATGTCCCGTGGGGCAAAATCCCACCAGTTGAGAACCTCTGAGCTAGAACCAGCAGCATCTTCCCCCTTTGCCTTGTTCCCAAAATATTCTTGTGAGATCCCACAGCAGGAAAACAAATGTTGTTCAGTGTTTCGGCTGGGACGTGTACATTAATGGGTGGGCACAGACCCTGGCTCGGCCCTGGTGGAGAGCGGGCACTTCCCACGTGGCAATCACACATGGATATCACCATGCTGGTACCTAGAGGCACTGAGTGTCCCTGATCCAGTTAACCCACTTCTTTCACAGAGAAAGTGTTGCCCAGAGAGGTTAAGCAACTAGCTTGAAGTCACACAGCAGGCTTTGTCATTTCATTCTCTACCCAGCGCTACATTTACTGCCCCACACGCAGCCTGGATCCAGCCAGCACCAGCCAGGAGGCTCAAACTTGGGGCAAGGCAAAAGGCCCCCTCTCTTGACAGGAACCAAAGACACGGGCAGAGCCTCAAGCTCACGTTTCAGTGCTGTGAACATACGCAAAGCAAAGTGTTGTAAAGACATTGGCTGGGGCCAGGGGGGTGGAATGAAGCAGTACTGTGAGCCACGGGAGCGGCAAATACAAGGAAGAGCCCCAGATTGTTTGTTGCTATTATAAGGGTCATTTTCCCCCCTATAAAAAGAGTAATTTTCGTTTACAGGGACCCCGGGCAATTTTCCATCTAATTTGATGTTTTATAATGTCTGCAAAGCCACGTAGCCTTGGTTGGCTGTGGGGCCGTAGACATTTTATTTTCAAATTTTCAAGGTTATTGGTTCATCAAGAGCAGAGGAAACATGTGGCTGGTTTTCATGGGTCCTGGGTAGGAAGTGGCAGCTGATGGTCTGGGGGCTCGAAATGAACTTGCCATGGAGCCCAGGGCATCGGCTGGAAAGGCAGGGGGCAGGGGTCACTGTCCCAGGTGAGGCCCCAGGTGGCTACCCGGTCAGAGGCACAGGCACATGGCTGGTCCCTTCCTCAGGTCCCACCGCTGACCTGTCCTGCACCCCTATGGCCCGAGCTCTCCTGTTGAGCACCTTCTGCGGGTTTTCTCATTTAACCAACACAGCAGCCTGTGGGGCAGGGACTGATGTCATCCCCAGTGAACAGGGGAAAGGCAGCTTGGAGACGTTCCCCCGAGCTGGAGGCGGGGCCCATCTGAGCCTGGGCATGGTTCCCCGGCATCAGAGTCCAGCCACTCCGTCTGCACCGGGCACTCTTACCCCCCCGTCCCCTGACCCTCAGTGAGGTCACAGCAGGGGGAGCAGCTCCGGGAAGAGGCCACGCTGACCCCTCAACAACAGGGGGTCTCCTCCTTCCTGCCCAGACAGTGAAACCGAGGCAGGGTCACCAGAGTGAGGACAAGAGGCCACAGGGTGAGGAAAAGCAGAGTGACGGAAGACAGGGAAGTGAAGCGGAGGGACACAAGGACAACCTGGAGAAGACCCCCGCTGGATAGACGCGACCTGGCTCTTATTGAGCACGCGCTGAGCCGGGCCTCGGCTGGGAGCTTCGATTCTCAGACTAGGACAGTGGGAACGATGCTTGTTCTCACGGACAGAGCTCTACCGCAGAGGCCGTGGCGGGCGTCTCACGCCCCAGAGGATGGCGCGTCAAGGTCCCCGCCTGGGACCTAGGGGACCATCAGCTCCCAGCTCCTGGGACGGCCCGTTTATTCCGAAGCTCTCTCTGCCCCAGGGCCTCCTCTGTACCCGGGGACAGACTTGGTAGGAAGCAGGGGGGATGGCTTCAGGTAAAAGCATCCTTGTTTCACATATGCCTGTTCTGACCGATATGGAGAAGCCACGCGTGAGCCCGAGGAGACTGAATATCACCTGACCCTCCACCCACAGACACAGGTACACAGTTCCAGATACTTAAGCCACCCGGAGTGTCATGCATGTCACACTTTGCAAGCTCTTTTCTAACTTAGTAGTTACGATGGACGACTTCCCTCAGGTCAATACCCTGCTCGACATCTGCAAAGCCAGCAGGGCGGCCAGCTGCCGGCCAGAACAAAGCGTGTCCCGACCATCCCCCGCAGGTGCACGCGTGGGCTGTTTCGAGGTTCAGTGAGGGTTTACATGGACATGTGGGTTGTTCTGAGGTTCCACTTGGATTTAGATGGGCACGTGGGCTGTTTTGAGGTTCCGCGTGGATTTAGATGGACATGTGGGTTGTTCTGAGGTTCTGCGTGGATTTAGATGGGCACGTGGGCTGTTCTGAGGTTCCGCGTGGATTTAGATGGGCACGTGGGCTGTTTTGAGGTTCTGCGTGGATTTAGATGGGCACGTGGGTTGTTCTGAGGTTCCGCGTGGATTTAGATGGACACGTGGGTTGTTCTGAGGTTCCGCGTGGATTTAGATGGACACGTGGGTTGTTCTGAGGTTCCGCGTGGATTTAGATGGACATGTGGGTTGTTCTGAGGTTCCGCGTGGATTTAGATGGACATGTGGGTTGTTCTGAGGTTCCGCGTGGATTTAGATGGACATGTGGGTTGTTCTGAGGTTCTGCGTGGATTTAGATGGGCACGTGGGCTGTTTTGAGGTTCTGCGTGGATTTAGATGGGCACGTGGGCTGTTCTGAGGTTCTGCGTGGATTTAGATGGGCACGTGGGCTGTTTTGAGGTTCCGCGTGGATTTAGATGGGCACGTGGGCTGTTTTGAGGTTCCGCGTGGATTTAGATGGGCACGTGGGTTGTTCCGAGGTTCTGTGCTGATTTGACATGCTGACTTGGACACCCTCGGAACCAAGTGTCCTATTGGCAAGGGCCCCTTAACTGCGGGCAGCATGGCGGAGAGCCCAGAAGGGCCTCGGCTTCCACGGAATCCGAGTTCGCAGCCGCCTTCTTCACGGAGCGAGGCCAGGAGCCGTGGCCACCTGCCGGGGGTGTGAGCGTAAGTCTTCGTTTTCTTACCTGCTCGCTCCGCTGGTTGTGTGGGGACTAAATGAGATGATGACACATTTTGGACTCTCTCAGATTCCCCAGGAGAGTGAAACTTCCAGGCCCAGCCGCCCACCAGCTGACCTGGGGGCGGACGGACAAATGGTGAGAAAGACATCAAATGAGATCTCGGGACGAGCTAGGAAAGACCAAGGGTGTGTGGGGCGGGAGGGAGAGCAGTGGCGGGCAGAGGGGCGGGGCTCGGCCATCCAGGCCCTGGGCTCTGCTGGACACGAGGCTCCAACCACCAGGGCACAGGTGAGCCCTAGCTGGATCGGCTGATGGCCCCTCCATCTTGGGGGTCAGGGAGACCCCAGTCACCTGAGCTCCCCCTGATTCCAGCTACAATGCCACCGAGCTGCGACCCCTGTCCTGCCCACCCCACCCCACCCCACCCGGCGTGGAGGCCTTGAGGACAGGACTACGTGGAGAGCAGGTCTCTCTGCACAGGGGTCCTTGTGGGGCGGGCAGAATGGGACCGCCTGCCCTGGTCCTGCTGAGGTGGGTGCTGCCTGGAGAGGAAAGGAAGCCAGCCTGCCCCCCCCCCCGCTGATCCCTCCCCCAGGTCTGCCAGCAGCATCGCCTCGCTCCCGCCAACACGAGGGTGTGGGGGCTGCAAACCCCAGTGGCTGAGCTGCAGAAATAGGAGGAGGTATTAGGCAGAGTTATTTTATTATCTACAGTTTAAACACTTTAATATGCCTCCCAAGATGCTGTCTGGTTTGGGAAATCGCTTATAACAAATGCACAGACTAAATCTCTTATTTTAAACATAGACAGACATGCAATCTTTATTATTAGAACAGAAGTCCTCTCTGCCCCCCACCTAACAAGCTTCAGCAAGTATTTAAGAGTGTCTGTGGAAGGGATGCCGGCTGGTCAGCCAGCCAGAGCCCCAGCCCGTCTCAGCTCAGCCCCTCCTGCATCAGACTCTGGGAATGCAAAGGGAAGGTGTTCCGGAAGGTTCTGGCATCTGCTCCCTTCCCCATCACCGCGTGAGTCTTGCCCATTTCCAACCCGGAGCAGCCCCTCTGGCTCTCGATGTCCCTGGACAAAGTTACACGGACATGAAGCCTCCACCCCTCCTCCGTGTCCCGAAGGAGACCTCCCCATCCTGCTCCCCTGCGGCTCCTGGCCTCCTGCCTCCCTTCTTCCTCAACTCTCTACAAATTAGCCTCTAGGACAGGGAGATGAAGACACCCGGGGAGTCCGTCACGGGCTGGGGAGAGGGGACAGAGCTCAAAATGCAGGACTGGCACACCCTGGAGTGTAGACGGATGGATCCCACTGCAACATAGCAACACAGTGGATCTCAAAACACAGAGCCGGGCGTGGCATAGAAAGGGGGGTGAGAGAGAGAGAGAAGGGAAGAAGGGAGGGAGGAAGAGAGAAAATGAGATGCATGGCCCAATATATCTTACAAACAATTAAAAATATATACATACAAATAGAGCACATTTCGCGAGAACATCCACATAAAGACACACACAACGCAAAGCAAGTCCTCCTCTAGACTGGCCTTTTCCCAGTGACATAAATGAGCCACATGTCCTCTGCGTCCAGCTTTGGCCATGCTGTTCCCCCGCCTGGAATGCTGTTCCCTGCCCCTCAACCACTCAGCTTTGCCTCAGCCTTCAGATCCCTGCTCTCATGCCTCGTCCACCCACACCCCCTGGGCCGAGTGGCTCGCCCCTTCCGGAGTCCCGCACGCACACTGTCAAGTCTACGTCTGTCCGCTGCTCTGAAGTCGGGGCTCCTCACCTCCCGCTGTCACCCTGCCCCACTGCAGACTCGCCTCCGCTCCTGCTTCCAAGTGGGGCCGACTCCCTGAGCCCACTCCCATCTCTCTGTGCACTGTCCCTGAGGGTCTCTCCACACGGTGGCTCCCTTGTTCTCTGACCCACTGGCCACGTGGACACCCGGGCCCCCTCCAACTCCATATATCCCAAGTAACTTGCCTTTGCCCACCCCAGGCCCACTGCTCTGCCTGGCACCACCATCATTAAAATCAGAAACCTGGGCATCATCTGTGACTCCTTCCCCTGGCCACCAAGGTGTCACCTCCCGTCCTAGAGTTTGCCTTTGGTGTTCGTCTCAGCTCCCCGTAAGGCCGCGCCAGCTTGGTGGCCGGGACACCAGGATGAGTGACGCAGAGGCCCAGGCTCCAGGAGCTCACAGTTCTGTGGCTGATTCTGAGGTAGACGAGGCCAGGTGCCGTGTGACAGGAGCCACACTGAGGTGGCCTCAAGGAGAGCGCGGATCTTGTCTGCTCACTGATCTGTTTTTGTGAACCAGGCGGGGCTCCTCGGGAAAAGCACGCTCTCAAACCATGTAACGGAGGCTTTAATACAAAGACTGCAGTAAAGGTGTGGGCGAGGTTTGGGTGGCATCGAGGGACAGGGCGAGCCTGGGCGTCAGCAGCGTGGGGGCCACCACCTCTCCTCTGCCTGGGGAGAGGGGGGGTGCGCACTGGTCACCAGACTGGAGCCCAGGGCA
This sequence comes from Miniopterus natalensis, assembly GCF_054644295.1. NCBI lineage: Eukaryota > Metazoa > Chordata > Mammalia > Chiroptera > Miniopteridae > Miniopterus > Miniopterus natalensis. Next base: position 198,190,442 of record NC_142081.1, on the reverse strand, counting down.
TCCAGCAGAGGGAAGCAGCCTGCCCACAGCGGCCTTGGTCGAATATAGGTTCTGTTATTATGTAGGTTTGGTGAGGCCTACAGAGCAGGACAGGACTGCGGTTGAAAAGGTTTTTATCACACTCACAGATCCTGAAAGGAGGGGACACCATGCCAGGGTAGGCCACACAGCGAAGCACCAGGGCCGGTCAGCAGGCAGAGGGAGGGGAAAGCAGGCAGGAGCCTGGACTGAGGTTTCCGGGGGAAGGGTCAGAGAGGCAGAGTCAGCAGGCTTGGGGTGGGGCAGGGGCCATCCCCAGGTTCCTGGTACCTGGCCCTGGGGTGAGTAGGGCAGGTGGACAGGGTAGCCCAGAGTGAGCGAACCCCATGGAGGAGCCGTTGGAGGGTGTGGGCTCTGGGGTGGTTGGACTGAATTTGGAAGATGCACAGGTGAGTCATCTGTTACTCTCTAGGAACTGGCTCACCCTGGGAGGGCCAGTCCCTTCAGCTGGCGAGGCCCCTGAGGTCAAACATCAGAACACAGAAAAGACATGGTTAACACACCCCGGAAAGGAGCCAGGGGGACAGACGCCCACCTCTCACTGCACTCCCACTCTCCAGTCTCCCGCCGATGTCACCTAGTGGTCAAAACCCAGCTGGGAGGCAAGGGGCAAAGAGGCCCAGGGACAGTCAGCCCCCTGTCCCAGAGCAGAGAGCTGTGTGGCCCGGAGTGGGAGTGGGGGGGGAGGTGGACCACACTCAGCGGCCGCTAAGCTCAGCTTGTAGCAGGTAAGGCCCCTTCCCGTCTTGAAGCCTCCCCAGGGCACTCCTGGCGATGGGCAGGCGATGCCGTCCGCCCCGGGGGTGCATGGAGGACGCCCCTCCTGGGCTGTGCTCCGAGGGCTGAAGAGGCTCTCCCCATGGAGTGCCAGACGGATGGAGGAGGCTGCCCAGAGCCGGGATTAACACAATATGTCTGGCAGGCGGCGAGCTCCGCGATTTTGCCGGATTGTGAAATTTCCGGGGAGGAGGGTGGCTGGAGCCATGGGATGCGCAGGGAATGTCTCTGCCTTTAGTCATTTCCCTGCCCTCTCGGGCCTGTCCACCAAGCAACGCGACCACGGGCGTGAAGTGTTTCCAACGTGGGCTGCTGCCCAGCGGGTGTTCGGGGAGCGTCGGTCGTGACCACCATGCTCGGGTCCGTGCGGAGGCGTGAGGAGGTCACCTAGCCCACCGCCGGGCTCCAGGGCAGCTCGGATAAGACGACGCATTGGAGTGCCCTTCGCAAACCAGAGGACCCGCACCGCCCATCGTGTGGGCAGTGAGGAGTCTGATGTCGGAGAGGGGAGCGGGCGACGGGTAAGGCCTGAGGGCTGCGGGGCCCTGGGGACAGGGGAGACAGCTGACCTGTCCGGGTCCCACCAGCCTTATGGGCCATGCCACCTGGCATGAGGGAGATTGCCAGGCTCTGTCTCCCCTGTGATCAGCCTTGACTTCAAGCCCGCACTCCACACCCAGTGTTCTGGAAAAGAGAGAACTGGCCTCTGGGGGCCAAAGAATACAATCCCCTTGGATGCCCGTGGCCGTGTGAGACCGTCTGAAGGGCTTTATCGCTGCACAGTGGCTGCCAAAGCCAGACCGAAGCCCTTCCCAGGAAATTCTTGGCTCAGCCAGGGAGCGGCCTGTCTTGCGAAATTAATTTTAGCCTATATGATGCTAAAGCCATGCAAACAGAGACTATAAAACAGCACCCCTAAGCCTTCGCGTGGCCGTAAATGCTGAGCCGCGCTGGATTTACGCACAGTTCGAGCCTGCCCTTCTGCAGGAAGCATAAAAGCCACGGGGAGTGGGAGCCGGGCCATCGCGATGGCTCTGGGGGATTCCGGGGGCTGCGATCACGAGGATCCTTGTGGCCCTGGCTTGAGCGACACTCAGGAAGACTCTCGAGCTGCAGGCGGAGCCCGGTGGCCATGCTCTGTGAGACCCACGGAGGCCCCTGGAGAACCGCGCTCTCTCCCTCCTCCCAGCCTCACACCCGGCCGTCAGGTGGACTCCAGCTGGACCCGATGGCACTGGAGTCTAGGAAACGTGGCTTGTAGGCTCCACAACCCTGCAGCACAGGGATGAGCCGGACAGTGAGGCTGGTGCTGGGAAGGAACACAGCCCTGAGCACAGCCACTGACACCGACTGTCCCCTACATTTATCATAAATGCAGTGAGATGCCAACAAAACCCTCCAGAGTGACAAGATCCAGGAATAAAGATTCAGGGCTAACCAGGGCAATGGGGAGGGAAGGAGCAGGAGGCGAGTGTTGGGTCCCCGGAAGGATCGGGGGAAGAGGGGGGGTGTGCTAGGGCCCCCAGGACCACCCCAGACTCAACTCACTAGCAGGACTCAGCATAGACTTGCCCTCACAGCTGTGATTTATTACCACACAAGTGTGTATGTGAAGCAAAACCAGCACCGGGAAAGGTACTGGGGGAGAAATCCAGAGGAAACCAGCAGCCAGGGTCCTCCCCCCGCGGAGTCAGATGGGTGCACCTACTCCCTGAACAATGAGGGTGACAACACCTGTTTGGATCAGCAGGTTAGAGCAGAAGAAAAGAGCTGAGGCGGAAAAAATATTTTGCACAAGAATAAATACAGTATAAAGCCATTTGCGTAAAGTCTGAAGCCCAACAAGCAGTTTCTCTCTTCCTTATGAATTCACTCAGACATAGTAACAAGCTGAAAATCTGGATGGGAAAGTTCCTTCCTGCTCAGAAACCGATGGTCTCTGGAACAGGAAAGGGAAAGGGGAGAGATGGGACCCCAACTCTATCTGTAGCATTTCATTGCTTTTAGAAATAAAAATCTGAGCAAAAAGACAAAATGTTAACATTGAAAAATTTTAGTGGTGCTGCACTGCTGTTTGTTATGTAGCTCTCAGTACTTTTAGTATGTTTGAAATTTTTCAATTAAGACCAAAAAAAAAGACAAAAGGAAAGAGCTGCTCACTGGATCAGAGTCAGACACCAGCTCACAAGCACCCTCAGTCCTGGCAGGAAGCCTACAGCTCCACTAAAGGACACTAGAAAGTACCGTAAACTTGGCCCCTGACTTAGTCACCTCAGGCTGCTATAACAGATACCATAGACAGGGGCACTGAAACAACAGAAATTTATTTCTCACAATTTATTTTTGATGCTAAAAGTCCAAGATCAAGGTGCTGGCAGAATTGGGTTCTGATGAGGGCTCACTTCCAAGTTTGCTGGCAACCACCATCTCCTTACATCCTCAGATCTTGGGAGAGAAGCAAGCTTTCAGCTGTCTCTTCTTACAAGGGCACTAATCCCATCATTGGAGCTCCACCCTCATCACCTAATCAGCACCCAAAGGCTCCACCTCCTAATATAGCCACATTGAGAATTAGGGCTTCAACATATGAATTTTGGGGGGGATACAAGCATTCAGTCCATAGCAGGCCTGCTTATTTTCCCTCTCTGAGCCTTAGTTTTGTCATCTAAATATAGAGGCAGCATAAACAGCTCCTTCACAGGATTGTTGTGGGAATTAAATGGCTGGGTTCTGCAGCTCCTGCCACATCATGATCACTCAGTAAATGTTGGTGTCTTCTGATCACTCAGATAATACTCTTCCCTCAACCCCCAGTCATTTACCAGCTATGAAGAGGAAAATCAAGCATGGTAAAAGCTTTTGTTATCCACGACCTTTCTCTCAAACTGGAGGTCAAACTCCAGGACTTCTTAAAAATAAGATAATCAACAGAGAATCAGCAGTGACAAATATTTGTCACGCTGGAGATTTAAAAATCAAGGCTCAGAGAGTGCTTGCCGAAAGTCACACTGCATAAGATTGAGAGGAATTGGACTGTCCCCTGCCATGGCTCCAGAACAGATTCTGTTAACCCTGTGATGCTCCTCTGGTTTCAGGAACTTGTTGAATCTTATAATTATGTGGATTTTTCCTCCAAACAAGCTCTCCTAGAAACCCCACCCCAGGTCAGTGGATGAGTTCTGAGCCAAGGCCATGAGCTGAGATGTGTGTTTTCTGATTCATGCAAAAGAGGCTTCCTGGGCAGGGTCTGGCTTGAGTTCCCATGAGTCACTAAAGTTTAGCCCAAGGTTGATGCTTGGAGGGCAGTGTTCCAAAGTTTCCCATCAGAAAGGGCCCTGAAGTGATAGCTCAGGTTATAACTGGGTCCTGGGCATGTGGAGGCCTCTGTGTCATCACTATCCTTTTGCACATGTTTAAATAGGCCACTGTTTCTGTTAACCGTGAAGGAGGGAAATGTGGCCACATCTGTACATTTCACATAGAGGGTTTCACTTAGTTTTCACAATAACATTGCAAAGTGTGTATCATAAATCCTCATGTTTCAGATGCAGAAACTGAGCTTCAGAGAGGGAAAGTCACCTGCCCACATTTGTACAGCTAGTGGTGGGCATAGCTGAGACTGGGACTCAGTATCTCAGACCCCGAAGCTGCTCCTCTGTCCATGCCTCCCTCCATGTTGGTCCAGGTCCTCCAGGAAGCAGATGCCAAGATGGGGTTAAATGTGCAAGGGTAGTGTAAGGAAACTACCTGTGAGAGGAGCCAAAAAAGCCAGGACAGTGGACTGACCTTGATGCAGTCTGTCCCGAGAAAGGGAGAGGGAAGGAAGGTTGGTAGACCATGTGGTCTTAAGAAGGTCCCACAAGGCCACAGGGGTATCTTCTAGCCAAGGTCAGCTGTCAGAAAAGTTCTGTTTACCCCAGACATGGTGATGAACTTCAGCACAAGCACATCCAGGAATGATATAGAAGATAAAACTAGTACATCAAAACTATTATGATAAATATATTCTGCATGCCCAAAAATCTAAGTGAAAGATTGAGTATATTGAGAAGCAATGTATAAGATATTTTTACAAACCCACATTGAGCCTCTAGAGATGAAAGCCATAACAACTGAGATAAACAAGACACTGGATAAGTTTAGTGGCAGGTTTTATACTACAGAAGAAAATATTAGTGACATTTAAAATATAACAATACATATTATTCAAAGTAACAGAAAGAGATAAAAATGACTGAAAAATGAGCAGACATGTATAATTGGAGTCATGGAAAAAAGAAGAGAGAGAGAAGGATGGGAAGAAAAATTATTTAAAGAAATAGTAGCCAAAATTTCCAAAGTTATTAAAACCATAAACCCACAGATCCAAGAAGTTCAATATAGCCCAAACACAAGAAACCTGAAGAAGATAACACTAATGAATATCATAAACTGTTTTTGCTTCAAACCAGTGATGAAGAGAAAACATTAAAGCAGCCAGAGGAAAGAACACATGTCACATACAGAAGGCACAGATAAGAATGGCAGACAGCCTACTAGTAAGAAATAATGAAGCCATAAGGCAGTGGAGCAACATCTTTAGAGTGCAGATAAAAAGGAAATGTCAAAAACCAAAGCAAAAAACAAATGGTTCAACAAATGAAAATTAAAAAAGAAACTGTCAATCTATAATCCTACACCCAGCAAAACTATCTTTCAAAAATGAAGACAAAACGGAGACATTTTCAAAGATACAAAAACTAAAGGAATTCATCAACACCAGACCTGTACTATAATAAATGTTAAAGGAAGACTCTTGGACAAAATAAAAATAATACCAGATGAAGTCTGGATCAAACAAAAAGAAAACCTTATAAATGTAAAGATGCAGGTAGTGTTAAAAGTAAGATATGAGAAAAGATACACAATGCTACACCTTATCAAAAGATTTCAGAGCAAAGAATACTGCCAGGAACAAAGAGTATAATTTCATAGTAATGAAGGAGCCAATTCATCAAGAGGACATAACAAACATTTATTTTCCCACAATAACAGAGTTTCAAAACACATTATGCAAAAACTACAGAACTGAAAAAATAAATAGAGAAACCCACAATTCATAACTGGAGATCTTAACACTCCATCTAGATCATTGATAGAAAAAATAAACAGAAAATTAGTAAGGATATTATTTATTTAAATCACACTATCAACCAGCTTAACCTAATTAACTTTTAGATAATGTTCTACTGAACAATAGGGGAACTCACATTATTTTCAAGTGCATATAAAATATTTACCAAGATAGTCCATATTTTTGGTTATAAATTAAGTTTCAATAAATGTAAAACACTAAAAAGCAAAGTATGTTCTCTGGTCATGAGAAAATTGAATTAGGAATCATAAACAGAAAACTATATGAAAAACCCTCAAATATTTGAAAACTAAATAATGCACTTCTAAGGAACCTATGGGTAAAAACCGAAATCAAAAGAGAAATTTGAAATATTTTGAATTGAATAAAAATAAAAACACAAAAGTTATGGGATGCAGCTAAAGCAGTACTTAGAGGTGTATGTTTAGCACAAAATGCCTATACTTAAAAAGAGTAAGGTCTCAAACCAATGACCTTAACTGGCACCTTAAAAAGCTAAGAAAAGAAAGTACAAATGAAATCAAAATAAATAGAAAAAAGTAAATAATAAGGGTGAAATCAATAAAATAAAAATTTTTAAAGCAAAAACATTGATGAAACCAAAGTTGGTTCTTTGAGATGTTTAATGATAAAAATTAATCAACTCCTAGCCAGACTGATCAGTACAGTAAAAGATAAATACATATATTACCAACATAGAGAATGAGAGTGGTAATATCACTACAGATTCTGCAGTTATTAAAAAGATAATGAGAGAGTATTATAAAGAAATTTATATCAATAAATTCAACAAATTAGACGAAATGAACAAATTCCTTGGAAGACACAAACTACCAAAGTTCTCTGAAGAATAAACAGATAGCCTGAATGACCCTAAATCTATCTAAATAATTGAATTTGCAGTTTGAAATCTTCCCATGAAGAAAGCTTTATGCCCAGTAGGCTTCACTGGTGAATTCTATCAAGCATGTAAGAAATCAATAATATCAATTCACATAAGAAATAAATAATATCAATTCTGTACAAACTCTTCCAGAAATTGAACAAGAGGGGATATTCCTCAGCCCATTCTCTTCAGCCAGTACTAATGTGATACCAAAACTGGACAAAAACACACAAGAAAAGAAAACCAAAGACGAATATCCCTCATAAACACAGATGCAAAAAATATCAAAATTTTAGAATCCAATAATATATAAAAACCAATAATACATCAAGACCAAGTGGGATTTATCCCAGGAATACCTGATGGGTTTACATTTTTAAAACTCCATGTAATTCACATTAACAGAATAAATACGGAAAAGCAAGTATCATCATGATAAATACAGAAAACACACTTTATAAAACCCAACATCCATTTCTGATTTTTTTTAAAAATCTTAATAGACTCAGAATATCACAACTTCCTTACCCTGGTAATGAGCATCTATGAAAAATTTACAACTAATATCATAATTTATGGTGAAAGAGGCAATACTTTCCCCCAAAGAACAAGACAAGGGTGTCGGTTTCACCTCTTGTATCCAACATTTTACTGGAGATTGTAACCAGTGCAATAAGGCAAGTAAAGGAAATAAAAAGTATCCCGATGGGAAAGGAAGTAGTAAAACTGTCTTGACTCACAGATAACATGATCCTCTATGCAGAAAATCTGATTAAATTAAAAAAAAACTTTTTAAGCTACTGGAACTACTAAGTGAGCTTATCAACTTTTTAGGCTATAAAATCATAATACAAAATTCCATCATATCTCTAAATATTAATTATTAACAATCAGAAATCAAAAGTACATTTACACTAGCATAAAAAAATTAATTATCATGTGAGATGATCTGTTAAAAGTATGCAAGATATTTTCAAATAAAAATAAATAGAAAAACCACAAATGTTGCTGAGAGAAAATGAAGAAAATCTAGATAAATGGCAAGATATACTGTGCTCACGGATCAGAAGACTCTATATTGTTCAATGTCAATTCCCCCCAAATTGATCTATAGAGTCAACCCTTTCCCAATTTATTCCCAGCAGGTTCTTCTGTAGAAATGGACAAACTGATTCTAAAATTCATATAGAAACAAAAAGACCAAAACAAATTTGAAAAAGAATGAACTTGGAGAACTTAAACTACTTGACTTCAGGACATTGTAAATCTACACTACCCATGACATGCATTATTGGTGTAAAGACAGACAAATAAACCAACAGAACAGAATACAGGGTCCATAAATAGAGGCACAAGCCTATGGTCAGTTGATTTTCAACAAAGGTACAAAGGGAATTTGGTGACGCGAAGGTAGTCTTTTCAACAATGAGGCTGGAACAATTGGATATCTGATGCAATAAAACGAACTTTGATCTCCACCTTGGACCGTGTACAGTCGTTAACGAAAATAAATCATGGACCTGAACGTAATGCTTAAAGTCATACAGCATCTAAAAGAAGACACTGGAGAAAATGTTTGTCGCCTTGAGTTAGGCAAGGTTTTCGATGTGACACCAAAAGCGTGATCCACAAAAGAAAAAAATGGATAAATTGGACGTTACCAAAATTTAAAACTTTTGTTCTTCAAATGACACTGTTGAGAATAAAATGACAAACCACAGAGAGAAAAGAAAAATCTTGGGAAAGTGTGTATCTGATAAAAGACTTACATCCAGGACATATAAACAACGTTTAAGACTCAATAATAAGAAAACAAACAACCCAATTTTTTTACATGGGCAAAATTTGAACATGCATTTCACTAGGGATCATGATAAATAAACTCCTGGGAAGATGCTCAGCATTACTAGTCATGAAATGCAAATTAAACCACGAGATACCACTAAATGTCTATCAAACTGTCTCACATTTAAAAGATTGATAATACGACTTTGGAAATCAATTTAGCAGGTTTTTTAAAAAGTTAAACATAAATCTACCATATGACCCAGTCATCTCCACCCTTAGCTATTTAAGCATGATAAATGAAAATATATGCCTGTTGTGTGAAGACTTATATACAAATGTCCATAGCAGCTTTATTATTATTTTTTAATCCGCACCAGAGGATATTTTTTCCATTGCTTTCGGAGAGTGGAAGGGGGCAGAGAGAGAGGGAGAGAGAGAGAAACATAGATGCGAGAGAGACACATCAGTTGGTTGCCTCCTGCAAGGGCCCTGACAGGGCCAGGTATGGAGCCTGCAACCCAGATACTTGCCCTTGATCGGAATAGAACCGGGGACCCTTCAGTCCGAGGGCTGACACCCTAACTACTAAGCCAAACCAACAAGGGCAGCAGCTTTATTTTTAATAGTCAAAAAATTGGAACGGCCCAAATGTCCATCAACCGGTGAATGCGCAAGTTGTGGTATATCCATACAACGGAAATCACTCAGCAATAAAAGGAAATAAACTATCGATCAGCATGGCGACATCGGTGAACCTCAAAATAATTTTGCTGTGTGGAAGAAGCCAGACGTGCAAGAACACCTACTGCATGATTTCATTTAAATAAAACTCCAGACAACACAAAGCCGTCCACAGCGACAGGAGGTGAGTGGTCGCTACCAACCAGGGGGGATGGGAGCACATGGAAGGAGCCCAGAAACTGTGCACAGGGGTCCCCAGAAAACATGGGGGCCCTGTGTCCGTCCACTGTCTGGATTGTGGTGACGGTTTCACCCGTGTACACATCTGCCAAAACTGATCGGTTGCACGCTTCATGTGCAGTTTACAGCACATTAATTAGACTCAGGAAAGCTCTTTGTAAAAATCTCGTCTCGTGCAGTTTACATTCTAGTGGCACAAACGAAGAGAATCGGTCCAAACCCTGACACGCTGGCTCTTGCCACCACCTGGCCCGCTCTATACTCACCTGTCGGTGTGCCTTTTCCTTCCCGGAGGACAGGGACTTCGTCCATGTTCACTGGTGACAAGATGAGGAGACGTTTGTCCTCTGGGACGGGAGTTCCTCTGAGAAAGACAGCCGCCCCTGCTGAGAGAGGGCCTGGAGCCTGCTCCAGGTGAGGGAGGCCTGGCGGGGCACCGGTGAGAGCTGGCACCAGGATCAGAGACCTGGGAAGCTGCAGGTGACAAGGCGGGGACAGGGGCGGAGCTAAAGCGTGGGACGCACCACCCACCTCACTCCGTAACCCTCCCCGGTCCTGCCAGTCTTCCATCAGTGCTGCAGAATTGCCGAACGCCTGGAGCCTGTGGGGGTTTTCTTTGTGGGACGTGACGATGCGGAGCTGTGGGCCTCAGGGTGACGCGGGGACCGAGAATGAAGACACGGGAGTGAAAACCAGGGCTCCGCAGACTCTCTGGGGAGATTTGGTGTTTTCTCTCTGGCTGAGGAATTGGGATTCCAGGCAGTCCTACCTGGGTCTGGGTCTGGGTGCTGGGGAGCCCCCCACGGTCCCCGCATCACAGGGGTGGGGTAGTCTCAGCTGCTAGAAGACCTGGCCAGTCTCGGGGTACAGGGCCCGCTGAGGGTCAGCTCTTCCCGCCGCCTCCTCCTTCCTCTCGCAAGCTCTGTGCCCGGGAGAGAAATCCTTGTACCTTTTCTTCATGAAGGGCGTCAACGGGAGAGAAAACCGTCGGGCCAACAGCAAGCCCTCCCCTCCCCCATTAGCTGGGAGAGACGCTGGCTTTCCCAGGGCTGGGGGAGCGCCCCCGGCTGGCATGGCCCCCTGGAACCCTGGGGTGAATGGCTCCAGATTTGGGGCCTGGCCCCCTAGGCGATGGCTGAAGGAGACTGGGGAGGACTGGCCAAGTACCAGGGCGTTCACACGAGGGGCTTTGTTTGCTGTTTCAGTGCAAATTAGCAATTAGCAGGGGCTGGCACCGGGCCACCTCCCTTCCGAGGCCAGCTGGCAGCACGTGCCGTTTTGTTCTTGGCTGGGGACCCGCAGGCTGGGTGGCAGGGAGCAGGCGGTGTGGAGAGACCCAGACGGGAGGCATCATGGGCCTCTACCTAGCGGACTGCTCCCACTCTGGTGGCACGGTGCCCAGGGACCCCCCAGCACGCTGCCTTCATGGGGGGTGGGGGCAGAGGAAGTCTGACACACAGCCAGGCTGGACGGGCCCTGGGGTCCGTGGTTCCACCCCTGCCCCGGACAGGGGGAGAGGTGGAGAGGCAGCGATTTGCATGAGGTCGCCCAGCCAGGGAGGGGTGGAGTGGGGTGCCAGCCGCTCCGCTTCCTAAGTGAAGGCCGTTTCTGGAACCAGAGGTTCTGAAACTTGAGTGAGCACTAGCCGCCCCAGAGGCTTGTGGGAACGGGGTGCTGGGCCCCACCCGGGAGCTCCCGTTCACTTGCCTTTCTAACAAGGTCATTGGTGATCTGAAGACCACACTCTGAGAACCAGGACCCTGAAACAGTTCTTAGAAGGTAATGAAGGAGAATGTTTCCCTCCCTTATTCATATTTGTGGGGTATAAGCAAAGACTAGCAGAAAAACGGGGGGCCAGGCCAACCCTCTGATTACATCAGAAGGCAAGAGAAACCAGGTTCGGATGGATGATATGCCCCCCAACGACAAAAGCCGGATGAACACGGGGCTTCAGCAAGTAATTCGCTTGACCTGTGTAAAAGGCTAGAGAAACTGGGATTTAAGCTGAATGAGTTATTGCTAAGGACCCCTTTGGGATACCTGCCAAGGAACCAACCTCACTCCCAAGGCCCCTCTTTCTGCTGCGCCCAGCCCTACAGTCACGCACAGCTGGCCGGGGTCACGAAGCACATGGGACTGCCCCAGGAGAACTAGGTTCCGGGAGCCATGCCACTGTCCCCATGGCCTGGCATGGCTGGGGGGGCGGGTTCAGCTCAGGCAGGTGCTTCAGGCTCCCTCGGGTGAGGGCATTTTGACGTTGCCTCCCCGATGCTGAGATCTGGGTTTTTCGTGTGAGGGGAATAAGTTAACTCAGAGAAATGGTAGAAAAGACCACAGACTGGTGTGAGATAGGCCTGGCCCGCAGTCCTGGCTGGGTCACCCACTGGCTGTGTGACCTTGGGCAAATGGCCTAACCTCTCTGATTCTGTTTGCTGATCTGAGAAGTGGGACTAACCACGCCTACCATTTCTGCTCCCCTAGGCTGCTGGGAGGTCAGAATGAAACAATGGTCACATCACTTTGCAGAGTGCGAGGGCTGTGATGGGGGTGCGGGCTGTTTGGGGAGTCCTGAGGTCCCAGGGATGGGTCCCTGAGGAGGCTTCTCCCACGTACTGCTGAGCCTGAGGTTTTCCAGGTGTCACCGGTACCACCAACCAAGGACTCCAGAGCCCTTCCTGAGGCACGTTTCTGGTTGCTCCAGGTAGTCACGGTGGTGAACGCATCTCTTCCCTCCCTCCCCCTGCAGGTGCCCCTGGGGGTCCTGATTTCCTGGAGGTGGTCAGACCCCCAAGCTGTTCCTGGAAAGGGAGTGTTTAGTCCCAGGGACAAAGGACAACCACAGGCAGAGGGGAACTCCTGGGGAGCAAGAAACATCTGGCACCTTTTCCTCCTTCCACAGGGATAGCTTGACAGAGGCAAAACGTGACTCCCATCCAGGAACCGAGTCCCGGCCCCAGGCTTCCACGGTGGGTCCAGGCCCCAGCACCTGCCTGCAGCCAAGGTGCAGAATCAGTCTGAAGGCAGAAGCTACCCCACTTCGCGGGGTTCAGGTAACAAGGAGCCTGAGGCCGCCTAGCTGGCGGGAGCCGGGGGGCAGGATCAACGCCTTGCTTTGGTGCTTTGTTTGGCTCATTAATTCAATCCAGATGTTGGGGTTTGGGGGAATTATAACGTCCTCAGCGCCCTGAGAGGAAGCACAGAGGTTAGAAGATGGACTCTGAGAGCGAGAAGTCACTTATCCTGGAAACTGATCCCAAGGAAGTCGCCCCAAAGCAGGGGTCACACAGAGCTGACTGGGCCCCAGCCTCCGCCCGCCTCCTGCCCAGGCTGTGCTCTGCCAAGTGGCCCTTGGACCTTGGTACCGCCTGCCTCACAGGACTGGGGGAGACGCTGTCACCCATGGGACGTACCAGATGGAACTGCAGGCGCACGGGAGGTGTTCCCAGACAGCCCATGGCCATAATAATAACATGTGTGACCACATGCCTGCATTCCCATATAAGCGATGATCAGAAGCAAAGTATAAAGCTGAATATTTTAAGTGTGTCTGTGTGATGAAATCACAGTGATTTTAATTATTTTACTATTTCTTACAGCCCTTTTGACCTATTGACACATTCAAGTCCCTCTAATAATAATAACAATAACCCACAGGGAGGGACTGCTTACCAATAACCGTAGAAGCAACAGTCCTATTATTATATCAGTAGTGTTAATATTATATTGTTAATGTTGTATTATAATACTGATTATAATATATTTATATTACATAATATATAATAATTATACAATATATTATATGTTAATAATTATACAGTACATTATATATAACATAATATTAAGTACTGTATAACTATGTAATTATATAATTATCTTATATAATTATATAATAGCATATTAATATAATGATATAATAATATTAAGTATCGATATGTTATATATTATATAATTATTAATATATTATAATATGTATTTATATAATATATAATTATAATATTATGTATTAACATAATATTATATTAACATTAATTAGTGTATGCCAGACACTCATAAGCATAGGGCATGTACTACTCACCTCACTGAATTTCCACAGGGGGAAAAGGAAGTGTAAGCGGCAGGTCGCATTTCTGCCCCTTGTTTGAGGCGAGGACATTAAGCACAGAGGTTAAGCGCCCCTGCCGGAGGTTACGCCGGCGAGGTGGGATTCGAACCCGGGCAGCCTGTGTGCCAGCCCGCGTTCTCAGCGCCTGGCGCTGCGCTCCGGGCCTGGGGGCGCCGCGGGCCGCCTCCCTGTGCGCACCGGGCCTCGTTCGCATGCGAAGGAGCCCAGGCCGGCAGGGCTGGCCCAGTGCAGCGGCAAAGCGCCCCTTCTGGGGACACCTCTCCTTATGGACAGGAAGCGGCGACGGCGGTTTATGGTTTTACAATAAAAACTTAATCAACTTGCAACGACAATCACTGAGGGTAACCTTTCCAGTCACCGGGCTTCTTCAGTAAGAGGGGTGCTGTGTGCCAGAGCCCAGCACAATGCCGGCCTACAGCAGGTGTCCGTCAGCGACAGACGTGAACTTCGGGGAGAAAACAGGGGTGCTCGTCCGGCAAACCCGCGCTGATGCCCCTGGGGAGAGCCGAAGTAGCCAGGGCCCCTTCCGTTGGCTCCAAGTCGGAAGGTACAAGGCCAGAAGTGGTGAAAACATCAGCCACACTTGGCTGCGCGCCTCCTGTTTGCATCCTTCCAAATTCTAAGATATGTGATTTAATCTCCGTTAAATGGGGGGATGAGTTATTTAACTACGAGTTAAATAGTGGACTTGAAGCTCCGCTAATATACACGGACGAGCTGATCAACAGTGAGTTAAATTCAGTCTCTATTATTGCCCTCATTTTTAAGAGGAGGAGACTGAGCCCTGGCCCGTGTGGCTCAGTTGGTTGAGCACCCCCCCCTCCACCCCTGCACCGGGAGGGTTGCGGGTTCGATTCCCAGCCGGGGCACATGTCCTGGTTTCGTGCTCAGTCCCCAGTAGGGGGCGTGCGGGAGGCAGCCAATGGCTGGCTCTCGCTCACCGATGTTTCTCTTTCCCCCTTCCTCTCTCTCTCTAAAAGCCAATAAAAACATATTTTTAAAAATTTCTTTTAAAAGAGGAGGGAACTGAGGCACAGAGAGGAGGCGGTTTGCCGCGGCCCCGGGGCAGTGAGTGGGGAGGCCGCAGCGCTCCGGCCCGGAGCCCCCCTCGCAGGAGGCAGAGCCGGTCATTAGGCACCATCGGCTCGCGACAGCCCTTCGCTCCAAGAGGCAGAGGGGCAGCCATCTGGACCATCTGACGGCCCCAGCCACGGGCGAGGCGCGAGTCTCGCCGAGCCGCCCACAGCTGCCGTCCCCGCCGCGCTGCTTCCCTCGCGCCCGCGGCCGTGGCGAATCCGTTCCCTGCGTTGACAGCTCGGCTGCCCACTGTGCCACGGCTCTCACCGGGGCCTCTCCTCGGCCGCCCTGTGCTTTCACTGAGGATCCCGGGGGAGGGCGATCCGTCCCACGGACAGCCGCTCGCGTGGATGGCTGGAAGGGCTGGCGTTCCAACGTGATAAGCGTTCACGGACTCTCGTGGCCTCCGGGGCATGAGGCCCTCAGCCTTCCCCAGTCTCTCAACACTCCTCTGAAAGGCAGACAGCGATCATGGGCACTGTTTGTGGTCTGAAGGCTCCCTGTAAGAAGCGGCCAGTACTCGCACCCACCCCCAGTCCTGCCCCAGCTCAGCTGAGTGTGTGTGAGCCAGTGGGAGAGGGAAGAGAGACCTATCTGGCAAACCCAAACTCTGCCCCTGACTGGCCGGGTGACCCTAAAAAGTCACTCACATTTCTGGATCTAGGTTTTTCATCTGGAAAACAAGGCATTTGGACTACACCGTGTTTTCAAACCCAGGAGAATCCTAGAAATTTCTGCATATGTTTGGCCTAATTTAAAGTCCTGGTCTCCAAAGAAAAAGAATTCTGTTCCAGAAATCTCTTCCTGATAGCATCATCGTCACTGCCACCCTTCACTGAGCCCTTCTGGGTGCAGGTCACCGTCCTAAGTGCTGGGGTAGGGACAGGTATTACATCCATTTGTCCCACATTGGAACTTTATGCCGAGTTACTATTACCTCAATCGTAGCTCTTCCAACCTGTTAGTTGATAGAGCTATCAAGTAGCAAGTATTTAATGCTAATGTCAGCTAGAACAAGCTGGAACCAGCCTAAGCTAGTCCCTGAATTCAAACCCCATGTGCTCTCTGAGCTCAGAGCCCGCCTACACATCGCAGGCACTAGGGCCTCCCTCTGCCAGTGACGCCTGGGGACTGACATACGTGGGGATGACTTACAGCTCTGTGGTCCTCAATAAAATGCAAATTTGTCTTTCCTAAGGAAGTCCAGGCTGAGGTGCTTGCCTGGGCTACAGAGAAAAAAGATAAGGGTATTTGGCTCCAGGAATTGTTTTCCTTGGCTCGAGAGAAAAGACAAATGCTTAGTGTGGCTCTGTGTGCTCCAGCAGGTGCTACAATGCATCTGTGGAGATGCCTCTTTCCTCCTCAAAGCAGCTGAAACTGGTTTCCAGGGGCTCCCTCGCCTGAATGTTTTTCTAGAGTTCATCATTGGAAACTAATTTTAGAACCAGAGCAATTTTTTTTTTTTAAACCCTCACCGGAGGATACTTTTTCCATTGCTTTTTAGACAGAGTGGAAAGGGGAGAGAGAGAGAGGGAGAGAGAGAGAGAGAGAGAGAAACATCAATGTAAGAGAGACGCATCGATTGCCTGCCTCCTGCTCGAGCACCGACCCAGGCCCCGGGATCAAGCCTGCAACCCAGGTACATGCCCTTGGCTGGAATCGAACCCGGGACCCTTCAGTCCGTGGGCCGACGCTCTAACCACTGAGCCAAACCAGCTAGGGCAGAGCCATGTTTTTTTAAATGCATGATTGTGGTTGTTGATTAGTTCATTCATTCAGGAGATGCTCACTAGAGCAAATGCTACGTCTCAGGGTTGGAGGTACCAGGCAAGGCGGTCGTGGACACAGACCAGTTGCTGTGGTGATTTTATCATCGATGCTGTGGCGGTTGGTAGTTTCATTTTTTGTATTGCTGTCGCTGTTCTAAAACCTTCAGTAGCCTGGTTCGATTATTTTTAAAGTTAAAAGTTATTTGGCGCTAAGTATAGCAACTCAGGCGATGGATTAAATGGAGGAATGGTCAGGACACCTGAAGGCCCTGCTTCCCCAT
Source organism: Miniopterus natalensis (assembly GCF_054644295.1). Classification (NCBI taxonomy): domain Eukaryota; kingdom Metazoa; phylum Chordata; class Mammalia; order Chiroptera; family Miniopteridae; genus Miniopterus; species Miniopterus natalensis. The sequence goes on along the minus strand of NC_142081.1, from coordinate 198,173,647 downwards.
GACGTGCTTTCCCATAAGGTCACTTACTTCTTCCTGCTGACATCCCTCTGGGAAATGGAACGATGCTCCTGTTATACAGACGAGACACGCGAGCTGAGATCGACAGGCCAGCAGATGTGTGACCAAGCCCAGCTGACCGGTGAGCTAAATAAATGCCCGTTGCTGTGAGCCACCGAGACCCCAGGCTTGCCTGTTACACAGCGTTAGTGTGGGTAGCTCGTCCGTCATCCCAGCCCCGGCCTGGCCACAGGGGCGGCTACCTTGGGAAGCAGCTCACCTCCACGCGCAGTGAAGCACCTGAGGGCCTACCCAGTGGCGAAGGCAGGATGAATGCTGCGCGCCTTCTCAGAGCGTCTGTCTCACTGGACGAGTCCTTATGTCTGTGTTAAAAAACACACTTGGTTATGATACACTGCGAGATACAAGGTTTGCATGAATTAAGAGACGATATCAGACTTAAATTACACTTTCCTTATAGGAAGGGACCGCTGTCAACTTCTCTCCCAGAGCCCCCGAGATGACCTCTCTTTCACAGGCATATTTCTGTGGGAAAACGAAGCCCTGATCTAATGGGAACTTGGACCAAGAAGCACTGGGAGAAAGTTCTAGTGTTTCCCAGCTGTATGGCCTTAGGCAAGTCCCTACCCTCCAGGAGCCTCTTTTTTCTCATTTCTTTGAGGGGCCCAGGCTCCCCCATAGGCGTGTGGGGAAGATCAGATAACATAAGGGAATTCAATTTTTTATTTTTTTTTTAATTTCAGAGAGAGGAAGGGGGAGGGAGGGAGAGAGAGAAACATCAATGATAAGAGTCATTGACTGGCTGCCTCCTGCACGCCCCCAACTGGGGATTGTTGGGAATAGGTTTCAACTGTGCCCCAAATAAAGACACAGGGAATGGAGAGTAACTGGGCGAGGCAAACCTTCCTTCTGCAGAGGGTGCGGGGCTACCCGAATCAGGCAGGCAGGCGGGCCCAGCACGGGAGCCCGCTCGGCTTTCACCCCTCACGCGAGCGCCGCGGCGCCAGGCCCGGCTGGCTGGGGGGGCTTCACGGCCTAAACCCGCAGCCCAACGTGGACAACGCGCGGGGCGCACCTTTGGGATGGACAGGTGCCTGCACATACTGACATGGAGGGTGCTGAGCGGGGCGCCTATTCAGCTTGGCCTGTTCTAATCCCTTTCACGGAAAAGCTTATCTCCTTCTCACAGGATCGAGCCCGAAACCCGGGCGTGTGCCCTGACCGGGAATGGAACCATGACCTCCTGGTTCCTAGGTCGATGCTCAACCATTGAGCCACCCTGGCCGGGCCACGTAAGGGAATTTATGGTGCGAGCAGAAAGTATGAAGGACCCTTATGGCCCAATAACTCAAGAACAGTAACGACCACAAGTCTCTGTTGATAGACTCGCCTTTCCAGCCCCCTCTGGAAATAGCTGCGCGTAGAAACCACAAGCTGTAGGTCCTGTCCCTGGAATTCCAGAGAACCACACACCACTCAGGAGGGACCCGAAATCCCAGCGCGCTCGTGCCAACCCCCGCGAGCCGGGGGCTCCAACACTGGGGCTGCTGTGATTCCTGCCCCGGCGTGTGCACAGCGGCAAGCGGGGGTGGGCTCTGTCCAGACCCCAGACCCACAGGGTCTCTTCCCTGTAAATAAACAAAGCCTGGAAACATTGTATTTTTTAGGTGCCCCATGGGCTTTCTGAAAAACAACCTGCTCTGTGCTGTTTTCCTTTCTGTGCCCCGATGCTCTGGTCCTGAGCAAGAGAGAAGAGGAAATGGAAGAGTTTGCTGGCAGCGGCTCCCCAGGGGGCTCTCCAGAGGTCTGCAGATCTGGGTATTGCTAAGCCGTCCAGGTTTAGAAGTTAGAGAACCCAGCTGCCCACCTGAGAAACCCTCCGCTTCCACCTGTCTGCCCCACCTGCATCCGCTCACCGAGCCCTATCTGTTGGGCCTCTGAGCTCGCCCCCGGGTGGGCCTCTCCTCCCAGCCCTGCAGCCCCACCCAGGCGCCGACCCAGCACCTCTGGCCTTGACATTCCTGCTCCCCTCTGATCCGGCCTCCCCTGCAGCAGAGCCTCCTTTCTAAACCCAAGGCCTAGGTGTCTTCAGGGGTTTCCCGTTGCCAGTGGGTAGAGGTCCAGTTTCCTTTGTTTGGAAACAAAGACCTTTCCAGCCTGGTTCCAGCTCCCCATCCAGCCTCATCATCTCCCTCCCTCCCTGGCACAGGACCCCTGAGCCCTGCCAGTTTGACCACAATTCCCATCCTGCAGTGCCTCCTGCCTCTGTTCGGCCTCCCTGTCTTGACCCCTTTCTCCGCCTGGGAGTCTTCCATTTGGCAAATCGATGCTGAATCAAATACAATCACCTTAGGGAAGATTTTCACTCAGCAGCCAAAGTTCCCCAAGGCCGTGGGAACGGAGCCAGGTTCACGGGCATGGGCGCTGTTTGGTTTGCGCGGGCTCCACACGCAGAGGGCCCCATGCTTGGTTTCACGCTCTGCTGTCATCTTGAAATTTTTAATGCTTTGGTCTTTGAATTGTGTTTGTGAATGAAAGGCAATGGGGTGGCAGAGCGTGCTCACGGGCAGAGGAGACGCATACAACACGCGTGTGTGGGGTTCCTGGCCCTGTGTCCACACCCAGCGTTCGCGGGGCCCCACGAGCACAGAAGTCCTATGGACTCAGGGTGCAGAGAGTGAGCTCAGCAAGACCCGAAGCAAGGAGCAGGGGCTCTGACAGCCCCCCAGAGGCCCCACTTTCTGTGACAAACAGAACCTGCGTCAGATGCAGAAAGAAGGCAACGACACTCTGAAAAAGAAGGGGCGAGCATCCCTCTCACACCCTTCTCACTCTCATCACTCCCCGGTATCAGCCAGGCACTTGCGCTGAAACTAATGACCCAGAAGGAAACGCAAGACGGGGTAACCCCGTCTCCCTTCCAGTCCTACCTCACTGGTCTGTGACCCGAGACGGAGCGTGCGGCGGGGGGTAAGCTCAGCGGCCGTTACTCTAGCACGCTACTCCTTCCCCCATTGTTTCGTCTTCTGATCCACTGATCAATCCATTCATTCATTCATTCATTCATTCATTCATTCGGTAAAAGGAATTGCAAAAGGCGGACACACGCCCAGGAAACCACAGGGAAATGTTACCGCCTTGGCATGGCAGGCACTGGGGAGGGCTGGCTCTTGTATTGCCAGGGACCCTGGGGTTCAGGGACCAGACGGGCCCCTTAACCTCCAGGATGGTGTCCAGGCAGACACCTGGGGGGGCCCAGGCACATCTTACCCTTGGCTGATCTTCACGTCCTCACGGCCTTGACAAGCAGTTGCTCTGGGTGCGTGTGTGTGCGTGTGCACGCGTCTGCGTGTGTACAGGTCGTTTTTATCAGAACCGTGGAAACGCTGCACAGAGCGACCTCCGCTGTGTTGACTCCACTTCCTGATGCACACAGCTCTGCTGACACGCTCACCTGGAACCTGCGGCCCCCTCGTGGGACCTGAAGCACAGGCCCCGGCCCTCACACTCCTGTGCTTCGTGCCGACCGGCAGCCAGACCAGTCGCATCGAGGTCCAGCTCTTCGGGGGCTGTTGGGCAGATGGCAAGGACGCGGGTCTTTAGAGCCAGGCAGACAAGGGTTCAAATCCCACAGCCCTGCTACTTCCTACCTCTCCGGGTAAATCACTGGCTCCTTTTAAGACCAGTGAACACATCTGTGAAATGGGCCAGGAGAGTACCTTGTGGAATTTTTAAGAATTAGGCTATATTGTGTGTATTTCTCAACTGGCAGCTCCTGGCAGCAATCTCTCATTTTCATCCCCCCCTGAGACGCGCACAGAACTCTCACGGCAGCCACTGCGGGAGGAAATAGCTTTCAAGGGCATAAGAGCTTTCATCTGTGCTATTTGGCCCATGAGAGGTTTTCATGCACGAGTGTGTGTGATTAACTGATGGAAAGAAATAGAACACGGGCAGAACACTCACTAAACACCTACTGAGCGGCTCCCTGATTCCGTTAAAGGCCAAGCTGTTCTCTCTCACATCCCTCTTACCCTCTACCAGGTCCTGCTGGTTTTGTCTTCGCCAAACACTGCCTTGAGCACCTACAGTATGACTGGCACTGTGGATCTCATACGGAGCAAGCTAGAAGCAGTCCCCACTCTCGTGGAACTTACAATCTAGTGGAAGAAAACAGACCCTCAACAAATACATACCAAACACACATTCATCACATATTGTGGTCAGGACAGGACGGAATGGGGCATGAATACAAAACATCTATGGGACGGTGGAGAGAGGGCCCTTCTCAGAAAGGAGTTGAGATCCAAAGAATGAGAAGGAACTGACCAGGCAATGAAAGCAAGAGAAGGGCTTTGAAAGCAGAGGAAACCGCACATGCAAAGGCCCTGAGGCAGGAACGAGTGCAGTGGGTGTGGCTGGAATATAGTGGACTAAGCGAAGATGACATAACTGAGCCCTTATCATGTGCCAGGCCATGTTCTAAGGTGCCAGAGGAACTGATTCATTTAATCCTTATAACAATCCTATGAGAGGGGTACTTTTCTTTCAAAATTTTACAGATAGAGAAGTCGAGACCCAGAATCAGTAGTTGACCTGGACTCAGTCTCAGGCAGTCCTGCTCCAGAGCCCTGCCTGACCCACTGAGCTGCCTTCCACAAGCGGAGGCTGCAGGGACCTCAGAGGCCATGCGAAGGAGCCTACGTTTTCCATTCTAACGTCTCTTCCCTTTGCTCCTTAGATTTGAGTCCTAATTCTCCTATTTGCTAAGGAGAATGCCTTGGCTGAGTTACTCAACCACCCTTTGTTTCATTCCACAACTATTTACTGTGCACCTACTATGTGCCAGACGCAGAGCTGGGGTGGGAGAAGACACACAGTGAGGGCAAACGCAGGTGTGAACCCTGCCATCAAGGTACCCACGGCCTACCTGAGCAGAAAGGGGTTCATCAGATGGCCAAATGGAGATCAAAGCTTGGAGGGCAAGGAGCACAGTTATAGCTGGGAGAAGCTATAACAAAGGGGCCCAGTCTGGGCTGGGAGTCAGCCAAGGTCTCCCTAAGGAGCCTGCGCAGGAGCTGAGACCGGGAGGACAAGCAGGACGTACCAGGGAAGGGAAGGAGGCAGGAGTGGAAATGGAGTTGCCAGATGAAACACAGAACGCCCAGTAGTGTTCAGCAGAAGAATGTCCTAAGTCCCTGGAACATGCTGTAAGAGACATTCTTTTTATTGTTTATGTGATATTCAAATTCAACTGCACGCACCTCTTATTTTTGTTTATTTGTTTTGTTTGAGTGTCTGGCAGCCGGGGTTGAGAGGGAATTCCGGATAGAGGGAACAGCATGTGGGAAGCCATGGTCACAGGAGGAAGCGTGGCATGAGCGAGGAACCGTAGGATGACCACGTGACTGGGCACAGAGAGCCTCGGTTTCCTCATCTGTAAAATGGGGGTTGTAAGAGTGCCTGGCACACAGGACTGTTAGTGTGAAGGGGGTAGAACAGCATCTGGTGGGTAGTTACAGCTCGGTAAAGGTTGGGTGCCTTTACCATCTTCGGCATCATCATCTCCCTCTCTTTCCTGCCACCTCCAACCAAGTCTAGATCCCCATCACCAGACCCTTGCCATTGCCTCCCCATTGCCCTCGTTTAAGAGTTGGCTAGATTCTGATTAAAGTTCTGATGAAAAACAACAACAACCCTTAGATGTGAAGATTGCGTTTGGTGTCAGCTTAAGCTATTCCATGGCAACATCCGTGCTCGCTGGTATGCCGGTGTGTACTAATATTGGGAAACAGTGGTCCTGGCCAGTGTGGCTCAGTTGGTTGGGCGTCACCCTGTGCACCGAGAGGTTACGGGTTCAATTCCTGGTCAGGACACATGCCCAGGTTGTGGGCTCGATCCCCCGTCGGGGCGTGCAAGAGGCTGCTGATCCATGTTTCTCTCTCATTGACGTTTCTCTCTCTCCCTGTCCCTTCCTCTGTCTAAGATCAATAAAAACATATTTCAAAATATTGGAATGCGATGAGCCGTGCGTGGACACAGCTGCTGCTGAAAGGCCGTGTGTGATCGTGGACTCAGGGACTGCAGCAGAGGCCCGAGAAACCCGCGTCTCTCCCTCAGCTGTGGTTCAGGGACCCACGCTTCTCCTGGCTCCTGTTCTGTCATCTCCATGGTGTTGTTTTATAGCCTGCCTCTGATCGGTCCAGTGTCTGACACCTTTGTAGGTCTATTTCTGTTGTCTCTTACCTCTGCAGGTTGTCCCTCGCAGAGTGTCCCTTCCTTGTTCATTTGATGACGTCGGTTAAGCGAGTGGACAAATGTTCCCGCAGCGCCGAGCAGAACTGCATTTGTATTCCGACCAGCGGGAAGGGAAGGAACCGCTGAAGAGGGTACAACTCTCCAGTACAAGCACAGCCCAGAGCTTGAGCAAGCCCCACTCACATATTTCGGGCAAAACTTCATCAGAGAGCCACAGCTGGCTGCAAGGACTGCTGAGAAATGTCGTCCTCACGGTAGGGGAGGCCACGTGCTCAGCCAGAACGTCAGGCTTCTATTGCCACAGGGAGAGAGGAGAGTGGCTCTCAGACTACACCAGCGGCCTGCCAACAGCGGACTCAGAAATCACTCAGACTAGGCTCAGCTCGCATGTCATCCCGCTCGGGCTCCGTTCCAGCTGCAAGCAAGAGGATGCGGGGCCCTGGAAGCAGCGGGGCTGGGGAGAGAGATGCCGGGTGGTAGCGAAACAGAGAAACAAATCTTCGAGTAATTAGGACAAGCAGCTAAATGTGCTGCTTCATGCCAGCCACAGTGAAAGAGCAAGTTTTCCACGGCAGTTGCTCATAAATTCAAAACAGCTTCCTTCAGTAAAGGAAAGACAGCTTGAAAAACCTCTGTGACTGTGTTCACGGGGATGTGCGCACGCGCGGGCACACACACACATGCACACACGCACACGCACACGCACACCGCCCGGCACAGGGAGAGAGCCTGGGAGCGATCTCAGCTCAGCCGGCTCTGGAAGAACATCAGAGCTAGATCATGTCACACAACAAGGGACAGCAGTTGATTCTAATGGGAAAAGTTACCACATTGTACTGACATGTTTGCAGTTCTTTTAAAACGGGTCCTTGTTCTGCATCTGTATTTCTGGCTGCCAATTACTGAACGTTTGTGCTGCTGTTGAAATGAAAGCAAACCCATGTGGCATCTCTGTCTCCTGGTCCCAGGAGCTTTCACGCCACCTGCCCTCCGTCAGGCCAGGGCTCCGGGGCAGGCAAGGGTGCCCACGATGCCGTCCCCGGGAAAGTGCAACCGGGAGGCAGGCCTCCCGCCCGCAGCAGCTCGGGGCTGATGGCATTCTGGAACCTTCCGCCATTGTGTATAAACAGCAAGGTGCTCCTGGAGAGGAGGCCTTACCTGGGTTCAAATGGAATAAGGGCTCCACCTTGCAGGTGAGGACCCCACAGGCTGGAAGCCAGCAGTGGCCGTGGTGTGGATGGGAGAGCAACAGCTTTGTGGGCCAGGCGGACTTGGCTTTAGTCTTGGCTCTGACGCCTCTAGGGTGACCAGTTGGCCTGGTTGGCCCAGCACTGAAGGTTTCCAGGGATGTGGAAATCTTAATGCTAAAACCAGGACCACCTGGGGCAAACCAGGACAGCTGGTCACCCTCCTGCCAGACAGGTGATCCTGGGGAAGTTAACAACTCCTGTGCACCTCAACTTTCTCGCATATAAAATGCAAACAATAACGTCTGCCTTGCGGGAAAGCCACGGGGTCAAGAAAGCTGCCTTGTGCAGAGTGGCTGTCATAGTGCTTAACAGCCTGCCCTCTCCCCTCCCGGGCTCCTGTTTTACCGCGGCCATGCCTGAGTTTACCAAGACAGTGTGTGTAGCTCCATGGGCCCATTGGAAAGCAGCCAAAGGGAAGGCTTTCTCCCCGATGCATTGTCTCTCCAGGAAGGGCTCAGGGAAGGCTCGGGGCCTCAGGCGTGGCCCACATCCCAGCCTGAGTCCCCATCCCTCCAGCCAGCAGAGGCCCACGTCCGTTACAAGCCCCACCGCCCTCCAGCTCCTTCTTGGTTCTGGCCATTGCTGGCCTTGCAGCTCCAAGACAACCCAAGGACGACCTTGTCCAACCTCATCTTAACTGTATTCAAAAGTCCTTCCCAAAATTAATTACCAAGGAAAAGAAGGCCAATACAGGCTGGCGTTTCTTTGTCAAAGGAAAAAGAATTCGCCTGTTCATTCCAAGTAAAATTGCTTCATAACCCAATGATTTCATCTGGCCTCTCAGCTCCCAGAAGGAGCTGGAAGTCCTCGGGACATGCTAAGTGCAGCCCTGAGCCTGTCTCAGAGAGGTGTGAATTTGCAGGAATGCGGACACTTCTCCAACCCTCCCCTAGTGTCTCCAACGGCCGCCTGCCTCCTTCCTAGGCCCTGCTCTCCAGACCTTTAGAATGGGAAACACGCACGTTGATTGCAAATGTGATCCATTTGTGGAGACCAAGGGCCGCTCTGGAGGGAAAACGCCAGAGCATTCCTCTATTTTTTTCTTAACGGAGGAAATACATGCACGTTGATCGCGTAGGAAGCTTATTTTGGAGCAAAACCTGTGCTGGTCCGCCCTCCCCCCAAGAAGGAAGTTTCAGTGTGGAGCCATCAGGCTGGAACCATCTTCTAGAAGTTTCTGGAACGTGGTCCCTGCCCCAGCTGAGGCCACCTGAACCATGATGAGGTGGTGGCCACGGCCCAGGAGGGACTCCAGGCTCAGGAACCTGCAGGGGCTTGCAGGAGACCCTCTTTCTTCCTGGGTCTTTCTTAGCCCCGAGCCCACTCCCCATTGTGTCTCATGGCCCAGAAAGACATCCCAGATTTGTGTCTAAAACAGTCACCGGCAAGAGGCCCTGGATGCCGGGACTCATACCAATCAAGGTCCCAGCCCTGCAGCCGGGCTGGAGGCAGCCTCCCTGGAAGCCCATGGCCACAAAGAGAAGGTTCTGGTTTTTCCTCCACAACCACACGTCACCTTCATATAGCCTAAGAGGTGGCGGAGAAGTCACTGTCGGCACCTGGCCCCATGCCATCACCCAGAGTCCCCAACATATCCAGGGCTTCCTGCATCTCTGCCTGGAGGTGCTCTCTGGTCACAGGGCCATGCTGTGGGACATTCTGGGGCTTTAACACCCCAAGAGCAACCCGCAGTGGGTGTGTGAAACCCTAGGCTCCCCAACTCCCATGGGGCAACTCTGAGTGTTCCACACACTCAGAGGCTCCGGGGGATCGAGCCCCATCACCCGCAGTGGAGGTCTCCCCATGTCACCCCCTTTACCACCTCCCTTCTCTTCCCACCTCCACTCCCCTCTCCTTCCCCGAGCTTCCTGCCATCACCCAAGTAAATTACTTGAGTCAAATCTATGTGTTGGAGTCTTTTGGGGGAGCCCAACCTGATTACTGGACAACTTTATCACTGTCCCTGTTCAGGGCTGAGCAGCCAGGTGTGGGGGCCACCTCGGTTGCGGGGGTGGTGAGTGGTGGCGGAGCTGACTCTCCTTCTCACGTTCTTTCCGCTGCATATCATCGGGGCGGTCTGCCCTCCTTAACCGTCCCCTTTTAGGCAACATGAATTGACTGAGAGACTTGTCACAGCTTAGTGCTGGCATTGCTAGGATGTGGGATGTAAGTCCCCGACTTTGTCACGGTCGGCCAGAGGCTCCGACCCCTCAGCTCTCCAGGCGACAGTGGTGGGAGAGCCCATTCCTGCGAGAAACAGGCCCTGGAGGACTTTCTACCGGGAGCAGAGCCGCGCCCAGGAAGAGCAGCAGAGCTGAGCGGGTTTCACAGCGTGAGTCAGCCTCGGAGAACCAGGCCCGCTCCCGTCTCCTCCCTCAGCCGGCCAAGTCCGAAGGCTACGGCCCCGCTGCCAGCGAAGCCAGGCCAGGTCAGGCTGCACGGCATGCTGGGAAAATGGGGGGCCACTGTCCCAGCTGCTGTGGCCCATGGGGGGGGTGGTCTTGGCCTCTTGGTGGGTCCCGAGCCAGCACTGTGGCTCCATCCTCTGAGAAGCACCTTGCACCGAATCTGATGGAGCTTCCCCACAGGGGCTGTTACGTCGAGAAGAAATGAGATTTCAGGCTTCTCAAGGGCCAGGGCTGGCAGGGCCCTCGACATCAGCAGGAAAGTGGGCGTGCAGAAAGGGTGAGTCACCCACGGGCCCATCTCTGTGTGCAGTAGAGAAAGCCAGGGCTCGGATCCCCGGCCCCGGCCCCCAGCCCTCTGCCTTTCCCTGCTCCCCACTCTGCATTTAATAGAAAAAACTAGTTTCTGGTGTTTAGTTATCTTCACAGCATTCCTGTGAGGGTGGCAGAGACGGACAGTTTCTCTATTAACTGCAGCCCGGGGTCACTTTGCTGAGGTCACCCAGGGACCATCAGAACCTCGAGGCGCCCGGCCGGCGTGGCTCAGCGATTGAGCGTCAACCTAGGATCCAGGAGACTGAGGTTCGATTCCCGGTCAGGGCACATGCCCGGGTTGTGGGTTCGATCCGCAGTCGGGGGGCATGCAGGAGGCGGCCAATCAGTGACTCTCATCATTGATGTTTCTATCTGTCCCTTCTCCTCCCTCTGAAATCAGTAAAGATATATTTAAATAATAATAATAATAACCTCAATGGAGGGTGCTAGGGCAGTCAGAAGACAAAGGAGAGAAGAATAGAGGCTGGCAGGGCAGGGTCCCTACTCTCTGCCAACTCGGCTCCTGGCTCGAAGGCACAGGGTCCCAGGGGCCGGGCGATCCTCTAGGGAGAAGAGTTTCTATTTGGACAAATCAGCCCTCAGTGTTCAGGTTTCCAGAGCTCGAACCTTCCAGGTATCTTTGAGTAGCTTTAAAAAATGGATCCTTAAGAATCTTAGATGCCCCCCAGCACGCCCACCATGTCCTCCACACGCTCGGCCGCCCACCCGCACACCTCCCTACAAACGCACACGCAATGTGGACTCGAGAGGAGCTGTGAAGACTATCAACTCCCTGGCCCGTGTGGCTCCATAGGCTGGCACGTTGTCTGGTAAACGGAAAGGCTGTGGTTCGGTCCCCAGTCGGGCACGAGGCAACCAGTTGAAGTTTCTCTCTCACATTGATGTTTCTCTCTCTCTCACCCTCCCCTTCTCTCTAAAATTAATAAACGTATCCTTGGGTGAGGATTTTTTTTTAATTTTTTTTTTTTACCAGCGGAAGTATCACAGCAGACTTTCCAATTCCATCTCTCTCGTCTCACACCATGACCGTCTGTATAATAATTGGGGCTGGAGGCCATCTTCAATGACTTTTATGGACCAAGGTTCTCTGCTGGCGGCTGAGCAGGCCTTGATTTGGGTCTTCTCAGAAGTCTGGGGGTCCTCAAATGGAAAGTGCGGCCAGACTGGGTCGGGGGTGGGGACAAACACTGGGGATGGCTGTGGAAGCTTTGCTCTCCTAGCTGGAAGGCCAGCGTCCGCCCATGCCTGCCAGTCCGCCATTCGGTCTATCAAAATGTGTCCGAGGGTGCGCCCTACAGGCCTGCCGGGGGGTGCAGAGATGAGGCTCATGTCTGGGTGAAGGAGCTCACAGCCAGGGAAGAAACCAGAGAAGGGCCCCCAGCAACGAGAGGGGGGCCCTGGTGGGAGGCGTCTGTCTGCATCTCCCAGGGACACCGAGGAGGCTAAGTCCACCTGGGGGCAGGCGAGGTCAGGGACGGCTTCTCAGGAGAGGTGATTTGAGCTGAGGAATGTCACCTGGGTGTGGATGGGAGGCCCAGTCTCATCCCACTACTTCCCGCCACAAGAGGGGAAGAGTCGGCCAGGTGAGGAAGGTGGGGAAGGACAGTGAAGGCGGAGGGAACAGAGAAAGCAAAAGCACAGAGGAGTGCTTGGTGGGAAGTGCCCATGTCTGTTCCAGAGCCTAGAAAGCTCTAGAGCACTGGAACACAGAATGTCCCAGAGCCCTAGAGCCTGGAACATCGGGGAAAGCGTGGTGGGAGAGAGGCTGGGGAGGGTGGCAGGGCCTCCGTGCGGCCTTATGAGGATCTTGGATGTCTCCAAACTGCGGCCAGTGTGAATGGGTGGCAGAGGCGGAGGGCAGACGGAGGGCAAACGGAGGGGCGCAGATGGGGAGACTGAGGCACCAAGGGGGTTTGACAGGGCACATCCTCTGTGCTTGTTCCAGGCACTTCCCATGCGCACTCCCACTTAATACTCCTGGGTCTGGGGCGTAGGTCCCACAGTTACCCTCCTTTTTATAGACGGGAAAACTGGCACTTGGAGAAGCCTAGCAAAGCACCCAGGGCTTGGAACTGGCCACCCAGAGCTGCCACCTAGAGATGGAGGCGAAGGCCTGGAGGCGCTCACCTCCGGCCAGCCCCGCCCTGTAGCCCAGTTTCAACCTGGCCTAGAATGAGCACATTCCGCCCTTGCTTCCCAAACTCCCATCAGCATCTGACAACAACAACAGCAAAGGAAAGGCCCAGAGGACTGATGCACACTGCGAGGGATGCCAAGTCCTTAATGTTACCCAGCTGTGCAGAAGGGCTGGCTGGGGACCTGGCTGGGCAACCAGAGGCGCCATGATTCAGAGGGACTGGCTGTACAGCACAAGAGAGCCAGGCCCCCTGCGGCGACCAGCTCGGCTGACCTCAAGCCCCCTGCGGCCGAGGAGCACGCTCTGTGGGCGCCTGGATCGCAGCAGGTGCCGGGCATGCTGGTAGCTGCGGTCTCGGCCACACTCTCGGTGCCTTTACGGTAACCCCTCGCGTTGAGCACTGGTCCTCTCCGCCCTCTGAGAGCTCCCGGTCATGGGTTTCTCTGCGCATCCCCTCTGGACTATTCTGGGCAGCAACCACAGGCACGGCCTTGTCCAGGAGCTCAGCGCTGCTTCCAGTGAAGTGAACCCAGGCGAGCAGCTCGGGAAGTTGGATGCATAGGACTCGTCTTCTCCCAAGAGCTTGGGACGCCGGGACCTGGCGAATGGGGCATCCTAGTCAGCAAGACAGGCGCCCGAGGCCCTGCAGGTTAACCAGATGGGACACCCGTCCGCTCTCGCCTCCCAGGGCCTGTCCTTCATGTCCACGAGTTCTGGCACTTCCTATAAATTATGGCCCAAGTCTGTCCCCTCTGTCTGGGTCCCCCAACATACAGGGACAAAGCAGAGATGCATCGGGGGAGAAAGAAAGACAGACTCCCAGGGCAGACACCAGGCCAAGAAGCCTCTGCCCCGCCCCAAAGAGCTGCCCTGTGGATCACCACATCTGGTCAACCTGGTAACTGGGGACACTGGCAGTGAAGCCCCAGGGAGACAAGCGGTGTCTAATCCCAGCACAGCCCCAGCCACTGCGCACATTGCCGGGCCCTCCTCTCATCTGGAAGGGGGATGATGGTCTGGGCCCCCTCAGAACTGTCCTCACAGGGAGCCTGGCTGAGAGAGTAACACCCACAGCCCAGGGGAGAGATTTGCGTTCCTGAGTGGCCCTGCACACATGGGACACCTGGGAAAAGCTGACGTGAAGTGAAACCTGATCTCTGATATGGACTCAGAAAAGGGTGGGCTCCGCAGGGGTCTTCACCCCGTGTCATACCCCACAGAGTCCCAGACCCAGTTGGGATCTGGGGACATCACCATGGCCAACAAAGCCCCTAGTGAGACAGCTGTTTGTGCCTTGAGAGAGCACCCAGCCTGGGCGGGGGCACCTGTGGGCAGGTCCTGGCTCTGGTGACCTTGGGGAAGTCCTCCCTGGCCTCTGGCTTCCCACCATTTCTATGGGCACATGACTGACTCCGAGGCCCAGGCAGGTGACACCTGGGGCGAAGGTGGCCGGGGTGTGAGACCATGCGAGGTGGCTGGGAGGGCAGGGCCTTGGTGCAGGCTCAGGTGTTCCGCCGGAGCCCCTCCCGCCAGGCAGACCTGCGCGAGGCCAGTGGAACAAGTCTTCCTGCTTTTCCAGAGAAAGCCCCACGTCCACATTTTATGCGATGGCTCCAATGTTTTAAAATTGGCACCTAAGTCTGTTTTTCAGTGGAAAAAAGCACCCTATGGTTCAAACAGGGCATATCTCCAAGGGTTGGCCCATTTTCCGCACCATTCGCGAAGGGTCCTGTGCGTCCTGGCTTCCAGTGTGGTCAGCAACTGGGGACACTGGGGAGGGAGCAAGAGGGGGGCAGGGGTTTGTTTGTCTGATGACCACGGTGCAAACTCAAACAGCTCCAGGGTGGGGCCAGCTCCACAGGGGTGACAGGGGCCACCCTGACTCACGGCTCCAGCTCCTTTTGGGCACCGATGCCATGACTTCGTCCCCTCCTCTCCTCAGATGGGAGGGAGGTAATGACTTGCTGTGTTGGCGCCGCCAGGAGCCTCTACATCCCTGCTGGGCCTGTCACCCTGCCCGCAGCTCCCATGTGACCCCTTCACTACGCTCGCCTCCGTGGGCCCTTTCCAGTGGGGTTCCCTTCCCGCCGACGCTGTGCGTCTACAGTCGTGTTCGTGTAAACGTCTCACGGGTGCGCAGGGGATGAAGGGTCACCTGGTGCAAGTCCCGGCTGCTCTCCCCTCCTGCTTCAGTTTCTGTGCCTCAGTTTCCTCATCTGTAACCTAGAGCGCTGATGGACAGGGTGACCCATGGTACTGTGGAAAGCATCCGGCCAAGGCCACTTGGCCAGTTGGCCTGGATCCTGAATTTAAACAACGGTAGTATCTCCAAAACACCGGCACTTTCTGGGAACGAAGGCCCGCAGTCTTCAGACAGTGGCTGTCATTTCTGAGTGAGGCCTCGACACCCTGCACTCAACCTGCGCCCTCCACCCTGGGCTGGCCCTTCCCTTCCATGAGCAGGCTTGCGGGGCAGAGGGAACAGGACCGGTGCTCCTGAGCCGGGGTCAGATCCGGCCACTCTCTCTCTGCACGATCATGGGCGAGTCCCTCTCCCGTGTCTGGGCTATTTCCACATTTTTATAAGAGGCTTGTGTTGGAGTCTCCCTGGTTTCTCGCAGCTTCCCCAGGCCAGGGGTCCACGGTGGTTCCTGCCTCCTCGGGCCAAACAAAAGTTCTCCTGCGTGCTCTCTCTGACACTTATCTTAATTAAGCATACAAATTGGGACATTCCAAGCTAAGCTTTCCTGAATTGTGTGGGTAGAAGAAATGTTTAAATCTCCTTTTTTGGCCGAGTCTTTGCAAGGCAAGCGTTTCCAAATGTTTGGCCCAGTACGCCCCCCCCCAACCCAGCCTCCCCCTCGCTGCCTGTCCTCAGGAGGAAGGCTCCAAAGATAAGGGGGGAGGGCCAGACCTCCACCAACCAGGAGGCTGCCCAGCTGACCGCGGATGACCCGCTGGCTGGGTCTCCCCAACACCTGGATGGCTGACTGTTCTCCTGGACTTCCTCTGCTCCAGATGTGTTTGGCAGCTGCCCACAGTCAATCAGGGGGTTTGGGTTTGGAAAACTACAGATCTCCAAACAAAGGCAAGAGTGAGAAGGGTGAGGCCCAGCTAGAAAATATTGAAATGCTTTCTGATTTCCTTCCAGCCAAGAGAACAGGCTGTTCCGTGGGTTCCCAGGGACTCCGGAGGAGAGAGCGGGCCCCGAGTCCGGACGGAAGCCACGTGGTCGCCATTCAGTCAGGTTAGGAAGACCTGGAGCTCTCACCTTCCCGGGCCGCTCACCTGGAGGAGCAGGATCTGAGCCTGCGGTGCAGGGGAAAGACCGCGGCTCTGGGGTCAGACCGCCGTGGGTTTGGAGCCCAAGTTCATTGCTTACTAGTTGGGTAAGTTGCTAGGTCCTCTTGTCTCCCACTGAAGCTGAAATGCGCACCACACAGTGTTAGGGCGAGGGTTTAAAACGATCGGTGCGGAAGACCATGCAAGGGACAGGTGGGTGGCACACGGTTGGCAACAGAGCATAGAACTCCAGGGACTATCACCTGGTAGCATCAGAAGCCCAGTTGAGAGAAAGTGTTGCTGGAGGAGTCCCTGGAGACTTGGAGTTTATCTATTTTCCTAAAGACTCTAAATTTTATCCCACTTAATCGCTCCCCATACACACACACACACGGTGTTGTTACTGGCTTTCATCCTGGTGTGCTGCAGGTGCCTGCGTTCGGGGACACCACAGTGACTGCAGGGCGTTGTTGAGGACACTGCCCACAGCTTCACACTGTGTCGTCCTGAACCCCACGGGAGGCATTTCTTTCTGCTTTGGGACCAGAAGTAGTTGTGTTGGTCTCAGCCCAGCCCGGCTTCTGAGCAACTGTGAGTTTAGTTTTACCCGGTGGGCCCGGCATCGTGTGCCAGGTCGCATAGCCCTTTGCACTGGCCGCGAGGTCAGAGCTGAACGGCCAGCTCACCCCACCGAGTCTCCAGGACCTCGCCGTCCAGATCTGTGGGCTATTCCCGCTGCCTGCCTTGGATTTTTTTTCCACTCTGATTTCCTCTGTGAGCTGAAGTTGTTTTCTCTGCTTTGTTTTTAACCAGGTTAGACTCTGAGTATTTGTAAGTCGCTCTAGCTCTCCGGGGACGAGTCAATGGGTTGTTAGATGGAAACTAGACAAGGAGACAGATGGAGGAATCAACATGGCCCATGTACACGGCGGGGACACCTAACCTGTGCTCAGACAAACGTTGCTCCCTGTGCCCTTCTCCTATAACGACACAAGCCTCGCTGGACCTGGCAAATGGGGTCTGGCAACGGGTTTTGGTCCATAGGCCAAGAATCTGGTGTGCCTTTAGGAGTGTCCTGCTCACCTCCACTGCCTTGAGCTTTCCTGGTTTCACTGGTGTCATCCTAAGATGTCACAGTGGACATAGTGTTAGCTCAGGCACTGCCCCATTCATGCCTCGCTTCTCCTAGGTGACACTTGGTCCATCAGGAAGCGTCCATGAACCTCCTTCTGGCTGACCATCCGCTGTCCGTCTGGTTTTACTCTCTGCAGAGTGGTCACAAGGGGGTCTCAGCTGAGGCAGGGTCTGATGTGGGCTGTGAGGCCCATGTCTGTGGAGTTCTGGGGGGAGAGTGGTCGAGTCAGCAGTGCAATTCTAGAAAAATCATTGACCGTCCTAGACCATCTCCTTGTCTGTCACACTGCTTACCTCCGGGTTGGAGGTGGGTTGAAAGGATTCAGATACAAAGCATGAGGTATGCCTTCAGTAAATATTTACTGAACACCTACTATGTGCCAGGGCACTGGGGATTCAGCAGTAAATAGGACAGGTGCAATTCCTGCCCTTATGGAGCTCACACTCTGCGGGGTAAGGGGACAGGCCTTAAATAAATACATCACCTGGGAAATGATGGTGACAAGGGTGATGCAGAGACTTAAAACAGCTCTTGAGATGGTTACTGATGGATGCTCAAATTTCAGAGTTACGAATTCCGAGAAGAGTGTTGTTTTTTAATCCCAAGGATATTTCTTCCATCGCTTTTCAGAGAGAGGGAAGGGAGAGAGAGAAACATTGATGTGAGACACATCGATTGGTTGTCCGCTGCACACGCCCGACCGGGGCCGGGGATGACTCTGCAAGCGAGGTATGTGCCCTTGACTGGAATCGAACCCCAGACCCCTCCACTCCTCGGGCTGACACTCTAACCCCTGAGCCAAATGGGCTAGGGCAGGAAGACGTGGTTTGCGGGGGACCAAAAAAGAGCTTCGAAATGTGTCCAGGCTGTGGAAGAGAGGTGATGGCAGTGGGCGATCCAAGCAGCCAGGGTGGGAGGAGGGACCGCTGGCCTGGGTGTTCACGTCTGCGATTTTCTGTCACCTGGAGAGGGGGAGAGACAGGTGCCCGCCCAGCGAGCAGCGTGGAAAGCGTCAGGGCACGCTCTAGGGACCTGCAGAGGCACACAAGGCAGCGCCCACCAGACAGCTTCTTGGACACCCCGCCTTGCTCGGCTCCAGGCTGAGGACTTTGAAAAACTGCCTACTGTGCGCAGAGCCCATCGGCTCTCCCGCTGCTGCCAGACAGCTGTCAGCCGTTAATGGCACCAAATGTTTCCACTCGTCAAGCGTCCAGCCCTCTCCTCAAGTCAGGGCAAAGCGAACCTTGATTTAAACCCAGAAAGGATGGGAGGTGGGGCCCGAGAGCAGGATGCGGCTTCACTCCCTGGCGCTCCTCCGTTTACAGAGCGAGAGGGAAACTTACACGGCTGTTTGTTTATTTTTATTTATTTTTAATCCTCGCTTGAGGACATTCTTTCCATCGCTTTCCAGAGAGAGTGGGAAGGAGAGAGAGGAACATCGATGTGAGAGAGACACATCGATCGGTTGCCCCCTGCACGCGCCCCGACCGGGGCTGGGGACCGAGCCTGCAACCCAGGTACGTGCCCTGGGCCCGAATCGAACCCTCCAGTCCACGGGCCGGTGCTCTCACCGCTGAGCCAACTGGCCAGGGCGCCACAGCTAACTTGAAAACATGATATACTCACATCTGTAGCATAAGACATTAGGCTACAGGTCAGGAAGGTCCTGCTCCACGCTCGCCCATCCCCTCTGTGAACCAGGGAGAAAGCCCGCGTTTGAGATCAAATGGTAGCCCCGGGATGCGCACGAGGCTGTCGGTGCCTGACGGGAGGAGTCGGGCCTGGCGCCTCTCCGGCTCTGCCGCTCACCAGCTCTGTGGCCTTAGAGTGGTGACGTCACTGCTCTGGAACAGTGAGGATCCCTGTCACCCCACTGCAGTGATGCCGTGAGAATCATGAGAGTCGAGACTTGAGAGCGCTTTGTAAAGCAATAAAAGTGATTTTTTTGTTAACAGAAATGTTTGCGTCAAAGCATTTTTTTAAATCCTGACCCGAGGATATGTGTGTGTTTTTAATTGATTTTAGAAAGAGAGGAAAGGAGAGAGAGAGAGAGATATCAGTTGCCTCCCATACGCGCCCCGACCGGGAACTGAACCCGCAAACTTTTGGCGTATGGGCCGACACTCCAACCAACAGAGCCACCCAACTAGGGCAGTCGAAGTGTTTTCATTGGCTAAGTACAACCTCTCATAGTTTCTGTACTATTTTCTTGGTCACCCTTGACCAGTTTCACTTCATTTTAGGATTTCTGGGACAAAAATCGAAGGTGCTCACGAAGATGCTGACTTTAGAAGGCAGGAGAACCGAAAACGTCTTGTTCCAAGATACACTGTGGTGGATGCTGGCGGTGTTCAGCCACACTCTGCCCCCCAGGGTGGGCACCCATCCCTCCCACACTGTGATGGCGGCTGCTAGGGCTCGAGCTGCCCCGTCTCTGGAGCAGTGCCCTCCAGTTTTTGGAATCTGTTTGAGGAACTACGCCCTGTCCCCACGCTGGCCGAGGTCTGCCTGCAGCCAATTTCTGACTAATATGTGTATACAAAGTCTCGCTCACCACTCGGAGTGAGATTGTCCAGAGCTCCCCATGGGATCAAGCTGAGGCTAGACTTTAGCTGAACCCACATCTCTGCCAAGCCGTGTCCCCTGCCCCTTGCCTCTCTCACGCATCTCTCTCTCTGTCAGAAAGTATCCCCTCCACACAGCAATTCGACAAGGGTCCCTTTTTGGGACTCTGATCCTGGGGAACTCAACACAACACTTTTGGTACCAAGACTAGTCTTAGGGAGCAGATCCTCAGGACAAAACGCGGGGTTGGTTCTCTCGTCGACCAGACGCCATGAGGCCCTCATCGCTGGCGGCAGGGGGTCCCTGGCATGCTGGACCCGTGCAAGGGCCGATTGTCTCACCCACAGCATTTGGGGTGATAGGCGGAAGGGAGGTGCATTCTCCCGCGCAGTGTCTGGAGTTGGAGGGGTGCAGGAGAAACAGGGACGACAAAACCTGTGGACCTTAGTGCGCTAAACAATGCTGATGAACTAGAGGGAGGGAACGACGGGCTCGGATTGATTAATCACCCACTAGAAGCCAAATGGAGAAGTCAGAGGATGCCCTTGGCCGTGTCTCAGAGACTTTCGTCCCTGCGGCGGGAGGGCGGACGAAGCTGAAGACTCAGCCCAAGATTCACTGTCAGGTGGTGGGGTGCAGCCTGGCAGTGTCCTGTGCCAGTATCAGGGTGTTAGACTCAAACTAGAGACCTCTGAAGAGGTGTAGCTGAGAACTTTGAAAGTCCTTGAACCCTCTGACCCGTAGAGTGACCCATCCCCCTCGTCAGAAGGTAAAGGGACCCCTGCTTGAAGACTATGCAGAAGCCTCCACTGAGATGGGTGCCTCACAAGACAATATGCATCCCCTGTGGCACCTGCCCCCCCTTCCAGCCATCGGACGGATCGATCCTTAGGGCCAGTCTCAGCAGGACCACTTGGGGGGTGCCAAGCCTTCTAAGGCAGGACGGGGACAATGTGTCCCAAACACTTCCAGGACTGGTCACCGCGTACCAGCGGGAAGCTGACGTCGCCCTGGGAGGGGACCTGATGGTACTGAATCAAAGAGGTGAAACATCAGCTCTGGCCAGTGGTGCTAAACGGTGAGAGCGCCGGCCCAGGCACCGAAGAGCCTCGGGTTCAATTCCTGGTCAAGGGCGTGTACCTGGGTTGCCGATTAGATCCCCAACCTCGGTCAGGGCACATTCAGGAGGCAACCAATCGATGTGTCTCTCTCATATCAATGTTTCTGTGTGTGTGTGTGTGTGTGCGTGTGTGTCCCTCCCTCCCTCCCACTCTCTCTAAAGATCAATGGAAAAAATATCCCCAGGTGAAGATTAACAAAAAACAAAAAAAAGAGGTGAAATATCAGGTGAGATAAGGGGGGCATTGACATGGGGGCAGCCCCCACACGGAGGGACAGCACAGAGCTCAGTCCTCCTCACAATAACTCGAGGAAGGGAGTCCGGGGCAGGAAGGGACCCGGAGGTGGAGAGGCGGCCGGGTCCACGCGGCCGTGGGGATGAAGCCGCAGCCTGATGGAGGCTTTCGGTGTGGGAACGGCGCTGCCTCCCTATCGTGAAAGGCAGAGAGTGATCGGGGCACACGACGTTCCTGGCCTCGCTGCCCCACAGCCTTCTCATGTCACCACTTAATATTCAGATGCGGAGAATTTCCACACTGGAGAGTCGAGTCAGGAGATTTTCCCTAGAAGGCCTCGGAGCTTGATTTCTCACAAATGGCCCCAAGGATGGAAAAAGTCTCCCAAATTGAGACTGGCAGGAGAGCGGGGCCCGTTTTCTCTGATATTCCTGCTCTCCTTTCTTGGCACTGGCAGGCTCAGCTCGCGCCAATGGAAAATTCCCAAGTGCCAAGCAGTTCTCAGATAATCTGCACGCAAGAAAAGAAAAAGAAAGAAAGAAAGAAAAAAGAAAAAAACGCCTTTCAACTAAGACAGCTCCTGAGAGGTTGAGGTGGGACTCCAGCCAAAGCATAGATTTTCTCAGATTCCTGGCATCTTCTCATGTCCATCAGGGGGCTCATACCCAGCCCAGGCCCGTCACTGTGACCAGCTCTGGGCCACACCAGAACCTGGATTTGGGGCTCCAAAGGGCCCCAGACCTGGGTCTGGAAATATCCCATGGGAAAGAGTAGGGGCCTGCCTGGGAGGGCAGAGGAGGAGGGGCTGAGAGGGCATGGGCGGGCATGGAGGTCATCAGGCTCAAGGTGGGATGATTGGGAGAAGGTCCCAGCTCATAAATACAAAATCTGGTATATAACGCTCTATTAATGACACACAAGATTTTTAAAATTTTTAATTATAGTTGATATACAATGTTTTATTAGTTTCAGGGGTACGACAGAGTTATTAGATATTTATATACCTTACGGAGGGGTCACTCCGATAAGTCTAGTAACCATCTGTCACCATACATAGCTATTATTACATTATCGACTATATTCCCTGTGTTGTACCTTACATCCCATAACTAATTTTATTTTATTTATTTTATTTATTTTTTTTTTAATATATCTTTATTGATCTCAGAGAGAGGAAAGGAGAGGGAGAGAGAGAGATAGAAATATCAATGATGAGAGAGTCATTGATCGAGCCCGCAACCTGGGCATGTGCCCTGACCAGGAATCGAACCCTGATCGCCTGGATCCCAGGTCGGCGCTCAACCACTGAGCCACGCCCAGCCGGGCCCATAACTAATTTTATAACTGGTAGTTTGCAGTTCTTAACCCCCTTCCCCTTTTTCACCCACCCCGACAGAAGATTTTTCCTAATCCTACATCATGCAATATCATAGTAACAAGAGCAATAGTATATTCATTTAGCTGGTATTTATTAAGCCCCTAAGTGTCAGGCATTGTGTAGAAATGGAGAATGCAACAGTGAGCAGGACAGCCAGGGTCCCTATGGGCCAGGAGCTAGATCCCTGATAGCAGAGACAGGCATCAAAGACAACAGTGACATGCGAGAGTGCCTGGGACAGGAAGTCCAATGACATCAGACTCCCCACAGCTGGAATTGAGAGGACCACGGAGAGATTGTTCCAGGTTGAAGGAGCCACAATTCTACACTCAAGCAAACTATTGTCGAAATGTGAGAGCAGACTGAACACCATCTCAGGCATGCAAAATTTTGAAAATTTCACCTCCCATGAGCCCACCTCAGGAAGAGACACTCCACAAAGATAGGAAACAAACCAAACAAAAAAAGGCCTGGAACCCAGCAGAGAACAAGGGAGCTTGTGGATGATGGGGAAGAGACATCTGAGACTGACAGCTAGGCAGTGGCCTAGAGGGTGAACAGGGCCAGAGCAATGTGCTCCAGGAGAAATGACTCCAGGGAGGAAAAACCGTGGAACTGAGACATTACCTGGTGTGTGTGACTTTGCCCAGAGTAGTTTCCATTTCTCAGAGAATAAAGAGATGAATTAATGACAGGCATATAGGACTCTACATGAAACATAAAGGCAATGATCGACTCCGGGAAAAAGAAAAAGTCATACAAGACAAGAAATGTAATTAGAGTTAGCATAGTCTGCCACGACTATTATTATACTAGTGAACAGTCCAGAGTAATAATAATAAACTTAATAAAATTTTATTATTAAGACGGTGTTCAATCTGCTCTCACATTTCGATTTATTTTGGTTTAACAACAACAACAAAAATGAATTAGAATCGTGAGAGGGTAATTGGGGGAGCCAGTGTAAAAGTGAATCTTCTTTGTAGTAGAAAGTCCATCAGTAATATTTAATACAGAAAAACCAAGAGGTGTTATTCAGAAACAGGTAAGAAAATGCCAGAAGAAATAAAGAAAAGTTGGAGATGGGTGCCTCTGGGCAGAAGACTTGAGGTAAGCTGGGGGGGCAGGGGGGAGGCTGCTCTTTTTCATTATAAGTCTTTTAGAAGAACCATTTGACCTTTAAAACTATATAAATGTATGTTTTTAATAAAAAATCAAAATTAATCCTAAAGACAAGTTTTAAAAGCCAGTCATCTCTGGGGAGAAGCGTGGAACTATACTCTTAAGACTCCTGTACTGCTCGGCCGGGCGTGGCTCAGCGGTTGAGCATCAACCTAGGATCCAGGCGATCGGGGTTCGATTCCCAGTCAGGGCACATGCCTGGGCTTCGGGCTCGATCCCCAGTGGGGGGCGTGCAAGAGGCAGCTGATCCATGACTCTCTCGTCATTGATGTTTCTCTCTCCCTCTCCCTTCCTCTCTCTGAAATCAATAAAGACACCTTTAAAAAAAAAACCAAAAAACAACCCTGTACTTATTTTACAGTGAAAGTGTATTTAAGTATGACTTATATTAAAACACAACTAATGTTTTAATGGTTTACGAGAAAGGATTTCGGATTTGAACCCAGTCTCTGATTCTGTCAGGACAGGACCAGAATCTGAGGACTGGGAAGGGGACAGTTGGACCAGCAGGACCTGTGGGACTTGGAAGAACAGAGGGACCCAGGGGAGGGAATTCCCAGCTGGGAGAAGACGTGGAATATTTGTCTTGAAACAAGAAACCCACACAGAGGTTTTGGTTTGAAGCTTTGGAAAACATTTGTTTTCATTCCTCGTTAAAAAAAAGATGACGAACGGAATTATTTGAAATGAGATTTTAACGAGAAAAAAAACTAATAACATTTCATTAGCATTCTCTTACCAGCCTGTTATTAACGAGTCCAAAGACTGATTTTAAGAGTTTCTGTTTCTTTATAATAACTGTTTCCCCAGGGAAAACCATCAACACTGGGAGACAGTTGGGGGTTTGTTTGCTTTTTTTTTAAAGCATTCTTTCTTTTTTGTATAAGTTTTTCCTTGATTTGAGTGTTTTCAGGCACCTCCAGAGTGCTTTCAGAGCTTAAGAATGTGTGAAAAGGGTGCTTAGGGCAAGTGTGGGGTCCGAAAGGGCCCGTGCATGGGACTCACGCCGAACTTACGTGAATTCCAAATGGTGGCTCACTTCCGGTGGGATCTTGAGCCCCTGACCCACCTGCCCTGGTTTCCAGTGTTCCCTGAACAACAGGGACTGGCCTCCCCCCTCCCCCGCTGTTGATGTGAATATTACATTAAAGAATATGAGAGAGGAACCCAGTAGGTGCTCAGCAAACAGAAATCACCCCTCTCCCCCCAATCACATATACAGAAAAGGACTCAGATACTAGTGACTCCAACGACTGGCCCTAAGTCCATCCCGCCCGAGTTTCCCACCGCCACACGCGTTCTGAGCACTCCTGGGAAGTGCCTGTGGGTGACTGTCTCAGGCACAGACGGGGGACCGGGCCTGGCGAAAGCTTCCTAGACAGCCTTGGAGTCTCATGGCTGTGCCCTGGCCTAGTGAGATACAGTATCATGTTATTTCAGGGGTACAACACAGCTCTTAGGCGTTGATGTACCTTACAGAGTGATCACCCCGATAAGTCTAGTGCCCGTCCGTTAGATTATTGACCGTATTTGGATGAGAAGCTGCGGCGAGGGCTCAGCCGGTGACTGGCGCGCGGGCAGATTCATCACACTGTTCAACGGTTTTCACCAAACGCTGTCCAGGGGCCCCCCACAGGACAGGAGTGAACTGGGGAGAAGGCAACGAACAAGAAGATTGAACCCAGGAAGAGGCAGGTTTCACTTGGCAAACAGAAGGAAGAGCCCTGGATGTGAAAAGCAGGCCTGGGCCCGGCCGGCGTGGCTGGGTAGTTGAGCGTCGACCTAGGATCCAGGCGATCGGGGTTCGATTCCCGGTCAGGGCACATGCCCGGGTGGTGGGCTAGCCGATCAATGACTCTCCCATCATTGATGTTTCTCTCTCTCTCTCTCCGCTTTCCTCTCTCTGAGATCAATAAAGATATGTTTTAAAAAAAAGAAAAAGAAAACCAGACCTGAGCTCGAATCCTACTCTCAGCTCAGCCCCCCTGTGTGCCCACGTCTCTGAGCGTCAGTGTCTTCCTCTCAGGGCTGGACTTGCCTGCCAGCAGAAGAGGAACGATGACATGGTCACGTGCTGCGGCGACCTTTTGATAAAGGTGATTATTAATGCAATCACCTCGGTGCAGTTGTAATTATTAAAATGATTTTTTCATGCGTATTTGTGTAATCTCTAATTAATACCTGTCTCCCCCTAGACTCTAGATGCCAGAGGGCAGAGAGTCTGTCTTTTTCCTGAGGCTGTCACCGCCTCTCCCTGGGCCTCAGTTTCCCCCTGTGGCCCGTCAGGACGTGTACCAATTGCTGGCCGTCTGTGTGCCCTGCCAGCTCTGACTCCGAGTCTTCAGTTTCCAGGGCCCCCCACTGCAGACGCGTCACCCTGAACTGGGCAGCAGCTCCTGCTGGTGTCCCGCCAAGAGTACCTCCTCGTAAAGCTGGGGTCCCTAGGGAGGGGGCGCCCTGTTTCACGAAGACTTGTTTATGAGCTCAGAGGTTGCTGTTCCCTGTGCCCGGCCCCCTGGAGGCCCAGCTCTGCTGACCGGGTCAGTGGCACCGAGCCCCCAGGAAGAGATACCCACAAACCACCCAATACATGGGGGCAGGACTCACAAGATAATTTATGGGGTCCAGTGCCAAATCTAAATGCACAGGCCCTTGTCCAAAAGGCAGGGGAGGAGGACTGGTGAAGGCCCTCACGCAGGATTTTCCCATCCCCGCCTCGCTCCAGACCCTGACGTTATTCCCACCCCAGCATTCACCTCCTCCTTAAATTCCCACTTATCTGTAAGTGCATTGGTCTTGTTCCATGCCATTAAGTGAGTTTATAAAAAATAATAACACTGGATAAAACTGGGGATCCAGGCTCAGCCTGGACTTTCTTTGACCTTGGCCAAATCACACAACCTTCTTAAGCCTCGGTTTTCTGGTCTATAAATTAGGACATTGGCCCCCCGGTGACAACCGCACATCTCTGAATCGCCATCCAGAAGGCTTTCTCCAAGTCCCATGACCAGGCTTAGGGATGCCCCAAGCGCCTGGAACAGGCGGCCTGGTCAGGCCTGCCCATGGTTGGAGGAGGGCTCCGCCAAGAGCCCCAGCCCGGGCACCCAAGGCTTCTGGGGCCCCAGCCAACCAAACTCATCATTTAGATGATTTTCTGCATTCAGCCGAGGTGGCAGCAAAGGTTGGTGGGCTAGGACGCCTGTGTGACCTTTGGCAAGTCTGCTCTGTGCCTCGGTTTCCTTGCTTGTAGTGTGAGCTGTGAAAGTGCTGAGTCACGGGCAGAGTGTTAAAGGCCGAAGCTCTTCTCATTCTGGGTCCACAGTGGCACAGTCTCCCGTCCTCCCGTCACCATCCCCGGACAAGAACGCCTCTTGAGTCGGCCCCACTCATCCCCCCAGCCTCTGATCTGCCCCACCCCCAACCTCTCTGGGGATTGGAACTTCCCCACTTCCGAATGGCCAGAGGGGCCACTGAGGTCACGGACCAAGAGCGAGACTATGGCCATTCCCCCCTCCGCTTCCTGAGCCCCAGTTCTCAAGGCAAGTTCCAATTCAAGTCACCCACAGCTTCCTCTGCACCAGCCCTGAGATGATGCCATTCCCAGACCAGGACACAGGCTCAGAGAGGCTAGGCGACAGCACCCAGCAAAGTCAGCCGGGGTTAGCAGCTCTGCTCCAGCTCTCACCAGCCGCATGATCCTACCTGAGTCCTTCAGCTCTGTGCCTCAGTTTCCTGGTCTGAGAAGTGGGATTACCCATGATGCACACCTGCTGGCTAGTGAGGAACTGTGGCCACAATCCGCAGGGCGCTCTTGCAGTCATTGCGGAGCATGCGAGGGCTCCATGGTATCCGCTGCTATCACATCAGGAGAGTCAGGTCTGCTGTGATTCCTCTCCCCCAGCTGGGAATGCAGGTGGCATCACAGACCAGCAGAATGGGCGAGGGGGAGAGCTCCCTGCCAGGAGTCATTGTTGTACCCATTTAACAGAAGTGGAACCTGAGGCTTAGAGAGCTGGAGAGATGGGGCATTCAGCCTGCCCCAAACATTCGATTCCAGTCCGTGTGGCCCTGACAACGGTCATTCCTTCCGTGGAGGAGTCCCCACTACTACTGGGGAGGGCATCAGAGAGATAACAAAGTATCTTTTAAAGTAGCATCCCAAAGGGCCAGAGTCCAGCCTACCCCCAGGTGGCTCATCTGAGCTTCGACAAAGGGACAGGGCTTCGTGCAGGAGTCTGGAGGTGCCAGGAGTGGGAGACAGAGAACTGGACCCTCACGGGGGTGGGGGTGGGGGTGGGGGTGGGGGTGGGGGTGAGTTTGGGCCCACCACCTTAACCCCCTGCAGGCGTGCTAGAGGAGACCCCCAGTCAGATCACAGCCTCCTGGGGTGGGGGGTGGGGGGGAGGCAGCTGAGATCCAGCCTCCTCTGAGCACCACCTGGAGCTTCAGTCTCTTCGCATATAAAATAGAGAGCAAAGGCCTCCAGGAAGGGAACTGCCCTGACCTCACTTAGGGTCTCTGGTTGAGGCCCTTCCCTCTATCTGCCTCCAGTCAGATCATGAATTAAGAACAGGCTATGGAACTCGCTTTTAACTACCCCAAAGACACGTCTTTATTGCACCCTCACTTTGGCGCTCTAGGCCCCTAGACCCCAAGAGAGAGAAGCCAGACTTTAGAGGGAAAATGCAAAGCATGGGAGCAGGGCGCACTAACTTGCCAGAGATGGCCATCAGAGAGACAGACACTGAGATTCAAGCCTCTTGTTTGAGTCATTGGCAGAACTGTCTTTTGGAGTCTCCAGGGAGATACTGACACCTACCCCCAAGATCGTCTCTTTTAAGTAGTCACAATCAACGTTTAATGCTCGCAGTGCCAAACATCTCAAGAACATTTCATTTTAT
Organism: Miniopterus natalensis; assembly: GCF_054644295.1. Classification (NCBI taxonomy): domain Eukaryota; kingdom Metazoa; phylum Chordata; class Mammalia; order Chiroptera; family Miniopteridae; genus Miniopterus; species Miniopterus natalensis. The sequence goes on along the minus strand of NC_142081.1, from coordinate 198,145,445 downwards.
ACCCATTATAATATAAAGAGGTTGTTACCATGACTCCACACTCTATATATAAAGAAAGTGGGACTCAGAGAGGTTAAGTAACTTGCCCAAGGTCACACAGCTACTAAGTGCCCAAGCCAGGATTCCTAAGACCAGGTGGTTTCACCGCCTGCCCCTCGGGATGAAGACTGCTTCTTGAAGCACCACCTTCTCCGTCAGAGGTGGGGGGTGGGGGAGCTGGGTTACTGAGTGACATTCCAGATCCTGGGCCTGCGTTCAGCAAGCACAGCAGAGCTCGGGATCTGATTCCGGGGAAGGCATTCCTAGGCTCTCTGCAGAGGCAGGAGAAGGCGGGTATGCAAGACGGAGGGGCGGGGGGGTTGCAGAGGAGAAGCCCCCGGAGGAAAAAGGAGAGCTGAAGTCACCTCAGTTTTGTAAGGAAGTACCCAGCGATCCCTCAGTGGATCCTTGCTGCCTCCCAGCGAAAAGTCTGTGACTTGGGATTGATTGACTGCAGGGACAGGCAGGGGATCCAGACTCCCACATACCCGCCCCCGACTCCTCCACTCAGCAAACTGCTTGGAGCTCACTCCTGTGGCACCCTAGGGGCTTCCAGTGGCATCTCTGGGCCTCTCTGCTGGGCATCTCTCAGGACATCATTTCCAGGGGGTTTATCTGGCGCCCAATCAATGTCTATCTCTGGGTCTTCTCCCCCAAGATTATGTGTGTCTGCCAGTGTCACCAGGTCCTAGGTGGCAGAACTGTAAGATGTTAGAGGGTGGTGACCTTGAGGGTGCATATTTGCCTCTTCAATGGGCTGTGTGTTTATTAGGATGCGTGGGTTGATTGTGGGCATTAGTTTTGTGTGTGCTGAGTGTTCAGCCTACGCAGCTTGCGTGTGGTTGGGGTCTGTGTTTGGCTGTGTGTGTGTGTATGAGATGTGCGTTGTATTGCGTGTGTTTGGGAGGTATTATCTGGGGTGTGTACTTGCTGGCTGTGTGTGTGGTTGGTGATGTGTCCTGCTTGTGTTTGTGTGTATGGTGTATGCTGTTTGGGTGTGTTTGGGTATCTGCGCATTGGTTGTGTGTGTGTTGCATGTGTTGTGCTGGTTTTGCATGTTAGATGTGTGTTTGTTGCGGTGCATGCTGGCATGCTGTGTACGCATGCATTGATGTGTGTTGGTCCCGTGTGCGTGTGCGCCCCGCGCCCGCGTGGGTGCAGGTGTGGGCAGGCGCTCTCTGCCGTGGAGGGAGCCTAGTCCAGCGTCAGGCCCAGCAGGCGCTGCAAAGAGCCTGGGCTGTGGGCCCACGGGCCGCGGGAGGGCGCTGTGGGGGAAGCAGCGGAGTGGGAGAGGGTCCTCCAGGCCCGGACGGCGGGCGGGGCGCTGAGGGCGGGCGCTGTCTGGTCCAGCAGAAGGAAACCCGAGACCCTGCAGTGAGGCTCCCAGGTACTCCAGGGAATGGACACTTAGCGGTCGTGGGGGCGGGGAGGGCAGGTTAAGGTGCTTCCGGGGACCTCCGGCCGTGCCACTGTGGGATCGGCTGGGGCAGAGCTGGGGAGGCCTCCGGCCGGGGCCCGGCCAAGCGGCGCCAGCGCCAAGTTGAAAGGCGGCTGTGGCCTCTCCGCGCTGCCTCCCATTGCGCCTCGGAGGGCTCCGGGCAGGGCGCAGGCCGCCGGGCTCACCTCCAGGCCGAGAGTGGGGGATCCTTCGGTGCGTGGGGCGTGGTGGGGTGGTGCAGGCACGTTCACAGCTTCACAGCCATCGATTGCCACTGGAGGTCTCCCGCCTCGTGAGTCACTGTCTTCACGGGGTCTCTGGCACGACATGGGCCTTCAGCCCCACGGTCAGGGAGCAGAGGAACGAACCCTAAAAAAGGCGCTCTTAGTGGCCCCACCTCAGCCTCACAGATCCCCGACCCTCTGGCCCCTCCGACCTACACCCAGGGCTGGGAGCGCCCCACATCCCCTGCCGCCCGCTAATCTCGTTCCTGCCCGGGTTTCCACGCCAGGGACCGCGCACGGGCCTCTTTGCCCTGCCAGCGTGGCCAGAAGCTCAGTTTGCAGATTGAGGCTTCAGTCTCCTCCCCAATAAAATGAGAACGCCCTCACAACGGCAGGCAGGGCAGGGGGGATGCCCTCTTTTTCCCCAAAGGATTGCGCTTGCTCCTTTGCTCGGGGTCAGAGCAGGAAGGAGTTAAATTCGTAGAGCTAGAGCCGGCCCCGTTTTCCAGCAACAAGCCCATTTCTCTGGCCATCTACAGCAGAGTGGGACTGGTACATGCGACCCCCAAGGAGAGGGAACTGGGCAGTGCCCAGAGGAAAGCGTGGGTTCCGCAGTGGAATCTGTATTCAAATCCCTGCTCTGCCCCTTATTGGCTGTGTGACCTGGGAAAATCATGTAACTTCTCTGGACCACAGTCATCTCCCTGGTTAAAAAAAAAAAAAAATCTCCTGGGATTGTTGGGGAGGCTCGGAGGGGGCCTCCGGTGCTGGAACCCTGCGGAGGGACGCCTCGGTGGAGACTCCGCCGTGATTGATGGGGCCTGGGAACCCCCAGCCCGCTCTGCCGTCGCTTGATAAACAAGCAGTGGAGTTTGAAGGACTGGGGTGCATGAAAAGCAGTGTCCGTCCCACCCGGCCAGGCAGAACCTTGCTGGGGGCCCTCGCCCCACACCAGCGCTCCGCTCCGATCCAGCAAACATTTATTGAGCGCCTTCTGTGCGCACGCCCTGTCGAGAGAGGGAATTCAGAAGCAGAAGAGGGGGCAGAGAAAGGGCTGAACGAAAAGAAATAAAAATGAGAAAACTAGGGGCATAGAAGTGGAAGGAAACCTGGACCCAAGGCCAGCTGGCGGGGTCTCAGGGTGGGGTCCCCTTCCACTCCCGAGCAGTCCCTGGGTCGGGGAAGGGGGAGCGCCAGCCTCGCCTGCAGCTACCGCCTCACTGGAGCCCAGGCGCCAGTAGAACACGAGCTCTTGCCATTATTGCAATTATGCTGCTCTGAGTTTGCCTGGGCCCTAAATTGTCAAACCCCAGCCGAAGGAGACACCCGAATGAGCCTCACCATTCCCCTAATCCTACGCGTGCTGAAATCACTCGGGTGCCGCGGACACGCCATGGACTGAGAAAATTCAGATCCACCCAGTATTCCCTGGGTGCCCTTATGCACAGGGCTCGGTGCCGCTTCTCCAAAATTCTAGGGGCGGGGCAAAGCTTCCCAGGCCCATTTCACAGGTGAGAAAACTGAGGAAGGAAGAGGCAGAGTTCCTCTCTACCCAAAGTCAGTCAGTAGCAGGGCTGGGAGGAACCACATTGTTTTGTCTGACTTCAAGTTCAGGGTTATCCCCAGGAAAGGAGGGTTGCCAGGGGGTGTTCCAGAAAGGAACCCATAAGGTTTGTGGGAGCCAGGGTGTCCTGCGCATGGCCACTCGGGTTGCTTAGTTTATAAGGGGGAAAAACCATTTCTCTGTCTGCAAGAAGCCGCGATGTACCTCAGCCCTCAACGTCTCTAAAGGGCCGTGCGGACATGCGAGTCTGAGAACTTTTAAAAATGTAACTCTATGCTCTTGGGGACGAGAGGCCCAGATTCGGGTTCTGGCTGCGCTTCTGGAAGCCCAGAGGCCGGGGATCCCCCAGACTCTCTGGTGCCGCAAAAGGGAGTTGTGACAAGTTCGGACTGCAGACCCAGCCACACGAACGGAGTATCTGCTGGAGCGACAGACGCTGAAGGATCCGAGATCCAGGGTACCCTGTAACGAAACCCTGCGCTCTCTGGGAATTCCTGGGCAGACCTCCGTTCCTGCGGCTAGATTTACACAGCGCGCCCCAGACTGTTCCCACAGTGCGCAACGGTTTCTATCTGTGGAGACGTCCACTCTCCCCAAGTCCAACGCCAGGTACTTCAGGTTTTAACAACCATTCATCTGCTGGCTTCCTGTCTTAAGGGCTCGCCCCACTGCAGTGGCGGCCGGGGCTGTCCTGCGTGGGGTTTGGAGGCGCCAGCCCCTGCGGGACCGAGGCAGGGTGGTGGGGAGAGGCGCACGCAGATCTTGTGAGAATTAAGAATTAAGCCGGGGGCCCCCAACTCGAAAGAACAGAGCGAGCGGTGCCTGGAACATAGTAGGCTTTATTGGCTAAGAAGTGATTTTCTGCCCCCAACATCCTAGCAGAATTCCCCCCAGAAGGCTCCACGTGGCGCTCACTCCAAAATATTCTTCTGGAAGCCTGAACTTAACCTTCTATATAAAAGAAACACAGGTTTGTGAGAGTCTGGAGGCAGGACTCACGCAAAGGCGGGAAGCGGTGGCCCTGGGCTTTCAGTATTTTTTTTTTTTAGGAGCCGTAATTAGGGTGTGAAGGCGCTCACATTCTGGCAGCTCAAAATTAGTTCCACAAACCCGCCCCGGGATGGGAGAGCAGCAAAGCAATACCTCCAACCCCACCTGGCCTCTGGTGGGAAAAACAGGTTGGCGGGGTGGGAATTGCCTGGATTAGCTGTCCGCAGTCATCAAACCACTTGGGTGATTCGCTTTGTTTCAAAGACAGGTTAAAGGGGGGGGAGGGAGAGAAAGAGTCGGTTCTGGGTCGCCTGAACAAGTGTCGATTTCAGCTTAAAGTGAATTGGAAAATTGAGCCTAATTATCCTAGGTAATTGCTTCAATTGTCCACTTGACTCTGCTAATGCAGATCTGTCCGGTGTGTTCAAAAGGACACCCCCTTCTGTCCCTGAATGTCCAGCTGGCACCTCTGAAAGGGGCTGGTATAAAAACTACCATCACACTGAGAAGCGATCATGGACGGGAGGAGATGGCAAGAAGCAGAATCCAAACGAAAGACGAAATCAGTACAGAGATCATTTCTTGTAGCTTAAAATTAATTTATTTAACAAATATAGCTATAATATAAATGATAATAAAATTTCAAATATACAGTATATTACACCCAATCCCTTCCAAAGGGATACTCGAGAGCCACACAAATGTACTGTTAAATAGAAACAGAATTTAAAATTTTTATTATACAATTTTTTTTTTCTGGTACTGGTAAGAGAGAGGTCCCCTCAACCTACCTTTGTAACGCATCAGTGTATCCCCCCCTCCCCCTCCACCCAAAGCGAATGGTTTGCTGTTGCAGTTGTGTGTCCAATGGAAGGACCTGCCCGGGGCCCATCTCTCCGGGGCGCTCTTCTCTCCCACTGGGTTCTTTCCGAAATCTTCCAACATGAATTTCTCTGGGCTTTTCCTGCCTGGTGTCAGGACAGGAGGCAGGGATGCCGGAGAAGTGGCCTTGAGTCCTGATCCAACCACTAACTCTGCTGGGGACCCGGTGGTTACATTTCTTAACCCCTCTGGCCTCTGTTTCCCCATCTGTAACAGGAGGGGATGGGTCTAGATTCTAGAACAAAAGGGACCCTTCCAGTCACTCCTTTTGGGAGAGGATCAGACTTCAGAGAGTGAAGTCAGGGAGCAACCTAGGAGAAAACCAGAGCAGTGCGGGAGCTAAAGGGAAGGAGCCAGGCGGTGCCGAACAGGGGAGCTCCAGGAGCTCGCCGGGGAAGGCCTCTGCTGCTGGCAGAAGGCCGGGGCTGGAGGAATCAGCTGGTGCCACAGGCAGGCGACCCTGGGCCCCTCTATGTCAGGTGGTACATGCTGTAGCCGACGTGGGCCGTGTAGAGTCCCACGGGCGCCACAGGCAGCGCAGCGCGCTGGAAGGGGCCAGAGGCACCGTAGAGCGAGGCGCCGGCCGCGGCTGCCACGGCCGCAGGGCCGCCCAGCGGGAAGGAGAGGCCGAAGGCGGCCGGGGGCAGCATGGGCTTGGCGGCCATCTTCAGCTTCTCCAGCTCGGCCTCCTGCAGTCTCTTGGCCTTGGCGCGGCGGTTCTGGAACCAGATCTTCACCTGCGTCTCGGTGAGGCTGAGCGAGCTGGAGAACTCGGCGCGCTCGGCGATGGACAGGTACTGCTTCTGGCGGAACTTGCGCTCCAGCGCCAGCAGCTGCGCCGTGGTGAAGGGCGTCCTCGGCTTGCGGTTGGTCTTGTGCTTGCGCAGGGTGCAGGCTGGGGGGCTCAGCCGCCCTAGGGGGCCGAGAGAGAAAGAGGCAGGGGGTTAAGAGAGCTTGAGGAGCTTCACCTGCCCCCTAAAGTAGTAATGCGGGTAACAATTCCGGCAATTCATGCTTGGGGCCAGGCCACTGTGCGCGTTGGCGCTTGGAAAGTAATTTTTCTCCAATTCCCACCACAACCCCGCAGGGTAGACGGTCTTGTCTACTTTTTGCAAATGATGAAACTGAAATCTCAGGTGGAACATACCCATGTTCAAAGCCCGAACTTAACTGGGAAGAAGCAAACGGCCTGAATGCTAGCTGGCCGCTTAGGGAGGCCTGTCTCAGCGGGACCTCCTCCCACTGCCAGGCACATTGGGGCCATGGACCTACTAATAGGGGTGACCAAACGTGCAGGAAGCGCCCCGCGCCCAGCCCAAGACCACATTTGGTTTGGTGTGCTGGCTGAACACTGATCTGTGCTCACCAAGCGCTCAGCGCTGGGCTAGGCCACTGAGTGGTAGACTCCGGATCTCCAAATTCCAGTCTCTACCTCGGAACAGCAAGTTCCTCCCGGGCTCCAGGGGCAGTCCCCAGGCGCAAGGCCACACCTAGGCCAAGCCTCTTAAATATATAAAGTGCCCTGTGTGTCGGGGGGCAGGGAGCAGGGAGAGGAGCTCCATGCTAACGGGCTTCTTCAGATCTTATGATTATCTCAGTTGTACGTTGGGCCTCTCCCGCCCCAAGTGCCTTGGTCCTCTGGTCACACTCAAATGTGGGGTCCCCTTGGAAGGCGGTGTGTGCAACCGCTGGGGGCTTCTCGACCTGTGGCTCAGTCCCGCAGAGATCCACGGCGCTCGGGGGTCTTTTTCTTACGGCTTCAACAGAGACCGCAAGGATGGGCTGGAGCAGGTCGGGGGGCCGGTCCACTGGTCCAGCCAACTCCTGCCACACCAGGGGGCTGTGGCCGGATAAGAGGTGAAACGAATTACACCCAGGACAATGGGGACCCTGCCAACTTTAGGGTCCCGGCAGAGGCCCCGACCGAATTCCCAAGCCCCGGGAAGGACGTTCCGCATACTCAGCAGCTTCCCTCTGGGGTAAAATGAATTCAAATCTGGAATGTTTCACCATGCGGGTTTTGCCTAATTACGCATTTTTTTCATGCCTTAAACAAACAAAAACAAATGATCCCTCGGGCCCTCCGACCACCAGGATGTGAGTCAAACGAAATCTCGGGTTAACATCCCTCCTTCTTGCCCAAAGACTCTGAGAGTCTGGGGGAAGCCGTGGGCCCCCGACTCAATTTCCGCCGGGCCCCCCGAGGGGCGGACACTCCTTTCAGCGGCGACAGGCCAGCGCTGGGCCACCTTCTCCGGCCATTAGGCCCGGGGAGGGGCTTGCCTTTCAAAGACGTTTAATCCCCAGATAAAAATCATTCCTCAGCATCACGCCATTGAATTCGGGTTGCTATTATGCCGCGCAAAATAATCGGAGGAAACGAGGAAAACTTGGGAATTTCCCGTGCTCCTGAAATATCTTCGAGCCTGTGCGCTGGGTAGAGAAGCCGGGGGCCCCGCAAGGCCTCGGAACCACCCCGAAAGCGCCCTTGGGGGCCGAGTCCGCGTCGGCGGCCCAGGCCGAGCGTCGGAGCGCCCGCGACCGGAGCCGAGGGGGCGCCTCCCACTAATTGACTCGGCGCCCCGCCCCCTCCCCAACCCACCCAAAGCACCGAGAATCTGCCCCAAACTTGGAGGGGGGAGGGGGAATCCTGCTAGAGCTCCAGAACCTTCGGGCAGAGGGAGACTTTAATGGGGGTGGGGGCGAGGCCCCAGGCTTCTGCAGGAGAAAGTGAAACTCTGCGCACCGGGAAGCCGTCGGCGCCACTCGGACCCACCCGTTTGGGTGAAGGCGAAGGAGCAGGGCTTAGGGTCAGACGGGGGGCGCAGGGGCTCCCGTGGTGGTTTGGGGGGGCCGGAGGAGAGGGTGCTCTGACAGTCGTGCTCTCCAAGCCAAGTCCCACCAGCTCGGCCGCCTAGCCAAGGCCAGGAGCCCGCGAAAGTGGACCGGGTGCCGGGCCTCAGCCAGGTCTCCAACCATCTTCCTGGGTGGAAGGGGGGAGTGCGCCAGCCCCGGCCTCCCCGCCGTCGCCGCCGCGGCCCCGGCCCCAGGCACCCGCAGCAGGTACGCAGACGCCCGAGACCAGCAGGCGCCGGCGCGCGGCCTGGCGCCCTCGGGCCCGCATCCCCGCCCGGCCCCCTCCCCCGCTGCGCGGTTCTGGCGACTACTCACTGGCTGGGGGCGGGGAGAAGCGGGGGTTCTGCATCCACGGGGTCCTCTCGGACTTCTCGGGGCTCTCGGCTTTGACGAGCGCATCTTCTGGCAGCTTGAGGAGTCCTCCCACCGAGAAATGGCCGAGCGGCCGGGGCGAGGACGGCGCGTCCGGGGCGCCCAACGACCCGGGCCGGGCGCCCAGCGGCTGCGCGGAGCCGCCCGCTGCCTGCGCGCCCTCGGAGGCCACCAGGGCGCTTTCCTTGGCCCCCGGCTTCCTGTGGTCGGCCATAAGCGCCTCCACGCTGAAGGGCAGGAGCGAAGGGGACACTTTGGGCTTGGCCCCCTCCTCGTCTGCGCCCATGGCGGCGGCGGCGGCGGTGCTGGGGGCCTGGCCCCCGCCGCCCCCCGCTGGCTTGCCGAAGGCAGAGTCCTCCACTTTGACACCGAGTGGCAAAGAAGTCATGTCAGCAGCCGGGGCCATGCAGAGCCGGGCCCCCCTCCAGCCGCAGCACGGGCCAGCCGCCGGGCATGGGCTTCGGGCGGGCTGGGAGCGCGGCGGGCCTCCGAGAGCGCCCGGGGCCCTGGCCGGGCGGGCCCTCCCGCGCGCCTCCCGCCCTCCCCAGAAGGCCGGCGCGGGCGCTCCGGGCCTGGCTCTCGGCGGGCGCCGCTGCTGCGCAGGCCGCGTTCCCGGGCGCACCAGCCGGCTCCGGGTCCGGCCGCCGCTTCCCAGAGAACTTGTTAATAAGGCGAGGCCGGCGCGGCGCCGGCCAATCAGCGCGCGCGGGGGCGGGCCCGGCGCGCTCCATTGGGCTCCGCTCCCGCGGACTCGCCCCGGGGCGCGCTGGGCTCCGGGGCGCGCGGGGCGGGGCGGGGCCCCGGGAGGGCAGAGGCGGGAGGGGCGCGGGAGGAACTGCTGGGCGCTGAAGCCCCGGGCCGCTTCTCCCTGCCCCGGTCCCCTTGGGTCTCTCTTTTTCCGGGGTGCCTGGGGGGCTCTCGCTGCTCTCGCGCCTCCGACCCCTTCCCTCGTCGCCCCTCTCACCCACCCCTTCCTTCTCTGCCCCTTTCCTGATTCTCTCTCCCCGCGCTGGCCTCACCTTTCCTTCAGAGCCGGTTGCTGCGTCTGTCTCTCTGTCCCCGCCCTGTGCGTCTCCCCTCTTCCCGACCACGAGCGTTTGCGTTGAGGTCCTTTCCTACAGGTTCCTCTTACAGCTTAGAAACCCGCAGGAAGACACGCTAGCACTGGCTTTTTGAAACACCTTCCTGCCTTCGCTCTGTTCCAGCCTCCAACACTGTGCCTCTGCAGTCAAGGGGGCCCCTGTCTGCGTCTCCGCGGGACTGAAGTTTCCCTAAAGGAGCCAGGCTCCTGGGGCTGCGGGTGTTAAGAGTAACAGCGCGCAACAGGGACCGATGGCCGAGGTCCGCACGTGCGCGCCCCTTTCCCGCTCTGGGCGTCTCCCGGGAGCGCCGCGGCACCCACACCCGCGGCCCGCGTGGGGGAAAGGAGCTGCCGGGTCCTTTGGATGCAAAACGTACTGAAATAAAACCCACAGACACGTCAACCAAACGCCGGCCTGGCCTTAACGTGACCTCAAGCAGAGCGTCCGCGGAAACAATAACAGCCCCTATCTCCGGGTGGACGAGCCTGTAGCGGGGTGGTGGCGGGGGGGGGGGGGGGGGGGGGGGGCGGGCAGCATTTAGGGGAGGGGGTCGGAAAAGAGGCCGTTTCCTGGCGTGGGTCCTTGGGGCTGGGCTGGAGAACGTTTCTTTTGCCAGTTTCGAAGGAAACGTGATTTCATTTTTGCTGTTAAAAAAAAAATAGAGGAAAGTGAGTTGGGGGCCCGGGGAGACGTGAGATCTGCGCGCACTCCGGTCGGGGCCCGGCCGTTTTCTGCGCCCCGGCTTTATGGCCTGTTATCCCCGAGCCCAGGCCCCGCGGCTCCGGGACAGCCAGCGGCAGTGATTGGCGGCTCCCCGGGACCGGCCCTTGATGACTGCGGGGTTCTAATCTCCAGGAAACACAGGGGCTGCCGCGGCCATTTAGGGGTAATTATCCGAGCGCGGAGGGACAGCGAATTCCCTCGACTTTTAACTGGGCGCAATAAAAGCTGTAGATTAGGGCCGTCCAGATTAAGGAAAATGAATTACTAGAGCGGGAACTTTATTACCCGGACGGCGTCCGGGGTCTGGCGGGAGGGGTCGGGCTGCGGACGCCAGGGCGATCAGCGGCCTCACATCTGTCCACAGGCCCAGAGATAAGTGAAGGCCACGGGGCGGGTTCGGGAATACTCGCATCTGTGAAATTTACAGCGCCTCTCCAGATTTCTCACACTCCCGGGACTGCAGCACCGCAGGCGCTGGTCTGGGCTTGGAGCCTCCAGCTCGCGTCGGGCCCAGCTGGAGAGGCGCGGTGCGCTCCGGCCGCCCGTCTCCAACGCGCCGTGCCCGGGGGAGGGGGGGGACAGGACGAATAGAGGGTCCTTCCTCCAGGTAGGGAAACTGAGGCCCCGGAGGGATGCCTGCGGGTACAAGAGCAGAAGGCGGTGCAACTCCCGTGTGTTGCCGAGCGAGGCTGCAGGCCGAACACCTTGCTAGCAGCCCGGACAGCGAACGTCTGTCGTTCCCATTTCCACTTAAAACTGTCGCTCGATCAATCTCCACACTCTGCGCTCAGGTTCAGGAGGGAGAGGAAACCGAGGCCTCGTGGCTTTTTAGGTCGGCATTTCCAAAGCGAGCTGGCTCAGTGTGGCCCTCGACTCCCATCTCAAAATGTTTTGATTCCCGGATCACTTCGAAGATCCGATATAATTAAGAACTTTTTTGTCCTTAGAAAAACGCACATCAGCCCAGTCAACTTCGGGGGCTCTGGACACGCTTGGAGTCGCCAGTTAAGAACCCCTGCATTAGGCGGAACAGGGGCTCGAACCCCGAGATGGGCCAGCCGCGGGGCGCAGAAGCGCCTCGGGTCTGTCTCCGGCCGCCTGCGCAGCGCAGCGGGTCTCAGGCCAGGGGCCGGGCGGCCGGAGCAGGGCCGCATGCTAATTGCGGGGATAAACAATCTGTCACGATCCCTCAGCGCGCCTAATAGGCAGACGAGGATGTTGTTTTTAGGCGCCAGCGGCGGCTGGATCAAAGGCAGCAGCCGGCGCAGGGGCCCTTGAAGTCGCGCCCCAGCCTCCTGGGAGCAAACCGCCTGCACCCGCAGCCCCCAGCCCCGCCGCCGGCCCCCAGGCATCCCGAGCCGGGCCCGAACCCCGTGGCATCTTTTTAGGTTCGGTCTGGGCCGGTGTCTGCTCCGGCCCCGCGCGGCGCGGCGGGCGGGGCGCGTGCGCGCGGTGTCGAGCGACAAGAAGAGTGTGTCTGCAGAGGGAAAAAGGGGTGCAGAGGCTACTCCACGAGGAGTCCCCTCAGAGCAGCAGGGCCTCGTCCACGCATCTGCCCCTGGACTGCGGGAGAAGATGCTCGCGGTCCCGGGAAGGGAGTTAGAGAAAGGAAACCGACGTCTACGCGTCTCCCGGGGCGCGTGGTTCCCTCGGGAGGAAACGCACACGTTTGGGGGCAGTGAGGGGGGCAGTTTATTTCTGTCTGGGCCTTTTCGGATCTCCAGGTTGGTGGGTTCCTCACGTGGGCGCCGCCGGAGGCTGTGCCTGTTATCTCGCCGCCAGCACGAACCCCCGGGCGCTCCAGTCTCGGCGCTGCCGCCGCCGCCGAGGGGGCCCGGCTGTAATTCATGCCTGGCAAGGGCAGGGCTGGCTCGCAGCAGATAAAGCTCCGGCACTGGGCTCCGCTTCCAGGCTCCAGCCCTTCGCTCCGCTCCCCTCCCGCCTCTCCTCGCTCCATGCCCCCCATGCTTCGGGCACCTTAAAGCACTTGGGTCGGGTCCCCCAACCAAGCAAGCGCCGGGGCGCTTCGGGTCCTAACGACGGATTGTCCTGCGTCCGCTCTCTGAACAGCTAAACTAGTGGTACCACCACCCTCCCCAAAAGAACCCGCTTATTTTAAGAGGGTGCTAGTCGGCAGCGGAAGAGTGGTGTTGCTTTTACGACTCCCCACCCCCGCACCCCATCATGATAAAGTTTTAGAGCGGTGCCATCTCCAAGACCGTGGTCACTGCCTGGGAAGCGCCGCTCGGATGGCGGGCCGGCCCCTCGCTTTGGCATTCGCGTCGCCACAGTCCGGTTTTTGTTTACGCTCCCCCCCCCCCCTTTTCCAAAGCATTCTGTGGCCTCGACCCAGGAATCCCGCGTGCATTTTTTAAAATGTGCAGCTCAGTGGGATCCCCGGGCAATTAGCGAGTCCCAAACAGTCCTCTTTAATAGAATGAATGTGCTATGAAAACCGATTACCCGGAACGATTTATTTTGGTGGGAATTCACCAATCTCCAGGAGGCCAGCGGAGGGGGGGTACTTTATCCTGGGGGGGGGGGAGATGTTGACGGGTAGACAGAAAGCACGACCTCGGCATCCCGAAACCCGGGGAGGGGGCCTCCTGACTCCGCGCTCTCCAGCCTTTGGGCCTCTGCTGCTCAGAATGAAAGGCCGGGAGTCAGAGGTTTGGGGGGCTGCCTGGGAGTGACTGCGGGCGCCCTTCGCGGGGATTTCTTCGCAGCTTTGAAGAGCTGAGAACTGCAGGGAGCCTTCAGCTACTGGCGGCCGGACCACAGCACTCAGATCCGGAGCAAAATGAGTTTTGCTTTCCGGGGACTAGGGCAGAGCTTTAGGCCTTTTAAGAGTTTGGGTGCCCTTCTTTAACGCGAACGCAGGAGGGAAGAAAAATAAAATAAAAAGCTCTTTGTAAAAAATGTTTTCTCCCTCTTGCTAATCCCTCCTCCTGAGTGGGCCCAACCTGGGCGACGGGACTGCCCGAGGGGTGGATGCCGCCCCGCGCCCCGAGGAAGCGGCCGCCCCGAGGCCCCGCGTCTCCCCCGGCGCGCCCTCCCCCACGGGCTCCGTTCCCGCGGCTCGGCCCGGGCTCCCCGGTGTCTTGAAGTTCGGGAAGGGGGCGAGGGCGCCTAGGCCCGCGGGAGAGAGGGGGGGCCCCCCTTTCAAATGGCCCAAATTAATGTGATCGCGACGTGAGGGTGCACTTGGGTAAGATGAAAGCGGAGGCCGGCCGGCTCCTCCTAGAGCTCTATAATTATAGATAATATATCCCATTTCAAAGCAATTAGACCAATCAGGCGTAACGAACCACTTTGCTGCCGACGAGTAACAAAGGCGCATGGTTATTTAAGCCTGGAGATGTCAGGCAGACCCCGAGGCTCGGCCGGGGCGGGGGGCGGGGGGCGCTGCCCGCCCCGGGCCCAGGAAGGCTCGCCCCCCCCCCCCCAGGCGCGCCCCAGCCCGGTGAGGGCCGCGCTCAGGTCCCGGCGGGGGCCCCGAGGAGCAGGGGGTTGGAAGGAACGGCGGGAAGAGACTGGACTTATTCATGGTGAGCGGGGTGTCAGGCCTCCTCTCTGCCCGGGAGACAGTATTATTAAAGGCTTTTTTGTTCCCCTTCCAGGTGAGAGGACAGGTCAGAGAGGGTAAGCGTGTTGCCCAGGGGCAAACAGCTAGTTAGTGACGGCGCCTGGATCTGGACGCAGGTGGGTCCGAGCCCCCGAATTCTAGTCCTTTAACCCCCCGGGAGCCTCTCCCTCACCGAGCTGCATTAAAATGCAGCGACTGCCGGCGTCATTCGGTGGGACCGCCTCCCAGTCCCGCCCCAATCCACCGACCGCGCTCCGGGTCCCGCGCGCACCACGCTTCTCTCCTGCTCCGCCCTGCCCCGCCCCGCCCCGCCCTCCACCTTCTCGAGAGTCTTGAAAGCTGTCTAGTTTTTCCGTGAATTTATTAAATATACAGGATCTAAGGCCTCTCAGACATGAAAACAAACCCGGACTGCGAGCTGCGTCACCAGCCCAAGACGGGGGGGGGGGGGGGGCATGTCTTCCGAGCCTCGGTTTGTCCGACTTAGAATGGGCACGCCGTTCCCCAGCTCAGAGACCGTGAGCTCGCCCTCCCGCACGCGGGGCCCTGAGGTCTGCGCCCGGCTGAGGCACCCAGGGGGTCTGGGAATTCCTCTTCTGCGGGAGGGTGCAGAGAGGGGAGCCCGCCCCGCCCCGCAGACGGAGGGAGGCCTGTGCAGGTGGGGAGCCCCGGATTTCAGCCCGCATTTGGGCAACTTGGGTGGAACAGACCAGGCGGGACATGGCAGGAACCGTGATCGGGAGACACAGAGGGGCAGAGAAGCCCCGGAGGTGGCGATCTAGACGCTTTGGAAAGACCTAAACAGGGAGTGAAATGGAAGGCCAGAGCCCAGACTGGAAGAGGGGGGCGTCCAGGGGAGCCCAGGGCATGGCCCCCAGAAATGCGGCCCGCGCCCCTGGCGGCCACTCCCAGCGGGATCGTGCGGAGCGCAGGGACCGCCCCTTTCCGGACCAGGAGGGGCCCCCACTGGCTGGAAAGGGCCAGAGGACTAGGTGGCTGCGGGAGGCCCTTGGACCCCTCCTCACAGCGACTCCCTCCCCCCATCTTTCTCGGGGCCTCTCCCCGGGCCCTAGCTTTCGACTGTCCTTCCCCAGGCATCCTTCCTGCCAATCCGCGGGCCCCCAGGCGGGTCTCTGCCTCAAGGGTACCTCTCCCGGTCTCCTTCCGTGGATCTCCAAGCCTCCATCTCTTACGGGCTTTCTCTCCGCGTCCCTCGGTCTCTCTCCATTACTGTGTCACTTTCCTTCCCTGCCTGTTTGTTCCTTTCTCAAAGTCTCTCTCCCCCCACAACCCCCAAGTTTCAGCCGCAATCACTGCCCTCAAGTCGCTCGGATGCTAAAGCTGCTGCTCCAGAGGCTTCCTGCAGATGGATTTCTGGAACAGCTCTGAGCACCTCGGGGAGCCGCGGAAAGCGCCCCTCTGGCCCGCCAGGGGCCTCAAGCTAGTAATTTCTCCTCGGAGCCTCAGTTTCCACCTCTGGACTGTGAGCTGCACAATGTACTTTCCCAGGGCCCTCCCAAGAGGAGAGTGGCAAACACCGCAGGCCCAGCCCTGGCACCCAGTAGGCTGGGCTGACCCCAAGGTGCTCGCTTAGAGTCCTTCAGGCCCACCGACCCAGAACCCGACGGTGGGACCCCCAGGCCCGGAGGGGGCGAGAGTGACCCAGGAACCAATGGTGAAAGCCACCGGTCGCAGGGGAGAGCAGACAGCGCTTGGCTGGGTCTGGAGAGGACACTGGCCCTGTTGGGGCCCTCCACTCAGCTGGGGCACCTAGGCCCCACCCCAGCTTCTTCCCTCCGAGCTACTCACGCCCCCTCCCAAGGGCTCAGAGGGGGCAGAATCTCCACCCTCTCGCGCGTTTTACCTTCCAGCGCTCAGCTCTACCCAGGAAAGGTGGCGCCTTCGCGCTACACTCCGCTGCCCTCCCACCTTCGTGACCCTTGGGCCTCGCTTTCCTCGCTTGTGAGCGCGAACGAGGGGTGCTCACCTGCGGTGGCCGCCTTCCGGGGTGAAGCGGGGGGCTAGGGGACACAGTCTGGGAAGTCTCCAGCCTGCAGTAAGCGCTCCATCAGTGCGCTTTGTTCCATAGACAGGGAAACTGAGGCCCAAAGAGGAGCCCTTTTCCCCCGGGCTGGGCCAGAAACTGGCAGACGTGTCGCTAAAATGCGGGTTGTCCAAACCTTAACCCAGTGCTCGCCCTTCCCGCCCCCAGGAAGCTCAAGAGCCCTGGGCTTCCCGCGGCCCCTCTCAGCCGGTTCCCCCGGTGGCTTTCACCTTTGAGACCTCGCAGGGGACCGTGTCCATTCATGAGGACTCAGGTGCAAACGCTGTGAAGCGCGGTGCGCCCTGGCGCGCTGCTGGCTGGGAGCCTTCGGGCAGGGATCAGCCCTGCAGCTGTGCGTGGGGTGGGGTGGCCAGGGGCTGAAGGGAACCGCCCTGACTGAGCGCCTACTATGTGCCGGATGCTTCAAAGGCGTGCGCACTCGGTTAGTTCTCACAGCCACTGCCTAGGGGCCACCCCACTTTCCTGCAGGGGAAACCGAGGCTGGGAGAGTTTAACGCGTTTCGGCCCCGCAGCTCCGCGCCTGGGACCCCAGTCAGCGCCAATGCGCGCGTAAGGGGTGGGGAGGGGGGTGTCTTTAATGCCCCCCGCTCGGCCTCTGCAAGGGATGGGTGGCCGGGGAGGATGTAAATGCTGGAGGCTTCGATTCGGTTGCTTCTCTTCTGCAGGGAGCGAGTTTGGCGTCGGAGGGCTGAGGAGGAGCTGACTTCCCCAGGCAGGAGGTTCGGGTGCGCGTGGACCGGACTGGGGACAGGCCTCCCCGCAGGGCCACGCCCTCGCCACGCCCCTCGGGGCCTTCGGGAGACCCCGCCCCGCCCAGGCCTCGGAGCTGCGTGACCCCGGCAGGCGACAGCGCGTCCCGGATTGTCCCTGGGTTACCTACGGGGAAACTGGAATCGGTGGCAGGAGCAAAAAAAATGAACATAACACGAAGTGCTCTAAGATTTCTCCTGGCACCCCACGGGATTTTCAGCGAGTGCATGGGTGACCCCGCTTTGAAGACCCCTGCTGTGGACGACCTGCTGGATGGGCGGAGGGGAGAGCGCGGAGACGGCTGCAGAGCTCTGGCTCCCACGGGGCCTGGTGCCCAGCTCTGCCCCCCGCGTGGCTGTTGGGAGCAGGCCTGTGTGGGTCCCGGGGACTAGTAGCGGGCGCGGCATAAACAGGGGACGCCTCGGAGGAGAGGCGGGGCCATGGGCATGAGTAGCAGGCAGGACCAGCCAGACCCCGAGCGCAGAGCGCCTCCTGGGCCCGCTACCCGGGGTGGGGTTCAGGGTTGGAGAGCAGAGCCCTGGGTTCAAGCGTAGCGTCCTCAGTGTTGACCCAAGTTCTGGAATGACGTTTTGAAGAGCCCGAAGCGCCCTGTCCTCAGCGCGTGGCGCGGTGTTTTGCTCCCCTTCGAGCTGCAAGGCGCATTCCAGCCGCCTCGCCTTCGGAAGGCGGGCGCGGGGCGCAGACCCACTCGGGAAGGCCTGCGTGCGCTCCCCGCGCAGCCTGCGGGCGCCCTCGCCTCGTGTTTCCGCGTCTGACCCCGAGCCTGGGGCGTGGGGGCGCTGGAAGGATGCGGCGATGGCACCTTCTCCCAGAGGCCCCGCCCTCCGCAGCCGGGGGCGCCCACCCCCGTGGGCTCCTCCTCTCCCAGCCGGGGTGCGGGACAGCCCCACCCGAAGGACCCTGCCACCCCGCGGAGACCTCCTATCTGATCGAATGCTGGGCCCCGGGCCGCAGCCCCAATTAAGTGAAAACAGACCCGGCCTGATCAGGTTCGCGCGGGAGTCCCGCGGTGGTCCCTCGGCGGGCCCGGAGGGTCCCTGTCTGTTTGATTTTCCTGCTCAGACACACTTGTTTAAACAGACCCCTCAGGGCCTGCGGCAACCTGAGCCGGGGGAGCGTGATTGCAGGTGAGGGGAGGCCGCCCGCCGGTGGGCGGGGGACAGGCGCTGGGAGCACCGGGCGCTACCTTGAGAACCGGGAGTCTCCCAGTTTCATCCGGGTTCGAAGCCTGGCTCCGCCCCTCCCAGGTGCTGGGCGGGTTACTGACCCCCTCCAGTCCAGCAGGCTCATCCTGGGCAAGGTTTAAAGAGCACCCCTAGGTGCTGGAAGCAGTGCCCGGCACAGCCCAAGGGCTAAGTGACCCGAGTGGGCCTTGTTCATGGTGGTCCCTTTCTGCATCGCAGGCCCGGGAGGCAGGGACTGCCGGGCCCCTTTTAAGAGGTGTGGAAATCAGTTCCCAGAGGCAGTGGCTCAGATGGGCAATGTGAGGACAGAGCATCCCAACCCGGTTAGTTCTGTGACCCCAAAGCCAGTGTTCTCCCCCCCCCCCCCAGGACGGTTCCTAGCTCAGGCTCAGGGTCACCAGGGGCAGGGGTCAGCGCTGTGCAGAGTGGGGGGGCAGAGCACAGCGACCTGGGGCTGTGGAGTCAGCGGTCTCCTCACCAGGGCCTCCGGGCTCTAGTGACCTGCTTGCCCCTCCCCCCAACATTATCCCCTACTCTTCCCCCTTCCCTCCCTCTCCCAATCTGCCTCAATCAACAGAAACTCTGTTGCCCAAACACTCCTGCCTCAGGACACCCGCACTGGCTGTTCCCTCTGCCTGAAATTCTTTTCCCTCAGATATCCTCATAGCTCCATTTCTCATTTCCTCCCAGGTCTCTGCTCAGATGCCAGCTTCTCAGGGAAGGCTCCCCCGACCACTTTCTCTAAAGCAACAGTCTCCCCCAGACAAGCACTGCCTCTATGCTGGTCTCCTCTCCATAGCATGCGGGCCACCCGACACCTGGTCATTCTGTCATTGTCTGCCTCTCCCCATTCAGATTCAGCCCCACAAGGGCAGATGTTTAGCTTATTGAATTATAGCTGATACAATATTATTGGTTTCACATAGTAGCTGATGCCTAATTTTGCTAATGGCTGTCTCTCCAGCACCTGACACATAGCAGTTGCTCAGTAAACCTTCTTGAAAACTGCATAAATCTCCCGCACGCTTGCTGTAAGTTTGGGAAAGTTACTGACCTCTTCGGGTCTCCGTTTTCTCACCTGTATAAAGGGCCTATTGAGCCTACCTATTTTATGTGTGAGGAATGAATGAGAAAAGGCATGTGAAGCACTTGGAGCGGTGCCTGGCAATGAGGGAGCCCACTGTAAAAGTTTTTTCTGACCCAAAGAGGCAAGTGGGCTTTCCAGAAGATTCCTGCCATCAAGTAGAGCGATGTGACAAGGACGGCCCTGGTGCCAGGTTTCTATAGCACCCCCCAGAAGATAAAGCCACTTTTCATTCTGTATTTCAGCTGAACTTGCAGTGACTCTCTGAGCTCAACAAGACATGGTTGTGTCTTTTTGCAGGTGGAAGGCCAAGGCTCAGAGAGGCTGAGACGCTTGCCCAGTGGTCACACAGCTAGGCAGCTCTTCCATATTCCTAAAAGAATACTCTTGGCCCTGCCCCAAGTCCCCATCCAGGGGCTGGCAGCTCCTGGGCTGAGGACCTTGGGTGTGACCCAGGTGTGGTCTTTGGGAAGTCTTAAGTGTGAGTTCAAATAGGTGGCTCCTTCTCAGGGACTCAGTGGTGCCAGGCAGTGCCCCTCGGGAGGACACCGGGGCTCAGGGCAGCCTGGGACGAGCGGGCCTGAAAGAACAAACAGGGTTGGGAGGAGAGTAAGAGGCAGGGAGGTGGGGAGGTGCAGGTCCTGTAGGCTGCGCAGGCCGGAGAGGCGACCTGAGGGCTCCACAGCAGCCCCGCCTGCCTCTGACAGTCCCACACACTCTTGGCTTTTGGTCAGAGGACAGGGGGCACTTGGGGGCTCCCAGGGACTCTATTTTCCCAGCAACAACAGTCATTACAGCTGCATTCTCAAGCCCTCATTATGCTGTGTTTACAACCCTTCCAGAAAAACAAAAGCCAGCCCAGCACGCCCCACCCCGCTTCTCAGGCAGGAGTGCTCCGTCTAGTTCCTGAGTGCAGAGAGGAAGAGCTTCCCCGAGACTGACCCGGGGCTGGGCAGTGATCTCTATAGCCCTCTGCTCCCTGTGAGGTGTGCGTGGAGTTTCCATCTTGAAAGATAAACTTGGAAAAACTCCTGGGCCTAAGATGTAGCCTTTCTCCTCATGATGCACAGAAGGGCAGTGAGAGGAGAAGAGTCTGTGGTGAGCATTTGATTGTATTGAATGGGTCCAACATCCCTTAAACCCAGGTACTATTAACCCATTTCACAGACGCAAAGACAGAGGCCCTGAGAGGCTGTGGCCTAAGGCGAGGGCCCAGTGAAGGGTGTTTCCTTCTGATCTCGGACAGGTGGAGAATATTAAAGATATAATTATTACCACCATGAGACGCGCCAGACACCTGTGATGCGCAGGTTTTACACACACACCCCTCTGTATAATCCGCCTGGCCACGTGGGGTTTGCGCTGTGGACTCCATTTCACGGTGGTGAAAGTGCTGAGGGTGATGAGGCAACTTGCCCAGGGTCACTCAGCTCTGGGGAGGTGTGGGGGATCTGAACCTTTGCAAAGAGCCCCCTCAAAGCGGAAGTGGTCACTTTGGGGGGAAGGCTGGGGAGGCTTGGGAAACCCAAATGAAAGGAAACAAATGTGTTGTGTTGTCTTTCTCCCCAGGGCAGGAAAAGCCCCCTGGATCCTGCCCTCCCCACATGTGCGGGGAAGGGACATCAAAGGTGGGGACAGCAGGTCGCTCCCTCAGCTGGTGCGTCTGGGCAGAGGCGCTCTGGGATCCCAAGCCGGCAGCTGGGCCTCAGCCAGGGAGGGAGCCCAGATGAAAGCGGAGGGAGGAAGAGGGGCGGGAACGGAGGAAATGAGCGCGCGCAGCCCGCGGCCCCTCCCGCTCCGCCCAGGTTTGCTGAGCTCCTGCAAAGCCCGGGGTGGGACGCGCGGGTCTTCAAAGAAAAGACCTGGGGGAGCTCAGCCACCTTCTACTGGATGCCAGGGCCTCCTAATCGGAGACTCGGGGCGTCCCAATGAGAATTAAAAAAATAAAGACCGATGCTATGGAACAAATAATCCCATTAGCTGTGCTGACACTTCACAGACTCCTCGTGTTTACTCTTCACATCTGACCTGCGAGTCAGTATCGTGGTCCCACGTTTCTGCAAGAGCAGGTTGAGTGATTTGCTGGTGGTCATTGAGCAAAGTGGCTTCCCCACTGTACGTCAGGGTCCCTGTGATCTGGGGCATGGGCTCCTTAGTCCCCTGGGGCCTTGAAGTTGTCCTATTAGGATCTTTATTTGGAACGAAGTAGCACAGAATAGATGACTTAAATTTGTTTTCTCTCAGTTCTAGAGGTCAGAAGTCTGAGATGAAGGTGTCAGCAGGACCACGCCGTCTCTGGGACTCTGGGTAGCACCCTCCCCTGCCTCTTTCTGGCGTCGGTGCTGGTGTGGGGCAGCAACCCGTGTCCCTTGGCTCACGTGACATTGCTCCAGTCTCCGTCTCTGTGGTCTTCTCCCTGTGGTCCTCACATCGTCTCCCCTCTGTGTGTCTATGTCCAAATTTCTCTCTTATAAGGACACTGGTCATATTGGATTAAGGTCCCACCCTACTCCAGCAGGACCCCGTTTAACTCGATTACTTGTGCAAAGATCTTATTTCCAAATAAGGTCCCCCTCAGAGGTATGGGGGTTAAGACTTCAACATATTTTTTGCGAGGGGACCTAATGTCACTCACATCAGGATGCGGGTGTGCGTCTCCTCCCGTGGTCCTGCCGGGCACCCAGGCTCTGAGGGAAGCCAGCTAAGAGCGGAGCAATGTCAGTAGCAGCTCCTGGGTCCCACATCTTATGGAGTCAGGACGACACAGCGCCTTCCCCTCCCACAATTTTGTGCAATAGCCCATGGGCATCCTTATGCTCACTTTATTGATGAGGAAGTTGAAGTTTAGGAAGGTCCGGCAGCAAAGCCTAGATCTGAAACAACACCTGTCTGACTCTAAAAACAACCGCTGTGGCCAGGGATCGGGGTGGACAGACAAGGGTTACAGCGGAGGCGGGGCAGTGGGCCGGGCAAGGCCCTGCTGACTCACTGGCTTCCTAGCTGCTCTGCCGGCTGCCTCGCTGTCAGTTGCCTGGGAGCTGATTAAGATGTCACAGAGGATTATGATGTCAGGTGCAAGAATCACACTGCAGGAGGGGTGGCTGTGGGGCTGGGAGGGAGGTTGCCCTAGCAACAAGAGGAGATAGCCACGCAGAGCAGAGGCTCAGTCTAGTGGGAAGGGCATGGGGTTTGGGGTCACCCTGCCCTGGGTGCGAGTTCTAGCCCCTCGGCTCCCCAGCTGGGTGACCTTGGGTAAAAGCTCTCACCTTCCTGAGCCCACACACAAGATCGTGGAGAACATTCGATCTCCGTGTGGGTCAAATGGAGCAGCTGGAGAAAATGCCCCAGCTTCTGCTATCATCTGCCAAACGGCGGTCCCCAGGGAACCCAGGAAGCTTTAGCTTCAGATTTGGGGCTCAGGCATGGGCAGGCTTGCCAGAAATGGTGCCAAGCCACCTCGCTGCCAAGCGCCAAGGCTGCTTACAATGCCCCATCACCTGGGACGAGGAGCCCTGTTAGCAACCATTGTGTGAACCAGCGGGAGGTCAGCGGCTCTCCCCACAGCCTGAGGCTTTCTTCTCCAGACCACAGCAGTATCCATTGCCTGTGCACTGGTCGCCTTCCCCGTTGGCCACAAACCCTGTTTCTCTAGATTCCTGGAACCCAGCAGAGTGCCAAATAGATGTTTGAATAAGTGAAAGGAAGAATCAACTTCCCCCTTTACTCCTCAGAATAAATTTTGCCTGTCTCTGAGGAGGAAATATTCCTTACCCTCTGCAAAGCAACCATCCCAGTGTTCTTAATTCTAATCCTTTATTTCCCCGTCCTGACTTTCATTCATCCACCCATCCACTCACCCATCTACCACTCTACAATCCATCCATCATCCATCCACTCATCCATCTATCCATCCACCCATCCACTCACCCATCTACCACTCTACAATCCATCCATCATCCATCATCCATCCATCATTCACCCATGATCCATCCGTCCGTCCGTCCGTCCGTCCATCCATCCATCCATCCATCATCCATCCATCCATCCACCCATCCATCCATCATCCATCCATCCATCCATCCATCCATCCATCATCCATCCATCCATCCATCCATCCATCCATCCATCATCCATCCACTCATCCATCTATCCATCCACCCATCCACTCACCCATCTGCCTGCTCTGCTATCCATCCACCCACCCATCATCCATCCATCCATCCATCCACCCATCCATCCATCCACCCATCATCCATCCATCCATCCACCATCCATGCATCTATTTATTTGCCCATCAGGACAGAGGATATCTGAGCACCTGTTTCCAAGCCATCTCCGGGCTAGGTCTGGGGGCCACAGGGTCAAGTTAGACTGGGATCCTGGCCCTAAGGAGCTCACTCAATCTTGTAGGGGTGAGAAAACATGAAAACAAACTCCTGTGGGGCACAGGAGAAAGTGTAGGGAAGCTGAGCGAGGGAAGACAGGGTCCTAGGGACCTCCAAAGGCAGGGGAAGTGATGTTCCATGTGCAAATCAGGCAAGACTCCTGGGGAAGCTATAGCAGGAGGGGCATTTCTTGGAGGGGGAAATGGGGCAGGAGAGGTGAGTGAAGAGCAGCTGGGAAGCAAGTCACTCTCCCACAGCCCCCCGCGACTTCCTCTGAGCCACCCAGCTCATACGTGCGTCGTAGAGCCGATTGGAGAAGCTCAAGGATCAGCTCCTCAGAGACGCTTCTTGGACCACCTCTGTACATCTGTTATCTGCCACCCCATCCCAGCCGTGTCTGTTGTCTCTCTCTACATGGGAAGGCCCCTCCACGAGGGCAGCGACCCCGCCTTGCTCCCTGCCTTGTCCTCAGCACCTGGAACACAGTAGGTGCTCAGAGACACCTTTCCCGAGATGCTGGGGATTCACTAGCCCTAGTGTCCCTGGCCAGGCGACAGTTAGCCCTTTCCTCCCTGGAGGCCTCCCTGCTCACCTGCCTCTGGCTCTGACCAGCCCCGTCTGCGAGGGGCAGGGCCCGTCAGCCACTCTGTTCAGGGCCCAGCGCCTCCCAGCCAGGCTGGCGTTCCCGTGGCATATTTCTGGTCGTCTTGGGAGACACTCGCTGTGGAAACAGATAATTGAAAAGATTACCCCTGGATGGGGCTTGTGGACGGCTGATTTATCACACGTCATCCGTTCTTCGGGTTTTATTAGAGATTGAGGAACGGCCTCCCAACTTGAGCCTCGCGGCTCCCGGGGTGCTGCCGAGCTCCGGGTGACCCAGAGCTGCCATGGAGCCCCTCTCTGCTGCGGCCTCCCTTCCCAAGGCAATGCGAGGCCCCAGGAGGGAGGGTGCTGGAGAGAGGGAGTCGGGCCTGGGTTCAAAACAGCCCTGGAGGCAGCCGTGGGAAGGGAGGCAGAAAGCGGCGTGGGAGAAGCAGCTCGGTGCTGGCCTGCGTCTTGCTCACGGCGTTCAGTCCGCTTCTGGTCACCTTCCCAAGAGGGCCAGGGCTGGGCCGGAAGCTGGGCACACAGTGACACCGGTACCTGGGGACGAGGGGAGGGGTGGGCGGGTGAGGCCACAGGACAAGGGTGGACAACGACGGCCTGCAGTGGCCACCAAGGGCCCAGACGCCGGGAACAGGAGCCTCCAGAGGCCCACGGCCTTCCTGACACCTTGACTTCGGACTCCTGGTCTCCAGATTGGCCAGGGAAGAAGTTTTGTTGGTTAAAGCCTCCAGTCTGTGGCCCTTGGTTACGTCATCGCCAGGAAGTGAATGCGGATTTTGGTTTAGTCCCACGAGGAGGGTACATGCTGCCCATTGCACAGATGAGAAGGCTGAGGGGTCAGCAAGGTTAAGTGCTTTTCCCAGGTCACTCGGTGCCCAGGGGTCGCCAGGATCCCAGACCGGATGTGTCTGCACCTGAACAGTTCGTGATCCCCGTGGGTGTGACTGCAGCTTCCCCAGGAAACGGGTGCCAACAGGGGTGCTCAGAGCCTCGATGCTCCCGGTGCCTTCCGTCCTGGTCCTAACGGGTGCCCGGTCCCTGCGTCCGCTCAGAGTATCAAGCACAGGTGGGAACAGCCTGGTGCCGTCCCTGCCTTCCCCTCCTGCCTTCCTGTCCCTTGCCCCTTCTTGTTTCCCTCTGTGAGCCTGTCTGTGTTTCTAGTCTCCCCTCCTTTCTCGCCGTGGAAACTCATTTTAATTCTGCTCTCACTGAAATGGTTACAAACAGGAGGGGAAAGAAACCTCAGGCCTGGGATTTGAGGGGCTCCCCCTCTGGGTGGCGTGGGTGTCCCCTGCAGCCTCCAGGCGGGCCGCCCCCTCACTGCCCCTCCCAGGCCCGAGCCCTTGGTGGGTGGGGCTCAGGGCACACTCCAAGGCTGGTCTCCCAGGACTGGGTGCCCTGACCCTGGCTGCTCAGCTTCACTCCATCCCCTCGGGCCCCTTTCCTGCAGCAGCAGGAGGTTTTATGGTGACCTACGGGGCTCTAAGGAGGGCTGGGCTGAGGGTTGCCGCCCTGAGGACAGCCCACCCATCAAACCTGTCTGCCTGACTCCTGCTGGGGGCGGGGGGAGACACTGGGAGACTCAGGGGAGCGTGTCTGTACCAGGCCTCTTTCATCACCTGGGACTTGTCTCTCTCCCGAGAAGGGCCGACTGTCGCTTCAGGGCTTTAGAAAGAGAATCCCTTTCTGCCTCCAGCCGTCACTGGGATCGAGGTTCAGCCAGTAAGTAAGGATTAGGATTTGCAAGATAGGGGATAAGATTACGTTAAAAGGTCTGGTGAAGGAAACAGAGGAAGGAGGCTCAGTGTTTCTTGCCTCTGCTAGGGGGTCTTAAAAATGAATGTTTTCATTCCGATTCCGAGGCGATCAGCAGCAATCTTGGTCTGCAGCCTCCAAGTCCAGGGCCAAATGCCCCTCTCCCTAGAACACATGCACACTCGCACACCCCTCACACTCACGCACTGACACGCGTGCACATGCTCGCACGCAACACACACTCGCACACACCTCACTCGCACTCTTAGACACTCACCCTTGCACTGAAGCTCTTGCAGGCACCCACACTCAAATGCACCCCACACTGGCACACTCACACGCATACACACAGCCGGCTCACATGCACCACATATGTAAACAAACACACAATGCTCTCACACCCTCATGCACACACATACACACGGAATTTCCCCGGCTTCAACTGAGCAAGTCTGCAAACTCCCAAGGTTGCTAGTGCTATAGGGCCTCTGGTCCAGGGAGGCAGACTCCCAGTCCCAGGGGCAGGCTGACCTGGACAGGACTGGCCCTCTGGGAGGCGGAAGCCACACTCAGTGCTGTGTGGGAGTCCTGGCCTGGGCCTACCCCCTCTACGGCTATTTTAAGAGAAGCTGGACCTGCATTTTTATTAGAAAATATGCCAATTTTAAAATGCTGGCCATTAATGCAACTACCAGCACCAGCAATATCTTTTTGGTCTCTGTCCGTGCTAGGGACAGCCACTCAGGACTGCTTAGCAGGGCCAATTGCACCCATTTCACAGGTGGGGAAACCGAGATTCAGAAAGGAGGGTGGCTTTTCCAAGTTTCTCAAGAGATTGACATCACCAGGACTAGAGCCAAGATCTTCTGGGCTATCTCAACAATCAGGACCTGAGAAATCCAAATGATGCACCAAAGAGAAGTGTGTCAAAGTAGTCGCTTCCCATAACCCAAAGTTAATAGTGCAACAGCTCGAATGTCACTTCCCCTGTTGACTGTCCCATCAACAGGACCTCCTGCCCTTCCCGCTCCCATCTCTTTGCCCCATAACCCTGTTAGCTTCTTCCCAGCGGTCACCTTGGTTGTAAATGAGCTTAGTATTTCTTGGCAGCCAGAGAGAAAGGCAGCAAGAGCAAGTTCAGAAGCTGTTTCCTAATGGGGGGAGGGCTGTGGGGATGGGACAGGGGCCCCTAAACTATGGAGAAGGTAGAATTGACAAAGCTTGGAAATTGGCTGGATGTGGGTAGGGAGGGAATAGAGCTCCAGATGGGAGTGACTGTGGGTGACAAGGGTCCCTACAAAGCCAGGAATGGGGGGAGGGAGGGAGGAAGGAGGAGGGATGGGGGGAGCTGGTATCCTCATTAGGGGGTAGGGTGAGAGAGGTCTGCCCAGGGAAGTCAGGGGCCTCTTCTCCTGCCCCTGGGCGCCCTTCCCTGCCCTTCAGAGGTCCTGCCAGGCTTAATAAGGGCCTGTGATGTGCAGAGACTATCAATTACGGAGATGAGTTTATTTTGAAGTCCAAGATAGGAACGGCTCTGTCTCCACCAGGTATGTGTTTACACCTCCAGCTTGGAGATGCCCGAAGTAAACACTTTGTGGGCCTCAAAGCTGAGCCCGGGCCCTGGAAAGATGCTGCGCTGGGGTCTGCCTTCCAGATCTGGGTCAGGGGCCCTTACTGTGTGCCAGGCTGATAGCCAAGAATCGGGGTGACGGGGCCTGCACCCTGGAGACACTTGTAGCCCTGGGGCTGCAGGCAGGTCCTGGCAATGGCAACAGGGTGTGGTCAGCGTTGAGATAACAGAAAGCGCTTAGGCCTGGGGGTCCAGAGGAGGCTTCCCAGAGCATGGTGCCCTTGTTGAGCATTGGGAGAGGGTAGTCTGCGGGGGCTGGTGCTGGGATGGGGCTGGCAGGCAGCTTTAAACAACAGAAATTTATTCTCTCACAGTTGTGGGGGCCAGGCGTCCAGGATCAAGCTGTGATAGGGCTGTGCTCCCCCTGAAGAATCTAGGGAGCCATCCCTCCTTACATTTCCTGCGTGTGGGGCTGCCGGCAAGTCTTGGCTTGTAGCTGCAGCAGTCCAGTCCCTGCCTCCGTTTTCCCGTGGCCTCTCCCTGTGTCTCTGTGTCTTGTCTCATAAGGGCACCAGTCACACTTGGTTAGCGCCCATCCTAATCCAGTTCCACTTCATCCCATCTGCAAAGACCCTATTTCCAAATAAGGTCACATCCACATCTTCTGGGTGAACATGAATTTGAGGGGGACACTATTCAACTGTGAATGATTTAGAACTTTTCCTCCGAGATGGGGAGGGGTGCTGGCTTACAGGAGCTGGAGGCCGGATCGTGGGTGCCCTGGTTGGCCATGCAGAGAGCCTCGGACCCAGTCAGTAAGCAAACATCGTCTTTCCCACAAAACACGGGCAGATTGCCTCCGAGAGGGGGTCCCTCGCAGGATACTGCAGACAGGGACCTGAAGTTCTGATCTCTGAAGGGCTGTCTGATGTCTGACAGCGAGGGGCCCTCACCTTGTCCTCACTGGCTTGTCTGCACCCTTCCATGCCCTACTGATTTATCCCTCGGCAGCAATTAAGGCGGAGAAGTGTGGCCAGGCCGAAGCAGCCCTCTGTCTGGGGTCTGGGGTTGTCTCTCTTCTTCCTACAGGGGCTCTGTCTCTGGAAGGCGATGCAGCCGCAGCCCCACATCAGGGCAGACGCCCTCCCTTTGTCAACCCAGCCTGGCTCTCACTGTCCCAGACCTTTTGGGGGTATTTTTTCCTTCCTGTGTGCCCAAAACTGTGCTCAGTGCTCTAAATTCACATTGGTTTGAGGGTACAGGGCCCACATCCTAAGCAGGAATGCAGGACTCCCTGACGGGCTCTGACTCAGTGAGGTGGATTTGTTTTTTCCCCCTGTTGTTATTTTTTCCCAGTGGACCCATCATCTCACGGGCAGTCATGATCTATGTCGCTGTGCGTGTGTGTGCTCGTGTGCATGTAATGTGTTATACAGTGGACCGAGTCTGGCTCTGCATGCAGCGTGAGTGGATGTCAATTCCAGCAAGGAGACATCACGATGGGCCCTCAGAGGAGGCACCCACTCTTTGGGAGCCTCAAATTCCTCCCAGGTATAGACAGGGGACACCAGGACCCTCCTTCTCTGATGGTTCTGATATTGAGTAATAATATTTATTAACCATATATGTGCTTTTTATACATCAATTCCTTTAAGTTGGGTGTGGTTATCTCTGTTTTTTCAGAGGAGGAAACTGAGGCTCAGGAGGTGGACATGCCCAAGGTCATGCAGCCAGAGAGTAGGGGAGTCTAAACAAGATGGTGTGGCCCCATAGCCCATGTGCTAGACCTCCGAGCTGGCGCATGGGACAGGAGGGCCCGTGACCTTCACAGCAAACCTATGAGGTGGAAACTATCAGGCCTGAGACTCAGAGGTCCAGTGACTTTGTTCAAGGTCACAAAGCCGGACCAGGATTCAATACAGGTGGCTGTGATGCAAAGCCCAAGTTCTTGGCCCAGTGTGGGAGCCATGGCTGTCATTGTCGGGAAACTGTACCAACAGTTTGCTCTTTCATCAGCTTTAAGAAAACTGTCCTTGAGCCCGGATGGCGTGGCTCAGTGGTTGAGCGTCGACCCATGAGCCAAGAGGTCACCGGTTCAATTCCTGGTCAGAGCACATGCCCTGGTTTTGAGCTCGATCCCCAGTAGGGGGCGTGCAGGAGGCAGCTAATCGATGTTTCTATCTCTCTATCCTTCCTTTCTCTCTAAAATCAATAAAAACATATTTTAAAAAAGAAAGAAAGAGAGAGAGGGAAAATTGTCTTTGAACCGTAGGGCCCGTTGGACTCCCGGCTGCTCTCCAGGACCCCACCTTCTCCAAGGCCTCCGTGACGGGGGGCTTGGAGAGGTCAGCCAGCCGAGGTGCAGAGAGCCCTCTGCTAAGCAGCCTGGGGGGCCTGGGGTGCTCTGGCCTGGAGCCCGGAGCCTGTCCCAGTCCAGCTGTCCTCCCTCCCCACTGCCGCCTCTCGGGTGTTGTCACGGCAACCGCTTGGGCATCTCAAAGGCGTCTCCTTCAATAATCTGGGCCTCTGATCTCGGGCTGGGCTGTAATGAAGGGACAGTTTGTTAGTGCTGACATAAACATTGGGTTACCCGAGCCGCCTCTGTCACGTCGCTCAAGAAGTCAGCTCAAGCCAGCCGACAGCAAGCAAACTGCGAAGATATTTATTTGTTCAGCTTCCTAGGGTGAAAACCGGTGTTTAGGAGACCAGGGCTTTTTTTTTTTTTTTTTGTAGCCATTGATTTTTTGGGGGGGAGGAGGGGAGAGAAGAACAATATTTCAGAAAGTGATCACGTATATTTTTCTTTCCGGTCGACCACGGCTAAGGCAGGTGGAATCCCAGAGAGTGACGATGGGCCTGGGGGGTGCCATCTACAGAGGACTGGAGCCCTTCCTTGGGCACCACTGCTTCGGCGACACATCAGCTCTGAGTGGAAGGCAGGGGTCCGCTCTGTCCCCATGGGCAGATGTGGGGAAGAAGAGCAGAGAGGGTTGGACACATACCCAAGGTCATGCAGCTGGTGCAGGATGGAGTCGGGAGAGGAATCCCCCCAGGGCTACTCCTTGGTGCTCAGGTGCCTGCTGCAAGGCAGCTAAGGAGCCCCATGTACTACACCCAAGTTCACAGTCGAGTGGGGCGGGGACTGTGTGTCCTTGATCTCTCCGTGGTTTTTTATTATCATTAACTTGATGGTGTGTTTTTTGAAAAAAGAATCATTAGAGCAACCAGAAAAACAAAATTCACTGCCGTTGCTTTATATTTCTTCTTGGCCTTTATCCGGGCTCTGGGGGAAGAGGGAAGGTTCCAGGTTCTAGGGGCTCGTCAGTGCCCAGGGTCCCCAGGGCCTCCCAGCCAGGGGTCTCAGGCTCCTCCCTCCATATGTGGTTTAGATCTCTGGGCTTCATCCTACCTGGCAAGTTTCAAGCTCTCGCTCTGACCGTTGCCAACTGCGTGATCTTGGGCAAGTTCCCCGACCACTCTGAACCTCAGTTTTCTCATATGCAAAATGGAGCTTACAATCCCCATACTTTTCTCACAGATTAGGATTCTGCGTATTAAAAAAAAAAAGGACTTTCCAGATGCTAAGCATGGTTAGTCCTTAGTGGCACCATGGTGACGAAGAAAAGACCCAGGGCCTGGGTCAGAGGTGCTGCCTCCGAGGCTGCAGACCCGAGGCCTCCGCTGCCTCTCTGGGCGCTGCTCATCCGCTGCAGGCGGGCGGGAATCTCGGGCAGCGGTGCCGCAGCTGCACGCGCATTGGCCCGTCGAGCGCTTACCTTGAGCTGGGCTCGACATCCGTGTCCTGCATTTATGCATCCGTCTCTCACAGCTCTCTGGGCACATGCGCCCATTTTACAGAAGAGGAAAGTGAGGTCTGGCAAGCTCAAGTAACTTGTTCAAGGTCCCTCAAGTCCTAAATGGCTGACCCGAGATTTGAACCCAGGCCTGTCTGACTGGTTCCTCCTGCCGGGCCGCAGGGAGAAGCAATGAAACGCTTCTCGCAAAAGGGATGGTCAATGCAACATTTGTCAAAAAGAGATTCACCAGTGTTCATTTTCCTCTCCTGCTCCCACCTCAGCTAACTCAGGAGGCTTCTGTGCCCCCAAATTAGATGCCACAGGACACAGACCCCTGCCTTCTGACAGAACAGAGCTGGCACTGCGCGGGGGAGGTATCCTGGCCCCTGGCCCTCCTCAGCTGCCAGGCCCAGCTGGGCAGCAGGGGGCAGAGCGGGGCGACTCAGTCCCTCTGAGAGCCCTTTCTGCAGCAGAAGCTGGTCCCCAACTGTCCCCTGGGGTCAGATCCATCATGGCACGGCTGCACTCCCTCAGGCGCACTCAGCCGGAGGGTCAAGTGGCCCGCCACCGCCGGGCGCTGGGAGCCCATCCCGGCCATATTTAATTTAATTAAGGCTGTCAGTGCTATTGATTTTGGCAGTTTCAATTACTAGCCTGTTATGGTTTCTGGATCAACTGATCTGTGATGGGCCCTATCAGCAAAGACACACATTGAGGCGAGGGCCCTTCATCTCCTTTAGAGCCTGCCACGTCCTGCCACGGCTGTAAGTTATTGCTTTTATCCAGCCCGGCTCCCCTTCCCTTCCTCATAATTAATTTCTCATTAGACAGCTCTTTATTGTTTAATTTGTGCAGTTTATAATCAAATTGGGCACATTAATTGTCGTTGAATTTAAGGCTAATGAAAAATAAAGCTTTTCAATAACTTCCTCTCCCATTACTCCTGACAAGATAAAATAAAGCGCGGGAGAGGTGTCAGCTTTCTAAATTATAAATTAGGCTTTTTAAAGAGCACGGGCATTTAAGGAGTAGTTATCACACATTTAGTAATTATAAATCCTATTCTGCAAAACAGTTATTAAGACATAATTATGCTGCTGTCCTGGGCAGGTTGAAGGCTCGGCTCTTCGCTGCGGGTGGGGTGGGGGTTTCCCTTGGGTTTGCGGAGGTTTGGGGTCCCCGTGATGGGCTAAGTGGGCACCTGGGGAGCAGGGGAAGTGTCTCAACTTTTGATTGAAACTATTTGGTTTGGGGGTTCATCAGAGGAGTACCCACTCCGGGGGCTCATCTCTCTGTCCCTCGGGTCTCTGAAAGGCCACCCAAGGCGCCCCTGCACCCAGGCTGTGCTGAGTCCCAAGACACAACAATCAGACATGGGCCGTACAGACAGACAGACACACAAATGGACACACAGGTCAGCAGGGAGCAAACAAGGGAATGGTCAGAATCCCCTGTAGGGGCGCTGGAGCCACCCATGGGGTGACCAGGTCTACCTGTGGGGGTGGCTGGATCTACCTGTGGAGTGACAGACCCAGCTGAGCGGTGGCCACACAGCGTTTCCTAGTGGAGGTGATACCTGAGAGTGAGGGTCTGCACTGTGGAGGGTGCAGAGGGCCGTTCAGACAGAGGTCCTGGTGTGGAAAGGCCTGGCTGTCACCCACGTGCCTGTTCCTTTAGCGCAAAGAAAGTGATCTGCAGGGACCAAGGCTGAGGGGATGCAGGTGGGGTGGAGGGAGACAAGGGTGGGTGGTGCGTTTAACGACCAGACACCAGATAGGGCACTGGGAGGACTCATGCCATGTGCCATTTGCTCCGCCAAGCCCTGCCGTGATGCTTCCTCGGGTAATCACACTCGCCACCCACATTCCTCAGATAAGCAACCGCAGCCTGTAGAGCCCGAGGAGCCAGGGCAGGGAGCTTGGGTTTAATCCTAGGAGTAGTGAGAAATCACTGCTTTTTAAAAATTAAGATATAATTCATATAAAATGCAGCCTCTTAAAGCCATTGGGTTTTAAGCAGGGGATGTTGGGAGACTGGCAGCCGCTCTTAGGATGGTTCCATGCCCCCCGCTTCAACATCCTCACTGCTGCAGCACCCCCTCCTCCTGAGTGCGGGGATCGCCTCTGGCCTGCTCCTGGCCCGCAGAGCGCGGCGTGGCTGAGGGACGGTCGCGACTCTGTGCACCTGGTGGGTTACGTCCGACGGGAACGCCGCCTTGCTAAGGGCTCCCCCGTTGGCTTTGCTGAGGTTTGCGTCCATTTGCAGGAAGCCCAAGTCTGAGCAAGGTTCTGCGGTGACTTCTAGGAGCATCCAGCCAACAGTCAGCAAGAAACTGAGCCGTCCATCCTGCAACCATAGGGATGAGATTCTGCCAATAACCAGGTGAGCTTGTCAGTGGATCCTTTCCTGCCAGGTTTCTGTAGGAGAACCCGCCCAGCAGCTGACCCAATGAAGTCATTTCCAGACTCAGAAGTCTGTGGTAATGAGATGATAAATACATGTTGGTTTAATCCACTAAGTTTGTAGCAACGTAGTTACACAGCAATAGATAACTAGTACAGAGATAATTCCCCTCAAGCCTGTCACACTTCTGCATGTCTTACAGTCGGAAGCTCTGGCTGCCTTCGGTCCACACCCCCTTTTCAAAGATGCTTGTATGTGAACAGCCTCGGAAGATACAGACAGTGTCTGCCTCCCAAGCAGAAGGCAAGTGTGCCTGTAGGGTGTTATAAAAGATTCAGTTCCCCAAGCTTGGGGTTCCTTTCCTACAATGCAACCCACTATCTGTGCAGAAATTTCTCTGCTCCGTTGTATCAATGGGAACTGGGGGATTCAAGAAAATGATGATTTCCTGACTATTGCTGTTGCTGTCAGTAATATTGCTGTTCTTTGTCTCCGATCCAAGAGTCTCGTGTTTTCTGGCAGCATCCCTCAAACTGTTGCAGGCCAACTTGTTAACTTGTAAGTGGGGTAAAAGTCCAGACCCTTCACAGTCCCTGACAGGGGAGTGACATGACCTTATCTACATTTTTCAAAGCTCTCCTGGGCTGCTGTGTGGAGGGGAGAGGCAGCCAAAGAGACAAAGTGGGAGTCAGCCAGGCAGGAGCCAAAGGTGGTGCCATGGGGCTGAATGTGTGTGCTCCCCCAAATTCATATGTAGAAGCTCTAAGCCCCAATGCGGTGGCATCAGGAGACAGAGGGGTGATTAGGTCTGGATGAGGGCATGGGGGTGGGGCCTCTGTGATGGGATTAGTGTCATTATAAGAGGAAGAAGAGACCCCAGATCTCTCTCTCTCTCTTTCTCCAATTAAGAGAAGGTGGCCATCTGCAAGCCAGGAAGGGCTCACACCAGGAATCAAACTGACGGGCACCTTGACCTTGGGTTTCCCAGCCTCCAGGACCATGAGCAATATGCGGTCACTGTTTAAGCCTCCCAGTCTGCAGCATTTTGTTGTGGCAGCCTGAGCTGACCAACACGGGACTTGGAACAGGGTGGAACTGGTGAAGATGGTGACATGAGGTTTGGAGGAAGATCTGGAAAGACACTGAGGGGTGAGGGAAAGGAGGGAGGGACAAAGGACCCTGCCGAGCTTGTGGACTGTGCGAGTGGACCGAGGGTGGTCTGTGAAGACGGAGATAGAAAGGCGAGGGAGAGGGGGTGGGAGAAGCTGCTCAGGTTTGGACTTGTTGGAGAGGGGATGCCAAAAGAAGGTATTGGGGAGCAGTTAGGTATGTGAGTCTGGACCCCGAGAGTGGGGTGTGGACTGGAGATACAGATTGCATGAGAGTGTAGAGAGAGGAGAGGAGAGGAGAGGAGAGGAGAGGAGAGGAGAGGAGAGGAGAGGAGAGGAGAGGAGAGGAGAGGAGAGGAGAGGAGAGGAGAGGAGAGGAGAGGAGAGGAGAGGAGAGGAGAGATGGAAATGGGGTCTGGGACGAGCCTCTGGGGCACTCCAACACATGGAGATCTGGCTAACAGGCCAGCCAAGGTCAGAGCGAGCCCTGAGCACTGACCAAGAGGAGCAAAGGCCTGAGTCACAATTAGGAGGCCCCTCGGCAGGCCAGGCATTGACCCTCTTGTTTCTGCATTATGGGGGGGTCCGGCGACTCCTGGATGAGGGGGCCTGGAGAGTAAGAGGCCTTGGGGGAACAATTTACCCACTGGAATGAAAGTATCCTCATAGTTAAACAACCAGAACAGTTTTACCAGTGTCCACTGAATATCAGCCAACTTAGAGAAGCTTGGCAGGGGTGACCTGGGCTCCCCCGGTTCCTTGCACCCCCAGCCCAGCAGGAAGACTGGTTGCCACTGGTCACTGCTTCCAGCTCCTGACTTTTCATTAAAATCCCGGGCATTTCCCCGGAGCTCAAAGGCGTCTCGATTAATTACGGGCAAATGTTGGCTCTCCCCCCGGAAATCTGCCGCCCCAGCCTGGCTCCGTCCCCTATGATTTTATTAAAATCCACCTTGCCAGCCAGGGCCCCGAGATTTATGGCCACAGCTAATAGGCTGCCTCCCCACGAGACATAAATCTGGGGCCTGCCTGGGGAGCTGTGGCTGCTAAGAGGCCGGTTAATTGTTCCACCTAGAGGGTTCCATGGAGGAATGTTCAATTAGGCTTCTCAGAAAATTTGGAGCATTAAATAAGGTGAACAGGGATTTGCAAACCATTATTTTCTGAGAAACAGCCCTTTCTGGCTCCCCCGGCCCGTTGCAGGCCCCTGGGCCTCCTCTCGCTTTTCTCAGGCCGGGTGGAGTCCTCGGGGGTCACGGAGCAGCGCTGAGAGAAGTCACTTAGAAACAAGACAACACCGGGATTTATCGTCCTACAAAAGTCCTTGAAACGAACTCACCCAAAGTCAAGCACCAGCCGGCGCTTATGCGTCCTTGGTTGAGTCACTGTGATTCCCATGAGCCTCCGTTTCCCTTTCTATGTGACGGGGTGACACTGTCACTCCATCTGCCTCGCAGCATTGCTGGAGGGTCAAATTCACTCCTTAATTCATTTGTTCATTCAGCAGCTATGTGCCAGGAAATGGGCGAGATCTGGGGCTAGCGAGACAAAGACAAGGTCCTGCCCTCCAGGAGCCGTCTTGGGGGCCGGCAGACAAAGGGACCCTGAAGATGTGGACTGATTAGTGCTGATAGAAGAATGGGGTGGGGGAGGAGGTGGAAGCCCAAAGGAGATGCCTGACCAGCTGGAGGGTAGCATTAGTCAGGGAGGACTTCCTGGAAGAGGAGACAGGAATTACATTGTTTTGCTGTGCTGTGCGTAGCCGAGCTCCGCCATGGCATCACCCCAGAACACCCATCGCGACACTTCTTTCTCAGAGGTTTACTTGTGAGCACACTTCAGGGATGTCTCACTTCACTCCAGATTACCAGCCACAGGCACTGAGTCCATCTCTATAGATTAGGAGCCCAGGGTTCAGAGAGGTTGAGTAACAGGCCCACAGCCACACAGCCGGCAAGTGGTGCAGCCGATGGTGAGACAGGGGCTGACAGCTCTGCAGGACTCAGGGTCCGACCAAGGGCCTCCGGCCACCACGGTCCATAGCTCCGTGAATACCCGGCGGTGATGGCCACAGACCCCAGATCTCACTGTGTGCTGGGCCCCGCCCAGTGGAGAGGCCTTTCTTGGAGGCACCATTTATGGAGATCTGGGCTGTGACAAGCCCTTTACTTGTCCAACACCTCTTCACCTGAGACCGGCTGTCCCCAGCCTGTGACCCTGGTCTGGCCGCCCAGGCTGCACAGTCCCTGGTCCGTGGTCTACCCAGGGAATTCACAGGCCCCTTCTCTCTCTTCTGGAATATGGGGACTCCCTGGTTCCTGGAGCTTGGCCCCCAGACGGGGCTGGAGCCCTGTATACACACTGCCCCACCCTGTAAACAGTCTCCCTGATGAGTCTCCTCAAATCACCGCACTGGAGCAAGACCACCTCTCTCCTCTTGGTACCTGATCGGTTCCAACACCAAGTAAGAGAGAGACTGGAAAACATCCCCTAGGCGTAGGTGCACATGAGGGCTCCAGCCCCAACCCTATCGGCTCAGCGAGCTGTGGCTTCTTGCTGACTGGAGCTTAATGTTTCCCGGTGTCACCTAATCAGCCGGAAAACATCGCAGGGAGCTCGTCCTCTAACCAGTGCCTCCTCTGTAGCCCAGACAGCTTGTGGAGCCACACGGACCCCGGCCAGTCCTGGCCACCTTGCTCCCCGCCTCAGTTTCCACATCTATCACCAACAGTAAAACAACCAGCCTCCAGATCGTGGCGGGGGTCCTTGGTGAAACCCTTCGCAACCTGTGACGTTCCACAAGAACAGAGAGGATTATCTTAATACTTTTTGCATTTTTATTTTTAACCTGCGTGAAATGCTGGAAACCACTGGCTGCCAAGAAATGCTAAGCTGTAGTTTATGTGCCACGGGGAAATCGGGTTTAAGCGAGGAATTGCATGGTGTGCTACTTATTTATTTGGGAAACATGGGCGGATCCCACATTCTCCTTGGGTTGCCCCCAAGTTCGCTCCGAAGGTCTGTCTGCTCACAGTCCAGGCACTTTCCAGGATCTGGGAGCAAGGTCGTGTCTGCCAAGGCCGCTGCCTTCCTCACCTCCTTCACCTACTAGGGGCCTCAGCCTGGGCTTGGGCAGCCTCCCCCGAATGCAGGCCCCCTACCAACAATCTTCACAGCAGAAGAGGCGTGGCTGCTGGAGTCATTGGCACAGAGAAGTAGCCGCCGCCGCTCATTCTCCCAGCAAGCCTGGGGTGGGTGGCACGTCGGGACCCTCATTTCCCAGCTGCAGGAGTGTTGGTGGCCAAGACGCTCTCCCAAGTCCCTCCCCAGACCTCTGTCTGAAGGGCCACACCTGAGCCCATGTTACACCTGTAATGCTGCTGGGTCCTGCTTCCCTAACTCCTCTCACCCACTCATGTCTCCTGGGCAGGAGAGAGTGTGTTACCGAGGGAACCGGACGTGTGACAAACACTGAGAGTAGCTGTCCCTATTTCAGAGATGAGGCCCTGAAGCTGGAAAGTGGGGGAGCTGGGATTTGAAGCAAGACTGTTTGGCTCCCAGGGAGATGAGCTCACAACTTACCACCAGCAAACACCCACTGTGTGCCCCCCCGTGTGCCCAAGCTGGGGCTGGCCCTCCCCACACCGTTTAGACACCGGGCCTCCCATGCACTGGAAAGTGTGGAGGATTTCAGCACCAGCCCCTGGACCG
Source organism: Miniopterus natalensis (assembly GCF_054644295.1). Classification (NCBI taxonomy): domain Eukaryota; kingdom Metazoa; phylum Chordata; class Mammalia; order Chiroptera; family Miniopteridae; genus Miniopterus; species Miniopterus natalensis. The sequence continues at coordinate 198,107,246 of NC_142081.1, read as the reverse complement.
CCCCTGGCTGCCCAGCCTTTCCTCCTGTGCTCCGCTTTCCCGCAGGGCCCGGGGTAACAGGCCCGTCGCCTTGGCCTGGCCCACAGGAAAGGGTGGGACCCTCCCTGCTGGTCCACAGGGACTCAGATAACTCGGACAGACCCACAGCTCCCCATCGGGCTGGAGATACTGATGTGTTAATGGTTCAGGTCCCCAAACTTGGTGCACCAGGCACAGGGCGGGACACCAGGACACAGAGGAAGACGCCTTCTCTGCCCTTTGTCCCTGTCTACACTCGCTGTACGGTGCTGGCCGTAGAAACACACCCTGGCTGCCAAAATGTAGCCCCGGGCTGTAGAGAGGGGGCCCTGCCTCGCTTCTGCTCCAAGGCTCTGTTTACAGGATGGGACCTAACCGGGCCGGGCCTCCAGCTGCGAGGACGTCTGGGAAATGCGGATTTTAGCTGCCGTCGAGGAAGCAGGAGGAGCGCGAGCCAACACACGAACCCATCCGCCCCTGCGCGGCTTTCCCCTGGCTCCTGTGGGCACCCGCACCTCCCCACGGACTCACGTTTATCGGGCTTTCCCTGCGGACCGCAAGTGCTGCCCTGTGCGCCCCAGGGCCTCCCACTGCGGGGCTTACAGGAGGTGCCCAGTGAGTGTCTGCAGAGTGGACGGAAGACGTTTTGCCTAAACAGATGCAACCGCCTCCCACAGATCGCTCTGCCCCAGCCTTTCACCATTTCCCCTCCACACCATTACTAGGGAACCTCTCCCCGCGCCCAATAAAGCTCATTATGTCTCTCCCCTGCTGAAAATCCTGCCACGGCTCCTAGTCACTGAAAGACCGAGCCCAGACTCTCCTACCGGCCTACAGAGGCCCCTCACCCTTCCCAGCCTCGTCACCCATGCACCCTCTGGGCCACCTCCACCTGCCACCATTCCCAACACACGGCAACTTGCAGTGCCTCTCTGCACATGCAGTTTGGATGTCTTCCCACCCTTCTACAAGGAGCAGACTCCTATTCAAGCTTCAAAGCCCAGCCCCCAAGCCGCCCCCCGCAGAGTTGTAGCTCTCTACCTGTCCTTTCCTGTTTCCTTGCTTGTTTCCTCTCTAGATAGCCAGCTCTTAGAGGCCAGTGACTCCATCCTAGCGACATCTGCAACCCCAGAACCCATGCCTCGCACGAAATGGGCACACAGGAAATGCTCACTGCACGGATGGATGGGTGGATGAACATGCAGGGTGAGTTAAAGGACCAGCGTGCTGTCCAGAGTAGCTAGAACTTAGGATCTGAACACCTTTATGGACTTATTCTCACACCGACTTCCTGACGATCCTCACCCAGTGTGCCATCAGGTTGACAGGGCAGTTTTTATTCCCATTTTACAGGCAAAGAAACCGAGGCCCACAGAGGTTTAAGCAGCATATGCCCACAAGTGCACAGCGGAGACTAGGCCGCCAGGGCCTGACTCCAGAGGCAGTGCTGGCCCCCAGGCAGCACAAACTGCCTCAATCAAGGCTTCACTGAGAAGGGCCTTTTGATGCAAATTATATGGCCCTTTGTGCTCTGGAGCAATTAACGCGGAGCCACCGGATGGCACTGGAAGCTGCTGTGCCTGCGTGGGCTACAGGAGGCATTATTATCTGGTGCCACGCAGCCTGCCCAGCCCTAACCCACACCCAGAAACCAGTCGGTGCCCAGCACAGCTGGAGGGGACATGAGTCTCTCCAGTCACGTCTGGGAGCTCAAGGGGCACCTGTTTTCTGCTGGCTGCAGAGTCTGGGCCTCAGACTACCTGGCTCAAGCCCTCACCCTTCCATACTGGCTCGGATCTCCCCATGTCAGAGATGCCCACTCTGACCTGCCTAAACCTGTGCCCTCGTCCCTGGCGCGGCCACTCCCAATCCCCGTGACTGACTCCACTCTTCCTCTTTTTCTCACCCATGCTTCCCAGCACCTCATATGGAGCCTGGCTTACAGTGGACACCGAGAGACTCTGGGTGAATGAATGAATGAATGAGTGAACGAATGAATGAACGAATGAATGTGTACATAGGTGCAAATGTATGCACAGTCCCAGGATACCACTCGCCAGCAGTGGGACTGAGCAAGTGGCTTCCCCCTGCAGGCCTCCGCGTGCCCCTCTGAGAAATGGGAAGAGGGTCCTACCTCACCCAGCCACGTCAGACTCCTGCAGGTAACAGAGGGGACAGCACTTGGCATGCAGCCTGGCATGAAGCAGGGTCTCAACCTTTTTTCTTGCCCTTCTGATCTACCCCCATTTCTGCAGTGACACCTGCCACTCTCTTAATGTGACTTCATGTCTGTGAGTGGGTCACTGAAGGTACAAGGAATCTGTCATCTACTCCTGGTAACCGATGACCTGGAACTTAGTGGCTTAAAGCAAACATTTTCTTTTATGTCATGATTTTGGGGCCACAGACCTGGGCAAGGTCATCGGGCCAACCTTATGCTCTGCGTGTCACTGGCTGTGGTCAGTTCGCGGTATTTAGCAGGCAGCGGGGCTGGCTGGGCTGGAGGGGATGTGCAGACCCAGAAACACAGGCTTAAGGCGATCCCCCTCCAAGTCCTAGGAGGTGGGGCGTGACAGTGGGAAGCCAATGTCTTCACAACAGGGAGACACTGCAATGAAATGACCACTTATCTGTCATCACCAGCAAGCAGCCCTCCCTGCTCAACTCCAGCACTCACTTGGTTAAAACCTCAAACCCATATCTTTCTCTGCTCAAGTCGGAGTAGCCCCCGAGGCCATCTACTCTCCTGGCAGCGGGCAATGCGGCCTAAATGTTTGCAGTGTTAGGTGGGGTTCCCGGGAGATGACCCCAGACACAGATTTGCACGGAGGGAACTGAGTAAGGAGTGCGAAAGGCAACACCACGTTTTGGGGAATGAGGGGAGTAGCCCCAGGCAGAGGAGAAGCTGAACTGTCTCAACAGAGGCCTTGGCCATCCGGTGGGAAAACCTTCAGAACTGTCGGAGTCAAGGCCAGGCTCCTGGCCCCTGGCATCGACCATTCGACGTGGTCTTCCCCCCTGGAGGGGGCATAACTTTGGGCGAGGCCGCTGTGGGCAGGGTGATGAGGGTCTGGGCGGGCGACGGGAGGGATGGGGGTTCGGATATTGGCCGTGTACAGAGTACCCCCCGCGTCTGCAAAGGAATCTGCAAATTGTGGTAGTGCAGGCAGACGTGACAAAATGCCCTAAACTGTTGACTTAAAAACAGACATTTATTTTTCTCACAATTCTGGAGGCTGGAAGCCCAAGATGGAAGTGTCAGCATGGTCGGGCTCTGCTGAGAACCCTCCTCCTGGCTGGCAGATGGCAGCCTGCTTGCCATGTCAGAAATCTGAAATGAGCCTCACTGGGGCTCAACCCAAGGCTGGTTCCTTCTGGAAGCTCCAGGGAGAATTCACTTCGGTGCCTTTTCTGGTTTCCAGAGGCCCCTTCCTCCACCCTCAAAGCCAGCAGGGCGGCGACCTCTCCCCTCTCTGACCTCTGCTTGCATCCTTACATCTTCTCTCCCGACATGACCCTCTTGTCTCCCTTTTATAGGGACCCTTGTGATGACATTGGGCCCACCCAGTATAACCCAGGGTGCCCTCCCTCTCTGAAGATTGCTAACCTTAACCACGTCCGCAAGCTCCCCTTTCCAGGGAAGGTGGCATATCCACAGCTTCCAGGAACACCTTTGGGGCCATTCTTCTGCCTATCACAGTGTTTTTTAAGAATGTCTTCTGCCACAAGCAAAACTGGGGACAAATGAGTATCTGGTGGAATTAAGTCAGAGGACAGTCGATGAACAGCAAGTCCACCGTGATGGCGACAGTGTGGAGACTTCAAGGAGATGCTTAGAACAGCTAAACCTTGGGGCGGGGGCTGGAGCCCTGATGAGATCCTCAAATGTCAGGTAAGAAAATGATGCCAGTGATGTGGCGCATCCCCTTGTCCGACACTTTACCAAGACCTCTGGAAGGGTCAGCTCCCATCTATCTTGGTCCCAGGAATCAGTCCATAGTTTTAATAGACAATATTTTTGAAATATAAGATAATCCATTTTTCACAATTTTAAATTTCAGTTATAAGATAACCACCCATGAGCCTCCTCCGGTCCCACCTTATTTCCCACGACCTTTGGGTGCCTTTCCCAGAATCCTGCTTGCAAACAGTGGCTGTGCCCAAAGTCCCCGCAAGGCACAGATGAGGGGGCAGGGGCAGAGGGGCCAGTTCCCTGGGGGGTGTGGGGCTTGGGTCTGAATTCACAGGAGAGCTGATCCTGACATGAGGTGCTGGCTCATCTGGCAAACAAGGAGCATGTATCAGGCAGGAGAGTCCCAAGAATGTAGTCACAGAAGCATGAAATGGCCTGGAAGGTTCTAAAAGGTTCTGGAACTCTCAACTGTTCTGAAGGGGTGCAGTGGTAGACGGGGGGCGGGGGGGGGCTGAGAAAGAGAAGGAAAGTGCACTGCAGCTCAGGGTTGGGGGCAGGGGGCAAGAACCATGGAGCTGCCCACAGAGAGCCCATCAGTGATAGAAGATTGTAATTAGAATTGTGGTCCCTAAACATGGAACAAGAGACAGGACGGGGGGCCATAAAGGGCCAAGGCCAGGAGCCCAGGCTCCTGAGCCACGCTCCTTGGATTCACGTACTGGGCTTTAGTTGTGGGGCTCTGTTTCCTCGCCTGTCGAATGGGGACAATACAGGCCCTGCCTAGGAGGTTGCTGAGAGGACGGACCGAGTGGGTGCATGTGGACGCCTCAGGCCAAGGCTTGGCACAGGGGAAGCACTTGGTCACCTAATATGGTGAGTTCTTTCCTTAGGGACCCGTTTTACTTTTGTACAGTTTTCTTCTTACTGGGAGGAATGTTATGTTTGGAACTCATAGCTCATGCTGTTCCATGTTCTTATCATTTGTTCAGTTTCTCTTCCTGACAACCTTTTTTTCTTTGATGTAGAATTGACATGCAATAAATTGCATGTATTTTACATGTATGGTTTTATGAAATATTAACATAGCTATCTGGCCATGAATCTATCATCATAATGAAGGTAATTAATGTAAATCACCACTTCCTCAAGGTTTCCTGCTGCCTCTTTGGAATCCCTTCCTGTTCCTTCTTGTTCCATACCCCAGGCAATCATTGATCTTTCTGTTCCACGGATTTTCTAGAATTTTATGTAAATGGAGTCATACAGGATGTAACCTTTTTGTCTGACTTCTTTCACTAAGCATAATGCATTTGAGAGTCACCCATACAGTTGCATGTATCAAAAGTCCATTCCTTTTTCATTGCTGAGTAGTATTCCGCTGGATAGATATACCGCACTTGTTTATGCATTCGCTTGCTGATGGACGTGTGGGTTGTTACTACAATCCTTGGGGCTTTTACAAATAAAGCTGCTATTAACATTTTTGTGTAGTTCTGTCCGGACACATGCTTTTATCTCTCTTGGCTAAATATTCGTAGTCAAATGGGTGGGTCATATAATGGTGTAAATGTAGCTTTTTCAGAAGCTGCAAAATTGCTTTCCAAAGTGGTGAAACCCTTTCACATTCCGCCCAGCAGCGTGTGAGACTCGGCAGCTCTGCCTTCTCTCCAGCACTTGGCACCATTTGTGTCTCTAAATTCTAGTGGGTTCGGACCAGGATCTCCTTGGGGTTTTAATTTGCACTTGACTAATGATCAATGACATTGGGCATCTTTTCATGTGAATATTTGCCATCTGCATGTGTTTGATGAAGTGACTCTTCAAATTAGTTTGTTTGAGTTCTTACTAGTGAGTTGTAAGAATTCTTTATATGTTCTAGGTACGAGCCCTTTTATGGGTAAATGCTTTGCAAGAAACTCTGCCCAGTTTGTGGCTTGCCTTTTCATTTGTACGAATGTCTTTTGAAAAGCAAAATTTTTTTATTTGACGAAATACAATTTGATGTTTTTCTTTTACGGTTTGTGGCTTCTGTGTCCCATTTGAGAAACCTTTGCCAAATCCTTGATCTCCGCGACGCTCTCCTAGGCTTGCCCCTTGAAGTTTTATAGTTTTAGCTCTTACATCTAGACTTATAATCTCCTTCAACCCGGTTTCAGCATGTGCTTTGAGGTAGACGTCAGGGTTGGTTTTCTTGCACATGGCTATCCAGTTGTTACGGCCTCATTTGCTGAAAGATTAGCCGTTCCTCGTTGAATTGCCTTGGCACTTGGGCAAAAATCAATTGTTGGGCCTGCGTCCAGATCCGACAGTCAGCTCCTGCCTCTCCCCCTGAAACCTGGACAGGAAGCTCACAGCAGCTACTCGGGACTCTGAGCAGAAAATAGTAGCAGAGGAGGAAGGACGAGCGCCCGGACTGAAGCGCCAACGGAAAATGGCTCAGCATTTAAAAAATTCACCTGGAAACCCGAAAGTGAGCACTGGGGCACAGAGGGCCCTAGAAGAAGGTCCCTACCTCCAGCTCATGGGGCGAGGAACAGAACTCGTAACCCTCAGGGCAAGTATGGAAATACCCTGGGTTCTTCCTTTCTCTCACAGCCCCTCCCCAACCCCCCAGAAATCAGTGGAAGTGCCAGAAATCAGCCGTGAGAGCCTGCAGGAGACCGCAATGACGAGGTGGGATCTTTCCTCCCCGTTGCGGGGGCTGTGGTCCCAGCGCGGTCAGCCTCATTGCTTTCTTTTCTCTCCACCCTTCTGCTGGCCCTGGATGTGGGCACTTCCTTAGGGGTGTGAGGAAGGGTAGATTAGCTGAAGTCCCAGCTTTCTGGCCAGAGGACTGAAAAGGGGAGCCAGAGAACTAGAAAGTACTCAGAATGTCATGGAGAGGGAGGAACTTTGTTAAGTGACCTCATAAAGCTGTTTATGAACCCCAGGATTTACCCCCCTCCTGCACTCCTGACCTGTTAGGCAGCAGATCTCATCCTACATAGTAAAACTTTGAGAATTAATGTAATAGAACACCACCCAAGTCCCAGGCTAATCAATACTAATCAATGACTGGAGTACACGTGGGACACATTTGAATGGCATGACAAAGGCTCAGCAGAAGCTGAGACCATTGATTTGAGACCCTTCTTTTAATAAAATGGGCATTTTTACTGCTATAAATTTTCCTCTGAGCACTACTTTGACTACATCTCACAAATTTTGGTAAGTTGTGTTTTATCTTTCCAATCATCTCAAAATACTTGCTGATTTCCCTTTTGATATCTTATCTGACCATTGGTTGTTTAGAAGAGCAATATTTACTTTCTAATTTACTGATTTCTAATTTAATTTAATTGTAATCAGAGAGCATACTTTGTAGGATATGAATCCTTTAAAAATTATTGAGGTTTGTTTTATGACCCAGAATATGATCTATTTTGGTAAGTAGTCCAAATTTTTTTCAGTTTTTTGAAAAAAATTGTCTATGTTGCTCTTGTTGGATGGAATATCCTAGAAGTATCAGTTGAGTCAACTTAGGTGATATGTTTGTTCGTGAGTTTAGTGACTTATCCATTTAGTAATTCTATGTCATCAATGATTTTTATCCTACTCGTTCCAGAAATTATTGAGAGCATTCACCACCATCATCACCATCATTGCTGCCATCAACCTAACTGTTCATTTGTCTATTTCTCCTTTCAGTTCCATCAGTTTTTACTTCATGTATTTTAAGCTCTATTAATAGGAGGGGCATGAATTTCCCTAACCCTTAAAGGGACATGGAAATTTTAAGGCATCCCCTCCTCAGCAAGGGAGATTTAAACTTGACATGGAGGGCAGACTCCTTCCCCGCTGTGGATGAAGAGCCACTCTTTGCGGGAGTTAGGACCGCAGGCTGCCCTGAGGAGAAGGGTGCTGTCCATGTCTGTGCGTGGAGGTGCTCCCGGTCAGGGCACCAGGCGGTCGGCTTGGCCAAGGCGCACGCAGCCACCCAGAGTGCGCGACCAAGGGCAGCAGAGCCGGGGGCCTAGGAGTCAGATGGACCAACCCAGCTTTGAATGCCGCCGCCCAGCCTCAGTTCTCCACCGTGGCACAGGGACCATGGCAGCACCTTCCCGGGAGGAATTCGGATCATTAGAGGAGATGAAGAGAATTAAAAACGCTCACAATGCTGAGCCCTTGGCACAGTGCCTGGGGCACGGAGGACTCCAAATGCTGACTGTTTCAATGCTGTGTGCCCGGCCGTGTGTCAGGGAGGTGGAGGGAGTGGGGGAATCAACTCACATTCAACTCACCATGCCGGGCCGCGTGCTCAGTGACTGGCGTTCCTACCATCTTTAAAACTCTTGGAGTTTATTGGGAAGGTCTTTCTATTTTATGCCATTTCATTTCTCACTCTACCTCTGCCAACTAGGGTTTATTATTTCCATTCCACTTTCTAAGACATGAGGACATTGGCTGGGAGAGGGGAAGTCACTTGTCCAAGGTCACCTCGCTGGTCCGTGGCAGGGCCAGGTCTGGGCGGCCCTGATCATGACGTGGTCCTTGTCTTTAGTGACTTACCCATTTAGTAAGAGAAGAGCAGCCCAAACAATATGCGGCCCTACTTTAGAACATGCTACTTCATAATGGACAATGTGTGGATGTTCTGGAATGCAGACTGGAGGAGTCTGGGAAGCCTCACTGACGGAGGAGGCAGGGAGGAGGAAGGCAGCCTGGGAGGAAGGGTCTTCATGAGCAAAGTCACAGAGATGGAATTTAGTCCAGGGTGTTAAGGAGCAAGAAGCACCCAGATTTGGGGGGCCCTGGAAGGATGGACCAAGAGGCTGTCCAGAGTTTAACTTCCTCTTAGCCATCGGTGGGGGTCCCTGGAGGTTTCCCAGCATGAGAGCGTTGTGGTGAGTGCGGGTGGCTTATGGAAAGTCTCCTGGTAGCACGCGCAGGACGGAGCACATGGGGCAAGGGGCGGGTGTTTGGGGTCCTGGAGCAGGAGTAGACAAAGGCAGCCCGTCACACCGAAATGGTGGAGCAGGACAAGGGCGCGAGCAGGGACGGAGGAGGCAGCTCACCGCGGGTGGGACCGTCAGGGAGCTGGGACGCCTTCGCTCCGACGGGTCCGATTTGCTTCCTTCGTATGATACGTGGGAGAACCTCCTGTGGAGTCTGCAGATTGGGGCAGCCAACGGGAGAAGGAACCGGCGGTGCGGTGCCCAGGAGAGGACTGGGAAGTGGGGCAGTTACGGGTTGGAAGCTGGTCCCATGGGTTACCAGCCACGTGATCTTGGGCACATCTCTGGGACTTCAGTTTTCTAATCTATAAATATAGTTCTTACCTCATAGGATTGATTAAAAAAGAGAATGTAAGGTGCTTAACACAACACCAGAGCACAGTAGTGGTCGTAAGTGCTCAGTGATGGGAATCACTGTCATCACCACCATCACCATCATAGTCTCAACAGCCACCACCACCATCATTATCACTGCCGGTTGTCACCATCGCCATTGTCACCATCATCATTACCATCACTCACCACCATCATCCCCATTGTCACTATCACTACCATCATTATCATCACCATCATCATTGTCATCAGCCTCTCCACCATCATCCCCAATGTCACTGTCACTACCATCGTCATCATCACCATCATCACCATCACTGTCATCAGCCTCATCACCATCACCATCATCACCATCATCATTGTCATCAGCCTCTCCACCATCATTCCCAATGTCACTGTCACTACCATCGTCATCATCACCATCACCACCATGTTGCAGAACCACAGACCATCAGGGTTGGAGGAGCTCTGGGAGGTCCCCTGGTCTAACACTTCTTATTTTACAAAAGGGGACATGGGACCAGAGACTAGTCCACAGTTAGGCAGACAGTTAATGGCAGAGCGGGAGCTAGAACCAGGGACGCCTGGCCCTGCTCCAGTGTCCTGGGCCCTGACCAGGCCAAGTAAGGAATATGTTGAGCAACAGTCATTCCCCCCAGGATCCGTAGTGAGCAGAGGGAGACTCGATGCTTCTTTACTCATCCAAGCAGCCTCTCGTCCCTTCCTGTGTCATCTTCCACAGTCATCTGCCTGCTGTTTTCAGACTCTCAGCAGGTTAAAAGTGAGGATGTGTCTAACAAATTGTTTTGTTTGTTTTTTAGTGGAAGAAATTTTTAAAATGAAACAAAGGAAAAAAAAACAGAGGACAGATGTGGAAGCGAGACGAAAGCAATGGTAATTCTTCCAAAATTCATGCCGTGATGCTCTTAAAATCCTGACGATCTTCTCAGGGACTCCTATGGAATTCCCGAGCAGTGTGCATGGAATTTTGCAGAAGATCCTCGTGGAGTACTTTATAAGTCCCCTGGAAGTCTGGCTGCGCTTTTGGGGGCCCTCCCAGGATTTTCCTGCCAGCTGTGCCCCTTTCTCATGAGCTCTTCCCAGCCCCGTGGCGGGGCCACAGACCTGCGCCCAGGCCTCCCAGGGAGGGCCACGTGCTCCCGAAGCGTCCTCACAGACCCACCCTGGGCGCCCCACTTGAAATGCTCCCGCAGCGTCCATGGAGCTCCCAGCTCAGCCTCCCGCATTCTAATCAGATTCCCACGGACGGTCGCAGAACCTGCAGCAAATCATCTCAGAAACCGCAGACAGCGCTCAGAGAGATTGTGCTGAACCCCTGGGAACAAAAATAACCCGAAGGCGCTCAGCACGACCGAGGAGGAGGCGGGTCTGGTGCTCAGGGGTCGCTGTCAGAGGATGCTGGGGACAGGAAAGAAACGGGGACGCCGCAAGGAGGCCGCTAGCTGGCAGCCGGGGTTTCATCTTCCGACGGAAGCAGCTCATACGGATGGAAGACGGGCCCAGGTCGGGATTTTCTCCCGTGCTGCCTCGTTCCTCCCCGTGGTGTCGCTCTCCAAAGCATCTGTGCCCAGGACCTGGTGACAACTGGACGGAATGTCCCTATAAAGTCCGTCATGTTGTTAACCAGCCCCACCCCCTCTCTCGGAGCTCGCGCACGAGGCGTGTTCTCGGGATCATCGAGCCCGAGTCAATTAAGAGCCTTGGGTGCTGGCACGTGTGGGCGCTGTCCATCGAGGCATCGCGGCTCCTTTCAGCGGGGACAGAGCCCGGGCGGCCGCGACTCCACGGAGCCCGCCGGGAGCCCGCTGGTTCAGGATAATACACAGAAGCTGGATGCCTGGGGCTGGGCATGGGGGACAGCTGTCACACAAAGGGCATGCCCGGGGAGGTCAGGGGGCAGCCAGGCAGCACCTGGCCTTTGGTGCAGAGGCCTCCGCCAGTGTCACTCTGAGCCCGCCTGGCTCTGTCCCAAACTCTGGGCCTGGGAGCCAGCGCCCCAAGAGCTGGCCCACTGGCCTTCACACCCCAGCTCCTGGGGTCTCTGTGAGCGACAGCTGCTCCCTAGGGAGTCCCAGGCAAACTCAGTGTCCTTACCTTACCCTGTTACTGTACTGGGCACGTAGCACAGTTCTGGTTAATGAAGTGCGGGATGGACCTTTTAGGGCCTGGGCTCCTGGCAGGGCAGACGCTGGGCTTTTTTCACTGCTGACCGCATAGTACCAACATGGTGCCTGGGACGCGCGGGTGTGCAATAGATGTTTGCTGAGTGAATAAACGATCACAGTCCCCGAGATGCTGCGACAACAATAATGAATGGAACAGTAGCGGGCGCGTCTGTGTGTGGGCAATGGTCTGCGCCTTTCTGCTCGCTGAACACACTTACTGAAATAATGAACACAGGGGCCGTGCACCGGTGTGGGATCTTTACAATAACACATCGCTATTTGCTAAGTGCCCCTGATGCGCCAGGGGCTGCACTGGGCACTTATTTTCCATTCAAGGTCCAGGTTACAGGATGAGTTTCTTTCCCGGCTGTTGGAGCTGCCGGTGGGCTGTCCCTCAGGTGTGTGTGGTCCTAAAATCAGCCAGAACCACAGAGCCAATATCAGTATCAGTCATAGTCCCAGCCTCGGTGCTGATCCCTACCTTTTATTATTTTATGCTTTTATTATTTATATCTCACTGGCCAGAACTGAGTCCCTGGGCTACCCTGAGCTGCCGAGGGGTTAGGAAAGTGAGCACCCATCTTTGCAGCCTCTGGGGGGGGCTGGAAAGTCGTCCGGATACGCCAAGATTGCGAGTTCAGTCCCCAGTCAGGGCGCACAAGAGTCAACCAATGAATATTTGCATAAATAAGTGCGACAAATCAATGTCTCTCTCTAATCAGTAAAATAAAAAAAAATTAAAATTAAAAATCAATTAAAAAAAGAAAGCAGCATGTGCTGCTGGGGGAGCCATTGGCCAGTGGCTGGCTGCCAAAGTCCCAAGAAAGGCCCTGGAGAAGGTGAACATGAGCCCGGACTTGCAGGCAGCTGCCCTGAGCCTGGCCTTTCCTCCGTGGAAAGAAGGAAGGGGAAGTGACACCACCACAGCCACCGCCAGGTCCCAGAGGATTACAATAGGCTCAACGCAGGCCGCTCCACGCTCGCCACTTCTTACTGCCTTCACGATTGTTTCCACACCCACGTGCCACCTGGACTTAATTTACTTAACAATTTCCTTTTGATTGCCTCACCTTTTAAAAACTTTAATCTCATCCTGAGCAATAACAATGATGACATCACAGTTTGGGTGTGTGCGTGGGTCAAAGACCAATGTCTCTGCTGCAAAACTCACCCTCCACTCTTGCCTGCGGAAAAGCCCCTGATTTATCTGCCTGGCCAAAGGGCTGCTTAGAACAAACACTTTCCATCCTGGCCCCTCTTTTGGCCAAATGCAGTTTTATAACTTGTCCTGATCAGTGGAATGTAAGCAAAAGGTGTGGATTAAAGGAAAGGAATGTACCTTTCTCCTTTCCTGTTCTGCTTCCCGCTGTTTGGAATGCAGGCCTGATGGTTGGAGCAGGAGCAGCCAGAATAGACCCTGAGGTGACCTTGAGAGTGGAAGTCCTGCAGAGCAGAGTAGCCAGATGGAAGGAGGTGGGGCCTTGGTCTTGTGGAGGGTCATGCCAGCCCTTGACTGCCACCAAAGGAAAAGTAAACTTTCTTCTTGTTGAAGCTACTGGTTGGTTGGTTGTCAATTGCAGTGAAATCTATTCCTAACGTGCTAGAAATATTTTTGAACACAAAATAAATGCCTTAAGTAGTAACATTTTCAAATGTGCATGATCACTGATGTCATTCTTGGCTGCCCCCATTGGAATGCACCAGAACTCAGGAAAGAGTGACATCGTGCAAGTAAAAACAAACCTTGACAACTGGAAAGTGCTCTGCAAATCTCATCCTTGGTGCTCTTTGGTCCTGCCCAGTCCTAGCACATAGAAGGCATTGGGCCCTACTTCTCTGGATGGTGATAACAAAGGGGGGGGGTGTCACAGGGCATCAACAATTTGAGTGTGAACCCTCGGCCCCTCTGCTTCCCCCCCAGGAATTAACAGAGCACACCACCTCCTGTCTCAGATGTGCTAATAACCTCAGAATTCACACTAAAACTATTAAGATGTTACCCCTCAAAGCCAAGAGTCCTGGGTTCCAGTCAAGGTAGTTCATTAAACTGAAATTCAAACATTTCCTCACCCTGTGTGCCTGGTGACAATGCTCTGTGCCAGGCTCCCTGCCCTTGAGATCACTGTCTAGATGGGGAAGATCCTAGCCCTTGGAAATCAGGAGGAGAGGAGCTTAGATGCAGACCTGTATTCAGAGGGCAAGTGTCTTCATCTGAGTTCCTAGAAGTGTCCCTGAGACCCTGAGACAAGGATTTCAGTGCCAGGGTTATGAGGGAGGTGACCCTGGGAAGCACCATCCTAACTGATCTGTGCCTTAGTTCCCTAATCTATAAAATTGTACCCCCACCCTGCCATTGTGCTGTTATGACACAAATTATTGGTGTGTTGGAGCTACTCATGAAAATCAATTCTCTTTCCAACTCCCTGTCAGTGACATCACATTGGGAGCTCAAATGGGCCGTAGTGGGAGGTGGGAGTATTTACACCATGGGAATTGGCAAATGCTACAGACCAGGGCTTTCCCTGGGGAGCTGGTGGTTAAACATTTACCATAGTGCTCCTGATTATTGTACATAACATACACAAGACAGTGCCTGGCACAGAATGCCCCACACAGAGCCAGCGATGACTGTCACCTGTAGTGATGACTACAGGGCCATGAGAGAGCCCAGGCCTGGGCCTGAGGGCACGCTTACCCCAGCTCCACATCTTCCATTCTTAGCCATGGATGAGTCCTTACATCCTTGAACCTCAGAGTCCCCACCAGCCGAGAAGGTCACATCCAAAGGGCAACATGGCCCTACTCCTAGCCAGGCACCAGTCTCTGTTTAAAAGCAACAGTAATTCAAGCAGATGACAGCTTTATGTTCCCGCTATAGCTGGCCATTGAAGTCGATCACCACTCGCCAGCCCTGGGACTTTGAACAAGTCACCTGACCCCTCTGTGATTCAGTTTCCTCGTCTGAACAATGGGAATGAGAGTAGCATCAGAAAATGCCTGGTGCGTAGTAAGCGCCCTATAAAGTTTACTCCTGCTAACATAACACATTGCTAACACCAACAGTCCCCCCACATCTGCGTGGGCATCACCTCCTCACACAGCTGCTCAGTAACTGCATCCAACATAGTTCTGCACAGACATAGACGCGGCATGCGGCGAGTCCTGGGGCCCTAGCGGAGCTCCCTGGACTCCTTGCACACCAGCCCACCTCCGCCCCTACACTCCGGCCGCCTCTGCCCCTTCCCAGCCAAGAGGCTACAAGCCCCAAATCACTCCGGTGTCCCCTCACCCCAGCAGGAGCTTCAGAAGTCAGTGGCTCGGACAATTGCACTTTATTCTCTCTTTCCAAAGACGGATCAGCCCTGGAGGCCCCTTGAAAGAGCTTCGATTACATCTTCATTTGTGGGTAATGGGATTAGCATGGCCCCTGGCAGAGCCCCGGGCGCAGTGGGGATGGCAGGCACTGCCTGCAATGGTGACAGCCAGGACGAACTGCTCCAGGCTGCCGGGCCCCTGCGCACTGCCAGGCTCCAGACAGGCGAGCGGCGCCCAGGCCTCTGAGGGACTCAGGGACCGGAAAATGGAATTAGCCCCACCCCAATGCACAGCAAGTCCAGCCCTGGACTCCCCGCCAATCAAGGGTCTCTGGGCCCAGGGATGTCAGAAACTGATAATAATCGTGTGTGTGTGTGTGTGTGTGTGTGTGTCTGTGTGTGTGTGTGTTGGGTGAGGGTGTCTTTTTCAACTTTCAGATATCACACTAAAAAAATGTAGGGTAAAACAAAGACAGTAGCAGAGTAAGGGAGCCTGGTGCCTGGACTGTCCGAACCACCTACATCCAATTGTCGACAGACCTACTATGCGCCGTGGTGCTTAGGGGCCACGCATCACAGTGAGCCCTCCTTGTAACCTGGCTTGTGCACCACACTCTGTCCTGAGAGCTCTGTGTGTTATTTCCCACAGTTCTCACGGCTCTAGGGAGGCTGGTGCCAGCCATCCCAGGACGATGTGGTATCCCCATTTCACACCGGAGGGATGGCAGCTCAGGACTAACTGATGCTGAAATCGGTAGGTCCTCTAAACTGACATCAGTGGTCCCCAAATCAGAGACTTCATGGGCCACCAGATAGATTTTGCCTGTTAAATACACCCGTGTTTAACATTTTTCTTGAAATTTCTACTCTATTAAAAATGTTAATGTATTATTTTCCTAACTTTTTATCTTGAAAAATTTTCAAAACTACTAAAAATTTGCATGAGTGAACAACCATATGCCCACCCTTCGCTTAGAGTCCAAATTCACCCGGTGCTAACACTGGCCACGTTTGCTTTCTGCCCCCTCCCCCCCATATGTATATATATATCACCAAGTCCTGCCTTCTGCCACAGGAGGGGTGGGCACACCAATAGTTCCCTCCCCTCATGGTCACATCGCTGATTTTGTTCACAGATGAGGACTGATCTGGGCCGCCCTGGCCAGCCCATCAGCCTTTGCTGGACACCCCCTTTGCAGCCTCCCTTGCAGCTAGCGGTGGTCGTGTGACCAACCTGGCCAGTGAGCGAAGCATAGAGGAAAGTTTTTGGAGATACCTGCCTCTGGGTACCCTTTTCCTTTGCCAATCAAAGGAGAAACCATTCCAGGAACTGCCCCTCCCCCAGCTGTCCCCACTTCCTGCCTTGAACTTGGTTGTGATGCCTGGAGCTGTGGCAGCCACTTGTGACCATAAAGCAACACGCGTTAGGAGACAGGGCAGAAAGATGGGCAGAGCCTGGCTGCCTGAAGCCGCAGCAGCGGCGGTTCCAGGCCTGAACTTGCCCCGCCCGCTGCTCCCTGTGGGAGGGAGGGAGGGAGGGAGGGAGGGAGGGAGGGAGGGAGGGAAGGAAGGAAGGAAGGAAGGAAGGAAGGAAGGAAGGAAGGAAGGAAGGAAGGAAGGAAGGAAGGAAGGAAGGAAGGAAGGAAGGAAGGAAGGAAGGAAGGAAAAGAAACTGCAGGAAATGCTGTAAGGCTGGAAAGATGTGCTTACACACCTATGTTTATTCAATTGCCCATTCAACAAATATATGTTGAGCACCTACTATGTACCATTCATTTAATAAACGAATGAGCACCTACTATGCTCTAAGCACTGTTCCAAGCACTGCAGGTATCTCCATGCAACAGACAACGACCTCGCTCTCGTAAACTTACACTCTGCAGCTGCCCTGTTTCCACAGCATGCCGGCAACCTTGCTCGGCAGGTGGGGGTCTTTCCACATTCACAGGGGAGGAAACTGAGGCTCAGGGAGGCCCGGCACTCACGGCAGGCCCACCTGGCCCTGAAGCCGCAGGGCCGCGTTCTCACCGCTGCCGGGGCTCTGCGGGTGCGCAGGGCGCGCGTCACAGCAATCCGCAGCTGTCAGGCGCTCTGGAGGGAGGACAGTGCCTCTTCTCACTTCTGTTTTTGGAAATGTGTTTCTGATTTTGATCCCATTTTATCAGATACGTAAAATGGATTATCTGGAGAATGGACATTCTCGGTGGTGCATTATGAGCCCACAACCCTGGCTTTCAACTTCTCGGAGCTGACGGGGTTACCCAGCTGGGAAAGAGGCAACGGATGCTTACACAGGGGGCTGAGCTTGAATAGGGACCCCCTGGAAGGTGTTTTTTTTAGATTTAATTTAATGTTATTTTATTGTTGACAGTATCACAGATGTTCCCCAATTTCCCCCCTCCCCCTCCTCCCAGCCCCGCCCCACCCTAAGCCTTCCCCTCACGGTTGTCTGTGTCCATGGGCTATGCACATATGCATATGAGTTCTTTGGCTAATCTCTTCCCATCTCCCCCCTTCCCCGATTCGTCAGTCTGTTCCATGTACCCAGGCCTCTGGACCTATTTTGTTTGACAGGGGTTTTTTGTTCATTAGATTCCACATGTAAGTGAGATCATGTGATACTTGTTTTCTCTGACTGGCTTATTTCACTCAGCATAATCCTCTCCAGGTCTCTGCAGGTTGTGTGCCCGGGTCGCTAATGATGGGGCACTGAGCCCACCAGCTTGGGCTGGAATCCCTGCTCCATCAGCTCTGTGACCGAGGGAAGTTGCCGAGCCCTGTGATACTAAGGCTCCCCATCCTGGCCTTTCCCTCACGGCGCCGTGTGTAACGTGGTTCTTTTAGCTTTGCCTCGGGGATAAGAGGAGAACTGCCCTGGGCATTTCCAGCGGGGCTGTCCCCGGGGACTGAGGGGTCCTCACTCCGCCCCAGGTGTCCCCGGAGTGAGCGGAGCCGGGCCCTCGCATGTGAGGTTTGAGGGCCACCTCCTCCATCCCTGACCAAACGCTCGTCCTCTCACCACCCTCCCGGGCGTCTGGAATGCCACCTCCACGGCACGGCGGAGCCCAGCCTGACCCAACCTCCAAATACGTGGCGAGCACGACACTGAAATGCAGCCACTAATGACAATACCCGCTCCGGTGCACGGGGCCTACCGTGTGCGGGCTGTGCTCCGGGCTTGGCAGGTGCTGCCTTCTGAGGTAGACGCTGTTCTCCCCATTTTACAGATGAAGAAACAGAGGCCCCAGAGGTCACTTCCACACACCCCGGCGCTGCTGTGATGGAGGCATCACTTGTCCCTGCCAACCTGCCAGGTAACAGCTGTTCCATGTGTCCGGGCTGCGGACTCTGGGCACCAGGCCTGGGTCTGATCCCCTGGCAGCTTGGCGTTTAGTAGGTGCTTACTAGTCACTGGATGAGTGCCGGGTGGACGAGTGAGCCCGGGCCTGTGGGGCGACTGGCTAGCTGCTCACCACACCACCTCCTCTTCCTCTGGAGACTCCGCTGGGCCACATTTCCCAGCCTCCCTTGCGGCTCTGGCCAAGGAAGGTGCAGAGAGGTTCTCTGCGCCTTTTCAAGGCTGGTCCATAAAACCCTTCCAGGCAGGTCTCCACTCGTCCTGTCCCCCATTCTCCAGCCACATGCAGAGGAGCTGGTGAAGCACTTGGAGGCTGGGGCTGATGGAGCCCAGGAGGGAGGGCGCCGCGGGGCGAGTCCCGCCTGAGGGTGGCCAGAAATCACTTCCATTGTGTTAAGCAGTGGAGGTGGGGAGCTTGTCGGGCGCAGTATTAGACTCCCACCCTGGACAGAGGGGTTCGAAGAGAATCAGAGGCTCTCGGGGAGCTCACTCCCCTGGAAGCATCCTGTCTATCTCCCTGCCCTGGGTGCGGGAAGAGGTTTCCTTACTCTGAGCCCCCCTGGGCCCCCACAGAGCAAGGTGCCTTCTGCTGACACAGAGCAGAAAGTGGGTTCCAGGACATCCTGGGTGACCTCCTATTACTTCACTCACCCAATGTGTCCAAGGCCTTGACCTGCCAGCCCCTCTCCAGGCCAAGCCCTGCTGTCCACCCTCCACTCCCCACACCCCGCCGTTACCATTCCCGGTGGACAGGAGAGGTCGGTCTGCTGCAGCTCTGTCTCCAGCATGGGCATTGGTGGGAACTCACCATGGCAACATTCCCCGCCCCGCCACGTGCAGCACCTGGCCTCCTCTACCTCCTTGCACCCTCACAACAACACTTTGGGATGTGCATTATTTCAGCCCCTTTTTACAGAAGAGGAAACTGAGGTTCACAATTTGCCCAGGACTATGGCCAGAAAACAGCAGCGTGGGGCTCGAATCCAGGTGCATCGCATATGAAAACCCAGGTGGTGAGAGCCCTGGGCCCAGAGACCAGGCCAGACAACGTGGGCCTTTAAATGGTAACATAGGCCCCTAGCTAGGACCAGCTGCCCAGGCCCACATTCTGTCCACTGTGGTTACCCTGGCCACGTCCCTGGAGGTCTATGGCTCCTCCCTGGGCACCTGGCAGGAGAGGATTACGGGAGGAGTGGCCAAGGTCTGTGCTGCGTCCGAATCGGTTAAGTGAAGCCCAGAGTCTGGCAGGGCCAATTGCTGGGCAGACCTCTGCTGACTGGAAAGTTGCTAACATATGTCCCTAATCCGATCTGCCAGCCGCTTGCCAGGTGCTAGTATGTACCAGCTGCTCCGAGGGCCCGCTGAGGGCGGACAGTAGGACCCCAACATCCTGGCCCCATGGACCTACTGCGTGCCAGGGGCTCACTCTCATCATTCTATTTAATTCTTACAACAGGCCAGGGAGGTAGATAATACCATACCCACTTTCCAGATAAGAAAATGGAAGCTCAGGAAAGTGAAGTCATTTGTGTACACAGCTGGGGGTGGGAGAGATGAGATTTGTTCACACTCCAGCAGACCTGGGGTTCAATTTTGTGTTCATTCCGGGACATGATTCTCCAGTCTTCTGGTTTGGTAGCATTTATCAATGGTGTCCTACTTCTCTCCTACCACCTCGCATACCATGTGGCACTGTCTGGATTGTGGGACCATATGGCAATGGCCCCATAGGATCGTGAGCTTCGTGATGGTAAAGACTGACTGATGAGCCCATCTGTCCTCATGGCTGTCACACAGGAAGAGCTCAGGAAATGGTGAGTGACTGAGACCCCAGGGCTTAGTGGTGGAGAGGGAGAGGAGGGGAGGACTGGGAAGCACAGGAAGGGAGGCACAGGAAGAGTAAAATGGCAAAAGATACGGAGAGAAAGTCAATAAGAAGGCAAGTCTGGAGGAAACAGGTTGCAATAAAAGCAGGAGTGATAAGAGGAACAAAGGGAAATGCCCTTGGCAAAGGGAAGAGATCCCAGCCTCCGTGAGAATAGATAGAGCTCCCCAGAAAAGCAGGAAGCCACCTTGTGAGGTGGTGAGCTCACTGTCCCTGGAGGTGTGCAAGCAGGGCTGCATGCACCTGTGACTGGGAAGCCCTAGGGAGGGTTTGTGCATCCTGGAATGGCTGTACAGGCTTCTCCAACCCCCAAGAGATAGAGGTTCTAATGGTGACAACCAGGCCCTCTGATACCCAATCACACTAACAGTGCTTTTTTCACATCACTTGTGGCATTTTGAATGGAGGTAGAAAGACCCGGAACTGTAAGATCAAAGTTGCTCTTCTGCTTGATGTAGATGCCCTGCCTTGACCTTGAACTCCCAGATCCAGGCGGAGGCCAGCTGCGATCTCAACCAAGGCTGCACAGCATCATTAGAGAGAGGATGAGATCTGAACTCCTCCACCGGCACTCAGGACTGAATGTGGCCTGGTCCTGGCCCCCTGCCTTCTCTCCCTCTGCGCCCCCATCCAAGCTCCACATAAGCCTGAGCTCAACCCAAGACAGTCCCTGCCTCTCTGACCCCACTGGTCAGGCAGCGGATGGAGCTGACCCTAAAAGGGGTGTCACCTCCGGCTCCTCTATTGAGCCCAAGTCCAGGTCCAGTTTTCTTCAGTTGAGGAAATCCCCCCAAGGGCTTGCAGCTGAGGTCTGCCTGCCAGCACCTGGAGGATCTGGGCAGCCTCACAGGGTCCACCATGCTGGGCGATGTTCTAGCTCTGTGACCTCAGGCGAATTGTCTAACCTCTCTGAGCCTTGGTTTCCTCAGCTGCAAAGTGCCATGATTAGCAGTTCTCAAATTTTTTTGTGTCAGGGCTCCTTTGCCCTCTTAATATTATTGAGGACCCCAAAGAGCTTTTGTTTGGGTATGTTATATCTACTAACATTTAGAAATTAAAACTGAAATGCTTTAGAGTATGTATTAATTCATTTAGAAGCAGTAACAAATCTCTGGCATGTTAACATAAGTAACATATTTTTAACTCCCCACCCCCCAAAAGAAAAGTGGCATTGTCTTCCATTTCTGTAGTTCTTTTTACTGTCTGCTCTCATAGACGCCCCCTGAGTTCTCACATCCACTTCTGCATTCAATCTGTGGCAACAGATTGTTTAGCTGAAGAAAATCTGGCCTCACAGATGCAGTTAGAAAAGGGAGGAGTATTTTAATAGGCTTTTCAGATAATTTCTCGACACTCTACAAAACTTGCCAAGTGGTAGTATTTTAACAGTTGTGACATGGATTCTGAAAACATAGCGGTGAACTTTTGGTTCTTTGTTACATTAAAATCCACTGGTTTACTTTGCACATTGAATGTGATTTTGAAATATCATGCATGCATCATGTGTAAAATGCTGGTTCCCTGACTTAGGAGAGCCTCCAAATGTTGGCACTTAATTACACAACATCGCAAAATCATATTCGTTCACCTCATCACCAATCTCATTTATATCACCACAGAGGGAAAGCCCAGCTAGGACAACGAGAAGGCAGCCATCTACCAGCCAGGAAGTGAGCCCTCACCAGAAATCAAATTTGCGGGCACCTTGATCATGGACTTCTAGCCTCCAGAGCCATGAGAAAATAGATATCTGTTGTTTGAGCCCTCCTGTCTGTTGTCTTTTGTTATGGCAGCCCCAGCAAATTCACATACCCTCTCCACACTCTTCTCCTCCCAAGACCCTTGTATTGTTGGTTTGTGTGGCTTGAAAGCCCTTTGTTAGCTGGAAAGAGCTAGGCATGAGCAAATAATATTAGTGTTAGACACGCTGTTCCCAGGCAGCCCTTGGGCAAAGCTCCCAGCCTCAAGGATCAGGCCTTAAAGGATATTTCTGATGAGAACATTCCAAGATGCCAGTGGAAAATCCTGATGCTGGATATTTGAGAACCAAATTGGGAAGAAAACAATTTTCTAGATGATTTTCTAAAACAATAAACAGTGGAAAGAATGCCAGGGTGGTAGTTATAATGACCACAAGCCAGAGAAAATCAGTTTCAAGCCCTAAAGCCATTGAACAGAGTAAGCAAGGCGGATCTGTCACTTGGGAGACATCAGCAGTTCATCTGATGCTGGTGGTGACGGTGATGCTGGTGGTGGTGATGTTGGTGATGACGGTGATGCTGGTGGTAGTGGTGGTGATGGTGATGATGCTGGTGGTGATGGTGGTGATGATGCTGGTGGTGATGATGGTGGTGATGATGGTGATGGTGATGGTGATGGTGGTGATGGTGATGGTGATGCTGGTAGTGGTGGTGGTGGTGATGGTGGTGGTGATGATGGTGGTGGTGATGGTGGTGGTGGTGGTGGTGGTGGTGATGCTGGTGGTGATGCTGGTAGTTTTGGTGCTGGTGATTATGATAATGGTGTTAGTACTGATGATGGTAATGGTGATGGTGGTGGTGATGATGGTGTCGGTGCTGGTGATGATGATGGTGGAGTGGTGATGACAGTGATGATATGGTAATGAAGATGTTGCTGATATTGTGATGATGGTGATGATGTCAGTGGTGATGATGACAATGATAATGATGATGAAGGTAATATTGATGGTGATGACAATGATGGTAATGAATAGGCTGTTGCTGCCGATGTTAATCATGATGATAGTAGAAGTGTTGTATTGATGATCACGGTAACTATAGTAATGGTGATGATGATGATGGCAATGATGATAATGATAGTGAGGATTTATGGTTCCTTCCCTGCAGAAAATGGAAGTTGAGCCACTTCTCCAGTTTGGAAGTTACTCTTCAACATTGTTTTTCTGAAATGAAATTCTCCTGAAAGAGGAATCAAAAGAGCACCTCTGGCTCTCAGGAATGGTTGCCTCTTATACATCCTAAGGTGGCTGTGTCCCAGGTCATGGACACCTGTGGCCACAGGACCATCCCCTTCAGCCAGTGGTGGGGGGGTGTCCCTGCAGGCTCATCCTAAGTGGAACCATGCCCAGGATGGCTTGCTGGAGTGTTAGCTCCTGAAGGCCATGGATCATTTCCCCTGGCTGAGGTCTCCCAGTTCTCAGGCCTTTAGAGACCTGACCACCCTCCTGGGAGTCACGTAAAGAAGCTCAGACTTATCCAAGGATGGAGAGAGAGCACATGGAAGGGGTAAGGCCCAGGCAGCCATCAGCTCTCCGGGCACAGAAGTGAGGCCATCTGGAGAGTGCCAGCCCAGCCGAGCTCCCGCTGAATGAAACTATGTGAGCAACCCGAGCCAACTCCTCATGAGCAGAAGAGCCACCCAGCTTAGCCCAGCCAACACACAGGACTGTGAGATGTCATAAATCATTGCTGTAAGCCTGCATGGAGCCTGGACTTCCCAGGGCTGCTGGAGGCTTGCTTGCCAGAGAGCATCGTCTCCAGAAACCTATGTCCCAGAGACACTCTTTCATCGTCTGGGCCTCTTTGCATTCACCATGGTTTGATATAAGAAGATGCGCAAATGTACAGCAGCTCCTTTTGGTGGCAGTGGGCAAGGAGGGAGCCGGGACTGCGATGCCTGATGGTGCCTCTCTTCCCAGGAGTTTTGATGGGGAGTTTGGGGTGCGGCATGGTGCCCCACAGCAAGCTGAGGTCGCTGCCCAGAATCCAAAGGTCCGCTCCAGCCAACACCACACTGTGGCTGAGTTGTCTTGTTTCAATACAAATCGATAGTCTCTCCCTCAGCCTTTCAAAAGGTGCGCTCTGGGTGGATAAGAGCCTTAGATGTGAACATTATGGTCATAGAGCCGGTCGGAGAAGGCAAAAGGAGGCTTCCTGTTTCTAAGGAGAGAATGAGTTTACTCCCTAAGGCCCTAAACGTGCAAGACAGGAGGGAGCCGACGTGAGGGGTGTGGCTGCTTCAGAAGTAAGGGTGCCTGTCCATGAAGGGCGCCTGTCCATGAAGGGCGCCTGTCCACGATGGGCGCCTGTCCATGAAGGGCGTCTGTCCATGAAGGGTGTCTGTCCATGATGGGCGTCTGTCCATGAAGGGTGCCTGTCCGTGGGAAAGGAGAGGCTCCCTAAGGGGCTGAACTAAGCTGGCTGGAATGTGTCGGAGAGCCTGGCACCCCGAGCCAGTGACCGGGTCCCTGAGACTCCACTCGGGGAAGGAAGTGCCCATGTAAGGCAGCCGGAGATAGGTCCCGAGGGGGGGCGTGTGCGACAAAGATGCTCAAGTAGCATCGGTCCTGGGGGCCTGGGGACAACCAGGTGCCCACCCCTCCCTGGGAAACGTGCAGTGGGCTCAGGTGTATGGCACTACCATGGGGTGGGAGGGGACAAAGGTCACAAAGCAGGACTTGCATGTCTCTCTCGCCCCCCCTTTTTGCCACTTTCTAGCCGTCTGAACTAGGTAAGTGAAACTGCGGGCCCCTTCCTCTCCCCATCTGTCCTGCAGGCAAACAGCAACCCCTCCTCTGGCAGACGGGGGGCTAGATGAGTCCTGGGGCAGACAGACTCCTGGTGCCTGGCCCACAGTAGGTGCTCACGGAACAGTAGTCACCAGCTCTTGCACACATGCTGTCCACAGCCAGGCGAGGCTCCCACAGAGGACACCCCTGCCCTTCCTCATTCCTAGGGATCGCCGCTACCCACACAGCGTCCCTGGGACCTGTGGGCACCGAGTGCTTCATTTATGTAGGCTCTTGCCGTTGCCCCCAGCCTCCCCTCCCCCCAAGCCCTGTCCTGCCACAGGAAATGCGGCGGGGCCGGTCCTGAGGCCGAGTGGCCCTCTGTGCCGCGGCTCCTTCCTGCCCACCCCCACCCCGCTGCTGGGCCCTGATTAGCCTGGGTATTGGGTGACCCCTGCTCTTCTTCCCTGCCCCGCAAGGGTTAATCAGCCTTCCTGCTGGGCGGCTGGGAGGAGGCAGCGGGCGGCCTGGCGGCAGGAGGCTTTCATTACTTTGATGGGATACATGTGCTCGGCTTTATCTCCGGCCCTTTCTCCGTAATTCAGCGCTTGAACGTCTCAGCTGTCGGCCGATCTGCAGACAATTGCTCAGGGTAATACTATCCGGAAAAAGCTGATAAAACGCAGATGTGACGAGGCCTCTGAAATTTGCGGTTTGCTAAGTGGTTTGCTGCGATGCCTGCCCGTGGCCAGGGCGGCTTCCCTTCGAGGTTGGGAACCGAGGGGGTGGGAGTCGCTTTTTTTTTAAGTGGAAGGTTGAACAGAGGAAGTAACTGTAGAATCTCTTTCTATAATTAGGAAGACGGACAAATAGAAAGTGGAGGCTGATGTGACCCTACAGCAGGACTTGAGAGCTCACCCTCTAGTCCCACCCTGACCAGCCTTGTGAGGGCACCTCCAGGAGTGGGGTTCCGGGTCCTCTGGGCAGCGTGGTGTGGGTGCGGCGCAGGGATTTCTTCGAGGAAGCCCATGTGGCCTTGGGCAAGACACTTGACCTCTCTCTTGCTCAGCTGACTCACTTGAAAGCCCCAATAACTAAGAACCTTGGCGACTTGGCATGTGGGATGCACCTAGCAGGACATTAGGTACATAGTCGGTGCTCAATGAATGACTCAGAGGTTCCTTTCCTTCCTCCCATTCACTTAGGTTCCTAGATGGCCCCAGAGAATAAAAGTGATATGATGTTGATGTGAAGACACTGGATCCCAGTTGGGTGGTAGGTGAGGGGCCAGGCTGTTGGTCCCCCAAATCAGGATTTCCCAGGCCAGAGTCACCAAACTGGACCCCTTGGTTGACGCAATAGTTGCTGGGGTCTTCCTGGGCCAAAGGGAGGGTGAGAGCAGTGCTTGAACCCAGACCCCAGGTTCCCATTCGGGAGGTCAGGCTGCATCTTCCTTCAGGTCCAGGTGATGCTGATGTCACTGGTCCCTGAACCACACTATGAGTGGCAAGAGGCTGGAAGACCCCAAGTTATTAGGCTGGAGAGGGGCTTTGGGCACATCCAGTCCTTTCCTTCTCAGCCCCAAGGAAGACCTTGCTGACCAGGGAGGGCAGACAGTGTGGCTGGGGTTGCCCAGCACAGCAGGAGCAGAGCCAGTCTGGGGGGCAACATCCATGCCCCCCCATGCAGCTGGTGACCCACCTTTCCTAACTGGCCTAGAACTGTTTCAGCTGTCTGGTGTATATACATGAAAGCCTCCCAAAGAGAGCAGGAGTCACTGTGCCTGTCCCAGATTGCCTTCAGGACAAAGGAAAAAGTGCCTGAGTTAATAACATTATGTGCTCTCCTCGAGACCACTGAAGGGCCTGACTCACAGCAGCAAAAGCCCCCATCCAGGTACAAGCATCTTCAAATAGATCAATGACACCCGAAAGCAAGCTCGTGGGGGTGTGGCCACTGCTTCAGGGCGCCCGGACACCCCCTTTTACATTTATGCCCGTGCAAGAATAGCTCCTTTGCTTCCTCTTTACCTCTCTTCCTTGAAAGTTGATGGCACCCATTTTCAGATGAGAAAAACTGAGGCCCAGAAGGGGTAAGCGTCCCTCGTTCCAGGTCTTCCAGCTAGTTAGTAGCAGCAGAGCTGGGACTCAAACTCAAGTGTGTTTAGGAGCGTCCGGCCCCAACGTGCACACACTGGCGTCCATCCCACGCTGTCTCTGGACAGACACGCACGACCCCGGGGTCGGCGGGCACACACTTGGACCAAGACTTTAAAATGTAGGGCTGGACCTGAGTTTTCTTTCCCTTGAAAAGGCCCCTCGGCAATTAGAAGGCCTGTTTGCAGTTCCCGCCTTTCAAAGAAAGAGGGCGTCTGTCCCCCTGCCGGGAGTGGGCAGAGCTGGTAGCAATTTTCCCACAATGTGTAAATTAGTCAATCTCCGAGTCTGTAAACGGGCCCTTTGAAGGGACGCTAATGAAGCACTCCATTAGGGCTTAATGACCGCTGCCTCCAGCAGCACTGGACCCAGCGCCTTTTGATGTCTCGGGGCCACTGGGTTGAGGCTCAACTTATCTCGATGCCCCCGGCAGGCTTAAAAAAAAAAAAAAAAAAAAGGCAACAACCCCCTTAGAGAAGTTGAAAAATTTTTAATGAAAAAAGTTAGTCCTGGCCTGACTGATGTTGGCACTTCAAAGCCAGTGCACACTAAATTGCTGTAGACTGCTTGATTCAAAAGTGCTCCCTGGCCGGTGACAGCCCAATGGTGACAAAATACAATTGGCAACAGGAGACGGGCGAGATCAAAGGCCGGCTATTGTAATAGTTTTGTCCCGTGAAGAATTGCTCATTGTGCCGAGTTTTTCAGTCAATTTTCCCCGTCTTTTCTTTTCTCTCTCTTTCTTTCTTTTTCTTTTTCTTTTCTTTTTTTTTTTTTTTTTGTGGCTCCAGAGCCATCCCAGAGCCTGTGTTTCAGAATCAGGTACATAAATATTTGTAATTACATCCTTCTGATAATACAGTTCAGTCTGCAGAGGCCACAGCTGCCGTCTGCCCCTCGCGGTCCACGGTGCCGCGCGGTCGGGTGCACTGTACAAACCGTTTCTGTGTTTTTGTTAGAAAAGATCCTCCGAGGTGCCTGGAGGGCACTTTGGAGCTGGGACCCGCTGTCGTGGGGCTGACTATTTTAGGATTATTTCATATTAAACTGCTGCCTGCCTGGGCCCCAGAGGGGCACAGGGGTGTAGGTGGCGCCCGAGGCCCCGGCTGTCCCATCCTGGCTCCCCTCTGGCCTCTTCCTAGCTTCTCCTACCCTCAGTTTCCCCAGCTGTACACTAGGGGCCCAGGGACTCCCACCACAAGTATTTATTGAGCGCCGGCTTCGAGAAGGCTTGCCTTGCAGGGCTGTTCAAGAGACCAGGAGAAAGTGAACATAAAAGCATTTTGTCACCTGGAAAGTCCCACCTCCTCCTGCTCCCCCCTTCCTGTTTGGGGATCTGTTTTCAGTCCTCATAGTTGACCTGGCTTCTTGGGCCTCAATCATTGTCCAGGAGCACAGGGCCTAGAATGAGATATTGGAGTTGTTTCAAAACTTCTACCTGGAGGGAGAGTGATCGGTGAACCCAGGCCTGGGTTCGAGTCCTCACTCCTCGGGAGTATGGCTCAACCGGGCCACCCCCACCCCCACCCCCAGAACCTCCGAGAACAGTCGCCTCTGCCCGGCCTGGTCTCACGGCTCTTCCTGACCCGACCCCAGGCTCAGACCCGGGAAAGGGTGTAGCAGCCGCGTGTAAACAGCCAGATCGCCATAAACATCACGCGGTGTGTCTGTGCCGTTTTCCTAAACACGCCGGAGGGGGTGAGGGCTGCTTTGAGCTGGGGCAAAGCCTGGGATGACTGGGGACCATTAGGAAGCAAGGAGGCTCCGGTTCCTTTTATTGCCTCGAATATTAGTCACCAGGAAGCCGCCCCACGAAGCATACAAACCTCGTATCATTTACTCGTCTTGAATTAATTAAGAAGCCTGGGATGGGGACAATTAGAGAAACCTTAGGCTGATGACATCTCCTTGTGATGGAATTTGCTTCTGCATCCACTTTGCCTCCCCCACTCCCCCAGATATTGGCAGGTTTGTTTCTTTCCAAGCAGAGCCCCTCAGATCATAGGACTGGATTAGTGAGTCCACAGACACGGGGCACACGAGGCCCGGGAGGGATGGGCCGAGGGTCAAGTTGGTGTGAGTCTGTTTACACGGACTGCTTGTCTTGCTTTTCTACTTTCCTTTTAACAAACTTCTCCTGCCCTTCTCCACCCACTCTCGTGTTTCTGTCCTTTGTTTTTAAATCCCATTGTCACCAAACATGTTAAATTCCCAAACATGTTAAGCAAACATTCGAGGGTGGCACCATTCTAAAGAGGGCCCTCTAAGGGGATCCATTCCAACCTCCTAAGGGTGCCGTCCAGATGTCCCCAGGCCACACGAGGCCCACAGAGACTCAGCGACGCTCCTGTTACTCTGGAAGGGACACAGACCCGCCTGTGCACCATAATCACGCACAAGTATGCATAACCCCAGCTGAGCAATTATGAATAATTAAATCAATTAGAGACAGTCTAGCAGCAGCGATTAGGGCCCCTGGGGTGTGGGCCTCCGTAATATTTTAACAGTAAATGCAGGAGCCCCAGAGAGGGCTGGCGGGGAGAGGGGAACAAAAGCGTGTCCAAATGCCAAGCCCTGTTGCTTGGTGACCCTCCTCCGCCGTATCCGCGGCCTTCCCAAGGAAAACAATGGTAATGAAATGCCAATAAAATATTGGGGGGCAAGTATGAGAGCTTCAAAATGAGTTAATTAAAATCGGATAAAACAGGAGTCTCCGAAAGTATGCTGAGTAAATTTAGTGCTTGAAATCTGACAGAAGGAAAAAGTTTCCTGAGCACGGAGCAAACCTTTTTAAAGCGGCGGAGCCAGGAACCGGGCCGTTTGCTGCGAAAACCCACGTCCGTGTGTTCAGGCCGTGGGATGGAGCGGGGAGGCCTCGGAGAGCCACGCCTCCGCCCACGGTTCCACGGCCCAGCCAGGCCCACTCTTTTAAGGCTGTTTGGGGTGTGGGTGGATCAGAAACGTGTCCTGGACGCGTGCAGCAAACAAGGTGGGCGGGTTCAAAGGAAGAAGCTGTTTCAGGCATCCACAGAGCAAAATCTAGAGTCCACTCAGGCTTCTTAGCACAGAGCAAGGGCTCCGTCGCACCCAACCAGGGAGGGGTCCATGGAATCAGCACCATTGTGGCTCAGCTCCCCGACCGGTCCGGAGGGCTGGAGCCGGCCCGGGTTCACCCCAATGCTCCTTGTGGGGACGTGGCTTGCCCGGGCCCCAGCTGGTCCGAGAGCCGCTGCCAAGGTGCCGGCTCCCCCAGTCCTGCTGCCCCAGTGTCTGGGTGCAGCTGGGGCCTCACTGGTTAGCTGTGGACAGTCAGGGGGTCATTAAAAACGGGACAGGTTTGATGAAATCCACAGGAACATCCTCATTTCTCTGTTTTCTCGGTGTCTGAGCCAAAGGTTTCTCTAGGGCTTGCTTTACTCGGGCAGAGAGCTTTGAACAGGGTTCTTCCAGGGAAGAAGGACAGAGGCGCCTTCTGAGGGGCAGTGTGTCGGATATGCTGCCCAGGGTGCCCGTGTGATGCACGAGAAGATCTAGAATGCCGGCCTCCTCCCGACAGGCCGAATCTGCCCTGGGCTCCCCGGGCCGGGGCCCCGACTTCCACACTGTCCCCCGGTGCCAGTCATCTTTCTCGCTGACCGTCCCCTCTCTGCTGGGTCCTGCTGATGGATGCAGCTCCTGTGTTGCAGACGAGGCTGCTGGTGCTCAGGGAGGCGAGGAACTAGCTCACGGCCCCCCTAAGCAGGGCCGGCCAAGGTTCAGCCCATGTTTTTCTGGCTCAGAAGCCCGTGCCCGTGGCTCCGGCCTCACGCTGAGACTCAGAGCTCCCATGATCCGTGTTGCACATCAGCCGGCAGGACAGAGGAGGTGTGAAAATACCCACAGTGACATTCTCCCCAAATGGATGCATTTGGGGTCCTCGCTTGGAATTTCGAAGGGTGGTTTTAAAGATTAGCAATCACACCCCTATGCAAACCCGATTTTCCCCAAATCCTAGTGATGTGGAGATCTGAGGGGCAGGGACTCTCGCTATCACTCACCCTTACCTGTCACTGGCTCACCACCCCCACCTGCAGCTCGTGCAGTTGGCTGAGATTTCTGCCCCCAGTGGCCTCAAAAAGGACGCTCCAGCACTTTTGAGAGCCTTCAGGGGACACCCTGGGATTATGCCTTCTTCCTCCAGGCTCTGCAAGCTCATCTGCCCCACATCCGAGTGGTCTCCATGTCCATGGGGTGGTTCTAGACCACCCGCCGAATGTTACCACTGAAGCCCTCGGTCCTCAGGGTGCCCATGCAGAGGGTGCCCCATGGTAAGGTCCGAAACTGGGGGAATGACATTCTTGGCCCTCCATGGGTTACACTGGTAGGGGGTCCCCTGCAGGGCTGCCCCGGGCCCCAAGAGCACACGGGAAGCAATGCCATTTTCGTTCCTAGAAGCTCTCTTTTCTCAAGAGCCCCACGGGGGTCCGTCAGTGGATGGGTTTGAGTAAGGCTGTCTGTCTGAGTCCCGGAACCCTGAGTCACTCCCTTCTAGGGACCTAGGTGGTGGTGTTTCAACCGCTACATGTGCATAAGCGAATAACGGGTCCTTAGCAGCAGGCTCTGTAGCTGCCCAGCACCCGCCTCAGTACCTCCCTCAGCCATTAGCCTGATGTGCCCAGAGAGGTGTGCCCACCTGCAGTGGACTCCTTGTAGGCCACACTATGGTCCCCTCTGCACACACATGACACTCCAGGCAGCGCCCCTGGTTCATATTAAGCATGAGATAAAAATGCAAGAATGGAGGTTTGTTGACTGGAGGCTTGACACCTGGTGCAGGGTGAGCAAGCTGGCATCATGGGGCCGAACCTTTGGTGAAAATTACTAAGATCGAAGCACCCTTTGGGGTCTGATGGTAGAAGTGGGTCTACCACACCCAGGTAATTCTGCAGGTCCTCTCGGGAGCCCAGGCAGAGCTGCAATCCCTCGGTGGAGGGCCTGGAGCAGCCAGAGAATGAAAGGGGCGGGAAGGAGACCAGAGCCTGCAAACGTCCCCAGGTGGCCTCTGTCCCTCCAGGTGGAGGCGCATTTCCTGCCGCAGGTGTCAGTGGGTGACCCTCCCACTGTCAAGGCAATGCGATCCCACCTCGTCTTTCTAAGCTCTTCTCAACGGCCAGCAGCCTAGTTACCAACTCACCCCATAGACAACTCGGGAGGAAGGACCGGGCACAGTGTGATGGGCCTGGAGGGGAGAGAGGCTAAATTTCAAATCTTCTATTTGCAGTTTTGTCTAGAACTCACCCTGCACTGACCCCGTGCTCCCATGTCCACCTGTGCCACGGGACATTGCAAGCTGCCTCTGTCCCTGGCTGTGGGCAACCGGCCCAGATGACAGCAACCAACAGGGAGCCGTGCTCTGCCATATAGCTTGTCAGCCAGTCAGGTCACAGTTTCAAGCCTCAGCTTCCTCATCGGTGAAGTGGGCCCAGCTCTAACACAGGCCTGGCTAGCGCACAGGAACGTGGGGAGGAAAGAAATAAAACGATGGGCGGAAAGTGATAGGCAAACTGCCAAGAGCATGTACATCAAAGGCATCATTCTTTTATCGGGAATCCTGTGGAATCCGAATTTAAGGCAAAGTATCTTTCTTGATTTGGTTCACCTGATGTGTTAGCGGTGCGTGAGCCAACCCCAAGCACATTTACTTCCAACTGTGCTTCGCAGGGGTGGGGGGTGCGAGGGATACTCCCTGGGGGCTACCCATGGGGGTGGCAGAGGGGGGGCCAAGAGGCAGAGCTGGGGCCTTGCTCTATAAACAGTGAGGCTGCTGTGCAGGAAGACGCTAGCCCTGGACAGAGAGGTCTGAAGCCAGAGCGACAGCACACAATGCCACTGGCGGACTTGTGGGGGAGACAGACCCCCATAAATAACCCCAGGCAGGGCAAGCTCAGGCTGTGACAATGCCGCACTGGCCCCCCGAGACTCCCTGGGGGAGCAGATCCGGAGCAGGGGGTTCCCAGCATCTGATTTGCTCAAATCCCTCTGAGCTCTCAGCTCTCCTGTCTCCAGCCCCCCTGGATGACCTTGATCAAGTCATTTCCCCTCTCTGGGCCTCAGTTTCCCCATCTGCATCATGAGGGGATGGCCTGGATGGTTTGAGGGCACCCTGTGGGCTCGGCCGCCCTGACCCTGAATTGGCCGAGACCCTCTCCCTGCCATCCCCTTGTCACTCTGAGCCCTGCCTCTGTCTCCGGGGGCCTCGGCACTCCCACGTCCGACTGAAGCCCCTACAAATCCAGACTTCCCCTCCTCCCCCACCATGTCCCCACAAGGCCACCACAGCAATGCGGACAGAGAGCAACGATGTTTTAATTTACTTGATTAAATCGCCATGTGGACAGAGGCTCACGGAGGAATCTGCTCTACAGAACGTTTCGTTTAATAGAATTAGTTGAAACCAGATCGGCCGAGCCCCGTTCCTGCAGGCCATCTGCCCAGACGGGGCGGCTGCCCTAAACAGAACCCCATGCTGCCCGAGCCTCTGAATGCCGACGGGGAGCCGCCCCTGCACCCTCTGTCTGTCCAAACGCGTTCAAAGTCCTCCCCTCGGGGCCGGCACAGCTCGTGTCCACTCTGGGCTACGGCTTGGCAGCTACAATCAGACTCACATTCAGCTCCTCCTGCAGAGGACTCCTGCCAAAATCAGGTTTGGCACAACGGTGATGCCAACACAGAGCCTTCCGATTTAGACAAGAGGGCTGTCCAGTCATTCGCCAGGACTCGTCAAGAAAATTAGATAAACTAACATTTACTCAACATTTTAGAGTCTCCCAGGCAGTTTCCCACATGTGCTATTGAATCCTGCGACGGCCCTGAGGTCAGGCTCTGCGGTGACCGCGCCTCTGCTGCTCTTCTCAGAGCACCTGGTCTGAACCCCATCTCTGCCCATACTCGTGATGTGACTTCGGGGAAGCCATGTCACCTCTCTGGACTCAGTTTTCTCAACTGTGGAATGGGAGGGGCAATGACACCTCTCTCGGGGTCGAATGAGATGTTACGTAGGAAACTGTCTGGCGTGTAACTGAATCTCAGATAGCCTGTGCTGGGAACCCCAGGTGCCAACGTAAATGCTATAGGCTGTGCCCCTTGTCACTCAGGGGGAGTTACCAGTGGTAAATGCACTTAAGAAGGAGAATGCACCATTTAGAGCACAGGTTAGCAAACCCTGGCCCTCGAGCCAATCCTGCTCACCTGCCTTTATAAATAAAGGTTTATTGAAACACAGCCACACCCATTCATTGACATACTGTCTACGCCTGTTGTGAAAGAAACCGCAAAGCCCGAAAAACCTAAAATGTTTACATCTGGCCCTTCACAGAAAAAGTTTCCCATCCCCCGATTGAGAGTGAGAGGGTCCTACAGTGGCGCCCGCCTGCACCCACAAAGAGGCTGAGCCGAGGTGGGGGAGAAGAGAGGAAGTCGCTTAGGGAACATTTCAGCCTAATTGTTAGTGAGCTTGTTTAACCCCTCAGGGCCCCCCCCACACACCCTAGAGGACAGTTTCAGTCTCAGGCGCTTTGCTGTGGCATTCCTGTTTCAAAAAGAGATTATTAATGTGTCCTGATTAGCCTGTCTTGGGGAACTTGGAAGAAGGAAGGTGGGGTGGGGATAAATCGCTTTGTAAGCCGGGGCTCCCCCCCCCCCCCCGGGAGTGGCTGCTGCACGGAATTGTCCGCGGGGGACTGAGAAGGTCAGGTTTTACGGGCCTGCCGGTTCCCCGTTCCCGGGGCAGCAGAGCTAATGCTGCCCGGCCGGCCTGGGCCTCAGGCTGGAAGGAAAAATGCTGCCTCTGGGAACTGACCTGCCCTGATTTTTCCGCACAGGCGACTTCGGTGGTTTCTCTCCCCTTCCCAGCCCGCACACTGAACGGGGGGCTGCCGTTGGGTTTATGCACCCAGAACAGTCCCTCGGGCATGGCCCCGGTGGGACGGCTTCCCGGCAGGGACCTTCTGCAGACACTGCCCAGAAAGGATGTCTCTTCGCCGCTGTGGCGCTACCAGGACCATAAATCAGGGCAGGGCTGTTTGTCTTTGGGCAAAGGCAGTTTTAATGGGAAGGGGGAAGTCAGCCTGAACCAGGACATGCCCAGGCTGGCTTGGGCGTCTGTCCCCTAGGCGCCGGGCCTCGTGCGCCTGCACTGGGGAGGGCCTGGCCTGAAGGGGGCTCGGGACCAGCTCCAGGAGCAGAGGCGAAGGCACATTGGGGCCACTGCAGGCGGGGCAGCAGGACATCACGGCCCTGATGGGGGGGGGGGGTCCCGGCCTCACCTCCAGGGCGGAGCAGCACGTGGAAGTGATTTCCACTTCTCCTCTGATACCAACGACACCAGGGTGATTCTTTGTCCAAATGTGTTTATTTGTTCCTCTTTTGAAGAAAGGAACTGATCTACACACACGTGCACACACACACGCACACACACACCCCTCTGGTTCTGAAGCCAAAGCACATGCTGATGACAACGGCTGAGACGATGCCCTCAGGATCGGCAGTCCCCACAGCGTGAGGTCCTGCTGTCCCTGTCCATCCCCTCCTGGCCACACCACCCCCAGGTCCAGCAAAATCTGAGGTTCTCCCTCCACGCAGGTGGACAATCACAGACAAGTACTGGCCAGAGGGTCAGCATCACTCTTTGTGACACAGGCAGTCACAGCCCCTCTCTGGACCTCCTTTCTGCATCCCTAAAATGAAGGTTCATTTTTAGAAAGCATTTTAATCACCTGTAAAAAGAATCCTAGATCATTTTGAATCAGGAATTCTACTTCTAGGAATCTATCTTATCAACATAATTAGGTATTTGGATAAAGATTAGGGATAAACGCATCCATTGTGGTGTTATTTGTATTTTTAAAAGTCAAAATAACATAAACATCGAACCATAAGGAACTGGTTAAATAAACTTAGGGTCATCTCATCACTGGACTACTAAGTGGCCATTAAATAGTTATCTTTGTAATGAGTTTGTAATGACAAGAAAAACATGCTATAATGCTTGTGGATGAAGCAGGATACCAAATCTCTCAACCCTGGTCCCTGTGAAGTTGGGGAAGATGCAGGTGCTGAGGTTCAACCCCCAGAAATGACGGCCAGGGCCACGAGGGCGGCCGCAGGACCGCCCGAGGGCTGGATCCAGTCTCGCACCTGTCATGTCAGGCACTGACCTCCGAGGGCTCGGTGTAGGCAGGGAAGCCATCTGGAGCCCAGGGCTCCCACAGCCCCTACACAGACCGGCTGTTGGTCACAGAGGAGATGGGCAAAGCAGAAGTGCCATGGAGCTCCGGAAGGGAGGCATCATCCATGTTTGGGCCCTCATTCTACAGATGACTGAGGCACAGAGAGGTTGTGTGATTGCCCAAGGTCACACAGCAAGTCGGCGCTGTTCGACATGAACCCAGGCAGGTGCCTCTCATGAAGCCCTTTCATGCTGCTGAGCACTGAGTGCAGAACACCCCCTTGGCCCACTGTGTTAATGTTGGTCTTGACTCTCTCCCTCCGCACAGGGCATATATATAGGGTGAGGGAAAGCTGGAGAAGTGGGGCATCTGGGCAGGTCAGGGAAACTAGCAGTTATGCCTGGCACCGTGCTAGGCACTGCATACATGACCGAAGGGCCAGGTGTGAGGGGCTCGCCAGGCTGTTTCCCACCCAGGATCTCAGTGCATCCTCACTGCTGGCCCTGCAGACACGGTGAGCCCCACTCGCAGGTGGAGACACTGAGGGGGCATCCCTTGCCTGAGGTTACCGACTAGTCGGCGGCAGAGATTCAAAGGAGGCAGACAAGCCAGCTAGATTGCTCCAGTCCAGTCCCACAACCATGGGTGCCCTGAGGGTGACTCTCCCTCTGCCTTAGGACACTGTGCCGCGCGCCTGGTGGCTCTCCAAGCAGTCGGCCTCCAGCAGGTGTCTGCATCGTCTACTCCAAGAAGAGGCAGCTTAGAGCCTGGACCTTCACAGCTCCCAGGGAAGGGGTGTGGCCTGGGAAGTGGCCTGGTCTGTGAAGGGGCACGGCCTGGGGTTGGGGCCTCTGCGAAGGGGCACGGCCTGGGGTTGGGGCCTCTGCGAAGGGGCATGGCCTGGGGTTGGGGCCTCTGCGAAGGGGCACGGCCTGGGGTTGGGGCCTCTGCGAAGGGGCACGGCCTGGGGTTGGGGCCTCTGCGAAGGGGCACGGCCTGGGAAGTGGCCTGGTCTGCGAAGGGGCACGGCCTGGGGTTGGGGCCTCCTTTCTCTCTGCTCCATTGGCCAGTGCCAGTCAGGTGACCCCACGGGACTGGGAGGGGCTGGAGAGAGAGGGCTCTGTACTCTCCAGGGAAAGGAAGTGGGGTGTTGGGGACGACTCCCACAGTCTGCCTCTCTGCACACCATGTATTCTGTAAACAGCTCGTCTCAAACTGAGAGTAAAGTTACCCTCTCCCTGGAGGCAGGGAACCCCAAACCTCACAGGCCCCACTTTTCCAGCTGCCTGGGGTCAGGGGCTCACATCCCCCACCTAGAAGTCTCCAGAGACCCAGAGGCTCCCTTAACCTCTCCCTCTTCCCGGGCAGTCCTGGGCAGGCTTGGCTACCGGCCCTTCCTCCCGCTCAGAAAGTTGCCCAACTCTGAAAAATGGGCTGGAAGCTGAGGTGGAGCCAGGTGACCGCGCCCCCCACCCCCAGGGAGGGCTCTGGTGGGGTGCTGACAGACACAGACAGCCCTGCCCTTACCTCTCCGTGCTCCCGGCTGGCCTTCTCCGGCCACACCTCCCCCCAGGGAAAGGGGGGCCGCTCCTGATTCCCCAGCTCCACCGCGCTGAGCCCCTGAGGCTCCCGTTTGAAGGCGGGTGCTGGTACCAGGAACAGCTGAGCTCTCCCCCAGCAAATGCCCGCGTCTTACAGACCCGGGGGTCCTGTGTACCTCTTGGCTTTGGCTACAGGGAGACGGTCATCCTCATCAGCTGTGGCAAATACGCAGGGCCTGCGGCTGCCCCCGAACACCCAGCTCAGCTGGGCTCCATCACGTTCTCCTATTGCCCCCAAAGGCTCTCGTTTTCCCCCATTCGTGCTACATTCATATATCTTAGTACACTGTCTCAAATCCTTTTAGATGTGAGGCAGAAGTCTAAAAATAAATACAACATAAATAAGTCAAACCCTCCTGCCCTAACATCTGCTTCCTGCCCCTCCCCCCGTTCCTAAAGATCGCTCTAACAAGTTTCCTGATGAGACATATTCGTTTTTCAAGCATTCAGCACTGAGCCAGGCACGCAGAGGGATGGAGGATGCAGGCCAGATGCAGGGCCGCGATCGCCAGGCCCGCACGGTCATCCCGAGGGACCCCTTCATTGTTCATCTTCGCCTTCGAATGACGCTGAGGGCCCTGGAGGGGTTCCAGCCCCTGCCTGGTTTCCCTCCCGCCCTTCCATTGTGTTAAAGCCTTATTAAGAGAAGATCACGTCTGATACCAAAAATGGCTCCGCTGCAGTGTTTCCCACGGCTCTGCCAGCCCTGCCCTGCCCCAGCCCAGGAGTGTCGAGGGCTGGAGGGAGCATGGCGTGGTGCTTTCGGTTGGCCCATCCAGAGCTCAGCCAGGGCTCCTGACATCATCACAGGGAAGCAGGGCTCAGAGAAGTGGGCATCTGCCTCATTGACCAACCTGAGAGCGCCTGGGAAACCTGCGTGGATGTGCCCAGGGGCTTCCTTCTCAACGGCAGTCCTGGGATTATTACAGACCAGGGCAGGCCTTTCAGCCACCCTCCATCCCTTCCAGGTAGGAGTTACACACAGACATGGGCCAAGTCCCCCCTGAGATACGGACTTTACGACCCAAAGTACAGGACCACCAGGGATCTGGGTTGGAGGACAGGAGCTTAGACCTGAACCCCAAATGGGCTTATCCACCAAGTCCCAGTCTGGGAAGCTGAAGCAGGGGACCCACTGTTCTGCAGAATGGGGGGGGCACCTTGGGGGAGAGACTTCCTTGTGGAGACAAGACGTGCAGGATGAGTTCACTCTGCCCCAGGAGAGGCATCTCAGAAAGCAAGAGACACAGAGAGCGAGGAGGTGAAGTCTTTTTCTTTGGAGGTGTGAAAACCCCAGCCACTCGTCTCAGTCGCAAGAGATGTTGAGCTCTTACTAGGCTTGTGTTACAGAGGAACAGCGAGGGAATACTTACCTGGAAGGGGTGGAGAGATGCCCTGAGACCCTTCCATGGTTGGTTGAACTTCCCTCTTCTAATGAACCAACACAGGAACTTAAGAAGGGGAGCATTGGACAGGGTTGCACCAATGACCCTGATTTTCCAGCCCTGCCCATCTCCTTTACCACGTGACTTTGCAGTTCCTCTCGCTGAAGAAACTGAGTCTATCTCCCTACCCCGGAGTTCATCTTCATGACCTGCTTTTGTCAAAAGATGAGAACAAATGTGACACAGGCAGAAGCCTGGAAAAATGCTGATGGGCGTCTTTTCTGCTCTTGCAACTCTGCCTTTGCTGTGAGCACACACCTGGGCTGGCCTCCTAGAGGGTGGGACAGGTGGAGCAGCCCCACTCCTCCGGCTGTCCCAGCTGAGGCCACTCTAGACCAGCCAACCTGCCACCAGCCACCAGAAATGAGAGTGACCCCAACGGAGACCAGAAGAACCACCCGGCTGAGCCCAGCCTAAGTCACCAGCCCACTCAGGAGAGAAAGAAATGCTCACTTGTTTTAAGGCACCGCGCGTTGGACTGGCTCATTCTGCTGTGTTATCATAGTAGTAAAAACAGTCCTCTCACCACGAGCTTGTCTGAGCTGGGAAGGACCCTAGTAAAATCTCACCCAGTGATTTTAAACTGTTGTGTTTTTTTTAGGAATGCTTCAGAGGCGTGTTTCATATTTCAGTGTTGTAATACAGTTGTTAACTATTATAGAAATGGGATAAAAAGTGACACACACTCAAGCAGACGGAGAACCAGATTTTCACACACTGGAGGCCACCGCAAATGTGTTATAACTTGGACTGCGGATTAACTAGATTTTGTCCAGACCACTAGACAAGATGTTTGAAAAGTGTTACCATTTGCAACTGTTTATCTCTGCGAATGAGGATTACTTTCAATACTGGGGATCCAAATGGACTTCAGAAATCAGAAGTAACGGGGTTTGGAGGCAAGGAGAGCAAGTCTCAGACAGAGCTCCTTACTGTAAGTGTTTGTGCTGGGAGCCACCTCCCTGTCCTCACTGTGTGGCTGTAGAAGCAAAAGCTATTGTGGACAGATGGAGTGCTGTTTATATGGTTTTATTTGCCAGGACTCTGTGTTTGAAGCAAGGGGCAGGAATGGCCAGCTCTGTACGCCCCCCCAATTATGAGCAGTTACTGCCTGGGGGGGGGTAAGGAGTGTGGCCGTGATGTGGATCCTGCAGCAGAGCCCAAGGGGCCTGCAGTCCGAGGCTGCCGCTGACTTCACCCTTCAGGGTCGGGTCCCTCATGAAAGGACATCTGAGTGGCTGCCCCCAGAGCAGCCACAACTTTGGGGCCACAATTCCAGTCAGGAAGAAAATCCTTTATTGTCTCCCCAGGGAGACTGGAGTCTGGGAACAAGATTCAGAACAGAACAGGAGGGGAAATTAGAGACCTAAAACGCCAGGGCTATTAATGCACTCAAGGCATTCACTCGCTCATTCATTCATGCATGCATCAGCCTGCATTTGCAGACGGCCTACTCGGTGCCAGGCCTGGGCTAGCACCGAGGATTTGAAGTCTGGCCCGGACTCCATGGAGCCCGCGTTGTAGCAGAGCAGAGGTGAGTGTGGCACAGTAGAAGGCACAAGGCCCCTGGAGTTGCCCGGCAGGGTTTCAAACCCAGCCTCCCCTCCTTGGCTGTGTGACCAGGTCAAGTTGCTTGACCTTTCTAAGCCCTGATTTCCTTATGAGTGACAGGAATAAAGTCATGTCTAGTAAAATGCCTGACGCTGCAGACAGTTTTCTATCAAAAAACAGCAATTCACTCCTCCCTTCCCCCATTTTATTAACTTGCAAATAGCTGGAAAATTGTGAGTTCTCTATTGGGGTTCACCCCCTTCACGAACCCCGCATCTCTGATAATACCCTTTATTCATAAAGTAATGATCACGGCTATATTAGTTTCCTGAGGCCACTGCTACAAAACTGGGTGGTTTAGAAGATCAAAATGTACCATCTCGCAGTTCTGGAGGCTGGAAGTCTGAAGCCCAGGGATCAGCAGGGCCGTCCTTCCTCTAAAATTCCCAGGGAAGAATCCATCCTGCCCGCACCTTCCAGCTTCTGATGGCTCCAGATGTTCCTTGGTGACAGCACCACCCACCCTCTGCCTCTGTCTGCACGTGGCCCCCTCCCTCTATGTCTCTCAGTCTGCACGTGGCCCCCTTCCCTCTATGTGTCTCTCAGTCTGCACGTGGCCCCCTTCCCTCTATGTGTCTCTCAGTCTGCACGTGGCCCCCTTCCCTCTATGTGTCTCTCTGTCTGCACGTGGCCCCCTCCCTCTATCTCAGTCTGCACGTGGCCCCCTTCCCTCTATCTCAGTCTGCACGTGGCCCCCTTCCCTCTATGTCTCTCAGTCTGCACGTGGCCCCCTTCCCTCTATGTGTCTCTCTGTCTGCACGTGGCCCCCTTCCCTCTATCTCAGTCTGCACGTGGCCCCCTTCCCTCTATGTCTCTCAGTCTGCACGTGGCCCCCTTCCCTCTATGTGTCTGTCTGCACGTGGCCCCCTTCCCTCTGTCTCTCAGTCTGCACATGGCCCCCTTCCCTCTGTGAGTCTCTGTCTGCACGTGGCCCCCTTCCCTCTATCTCTCAGTCTGCACGTGGCCCCCTTCCCTCTATGTGTCTCTCTGTCTGCACGTGGCCCCCTTCCCTCTATCTCAGTCTGCACGTGGCCCCCTTCCCTCTATGTCTCTCAGTCTGCACGTGGCCCCCTTCCCTCTGTCTCTCAGTCTGCACATGGCCCCCTTCCCTCTGTGAGTCTCTGTCTGCACGTGGCCCCCTTCCCTCTATCTCTCAGTCTGCACGTGGCCCCCTTCCCTCTATGTGTCTCTCTGTCTGCACGTGGCCCCCTTCCCTCTATCTCAGTCTGCACGTGGCCCCCTTCCCTCTATGTCTCTCAGTCTGCACATGGCCCCCTTCCCTCTGTGAGTCTCTGTCTACATGTGGCCTTCTTCTAAGGACAGCAGTCATTGGGTTTAGGACCCACCCTACTTCAGTGTGACTCTATCTTAACTACATCTACAAAGACCTGTTTCCAAAAAAGGTCATGCCCTGAAGTTCCCGGTGGACATGAATTTCCAGGGGCTGCTATTCCACCCTGCGCAGTGGCTAACAAACATCGAGTGCATCTGAGATGCTGGTGCTGTGCTGGGCACCCAACAAGGGTCAACCCATGAGGTGTGCAGAGGCTTCAGAGTGCTTTGCACCTGGGACCCAGCGAGTGTTCTTGTCACCATATTGAGCCTCACTACCAATCCCTATGGCAGGACTATTACCATCCCAGTGATTCCAGGGGCAACTATTGCCATCCCTACTTTACAGATGAAGGAATTGAGGCACAGAGAGGTCGTTACTTGCCCAAGACCACACAGCCCACACATAGCAGAGGCAGTCTGGTGCCAAATCCACACTATACACTGCTCGCCGGTCTCATAGGACTGGGCTGAGGGCAGAGGTGGAGATCCTTCCAAAAAGCTCCCTTGAGCCAGCCCATTGTAATTTGTTGTTATCATCAACTTCGCTCCCATTTCAGAGATGAGAAAACTGAGGTCCAGGAAAGTAAAGTAACTTGCCAGTGACCGCAGTGCTGTGACTCCTGAGCTAACCTGGGTCTGGTCCCTGAGGGTTGTGACCCCTCCATGGCCCAGTCTCCTGCGGGTGCTCCTCGATGGTCTGACACCAGCTGAGTGGTGGCTTCTGCTCCCGCCAACATTCCAGGCCCGGGACCGTCACCGGCCCTGGAGCCGCGGCGGCTGAAATCTGTTTCACATTTCAGCAGCAAATTATGCCAAACACACCAACCCGGAGCCATTTAAAATTCCTCTGGACTTTGAGGAGGTGGAGGACAGCGCTGGGGAAAACGTTTGCTCTGCCATTTCCCTGTGGTCATTCCAGGCCCGGCGCACCAGAGCTGGCCTGTGGCCGGGGGAGGCCACCAGCAGCCTGGCCCTGCGGGGAATGGCCTTCCCTTCCTCCTCGCGCTGTTCCCGCTTAGTTTCCTAAGGGCCTCCGGGGGAGGTTAGTCCTTAACGTGAACTCCAGACTTGGCCCTGATATAGCCCATTTACAGCCGAGAAGCAAAGCTCCCCACTCCTCCCATAAAACATTTTACACAGGCCTGCACGCTAGTCCTCGATGACGAACCCAGGCTCCAAACCATCAAAGAGAAGCTGTCAGGTATCCAGGGGACTGTGACCTCCCAGCGGGTTGAGACCGTGGACAGACAGGAACCCTGGAGCCATGAGCTAGGAACGGGTGGAGGAATCCCACAGACCACTCGAGGGCGTGGCTAACTCAGGGACCCACCGGTCAGGCAGGAAAGGTCAGTGAGCGAAGCAGGTCAGCCTGAGGCAATAGGGCGTGGTGGGGTCTGTGGGGCACCGGAGAGCCCAGGCCTGTCTCCAGGGCAACCACTTCTCAGCTCTGACTGTTGCTAGGCAGGAATACAGGTCCCATATGCCCAGAGCTAATGTGTCAAGAGAAGCTGAAAATCTAGACTTTTTGGTGAAATTATTCAATTTTTCAATGTTGTTGACTGATTCAGGATTTTTTGAAAAACAGTTTCACAAAACCCAGGCTTCAGGCCACCACCTTGGGAACAGTTGAGGAGGTCCTGACTGATTTCACTGCTTCTCATTGCCCTCTGCCTCTTAGGAGTGAGGTGACCTTGGTGAATTCACACACCCGATACCCCACCCCTTTCTCTCAGTCTTGGATATGCCCAGGTACCTCCTCTTCTTGTCCGCATTCAGTCCTTGCTGACTTCTTCCCAGATCGTGCTTTAAATACCAACAGACTCCTCAGA
The DNA here is from genome assembly GCF_054644295.1 of Miniopterus natalensis. Taxonomy (NCBI): domain Eukaryota; kingdom Metazoa; phylum Chordata; class Mammalia; order Chiroptera; family Miniopteridae; genus Miniopterus; species Miniopterus natalensis. Next base: position 198,063,573 of record NC_142081.1, on the reverse strand, counting down.
CTTGTCCTATCCCCTGAGGCCCAGGCCCAGTTGTCCAGCTTCCTGCCTGACCCCTTTATTTGGATGTCTAACAGCTCTCTCAAACTTAACATGTTTGAGGCTCCTCAAACCACTGAGGCTCCTCGTCTTCTCAGCCTGTTATTTTCCATCTCAGTAACGCCAACCAGATCCTAGGACATCAACTGAGCCCAGCCTAGCTCAGCCAGCCTCCGGTCCCCCTGCAAATGCACGATTGTCTTTTTCAGCCACTGAATTTGAGGGACATTTTGTTACACAGTGACAGCTGGCTGATACACTTCCTATGTGGTGGCATTTTCTTTCACCGTAATCACTTTTCTTGCCACCATTTTCAACCTTTGAGGGGACATATTGTTCAACACTAGGCAGACACAAGGGCAGATATGAGTTACACAACAGTAGGAATGGCTCATGCCAGAAAGAGTCTGTAAGGCCTCTTTCAGCAGCAACATCCTCTAAAATACTCTCTCCGTTGGCTGGCATAGGTCTGTGGGATTCTGACAGTTTATTTGGAGTGTAATTGAAGGCTTTTCCCGCTCATCATTTTATTTAGGGAAAATTTGCTTTTTGGATTTAAATATAATTTTCATTATATAAATTCTCACCAAAAAATGAAGCATTGTGAGATACAACTAGTCTATAAAATTTGGAATAAAAAAAAACCAAGATTCATATTCTTGGGAAAACATGAACCAGGGTGGTGTTCTGGGGAAGGAGAGCCTGTGTTGCCTCAATTCTAACATATCGTCAATGACAAGGGGCATGGTGGATTTAGCAGTGGCTTTCCTTGTGAGGAAGGAAGCCAAGTGTTGTGCGCATGTTCGGATGTTGGCATCTCAGACACAGAAGGGTTGACTACTGGATGGATCTTAGCACAGTGAGACCTTAGACTTGAGGACATGCACGTGCTCTGACACGAATGTGGACAGAGATGCAGCAGCTGCTCCCCTTGACATCCCCAGCTGATGCCGAGGGCAGAGTCCCCGCGAGGGTGTCCTTCTAAAGCCCCTCGGGATCACTGTCATCGAGATGACAAAGCATGGTGTGGCCACACCACTTTGATCTGTGTTGGGCTATGAACGGAAAAGCATGTGAGCTTCCTGCCTGTTTCTCCCCTGAACCTGGGGCCCATGCACGCGATCCCTTGGGTTCTGCTGCTGTCTGCGTGATGAGCCTGGAGGGGCTCCCAAAGGCCTCCCAACCCCCCAGGACCTCCCTCGCTGCCTGTCATCACACCTGAAATTCCACTATTAAATTCTTGGATTTCCTCCCCCCCATTAATCTGGAGGAAACCTTAGAAATTATTTGTATTAGTCAAGGTTTAACCAGGCGAGCGGAAGCCACTTTCAGATCTGACAAGCGAATGTGTCCAGTAGCTCAGAGATTGGAACCAGTGGGAGTCGCTAGCACCCCTAGGATGGAGAACAAAGTGGGGGTGCTGGTGGGTGGGCGGCCAGGGCCAGCCCATGGAGCCAGGGCCACGGCGGGCTGGAGAGGGCCATGAGATGGAGGCTGAGCCAAGCAGGAGGCCAGTCCACTTCTGGAGATGCAGGGGGCAAGGAGGGAAGGGAACACCCCCTTCACCAACCACCCCGAGACTGTCCCCAAGCCTCCCTCCAGAGCCTTTCCAGCCTGAATCCAGCTGACAGGCACCCTCGGAGTTGCAGCCTGTGGGGATCAGCCCTGGAGCCCTGGAGCCGAGCGGGGAGGGGTGAGGAATGGACCTGCAAGAGAACAGGCCCCCAGGGGCCTAATCAATGAACCCGATCTGCGTGTTTCCCAGTCAAGGCCACTGCAGCCCAGAAATGCTGAGGGTCACCTATCACTTAAGATCATTCACTTGAGGCCACTGCCAGCCCCAGAAGGGCAAGAGCGGATGTGTCATCCATTCTGACACCCCCCTGTCCCCAGAACAGGGCCTGAGACGTAGTATGTGCACTGTAACTATTGCAGAGGGAGACGTGAATAAATGGCTAGACACATGGACAAGCAGGACAGATGTGGAACTAAGTCACTCTCCATGTCTGGGCTTCAGTTCCCACATCTGGAAAAGTATTAATGATAATTGACACTCACTGTGCTTAGCATTGTTCTAATTGTGTCGTTAGACCTTTACTGTGTGTACATGACATGCCATAAACTTGTATTTCAAGTGTACAGTTTGATTAACTTTTATTTTATTTTTTTATTGAATTTATTGGGGTGACATTGGTTAATAAAATTATATAAGTTTTGCCCTGACCAGTTTGCTAAGTCGTTAGAGCATTGCCCTGAGGACTAAAGAGTCACAGGTTCAATTCCCAGTCAAGGGCACATGCCTGGGTTGTAGGTTTGAGCCCCAGCCCTGGTCGAGGGGATTGTGGGAGGCAACCAATCGATGTGTCCCTCTCACATCGATGTTTCTCTCTCCCCCCTCCCCTTCCCTCTCTCCCTTCCACTCTTTCTAAAAGTCAATGGAAAAAGAGTATCCTTGGGTGAAGATTAACAAGAATAAAAAATTAATTAGGTTTCAGGTTTGCAGTCCTATAATACATCACCCGTACATTGTATTGTGTGTTTACCACCCAAAGTCAAGTCTCCTTCTGTCACCATTTATCCCCCCTTTAAGTTTGCTTAATCCTGCGATATTCCTACACCTGTGAAATTATCCCCACGATCAGGGAGCAAATACATGCATGGTTCTCAAAGTTCCCCTCTGTACCCTCTCCTGTCCTCTCCACCCCCAACTCAGACGATTACAGGTCACTTTTTATCACTATAGATAAGCATGCATCTTGGCGAATTTTCTACCAATGAAATCACACGAGCGCTCTTTGGCCTGACGTTTCATGCACAGTGCCTTTGAGGCCCACGTTGCCGTATCACAGCGCACTCCTTGCCGGTGCTGAGCAGTTCCACTGTGCAGACACACCGTGGCTCAGTCAGGCTTCATTCCCTTGCTGCTGGACACTCGGGTGTCTCCAGTTTGTGGCTATCATGCATGAAGCTGCTGTGAACATCCATGTGCAAGTGTTTGTGTGGACACGGCCTTCCTCTCTCAGGTCAGTATGTAGGAGAGAAACTCTGATCGGCTGCCTCCTGCACGCCTCCTGCTGGGTCTCAAGCCCACTACCCGGGCATGTGCCCTCACCAGGAATTGAACCACTGACATTTTGATGCACAGGATGACACTCAACCAACTGAGCCCCACGAGCCAGGGACCTCTCTCCCTTTCTTTCAAAGAGCAAAATATTTTCACTAAGTTTCCCCTGGAAAATCTCTCCTCTGTCTCATTGGCCAGCCCTGATGAATGAATCCATGAGTAAAAAGTAGCTAAATGAATGAAAAAAATATGTATTTATATGTATGTAAGTTCATATTTAATATGTTGACAGACAGATAGATAATGTTCTGGCAGGAAAACTGTAGACTTGGGAGTGGTATCCGGTTTGAATCCAGGGTAAGTGTGAACCACTTGAGTGAATCGCTCAGTCTGGACTCAGCTTCCCCATGTGCAAAATGCAGAGGGTAATAACTTGCCTCACCTGTGAGATTTAGAAATTTATTGGGAAAGTGTCTGGTGAGTGCGTAGTGATGGGTAATCCCTGTGTTCACCTCAGTTCCTTGAGGACAGAGACACTAACTGTCACCATGGTACCCAGAGTGCCTACCCCATGCTGAAGCGCAGACAGTGTCAAGGAGACGAATGAATGAATGAGTGTTTGCACACGGGCCCCTTGGGTGTTCGACTAGTGAACCGAAGTGCGGCTGGGTCTGCTTTTCCCGGACCAGCCCGAACCTTCCCCGGGGCAGACACTCGGTTCTTCTCTTTTAGGGCAATTGGGCAGCAGCTTAGGCCTGGGGGTGACCTGAGAGAGCCTGTGATGGGAGAGAAGTTGAGGCAAGGAGGGTGCTAACTTTGATACCACACAGGTCGGTCCCCGAAGCCCTGCCCCAAGCAGCCGACATGCAAGTGCCTCTCTGCTGGTCCCCGGGAGCCCGCTGGGCGGGGCTCGGTGCCCGCGGCTGAGCACCGGTGGCCGCCTGGAGCCTCATGGGTGCTCCGTGCAAACTGGGCCTCGGAGAACAGTAGGAAACACATGCTGCACAGCAGGTTCTCGAATGGTGAACTTTTCATTCGACGTTGCTTTGTTATAACATTAATGAGAGAGAGAAAATCAGTTCTCAGCCAGGCCAGAGCCTGTGGCGTTTGCATGCCACCCCCATGGTCACGTGGGTTTTCTCCGTGGACTCGGGTTCCTCCCACATCCCGTGCAGCTGGGCGAGCTGGCCTGTCTGCGCCCCAGTCCCAGCGAGTGCGCGTGGGTGTGGGCGGCCCTGCAACAGACGAGTGTCCCGTCTGGGGGGTCCTGCCTCGCACCCTGAGCTGCCGGGAGAGGCTCCGGCCACCCACGCCTCTGAACTGGAAAAACTGGCTTCAAAATAATTCTCTGACTTGTTTTTATTCATCTTTTTTTCCCTGTGATGTTGTAAAATCAAAGTGGTACTTTATTAAATGAGTTATTTTACACAATGTGAACATCAATATAATTATAATTATAAAAAATTTTTTATCACAAGGATGGACTGATTTTCAGATTTCCAAATTAGAGTCAACTGTACATTTACACAAAATGGTCCTTGCCTGAAGCCCAAAAGGGAACAGCATAAAAACGAGTGTTTCCGTAGCCCCTTTATTTCTGCTGGTCAGCGGTTTGTGAGAAAAGCAGCTGCAGGTTTGTTACCTAAGGTCTGAGACACTAGGAGAGCCAACGGCGTCATGAATCCACCTGTGAACAGCTTCACGCCTGGACCTCAGCCGGTCTGGAGGGAGCGCAGTCTTCGGGTGCTTGCCCTCCGGAAGGCTTTGAGCCTGGCATTTGTGCCCTACGCTCAGCGCAGGTACTGTTAGGGCAGCTTTGGCAGCGGCCTTTTGGGCATGACCTTGTTTCTTTTGTCCAGCTTGCTTTTTGGCATTTTTCTGCTGAGACTGAATCTTCTGCTGCCCACGAGCCATGTCCGGGCCGGGGATGGTCCTGCGTCAGAGACACCGAGCAGCCCAACGGGGCTGGGGGACGTGTCCTGGGGACCGTGCCCAGCGCTGCTTTGGTCTCCTCCAGCCACCAAGGAGGGGGGCGGGAGAGCCGGGAGCACCGAGGCCTGGCCCGCACCCAGGGCGCCGCCTCGGTCTCAGGAAGGCCCCTCGGCCTCGTGGCCCTGCACGTGGGGAGCTCCCCCCATTCATCTTTCTAAATGTATGCGGGGCTCACATTTATTTCAGTGTTTAACATGAGAAGCGTTTCGTGTCTTTATTTAGAAGTTTGGTGATGTTTCTGTGACCAGAAACGTGGGGTAGGGACTCACCTCTTGCTGATGTGAATTAGCTAGTCTGCGGTAAAGTCGGCGTCCTCATATGTCATTTCCCTTAAAGTCACATTTCCAGGAACCTGTGGCCGACACCGAGTGGGGCTCACGCTACAGACTGCCCCCTTCCTGGGCGCGCTCCCTGTCGCAGCAACTTCCCTCACAGGACCGGCTTCCGCACAAAACCGGGGCTCACGCTGCCCAGCCTGGGCCACAGGCAGGGCTGGTGGGGTTCCCCGCTCTGGACCGTCCCCCGGAACTTCTACTGCCCCAGCCGCACCACCCTTTGGTCAGGCCCCCACACACACGAGGTGGAATTAGGCCTCCGCACCTTGGCCTGGGCCGGTCCCTGGCCTAGAATGCCCTCTCCTCCCATCTGACGGGTGAATCCATCGGCCAACTCTTGGATCCAGTACCACCCCCTCCAGAGAGCCCTCCTTGACCTGCTGAGGCTGAGTTCTTCCCGGTCGACGCCGTCTCCCCGTTTCCTCCCAAGGTGCGGAGGCCTTCCGCCTGGGGCAGCTCTGCGGTGCTGAGAGCTGTGTTCTGGAATCTGACGATCCGACGAGGGGTTCAAATCACACACCGCCTCCCACTTACTCACTAGGGATTTGGGTCAATGACTGAGCCTCCCTGAACCCCAACTTTCTCATCTCTAAAACAAGACAAGTTCCAGCGCTGCAAAGGGCGTTGGTGCAGATGGCACGGGAACCCGATGTGGGTTCCTGTCATCTGCCCCACAACACGCCAAGTGCATTATCCACTGGTCACCTGTGCCCGTCCCTGGAACCCAGGCTCATCATTGCGGCTCTTCTCAGCACAGTGGGCGCGGACTCGCCCCTTCCACTCGAGAATGACGTCGCGGGCGGAATTCTGGACTTTCCCAGGCCCTGAACGCAGTCTGTCTGCAGGATCCAAAGCAGACGCGACCTCCTTCACTTCCCGCCCACCCCAGGGAGAGTTCCCTTCCTGCTCATCCCGGTCTCTGTCCTGGGCTGATTTGCTGTTTACGCTCCTCGTTTCTCTGTTTATGTTCGCCCTCCTCTCCCAGGCCCCAGCCCCCACTTGCTCAGCCCCCTGAAGGCAAGTGCCAGTTAACTTTCACAAACCTTAAGGAAAAAACAACAACAGGCAGCCACAATGCCAAAACCTTCTGCGGAGCCCAGACACCACACTATAATCATCTGGGCTCCTCTACATAATCACAGGCCCTGCCAAGTCTCTGGTTTAAAGGGGGAAAAATACCGTGTAAATATACAATATATCAGACTATTAGGAATCTTTAGTGTCGATTCCAAATTGTTTGCAGCCCTGGAAAAAAGGCAGAGAAGTCTGCAGCTTCCTGGCAAGCTATGGGCCGCTGCAAGCCTCCATTTCCTCATCTGTGAAATGGGTACATCCAAAGGCTGCTTCAAGGGCCAAATGACTGACAGTAAACGAAGGGTGGAAACCAGCAGCCAGGACTGGAAAGCACTGAGCGAATATTCATCTTCTCCCGTCTTGAACAAAATTGCAAAGAAACAAAAAACAAAAACAGGCCGGAAAAATGAGGAAAAGTTTACAAGCCGCCACGGGGGCGCCAGTAAAACCCAGAGGACAATTATTTCAAGCAGGAGCATAGAGGCTACTGGAAGGTCCGTGGGGTGGGGTGGAGCCAGCTCCTGAGCATCTAGGCAGCTCTGAGGGGAAAAAATAAATTAAATAAATGGCTTCTCTAATACGGGGCCATCTGGCGATTTGATAAAAGTATTGGGTTTCCCAAGGCGGCCGCGAGTGCTCCCGGGCGCCACCGGCTCTGGCCCGAATCTGACTGGCATGTGGAACCGGCGTTACAAATGGGAAACAGCAGCCCCGGAGCTTGTCCCTAATGGGGGCCTTTCATCACCCAGTTACCCTTAAGCGTCTCCCTTCCTATTGTAATTGGCCCTAAATGAAAAGCATTAGTCCTGTCAATAAAAACTAATGGTTCTACTTACTAAAAAGAAGGGGGCGGGGACAAGAAAAGAGGTCTTTTTAAAAGGCAGGAAGGGACTGGCCTGGCCTTCCTTCCAGGACTTCAGGGTTTAATATTGGGGTGCATGGGGGCCACCGTGGGGAGGGTGCTTCTCCAGGAGTGGGTTGGGAGGCGGGGTCCCTATGCTGGCTCTGCCGCACCTTGCTGTGTGACCGCGGATGGGTGGCGCTCCCTCTCTGGCCATCCCAGGTCCTTGTTAAAGTGAATATAATGAGGCCGCTCTGGCCTGCTCACAGTAGGACTGGTTTCAAAGATCAAAGGGGAAGCTGGACGGAAGGGGCTTTGAAACTGTAAAGAGCCCGAGCCCCAAGGAGTCTTGGCAATTTTATGGGGCTGGGAGATGGGAGCTGTCCCCCAGGCGGTTCAGCCTCTCCTGCCAGGATCCGGAGGGGAGCCTGTTCAGGGTCCTGCAGCCATAGGCCCACAGAGAGGGGCTGTTTGAAATTAGGCTGAGAAGGCACTCTCCTTCCGGCGGCGGGGGTGGGGTGGGGGGGGTGTTTATTTGTTTGCATAAGACTTTTCAGAAAGAGTCTAGTCCTCTCTTGGCCACTGGCCATCCCAGCTATGGGTGCCCCGGGCACACGAGTAGGAAAGGGGGGTTTCCCAGAAAGTACAGTTAGAAGAGCCCAGAGGTGATATGTCCTGCCTTTTAAACAACTAGCGTCACACTTGTCACAGCGAGCTTCTGTGTTGCTATCTGTCCCCGCTGGGAGGGACAGCCTTGAGGTGGAGAGGGGAGGTGGGGGCTGCCCTGGGACACTTGCTGGGCCAGACCCTTCCCTGCCGGCCCCTGCAGGTGTGACTTGCCATCCCGGTTCATAGACTAGCAGATGCAAGCTCATCCCCATAAAGGAAACTCATAGAGTGAAAAGAGGCCTAGATTTGGGCAGGGCACAGAGTGGGTGCCGTGTCCTGCACAGTGGCTTCCTTGGGACAGTGGCTAACGGGAGGGGCCGCCTTCTCCCTGTGGGGCAGACATTATGGTCGCCCTGACCGGGTCCGTCCACACTGCCCACTTCCCAGCACCGGCACTGTCCCTCCTCGCTCCAGGGCTTTCTCTGGCCCACAGAAAAGGCCGGGAGGGCCGGGAACTCCTGCCTCCCGGGGTGCAGGAGCTGGTGGGAATCCCCAGCTCCCCTGCCCTGGGTGGGCTACCCCTGAGCGGCCCGTCTATTCTCTCGCAGCCGGCATGAGCCATAACCTGCTTCATACCTACTCCCCGTGGACCGTCTCCCGTTTCCCGTCTCACTTTCCCTCGTCCCTCGAGTCTTTGAATCTGCCTCCGGCTCTGCTTCTGAAGGAAGCTGTGCGGGTCGTGGGCTACTCGGAGCTGGAAAGAACAGACACGGTCCCAGGTGCCAAGGTGGGTGAATTGCACAGAGGTATTAGCAAGAGAAATAGGCCGGACACAAAAGGCTGCTGATTGCATGGTTCCACTTACAGGAAGCCTGAAGGTTGGCAGAACAAATATAAGGTGGAAAAAATCCAAGTAGGATTCTCTTATCCGCGGTGCTGACCAGGAGAGGAGGCTACCAGGGTGCTGTGCGTGTCTGTCCTCAACGAGGCCGTGGTTACCTGGGTCTGCTCACAGGCAAAACTCCATCAGGCCGAGCTATGTCCGTAAGATTTTTATACTTCGTCTGTGTGTGTTTCACCTCAATTAAACAATAAAAAGGAAATTAAGCATTTGGAAGGCCCGAGAGGACCCCATATTCCTGTTACCTTTTTCTCTAGCTTCATTCAGTTACCGCCCCCTTATGGTCCCTTCTCCCTGACTTACTATCTGTTTCTTTCTATCCTGCCCTGTTGTGTCTCTGGAGCTTTCTCAAACCCTTTCCAACGAGAGGAGTTGAGAATCTAAGAAGGAAGGAAAGAGCCTGAGTAGGGGTCGGGCCCTCCTTCTAACGTAGGGAAAGTGATTCTCTTTTTATGGCCTCAGCTTCGTTGCTTTGGGTCTTAAATCAAGTTTTTTCTCTGTCTGCCAGTTTGCAAATAGACCAATTTCTACCAATTGGCCTTAACATACACAAATCAGTCTCATAAATAAAAACAAAAGTTTTCCAGCCGACCCAGCTCTGGTTTTCCGTCCGCAGGCCCTGCCCACGACGCGGGTCTGGCAGGAAAACGAGCGAGCCAGCCTTCCCGACGCAGCGGGGCTTGGCATCTTCCCCCGCTCAGGCCTCAGATGCCGACTGCCAAACGCAGCCTCCGGTTCATTCCGCCGAGATTCCAGAGCAATCTGCCTCGCGGCTGCAACCAGAGAGGCTTCAGCGGACCCCGCTGCAAATCAACGTGCAGTCCTGGCCCAGGAAACGCTGGGGCTGGAACAGCCCATGGGGGCGGCCGAGCCCACCCCTGTGAAGCCAGGGAAGGGGCCCGGCCTAGCTCTGTGCCTGGGGACCCACCATAGTCCAGCAACACATGCGATTTCCAGCGTGGCTGGATTCAGGGCTCCATCCGTGGCACTGTGTGAGCTTGGGGGTTGGGAAAGGGGTGTCACTACCTCGGTGAGCCTCAGTCTCTCCCCGACTCCGCCCCATGACTGAGGTGCAGAGTGTGTGGCTTACTGGCTCAGCGGTCTCCGCTGGGCCTTGGTTCCTTCTAGACAGCAAGCTCCTGAGCGCAGGACTGTGGGGTCCCCCAGAGCCCAGTACACTGCCAGGTACAGGGCAGAAACTCAGTCAATGTTTGTTGAATGACTGAGTGAGGGCGGAATCAAGAGAACTGCTGAGCAGCTGGGTGTAGGGTGCCGGGGAGGGGAAGGAGCAAAGGAGACAGCCAGGCAGTGACCTGGCTAACTGGTCAGACGGTGGTGGCTTCAGAACAGAAGGGTGGCAATGAAGGAGACAGCAGGGCCTGAGGTTCGCCTACTAGACCCCACCCTACCCAGCACCCCAACAATGCACTTAGAGCAGCCGTCACTCCCCAGTCAAAGTGCTCAGAGCCCTGGCCAGTGTGGCTCAGCGATTAGGGCATCGGCCCAGGCACCCAAGGGTCACGGGTTCGATCCCCGGTCAAGGGCACCCACCCAGGTTGTAGGTTTGATCCCCAGCCCAGGTCAGGGTGTGTGCAGGAGGCAACCAATCGATGTGTGTCTGTCACATCGATGTTCCTCTCTTTCTTTCTCTCTCTCTTCCCCCCTCCCTGCCTCCCTTCCACTCTCTCTAAAAATCAATGGAAAACATATCCTCAGGCGAGGATTATTAACAACAACAGCAAAAAAGTGCTCAAACAGAATAATCGGACAGGAAAGTGGGAGCCCGTGTCTCCCAGGGCGGGCCCCAGCCTTACCAGGACAGACCATCTTTTCTCGAGATGGAACTAGGCTGTGGGGTCACTAAGGACCAATGGCACCCTTTGTGACAGACTGGCTGGGAGGGGCCCGGGCCTGCACTAATGCTGCAGGGGACGTGGAAGCGGAGGCTCAGGTTCCACAGGCGTGTGTTTGCCCTGCTGGAGCCCGCCCACCCAAGGGAGACTGAGCAGGAAAAGCCTCAGCACCCACCCAGGTGAGGGCTGAGACGCGCACCCCAACTGCAGGGACCAGCCCAGCCCAAGGGCGAGCCCCCCAGTGAGGCTCACCTGGGGCATGAGTCCCTGTTTGCAGAAAGAGGGGTGGGGCCTCATGCTTTAGGACTTGCAGAGGAGGGGGTCTGGGCTGCGCAGGGAGGTGAGGCAGGGCCCGGGTCTCCTCCTCTGAGACCCAAGTCTGAGCAGCACAAGGAAAACCCACGTGGGACAAACACTGAATGTCATCCCTGGTGGGCTGCAGTCCCCCCAGAGACAGCCCTGACCCCCAACACAGAGCTCAGTTCCTAAAAGGGCACAAATTCCTTGATTCTGTCCTAAGATCCATGTATCGTAGCTACGAAAATAATAATAATACTCCATGTGAGTTCGGCTCCTTACAATTTACAGGTTTTCTCCTCGGTGAATGCCAGCAATCCCCACAGCAGCCGGGGGCAGGGTGTTACCGTCCAATCCCGAGCTGAGCCACTGAGGCTCAGAGAGGTTAAGTGACTTACCCGTGTTGCACAGTGCATGTCAGACTTTCAATTCAAGAATGTCTAAACTCACAGCCTACACAAGCATTATGAGAATAAGATTTTTATATTCAGAGGACATAGTGTTTTTAAAAAATATCTAATGATGGGTAGGAAGCAGCTTGGGGCTTTTATATGAGGAACCCAGCCCAAATTAGAAGGTATTTCCTCTCCAAGACGTTTCTGTGTGATTTTCTGTGAGGAGGCCCTCTGCCCGGTCTGCTCGGAGCGTCTGTGGCACTGAGGGAGCAGTGGATAGAGCCCACTGTCTGCCGCTGAGCCTGGTCCTCAGAGGGATGCCAGGGTTTGCTCCACGTTACCGCAGAGCAGGAGGAAACTTTCCCACCATCTTATAATTGCAGATTGCTGGTAACTGACATGAAAAACGATCACACCATGTTTCTCCGCTGGCCTCAGAGAAAACTCCTGAAAGCAAATTGTTGTGGTGGAAAAAAGACGGTCTGCGTGCCAAGGAGTTCTCGGTTGGCGGGCGGGGCTGGGGGGCTGCTCCTGTGCTTCCAAAGAAAATACCCACAGAACTCATCCCATTTCTCAGGAAGCGACAGTGGGGGGGACCACCTGCCACCTGTGGGATTTGGAACCACGGATAAGTTACTAAACGTCCCTGTGCCTCAGTTTCCCCAGCTGTAACATAGGAGCATTGAGACCGGCCCCCAAGGGTGGTTTGAGGCTATAAAAACATAACAGAGGTCAAGCCCCTTGCCCAGTCCTCACACGTGTCAAGCATTGGTAAGTGTCCCGTTTCTGACCTTTCTAAACACCCCCACCTCCCCCACCCCCTAGGGAACACCTTCCTCAAACTGTCACCTAAACTGTGGGGACTCCTGTGAGGCTCCTGCCATTTCTGTGCACGGGGCAGTGAGGGAAGACGTGGCCCTTTATGACCTGTAACCAGGCAGCTTGTACACGCTTCAGGTGCAGCTGACACCTCCGTTTTTCCCCAGGGAGTCCCTCAAGGATTTTGCGCTCAACTAGCAGAAAGTCCTTATCTCCTTCTCGAGGGCCACTTTCCACACACCTGAACCCTAACCCTAACCTGCCCCACTGCTCATCTCACAGTTGTTTGGGTCCTTGAGACTCACTCAGTCCACAAGGAGTATTCCTGCCTCTGAGGTCCCTTTGGAGAAGTGGAGTCTCCTATATCCGCTGCTGTCACTGCGCCTCATGGCCACAAGGTGTCGCTGTCGAAGACGAGCTTGGTGCAGCTTGGCTAACACTTGACCTGTGGCTCGCATACTCTCGCTTGCTGGGGCTATCACAGTGCCCCATGCTAAGCACCAACAGAGCAAGTCTTTTTTTTTTTTTTTTAAATACATCTTTATTGATTTCAGAGAGAGGAAGGAGAGAGAGAGGGAACTGAAACATCAACGATGCCATAGAGTCACTGATAGTCATTGATTGGCTGCCTCCTGCATGCCCCCGACTGGGGAAAGCCCACAACCTGGGCATGTGCCCTGACCGGGAATCGAACTGTGATCTCCTGTACTCTAGGTCAATGCTTAATTGCTGAGCCACACCCGGCTGGGCAACAATGCAAGTCTTGAGGGTCACTCCTATGTTCCCATCTCAACCATTATTCTCCAAACATAACCACTGTGCACGGGTGACTGGGTCCAGAATTTTCAGAATAGTCTTTACTCCTACTCCAACCAGTTTTTTCCCTGATAACCCTCCATGATGGTTACTTTGATGTGTCAACTTTGTTGGGCCATGGTGCCCAGATATTTGGTCAGTTATTCTGGATGTTTCTGTGAGACTATTTCTGGATGAGATTAACATTTAAGACTTTGAGTAAAACAGATTGTCCTCCATAATGTGGGTGGGCCTCACACATTCAGGTGAAGTCCTGAACAGGACAAAAGACTGACCTCCCCCAAGGAAGAGGGAATCCTGCTAGCAGACAGTCTTCAGACTCAGACTGCAACATCAGCTCTTCCCTGGGCCTCCAGCTGCCGGCCCACCCTGCTGATTTGGGGCTTGCCAGCCTGTATAATCATGGGAGCCAATGTTTTAAAATAAACCTCCCTCTCTATAAACACACATCTATTGGTTCTGCTTCTCTGGAGAATCTTCACTAATACAACCTCCACCTCTCTGTCGGCAGGTCACCAGTCCTGACTCCTCTGACTGACTAGCAAGTTCTCCTTTGGGCCCCCAAGGCCTTTTCCCTGGAGCAGATCTCGGTAGGGGTGACCTCAGTCTTTCCTGACAGAGTGACTTGAAATGTCAGAGAACTGGCACAGGGATCTGGCCCTGGTGCTATGTAAGCAAAGTGCCACCTTCCTCTTCATTATCTGAGCAACGAGGGTCCATCTGTCTTATCTTTACAAACTCAGAGAGGCCCTTCAATTTTTGCTCCCTCCCCCAAGGGCTGAGAATCCTGGCAACTGGTAGCAATCAGACAGACCACTGGTGGGCCTACTAAGTGCACTTTACATACGTTTCCTCACCTAACGATTCTCTGCTAATCCTGGGAGGTGGATGCTGCACATTTCCAATGAGAAGGAGGCTTATGAAGAGAGTCGTTCTCCAAGGTCACACCGCCGGTCAACGGCAAAGCTAATACGCCCCTCAGAGTCCATAATAACATTTTAATAAAAATTTTATTTTTAATAGAAAAGTAAAATTGGATTTGTGCCTTAATCTTCAGCCTACTTCGGCTATCTTGGGGCCTGACTACACTCCAAACTTTTAAAACCATTTTCAGATTGATCAGCCAAGAAAAAAACAGCTCCTAGGGAGTTCTCTTAGCAAAGCCAAGCTATTAACTTCCAGCACAAGCCGACCAGAATGCCGACATGAAAATTGGATATTATCTATTATTTATCATATTGTTTCCCCATCACCCCTTTATGAAAAATGGATGGAGGCCCAGAAATCCGAATTGCCATGCCTCTTCCAGATGGCAAAAATAATAATTTTCTCCATCCTGCCTTTCCTGTATTTGAATAAAGTTTATAGAGAACTCAGCGTTTATTCCATCTGGTTGTCATGGGGAAGCAGAAAGTTCCGATTGTGTCCCAAACCTCTGGGATCAGTCTGCCACGAGCTAGATGTGTGACATTGCAAAAGTCACTTCACCTTCTTAAGTCTCACTAAGAATGAGAGGCGTGAGCCCTGCTGGTGTGGCTCAGTGGTTGAGCATTAACCCATGAACCAGGAGGTCATAGTTCAATTCCCAGTCCGGGCACATGCCCGGGTTTTGGGCTTGATCCCCAGTGGGAGGCGTGCGGGAGGCAGCCGATCAATGACTCTCATCATTGCTGTTTCTCTCTCTCCCTCTCCCTTCCCCTCTCTGTAATCAAAACATAATTTAAAAAAAGAGAGTGAGGTACGACTGGAGAGCTCCCCAGTCCCCTTCATGGTCCTCAAGCTCTGGTCCTGCAAACGCCCCTGGGAGGCTCCTCCAGCGGCAGAAGGCGGCTCCAGAGAGGCCAAGGCCAGTGCCGGTAACACCTTCATAACCAGAGTGTTTACAAGGCCCAGATGCTGCTGCTGGCTCTCACGCCACTGGCTACGAAATCTTGGACAACTCACTGAATATCTTGGCATTTTCTTATCTGCATTTTCCACATCGGTAAGGTAGGGGTGATAACACCGGGCCAAGGCCTATTGTAAAAATATGAAACAGCTTATCTCAAAATATCATGAAGCCACTAGGCGGAGCGCTCCACCAAGACAGTCACTTTGAAAGCAAGGTTCGCTGCCCCCTCCTCACGCTCCCCCTACCGCATCCCCCATCAGTGCCCGGTTTCTGTGCAAAACTGCCCTCCCCACATGCCAGCTCTAGACCATGGGGGGCGCCACCTCCACTCAGGGTCTGCAGCACCCAGAGGAACTGCACCATCCCCTGTGCCCCTGAGCAGGAGAAGGTCCTGGGATTAGCCAGAGAGGAACAGAGGCAGGACTGGAACTATCCTGGGGACCAGGCCACAGAACTGACACCACCTCCAGGACGTGGGGGAAGATTCGGGAGGAAGGCAGGAATCCAGAGTTAATGGAGTACTCGCCCCGAAGAGGCTGTTTCAGCCTAGAAGTGACTGGGTTACCTTGAATTGATGAGAAAACATTTCCACAAAAAATGGAACCGGGCAATCTGGGAGACAAGCTGAGTTCAGGGGAAGAAAACTTCCCTTATGGAGCCCATCACGGCAAGAGAAAGAGAAAAAGGAGAAGCAGGAGAGGAGGCGGGGCGCCCAGAGGGTCACTTAAATATTGCCCTAAGCCCGGCTGGCGCGGCTCAGCGGCTGAGCGTCAACCTAGGCTCCAGGAGATCGCGGTTCGATTCCCGGTCAGGGCACGTGTCCGGGTTTCGGCCTCAATCCCCAGCAGGGGCCGTGCAGGAGGCAGCCGATCAGTGACTCACATCATTGATGTTTCTCTCTCTCTCTCCCTCTCCTTCCCTCTCTCTGAAATCAAGAAAGAAAGAAGGGAGGGAGGGAGGGAGGGAGGGAGGGAGAGAGGAAGGAAGGAAGGAAGGAAGGAAGGAAGGAAGGAAGGAAGGAAGGAAGGAAGGAAGGAAGGAAGGAAGGAAGGAAGGAAGGAAGGAAGGAAGGAAGGAAGGAAGGAAGGAAGGAAGGAAGAGAAAGAGAGAGAGAGAGAAAGAAAGAAAGAAAGGAAGGAAGGAAGGAAGGAAGGAAGGAAGGAAGGAAGGAAGGAAGGAAGGAAGGAAGGAAGGAAGGAAGGAAGGAAGAAAGAAAGAAAGAAAGAAAGAAAGAAAGAAAGAAAGAAAGAAAGAAAGAAAGAAAGAAAGAAAGAAAGAAAGAAAGAAAAGAAAGAAAAGAAAGAAAGAAAAATATTGTCACTAAAATGGAGATAAAAAGCCCTTTCTCTCCCCACAGGGAAAAGGTGAGAAGGTGGCAGGGAACTCTGCAAACTCCAACGGGCACCTCCCCAGCTGTGAAATATTATAATTCTTAAAAATAAATGTATTTTGGAGTGTCAGTTCATGACACAGTAAACTAATTAGGGCACAACTTAAAGCTACCAGACGGTAAAAAGATCAGTAGCTGCTGGATCTGGGGGACGGGAGGGGTAACCAGGGGAGCGCGGGGCACTAGAGGAGGTTTGCGGGGTGAACCGACTTCGTATGACACGGTGACGGAGGAGAGCTGACCGTACGCATTTGTCAAAACCTGCAAAATGCACAACACAAAGGAAACCCTAATGTCACGATGGACTTCAATACCAATGCGATAGTACTGGTTCTTACCCACTGTTACAAACACAGCGCAGCAGTGCCCAGTGTTAATGACAGAGAGTCTTGGGTGGGGACTGTCTGTTGCTGGGACTGTACACGGGACTGTCTGTACTTGCCATTCAGTTTGTCCATAAACCTAAAACTGTTAAAAAAAAAAAAGTCTATTGCTGTAAAAGAATGTTTTGCTGACAAGTCATTTGTTTCAAGAACTTCGAGTTGTTTTACATCATTTATCACCCCCCTGAAAAGTTTTTAGTGACTCCAGTGAAATGAGTTTGGCCATTTGCACTCATCGAGTGGGCTGGGCCGGCCCTGTGAAGCCACGGGCCAGCCACGTGGACGTGGACATGGACGGGGTGGGAATTCCTCTCTCAGCCTCCTTTCTACCCAGAGCGGCCGACCCGCTCGCTCCAGGCCTGCTGGGAATCCTTCTCCGGGTGGTCTCCGGGCCCTTTTTGTTATTTCTGGAGTTGAAAACGAGCCCTGCGTTGTTATGGGGGGGGTGGGGGGGTGCATGAGAAGCTGAACGGGCTCCATTTCATGTTCCAGAATTCAAATATTTCCAAATCAATTGTTCAGCCCTTTGCTAGAGTCTTCGAAACGCGCCCCGTGAGTCAGAACGGAGAAGCCCGCGGGCGGGAGCCGCCCGGCCTCCTCGTTTCATTCCTCCGACGGCGCTTACACCGTCGGGCCGGCCGGCCGCAGGAGTACAGGCCGCGTGTCCCTGGCTTGCCCGCCTCCGTCGCCCTTGTCCTTTGTCTCTTTATTCCAAACACTGAGCAGTTTCACCAGGACATCCCTCCGGCAGCGCCTGCCCCCCATTCCCTTCTCAGGGACCTCGGTGCACAGAGACACATAGATCACAGCCAGAGGGACACGAGCTAACGGGACGTGCCAGGCCCTGTCCTCAGCGTCTCACGCATGACGTCACCTCATTACCAAACAATCTCAAGAGGTAGACCCTCTGATTATCCCATTTTCCAGATGAGGAGACTGAGGCCAGAGATGCCAAGTGGCTTTCCACTGTGAAAACGAGCCACAGGAATGAAACGAGCGCCAGGAATTTGTGGGGCGCTCACGCTAAGCTCTGCACTGTGCTGGTCAGGAGGGGGGGGCTTGGGCTTGGGCTCGGGTAGCAGACTTGGGTTCCAATGCCCACCCTCGACCAGGGGCAAGAGCAGTGGCTTTCCATTGGCTGTCTCCTGGTCAATCCTTAATGCGATTTCACTGAGAGCCCGCTATGCCCTGGACTGTTCTAGAGGATTGGGTGAGTGAGGCAACGATGACGGCCTTTGAGTTTATTTTCTCACAGCGTGAAACGGACAACACGCAACAAAGAATAAGTCCTGTGTGATATGGGGAAGCACAAGTGCCCCAGACAGGGCTGGCCCCGGGCAGCGCCTTCAGACAGCCAGGCGGTGTAAGACCTGCCACATGCACAGGCCCACGTTCAGAAGGGCCCTGAGCTTGGTGTAAGGCTCTGCTGTCTTCATCTTCAAGTCCTACATAATTTTTGAACCAAAGGCTGCGTACGTGTTCATGGAAAGACACCAAATCTTTATTTGGGCTCAGTAATTATAGAGCCAGTCCTGGCTCTGGGAACAGAGAGAAATTCCTTTGGACGCCTCAAAGTGAAATGATCCTGGCGCCTTGCATGAGAATTAGAGTCGCAAATATTCATTTCTGTACCTTAGTCCAGAGGACCCTGTACAGGGCTGGTTCATCTCTGTTCCCAGCACCTAACACAAGGCCAGACGCCTGGTAAAAACTCAGTTATGCAAGTGGCCCATTTTAAGGATGATGAAACTGAGGCTTGGAAAGACCAGGCTTGTCAGGGGCCATGACAAATCAGGGAGTGAAGCCAGGACCCACTTTCAAGTCTGACTCAGAGTCCACAGACTCCCATCCACATGTCATGGGAACAAAAGGACTTCACGCCAGATACCCTTTTTTTACATTAAAGCAAGTGATTCCACTTGGAAAAGTTGCCTATCATTTGGAGTAACTGCGTTGTTCTGAGGACACACAATGCATGTCCAGCTGTCTTCTGAGTCTGGACACTTCACAGAGCCACAGAGCAAATGTTTTAGTGGCGTGTGGTGGCCCAGCTGCAAAACGTGAACCTGTGCAATGGTAGCTATTTTACTTTCCAACTCTCTCCTGTGTCCTGCCACACTATGCGACCCTTTACCACCCAGCAGAATGTTCTCCCCGAGCTTTCCAGATCCTCACTGTGTTGCTATACAAAGGAGCAGGAACCGTGGAGTCCATAGGTCACTCGTGCTGAATGCCAACATGCCTTTCCCTCCATCCCAGCTGCATGACCTTGGGAAAGTCCTTGACTAACAGTTCGAGGTCCCTGATGCCTCCTGGATAAAATAGGGAGCCAAAGCTCGTGCCCCAAGGCAGAGATCTCACACCTAATCTCTCAAGAACATTCCAGTTCCAGTCCGTGCCTCTCTAATGATGATCGTCAATGGAGACTGGGCCCTTTTTGGGCACTGGGCATTCCTAACTGCCTTACATGTAGAAACTCAATACTCATAACATGATTATGGGGAAAATACTGTTATTGGCCCCAATTTATAGCCCAGAAACCTGAAGCACAAAGAGGTTAAGTAACTGGC
Source organism: Miniopterus natalensis (assembly GCF_054644295.1). NCBI lineage: Eukaryota > Metazoa > Chordata > Mammalia > Chiroptera > Miniopteridae > Miniopterus > Miniopterus natalensis. The sequence continues at coordinate 198,044,307 of NC_142081.1, read as the reverse complement.
CCGAGGCTGGCTGACAAAAACTAGCGAAGTTGGGGTTTGAACTTGAGAAATCCGCCCTTAGTTCCCACATCTTTACCCACTACGCTTTATCTTCTCTAGGCAAGCCAAAAAACCTTGCATTTATATATTTTTATTTCTGGAGAAATTCATATAATTGCTCCAAAATATTATTTTCCTTTTCATCCTGTTTCCCATGGAGTTTGCTCCAAAGCAGAATTCCCTTCAGGCCCATTTAATTTGGCATCAAGTATTTTATTGGTCAAACATTCATTTTATTAACATTTCATCTTATGAAAGTTCAGTATAATTGCACTGCTTACATTTTTTCTCAAAATTGTTTTCACAGGGGAAAAAAATAAGCAGCTTAGCAGAACCACTGTGCTTAAAATCAGGGGGTAAAATTGTCAAAGACAGTCTCTCTTGCAGAGTGTTTTTTACCTTTGCTCCCCGGAGAAGGTGCCGTTGAGAGGTTCCCAGTAGGGTCCTCGCCAACGTTCAGTGTAGCGTCTTAGGGTGACACCAAGGAGGGGTCATTGCCATTTCAATCTCTGGATTCTATGAAACTGTAGAATCAGAGGCTAGTGTGTTTAATGCAACAAATGTCACAGCTGGTTTGAGAACCAGTCATTGAACTCTTATCAAGAAATTGAGGTTCAGGGGTGCCACGTCTTGTCCAGCAACATCCAGCCAATTAGCATCAGGTCCGAACCTGGATTTTTTGGGTTTTGCTCAAGTGGTCTTCCAGAAGCCCAGGCCAAGGGAGAAGCAGCCGGAAAAAAATAAAATAAATCAAGGTTTGAACCTGATTTTTATCTTCACCGAGTGGCGGGATTGAGTCTTAAAGTGTCTCATTTACCAAAAGCCCATAAAAATAAGAGCAAGAGGTCAGGGGGCATGTGAGCGGGGTGAGGAGTGACAAGGCAGCCCTGTGGTCTCACCAGAGAAACAACCGAGCACCAGGGTCCATCAGTGGTCAACATCTGAGAGACCCTCATTTCCAGAAAGGACAACCCGCAGTCCTTCGTGTAGCCTTCACATTTGTGTTGGCAAACGCACAAATGCTTCACAGAGGCGGGGTGGCAGTTCATTAAGAAGCTCTAGACGGCCTGTAATCCTAGCTCAGAGAAAATTAATGTTCTCTTAAACAAACCCAGGTTTCTCGGTCCACGCCAGAGGTCTGCAGTGCTTGGAGAGAGATTATTAAAAATCGTATGGAAAGAAGGCAGGAGGCCAAGCCTGATTGTCCTGGAAGACAGTAAGTGGCTCCCATTGGCCGGACACCAGGACAGTGAGGAGTTTCACACGCTGTGAGCGAGGGACACTGTGTACACAACAGATCAGTGTGTGAACGGAGGAGCCGGTGCATAGTGGGAGACGTGGGGCCTCGTGGTCAACAAGTGTGGCAGTGCCACTTACCAGCGGGTGGCCTTGAGGAAGCCTTGCCACCCAGGAGAGTCACCTGACTAGTAAGTAGACAGTGTCGTGGACAGAACACTGAGACGCAGATCTAGCCCTGGTTTGCTACCGGCCCACTGTTTAACCTGGGCTTTGTCATTTTCCCCCTTTGAGCCTCCATTTCTTTACCTGCAAATGTTCAGGGTCTTTACCATCATTGATTCTCAGTATAATTATTACCTCACTTCCAACTCTGACCACCTGAGAGTGTCCATGTTACAAGGGCAAGTTATGTGGTGCAGAGCTTTGGTGGACTCAGAGTTTGGAAATATTAAAAATGGCAAATGTAGGTCTGATGAAGTAGGAAACAGAACCGTTTAAGGCTTTTCACTAATCGGATAACAGGCTGAATTGGCATTTAAGAGAGACTGATTGAACAGGATTATGCCAAAGGGACTAGACGATAAAAAAGACTGAAAGACCAAAGTTGGTAAATTGGCTCAGAGAGGATCATAGCAAAGTGGACAGAGGGGAGAGAGGGTGGGAGGCCACCGCGAAACAGCTAAGGAACCTGAAAAGACGAAAATACAGGGACACAGATCCGGGGGGTAGGAGTAACTCTGAGAAAACAGACTATGGAAGATAGTGCATCTGTGAAACAAGAACAGAGTGCTATGTAAAAGGTGCAGAGAATTTAAAAAGGGGGAAGATGCTGAGTAGGTTTACAGTTGTGAGTACGTGAAACATAGTTTATTCCTGTATTATTATTTATTAATTGTATTATTTTCCATATGAACAACTGTACACCTCCTTTTGCCCCACCCTGTATAGTAGCAGAAATAAAATCAAAGGTTTTGAAGCTAAAGAGAGGAAACTGGCAAAGAAAAATAGAGGAAAATGGCTCCAATTAGAGCCCTGCCCAGTTCAGTATATGAATAACAGAAATTACCCAAGAGAGAATATCAAAATAGAAGAGGAAATCTTCAAAGAAATAACCTTCAAGAATATTTTCCAGGACTGAAGGCGTGAGTTTTCAGATTGAAAGAGCCCACTGAGTGCCCAGCACAATGGAGCCAAAGGGACCCTCTACAAGACACATCTCTATGAAAATTCAGAACACCAGAGACAAAGAGAAGATGGCTCAGTCTTCTAGAGGGGAAAAAATAGACTATATGCAAAGGACCAGGTGTCACAACAGGGTCAAGCTCTGAAGGAAGGTAACTTTTAATCTCAAATTCTATACCTTGCCCAATTCTCAATCAAGTATGAGCAGAGAATATCTTCAGACATGCAGGGTCTTTAAAAAATTCTCTCTCATACACTTTTTCTCAGAAAGCTACATGAGGATGTGCTTTTTTTTTTTTTTAATGGAATAACCCAATTAAGAAAAAGATGTGGCGATAGGAAAACAGGATCCGTCACAGGAGAGAGCCCTTGGAAACCCTAAGACCATGGCGAAGGGAGGAGCCAGACTAGAACTGACTCCACATTCAGCCTGGATTGGCTCAAGTCAGACACCTCCAGGAGAGGCTTGTGTAGGAATAAAAATATGTAGAATGCCTGATATGTCTGGACAGTATTTACATAATCATAATCACATAAAGGCAAATATTAATCTAAGAAGATGACAATTAAAATGCATTGGGGAGCTGAAAGGATTCAAAGCTTGGCGGGGGAGGGGAGACGTGAGAGGAAAGAAAACAAAACCCCAGTCTCCCATAGTGGGGGGCACAAAACAGAAACATCATCAGTGGCTGAGTGGCGGCCCCTGCACCAGGAGGTGGTCAGTTTGATTCCTGGGCAGGGCACATGCCCGGGTTGCGGGCTCGATCCCCAGCAGGGGGCGTGCAGGAGGCAGCCGATCAGTGACTCTCTCATCACTGAAGTTTCTCTCTCTCCCCTCGCCCCAGCTGCATAACTGTGTTATTTCCTAATGTGAAGATAAATACACACAAAAAAAAGAAAAACAGAGTTTAAAGCTGTGACCTCCAGGGAAAGAGAGTGACGGGCAGGCAGGAGACAGCTAATGCTCACAAGCACTGGACAATTATTTGACCCTTTAATTGGGTACATGGAAATTTTGACCAAAGTGACATTTAAAGAAGAAACAGGTTACGACGTTTTGCAGACTTGGGGAAAACAGACACACCAGAGATATCTCGTTCTCAGCTCAGGCGAGGACCCAGGACTAGAAAGAGAGCTTCGGTTGTCTTGGCAAAGGGCCCTTAGCTAGATATTAGAAATCTAAAAACTCATCCCAGCTCCACAAGAATTCACCATGCGATTTGGGGCAAATCCCCTGAATTCTCTTTGCTTCGGCTCCAACCTTGGAGCAAGAGTCCTAGAGGTCCCTCCGGGAGCCTATATTCCATGCTCTAGGCACTCAGATGGAAAGGCCACCCCCTTGCCGGGTAAGGTCACAGAAAAGCCACCCCAAGTCCCAAGGTGGCATGCAGAAGGCAGACAACTCATAAGGCTCTGGGGCTCATTCCCCTCCAAGAGCTCAGCCAGGTCAGCAGGTCTGCGTGGGTTCAAGGGGATGGAGAAGCAGGTGGGGCCTCTGAGCGCAAGACTCCCCCTTTCTAACCAGCTGACAGCGGCCTCCCTGTTTGCTGCCTGCTTCCCTCTCAGTCTGCAGAGCCGCCCAAGGGCCGTTCCTCCGAAGCCTCCCCCTGGCTGGCGCGCCCAGTGCAGGGGGAGCACCTGCGGCCCAAGTGGCCCCAGGCCCCCGCACTCTGCTATTTTTGGCTTGAAGTTTGTCCAGCTCACCGTCTCTGCCCCTGCTAGAGACATGTGGTGTGAGGGGCTCACGTGTCCACGATGCCTCTCAGAACCAACACCTGGGGGCCCAAAGGCCCAGGCACTGAGCGACCCTAACAGGAGCCAGCTCACAGGATCTGCTCCTGGAGACAGGGATGCCCTCGCTGAGGGGAATCAAAACAGGCTGCAGAAGTCTTTGTAACAAATCAAAACAGCACAGTACCCTGCTTTGGCTGTGGGTTATTTATTGGGAATCACAAGGGTTTAAGAGGGCGGCGAACATGAGGGCCTGTGGTCTTGGCCAGTCCTCTAAGAATTTATATTCTAAGCAGCCGCACTGCTGCTGCGGAAAGGAAGCTGTGAGCAAGAACGGAGCACAGGAATCAGCGTTTTAAGTAGGGAACCAGAAAAGCCTTCGGCTCGTGATAAATTAGGAGCCCAGATAATCTCTGGAAGAAACAGGTCTCACTGAGTGAAGGGATCCTGTCCGCTAAGCCTCGAGAGGCAACGCTGCTGCTTCATGTGGCGAAAGTGGCCCGTCCCGGAACCTCTCCGCCCCGCCCTGCCTTCCTCTTTTACAACATTCCCATACAACCCAATAAAATAAATGAAAGCTAAAGGAGCCCGAGTTTAATATTCAGGGGACATAATTCAAGTGCAGCCAGTTGGACAACTTCCCTGCTGCTCCGAATAACCGAGCTTTTCCGCTGGTTTTCTCTGTGGAACGCGCAGCGCGGCGCTGCCCAGGGAGCCGCGGGGAAGCGCGCTCACTGCGCTCCGGGGCCTGGCCGCGTGGAATCGCCCGAGAGCCTCCCCAGGAAGTCAGGCCCCAGCCCTCCGGAGCTCAGCCTCCGAGTAGCAGGCCCCCAGCTCCCTTCCCCAGCTCCAGGGCTCTTGTCCCTCTGACCGCTCTCAGGAGCACTCCCGTCTCTCCTCTCCCCACTGGGGACTGAGGGCTGGCCCGTCATCTCGATTGTGGCCTTGGTTTCACAGCCCACCCAGACGGCAGAGTCTATCCGATCAAGCACTTTAAATCCGCACAGTTTACTGTGTGTCAGTTGTATTCCAAGAAAGCTGTTTTTTTAAAGAGTTCATCAAGTCGTCTGGGCACAACTGCTGTTTTACAGCCACCTCCAAAGGCAACGAAGGGCCAACACACACATGTCAGGGCATGTAGGCTAAGCTGCCAGAACCCCAAGTTCCCAAAACACAGTGGCTTCACCAAGAGGGACACTCCCTCCTCTGTCTCAGGAAAGCCCAGAGGAAGGTGGGCAGCCCTGCGTGGTCAGGGGCTCACTCCACAGGGTCGCCCAGGACCAGGTTCCTCCCGTCTGGCTCTTCCATGCCCACGCGATGGAGGCTGATAATCCGTGGCTACCAGTGGCCACATTCCAGCCAGCATGGAGGCGAAGAAGAGAGAAACTGGAGGGCAAGCAATTTCCTCTTAGGGCAGTGTTGCAGACCTGGCTCTTGACTCTTTCACTCACTTTCATTGGTGAGAACGTGGTCACATGGCCATGCCTAGCTGCAAGGGAAGCTGGGAAGTGTAGTCCCCAGATATTAAAACCCAGGTGGAGGGTTCTGTTACTCAAAGGAGGGGGAATGTATACTAGAGAAGGGTTAACCACCTCTGCCATCATATTTTGGGAGAAAAAGTATGAAGAAAACAAAAAAACAAGTCTCAATAAATTGTACTGCCTCATAGAGTAGGTCCCCAAGAATTGCAATTTTCTTTACTATGAAGAATGGCCTGTGAGTTTCCTGGGGCTGCCATACAAAGTGGCTTACGTGATAAACGTTGATCGTCTCACAATTCTGGAGGGTGAAAGTCCAAGCTCGAGGTGTTGCAGGCGTGGTTCCTCCTGAGGGCTGTGAAGGCAAATCTGTTCCAGGCATCTCTCCTGGCTTCTGGTGGCCTCAAACATCCCTTTGCTTGTAGACGAGGCTCTCCTGTGTCTTCACATTGTCTTCCCTCTATATGGGGCGTCCCTGTCTCTACATGTGTTTGTTTTATTTTTATCTTTTTAACTATGTTTTTTTATTGATTTCATAGAGAGGAGGGTAGAGGGAGGTAGAGATAGAAACATCAATGGTGAGAGAGTCATTGATTGTCTGCCTCCTGCACACTCCCTACTGGGGATCGAGCCCGAAATCAAGGCATGTGCCCTCACCAGGAATCAAACTGTGACCTTCTGGTTCATAGGTCCGTGTTCAACCACTGAGCATGCTGGCCGGGCTGTGTTTGTTTGTTTTTTAAAGAAGGACTCACCCTACTCTAGTATGACGTCATCTTAACTAACTAGATCTGCAAAGACCCTATTTCCAAATAAGGTCACATTCTGGGGATTAGGGCTTCAACATATGAATTTTAGGGGAACACAAGTCAACCCATAACCAGAGGGAAAAGGGCGGTATTTGAAGTTAGGAAGCGCGAGCTGGCATCCCAGCCCTGCCACCGGCTGGCTGCGTGATCGCCGACAGTCACGGCAGGTCTGGTCTCATGAGCCTCACTGTCCAGGATGAAACCACCCCACCTGCTCTCAGGGCTGGGGAGGGACCCACCTTCCACCCTTCTCTGACTACAGGCCCGCTCCAGAGGAAGACGAACCTTCTAGCACGAGCCCCTTTCCTTCCCTCCCTCTCTTTTTTGAATTAAACTTGGTGGAGGATTCTCCACACCGCTCAAAACAGAAGGGGCCTCTTAGAGAGAAACTCTACCATGGGCAAAATACCTTCAATTCCCTTTAAGGAAAAAAATCCCTTTTGGTCCACAGATGGGTAATTGTATTCACTGTTTCCAAATGTCAAAATGCCAGCCCGGGCCCGCTTTCCACGGAGATCAAACAGGCTCCCCGGGCCTCCTTTCTACTGATGTGGGTGTGCGTTTAGCTGCGGCGTAAAAAGCCGATTTCTGAGCAGAGTGGGCTCGGCAGGCTGCACGGCTCACACAGCGAAGACGGAATCTAGCATCTGCCCTCCTCCCACGTCAGACCCTGAGAGGTCACGTCCACGCCAGGGGAAGCCCTTCGAGCTCCCCAAAACTTACAGTCTACATTGCTCAACTGTAAGAAACAAAAACCTGGACACCTCTTAGCTAACGCTATGGTGGTAATGGGATCGCAAAATATGCAAGTGTCAAACCAACACGTTGTGCACCTTAAACTTAGGCAGTGTTACATGTCAATTATACCTCAATTATGAAAGAACCGGGGTAACTCCTGACAATAATAAGGCCAGCAAGGTTTTCCAGTCTAGGTTTTTAATTTTGTGATTAAAGGCCAGGCTAAGTCTTATCGCGAACTGGTATTTGTTGGCACCTTTAAAACTTAAGTCAGTAACCCAGCGTTGATGAAGGGGAGGGAGGGTGGGCCCTCTCGCACACCCCTGGAGGGTGTGGAAGTTGGTGTGAACTTTCCTCCTGCTAGGGCATTCTGGGAAGGTGCTCCAAAGCCTTAACCAGGGCCTTTATCCTAAGGACAGATTCAGACAAGTTTACAAAGCTAAAGATGGTTATCAGGGCACTGTTTGCAATAGCAAAAAATGCAAACAACCGAAATGTTCATGATTCCCAATCGCCAGCAGCTTGCCCCTCTCTGGACCTCTGAGGGTCTCAGCTCCAGTGTTAGCTCCTCTGGGAAGCCCCCTGAACGGCCCCCAGGACCCCCTCCTGGTCCCTCCACACCTGTCCCACTCCTCTGCTATAGCAACTGCCTGCAATACTATCCTTTATTTGGCATGTTTCTCTTTTAACTACACCAGGCACCCATGAGGGACCAGCCTGCCACCTATTTTTGTAAGTAGCATGCTTAGGGACACAGCACATCCAATGTTTATATATTATCTATGGCAGCTTCTGCCAAGGAGACCTTGGGACTCACAAAGCCTGAAATATTTACTACCTGTCCCTGTGCACATAAAGTTTGCCAACTCATGAGCTGTGCTATGTGCCCTCTGAAGGGAGAAAACATCTTATTTTGTATCCCATGAAGACTGTGTGGTGCAGGCACACAGTAGGTGTTTCATAAACATTTACTGGGGCAATCGATGTACATCAGAATCACTTTGGGAATTTGTTAACATGCAGGTTCCGAGACCAAATTTCCACCAGTTTGATTAGAAAGTTCTGGGGTGACACTAGGGAATATGTATTTTATGAATTACACATTCCCAGGGTGACTGATGCAGACAGACCTCGAACTGGCCCTGACAAAAGACACCGGTGGTGACATAGGGACTCGGGCAGGTTTCTAGCAATGTGGTGGCCTGGATAACCAAAGACCCTCCTGCTACAAACCCAAGCTCCTAACAGCAAATAAAGGAAATTTCCCAGGCACAGAAAGAAGCAGGAACTGCCAACCAGAGCCATCGCACAGGTGACCCGTGGCCCCTCTGGGGAGAAGGTGCAGAGCTTTTGTAACTTAGAGGCTGGATGGCGGTGGGCTAGCTGTGGTCAGGAGACAAAGCCTCAGGCTTAGGCCCACACATGATGAGGAATTAGAACCAAGGATCCCACCAGAAAGCTGCGACCATAAACAGACTATAATTTCAGGAAGGGATGGATTAGAAAAATCCTTGCACCAGCCCCAGGAGCTGGCCAATAAGCTAGCCTCCCTCAACCCATCACCCTTCAGAACCAACCCCCATCGCTTGTCTGCACTCATATTTCATGTCACCAGTTGCACTCGCCATGTGGCTGAAGAACCTGGAAGCAGAGAAATTAACCTCAAAGGCCAGGCTCATAAATCAATATTTGTTGGTTATTTTAGAAATTAAATTAGTAGCCTAGTGTAGACGAAGGTGGGCATCTGGACTCGTGCAAAATCTCCTTGGAAACGCATCCCTCAGCCCCAGCTGCAAAATGTGTCACTGAAAATGAGCTCACACTCCACAGTGACAGAACAACGGGAGTGTGTCAGCAGACACCACCAAGTGCAAATAACAGAACGACCGCATTCAGTGTTCCCTGCCTCCATCCCGACACCCCCGGCCATAGCCACAACCCTCTCACTGGGATTGCTGCTCCTGCGCCGTCCACACTGCTGTATGTTGTCGAGCCTGGCAGTCAGAGTGAGCGTGTGAAAACCTCACCTCATCGCGTCTCTCCTCTGCTCAAAATCCTCCAGTGGCTTCTCCATCTCATGCAGAGTGAAATCTGTAAAGCTGACATTCCCCAACCCCTCACCGCCCCTTAGATCTCGCCGTTTATACTCCCACCCTTAACCTCAGTCCAGGCCCAAGGGCATTGCGCGTTCCCCACGCACACCCAAACTATCTTTACACACTCATTATATGTTTCATCAGTTCAGTTGGTTTATGGCCTGTCTTCTCTGCTTTGTAAGCTCAAGATAGAGGTTCTGGTTTGTTCCCTGCTGTGTTCCTGGTGCCTAATACAGTGCCTAGCACACACTGGATGATCGATATGTGTTGACTGAATGAATGAATGAGGGCAATAGAAAACCACTGCAGGATCTTAATAAAAGGAGCAACTGGATCATATCAATGCTTTAGAAAAATCACCCTTCACGTGAAAACCATGATTATTGCTCATCACTTAATGTCTATATGTGTTGATTTCATTGCCAAGGTTGTGAGTCAGGGGAAGTGAACTGCCTTTATTCCTCCTTCCATCTGGAGATCTTTTTTTAAAAATTTTAAAGATATCTTTATTGATTTCAGAGAGAGGAAGGGAGAGGGAGAGAGAGAGAGATAGAAACATCAATGATGGGAGAGTCATTGATCGGCTGCCTCCTGCAGGCCCCCTGCTGGGCATCAAGCCTGCAACCCAGGCATGTGCCCTGACGGGGAATCGAACCGTGACCTCCTGGATCCTAGGTCGATGCTCAACTGCTGAGCCACACCAGCCGGGCTCCATCTGGAGATCTTAATGTCTCTCCCAAGGTCACACAATTGGTGAATCCAAATTGGACCCATGGTTCAAGACACCTCACTGGTCCTCCTGCTCTCTTACCCACTATCTTCCCCTAGGTTCAGGTTTCAGTGTGAAGCACCTCTCGACACATGAGGAGGGATTTAGGGCTGAACAGCTAAAATCAAGTGTTGCTTAAAGAGTGAGCTCAGGGATGAAATGTCACTTAATGAGCTGTCTCATGGCAGGAGTTTTTATGCAGGTATTTTACCCATAAAGGGCAGGAGGTGGATCAATGTTAACGTGGTTGAGCTGGGGTGGAAAGCCCACCCAATGGGACGTGAAAATCCTGGACTCCAGCCAACCGCCCCCCAAGCCAGCAGGTTCCCTGACCACTCTGGGTCTGTTTCATCATCAACAAAGAAGCAGAATCTTAGACTGAAGACATGATCTATCCTTTCCAGCTCAAAAATCCTATGTTTGAGGAGCTGATGGTTGAATGTGAGAGCAAAGTGCTGGTTCACTTTCTCTAGTAAACACTCTTCTGACCATTCCCCTCTCTGTGTAATAAGCCCAAGCAGCTCTCACCTCAGCAGGTAACCCCTGAGAACTCCCAGGACCCAAAGCCTGGTGTCATTGGAGGCTGTGCTAAGTCACTGCTATTGACCTAGTACAGAGTGCTGTGCTTCAAGGTCTAAGACCTGGGTTCAAATCCTGACCCCACCTCTTACTAGCTGGGCAATGCTCATCAAGTCTCTTAACCTTCACTCTCAGTCCTCACTCCACAAATTGGAGATCATCGTCCCAACAGGCTGTGCCACCGAGCAGACCCGGTGAGATGAGCAGCATAAAGCCAGGAGGACCCAGTGGGGACACATCTCCATTATGTGAGTGTCGTAGGGAGGGAAGCAAAGATGCACCAGCCTCTGTCTCAGATGCCAGGACAGTCTGCCAGGACCACGTTGCATCTGTGCTCTCAGCAGGAAACGTCTGGTTTTAACAACACAGACTGTAGAGAAATGAAAAGACAATTTGCAAACACCCACGCCCAAAGGGTCCAAAGGCCCCAGGGAATACTGCCGGCTATAAGAATGAACAGTGACAGATTTTATTGAGAAAATGTAATTTGTAAATAGGGCTTTATCCTGAGAATGGTTCCTAAGGCTGCCTGCAGCTGCTTCAGCCCCACTGGGGTGGGGAGACGGGCCAGAGAGCGGGCTGGGAAGTCCCTGGCACCTGCCCAGCTCTCTTACACACAGATCCCCATTTTTCTCCCTGTCCCCCATCACACCAGCTTTTTGTCACTTCCCAGCACTGCCCGGGCCTGGCACAGGCTGCCCCTCTGGGAGAGTGCTCTCCTGTCTGTCCCAACCCCCACCCCTCATCAGGGGCAAATTCCCCTCAACCAGCCAATCGGTCTCTGCTTAAAACTGGTGTCTCCAAGGAGACCCTCCGAGGGCCTCCCCGGTGACACTGCCCCCCATAGGATTAAATGCCCAGGTTTGCTTTCTCGGCCCCTGTAGACTTTCCCTGCTGGCACTTATCACACTGGCAACCACTAGATTAGTAGTATAATTTAGTGTCTGTCATTCCAGCTAAATGGTAACTTTCATGAGGGGAAGGGTCACCCGCACGTGTCCCGTCACTGCTCAGGCCTGGGATCTCCTAAGTTCCAAACTGTCAAGTGAATGAATGAATGGATGAATGAATGCATTAGAAAGAGGGGGCCCGACACTATGAAGTCCTGCCGTGTGCCACCATCTCATTTCCTCTTTGTTTTGCGTGTGGCTTCTGGTGAGAAACTAGAGACAAGGAAATTGCGAAAAGTCTCCCCGGCCAAGGAGTGAGGGGCCAGGCGTCAAACCCAGGCAGCTGACCCTAACTCAGTGCCTGTCCACGACCTCCTGCTGCTCAGTCCCTGGGGTCCAGCAGACCCCCTCCCGTCTCTAAAGTCACCCTGAAAGGGCCCCCACGTGGCAGCCGGAGGAGGGGCCTGTGGTGGATTGAAGCTGCTGGCACATGGGGACATTCGTGGAACGTGAGTCCCTTTTCCTTCTCAGTCCCACGCGGCCTGGAGGGTCCCTCAGTGTTCCCAAAGGCGTCAGCAATAGTGGGCGGGGTGGGGAGAGCGGCTGGCAGAGGCCTGGGGACAGGGGCACCGGGGCTGGAGCACATCGCGGTGGTCTGCAGGCTCCGGCGCAGCGGACGGGCTTAGCCCTGCGAGGCCTCCGCCGGGTGCGGGGGATCGGATGGCACTGCTCAGGCCCCGGGCGCCAGCACAATGGCCCCCGGGAAGCCAGCTGAAGGGAAAACAAGATTACACAAATCCCTCGGCTCAGGGCTCATCAGGCTGATGAGGCTTCTGCCTGCCACGCTGCTGAGAGAAATTAACCGTGGCCCGAGCTCACTCGCGGGGCGGGAGAGGGAGCCTGTGTGGGGCAGCTTCGGACACGCTGGCCTTGACCGTGGCCTTGACGGGGAGTCCTCCTCGGCCCTGCCATCAGGTACAGTCAGTCCTCTCCCTAAAACCTACTGCGACCTGTCTGACGGCAACAGGCAGGTGTGATGACAACGATAACTAATATTGGAGCGTCTACCGCATGCCAGTCACACGCATTCCACCAGGTAGCACCCGCAATGACCTTACGAGGTCGGGACTGTTATTACCCCATTGCACAGATGAGGAAATGGAGACGGGTCGGGAAGCAACTTTCCCAAGATGCAGAGCCAGGACCCGAACCCAGCGTGGGGATCTCGGGGCGGGCAGAGGGCAGCTCTGTGGGAGGCCCCGGGCTAACTCTTCATCGCCGAGCCTCAGGCCTCTGCTCCGCGGTGGGTATAGGAAGCCCTGCCCCCAGACTGAGGGAGGGCAGACATGGAAATGCACGGGGTCCCAGCGCATGACCGATAGTGCAGAAAAGCGGTTCGAACTCACGGCCCTCGGGTCTGGCAGCTCACAAAGGCAAGAGGAGTCACAGGGCTGAGGGGCAGTGAGGCCTGGTGGCTTTGGGGGTCACGCAGCCCTAGGTTGGAAGCCTGGCCCACTGACCACTGTGGGACCTTGGACCCAACTGTGAACTCCTCCATGGTGGGGTCCTGTCCACAGGGCTCTTCATCTGCTTTCTAATGTCCAGTCCGGGGCCTGGCACATAGGATCGTGAATGGTGGGTGGATGGCTAGATAGAAAGATAGATGTATGGAAGGATGCCTGGGTGGATGGGTAGGAGAGAAGGCTGGGAGGATGATGGATGGATGGATGGATGGATGGATGGATGGATGGATGGATGATAGATAGATAGATAGATAGATAGATAGATAGATAGATAGATAGATAGATAGATGATAATAGAAGGAGAAAAGTGTGGAAGGATGAATGGAATGCCTGGATGCATGGGTAGATACACAGATGGTGGGTGGATGGATGGATGGACAGACAGAATTTCAGAACTGAGAGAGGCTGGTCAACTCAATATACCTCTTCCTCAAGTGACCAGAGGCCTGAGGGGGGGAAGTGACTGGCGGGAGACCAGTTAGTTGGGCCCAGGGCTGAGCTCTGGTCCTTCTCACCCCCTTTAAGTTTCCTGATGTTCTTTATCCCTTGGTACCTGAACCTGCAGCGGAGGATCTAGATTATAGCACCTACAGTCCCTGCCAGCGCCCTTGTGTCTGGCCCGAGCTACATGTGGTGCTGGCTCATCCAGCTTTTATGAGAACCCACCCCATCCCCTCTGCAGGCCACATGCTCCCCACTCCCCCAGGGCAGCCCCCCCCCGGGGGGACCAGGAAGCCAGTCATCGCTGTCAGTCACTGAGCCTTTCTTTAATGCCACATTTAAATTAACCTTAGTGGAGATGATTGTAATGATGAGAGTAATGTTAAGACAGCCACAGTTAATATTTATTGGAATGTACCATGTCTCAGACGCTGTGCTCAGCTCTCAACTCAATGAAAGAAGTGTAAGGATGTCACAGATGAGGAAACTGAGGCACAAGGTTTAGTGGCTCGCCCAAGGTCCCATAGCTTGGAACTCAGGAAACCTGGACTTGAACCTGCCTCCGGGGGGGGGGGGGGGGGGCTGCTTCTCAGCCGCTCCCACTGTTTGCACAAAAAATGAGCCCCAACCACCCCCCACTGCATCTTTCATGGGACATTTCCCAGCATTTCCTGCTCGATGTCTCATGAATCCTCAGAAAGGTAGAGAGGTGGGTTCAGGTGAGTCCTGCCCTCACCTGGACTCTGCAGCTCACACACCCAGGTACTGGAAGACTTGAAATCGCCCAAGTCCCTAATTCTGTCGCTAATTGACTGTGCAACTTAAGGGAAGTCACTCAACCTCTCTGAGCCCCCTAAAGAACACGTAAGCGTTCTTCTGTCTTTCAGGTTTATGGTTCCTGGTGAGAAAGAACAAATTCTAGGGCCAGCCAAGGTGTTTCAGAGCCATCCTGGCGTGTGGGAGCCACACTCGACTCCTGAGTGTGAGGAAAGGCTGTTCAGAAGGGAGGGGGCAGGGAACCTGGAAGCCCATGAGAGATTCCCCACCCATAAAGCTTCCATGGGAGCTCTGGGGACTTTACAAGCCGCTCTAGCTCCAGGCTGTCAGGCCGCCCAGCCACAGGACAGGCAAAAGGCAAAGAGGCACTAACACCGCGGCTCTTGTTCAAACAGCCGAAGAAATTGTCTAAACACTGGCCCAGCTGCCAAGGCCACCGGAGCCTCCTGCAAGCTTGTCATCCCAGTGTCAGGGAGCTCTGCAGCCAGGGCACTTCAACAGTGCTGGCAGCTCCGCGTCCAGTGACCCTGCGGCTCCCACAGTGACTCCAGCAGCCTGCACAGAATGGACTTCGTACCCTTAAAAAGATGCTTCAAGCAGAAGCAAATGAAGGATGTCGGAGCTGAGCAGAAGCAAGAGCTGGGGGTTGGGGGAAGCCCCAGGCCAAGGTCATGGCAGCATCCACCAAGCCCCGAGGCCATTCAGCAGCAGATGCTGGGGAGGGCGGGGGCTACTGGGGACCCCTGCACAGTAGGCACTATTGTCACCCCCAGGTTATGCATGAGATCCTGAGGCTCCTACGATAAAGAAATTACCCCTCGGTCGCGTGGCTATCAAGCTGCAATTTCAGATTTTACATCCAGGTCAGAGCCAGAGAGCCCTTTCCTCAGCCTGCACCACGCCTGCTGCTGGCCACACAGTGACCCGAAGGAGGACCGTGTCCCCCTCGCTCCCCGCCAGGCAGGTCGAGCTAGGTGTTCCCACAGGTCGGGAGCACTGAAGGGAGGTGTCCAGCCTTTAAGAGAAAAGGGGCAGCCCCCAGCACAAGTGCCACCAATGCCCGCCCACAGCGCCCCGTGCCCGGAGGCCACTGCGGACAGTGCAACAAGCCACAGGGTCCTGTCCCTCTGGCTGCCGGTGGGCGAGGGGGAGTGCTGGAGACAGTGAGCAAACCCTCGGGGAGCCCCCCGAGCCCACGAAGGACAAGAGCCGGATGACTAAGTGGCCCGGGGTCCCCTCCGCCCACGGGGCAGCTGGGGGGGGGTTGTTCTGCAGTCTCAGAGGCTCAGGGGATCAAGCCCGCAGTGGAGGTCTCCCCACCTCACCCCCTTTATCACCTCCCTTCTCTTCCCGCCTCCCCTCCCCTTCCCCGAGCTTCCTGGGATCATCGCCCAAATAAATTACTTGAGTGAAATTCTCATCTTGGGATCCATTTGGGGGGGACACTACCCCATCAGTATCAGGCACCATGGAAAAGGGGGGCTCCAGGCCACGCTCCCCTCCCGCCTTAATTCCAAGTCGTCCTCAACTCCTTGTCACCGGAGTCTACCTGATTTTTCTCTGGATACTCACCTGACGATACTTATGTCCCCTTTCATTTTTTTTTTTTTTTTTTTAATTAAAAACTAGGTTCCCAGACAAAGTCACTTTCCGAGGGGCCCCTTCCTTTCAAAGGCTTTGAGGCCCTCGGGAGATAAAAGGAACCGCGTCCATAAAATTCTATGATTCCCTGAGAACAAAGGGCACTGACCCACTCGTGGTCTTAGGCAACAGGTGACTCACGGGAGACACGGTCGCAGAGTGGAGCCGGGGAGGGGGGACCCCGGAGCCTGATGGGAGCCCAGGGGACCTGTAAAGGCAGGAGCAGGGGACACGCGGCTGTGCACGAGACCGCTGCTTACAAAGCGGCCACACACGTGCGGACGTGCTCCGACAATATGAGGGAAAGGAAAAAATAACAAGATAAAAAGCGCCCTTACGGTCATCATCCGAGGGAAATATATGTGCAGGAGAGAGTGGAAAGAACTTAAAGAAATCTTCCATGTGTGGAAAGCGGCTCCTGATTTTATGTGGGGTTCTCCCAGTTTGCCCGTTTTGCTCGGGAGGGCCTGTTCCACTTCGAACTCGGAAAAGAAAGTTTAGGAATGAAGTATATTGACCGCACTTGGGGGCGGGGTCTTGAAAGAGGTACTTAAGTTTAAATGAGGCCCTGTCAGTGGGTCCTGATCCAATCTGACTGGTGTCCTTATAAAGACAGGAGAGTGGGGCACAGACACACTCGAGAGGGATGACCGTGTGAGGACATGGGGAGAAGACAGACGTCTACACGCCAAGGGAGAGGCCTCAGGTAAAACCAGCCCTGCTCACACCTTGGCCTCGGACTTGCAGCCTCTGAAATTTTAAGAAAATAAGTTTCTGTTGTTTAAGCCCCCCTGCCTGCTGTGTTTTGTTTTGGCGGCCCTGGCTGACTAATACACCTCCCCCTGCACTGGTCAGAGGTAGCCAGAAATGGAGACACGGGTGGCAGGGCCAGCCCAGCTCAGCTAGAAGCAGAGCCCCCCAGCTGAGCCTGGTTTGAGAGTGCTGCCTCCAAGGAACCACACGCCACAAGAAATACATGTGGATTCCCAAATGCCATGGAATTTGGGGCTTGGTTGTTACACAGCATTATCAGGCCACAGTGGACCAATACAGGACAGCAATGGGCCTTAGAAGCGGCTGGACACGCAGGGCTTTAAATTGGCAATGAGTTACTCCTGATATGGCATGGCAGGGGGGAAGGGCCCCTCGCCTTTGTGACTTAAAACCACAGTCAGGCCCGGCCGGCATAGTTCAGCGATTGAGCATCGACCTAGGATCCAGGAGATCGAGGTTCGATTCCCTGTCAGGGCACATGCCCATCAGTTGTGGACTCGATCCCCAGCAGGGGGCCTGCAGAAAGCAGTTGATCAATGACTCTCTTTTCACTGATGCTTCTATCTCCCTCCATCTCCCTTCCTCTCTCTGAAATCAATAAAGACACACACACAAAAAAACACCAGTCATAATAATAACAGCAACACAACATGTTACACAGGAAAGCACAGGCCCTGAATTGAAATCCAAGTTTCACCACTTACGAGCTGAATGATGGTGGGAAAGCTACTTAACCTCTCTGTGCCCCAGTCACTACTCAGGTAATAATACCTAAATAATAGACCTGTATGAGGATTGAATGGGTTCATATATGCATAGCCCGTAGCACAGTACCTGGCACATAATAAGTGTTAGCTATTACCATGCATTGAGCAGCTACTTCATGCCAGGCTCAGGCTGGGTGCCCTCATTCTATCATTGCTTATCCTTTCAATAGATCTATCAGCCCCATTTTGCGAATTAGCTCAGAGCTAATCCATCCAATTCTCTCACCATTTCTGCTCCCTAGTCCAAAATCTGGAATGCTCTTCTCTGGGGCCCCTCTGCATCTTCCTCAGGTCTCAGTTCAGCTGATCCATTTTCAGAGACATTCTCCTGACCTCCCCTACCCAGGCCATTCCCCCACTGCACCTTTCACAACACCGGGGACCTGTCTAGGGGAGCTGTATCAGTCAGGATAGGCCAGGCTCTGCTGCAGTAACAAACAGTCCCTCCATCTCAGTGGTTTACCAAACATCTATTTCTCCCTCTTGCTACGTGTTCATTGTGGGGTGGCAGGGGTTGGGGGGGGCTAATTCATCATGGTTACTTTGGGACCCAGGCCTAGCAGAGGCTTCATCTCCACATATGTTCCCACATCCCCAGTGGGAAAGGACTGTGGCAAATGGTGACTGGCTTTAAAGCTTCTGCTCATCCCTGAGACACATGACCCTTAGGCTCACATTTCATTGGCCAAAGCAAGTCATGGTCATGTGTTACTTCAAAGGAGGTGGGAACGTGCAGTCCTAGCATGTGTCTGACAAGGGATAGGGGGACACACTCTTTGGACAATGTCACTAGTAGCATCTACCCCAGTCGTGAATTTTCTGTGGCTGATTTCTGTCTGTCTCCCCCTGGCGTATAGATCCTGGGAAGAGGGTCCTATCTGAATTTGCTCATTACTACATTCCTGGTACAATTGCACATAGTAGGCATTCCATTAATACTTACTGAGTGCCCTACCAGGTTTTGCCCAGTGGTTAGAGTGTCAGCCCTCAGACCGAAGGGTCTCAGGTTCAATTCCGGCCAAGAGCACATACCTCGGTTGCAGGCTCGGTCCAGCCGGGGCACATGCAGGAGGCAACCAATCAATGTGTCTCTTTTACTCACACTGATGTTTTTCTCTCTCTCCCTCTTCCACTCTCTCTGAAAAAAAATGGAAAAAATGCCCTCAGGTGACGATTAAAAAAAAGAATTACTGAGTACATTGTTGACAAGTGACTATTTTGAAGTCACCCTGCTATGAGCTCTGGATTTGAACCCACACCTCTCCGACAAAAAAACTTTTGTCGACATCGCTGGACCAATGTTTGAATTCTATTTCCTATCACCTAAATTTGGTGCTCTCTTTTTAACTAAGTTGTGTTTTTAATCCTGAAAGGGTTAAGGTAGGAGTAATGGAATTTACATCGCAGTGGGAATTAACTTAATCAGATTTATTATTTTTTTTCCTCTTAAAACTTGGCTTAGCTCGACCTCAGACACTGAGGCACCAGGTGGGGTTTGTGGTAGGGGCATGGTTTTCATGAGATAGGATGAAGACCAGGAAGGAGGCTGGGCCCATTTTGGAGCCTTTACTGCCTGGGGACATTTTGAGATAGATGACGAACTTTGGCCATGTCCCAGCTTTGCCCACAGTGGCCCCCGTGTGAAATGATACAGCACGTGGACAACACCGGTTCTTTGCTCAGAAGGCCTGAGCTCTACGCAACTGAGTCACGGGCTACAAAATCCATGCAAATTGAGTATGTAAGACAAGGAACCTACAAAATAGAACTTGCCCTCTTCTTCACTGTGCTCAGAAGCCATTTTGCCAAGAGCAAGCAGCCCTGGGTATGAAATACTTTTACTAAAAGTTGTCCCCCCCTCCACACACACCCCCGGGAATCCTCAGGGTCTTGGGCAACAGGATGCCCAAGCGCCCTCTTGTGTAGGACCTGAGAACTACAAGCCAACCGCAGCCGTCGCTGGCCAAGCCCACGCCTCACATCTGGCAAAGGCAAGTGCTTGTTTCGCAAAGCATGTTCCCCAGGACCTTCTCTTTTGTTGTGAACCACAAGCCTTTCAGACTCAGTGTGGGATGGCTAAGAGATACGCATTAGCACCGGATTGTTCGGAGTATGGGCGGGGTGGGAAAGGGTTGCTATAAACTGAGCTTTGTGGCTGACAATCGCTGGTCCACAGAAATGAGGCTATTCTGATATTTTCAGTAATTACAACCTTCCCTAACTGCCAGCTCTAGTTGCACGATAGACAAGGAGGAGACTCTCCAGTTTTTAAGGAAAAGAGAGGACACACTTACAAAGTGGCCAGAGTTGGGGGTAGGGGTGGGCCTAAGAGTGTTAATTCAGCACAGACATTTTTTGCTTTGAGAATCTAAAGAATTCAGCAGAGAGACTACCCCTTCCCACCCCCCAAGAGGAATCGGCATATTTTTTAAGTGCTCTGCAATTTTGTCTCGAGTCTTGGTTCTCAAAAGCCCACAGAGAAAGCGCACTGGGGTGGGGCATTTACATTTCGGCCTCGGGGATTTCCTGCCGGGAAAGTACATTTCTGCCCACTTTACTACCTGCGGCTCAGAAGCGCTCATATTCACACAGGAGGCCTCTAACCTCAAAGGCAAGGCATCTCTGGCACTTTTACTGGCTTCATTCTAGTGGCCGATTTCAATGTAAATTCGCCCCAGGAACACCCCCACACCCAGGCGCCTGCGTGCACCCCAAGCAGAGAGGGATCCCCTCTCCTGCCAACGGAATGAGGCTTCCTGGCTCCCCGGGGCAAGGAAATTCTTATCAACGCAGAGCCTCTTTCCTTGGGGAGGGAGGCAAGACGCTGAGAAAGACTTAAGACAGATACACCCTGATCGTAAGTTACCAGGAACGTTTATCTAAGACTCGAAGAACAGCGAAGAGAGAGCAGAAAAGAGGGAATTTTTATAAGTTAAGGGATAGGATGCTCAAGAGTGAAACCGAGCCCGGCCAGGGTGGCTCAGCGGTTGAGCATCGACCTAGGATCCAGGAGATCGCCGTTCGATTCCAGTCAGGGCACATGCCAGGGTTGCGGGCTCGATCCCTGGTGGGGGGCGTGATCGGAGGCAGCCGATCAATTTTACTCTCATCATTGATGTTTCTCTCTCTCCCCCCCTTCCTCTCTAAAATCAATAAAGATATATTAAAAAAAAAAAAAGAGTGAAATTGAGACAGGCTAATGTGAAAGTATTGATCACAGTACCTAAGTGCATTTACAAAGTCGCCTTTTTTCAGCATGAGGCCACCGTTCAGGATGTCCCATCCGTAAGGACAACTGGGACACTTGGCCCCATAGAAGGCTCATCTGGGAAAGCAGTTTGCTCCCTGGAGAAGCTGTGCTTGTGAGAATCCTCTGAAGGGTGAGCTTAGGGCCTTTCTGGAAAGTTCTGGAACTAAGTGTTCTGCTGAGGTAGCCTGTCCCCTATGGGATCTGGGGAAGATGTGGGCTCTCGAAGGGCAAATATCGTCCCATCTCGGTCTCCCTCCTCTTTTCTCCAAAAAGAGACAATTCAAACCAAGTAATTTTTTGTTTTTGTTAGCGAGTCCTAAAGACCGAAACAGCCCCAGGAGAGCAGGACCCCAGGTGAGTCGGTAGGAGAGGGAGCGACAGGAGGCAGGGAAGTGGTGTTTCAGAGATAAACGCCCTGTTCCCACCCTCCGGTCCAGGCAGGCTCCCGGGAGTGGGAGGGAGAGGCCGTGAGCTCCGGGGCGGGGGGGGGGGGGGGGGGGGGGACCTGGGAACCAAAGGGCACCTAAACGGGCAGTGCTTCCCCCACTGGATCTTCTCCCTCCCACTGGGATTTTGGGCTTGGTCCTGAGCTACACCTTATGAAAGGGCTTCTCTCTAAAGTGCCTGTTGGACTGATATCAAAATTGCCCTCAAAGTGAGCAACTGGGGGGGGGGGGTAGGGCTGTTGCTATGAAAGGTGGGGGAGATGCCCAGGTGGCCCAGACTCCAGGCCCTGCATCAGGAGCCACACTGTGGGGACCTGCACCCCCTTTCAAACTGTCTGCTTCTTAAATGGGAACATCAGCTCCATGACAGTCAACCCTTCTCTTCAATTTGTTTTCAGCTGAGAAACTGGTGCTTTTTACTTCTAATTACTTAAGCCACCTCGGGGGCTGTTACCACTGACTTCATAATACATGCGAATTAGACCTAATTCTAAAATGCCTGTTTTTTTCTCTCATTTTTTTATTCTCACTTGAGGGTGTGTTTTTAAAATTGATTGGAGAGAGAGAGGAAGTGGGAGGGGCAGAGAGAGAAACATGGACGGGTTGTCCCCCTTACACGCCCCGACCAGGGAGCAAGCCCCAACCTTTTCAGTGAACAGGGCAATGCTCCGGCCAGCTGAGCCACCGGGCCAGGGCCCTCGTTACTTATTCCATTTATTGGAGGGACTCTCTCTTCCTGAGTGATTTCTGGGGAACTGACAGAGCTATATATCATATGGTAGTTTTGGGGTTTTTTGTTTTGTTTTTTCATAGAAATGCCCCCATACAATACGTGTTGTTTACATTAAAACATACCCAAACTCAAACCCCAAACGTCCCCTACAAACTCCAGGACAGAGTGGGGACACATGACTGAAATCAGCTTCGAATCATTGTAAATGCCTCCCTCCTCTCTTGGCTCCAGGCTGTCCACGCGGGGAGGTATTTCAGACCCGGGGAACTCCTCTGCAGCACGCCGCCTCCTGAAAGCCACCCAGGACCACAGGCGGCCACCTCGCCGACCCACCTGCTCGGGAAAGAGCAAACCAGGGCTATCCGTGGGGGCGCCTGAAACTCCACAACAACAAAGGCAAGTGCTTTCCCAGTGTGGTGGAAACCAGAGGGGAGAGGGGAGGGAAAGTTAATCTCCATCAGAAAAACTCAAAGGAGAAATTTCAGCGAGGCTGGGGGCCGAGGGTAGGGGGCAGGGGATGACTTAGAGACAGAGGTTACTTGTCAGATACCTCTGGAGGAATTAAAGGGCAGACCGAAGGATCCTCAGATGTCCTTATTTTTTATTCTGTTGTATTGGATACAAATATGGAGTAGCTCCTAGGAAGTCAGGAGTGGAAACAGTCGGATGGATGGATGATGGATGGATATAGGAATGAGTGGTTGGATGGATGGGTGGACAGGTGGGTGGGTGGGTGGGGTGGATAGTGGAAGGTGAACAGGTGAACAGATGAGGTTGGTAGATGGGTGAGCTGGTGGATGGGTGGATGGGTGGATGGGTGGATGGATGGGTGGGTGGATGGGTGGATGGGTGGATGGATGGGTGGGTGGATGGATGGGTGGGTGGATGGGTGGATGGATGGATGGATGGATAGGCGGGTGGGTAGGTAGATGGAGAGAAGGCTTCCAAGGCAGCATGCAGGGATTAGAAGCCAGTGCATGGGAGATAAGGTGGGTGTGGGCATGGCTACCAGGGGGGATGGACGCGGTCTGGAAGGGGAGGCGGGTGTGGTCTGGAAGGAGAACAGGTGTGGTCAAGGCGGGATTCCTGGCAGATGCTCTAGCGAGGGCTCTTCAGGGCAGGAGTGCTCACCCAGATTCCTTTTCCTGTGGTGAACAGGTCAGCCAGATATTTCAGGAAAGTCAAAGGAAAGGGCTCAGAGAGGAGACCAAGTCAATTAAAAGCTTTACCGAACTGACTATATTGCTGAAATCATCAGAATGGTGTTTTATGCTGTGGAGATGGAGTTAGAATGGAGAACAGTTGTTTTAAAGTGGGAGACGACCAGACACAAACATTCTGGCCGTGAAAGCTTCCCGTGAGCTATTGTCAATACTACCCAATAACTCAACAAATATTTGCTGGGCGCCTACTACGCTGGCACTGCTCCAGGCTCTGGGGACACATCAGTGAACAAAACGGACAGATCCCTGTTCTTGTGGAGCTTACATTCTAGTGGGAACAAATGACAGTGAACAGAATAAACATGCCCAAAGGGAGGCACCGTCCCCGGGTGGAAATGAGGGCCCGCGGAGGCCTGTGCACTCGGCTCCATGCATCGCTCTGCCCCTCAGCGACGTCCTCCCTGGAGTCAAAGAGCAGCAGTCACATCATAAAGAGAGAGCCGAGACTTGGAATAACGCCCAGAGCCTAATCCGGCCCAGCCCCGGCCGCACACCGCACGTCCTAACGGAATGAATCGATGCATTGAGCAGAAAATGAAGGACGGGGCGTCAATCAATCAGCCAGTGACACCGTTCACTTGGAGAGTGGACGAATGGGGCTTCCGCACGGAGCTGTGCCAGCAGAGGGGGGCTTGCCCCTGTGAGGACCTGCCGTGTGCCTGGCACAGCCGTCTGTGTGAGACCCCCGTCCCCAACCCCGAGCAGTCAGAGTGACCACGAAAGGTCGCACGCCCCGCACACTGCCCCACTGTACCGAGGGAGCCGGGCCTGCGTCCAGGTCTGTCTGCTCCTCCTGCTCCCTTTCCCGGGAGTCCCTGTGACACTCCTGAGCTGCTAAATTCTCAAAAAACACCAGTGTCTCTGCCCCAGTAACTAAACCCTGGAGAATTTCCCCAGGACTCAGGTGTGTCTGCAGCAGTGGTGGCCAAGGGGGTGCCGCGGGCCGGCCTTGTGTGCACGGTTATCTGCGAGGCGGAGGTCCCTTCTCATTGGGTTTGCTTACGGGTGTTCTACCTGGGCCGACAAATTGCTGTCCATAAATTCAAATTTGGGACCTGACGCAGTGTAGGGGTTGATGAGATTTAAATGCAATCTCAGTTGGGAGTGGTAGGAGTAGCCTCAGGTCTGCTGGATGGGGCTGGAGGGGAACTGGGAGCCCAGCAGGCCTGGCCCATCACCCCCACGCGCTAAGCTGCCCACCCAGGGTCCAGCCAACAGCAGGTATTGGTGCTCTGGGCCCTGAAAATGCTGCCCTGCTTACCAGGGCTCTGACAGCTGCTGAGCCCCGAGTGTTTGGAGGCCTGGAATCCTCAGGGTAACCAGCTCAGAGTTTAGCCTGCAGGCGCTCTCGCGAGCTCTGGCTTTTACAGTCATCCCAAGGCCCAGGGGAAAGGGTCCTGCACATTTTTTCTGGAGCCAGGGTGCTGGGAGAAGCCCACAGAACCCTCTTCAGAGCTCACAGGAGACAAAGGCTCCCTCCCGCTCAGATGGGACCTTCTGCCCAGGAGGGAGATGGCTCTGAGGAGGCGGGACTCCGGAGGTCCCCATGCACAGAGTGTTGTCCCGTCCCACTCCCCAGCACAGCTTTCATCCTGCCAGCTGCCACTTCAGGACCTCGCCTGGCCCTGACAGGTGCGGCGCAGAGAACACGGGGTCCGGAGGCTACAGGTGGGCTTAGAGGCCAGCAGCCCCGCCCCCCCGAGCCACAAGGGTGTTATTCAGAAGCCGGCAGCTCAGTAAATGAAAGGCGAGCCCATCATACCAGGTGCTTGTAGGAGTCTGCGTGGGCCACCGTAACGAAAGAGCAGAACTATGATTTTCTCTCAGTTCTGGAGGCCGGAAGCCCAAGGTCATCAAGGGATTAGCAGGGTCGGTTTCTCCTGAGGTCTGTCCCCTTGGCTTGTAGACGGCTGTCCTCTCCCTGTTATCTTCACACGGCCGCCCCTCCGTCCCTCCATGTGTGTCTGTGTCCTAGTCCCCTCTTCTGATAAGGACACCAGTCACATTGGAGGAGGGCCCTAATGACCCTAATGACCTCATTGTACCTTAACGGCCTCTGTAAAGACCTGATCTCTAAATACAGCTGCCTTCTGAGGTCCTGGGGTGACACATCAACATAAGGATTTTTTTGTTAACGTTTCTATTAATTTTAGAGAGAGAGGAAAGAAGAGGGAGGGAGATAGAAACATCGATGATGAAACATCCTTCGACCGCCTCCTGCATGCCCCCTACTGGGGATCGAGCCTGCAACCCAGGCACGTGCCCTGAGCAGGAATCGATCCGGTGACCTTTCGGTTCATGGGCCGACGCTCAACCACTGAGCCACACCGGCCAGGCAGCATAAGGATTTTGAGGGAACACAATTCAGCCCATAGCAGTGCTCATGGAATTGGCTCGTCCTCTGTCCCCAGAGCCTTCGGCTGCTGCACCCACCACATGCTCTGGAAGACACGTTTCCCAGGAAAGAGAAGGGACTCTGTTGAGCACTTGCTCCGGTCAGACACTGCTCGGTGCTGTACGTACATGTCTCTGAGTGGAACCCAGTGTGTTAAGGGATTTTTTTCCCCTGTGTATTTTGTTTCCACCCCGGGATGGGGGCTTGGTTTACATGAGCTCTGAGGCCCCTAGGTTTCTGGAAAAAATGGGCTTTGTTTAAATTATTCATTCACCCAAAAAATACAAATTGAGTTCCTACTATAGCCAGACATTGTCTTAGGCAAACAACATACAAACTCCCTATCTGGTGGAGGTTGAATTCTAGCGGAGGGAGCTAGACCATCAATAGGCACAGTAAGTGAATTGTATAATATGTTGGGGGGCAGGTGTTCAGGGTAAAATAGAGCAGATAGGAGAGGTCGGGAGTGCCTTCCAAGCGGGTAGGGGGAGCCATATACGTTCAATATAGGCAGTCCTGGCTGAGAAGATGTCAGCTGAGTGGGACTTGAAGGAGGGAAGGCAGTTAGCCATGCAGGTAGTCTAAAGGAGGGTATTCCTGGCACAGGGACAGCCAGTGCAAAGGTCCCATGGCCAGGGCATGCTAGGTATGGTCCAGATAATGGCAAGGAGGCCAGTGTGGCTGGACAGGGTCAGCAAAGGAGAGTCATGGGAGGAGAGGCCGGGGAGGTAATGAAGCCCACGGCAGCTCAGGCCCTGCAGGCCTTTGCCTTTTCCCTCCGGGAAGTGAAAATTATTGGAGGGTGAGAGTTAATGAGGGGCAGAGGCAGAGTTGGCGAATCCAGAAAAACAGGTGAGATGAAAAATCATGTCAAGAATCCCAACACAGGCTGTCTGCTGGCGGGTCGCTGAGTGGTGACTGCATTCAGTGGCAGGTCTGACCCAGCCTCCTGGTGAAACCAGAGCCCAGGTTAAAAGCTGCAAACGAGCACTGAAGATCTCTCCCGACTTCAGACAGTACCGACTACTAAGAAAGGTGGTGCTGGTGTGGGTTAATGCAGAGAATCCCGGTAAATAGTTTGCTTTAAGGGGGGGAAAAAAGCCCCAGGCAAGCGGGTGGGAGGCATGGAGTGAGTGGCTCAGGGCTGGGTTCTGGAGGCAGAGTCCGGGCTCCAGAACCCAGGCCGGCCGTGCGACCTCAGGCAGTCTCCGTGCTCTGGAGCCGTCTATACAATGTCTTTCTTGCTTTTAAAGGTGCATTTATACAGGTTCGTGCACCGCTAGGCATGAAACCAAAGGTCAGGGGGGTGCTCACCAAGCCAGGAAGGCGGTCGCCTAGGGCGGAGGCTGCCCCTCCCTCCCTCAGCCTCCGCTCTGCTGTGGGCTCCGAGCCTGGGGGCTCCCCATCCCCTGCTGACCCTCTGCAAGCAGTAAGGAGACCCCATTCTGCCGATGTTTGCAGTGGGGGGGGGAGTAAATGGCTCATTTACAGGAGCTCCTCCAGCTACAAGGTTCCTGAGACCCTGCAGGGCTTTTCAGATGACTTAATGCTGGGGGCTGGTGAAGGCTGTGGAGTAAGCGAGTGATCAGATGCCCAAGTGGTCAGATACCGGAGTGATCAGATACCCCGGTGATCTGGGCACTGATGGGAAACAGCCCAGTCTAGCGCAGGAGGCAGGAGGCAGCCTCGATGGAGCCTCCACACACATCAGATAAGGACAGGCCAGGACAGGAAGACAGCCCTCCCGACAGACAGCTGGCTAATCACACCCCCGGCAGGGGCCAGCAGACAGCACCCCTGGCCCACCAGGACTGGCCTTGGAGTTGAAAGTGGGACACGGACAGGAGGGTGTGCCCACAAAGACTAGCTGATTTTCCGTGTCTGGACCTCGCTCGATACTCCGACGAACACACTCCCGGCCTGCACCTCAGACAGAGCCACAGGTCCTGGTGTGTGGCTCAGACAAGCTTCCTAAAAACATGTCAGTTAGTGGCCATTGTGGGCAGAATTGCATCCCCCCCCCCCCCCCCCCAGTTCTTAAGTGGACGTCCTAACCCTTGGTGCCTCAAGATGTGACTGTATTTGGAGACAGGGTGTTTAAAGAGGAATTTAAGGTTAAATGAGATCATTGGGATGAACCCTGATCCAATCTGACTGGTATATTTATAAAAATGAGATTAGGACAGGCACACACAGAGGGACAACTCTGTGAGGACACGGGGAGAAGGCGGCGATCTGCATGCCAAGGAGAGAGGCCTCCGAGGAAACCAACCCTGCTGACACCTTGACCTTGGACTTCCAGCCTCCAGAACTGTGAGAGAATCAAGGTCTGTTGTTTAAGCCCCGAGTCTGGGGTATTTTGTTGTTGCGGCCTCAGCAAACTCCTACAGTGGCTGATTTTTAGAAACTGCAAGATTGCAAATAGAAATCCAGATTTCCTTTTTTCATTTAAAAATGAGAAGCTGTGGCCACCGTGGGCTCGCATTCCCTTCTGGTTGAAGCTGGTAGTAGCTGTCCACTGACAGGCCAAATGTCCCCGTGGGGATCAGGTGCAGGACCCAGCACCCACTCCTGGTGGGCGAGCAGGGTGCCCATGAGGAACTGAGAGGGCCTTCCACGCCTTCCCAAGAACGAGGGTCACTTGGTGGTTTGCCAGGACCACCTGAACTCAGCACAAGCTCTACCCCAGCTGACTTGCTGAAGCTCCGGGAACCTGCCACTGCAGGTTCGCACCTCCTCCCTTCACCTGTGATAATAACAACGGGGACCTCTAACATGTATCATGTGCTTGCTAGATTGAACCCCATTTTATAAACCAGGACACTGAGGCACAGCAAGCGCGGTTTGAACCAGATGCTCTGGCTCAAGCACATGCACACTTGGGCTTTGGCTATAGCACTGTCTTGTGCCTCATCTGCCTGGGACGCTGAATTTCAAGTTCAAGTTCCTCCACCTCCCAGAAGCCTCTCCAGCCACCCTCTAACCATAGCAAAATTTGAATCCATCCCTCTTTGTGCCATATTTGTAGCGCACATACATCGGGTGTCTACCATTTACCAGGCACTTTATAGACCTAATGGCTGCCCACCCCCAGCAAGGTGCAAGGTGACCATTGTTGTCCCCCTTAGAGATAGAGGCCTGGGGCTCAGGACTTTAAGTTGACCAAGGCTACAGTGCTAATCAGTGCTAGAGGCAAGATCTGAACTCAAGTCCACCTGACTCCAAAGCCCTTGGTTCTCCAAAACCAAGCCTGCCTGCCTCTCAAAACCAGCCACTGTCGCTTGTCACACGATGTGTCTCTGGGGCAGGGCTCACGTCTGTCACATCCCTGGTACCAAGAGCCCGCACTGGGCCTAGAAAAAGACAGCCTTGGAATCTGGGTGCCCAATGCCTGTGGCAAAGGCACTGACTGGGAAGATGCTGAGTGACACTCATGTGGCTACTCCAGAACCATTCATTTATTCTATTGACAAATGTTTACTGGATGCCTGCAATAGGCCAGGCACTGCCCTAGGCACGGGGGAAAAAGTGGAAAACAAAATAGAAACATCCTGGCCCTCGTAAAGCTTGTATTCTACTGGGCAGAGTTAGACAACCAAGAAGAAACAGGTCCCATGTCAGCTGGAGGGTCACAGTTATGTGAAGAAAACCAAAGCAGCAGGGGTGATAGATACAGGGCTGGGCTCACTGTTTCATATCAAGTGGTCAGGAAGGACTTCTGACCAGAGGACATTTGAGCAGAGACTGGTGAAAGTGACAAATAGGGGGAATGGGGATTCCAGGCAGAGTTCACAGTCCTCAGGCTGCAGGGAGCAAGCATTTAAAGGTGCAGCCACTGCTGGCTGCCGTAGGATGAGGCAAGCACAGCCAGTGCCTGGCCCGATCATCAGTGTGGTGTGAGGACAGAGAATGCCCCAGGGACCGAGTCTGGGAAATGCTCAGCCCAAAGTGTGACAGGTTTCTTCATCTCGGGACATTTGTGGCCTTAGGCTGCTGACCCACCCAAAGGCTCAGGAGTGAGATAGCACATAGGGTGCTCCCAGGTGTATCTGACCCCAGAACTTTGGGGAGAGAAAAGGCATATCCTGCACCAGCATTCCTCAGAAGACACGTGGGAACTATGGAAAGCGATTTGCTGCAGGGTCTGTTTCTGAGCTGGAAAGGAAGGTGGGGAGCTGTGGTCCCGGGAAAGCAGCCCAGGCCCCAGATGGGCACACCTCCCCGCTTTTCTGAGTGGCTGAGCTGGTGTGGGCAATAGCCTCGACCTCCGGGCCTCAGCTCTGCCACTGGAGTTCCCTGAGGATTCACTCTACTTGTGGGGAAATTGTCTCGTCAGGGAAGCTGTGAAGTGCTGAACCCATGAGTCACAGTCATCTCTAAACATGGCTGGCTGGCGGAAGATAACTTTTCCCAAATCTATTTGCATGCCAGCTGGAGCCTTAGAGAAAAACAAAACCTGACTCAAAAGAGTGGCTTTCAGGATGAAAATACTGACACACCCTCCCGCCCAAGGGCAGTAACAATGATAATAAAAACCTCAAAAACAACAAAAGCGATCCTTCACTTCCCACGCCTGTGCCTGGCCCTTCACAATTATTTTCTCTACTAGCAGTTAACCTGGTGAGGTAGGCATTAGTGTCTTCTTACAGACGGGGAAACCAAGCCTCAGAGAGGGTAAGTAACCTGTCCAAGGACACACAGCAGGCAAGAGTGCCACTGGGAAGATAAGCATTCATTCATTCATTCATTCATTCATTCACTCATCCATCCAAGATACACCTGCTTACTGCATTCTGTTCTGTTCTCTTCTGTTCGGAGGGGACTGACCCCACCACTGGTGACAGAGAGGTGCTGAGGGAGCAGACTTAAGGCAGGAGGAAAGGAAAGCTGCCTGGAGGAGGCGCTGTCTACACTGAGCCTTTAAAATGAGTCATTCAGGAGAGGAGAAAGGGTGTTCCAGAGCAAGGGAACGGCTGGACCCGCAGGGGAGAGAGGGCAGCCTGGGCGCTGCGGTCACACCCCGCCTCTGCCCCCAGCAGACCCACTGCTCCTACCTGGACGGCGAGGGGTCCCCGACGGGAAATGGGCCTTCTCCTCACGGCCTGCTTGGGCTGTGGGTAGAAGACTGAGCACTGGACCAGGGCTCTGGCTCCGGTTCTGCCACCCTCGAGCAATGCGAACTCAGGGGAAAAAAACCCCTCTGAGCCTCAGTTTCCCAGAGAGGGCGTTGGTTTTGGACAGTGGCTTTCAAAGTGTGGTCCCCAAGCCACCAGCATCACCTGGGAGCTTGTGGGAAACAGGAACCCTCGGGTCTCACGCCCACACCTGTGGCGTCGGGAGGGGCCCAGCGATCCGTCTTAACGAGCCCTCCAGGGGGTTCTGGTGCTGGGAGCTCCTGAGAGCCACTGTGCCCGCGGGGCCTGGTGACGGGACCCCCGGCATCAGCACCATGGGGAGAGGGTGAGCAGGGCAGAGTCCAGGCCCCAGCCCTGCCCCGCAGAACCAGAATCTGCATTTCACAAGATCCCCGGGGGTCTCGGGCTTATTAACATCTGAACAGCGCAACCCCAGGGCTGGGCGACTCCCAGATTCTAAGTGACACCCCTCACAGCTGTAAACCTCTCTCAGGCGCTCTTGGGAAAATCACCCACCCTTTTCTTCTCTCTGTGAACACCCCAGGCGGGAGGGGAGCCCGTCCGGCTCAATTAGGGCTTCCAGTCCTTTGATCCTTTCTGAGCTCCCGATAAGAAATGGGGGGCAAGGGGCGCTGGGGGCGGCCCCCTGGCAGTAAGGGGAGAGTGCTCTCTCCCCCAGGAGGCAGGAGACCCCGCAGCACTCTCCTGCCAGCCTGGCCAAGGAATGTCCCCTCACGGAGCCTCTGGATGGGAAGAAATTCCATGCGAATTCCACGCCATCCCTCCCGAGCCAGCGCAAAAACCAAGAGGGGGCTCGAAAAGGCAAGTTCAAAACAATAACCAGCCAACATGTGTTTCCTATGAGCGGTGCAAGTGTTAAAACGGATTTAATTTTCTTCTGTAAATAAAGAGGCCGATCCAGGCCCGCCGGTTTATCTCCCTGGGAGAGATGAAAGTGTTTCATGAGCCAGTAGCCTCTGCCCGCGCGGAGGTGGGGGGCAGCGATCTGGACCCCATGTGTTCCCTATCTGGGAAGCCGAAGTCATCTTCCCCATGTGGGACTGTTTGGGCACCGTGGGGTCTTTTCTCGAAGCCTTATTTTTAGTTATCTCAAACGGTACTCCCTTTTTTTGCCCCCCTTAAACATATTAGTGATTCATAAACAGTAAAATTAGTCTGCGAGGGGCTAGTGGAGGTATTCATCCCGGTGGCGCCTGCTTTCCTGGGTTGGTAGTTAAAATAAATCATCGCTGTCACAATGGAATTCAGGCCTAAAAATCACCTGTGGGAATCCCCACCCCCTCCCGCTCCACCTCCCCCAGGCCCCCAAGCAGCAGGGATCAAAGCTATCTTCCCCCCTCCAGCTGAGGGGTGGGGGGAGAGGGGGGAGGCCCAGAGGAAAGCCCCAGAAGTTACACCAAACCAGGAAATTAATGTCTCCGCTCCACTGTCGAAGCTGGGAGCCTAGGACTTGGAGGCCCATTTGTGATATTAGTGTCTCTAAAGCAAAATGCGATTAACTACTTCATTATGTAAAGTTATGTTTCCACTTAACCTCTCTGCGCTGGCGTCCAGAACTCCGTTTTTGTTTTGTTTTGGTTTTTCTTTTTTTTCTTTTTTTACTGCAAATTTAATAAATTCCAACATGCCCAAACTTCCTGACTTCCACTGTCCACCGCTGGTATCTTTGGAAACTTCAATAGCGGGAGGGAACTCGCACAGTCTGCCCTGCCTACCTTCGAGGCCCAGGCCCTAATCCAGGATCAAGCAAATAAGCTTTCATCTTCAGGGCACTTAAGTTAATTACATGGAGGCCGGTGGAGGCCCGAGCCGGTCTGCGCGCAGCCCTCCCAAAGCCAGACATCATAGGATCCAGATGCAAACCCTTGGCAGCTTAAGCCCAACAAATTTCCTTTGTCAAGAAATGCAAACAGCCAAACATTGCAGCCCAGGCTACTTCAGTGAGCCGGCCTCCTCCTGGGGCGCCGGGCCTGCAGGGCACAGGCCAGAAACCATTAAAAAGCTCCAGTGTTGAGGGCCTAGCCGGTTCCCAGGCGGAGGAGGGAGGTGGGTTATGCTATTTTATTTTGGACAGGTTACCCATCAGAATGGCCAGCTGCCTTCTTTAATCTGGCCCAAGGTGTTTTAAAGACCAGGGAACCCATCCCGGGCTGGGAACATGGGGGACAAGTATGGGGCTGCTCCCACCGGCTGACTGCCCCCTGCAGACTTTCTCCCCGATTTCTTTCTGTGTCGTCTTCTCTCCCTGGCTCCTTCCAATCAATTCCAGCCTCAGTAGTCCCTTTTCTTGGAGCCCTCCTGACCTTACTCAGTGGCCCTGCCACCCCACTTTTGTCACTTGGAATCTCCATTGTCAGGCAACCTTCTTCCCTGGCTTTATGGTCCATGCTCATCAGAGTGATGTTTGTGGTCCCCTCCATGCCCCTCTTCTCTGCAGGGCGGCTTGGACTGGGTGGGGGGAGGGGGTGAATCTGTCTCCTCTGCAGGGTGGCTTGGACTGGGGTCCTTAGAAGACAGGAGTTTGGGCACAGAGACTCATGAGGAGAAGGCCTTGTGAGGGCGGAGGCAGAGGTTGGAGCGATTCAGCTACAAGCCAGGAACACCCAGGGTGGCCAGCAAGTCACAGGAAGCTGGAAGAGGCAGGAAAGACCCTCCCAGGAGCCTTCAGAGGGAGCACAGCACCTTGATTTTGGGCTTCTGGCCTCCAGAACTGGCGAGAATAAACATCTGTTGTTTAAGCCCCCAGTTTATGGTACTTCACTACCACAGCCCCAGGAAACTAAGGCACCTCCTAGAACCTCAGCACTCATCACCTGCGTCTTCTCCCGCCTGGACTCAGGGCATCGAGAATGGAAGGCGGGGCAGTGTCTTCCCAGCTTTGCCCAGTCTCACTGCCATGCACGGGCCTTTCCACTCACGCCGTGACGCCTCACATTCAGCCTGCCCAGCCTGCCGCCTCTCCGATTTCCTCACTGGGCCCAGTCTACCTTAGCTGCCCTGGGTCTGTGCAGCGCCCTGAACTGGGTCTGCTTCTGCCCTGCTGGTTCCCCCTCCCTGTAGCCCACCCCTCTTCCAGGCCTGGCCAACTCTTACTCAACCCTCAAGACCCACGCAAGGCCCCTTTCTCAAGGTTCCTGGAGAGCTTCCCAGACTCCTCAGCAGCCTGGCTCAGGGCCTCCCTCTGTGTCCTCACAGCTCTCACACAGCCTAACACACTCTACGATCATTGTCCATTGCAGACTCACTAACATTACCACCTGACACAGCTCTCTGTGAGCCCACAAGGCTCAGGATTTGTGTTCAATGAATACAAACCAGTGTAACCAGACATTCAGGTTTGGCAGCTCTAACAGAGACCCAGAATAATGTAGCTTAACAAGATAGAGACCCATTTCCCTCTTATCAGGGGCCTATCTTTTCCCTCTGCCTTAATAGGAAACTTCCACCTCATGGAGCAAGGTGGTACCACCAGATCCTGCCCTCACATCCACATTCCAGCCAGTGAGATGAAATGGGAGAGAGGAAAGTACGCTCCTGCATTTAAGGGCATGGCCTAGAAGTTGCACACATCACTTCTGCTTGCGTCCCATTGACTAGATCCCATGACTAGACACCTGGCTGCAGGGAGTCTGGGGAAGCAGTCTGTGTGCCTTCTCCCCTTCTCTTCTAAGGATCGTTTTCATTGGCTTTGAGCCCACCCGGGTAATCCAAGATAAACTCATCTCAAGACCCTTACATTTGCAAAGGCCCTGTTTGCAAATCAGGTCACATTCACAGGCTCTGGGTAGACATATCTTTTGGGGACCACCATTCTACTGGGGGCCAGGGTAGGCACAAGGAGACCAGTTAAGAGGCTACCACCATCGTTTGGGTCAGTGATGATGGTGACCTGGACCAGACAGGGGGACGCAGAGTGTTAGCAGAATTAAGAGGTACCAGAAAATGGGATTGAAGGATGTGATAAATGACCAGGAGCAGAGAGTTGAAGAAGAGGCGATGTTAAAGGTGACTGTCAGGATTTGGCTTAAACACCTGGGTGGATGGTAAACGCATCTTTATTTTACCCAGCGCTAAATCACAAAGCCGGCTCTTCTCCCAGACCCAGTTACCCTGGTTCCCAAAAGGAGCCGACCTAACCCCTTCGAAGCCGGGCCTGGTTCCCCACAGACATTTGTTGAGGCTGCACAGCTCTGGGAAACACAAGAAGACCTTCATGTGATTGCTAAGTAATTGCTTTCCAACTATAAAAGTAATTAAGAAATGGCACCAATTTCCCTAAGTGTAATGCAATTAAATCCACTGGCTTGGAAAATCATTTGAGATAAACTGAAACAGCGAAAGATCAGGCCATGGGGAATTAGGGGAACGTCTGACAAGAGGGACAGAGTGTTCTCTGGGGCCTCTCCCGGGAGGATGGCTTTGGTAGGTGCAGAACGTGGCGGGCGACGGGGACGGGGGAGGGGGTGAAAGGGGAAAGCCAGTTGCTGGGTTGGCTCGGACCCACCGGGCAGTGTTACCCACTCAGGGTGCTACCTGCGGGGCTCAGGCCAGGGTGGGTGCCCACAGGTCAGGCAGGGTGGGGGGAGGGAATACCCCAGGAGGTCAAAGGCAGCTCTGACTTTGGTCAAGACATCAGCCAAGGAAGCAGGATGGAAGATCAGGCTCAAGGAATGAACCTGGACCATGGACAGAAGCAGGTAAAATCAGTCTAGCTGGGCCAAGAAATGCAGACAGGTCGGGCTAAGCAGTTCACCCCCAAGGCTGTGGCCAAGGGCAGAGCTCAGAGATCTCTTCTTCAATGGCTCTAGCTGCAGGATCCAGTCTGATGATGGGAGGGCCAAACAGACAGGTTTCCAATAGTTACGGAAACTAGCACTTTTTTTTGGGCAGAGTCAGGCAGAGAGCTCTGGGCTCCAATCCTGACGCCCCACTTGGTTATCTTGAGCAGCTTGCTAAACTCTCTGAGCCCCTGTTTGCTTTCCCAGAGAGAATAATCGTAATTCCTGACAAGCGGGCTGTTAGGCTCTCCTAACATGAGTCCCCTGGGACTGAGGAAGGGCCACCGCTTCTCCCTCCAGGACTTCCTCCGGGTGGGACATCCCCCCCTCCCCACATCGTCCCCCTCTCTCCACTGGTCCCCTCCCCTTGGCCTAGGCCCCTAATCCCTGCCCCTCAGTTGCTATAAATATAAAAAGAAAGAGCTAATGCATGAGAAAGTGTTAAGATGGAGCCTGGCACAGAGCTCTGTGAGACTGCAGCAGGGCTCGGCCATTATTAGGAGCACAAAAGATTTAGAGAAAGCCAGCAAAAGAGAAGAAACAGGCTCTCTCCGTCCTGGGACCATGCCCACGCCCTTCCCTTCCCTTCCCCTTCCCTTCCCCCTCCCCAAAGGCACATTACAGTTACCTTCCTCACTTCTAAGAGCCAAGGGCCCTTCCTTTGTCTCTATAACTTGTTTCCTAAGCCCATTTCTTCTACGAACTACTTCTTCTACCCCTGAGATTTTATGAATAAACGTTCTCATATATATATATACATATATATAAAAGTCAGCCCTAAATATGCCCACCTGGCAGTAACTATTATTAACAATTGGATAGCAACCTCTGGGGCTATCCCAAAGTTTTTTTAATTTTCAGGAACTGATCATATCACACACACACACAGTGTTTTGGGACCTATTTCTGTCATGTAACAATATGTCATGAGCAACTTCACACTTTCTGGTACATCGTCATTTTAATTCCTGCCAAATCATTTGCGGTTTTATCGCACACCATTGCTTCATCAGTTAGCGCTTCCTGGGCCACTGGAAAAGCTGGTCCTCACACCCCCTTTCCAACCAATTCCCACCCCAGCTCCGGCCCAGGCTCTCTGCTCTCCTTTTTCCTACAGATCTCCATGAGGTAAAATCCAGCTCTGGACTCATCACTCTTCCCCCCGAGCACCTTCCGTGGCTCCCCAGTGCTTATCAATTGAAACTGGGTCTTCCCTTCCTGCCCTCAAAGCTGCTTAGCTCCTAAATCCCCGTCATGCTCCACACGCCACCTGAAGGACCGCCTCACTCTTGCTGTTCCCAGCGCCTGGAAGGAACTGCTCCCCCACCCCCACCCGCCTGCCTCAGTCCATCTTTCAAAGCCCAGCCCAAGCTAATTTCCTCCCTCGAAGCCTTGTCTGCTGTCCCATTGTATCACTTAGGATCAGATGCATCTGGGAGGAAACAAGACATTACAACAGTGGCCTAAACAAGATAGAAGCTCGGTCTCTCGCATAAAGATGACCAGGGCTGGCACAGTAGCTGCACAGTCATCTGGAACCCAGGCCTCTTCTGGCGTTCCTCTGCCATCCTCGCGTTCGAAGGTGGTTGCTGGAGCTCCAGACATCACATCCGCACTCTGGACAGAAGGTTTTTGAAGGAGATGGGAAGAAGCGTGTATGGTCTGTCTTCAGGAAGCTTTTCAGAAGTGCCACACAGGACTTCTGCTTACATCTCATTAGTCCCCTTGGTCACGTAGGTGCAAAAGAGGCTGGGCAATGGGGCAACGTGTCCATCGCTAAGAAAGACGGGAGAACGGATTCTGAGAGCCAAGCCAGCCTGCTCAACTAAGAAATAACAGCTCCTTGCCCCCACCCACAGTGCGTTTCCTGGGCGTCTCCATACCCCGGCTCCAACTCCAGGAGCAGCAGGAGATAACGCCACGCAGGCTGTGTGGTCAGGCAGATGCAGGTTTAGACCCCGACTGGTTGCCTTCTACCTGGATAATTTAGGAAAGTTACTTAAACTTTATCAACCTCTCTGTCTTAAAAACAAACAAGAGCAGTTGTGAGAAAGTCATAGCATAGAGCCTTGTGCCTAAAGCACTGGGAAAGTGGCCCGTGAGGGACTGAGAAGCCATGGCAGTGCTGTGTCCTTGTTCCCACTGTCTGTCTTCTTCCCCATGTCCTATCTCCCATGAGACGCCAGGGCGGTCATGCCCAGGCCCCTGCCATATGGTAAGGGTCGTTATTAATGTCTGCTGCATTCAATTGAATCCAATTGGCCTGTCCCTTTCCTGGGCTTGCTCTGCCCCCGCCTTGGCCAGTGAACCCATGGCCACTGGGATGCTGGTATGAGGCTGACTCAGCAGGTTTGGGATGGGGCCTGGGAACCTACATTTTCCATCTCACCAGGAATTGAGCCCCTTCCACCTCTCGCTCTACAGGCTCTAACACAGTGCCAAGCCTGCAGCAAGTGCTCAATGAATGTCTACGCTTATTACCTGTGGTTGTATTTTCTCTAGTAGTGCTGCCGAGTAACACGCGAACTCTAAAACAGCAGCGTTCAACCACCATTTCGTTAGACTCACGGTTCTGTGGGTCGGGCATCTGGGCAGGGTCTGTCTCTGCTCCCCAACCTCGGGGCCTCAGCTAGGAGACTCAGAAGGACGGGGGCTTGAAGGCTGGAGCCATCCTTAGGGATCTTCACTCCCATGCTTGGCAGTCGATGCTGCTCAGCTGTTGGTTGGGACACACACGGCCTCGCCGTGTAGGCTAAATTGGGCTTCCTGATAGCATGGCGGCTGGGTTCCAAGGATTGTCCCAAGAGAGCAAGACAGAGGCACATGTCTTTTTAAAAAAGATATGAGGTGGTAATTAATTTGAGAGAGAGAGAGAGAGAGAGAAACATGGATAAGAGAGAACCATTGATCGGCTGCCTCCCGCACACCCCCTACTGGGGATCAGTCCTGCAACCCGAGCATGTGCCCTGACTGGGAATCGAACTGATGACCTCTCGGTGCACGGGACGCCACTCAGCCATCTGAGCCACACTGGCCAGGGCTGCACATGGCACTTTTATGATCTAATGATCAAGCCTTGAAAGTCACATAGTGTCACTTCTGCCACGGTCACAAGCCTGCCCAGGTTCAAGGGGAGGGAACATAGACCCTGGCACACGGTGGGAGGAGAGTCAAAGTCACGCTATCAGAAGACCACGTGGAATGGGAGACCACGGTGCAGCCTGTAGGAAATACTGTCACAATATAGTAAGGAGGAGGTGGGAGAAAGGAGTCTTCCTCACCGTTGCCACGGTCACCATTGCCATCCTGCATGCCCACCAGGCCGGTGCCACTCAGGACAGTGGAACCAGCTCTGGAAACAACTCAGACCCAGCACTCACCAGCCTTGTGACCTTGAATGCGACCTTCTCTGCCCTTATTATTCTGAAGCTCTCATCGTATGAAGACGAGAACCCTTCCTTCCCCGGACTGTCCTGAGAACATATGAAAAGTTCTAGGGCCCGGAGCCGGCTCGCCCGGGGTGAGGGGCGGGCTCCTGCTCAGCCGTCCTCTCCGTGGGCGCCCCGCAGCCAGCCCTCAGAGGCCTTCGGTCAGGGTCAGGGGCTGGGGGCCGCCGGCAGTGTGCCCAGGCCATCTATTTTAAAGGACTTCCATGGGCTTCCCGGATGACTGTCCTTTGAAGTTGCCCGAGGAGGGTCCCTTTTCACTCTGCCCTGTGAGATATTCGGTTGGTGACACGGCTGGAAAGATCCACAGGGAGACATGCAGTATCTTTCTTCCCAAACCTACCAGTCCTCCAAAGAAGAGCTGTGTGTTTGGTTTGAAAACAGACTGGCTTTATCACCAGCCAGGGCCCTGGGTGAAATCTTTCCCCCTAAAGCTGAATAAACAGCCTCAGGCTCTGCTCACACCCTGCTCTCAGCTCCTGAAGCCCACTGGGGCTTATCTAGGCCCTGCCCTCCACCCTGGGCCTGTGCAGACGCCCTTCTCTGTGAGGCCTGCCCTAAGCCCCTGACCACCCCACGGGCTGGGAGACCTGCTTTCCTCCCCATCTCCTCCCAGCAGGGGGAAGAAGCAGCGGGATTCAAGTCTCTTCTTCCTCTGAGCCTCAGTCGCCTCATCTGCAAAGTGGGGATGGTGTCGCTTGCCTTGCCAGACTGAGCCGGGGCTGAACAAGACTATTTTAACAGAAAGCCCTGGCTTTGGAGGTGCTCAGGGAGTCCCGGCCTGACCTGAAGAGAGTATGGCAAAACCCATGGCCACCACCATTACCGCTTACGTGCTGGGTGACCTTGGGCAAGTGCATTCATTTCTCTTCCATCTGTGATAATAAGATTGCTGTGGAGATCAACACAGTGCTTGAGCACAGGCGCCTAATAAATGTAGTTAATTATTATTATTATTATTAATTCATTACACTCCTCTAGGCAAGAATATGGTCTTATAATTCATTTAGTCCCAACATCTCGCATATACAAAATGAAGCTCCTCAATGTGTTTGCAGATGGTCCTATAATTTTAGTTCATTTCTATTTTGTTGTTGTTAATCTTCACCAGAGGATATTTTTTCCATTGATTTTTCAGAGAGAGTGGAAGGGGCGAGGAGGAGAGAGGGAGAGGAGAGGGAGGAGAGAGACACGCACCGACTGGTTGCCTCCCGCACTCACCCTGACCAGGGCTGGGGATCAGATCTGCCACCGAGGTACGTGCCCTTGACAGAGAATCGAACCCACGACCCTTTGGTGTACAGGCCAACACTAACCACTGAGCCACGCCAGCCAGGGCTCATTTATATATTTTTTCAATGGGAAGTTTCTGTGAAATCATTGTAGATCCGTGGGCAGGTGTGAGAGATTACGCAGAGAGCTCTCTTGTCCAGGTCTGCCCCATGGCAACACTTTCACAAAACCGTGCACGGGGATTTGGGGCATTATCACGGCACCCGAGCATATTCTCATAGAAGCACAATAAACCGTGAGAGCTAAAGACGACCTCAAGCCACTGAGCGAGCCCCATCCTCTGGCCTTCACAGGGAGCGCAGGGCTCCCGCTCCCCCCCCCCCCCCCCAGCCTCCTCTCCGAGGCGCGTCAACTCTTCACCCAAAACTTCTGAGCCTGTGCTGGGAGCCTGTTGTTAAAGTGTCATTTCCAAACAAACACAGGTTACAATCTTTTCTCCTTTTTCCCCTCTTTTTCTTTTCCCCAAGATCAAAGGAGGCATTTGGGCCTTTAAGATAACATTCATTTGAGGGGAGATGGTAATATATAAGATTAATGAAAATTAACATAATCCCTCTGAATAGAAGAGAGCTTTTGTTCCCTCGTTTGTCCTGCTGTTAATTATCGTTAGGTGGTGATAAATGCCCTAAATCAAGCGGTGCCTTGAAAACCATTTAAATGATTTTCACCTAATTAGGTTCCTTGCCTTGCTCCGAGCCTGGGGGGTCCCTCCCCAGCTGCGCCCCCTCCTTTGGATGTGAAATATGCAAGGGGATCAAGGAACCCCGAGCTCCAGAAGGAACCCTTGCTGGCCTCTGCCGGCTCTGACCCACCCCGTGGGCCCACGGCTGTGATTTATTTTTTCTGAGTGGCTTTGCAGATCAAAAGGAAATTTATCAGTTTCTGTCTCCCTTCAGCCCATTGCAGCCAGACTTTCTGACAAGACCCTATGGGCCTTAAAGTTGAGAAGGCCGGGCACCGAGGGGAACAGAGAGGGGAGGCCCCAGGCAACTGTCACTGTCAGATCAGGGACCGGAAATTGCTGCGTGGCTCCCAGCTGGCCTTGGACAGGAGGAGCCCTGGTTTGTGCAACTCAGAGCTCTAGGGGGGCACAGATTCATACAGACCCCCATCTCTGCCGCCCCTCTGAGGTTGAAATGTCATCTGAGCATTTTAAAGAAACTGGTGGAAAGTGAATTGAAGCTCTGGAGAGGAAGGGTGAGGGGGTGGGGCTGTGTGGGGGGGGGGGGGGGTATAGCCAAACCTCCCAGATAACC
This sequence comes from Miniopterus natalensis, assembly GCF_054644295.1. Taxonomy (NCBI): domain Eukaryota; kingdom Metazoa; phylum Chordata; class Mammalia; order Chiroptera; family Miniopteridae; genus Miniopterus; species Miniopterus natalensis. Next base: position 198,002,858 of record NC_142081.1, on the reverse strand, counting down.
AGGATCCTGACCCAGAGGCAGGCCTGGGCCCTGAACTCTCCTCCTCCTGGGGGCCTCCAGGATTGAACCAGGCCGTTCTGGCTCAAGGGGGCCCTGGTGTATCTTCGCTCACCACCCCTCTTTCTTGCCAGGAGATAGGGGCATTAGAAGACAACTGATTTGGAGGCTGATCACCACCATCTGTCAGTCTAAATGCTGTGACATGCGGGGCCCTGGCCTTCTGACTAGTGATTCTGACCTAGAGATCAAGGCCCGTCATCTCCACACGGGTAGATTCCTGGTATCTGTCTGTGTCCAACGGGCTGAGCGCCACCAGGGCGGCCACTTCTACTGGGTTTGAAACTCTCACCACCCCCTTGGAAGCCAGAAGATACGAAAAAGAAAATGCAGCCAAGATACCTTCCATAGATGCCTCTTCTAGCTGAAAAACAAGAAAAAAAAGAAAGAAAAAAGTTCACATTCGACACTGGAATCTTTTGGGGGGCTTTCCCCCCCTCCTTTCATCCCGAACAATCCTCCCATTTGCAGCGCCGACGGCTTCAGAGCCCCCTGAAGTCGCAATTATTTGGACATTTTTGGAACATGTCTGTTAATGATTTGTGATCCCAAGGACTTATTTTGAATTAATTCCTTTTTTAAAGGGCAGTTTGGTCTCCCAATAAGGGGCAGACCCCAAGTGCCACAGCCGCTGCCTTTGTGCTAAATGAAGCTTTTAGAGGTTCCAGATGACGCCTGGCACCGACTGAGGGGAGCCAGCCAGAGAGGTCAGCTCCCTGGGACAAGTTCCCTGGGCAATCCCCCCAAGTGGCTGCGCAGGAAGCGGTGCCCTCCGGAGCGAGGCATTTCAGAAATGCCTTTGAGACAGGAGGCCGGCCAGCGGGGCGTCGGAGCCCCCAGCGGGAGGGGACCGAGGATGAGTCCCGAAGCCCCACAGGGCACAGTCACCGAGCCGCTCCTGCTCCTCAGACACCCCTCCACACGCTAGCCCTGCTGCAGTCAGCGTCCCCAGAAGGCCCTTAATTGCTCCCCAGCCTTTTATTTTGGTAATAGACACATAACATAAAATTTCATCATTTTAACTATTAGTGGCATTAAGCGCATTTGCACTGTTGAGCGACTGTCCCCACCATCACCTCCAGAATCCCTCATCGTGGCAAAACCGAAACTCTGTCCCCACTAAACCCTGAATCTCCCTTCTCGCCTCCCTCCAGCCCTGGCTCCCCCCGTTCTGCTTTTCTCCCTATGAATCTGACTCCTCCAGGGACCTCAGAAGTGAAATCGTGCCGTGTTGGTCTTGTTGTGACTCGCTGGCTTTACTCAGCATGGTGGCCTCAGGGTTCCCCCGTGTTGTGGCCTGGGCCAGACTGTCCTTCCTTTTCAAGGTCGAGTAATATTCCACTGTGAGTACAGAGCAGGTTTTGTTTATCCGTTCATCCGTTGGTGGACACTGGGGTGGCCTCCGCCTTCTGCCCGCTGTGAACAGTCCCCTGGGAACGTGGGTGTCCCCACCCTGTGCGGGGCCCTGCCTCAGCCCCCAGGCTGTGCACCCAGACGCGGCATTGCTGGGTCCTAGAGTAATCCTGTCCAACTTGGAGGAGCTGCCGACCGCTTCCCGAGGCAGCTGCCCGTTAGGTTCCCAGCGGCGCACAGGGCCCGACCCCTCCACCCTCCAACACGTCCTTTCCTCTTGTGTTTTGCTTTCCCTGATAGTCACCATCCAGGCGGGTGTGAGGGGACGCCTCATCACGGTTCTGATTCGCATTTCCCTGACGAGTAGTGCTATTAAACATCATTTGAAGTGTTTATTGGTCATTTCTACGCCGTCTTTGGGGAAATGTCTATTTGTGTCCTTTGGCCATTTTTTTTTAATCAGCTTTTCTGTTGTCAACTATTAAGAGTCTATATTCTGGATATTAACCGTTACAGATGTATGACCTGCAGACACGTCTTTCCATTCATGGCTTCCCTTTTCACTTTGTTGCTAGAGTCCTTTTGACACACACAAGTTTATAATTCTGATGTAGTTCAATTTATCTATTTTTTTCTCTTGATGCCTGTGCTCCGTAATCATTCTTGTGCCTAAGTCTTCATCTGCTCCCTCCACCTAGAACGCTCTTCCTTCGCCTCTTAGCTGGACTAACTCCTATAAACTGTCCAGTCCCAATTTAAACGCCACCTCCTCCAGGAAGTCCTCTGATAGGCCCACCCCAAAATAGGTGCCCTATTGTGATTCTAAGGATGAGGTGCTTCCTTCAATCACAATATTCATCCAATTATTTTATAATTGTCTACATGTGTGTTCCTTCCACTGCTACACACATTTGCCACTGGACTTTGAGTTCCTCAGGACAGGAGTTCTATTTTCTAGTTCATTACCGAGCACAGTGCTTGGCATATGGAAGGCTCTCCATCAGTGTCTGTTGATGGAAATAAGCCACTTCTGTGACTCCAGGCATTCTTCATTATCAAGGCCTCTTACAGAAGAAAAGATTTCACGAATGCTCACCTGATAGAAATTATATTTCCCTATTTATGCTAATTAAGAAGATCCATGACAAAAAACAGTGAGTTTTCAAATAAATGTGTTTCTTCTTAGTCCCAATAACATCAACAGTCGCTCCATCTTCAGCTGGGCTGGGTTTGCCTGGAGAGTCTATGACGCAGGGTCAGTCCACAGTCTACACCTCACCTCCTGGGATCCGTGGCCCACAGACTGGGAACCACCACCTATTTATTTGATCCATGGGAAAGTTAAGTCTCAAAGGGAGAAAGGGAATTGCCTGGGATGCTGGCAACAATATGTCCTAAAATGCCAACCCAAAAATCCTGCCCTGTTCTCTAAAATATACCTACCTATGTGGGATTCCTGTCAAGATACAAGATTTGGGGAACACAGTGGCCATGGCATAGACAAGGCTGTGGGACCATGGCCCCTGTTCTCCTTCCAGGCTCATCCTGTCTACATTTCCTGGCCTCCCTTGCCGTTCAGCTGGGGACCACAGGACTGAGTTATGGCTAAAGGGACACGGGCAGAGGGGTGTAAGCTGCTCTCAGCCCCGGTCCTTAAAAAGCATTGTGAGTGATCCCCCACTTTCCTTCTCCTTCTGAGGTGACCTAGTTCTTAGTTATATAACTTGGGGCTAATTAGTTTATATTCCTGGACCTCAGTTTCCACGTCAGTTAAATGGGGTAGCCGGCACACCTCTCTCACAGGGACAGGATGGGGAGCGAGTGATAAAACATGCGTAGAAACAATTTTTAAACTGCACCTAAAAAGTTTTTGCGAATGAAAAAAACCTACAGATTTTTGTGCTTTTCCCAAACATTACTTTGTTGTACAGCAGGCAATGTTGGAATGAATTAATTTAATTTGCTCAGTTGTTGGAGGAAGGGGAAAACCAAAGAGCTTGGAAGCATCGAGCCAGGGAAGCTTAAAATGCACGCATTTGAAGTAATTTATTGAGCACCTATTATGTATGATGTGTGTCGATGCTGGAGGTTCAGAAATGAGACTGGTTGTCTTAGTTGAGGTAACTTTAGCTCCTGTAGCAGATAAACCCTCAAGTCTCAGTGACTTCATACAATGTTTCTCACGCCCATCACAGCCCCAGAGATGTGCCTGTCTGTTGGGAGGGGGGCGGTCCACTCTTTTCCACAGGACCCTTCAGGAGGAAACTCTGCCATCTCCCACGGCGGCTTCCACGGTCACCCTGGGCTTTGCCCTCTGGCCAGGAGATGGGGAAAGATGGTGTCGGGGTTATGCCAGGAGGTTTCCAGGCCAGCCCTGAAGCTGGCCACTTCCATCCACATTCCAGTGACGCAGGCACAGGGCCTGGGGACAAGGAACTGCAGGTTAGTACATTGCTCACCATCTATGTCAATTGACTCTGCCCTCCAGTGGCTCGTAATAAAACCTGAAAATTGAATTAGGAAAACAATTCCATTTTCAATACTATCAATAGAATAAAATATTAGGAACACATTTAACCAAAGAAGTATAACACTTGTATGTTGAAACTACAAAACAGTTGAAAGAAATTAAAGAAAACCTAAATAAATAAAAAGATCCCCTGTGTTTATGGGTTAGAAGACTTAACATTGTTGAAATGGCAACACTCCCCCAAATTTATCTACAGATTCAGTGCAAAAACTCAACAGTCTTTTTTCTTTCTTTTTAGAAATGGACATGCTCACAAGAATTCACATAGAAGTACAAGGGACCCAGAGGAGCCAAAAACAAACTTTAAAGCACAAAGTCGGAGGACTCACACTTCTTAATTTCAAAATGTGCTATAAAACTAGAGTCAGCAAAATGCTGTGGTTCTGGCATAAGAATGGATGTATAGATCAAAGGAACAGAACTGAGAGTTTAGAAATAAACCCTCACATTTATGGTCAATTTATTTTCAACAAAGGTGCCAAAACCATTTAATGAGAGAAAGAATAGTCTTTTAAACAAACAGTGCTGGAACAACTGGGTATTCACATGCAAAAGAATACATGTGGACCCCTACCTCACACCAAATACAAAAATTAACTCCAAATAAATCACGGACCAAAACGTAAGAGCGAAAATGAAAATTCCTAGATGAAAACATAGGCATAAATCTTCATGACCTTACAGTAGGCTATGATTTCTTAATATGACCCCGAAAGCATGGGCAACCAAAGTAAAAATAGACATATTGTGCCAAACTTAAAAACGTTTGTGCATCCAAGGACATGAATAAGAAAGTAAAAAGAGGGAATCAGAGAAAATATTTGCAAGTCGTATGTATGATAAGGGCCTGGTGTCCAAAAGAAAGAACTCTTACAACTCAACGATTAAAAAGGGCAACTCAATTTTAAAATGGACCAAGGATCTAAATATACAGTTCTTCAAAGAAGATGTATAAATAGCCAATAACCGCAAGAAAAGTAACCATGTGACCCAACAATTCTACTCCTAGGTCTATACCCAATAACCACAAGAAAAGATGCTCAACATCACTGATCATTAGGGAAACGCAAATCAAAACCACAGTGAGCTACCAGTTCACACTCACTAGCACGGCTATAATAAAAGACGGGTAATAACAAGTGTTGGTGAGGGTCTGGAGGAACTAGAGTCCTTACACGCTGCTACTGGGAACGCAAAATGGTGCAGCTGCTTTGGAAAACAACTCGGCAGTTCTCCAAAAAGCTAAACGTCAAGTAACCTTGGGACCCAGCAATTCTCCTCCTAGGTCTACACCCAAGAGGACTGAAAAGTTGCATGTGAAGCATTCACTGCATTATTCATAGCAGCCACAACGTGGAGACCACCCAACCACCGTCAGTAGATGAATCGCTAAAAACAGGTGGTGCATCCATACAATGGGATATCATCCAGCCATACAAGGGGTGACGTTCTGATTCCACAATGTGGATAAACCTTGAAAACATACGCGGAGTGAAAGACACCAGTCACAAAAGGTCACATATTATATAATTCCATTTACATGAAATGTGCAGAATAGACAAATCTATATATAGAGAAAGCAGATTAGTGGTTGCCAGGGGCTGGGGGGGGGGGGGAGCTGATGTTTGAGTCTTGACAGGTGAGTATGGTGGCAAAAGATTTCCCAGAGCAGAGGCACAGGCAGGCACCCCCTTCTCCCACTGGCCAGGGCTTCCGCACCTAAGTCCCCAGGTGACACCTACCCCCTTGGACCCCTCACTTCTTCTCAGCCCTCTGAGACCAAGAGCCTGTACTTTGGGCAACTAAATGAACCATCACGTTCTCCCACTTGGGGCCCCTCTCCTACTCAGGGCCCCTCTCCCCCTGCCTCCAGGTCCACCCCCACTACGCCTCCTCACCCTGGCCCGTTTGAGTGGAATATGCACAGGACAGGGTGCTGTGGGAAAGGGAAAGGGAAAGGGAAAGGGAAAGGGAAAGGGAAAGGGAAAGGGAAAGGGAAAGGGAAAGGGAAAGGGAAAGGGAAAGGGAAAGGGAAAGGGAAAGGGAAAGGCCTGCACCTGGGCACCTCCTGGAATCAGGTACCGGGCTCTGTGCTTCACACTGTTACCATCTCATTTCACTCTTCCAACCATCCTCAGATGAAGATGCCTCACAGGGGCCAGGGAAACAGAAGCTCAGAGAGGTCAACAACATAGCCAAAGCCACACAGCTAGCAAGGGAGGCAGCTTGGTGTGAAGTTCCGACCTGCCTATGTCTCTTCCAAGTGTGTACTTGTTCCGGTCCCCTGATCTGCATTCAGGAGCCTTGACTTTAACTCCCAGCCCGGACACCCACACTCTAAGTGGCTTGAATTATTTTACCTCTTTGAGCCTCAGTTTACCCATCCCTAAGACGAGAATGTTCTGAGAGCTGAAGAGGAGCTCTCAAAGGAGGCTTCTATCTTCAAGATCCTTTGATCTCGTGCGACTTTGGATAACACCGGCATTTATGAAAAACAAGACATCATCCAACGAGCTTGTAATAAAATTCCAAAGCAATATGTAGGGGGGTGGGAGAGGGCTGTAAATCCACAGGATGTCGATTCCAAGTTGCATACAATGTACAGAAATGTGGTTCAAATATCACAAGGTCAAAACAGTTTTGAGCTTTCCAGTATTTACAAACATACCTCACGTCATAAACCCTTTCAACCCGCGCCGCACAGCACACACAGGGCCATTGGAAAACAACCCTCTTTAATTTGATGTGGCTTTAAGTGAGGTCTGTTGGAAATGTGCTACTAATTTTGGACTTTTGTGTTTAGGGGAAAATGCGATTGAAGCTTAATCCAATTTTCTAACACCCCCAAAACAGCTACGAGGAAATAGACGGGCCATCAGGGAAAATGGCAGAGCCTGCCTCAGAAAAGGCTCCACTCGCCACTACTGCTGGAACGTTCCACACCAATCAACGTTGGCCCTTCGGGCACGAGGGGAAGTCAGGCCATGAAGATCTCTCACGGTGGAGCAGGGAGCTTAGGGAGAAGAGTGAGGCCCCCGAGAAAGCCTTTCTGGAGGATATTCCTGCTCTAAGCTGCATGGAGAAGCTTCCACATATATTCACCTAGTCTTTCAACTAGATGACTGACGATGGTAACATTCATCATTTGTTGAGCAACTCCCAATGCAAACTCTTTGGGTTACCTGATTGATTGCAGTTTCCCATGTCTCCACATCAGCGGAGGTCCTGCCCCATCACTGCTCTAATAAATTCAGATAGATCTGAGCCCTACGTGGGCACATTGCAATTTCCAGAAAGGGTTGCATCAATATGTATCCCACCCCACAAGGCTTTCTGACTGTGACTTTGACATGCCTCCCCAACTGACAGGAGGAGTCTGGGTTCCCTCTCTCTGAAATTGGATGGGATTAGGGCAGAAGAACGCTATGTGACCCCTGTGGCCACGTAATACAAGGAAATATAGTTTCCACTGGGTTCTCTGGGGCTGCTTGTTCTTGGAGCGCAGTGGCCATACTGTGAGGAAGCCTAAGCAACCCATGGAGAGGTCCATATAAGAGGAACCCAACTGAGCCCCCAGCTAAGAGCCAGCACCAACTTGCCAGCTGTGTAAACGAGTCATCTTGGAACAATCCTCTAGAAGGGTCTCCATAACCTGGTCCCAGGCTCTTTCCCTAACATTTCCCATGCACAGTCACCCAAAATCTAGTGACATCAACGTATTCCCAGTTTCCAGCCCTGCCAATACCTGATCTCAAACTTTGAGCCCCCAGAACTATGAGAAAATTAATTTCTGTTGTTTAAGCCCCTAGTTGGTGGTACTTTGTTATGATGGCTCAAGGAAATGAATAGAAATGCCCATACAGAACTTTCTGAGTATTTTATATGGCATTGCATAATTCACATATTGGCCAACTTGGAGGTTTTGTTTGTTGTTGTGTTTTTTTACTGAACAACATATCAAGGTCATTACTCTAGATTACATAGAAATCTAATTTTTAAAAGGTTGATATTCCAAAAAGGCAAGTATCATAACTTATTCCAACTTTGCAGTCCTGATGGACTCTCAGGTTGCTTCCAGGTTTGTTTTGTTATTGTTTTTTAAATATGTTTTTATTAATTTCAAAGTGAGGAAGGGAGACAGAGAGAGAGAGAAACACTGATGAAAGAAACATCAATTGGCTGCTTCCTGCACGCCCCCTACTGGGATCAAGCCTGAGACCTGGGCATGTGCCCTGACCAGGGATGGAACCAGCGACCTCCTGGTGCATGGGACGACACTCAACCAACTGGGCCACACCAGCCAGGCATTTCCAGGTTTTTGCTACCAGAAACATGCAACAAACATCTCATCCCTATGGCCTTCCACTCTGGAATTTCCATTTCTGCAGGACAGGTTCCCAGAAGTGGGACTCAGGATCAAAGGGAATGAGTGTTTCTAAATGAGAGTAGAAACTTCAGATGACATTCCCAAGAAGCTTTGGCAGTTCACCAGACCCAAACATGAACTCCTGGTCCAGCAAACAAAACACAGAAAGGACTTTCTCCCCCTTCAGTGGTTACGGTCAGCCTGATGTCCTCTTTGGAGGCCATCTGGTCAGGTTTCTAGACATGGAAGCAAGCAGATGGGGCTGAGTCTCAGCAGGGTGCCTGCAGGCAGGTCACTCAACCTTGCTGAGCCTGGTTCCTTGTCCAGAGGAGGACCCAAGCCTGGACTCACTCACTTTGCAAGCACCTGGCTGCAGACAGCAGACACAGCAGGGCTGCGTGGTGTGTTGGGGACAATCATTCACCCAAGGCGCTGATCTTCCTGACCAGACTGCTCTGGAGGGCTGCAGAGACCATGGCCTTGACCACATGGCCACATATGGGCCGGGCCCCATCTGAGCTCCCTCCCCACTCGTTTGACACTTCCTGTCCTTTCCCACAAGGTGGGGTCCTTCTGAAGCCCACCTGCTTTTCCCCCTCTCCTTTCCCTTCACACACACCTTGCCACATCCTTCCCAAGCCGGGGCCCAGGCCTTTATCTACAAACAAAACCTCTCTCCTCCCATCAGAAGGCTGGTGATTCTGCCTCAGCAGTTCAGTATATAATAACAATAGTGGCTAATATTTGCTGAGCGCCTCCCAGGTGCCAAGCACTGTGCCAAGAGCTTGAGCATGACACACGTTAACTCACATCCTCACAATAACTACGATACCTCATTTTACAGGTGAGGGAACCTGGGCTTAGCAACAGGCGTGGGGCCTTGACCTCCTGCTGCCTCGGTTAATCCCCTTGTGTCTCACAAGACCCAGGACCCGCCTTGTCCAGGGATCCATGTGCCCAGAAGAACTGGCACTCACCTTGGTCCACATGGGAAGGCCTAATATTCCAGGTGAGCAAGAGGCCTACCCTGCCCGTCCCAGGTGGTTCTTCTCTGGCCCTCAGTTCCAAACACAATCAGTTTGCTGCAGGGCGAGCCACATGGATGCCTTCAGCAAAACATGCCTGAGCTCACTTAGCACCATTAATTCAGGCATCATCCTGAGCACCAGCTCTGTGCTGGGCTGGGCCCGAAGATGGGAGTTAAGCCCGGGCCTGACCCTGAGGGGAACGGCAATGGGATCAGTGCATCGGGAGCCCAGAGGGGCCCAAGTCAGCCCGCAGTAGTCAGGGACAACTTCCAAGGGACAAGGTCATGGGAACATTGTTCTTGGAAGAAGTCATGACAAGAGGGAAGGCCAGGAGGTAGGTCCCTCAGGAGCAGCCCCGTACAGTAGCCACCCAGCGCTGGCTGCAGAGCTAAGGCCCAAAGGTTCAGGGGCCGCTTGCTTGGATCCCTCTTTCCCAGACACTTTCTGCTCCCCGAGCCCAGAATTAGAATTATGGTCACAGCTGCAGCTGACATCTGCTCAAACCAATTAATTATCATTAGGAAATGAATCCCTAATGAATTTCTACTGCCATTAAGTCTGATTTACAGTAACAGTAATCATCCTCGGAGGCACACGCTTTATCCCTTTAATGAATAATCCTCGCTTATCAACAACCCTAATGACCATGAGACAAAAAATGGAAGAGAGCCTCCCACTTCCAGCCCCAGGTTCCCCATCCCACGTAGGAGATGGGGAGAAAGGGGGTCCGGGACCATGCTGCGTGCCTGTGGGGGCGTCAACAACCCCCGTCCTGTCACTGGGCCCTCCGAGCCACCAGAGGCCGGGCCGGCCCCGCGTCCTCTGCAGATTCCCACGCGCCGGGGCCTCTGCGTGCTGCCGTCAGGGGCCTGTACAGACGTCAGCAAATCCGGGCAAGTGGCCCCCTGCCCAGAACCCCCCGGCTCCATGTGTGCACTCAGGACCACGTCCCAGCCTCCGCACCCCTGCTCGCCCCGAAACCCCCTGCTTCTTCCTCCCTCGCAGCTGGCTCCCTGCTCGCTCTTTCTGTCTCCTCGCAGAGACCCCGGCCCGCCGGGTGACAATATGCCTCTTTCCGAGACGACTGCCTTCCTCTGCTGCCCCGCACGCATCCACGCCCTCCCTCCAAACCGCTGCTACAGCCTGAGCACTTGGTACCAAAGGCCCTCGTGTGGGGGGGGGCAGGTGGACAGGTCAGCGAGTAACTCTTACCTAACATGAGAAGCAGCCCCCCGTGTGTGAGCACAGAGGGGGCCGAGGAGGGAGAGCCGGGGGGGCTCTCAAGACGAGAGGAGGCCTGAGCTAGGTGTTGAAGGCAAGTTTTATAATATTAACGTATACCCACCCCTTATTAACACTCACTAGGTGCTAGACACTTTACCTATTGCATCTCTTGTAAATGCCACACCGATGCTGAGGTCGGGATTATCACCCCATTTTACAGATGAGAAGACCAAGGTCTGGAGACGTTAAATATGCTCTGGGTTATGCAGAGCCTGCGAGCGACAGACTGGGTCCCGGCCCCCCGAGTGTCTGCCCCCAGGCACATCCCTCTGACAGTACCGTGTTTCACGGGGTTTGAACAGTGTCCTTCATTCCAAAGCGGGACACAGTGTTGACACTGCCTTCATCTCCCTGTGGCTCACACACACACAGGTCACCTCAGTGGGGTCCCCCACTGAGCCAGAGCATCCAGCGAGCATGCGTCTCCACCCACTGCCTTAGTGAGCTCTGGCTGCCCTAGAGCACACAGACTGGGGGCTTGACCAACAAACCTTCACTTCTCACAGTTCTGGAGGGGAGAGGTCCCAGGTCAGGGTGCAACACGGTCAGGTTTGGGGTGAGGAATCTCCTCCTGGCTTGGGGCCAGCCTGCTTCTCACTGTGGCCTCACAGGGCAGAGAGCTCGAGGAAGCAAGCTCCCTCCCCTTCTAAAAAGGGCACTAATCCCGTCGAGGGCCCCACCCTCACCCACCTCATCTAACCAGAATCCTCTCCCAAAGGCCCCACACCCAAATCCTGTCCCATGGGGGGATAGGGCTTCAACACACAGCTTGGAGGGGGGTGTGAGGCAACTCAGTCCAGAGGACACCACCAATGGTGTGGCTCGCCTGCGCCAAAACCCCATCCGCGAAGCATGACAGACCCAGGTTCTGGGGCCTTTTCCAGCTTCAAATTCTCTCAACCCCTTTCAGTGCCAAGATGCTGAGGAAGTTGCCTGAGCCTCATAGTTTTCCATCAAAAGCTGGGATTCCGGTGGCACCTATCTGGAGTTGGGTCCTGGCGGGGGTTAAATAAACCAGACGGCACCACATTTGCAGTGGTGCTGGTGGGCAGGAAGGATTGCAAGTGCTCGGTGTTGCTATGCCAGCAGGGTCGTCCTGCTCTCAGCAAAAACCGGTCAGGTTCAGGCCTCTGCGGCGGAAAGACCAAATGGGTGCGATTTCCCTCTGTATTCTCTCTTCGCCCAAACGCACAGCCAGGTGGCGCGTCCTGAAGGACTCGTTACAGTGAAGAAAGCCAGTGGGCAGACTTGTGTCATGTCCTCCTTAAACCTGGTTGCTTCCCTCGCCTCAGACCATCGCTGCATCCCCCAGGCAGTGCTCACCTGCACCCCAGCCGCCCCGCCCGCCGGCCTTGCTGGGTTCACCCGATGCCCGCTGCCCACCTTGTAGCTCTGGCACCACCCGACACAAGGCCCCCCCCCCACACGCTCCACGCCGTTTCTCAGGGCAGGGACTGGGCTCGCCCCCCCCCTCCACAGGCCCAGGCTCCCATTCCCTGTAAGGATGCCCCCCAAGCAGCTGTGGGACCTTCTACAGTCCCGTCCCCCCCCACTGCACTGTTGTTGCTCCCTTGAGGGCCCAGGGCGCTGGTTGAGGGCATGAACTCATGCCCAGCTGCCTGGATGTGGGTGAACCCTGACTTTCTGCTTGCTGGCTGCGTGATGGTGGGCAATTACTTGGACCTCTCAATGCCTCTGGTGTCCCATCTGTACATGGGGACCCTGTTAGGATTATGTGGGTACATAAAGCACTTAGAACAGGGCCTGGTCAAGAGCCCATTATTATTTACAAAACCATACCCCCACTAACATCTTAGATCCCCACCACCCGGCACAGTGACTGAGACTTAGCGGGCACTGAATAAGTCCTTGTTGAGCCGAATGACCCACCAAACGGGAGCAGGGCTTAGCTCACAAAGGGGTCGATCGCATCTACCCCGTGGCAGGCGGTTTGCCCGGGGTGCGTCGTGGCAAACACTGGGCCTCCTTTATTGCGGGGAGGGCTGCGACATTCATTAAGGGGCAGCAGTTTCATTAGAAACCCTGACTTTCAGAATTTTATAAGTTGGCCACAAAAATTCACTCCGGGCAAAATGCTGACTTTCGTCTGGAAATAAGTGGGTTTATTTTATAAATTTTTATGCATTTTCCACACGTAAACAAATGGCCAGATAAACCGCTCTTTAATGGAAGGATTGCAAGAGGAAAACTTGATATCCTGGCATAGAAGATGTAAAATCAAGACTGAACGGGGCAGGGAGCTCGCTGGCCAGAACCTGGGCCCCAAAGGCCACTTACGCACTCTTTCCTCTGAGCCTTTTCAAAGGTCCCTTCCTCCACAGTGACCACCACTGTGACAGCTTCATCCGGCCAGCTACGGTTCTAAGTGGTTTATGTGTATTAACTAATTCCCCCCAAATTAATCTCCTCCCTAAGAGTGGATGCATTGGGTTAAATAAGTGTTCCCCAAAATGTATGTCCACCCGGAACCTCAGAATGTGACCTTATTTGGAGAGGGTCTTGGTAGATGTCCATCCTCAAGGTCAGATGAGGCCACATTAGATTAGGGTGGGACCTAAATCCCATGACTGGTGTTTTACGAGAGAAAGGAGAGGAATTTGGACACAGAGAGACACATGGAGGGGAGGAGGCCATGTGATGACACAGGCAGAAATCAGAGTGAAGCGGGGACCAGCTAAGGATCGCCAAGGACTGCCGGCAGGGCCAGCAGCTGGAAGGGGCAGAGGAGGAAGGTTCCTCCCGGAGCCTCAGAGGGAGCTCAGCTGACACCTCGAAGTTGAACTTCTTTCCCCCAGAACAGGGACAGAAGTTTCTGTTGTGTGAAGCCACCAACTCATACAGTGGGGAGACTAAGGCAAACAGAGGTCAGGCAACTTACCTGGTTTGTTCATGGAGCAGGTAGGGGTGAGATTTAAGTACAGGCGGGGGGTCCAGGGCCCAGAGGCACCCCCACTCCCCTACTGCTCATCAGCAGATTTAACATAAGCAAACATTCGGGGCCTACTCAGATGACTTCATCTCTTAATACTTTCCCAAGTTCCCACAGTGAAAAGTGGAGGAACAAACACACACCCCCCATTTTTTAAACTTCAGGGCTTTTGGTTTATAACCCAGGGTTCTATCCAATCGCCTAAAAGCTACCTCTCAGCTCTAGCACGATGTGAGGGCTGAGGGAACAATACAGAGGTCCTCACGCTTCGGATCTAGAGAAACAAAGGCACAAGCAAAAGCTACTTAACACCGACCAGGGCCGGGCTGGAACCCCACCCTTCACCCTCAGCCAGGCGAGCGTCCACCCTCCCGCCCCGCACTCGGGCCTCGATGCCAACATCGGGGGGCGTTAGGAGGGGCCAGCCTCAGCTGACTCCCGTGCAGCCGCTGAGAATGGGGACGCTGGCCCCCCACTGGGGGTGTGGGGAGACATGCACAGCATGTTATAAAGTGAGAAGGCAGCTGACAAGGGGGGTGCACTGCACACGTTATAAACTATAGATACAAACATGCAAACCAAAGGGCAGGTGTGTGGGGGGCGTGTGCACACAGGAGAGAGCAGAGAGGATCTGACACCGTGCTAGTAATGGCTTGACATTAAGGGTCACTTTTGCCACCCCTTTATATTTTTTATTGTCTACTGTCTGAATTGTTTTCTGTGAATATGCATTTACTTTACAATTAGAAAACAAATAACAAAACTCCTCCCATCGGGGTGGACGGAAGCCTGCAAGCTCCTGTGCGTTGCACAACCTCTCCTCCTGTCCTGGGCACAGAAACCCCCAGGCTCCAGGGTGCCACTTGCCGTGCCCAGGGCAGGAAAAGCTTGTCTTCAGAGCCTCAGTGGCCCAGCCGGTCTGATTTCAGCTCCCGGGTCCACTGTGCAGCCATCCCATGTCAGCAGGTCTTCTCTGTCTAAAATGCAAATAAGCTCCTTAGACTTAATCTGAACCTCCTGCCCCAGATTAAGCCACATGGAAACGAAACAGTAAGAAAGGGCCTACCAAACCGTAGAGGACGCCATTCACAGTGAAGGGGACAGGCCCACGAGAGGGCACCCCCCCACAACTGCCCTGGGGCCCCAGGAAGAGAAACAGTGCCAGGCGATCGCCCTCGAGAGGCAGAAAGGCCGCAACACAGAGACTGTGTTACTTCCTGCGGCTGCCCTTATGAATGACCACAAACCAGGTTGTTTAACACAACAGACATCTATTCTCTCACAGTTCAGGTGGCCAGAAATACAAAATTAATTTCCAAACAAGGTCCCATTCTTAAGGTTCTGGGGGAACATGGATTTTTAGGGTACACTATTCAAATCGGTACAGAGATATACCCAAGTTCCTGGGACCATGGCTACTTCAGCCCACCGTGAGACGGTGCGTCCCAAATCCCACCTCCTAGCAGTATCTGGTGTCTGACACAACTGCCCCTTCGAGCAACTGGTCATCCATCGGACAGTCAACAACGCTTTGCTGAGCAGGGCCAGAGAACAGTCCAGAAGGTGAAGGTTAGACCTCTGCAGGCACATCTGCTCACTGTGGTGGTTCATTTCATGTGTCAGCTTGCCTGGGCCATGGGTGCCCAGATGTTAGCACGATGCCGGGTGTGTCTGTGAGGTGTGTCCAGACGAGATTAACGTCTAAGTCAGGAGGCTGGGTACAGCAGGCTGCCCTCCTCAGAGTGGGCGGCCCCGCCCAGTCACTGAGCCTGAAGAAGTGAAAGGCTGAGCGAGGAAGAGTTCCTTCTCTCTGTCCGACTGTCTTCAAGCTGGGATAGGGGTCTTCTTCTGCCTTTGGACTTGGACTAGGGCCCGAACCTATACCATTGGCTCATCTGGGTTTGGGCCTCTCAGACCCCACAATCAAGTGAGCCAACTCTTCATAATAAACAAGCCCAGCCACACACCGCCGAGGCCCCAGGGGCTGTTTCTGGGGCTGGGACACCCTCTCTTTGATAGACCTGATGCAGGCCTCCCTGGGGAGCTCTGTGACCTTAGGCAAGGGGACTCTTCTCTAGAGGGGCAGACGACGGTGTGCTGAGAGCAGCTGAGGCAACAGCTGGGGGGAGGAATCTGGGAGGCGTATGGGCGTCCATCCTGCTCTCATGAGCTGTGGATCTCAGGCAGTTTCTCTGAGCCCAGTTTCTTCAAATAAACATCATTTCACCTACATCAAATGGACGTAGGGAGGAGAAATCTGAACAACATAAGGAAAGTGACTTTGGCATTGTAGGACCCTGCCAATGGGGTCATTCTCACCTCTGCTCATAGTTAGGATGTAAAACGAAGATGCTGATGAGCGTGGCTGTGCTAGTTTATCATAATAACAATAATAGCAATAGCTAATCATATGGGGCCCTCGTGTTACACACTGGGCACTGTCCTACACTTTACACAGACTGGCTCATCTGCTCTTCAGAATGACCCTGAGCAGCATTATCTCCATTTTAGATAAGGAAACTGACACACCGAGGTGCTCAGTAACATCTGGACATTTGCAAGGTCATAGGGAAAGATCGTATTTACAGTGAGGATTTCTCTTCCTTTCAAATAGCAAACCTTAGGCTAACACACTTTTGACTTAGGAGAATAAAAGTCAGGTAGCATCCAAGACACACAGGAGCCCCCCTTATCCAAGGCTTCACTTTCCAGGCATCAGTGACCCATGGTCAACCAGAGTCTAAAAATATTAAATGGAAAATTCCAGAATAAATCGTAAGTTTTAAATTGTGCGCCATTCTGAGTAGCATGATGAAATATCGCTCCCTCCTGCCTGGGACGTGAATCACCCCTTTGTTCAGCATCTTTACCCTACATAGGCTCCCCACCTGTTAGTCACTTTGTGGCCATCTCGGTGATCAGATCCACTGTTAGAATATCACAGCACTTGAACTCAAATAGCCCTTATTTTACTTAATAGCCCCAAAGCCATTCACATAACTTTTATTATAGTATACTGTTATAGCTGTTCTGTTTTACTAGTTATTATTGTTAACCTCTTACTGTGTGTAATTTATAAATTAAACTTTATAATAGATATGTATAGGGTTCAGTAGGTGCAGTTTCAGGCATCCACTGGGGGTCCTGGAACATATGCCCTGCAGATAAGGGGGATTACTATATAAAGAACTTTTGCAACTCAATAACCAAAAGACAAACAATTCACCCTAGCCGGTTTGGCTCAGTGGTTAGAGCGTCAGCCTGTGGACTGAAGGGTCCCAGGTTTGATTCCAGCCTAGGGTACATACTTCGGTTGCAGGCTCCATTCCTGGCCCTGGTTGGGACATGTGTGTGTGGGAGGCAACCAATCGATGTCTCTCTCACATCGATGTTTCTCTCTCTCCCACTTCCGAAAAGCAATGGAAAAAATATCCTCCGGCGAGAATTAAAAAAAGACAAACAACTCTATCTAAAATGGACAAAGGACTTGAATAGACATTTCTCCAAAGAAGATATACATATGGCCAACAAGCACAAGAAAATATGTCACCAGGGAAATGCAGGTCAAAACCACAAAGGGATACCACTTCACACTCACTGAGATGGCTTTAATTTTTTTAAATGGGAAATAGCAAGGGTTGGCCAGGATGCAGAGGAATTGGAATCTGCATACATTGCTGATGGGAATGCAAAATGGTGCAGCTGCTGTGGAAAAGTGGAGTGGTTCCTCAAAAAGTTAAACACTGAACTACTACTATGTGACTCCACAATTCCACTCCTGAGTATGCACCCCAAAGAGCTGAAAACAGGTGTCCAGACACAAATTGCACATGCATATTTACAGAAGCACAATTCACCATAGCCAGAAGGTGGAAACAGCAGGAGTGGCCATCGACAGATGACAGATAAACACAGTGTGCTCTGTCCAAACAATACTGCAATGTTAGTCACCCACGAAAAATAAAACTTGTCATTAGAGACAACATGGATGGACCTGAAGAGTATTGTGCTAAGTGAAATAAGTCAGACAGAGAAAGACAAATACCATCTGATTTCACTTATATGAGGATCGAAAAAAACAAGCAGAAGAAAACAGAAACAGACACATAGATACAGAGATCAAACTGATGGTTACCAGAGAGGGGAGAGGTTGAGGGGGCAGGTAAATTAGGTGAAGGGGATTTAGAGTAACAAAGTTCCAGTTATGAAATAAATAAGTAATGGGATCTAAAGTGCAGCATAGGGAATGCAGTCAATAATATTGTAATAACTATGCATGGTGACAGATGGTAACTAGACTTACCTTGGGGATCGTTTTGTAATGGATATAAATATTGAACAGCTATAATGTACATTTGAAACTAATAGGCTGTTGTTTGTCAATTTAAAAAAATAGAAAAATAAAAACAAAAGTCAGGCAGCAGATGCAACTCCAGCTCCGAGTCCTGGCCCCCCATGGTTAGAGGCGAATTGGGGTGACTTGCATGGGAAGCCAGGAGTTCAACATGAAGAGAAAAGCATCTAGTGGAACCAAAGCCTCACAGCCAGGACCCAGGCATGGTTGTCCGGGCTGTGCACTGCACAACAGGGACCACAACAGGAGCCTGAGATCTAGCCCATACTCAGTGCCCAGCCATGTGCCCCTGGGTGAGACTGCACTGGCCCAGAGCAGTCTCCCTTTCCTAATGCTCATGGAAGTACCCTACAACCTGCAGCAGCCCTTCCTGTAAGCCAGCAACCTTCCCAGCCCCACCCCACCAGCAGCCATCAGAAACTGCACAGGTAACCTCCAGCGGTGAAAGAACTAGCCGGCCACATGAGTGAACCACCTTGGAAGTGGCTCCTCCAGCCCCAGTCAAGCCTTCAGATGACACAGCCCCAGCTGATTCATGGGCGCAACCACAGGAGAGATCTCCAGGGAGATGCGTCCATCAGACACCTTGGAAACCACGAGAATCATACATGATGGGGTTATGCATCATTTTTGATGGTTTAAGTTGGGGTACCACGTCTCTAGGTACTTTGTCACTCAGGAACAGATAACTCGTGCAGCTCTGTGGGCTTAGACCTTGGACCCAAGTCATTTACCTTCTTTGGTCTCAATGTGCCTGTCCCCCTTGGGGTTCCCTCTGAACGTCGCCACATATTAAGAAACCATCTCATCGTCTCTGTGCTTTAGGAAAACAAGGGGGGAGGGGTTTGTTCACTCCTAGGTCAGGGAAAAGCAGGCCCTTCCCGACATGCCCCGGAGGAGGGGAGAACAAGAGTGCCAACTAAGAGAAGGTTCAGAGAGGGCCCATGGGCCAGCAGCCCCCTCCCACCGGGAAACTCTCTCGGCGCTAACAGGGAGGCTCTTGTTTCACTTGCTCAGGGAGGCAGCGCTTGGTGGCATCTCTGGGCTCAGGGTCCCTGTAGGAACCACGGGGCCGGATGAACTAAGCCCAGGAAGAGTCGTGCTCGCTGTGATTCGAGACGGAGAGTGGAGCCCTGGGGACAGCAGCAGTCACGGCATCACCTTGGGAGGAGGGCCCGGGGAAGGGAGCAGGAGAGGCCAAGAGGTAGAAGGACCGGGGCTCCAGGGCGTCTCGGGAGCAAAGGGAGAAGAGTTTGAAGAAGGAACATGGTGTAACAAAAAGACAAGAGGAATGAAACTTATTTACTTAAGAGGTGCAGAGAAAGAAGGTGCAGGAATGATAACCCCCGCAGGGGCCCAGGAGGAAGAGGAGCCCCATAAGTGTGATCCTAGCCAGGCACCCCCTTCCTTCTCAGAGCTGCCCCCTGGGCCCGAGCTCCCCAGCCAGTCGCCTGCCCCAGCTCGCAAGCGCCCGTCACTTTATACGCGTCTGCTTCCCGTCTTCAGACAAGGCATGTCCCTAGAAACTGCTGACTGTGGCGTTAGCAGAAAGACGGGCTCTGTCTTCAGCCCCCATTTTCCCGATGGACGTTCCCTTTTGTTTGTGCCCACGTTGCGCGTGAGCATGGAGATGCATTGGACGTCCCCCCGAAAGAGGGATTGCGGGGCGACTCTACCGTGGGCAGAAACGTCCCCAAGGAAGAGCAGTCATCTTCAGCGAGCGGACGACAATGGGGAGGTGTCCCGTTACATAATTGAGGAGACAATGTCTTTTCTACTCAGTCTGGTTCACTTTTCACACTAAATTAATCTTAATAAGCATCTGCTTTGAGTCAAGGAAGTTTTGTGATAATTCAACCGTGACCTCTGTAAAAGTCCAAATGATTTCACTTCAGTCCCTCAGCCCCGAGTATCCTATTGAAACGGTCTTCATTTCATGATCATCAGCATGTTAACATGAGCTGATTAACCCCATCAAGCGACCACGCAGCAGCGCCACCGCGACGGCACAGCCCAGGGCTATGACATCATTAGCTTTGGGACGAGCACGGGATCGCAGGCGGTGCCGGTCAGCTGGTCCCACCAGTCATTTGATCCAAGGCTCCTCATTTCTGAGAATTAAAAGCAGATTCTCCCTCTGGCTCATTTTCTGGCTCTGAGAGATCCAGGTAAAACTGTCCCAACAATGGCGTGGCTGGGACCACGTGGGCCAGGGGCCCACCGCGTTTGCAGACCCTCTAAGCTGGACACCACCATGGTGCCCTTTACCGACAAGGAGTGTTTGGCCAGGCCGCTGGACCCTCAGCCAGGACCTCAGACCCACCAGCCCCGTGGGTCTCCATGACCACCATGACCTCCACCAGCCTCCCTGTCATTTCTGAGCACGTCTTCCTCATGGGCTGGATGACACTTTCCCCAGAGGAAACCCCTAGACAGCAACCTGGACGGTGGCCACGCCCCTGCCTCCTGGCGGCCGTCTCTCCTGGCTTCTACAGCCCAGCGATCTTTTCGGAAATTTCTCTTCTCACACAGGCAGACTGTGAGAATTCCTCCACAGAGGAGGGCTGCCTTCTCTTAGCCCGACGGCCACCAGCGTGACACCGGGGCCAGCGGCTCGGCCTCCCCTCGGGATCTGTAAGGAGCACAAGCGCTCAGGCCCCTCCCCAAACCTGCTGAATCGAAGTCTGGGACCTGGGCCCGGCCGCTGTGCTTGTTGCCCTCGCAGTGGCTCTGACAGATGTCATTGCCAGACACCAGACCCAGGTTACTCAGCCAGCCAGAAGTCCCCAGGCTCCATTAAGGTAACTCCTGGTGGCGTACATCCCACGGGTTTGGACGGGTGGAAGATGACATATGTCCACCACTGCAGTGTCCTGCAGAGCAGGGTCAGGCCTGCAAATCCGCGTGCTCTGCCTGTTCCTCCCGGCATCCGTGTTGTTTTAAGCCACTAGTTTGCGGTTATCTGTGACAGCAAATGTAGGAAACACGTGGTCACATTGTCCCTCTGCTAGACTTCAGTCTGAACAGTGATGCAACACGGAAAAGGGCTGGAGTGAGGTGCCCAGCAGCCCTGGCGTGGTGCTGCTCTTGGGGGCTCCCCCCCTGCACCCCCACCCTCCGCCTTCCTGTGGCTTCTAAGAGCCTGGACAGTCATCCTAGAGGTTGCCCGTCTGCTGAAGGGGCAGAGTTGGTGCTCGTTGCTTATCATGGAAGTTCCTTGCTCCTACCCTCCCAAAGCGCAGGTTTGATCTGGAGAGGTGGGGCTAGTAGCTAGCCCCGATTTCAGTGCTTAGCGTATTAAGAGAAAACTATTTCTGTCTCCAGGGTAGAGTTAAAAACAAAACTGCCCCAAAGCTAACAACTTGGGAGAGGCTCAGCTCTCTGACTGCTGGTTTAAGCTGCCGAGAAAGTGTCCTGAGCCTCGGGGGTCCGGGGCTCAGAGCCCACCAACCACCATCTGAGAGCTTTATTTACTTCATCCTTGGAGACCCTCTAAGCTGGACACTACCATGGTCTCCTTCACAGACAAGGAAACTGAGGCACAGCGAGGTGGGAGGATGCTCATGGAGCTCTCCTGTACGACTCATGCTGTATCGCAAGGAGGGACCCCTCCAACAGTGAACCCCTCCCCAGAACAAACCAGTGCCCATGAGAAAGTCACAGCCCGGAAAGGACACGAGACACACCAAACGCCAGCCGGCCAGTGGGTAGCAGGGTCCAAAGCGTCGGTCTTAGCCCGACCCAGAAGGCTCGGGAAGCTTTCTCAGCGACTCCAACCAGCAGTCAGAGGGCTGCCCCCTCCACGGGAAGTCGTTCCCTCTGGGGCAGTATTGTTTTCAACTCCATCCTAGAAACTGAAACGCTTTTTTCTGAACATTTTAGGGAACATTTCTCTTTCATTTATTATTTTAAATTATGACTTGGATATGGAGACGTGAGCTAATTTGGCCTTCCTTTCATTTGGGACTTGGGGCTGGAAAACCATGGTGTTGGATGCAGAAACCCAGTCCAATTCTTTCAGGTTTTCTGCACATGCACACACGTGTATACACACTCACACCAACATCAGAAAATGGGGCTGGGGCCGGGGCAGGAAAATCAGGAGGCCAGGCAGATCTGTCCCCCAGTGTGACCCTGCCTCTTGGCCTCAGCCCCACCACCTCCCCGGCCCCTTCAGATACCGAGGGCCCACTGCACACACATGGCTTAGATTTCTCCTCCCCGGCCTGGCGCAGAGAGCTAAGCACAAGTATCCTGTGAGAGGAAATGAGTTGGTGCTGACTCCCGACTTGCAGATTTGCTCCCTTTACTCTGATTGTAACAGGGAGGGAGGGTCTGGAAGAAGCCCACCGTGGGGGAAAGAGGGTGTTGGGGGAGTGAGCACTGAGTTTGGAGGCTGCAGGCCTACATCCTAGCCACCAACTTGCTGTGTGATGGTGGGCAAACCACTTACCCTCTCTGGGCCTCAGTTTGTACTTCAGGAAAAGGAAAAGCTGTATAGTGAGATGAGACCCCAGTTAGGACTCAGTCTCACTTGGCTCCATAAGACACTTCCTGAGCAGCCATGAGATGTGAAAAGACATCCCCCTGACAAGGAGCTCATGGTCGGGGTCAGGGCGGTACCAGAGGCCATCCCATCTTCAGCCTCATTTCTATCACTGACCATAATCTTGGAGAGCCTGACATTACAGGGTGGTGTGCCCCCCCCCCCCAAATTCATATGTGCAAGTTCAACTTCCAGAGCCTGGGAATGGGACTGTATTTAGAGACAAGGGTCTTTTAAGGAGATAATAAAGGTTGAAGGAAGTCGTAAGGGTGGGGACTTAATTTGATAGGATCCATGTTCTTATAAGAAGAGGAAGAGACACCAGAGCCCTCACTTAATCTTTCTCTTTTTGTGCATAGGAAAGGCCATATGAGGACCCAGAGAGAAGGTGGCCGGCCACCTGCAAACTGGGAAGAGGGGCCTCACCACGTCCAACCGTGATGGCACCTTGATCTTGGACTTCCAGCCTCCAGATCTGTAATAAAATAAGTGTCTGTTGTTTAAGCTGCTCAGTCCCTGGTATTTTATGACAGCCCAAGAGGACTAAGACAACTTCCCCTCTCAGGCTGCCTCAGTTTCTCAGATTAGATCACGACATCTTTGCCTCTTTTGTCCCCAGCACCCTTTGGGAACCTGCAGAAAGCACATCATGCTGGTGGACAAGGCAAGACTTTTTAGGAAAAGGTGGGATAGAAGGCACACATTTCCATTATCTGAAAGGGAAATTACTACAAATTCTATGAATTTTTATTTTATTTTATTTTTTTTACAGATAATAAAAGGACACTATGAACAACTTTATGCCAGTAAGCCTGGAAGCAGATTAAATGGACAGACTGTAAACTAGAACTTCATAATGTTACACAGGAACATGTAGAAAGTCTGAATTTCCTGTAACTATGAAAGAAATTGAGTCTGTCAATAACGCCTTTTCACAGAGCAACCTCCAGGCCCAATGGCTGCAACAGTTGATCTCACCAACTGAAGGCAGAAATACTATCCGTGTAAACAAATGCTTTCAGAGAAGGGAAGACAAGGGGACACTCCCTATAGATGAGGCCTGCATAACACTGACTCCAAAATCCACCAAGGACATTGCAGGGAGAGGAAACTACAGGCCTATCTCGCTCATGAACCTAGATGTAAAAATCCTGAGCAAAATTACGGAAAATCCTATCCAAAGCTTTATAGCATAAAAAAGAGAGTATGTCATAAATGTGATGGGTTCATCCCAGGAATTCGGGATTGCTTCGCCATCCAATAATCGATCAATATAACTCACTCTATGAAAAAAGACACTGGTAAAAAGTCTTATGATCATTTCAATAGATAGAAAGTATTTGATAAAATTCAACACCCACTCATGAAAAGAAGTGTTAGCAGACTAGAAAGAAAAGGAACCTTCGTTAATTTGATGAACTGTATCTTTAAAAACAGCATTTTTCTCAGGGAAATGGAGACATTTTCATGCAGGAACTCGTACACAGTTCACAGCAGGTTATTCGTAAGAGCTGCAAATTGGAAATGGGTAGATGGTCGAACCAACAGTGGTGCCTCTGTGCCACGTGCAACCTCTGTGCCACGTGCGGTGGCCTGGGGCTGCCCGAACGAATTGCCACAAACTGGGAGACTTAAAACAACAGCAGGTTATTCTCTCACAGTTCTGGAGGCCAGAGTCCAAAATCAAGGCATTGGCAGGGCCGTGCTCCCTCCGAAACGTCGAGGGGAGAGTTTAACCTGGCTGCCTCCAGCTCCTGGTGGCTCCAGGCATTCTTGGGCTGTGGTCACATCACTCCCACCTCTGCCTCAGCCTTCACATGGCTCCCTTCCCTCTGTGTCTGTGTCTTCATATGGCACCCCCATCTATGCATTTCTTTTCCTATAAGGACACCAGTCATATCGGGTTAGGGCCTTTCTAGTGACCTCACCTTAACTTGGTTACATCTACAAAAACTATTTCCAAATAAGGTTACGAATTTGTGACCAGGGTTAGGACTTCAAAGTACAATTTGACCCACAACACTGGGATACTGCTCAGCAATAAAGAGGAAGGAACTGCTGATTCATGCAACACCTTGGAAACCTCGAGGAAACGAGGTGAAAAAGCCAAGCTCGGAGGATAACACTGCTAGTCCACTAAGGTAACATTCCTAAGATAACAAGACAGTGCAGATGAGCAGTTTCCAGCAGTTAGGGATGCGGGGAAAGGGGGGGTGAGGCTATGAAGGGGTAACACAGTGAGGCCTGTGCTGATGGTCAGTTGAATCTCTTGGTTGTGGTGGTGGCTAAGCAGACTACACATGTAACAAAATTTCACAGAGCTACGCACACACTCAAATTAGTGTGTGTCTGACTAGTAGAACCTGGAAACCCAAACACCCTTCAATGGGTGAACCGTTCAACTGTAGTATGTCTGTAGCATGGACTACTACTCAGCAGTAAAAAAGAAGCTGTTGACACAGACAGCTTGAGTGAATCTCAAGGGAATTACACCGAGCGAAAAAAGAGTCAATCCCAGAAGCACACAAGTGCACGCTTGCATTTACAGGACATTCTGGAAACAGATTTCGCGGTGGCAGGGGTTAAGATGCGGGAAGGAGTAGGTGTCGTGTGTAGCATGGTCAGTGCGAGGGACCTTTGGGTGATGGAGCTGTTCTGCATCTTGACTGTGGTGCTAAATGCACAGACCTGCATGTATGCTAAAATTGCATAGAACTAAATATATACTGTGTGTATATATATGTATGCATGTAAGTACATAAGTACAAGTCAACACACATAAGTACAAGTAAAACTGAGGAAATCTGCAAAAGATTGATGGATTGCATCACCGTCAATATCCTAAGTGTGATAGCTTTGAAGATACTATCGCTGGGGAAGACTGGATGAAGGGTGCACAGGGCCTCTGTGTTATTTCTTACATCTGCACGTGGATCTACAATAATCTTTGATGTCAGTCAGCCACGGTCTGATGTCCTGACTCCACCACGGACCAGCCGATGGCTTGAAGCAGGTAAACTCCCTAAAGCCTGTTCCCCAGTCACTAAGTGGGGATAGTCATTAGGTCCTGCTACCTAGGGTTGTGGGGAGGACAGAGTCACTGAGCATAGCATCCCTGACAATATAAATCCCCCGCAAATGTCACCGCAGGGGAAATGACCATCGTAGCAAATGAGATGAGTGGCCTTAAAGAGATGAGGCGCTTTGCCCCAGCTCACCCCGCAATGAGCCGGCTTCCTGTCCCCGAGGCTGGGTTCTATTGGGTCGGAGGGGACAGGATCAAAAGTGGGAAACCTGGGGGTGGATACACTGTCTTCTCCCCCTTTGTGTATGCGTGTGTTGGGGAGGGGGGACTCGGGAAGGGGGAGGGGTGCATTAGGAGACAAAGGGGGAAGGGGTCAGAGAGCAGGCACCAAAAAAAAAAAAAAAAAAAAAAGCTAAGGAAATCAAAGGGCCCCGGGAAACAATAGTTTAGAAGGCTATTGTACTCTTCCCAGATCCTCCGCTGAGACTGAATAGACTCCCCAGCCGTGCCCTCCTCTCCCTCCAGGGTGCACGCAGGGGTCAGCTGGGTTCAAGGATGTGACAGCTGCTTTGGCCCGCGAAGAGCACTGCACAAATGTTTGTTGTTGATGATTACGATGATGGTGATGATTTCTGTAACTGTCGGTTGAAAGGACCCCTCGGGATCATTTCATATTCTGCTCCGCCCTAGCTGGGCCGGATCTAGGCAACACTTATTTTCCACGTGCCTACTCCCAGGGCTCAAGGTCTGGCCCTTCAGAGTCAGAAGTGGCCTCCGAAGTCCTCTAGGTCCTGGCTACTTAAAAGCTGGTCCAGAGACTGGGAGGAGCAGTGGCATGACCTGGGAGTTTGTTAGAAATGCACAGCCCCTGGCCCTGCCCCAGGCCTCCACAATCAGACTGCATTTCAGCAGGATCCTTAGATGATTGTGCACAGCGCTAGCCCAGTCTTCTGGGTTACTGCCAAGGAAACAACAAGGCTCAGAGAGGGCGAGGGACTGCTCTTAGTCACAAAGCATGATTGCCCCAGAGCTGCACCAGCACCTGCTCTGAGGCTCCCAGACAGAAGCCTTTGGTTCAGGTGGGCTGAGGGGAAATGGGGCCGAGGAAGGAGGAAAGTTCTGTCCTCTCTCCTGAAAACTGTAGACAATCAGCAGATTGAAAGGGGGCGCAACAGGTTGGACATATCCTGGTCCATCTTCATTTCCCGGAAGGGGACATGGAAACCCAGAGAGGGGCAGAGACCTCCCTAGGAACACACAGCATTAGTGGTAGCACTGGGACTCCCCACACCTTCTCTGGTACACTATCTCCATCCATGTTCCTCCCCCCCCCCCCCCCCCCCCCCCCCCCCCCCCCGTGAGAAAGTCACAATTCCACCAATACTGACAAGTGTCCTCCCTTCTATCTGGGTTAGGCGGGTGATTGGTACATGGTTTCAGTTAGGCCCCGCCCTGGGGAAGCGCTTAGCTTAGGGGGGCTGAGCCAAGCAAGTTCTGCTTCCTTGCTGTTGTCTTTTGTTGTTTTTTTAAATGTATCGTTATTGATAAGTTCTGCTTCCTTGAAAACCACCCCCTGGGCGGGTGGGAGGTGCCTCCTGACCAGTGTGGGGGTGGGGCGGGCCTGGGCTAGCCTAATCTAGGAGCTGGGCACTTCAGGCCAAGTGCCTGGGAATCCCAAGCTGCTAGGAGGGCTTTCCAACAAAAACGCTGGAGAACTGGAAAAGTAATTTTTGGCTGTACCATGAGAAAAGGAAACTGCAAAGTCAAAATTAATAAATGTTTAATTAAATGTCTACAGAAGGTAGCACCGTGTCAACATCATTAAATTGCTAAATTAATTATTCCTAAAAATCTCATTACATGTGAAAACGATTTAGATTTTCTCACTTTGCAAGAATTTCCCCATTTGCCTGATCAAGAAGTCACAGCCACTGTAAATTAGGGCCTTGTAGCCAAGTAAAAGCAAAATTAAAATTATTTTTAAAAATCCTTTAAATTTTTGTAATAAAAAGGCTCTTTGCAATGTGTGTGATGTTGCTCTTCTGAGAGTTCGCTGTGATGAGGGCTGGAGCCTCTGAAACGGCTACCTGAGGGCTGCAACTTGGTACCTTAACTGGCACAGGGCGTGTCAGACTGGCCTGCCAGAAATCCCTGGGCAAGTCCTTTGAGCTTTGGTTTTCCCCTTCTGAAATATGCAGGGGAGTCAGTAACCCCAACTGCTGGGGCTTGTGAAAATCCACAGGCCTCACATGCCAGGGGGTTGGGAGGAGTGGGCCCCAGCTGGGCAATGCCGCACCCTCTTGGGGTGCAAAATTTAATAGGGCACAAAAAATTTTGATAAATGATAGTTTGGTTGTTTTTTTTTTTTTTTTTAAAAAAAAGGCAAAATAAAGGCGGAGGGCTGGGACGCCAGATAAGCAAAATACCAACTATAAAAGCCTGACCTGTCGAGGACCCTGGGGCGAGCCAGAATGGTGCCACCGCGTCTAGCTCCAGCCTCAGTTTCTTCACCTGTACGATGGGGCCAACCATCCCACTCGCCTCGCAGCGTCGCGGGAGATGGGCTGGAGCGTAAAAAGTTAAGGATTTAGAGGAGTGCCCAGGAATCTACTGTTACGGTGCAAAGAAAGGATCGTCCTCAGTGGGGACGTTACACCTCGTGGGAGAAACTCAAGGTCGCATTGTCACAAAATTTCATTCGGGCCAGGGCTGGGCAAAGGCTTGTGCCTGTGGAGGTTGGGGAGCCCTGCGCTGCAGTTCCCGCCTCGGGAAAACTCTTGGGGGGCCTGGGGGACCGTGGATGGGATCAGGCGCCAGCGCGCGGAGGGGCCGGAGCGGGCGCGGGGGACCCCGCCGCGCGCCCGTCTCCACCTTTGTGCGGACCCTCCGCGCGCCGCGAGGCGGCCCAGCGCCCTTTGTCTGCCCAGCGGCGTCTCGGGGCAGCTGACACTTGATCCCGGGGCCCAGCCAGCCCCTCATTAGGCCCGGCCACACTTCAAAGTCTGCGCGACCCGCCAGCCCCAGAGGCCATCCCGGCGGGGCCGCGCCGGCCGAGCGAGGGGGCCAGACGGCCGGAGAGGGCCCGACGGCCGCGCCCGCCCCGCGGAGCCCGGACACCCCGGGGGTGCGAGCTTCGGGCTCCTGGTTCACGGCGGCTCCTTTGGTGCGAGGTAGGGGGACGCCTTCCCCAAAGGGGGCCAATAATGAAACGCATTTTGTCCATTTCAGTCAAACCGAGTGCGTAATTACCTTCAATTTCTTTTCTGAAATAATAGGCTCCCTTGGCTATTTCTGAGACCAAAGGAACCCCTGAGGCCGACCTGGAGAAGAGTTACTGGTGGGAAAGGAATCCCCCACGAATGTCTGTCTGGGCCTGGCTGGATTGATGGGCGGGGACACTCAGGGGACTGCTGGGGGTGGGATGGGGTGGGGTAGGGGTGGCAGGAGGCTTGGGGGAGATGGCCTTTCTCCGATAGAGACACCGGGTAGGCAAAGTCCCACTCTCAGCCTGACCCAGCAGCGAGCATCCCCCCATTCCCCATGTGAATTACACCTGGGAACTTGTCCTACCGGAGGCAAGGAAGGCGACTCCCCCACTCTCCTGTCACACTTTGGCTACTGGGGGGCCTGCCCGCAGGGCTGGGAGACCCATCTTCAGGAACGGCTTGTTGGCTCTGGCTGCCAGGTGCAGAAGTGACCCCAGGAGCCGAGGGGGAAGGCCCCTGAAGAAGGCTGCAGGTGTGAGTCCTGAAGAGCAGAGCACACAGAAGATTAGGGGTGAGCATGCAGAGCCCGTAGAGGGCACCCGAGGTGTCTCAGGGCTCTGGGCAGAGCACCCACACGTCCACTGCAGTAGCTCACTGTGGCCCAGGAAACACGTTATTGCTATTTTTATTTATGCGTCTGCTTCATGCAGCAAACAACCAGCACCTGGAGCTCAAAGCGCCCTATCCTGTGGCATCCACAGCACCACACACAGGACGCTAGACCTCAGCAGAAAGATCGCGGCTCTCAGTCCCAGCTCCAGCTCTTCTGCCTGTGTACCCACCTCTGAGCCTCAGCTTCCTTAGTCACCCACCCACCCACCCGCCCGCATCTCCCACACGCTGGCCTCTCATTTCTGGGTGCTGGAGATACAGCGAAGGAAACAAAGTTCCTTACCCTCCTGAGCTTGACTTCTAGTGAAAGACGAAAAGAAATATCAGAATAAGTAAAACATGTAAAATAAGTAAAGCATGTAGTATGTCAAAAAATAATTCATTTTTATAATAGCTCTCCTAAATATAACAAAATAACAAGTGTTCAGAAGGATTTGGAGTAATTGGAACTCTTGTGCACTGTTGGCAGGGAACACAGAATTATTATATGATCCGGCAAATTCACTTCAGGGTCCATACCTAAAAGAATTCAAAGTGGGGACTCAGACAGATATTTTCATACCCATCGTGGAATTATTCCCAATAGCCAAATGTAAATCACATGAGGGAAATAACTGTCTTCTCTGTGTAAGCCACTATAAGGAGTGTTTTGTGTTAGGAAATGTAACTAATAGAGACTCAGAACTAACTGATACAATAGTGACAAACGCTACAAGCCTGGCACTGTGTTGAGCGTTTTATAGCCATGTGCCCTTTAATATCTTTGTAGTAATCCTGTGAGAAAGTGGTATTATCGCATTAGATTTTTCCCCCCCAAGGCCAGATCTGCTAAAGTTCTGCTACTCCAATTCTACCCAGACCCCTGAGGCACAAGCCCCAGGCTACTTATGCTCACCCCCAACATGGTAAGTTGGAGTTTTACTCTAGCTGGGGATGGTCTGGACAAGAAATTGCCTTGAGAAACAGATTTGAGCCAGTGTGTCACCTCTTCCAATACTGAGGGAGAGAGTTGTGAGTTGAGGCTGGAGAAATATCTGAGAATCTGGGGGTTCTGGGGTCACCACAGCATTTCTGAGCTCAGCGCAGTTTACTGGGTAAGTGGGAGGAGCAGATGCACGTTGACAATTTTCTGAACATCCCTATATCCTGGGGGCAGCCAGCCTCCTTCTCCAAAGCTCCAAGGGGGGGGGAGGGGCATGGAGAGGTCTCTTTGGCACAGCTGAATGATACAATTGAAAACAAACACCCACTTAGGCCTGATGTTACTGTCTGCCGTTTCACCAATAAGGTTTCCATTTGGGCTAACAAGCAAACACCCAGGGATAGTTAAGAGAGTGCCATCAATCACCCACCTCTTAGCATGGGCTGCTTTGCTTCCATTTTCTTTGTTAATACCTAGGCAAAAAGTTCTCAGAACAGTCTTGTTAGGGGATGCTAATAAATGTTGCAGAATGAATAGATTTATGTATGAATGAGCTGCATTCACGGAGGAGTGTTCAGAAAGCTATGGGTGGGCTCCTCAAAGCTGCACCCACACATGTATGTGCAAATGGGCACGCGCGTGCACACACACACACACTCTAACAGGAGATGTGGAGCTTTTGAGGTCTTCTTGGGTAATAGAAACAAGATTCAAAAGTCCGAGAAGCTAAAACAAGGGGACTAATGTAATGAGACTGTTTAACAAGGGCAGGTGTTGGACTCGGAACATTTGTCCCAAACTGCCCCACACAGGGAGGCGATGGGGGAGGTCAGGGTTAGCAGTGCACGCAACAAAAAACAGGGGTACCAGCTCCTGTGAGTCAGGACTAGGACCTGGCTGCCAAGAACGTTAATGAGCTTCTGAGCCGCTTTAATACAAGTGAGCACAGTTTTCAAACAGGGAACTGGAGAGGCTCATGAGTCAGACCACACCTGAAGCCTGGGGCATGATGCTGGGGAGAAAGAGGGCGAGTGGTGGCCGAACAGAATGCCATGGCACAGCAGAGGGAGCAGGGGAAAAGCAGGGCCGAAGAGGTAGCCGGGAAGGAAGGAGACTGAGAGCGGCCAGGGAGCAGGGACAGTGACCCGCCCAGAACCAGAAGCACGTCCCCGGCTTGGTCAACATTTGCTGGTGAACAAAGCGGAGCGTCCCAAAGTAGAGCTTTCATAGAGGAGAGAGTTCCCCACCCACAGGGGCATTTTAGTACAAAATAGGCCCTTGCTGAGGTTTTTCTAGTGTTACCGGAAAGGAGCCGGGCCCTGAGCAGGTCTGCCTTGGGCCGGACTGTAATGCAAGAGTTCTTGACATCATGCGGGAAAGATTTCACAGCCCACGTCCCAGTGATGTTGAGACGATGTTTATAAAAGCTGGGGACAGTGAAACAGGGGCCTAAGGACAGAAGCAATAGGAGAGCCTAGGCGGGTTGCTGTCAGCTCACTGGAGAGTCAGAGAAAAGGGGCCTTGGAGACAGGATCAGGGCATTAGCCTGGGACGAGCTTCTGCTGCCCATTGCTCCCCTGGCTGCAAGTCTGGCGGGGTCCCTAAGAGTTTAGGGGACGCTGGCTTGAGAGGGAAAGGAGGGAGGAAGAAAGCACAGGTGTGCTTCAGAACGGACACCAGTGCTGGGGCCTTTGTTTGAGGGTTTTTAAAGGCTGGGAGTTTAGGGGCGGTCTCAGGGGAGGGTCCCAATAGAATATTCATCAGCTTTTCCAGGTGTCCCCTTTCTGGGTCGTGGTCTCCTCTGATTGCTCGGCGCCAGGGCAGGGGTCATTAGTCACTGCAGCTGGTCCTGGCATCACCGGCCTGGTTTTGCTGCTTTTCTGGGCCTGGAGCTGAAACAGAACTGAGGCCTAGATGTTATCTCCAGGGAGGAAAGGTCAGGGGGTCTAACCCGCATGGCTAGAGATATGCCAGGGGAGGAAAGGCCATCAGTTTTGCCCGTTGCTAGGCACCTGGGCCTATCTGTCCTGGTGACCTTCTGTATCTATTGTAAATTGCTCGGCCAGTTTGTTCAACCACCTGTCTCAGTTTCCCCATTCCACGTGCCAAGGAAATTCCCCAGCTTCTTACTATCCTGCCTCACCAGGAGAGATCCAAGCAGCCAACGACGTTTCGGAAGTAGAAACTAAGTTCTATGTCCTGAGAACCTTACTCCATAAGTCTAGACAGCAATGCTCTCCCCGTGTCTGCGTCTCAGGCATTTCTTTCTTTTTTATTAGTGATTCTCAAAGAGAAGGGAGGGAGGGAGGGAGGGAGGGAGGGAGGGAGGGAGGGAGGGAGGAAATAAGAGAGGAACAGTGGCCAGTGAAGCAGTTTCCTCTCTCCCCACCCCCAAGGAGGAGACACCCGCCTCTGGGTGTCGCCCCATTAGTTTCACTGTGGTGCAAGGTTCCTGTCTTTGTGTGTCCTGGCCTCTCTTCCCTGCAGCCTGAGCCATCTGTCTTGTGCGGGTTTGTCCCTAACACTTGCATGGCCCTTGTGGAACAGTAAACGTTTCTTGAATGAATGAATGAACAAATGAATGTCTCTGCACTCTTTAGACTTGGTTAGGGACGGTGCGTTTGCTACACTGGTGTGTTTTTCATACAATATTCTTAGATGGGGTTTGTCTATCATTCCCCTGGAGGAAAAGGAAGGCAGACGGTGGGGGTGGGGGTGGGGTGGGGTGAGGGGAGGGGGCATTCTGGAGAAGTGAACAGGACACTCTGTGGATTTCAGAAAAACGCCCGAGGCTGAGGCATGGAGCTGTATTTATTTTTTCTTTTCTATAAACAGTTAAAAGTTTCCTACAAAACAAACAGCAGAACCTCTCATTACTTTTTTGTAGTGAAATCATGTGAGCATGTCTCTGAGATTCTGGGTCTTGATGTTTGTGCTGGCTCCGTCTCCAAGGTTTAGGAAAAGTGTGTGTTACCTTGTATCTCGGTTAAGGGTTTTGAACAAGCAAAGGCCCCTGCGTGGGTGAGGAATTTCAGTGAGGGCGAGGCAATCCTCTTTCCCATCACAGTTCCTGCAGCCAGGGCAGTGCCTGGCATGTAGTAGGTGCTCAGGAAACACTTAGAGAATGGGTAAGATAGTCGCTGTCTGCCCTGATGACAGATTCACGTAATGAGCATATTATTAACTGTGCCATTCATCTACTAGCACAGCATCGGTTAAGTGTGATTCTGATCTTGAAGACAAAGAAATAAAATGGAGGATTAGTCAATGGTGGTAACGGAGTGAGTCAAGATTCAAAACCAGCGGTGCCTGCCCGGCCGGCGTGGCTCAATGGTTGAGTGTCGTCCTACACACCGAGAGGTCACTGGTTCGATTCCTGGTCAGGACACATGCCCGGGTGTCGGGCTCGATCCCCAGTGTGGGGAGGTGGCGTGCAGGAGGCAGCCAATTGATGATGTTTCTCTCCCATCGATGTTTCTATTTCTCTCTCCCTCTCCCTTCCTCTGTCTCTAAAAATCAATACAAACATATTTGAAAAAACAGCCTGACTCCAAACCCAGTGTTCTCTCTTTGTCACTCAGGGGACAGTGGCCTTTGGCCCCAGGTGAAGCTGATCTTGGGCATTTCCTTCCAAATGCCTGACCTGTTCTTCCGCTGGTGGTTCTTGGGTCCAGATTGCTGGCTTTTGAAAACAAGGTAGAAAATAAGGATTAAAAGGATGGGTGGGTAGCGAGTTAGCTCGCCGATAGATGGGTGTAAAATCGATGGGTGATAGGGAGCTGCATGAAAACAGGCTCCTCCTGTCTGTACCTACAGGGTCAGCCTGACCGTTTCAGTCCGGCTACCCCTCCTGACAAAGCAGACCGGCCCTCACGCTTCCCTGCCGGCTCTGCCCCCTGCCTGCCTCCCCCAGGATGATAGACGCCCCCGGGTCTTGAACGTGGAGTGTCCTTCTGTCCTCCGGTTTTTGTCCAGACCCCCTTCATTCAGGAAGACGATACTTCAGCCAGTGGGAAGGTATCGAATGTGTGCAAAGACTCCCTAATTACAGGTTTCCTTTCGCTGTCTGCTCCCTTAATAAATTTGGAAACGATTTTATGTAAATTACATCCTTTGAATGGGGCTGTCACATTTTCCTGCTCCAGCAGCTGGAGCAGAGGTGGGCCGAGCGGAACCAAGGACAGGGGCTGCCTGGGGAGCTTGCTCCGGCCCAGGAGACGACTGTAGTAACTGCATCTGCGCTTTCACTCTAAACTAAGCTCCTCCTGGGGATGCTGCACATAAATGTGAGCTTCGGGGACGCTGGTGTAAGAGGGAGCCAGAAGTCTCACGGGCAAGCAACAGAATAGTGGTGAGGCAGAAATCTTGGCTCTGAGGGCAGCTCCGAGGGCAGACAGTGGAAGGAAGCCTGGAGGTGCCTGGGGTGGGATTGGGGGTTATAAGGAGAAGGATGGGTGGGTGGGAGGGAGTGAGGTGGAGAAAAGGAGAGGAGGTGGATCCGGAAAGCAAGGCAGAGCCGGACGAGCAGCCAGTGGGGCGGTCTGGCCAGCCCAGAAGCCTGAGAGGTGGCCCATGAGCTCTGTCTCCGGGCCACCTCTGGTCTCCGAGCCAGAGCTCCTGCAGCTACTCTGTTCCCACCTGGGCAGCCAACAGACACGGCCGGCACGATGGCTGTCTCCCTGGGAGGCCTTTCAGAGTTGGGAGCTGCGCAGCCTGGGTTCCCCTCTGCTCTGCTACTTACTAGCTGTGTGGCCTTCGGCAAGTGTCTTAACCACTCTGTACCTTGGTTTTTCATATCTACAGAATGGCAGTGATAAAATTACCTACCTTTTAGGATTGTGTGATTTATTATCTATAAAGCATTTGAAACAGTACTTGTGAACGATCTGCAATCTCATCATCATCATCTTATCATCAGCTTCATCGCCATCATCTTCACCACCACCATCTTCTTCTTCTTCATCACCATCATCTTCATCATCGTCTTCTTCATCTTCACCATCTTCATCATCTTCATCACCATCTTCAGCATCTTCGTCACCATCTTCATCATCTTCATCTTCATCTTCATCACCATCTTCATCATCTTCATCGTCTTCATGTTCATCTTCATCTTCATATCATCACCTTCATCATCATCATCGTCCTCTTCATCTTCATCATCTTCTTCTTCCCCTTCCTCTATTAATGATGACCAGTCACCAGCAAGAATTTTCCGTCTATCTCCTTGTGGGGAGTGGGATGGCCCGCTCCACCCCCCTCCCACCCTCCACTTCCTGGAACTGCATTCCCCGGGGGGACGAAACTCAAGGGGACGAGGCAGCATTGGGTAGAGGGGGGGCAGCAGAGGGCACACTGGAGGCTCCGATGGAAGGTCTGTGGCTTGCCCAGGCCGCCCTGTGGGGAAGAGCCACCTCCCTGTAGTCCTCACACGAGCAGCAGAAGCAAAGGTGATTGGCGATCCGAGAGAGGGCGGGGGACCTCCAGGGCTTCCCTAGACCGAGGATCGGAGAGGGAGGAAGGGAAGAGAAGAGCAGAGGTCTGAGGGCAGACCAGAAGGGGGGCCACGGGGGCCTTAGGGAGGGACAGCTAGGGCCCCACGCTGGCCGCAGGGGCTGGGATGACGGCTGGGCAGAGCAGCTGCCTTGGCCTCTTCATGCTTTGTCACCCGTCTGGACAGGAACTTGACATAAAGGACTCGTACACTTTTCTGGACCCTGTGGGAGGTTTACCTGATACGAGCAGGTCTGTCTGGCATGGAGACCAAGACTCCTTCCTTCCACCGCGAGGGGTAGAGGGCTGGACTGGCTTCACTCATAATTATGCTTTGTAATGGAGGCATCGAACCTGTGAAAGCTCTGTGGGTTTAATTAGGGACTTTTATAAATTAAATCGATGCATTATTATAATAATTTGGCCATTTCCAAC
Organism: Miniopterus natalensis; assembly: GCF_054644295.1. Lineage (NCBI taxonomy): Eukaryota > Metazoa > Chordata > Mammalia > Chiroptera > Miniopteridae > Miniopterus > Miniopterus natalensis. The sequence continues at coordinate 197,966,637 of NC_142081.1, read as the reverse complement.
AAAATACTTCAGAGTGTATGAGGCATATTTGATAACCGCCGAATGACCAGTATTACAGACTCTTTGTTTAAAACCTCCAAGTTAAAGCCACTCAACTCAAATCTATTTTAAACACATACTTACCCATCAGAGGCTACTTTTTGGTGGAAAAAAACTCAAAACTATTCCCACCAATGGTCACAGTGAGACTTTCGTATTCCATTTTGAACTTAGAGCCGTGATTTGCCTGCCTCTTTAATAATTATCAAAACCAGTGGCTGGCTTAAAGGCTTCCTAAATCAACAGGGAGGACCTTGGCTTTTTCGAGAGGGGTGGGGAGGACTCCAGTGGCGGGGCCAATTCCTGCTTATTGATAACTTTTGGAACCCCTCTGGGTTGGCCCGCCTCGTGCCTACAAAGCAGAAAGGCGAAGACAAGTAATAATGGAGACCTAAAAATACGGCAACGAGAGTAAATGTGTTGTGAGGAAATTCCAAGCTTTATTAAATGCGCTTTTGGTGAAGGAAGCCCTACAGAGAATTTCTTAATAAACTTCAGAGAGGGGAGGCGCGGTCGCCGCAGCAGCCGGCACAAGCGACGGTGGTATCCGTGGAATGTTCAAAGTCTAGGTCGCCGGGGGTAACCATCCAGCTAGCAACCCTGTCCCTGCTCGGGAGGGACCCAGGTCTAGGACAGTGGTTTCATTTGGCTGAGACTTGTGCCCCGTGTCGGAGGATTCTGCTAGTGTCACAGACGCCCTGTTTGGGGAGAGCTTGAGAGTGTCACCATCCCTACGCGTAAAGATGCGTGGCGGGAAGAGACCCTGTCCGATCCTGAGCACCTTGCCAACTCATCCCAAAGTCCACCAGCAGCATCCAGATGATTCTTACTGTTTAGCTCAGGCCCCTCGTGCGTTGATGTAGCTCATTCCCTCTAATCCAGCCCAGGAGAGAGACAGGGAGCAGCTGCTCTTCACCCCCGGCTCGCACACTTGAGGGTCGTTATTTCATCTACTTTTTCGTCTCCAGAGTAAATACTCCAACTCCCAGAAGCATTCTCTGAGACTGACCCAAACCACGGTGGCCAATTACTTTCTAAGTGCTTCCTGTCATCTGAGTCACTGTCTCGGCCTTCCCCGTGAACGCCCCACATTCGCTGGGGGTTGTAGAGACCAGGAGGTAAACCGAGGCTCCCTCCGATATTTGATGAAGACTCTCCACCGCCTGCAGCTGTGAGGTTTAATCTCTGACCATCCTCAGCACCCTCGGGCCCACGTGGCTCTGTGTTCATTACTAGCTCTGTGCCAGAGCCACTCCCCACTCCATGTAGATCATCTCAGGAACACCTACAGCAACCCTGTTGGACAGATATTCTATCTTTAATTCATAGATGAAGAAATATCTTCTAAAGATCTCGCTACTAATAAGTGATGGGATTTTTAAAAAATATATCTTTATTGATTTCGGAAAGAGGAAAGGGGATGGAGAGAGATCTATAGAAACATCAATGATGAGAGTCATCGATCGGCTGCAGCCCGCAACCCAGGCATGTGCCCTGACCGGGAATCGAACCCCGATCGCCTGGATCCTAGGACGACGCTCAACCGCTGAGCCACGCCCGCCTGGGCAAGTGATGGGATTTAAGCTGGGCTCTGACCCAGAACCCACACTCTTGCCACTATGCCTGGCTAGGACCTGGTTCGTCTCCGTAGACTCCATCAAGGCTGGGATGACTGAAATCGCCAGAAAAGACCACCAGAACACCTTCTCTATCCCTTATTTCTGGGGGCAAGACCTCTTTCTAATTCATGGTCTTTTGCTATCTACAGAGAGGAGGTGGGTGATTCATGAAGCTGTTTTTTAAGAATTAAAATTCTTCAGAGATGTCGTCTAAAAACAACAAACTCCCATAATGTGCCTATTGTGTTTAATTATAATTATCTATGTATGTACTTGTCTGCACCATTAGTCTTTGACCTGTTCCAAGATCAGGGGACTTCAGGTCTGTTTTTATATTTTCAGAGTCCAACACTGTCATTTACTGAGTAGGCACTCACAACATGTTTGGAATATCATTGAATGACTGAATGAATGGATGGATGGTGGATGAACAGGTGGATGGATGGGCGAATGGATGAAACACACACAAATCCACACTTACTACCTTCCAATTCTCAAATTCAAAAGTGCTTACAGATACATACGGATCCCTTTGTATGCATGCTCCTCCCCCTGACCCCACGCCCCAAAATAACCCAGTTTGAAGGCATTGAAGGGTTGGGAGATAAAGAATCTAGTCTCATTTCCCCACTAACTCAACGTGTGACCCTGGACAAGTCATTTGCTTTCCCATCTGAAATATGAGGGGGCCTGGCTGGATGATATCTGAGGCCCTTTCCAGTCCTAAATCTCCATAATTGTGTGGCGATCCACCCACCGTAATCAGACTTATCTAAATAATCACAAAAAAACACCACTTCATGCTGGAGAAACACAGTCATAATAAACTAAGCAAAACCAAATGCCCTTCAATATCCTGTTGTGAACTATAAAATGTCCCCTAAAATCACATTTTCCCCTTGAAACAGGATGTAGGAAAAATATTTTCCTATTAAACCCTTTTAAAGTGCAGAGGAAAGCATTTATTCTGTGATTTGCCATCCAACTCAATAAAAAGCGGAGGCTTCAGCCGTCCTAATTACGGGAGATACCGTCAGAAAGTAAAGGTGGTGGGAGTCCAGGTTGGAACCCAGGATGCCGGGCCGACAAGGCGCTGGACACGTTTTCTGGAGGGAGTTTCCAAGTGCGTATCGAGCAGTTTATTTCTGCCATTATGTTGGGGAAACCAGTAAATGAGTTTTTATGAGGTGATTTATGAAACTCCTGGGGTGGACGAAGTGAGTGCTGGGAAGAAGTGGCACCGACTCCCAACCTGGGGGGGTGAAGGGAGAGAGAGGACTTGACCTCTGGAAGCTGTTAATTACATTGTTGCCAGTTGTGTCTTTTAAGATGCTAAGCAAAGTGGGATGGCTCCTGCAGAGGCAGAAAGGGCTCGATTTCAGAGGGCCCTTGCCTTGGCCTTTGGGCATGTGAGAGCCTCCTGCGAGAGGAAGTCCTGTTTTAAAAATATATATTTTTATGATTTTTAGAGAGAAAGGAAGCGAAAGGGAAAGATCAATGTGAGAGAAACGTCACCGGTCGGCTGCCTCCTGCACGCCCCCTACTGGGGACAGAGCCACAACCCGGGCACGCGCCCTGACCAGGAATCGAACTGGTGACCTCTTGGTTCCTGGGTCGACGCTCAACTCGGAGCCACGCTGGCCGGGAGAGAGGAAATCCTTTAAGCGGAAATCTGTTTTCCTTATTTCTGTAGACCCTCAGAGCGTTACAACGAGCAGGCCCAGGAACATTGCTTGAGGAATGGAAAATTATGGGTGCATCTCTCTTGTTCATCCAGGAGGACACCCAAGGGGTGTCTGTCCGGCTCATAATCATCCCACCTTTCTGTTGGAGCTACCCCCCTGTGGTAGGCAGAATAATGACCCCCAAAAGGCGCCCAAATCCGAATGCCTAGGATGCGTGAATATGTTATGTCGCGTGGCAAGGGCTAATTGGAGTGGCAGATGGACTTGAGGTTGTGCATCAGCTGGCCTTCAGAGAGGGAGGTTGTCCTGGATTCCCTGGGTGGGCCCCAGGTCGTCACAAGGGTCCTTAAATGTGGAAGAGAAGGGAGCTGGTGTCAGAGTGATGGGTTGTAAGGACTTGCTCCGTCACTGCTGGCTCTGAAGGTGGAGGAAGGGGCCGGGAGCCAAGAAATGTGGGCAGCTTCTAGAAGCTGGAAAAGGGAAAACTCTAGGGATTCTCCCCTAGTTTCCAGAAAGGAACACAGCCCTGCCCACACCTTGATTTTGGCCCATTTTGGAGTTTTGACCTCTAGAACTAAAAGACAGCAAACGTGTGTTGTTTTAAGCCACTAAGTTTGTGCTAATTTGTTACAGAAACGTAATATAGCTCCAAAGCCCCCAACCATCAGCGTATGTCCTGACAGCCACGTTTGAGCCATGACTCTGGATGCTGAGCCACAGCTGACTGGACCAGGGGTGGATGTCTGTCCCAAGCTGGGCCAGTTTTTTCCTGCATGCTCAGAATTTGGGCTTGGAATTGATACAGCTGTGACTAAGTAAACATAACATATAAGCTCAGGAGCTGACCGCGGCCCGTGTTCGGCCGCATGAACTGAGAAGCAGAAAAACCTGGTCTGCAGAGATAATTATATTGAGGGAGAGGAGGAGACAAGGGTGGAGAGAGGTTTGGTAGATTCCAGTTTCTAGCTCCCTTCCAAGGTGAGATACAAGTATGCAGAACAGACCCCTTACCCAGTCACTTCTTCCCACTGACATCTGCAAAAGAGCCAATGTCCTCAGTTCAGAAATCTTGAGATCAGCTCCAACGAACTGAAAAATGCAGACTGGTTGGCTGTTGCCCAACAACCAGATGACTAACATTGGCTCCACGGGGAGGTGGAAAGGGTATTTAGGAAATTTCTACTCATAGAAGCAGGAGTGGTCAATAGGTGTGTCTGTTTTTCATACATTTTTTCAGAAAAGGCTCAGAGAGGTGAAGTAACTTTAAAGTCACACAGCTGGTGAGCAGGGAACCTGGAATTCAAACCCAAGTCTTTCAGTTTTCAAATCTCAAGTGTTTTTTGTTTGTTTGCTTGCTTTTCCTATTACGCCTGGCTGTTTCCTGGGATTCTTTTGTTTTGTTCTTTTAACTAGAAAGAGCTCAGAGATCTGAGAAATGTCTCTTATGTACCCTACAACAATTCCACAGGTATTGAAACACTCACAACTACCGCTGTCCAGAGAGAACAGTGAATATGTGATGTAGCTGAGGCTGGTATGGGCCTTACTGTGTCCAGAAGCTACAGTCAGATACGCTGATGAAAGTTAACATGGTAGCTTTCCATTCTCTTCTGAGGTCTTTTGCTCCCTGGTGTCCACATCTGTGCGGTTCCTGGGGCGTGCATACCAGCAGACACTGGGCACTCAGCAGCCCCCGGGCCTGTCTCTGCCTGATGTCCAGCCTTGCAATTCCCACGCAGTAACGACGGTAAGTGGAGAATGCAGCCAGTGGTCTTGTTTGGGAAGATATCTGGACATGGGTTTTATCAATCAGGATAGTCGCACAATGCTGCAGTAACATCCACCACAAATCTCCATGGATGACAAGAACAAAGGCTGTCTTCTCACTGCCAGCACACGTCCCTGGTCAGCTGTGCTCCATGCCCTCTTTGCTCGGGGACCAGGCTGATGAAACACTGGACTATGATGGGTTGCCATGGCAGAGGGTAAAGAGAGCAGTGAAGCACATGTTATCTCTTAAATTTGCAACACATGTCGCCTTTTATGGCTAAAAAGAATCACCTGGCCAAGTTAGTCCTCAATAGGCCAGGGAACTATAATCTTCCCCTAGGGAGAGGCTGTGACTATGAGAACAATGAAATACTGCCGCAGAGAGTCTCCGGTTACTCCCACATTATGTGGCAAGTTCATGATTCCGTGGGCCCAGAAAACGCAGGTCTCCCGTGCCACCCCACAAGAATTCACACTTCCAGGCCCTGGGCACCCTCCATGCAGCAAATGCCCGCTTACAACATCTTTCCCAAGGTAGTGGGGCTATACAACCAACCCTTCCAAGGGATGTGACAAGGACATCTCGGTGGCTGACAGCTATTTCTCATTCACAGCACACGTCTGTCATGGGTTGGGCGTCTGGATATGCAATATACACACCCTCTTTGGCTGAGGCTGCACCCAAGGACTTCTACGAAAGTCCCCAAATGATTCTCAGCTGCCTGCATCTATCCTGATGGCACATGGGGCGCAGCTGCAGGGAGCTGGATTTGGGAATTCCAATACGCCTAGCTCTCTTTCAGAAGGGTACCTGGCCTAATGCGTGAAACATCGTTGCTTATGAAGCCTCATTTATGTAGCACATCAAACTGGGCAGTTGGTAGCATCTCTCTACACTGTCCTTCCTTTTCATTCACATCCTCTCAGCTTCATGGGGGTGTCAAGTAGTTATTAGTCCACTGTCCACTGAAGGTTCCTTGCTCTCTGAGGTTAAAAGAATAAAAGAAGAACAAAAGTGAAATCTCATATCCCAAGGTCTGTGGGAAGACTAAGGCCTCCTCACGGACTTTTCTAGGCATATCATGTACTTGTGGTCACTTGTGCCGTTTAGTGCCTGATGTTTTGAGCTCACGTGGGTCTCATCCCCACAATCTTCTCTGCTCTTGCAGATCCAGAGGGAAAACTTTGACCTTTGTTTCCACCCGATTACCTACCCCCCCCCAAAAAAACACCCCTGCACCAAACACAGTACTCACATTGAGGGTTTGGTATAGCTCAGTCCCCTCTCACTAAAAAACCCTCCCCCATGGACTGGCCTCCTCCCTGGGTTCTAGTTTCCCCTCTTACACTTAATTCACTCCTGTTCACTACATTATGCACAGCTATTTACCTCTTTTCTACTCTGCCCCAGGCTTACCTTTGCATAGTCAGACTCATTAGTGTCTCACAAAGGACCATTTAGGCAACCCAGAATCATTGGCAGAGATTCTGTCATTTCTTTCGAATTTTCTTTCTCCGTAGGAGGAAGAAACCTGTGTGGAAACTTACTTTCCTCACCTACAGGAAGGCTGAAGCAGCTATAGTCTGGGTTCTCCCTCTTCCTTTCAGGTATATATGTCCTTTCTTGACATCTATTGTTGATGAACTTATTTAACACAATGGGTCTCAAACTTTTGGTCTCTGAATTCCTTTACACCCTTAACATTTAGGGCCCTCAATAATTTTTAACGTTTATTTACATGGTTTTTTATCTATCAGTATTTACCATATTGGAAATGAAAACAAAAATTTTAAATATTCAATTCAAAAACCAAAAATTAACATATTACATACCAACATAAGTGGTATCTTTTTGTGAAGAAAAAAAAAATTCCAAAACAAACAAACACCAGTGAGAATGGGATCCCTTTACAGTTCTGCAAATCTCTCTAAAGTCTGGCTTAATAGAAGACAGCTGTTCTGCATTCATTGTTTTGCAGAATCACAAGTCACAGCCACTGGGAATTCAACTGTGTGCAGCTCAGGACAGCCAGAGCGAAGGCAAATAACATCTCAGCCCCGTGAAAACAACTCTTCCTCCTGCTGCTCGCTCTTCCACAAACGCTGTTGCAATGCACAGCCTCGTTGTAATCCTCTTAAAAAACAAAAAACAAAAAAAAAACACTTGAAATCGGTGAGATCGTGAATTAAATCAGAACCGTGAGCCAAAATGTAGTAGGAACTCATTGGCTAATGCAATTTTATTAAGTATATTGAGAAACTGTAACACCGTCCCATAAACTCTTAGTGATCCTGCAAACCTGCGTCTGCAGAGAGCCGCTCACTGCAGGTAACATTGTTACAACCTGGATGGCTCGCTGGGCGCACGTGTCCTCTCTCGTTCTCACGGGAACGCGAGGAGCGAAGTGGCCTCGGCGGCCGACGGCTGAGACCAAAGGCTTCCTGCCTCTCGCTCGGGCCGTGCACACCTGCTCTGCCGTCGCACTCACTGCATCCAGAGGGGCACCGTCCCCGGGCTTGGGCACCGTCCCCGGGCTTCGGCCCCGCACCAGGTGAGTCCTTGAGGTCAGAGGTCAGGCTGGGTCGCCTCCCGTCTCCCGCCCCCCGCGCGGCGGGGCGCAGTCGAGGCGGGAGCCACGAGTGGGGATGGAGACTTTTGGCTTCCCGATCCTCTCGCTACCGGGGGCCTACACTCCCCACGCGGGCCCCGGGACCTCCCTGTGCGGTGAGGCGGGGCCGGGTTTGACGGAAGGAGAAGCGAGCGCGGGTGTGCGCGCGTCTCGGAGGTTCGGGGAGCCGCGGGAACCGAGCGGAGGCCGGAACCTTTGTGCTCGCGTCGTCGCTGGCGGGCGGAGGCCGGAACCTTTGTGCTCGCGCCGCCCTGGGCGGGCGGAGGCGTGCAAGGACGGACCGGTCCTCCAGCGGCCGGGTGGCGCGGTGGTCGCCGGCTGCTGACGTGGGCCGGCCGGGCTCAGGGCTTTAGGTGCGGGGCACTATGGCGGTAGACATCACACTGCTGTTCCGGGCCAGCGTCAAGACCGTGAAGACTCGGAACAAAGCGCTGGGAGTGGCGGTGGGCGGCGGGGTCGATGGCAACCGCGACGAGTTGTTCCGCCGGAGCCCCCGGCCCAAGGGCGACTTCTCCAGCCGGGCGCGTGAAGTGGTGAGCTGGTTGCTATGGAAACAGCGGGCTGGAGGTGGGGGCGCACCCCGGACGCAGACCCCAGACCCCAGACCCCAGACCCCAGACCCCAGACCCCAGACCCGAGCCTGTCCCATAAGCGTTATGTGAAAGAAGCGCCTGGAGAAAAGCGGCCTGAAGGGGAGACAGAGTTGGTCCCGGAGGGCCCACAGCTGTCTCGGGAGGGAGCCGCCTCCTCGGGAAGCGCGGGGACGGCCTCCGGGCGGCTCTAGGGGGCGACTCCTCTGGGCGGGGCGGGGGGAGGCGCTCGGAAATCTCAGTTCGCAGAGTGCGTGGGCTGCCCTGTAAGGTGATGAGTTCGCTGTCACTTGAACGCCGGGGAAATGTCCCCAGAGCCCTTTGCTTTTCGGTCGCGGCGCTGACCACAGTGTGTCTGCCTCCAGCGTTTTCTCGTCTCTTGCTCCCCTTTCCCTTCCCCCACCCCCCAGCATTGAGGTCAAAGAGCGCGTTCCTCTGACCTCTCCCTTCCCCTCGCCTCCTGCCGCAGGTTAGGGCTCGAGCTAGGGGCCAGTGGGCCTTGAGACTGGCTCCGGGCGATCTTTCGCGACCCTCCACGCCGCAGTCACCTAAACTGCTCTCCGTTCCCTGGACGCCGCCGGCTTTCGTTCAGGGGAGCAGGGGCCGTCTCGCGGCGGGAACAGTGCTGGGCGCGTCAGAATCGCCAGCGCCCGACCCGGCGTCGCTTAGTATATGGCTGTTGAATGAAAAAAGAAAACAAAAGAAAAGGAAAAAAAAGGTGGTCTGTCTTCCCCCACCAACCTCTGTAAGGGGAGAGGGAATGTTTGCCTTACTCACTTTTGTATCCTTGGCACCATGGTGGGTGTTGTTTTTTTGTAGCTTGACGCTTACACAGTTCTGTGCGTAGTCTTCAAGATAGAAAAACACGAAATCACAGAAGAAGGTTCAGAGCTCTGGGAAGTGCAAGTAAGGAGCTCTGAAGCTTAAACTTAATTACTTTCATGGTAAATCCACTTCTGTTTGACTCACAGCCCAATACCTGGTACTTTGCAGACATATTTTTTAATGAATATGTGTGTGCACAAATTAATGAATGGCAACTTTCAGAGAATATTCAAGCATGGGGGGGGGGGAATGCAGAGGATTGACCAGATGAGTCTATTCAGCCTATCAATATGCATCTATTAAGCACCAACCTTCTGATCAGCACTGTGTTAGAATAACACAATTTAAAAGGACTGGTGGAGGAAACATACATTTTAACCAAACAAGTGCCATAAAGCCTAGTAGATGTGTAGAGCACAGAGGAAATGTGTTCAGCTGTACCTGGGTGCCAAGACTGGCTGTATAGAGGTGATGATTCTTAAAACAAATCTTGAAAGAGGAATAGTTGGCTCCAGTGCCGACAGGGTGGAGAAGGGCATCTCAGGCTAAGAGAAGAGTGTGTACAAAGGTGTGGAGATAGGTGACCTTTATGCTCAATTTATATATACTCAGTGCATGTCTGCCCATTAAAATACAAACAAATTAGTAACGACATTTCAAATTTTGTGGGGATGAACTTATATCTGAACAGCTCTAAACAATGATGAATATGCCACTTTGCAGTGAGAGCTTGATTAGTTAAACTTATCTGGACTGTGGGACTAATGGGGACCTTGGGAGTGGAGAGAGGACTGGGACTTGATTTGGAAGACTTGCATTTGAACCTGGGTTCTGCCACTTAGAAGCAGGTGACGTGGGCAAGTCCTGTTACCTGGCCCTCAGTTTCCCTTTCTATAAAATGGGCATGATAATACCTGCTTAACTGATAAGGAAGTTATTAGAATTTTATGAGGCTGTGTATGTATCATAAAGAACCATACTGATTATTATTGTTCCCCTTCACCCCCTACTTCAACCCCAAACAGGCTGTTTAGACTGTTTTCCTCATTGGTGCCAAGCTATGTTCCCTAAACCTCTTAGTTTTCTTGTACTTTCATTTCTTGCTTGCAAGGGGAACCAAGTAAGTGCGTGGAGGAATCAGTGAAAATCTGGTGCAGGTACTAATAGCATCGATGGTGGAGAGAGCAGCATTTCTCTGTCATGTTGAAACTCTGTCAGTAAGGACAAATGTGTGGCAAGCATGCAGCTGTTCTTCTCTTCCTGCCTGTGACCATGGAAGCCAGTGCTGATTTCCCAGCAGATCTGTAAAGCTCAGAATCCTTCGCAACACTGTGCCCCAGACAACCATTACCAATTGTCGGGCCTGACATTCATGTTGAAATCTGCTTGACATCTTATCTGACGTATAGTAAAAATAGAACCTGTATACCTAAAGCTGAACCATGGGCTTTTTTCTTTATGTACTTAAAAAGATTTCTTAAATATATATATATTTTATTGATTTCAGAGAGAGGAGAGGAGAGAGAGAGATAGAAACATCAATGAAGAGAGTCATTAATTAGCTCCCTCATGCACGCCCCCTACTGGGGATCAAGCCCGCAACCCGGGCATGTGCCCTGACAGGGAATTGTAGCGCAGTCTCCTGGATCATAGGTCATTGCTCAGCCACTGAGCCATGCCGGCTGGGCTAAAAGGATTTTAAGTTCATGTTGTATAGGCTTCTCATTTTATAGGAAAACTAATACCCAGGTAAATGAAATGACCTGCCCAGAGTCCTAATATCTGAGCTCATAGGACAGAGCCAGAAGTAGAAGCCAGGTGTTTTAATGCTATTTATTATGCCCCCCACTTCCGCCCATCCTCCTACCTTTAATTTTCATTATAATTTTAAACCAAAAATTCAGTTATTTGGCTTTAGAATGGCAGTAAGTCTTCTTCTTAAGTTAATACTGAATTAATAGCTGGAGACTGAATGGTATTTAGAGCAGAAAGACCTGAATTGGAATGCTTCTTACTGTATGAACTTGGGCAAGATATTAACCTCAGTTTCTTCACTTCTAAAATAGAGTGAGTGGGTAATAACAACCTTACAAGGTTGCTATGCAGATGGAATGAGAAAAGGTATGCCAGTGCCTGCATGAGCCTGAATTCTTTTGGTTGCAAATGTATTTTATTATTAAGATGTGGTTCCAATTTTGTCCTATTTAGATCTTGGAGACAGTTGAGTCTACAAATAAGATGCCCAGTACAGTTTTCCCTTGAACAGCCCTGGTTTAAACTGTGGGTCCACTTATACACAGATTTTTAAAAATAAATATGCAGTCAGCTTCCCATATCCATGGCCTCGTACCCCCCAGGTTTCGGTTGGAAAACGACATTTTTGATTGGAGGTTAGGAATCTTTTAGTGCAGAGGGCCAACTTTATGCACTGTTCTACACCATTTTCTATAGGGGACTTGAACATCTGCGGATTTTGGTATCTATGGGAGGTCCTGGAACCAATCCCTTGCAGATACCTAGGGATGACTATAGTTAAGTTTTGGGGAGTCAGAAGTTACACATGGATTTTTGACTGCACGGGATTTTGGTACTCCTCACCCTGGTGCTGTTCAAGGGTCAGCTAGCTGCACGGAGATCTGAGGCCTGCTTCACAAATCCAGCAAACACTGGGCTGGGCCTTCCTTCACATGGTGAGAAATACAAGGCAAGTCAGCCGCAGAGGACTGCAGATGGGGATAGAGACCACTAGGGCCCTTGTGCATGCCAGGCTCTTAGGCAGAGTTTGTCTTCTCTGTGTGCTTGTTTTCTTGAAGGAAATTCATCTTGGATAATAATTGTGTCACATGTTATAGAAGCATGGTTCTTTGGGATGGTCAGTTCATTTTCTCCTTCATGCCAAGGAAAATCCGCACTGGGTCAAAGAGTTCCCTCTTTCCTCAGCTTCTAGTTGGCAGGCCACCAACAATTCATTGTGTCACATACTGGGATGGGGCTGCTGAAACTGGTCTCCTCAGGGTGACATTATAAGTTAATTCTTCCTGTCCAGAGTCTGGTTCTGCCTCAAAAGCTTGAGAACCAGATTTGTCAACATGCTGAGGGTGGAATCATCTATAAGGACAGATACTGACTGAGCTCACACCAACTTGTGTTAGAATATTCAGCCCTATAACTAATACTCAGGAAGATACAAAATTTTGAAAATCAATTTAATTTTGAGCTTCTGCTAAAATAAATTGTTAAGGAACTCTGTTAAGGACTTTAATACCTGATCTCATTTAATTTTTCTTTGTGGGGGGGGTTAGAAATATAATACTGTGTGATTTTGCAATATTGATTGCATTATGAACAGTGTCATTCTAGAATTCACACACTTAGTGTTTGAGCTTTCTTTTTCCATGGAAATCCATATGGGCTCCCTCTGGTGGGTGAAGTATCAGTGAAGTCTGCAACGGTTAATTATGGCTTGTATTATGAAAAACTTCATGTGTTTAAAACTTTAGGTTTAAAGTTGACCTAAGAAGAGGCCCCTTCAGAACCTCTAATAGACAGTGAACCAAAGGAGTGAAAGTCTGATGTGTTGAATGAACTCATGTCACACAGACATGAAAAGCTTGTGGCACAGTTGTAATTTTAAACTCAAAGCACTTTTTCCTTCCCAACTTTCAGGGTCTCAAGTGTATAAAACCTGGAGTGTGCCAGCTCCTACTTCTCCCAGTGTAACATGTGCCTGTTTGTCAGGACTTTCTTCTGGAGCCCCTGAGCTGTATCCAACCGAGTCACATTATTATACAAATTCCTATTTACTTTTCGGCAGGTGATGAGAAAACCTTGGGGAATGTACACTTGCCTTCTGGTCTGAGTAGAAGTGACAGCAGCAGCATATCTCGACTCAGAGAAATTGAGAAAGTAATTAAAAAGCATAAGTTTGAATTATAAATACTTTTGGACTTTGCCATTAATTAACTGTGTGGTTTTGTAGAACACACCTAACTTTTTTGTTTTTGGTTCATGTTTGCTTTTCTTTCACATTTGTCTTGTTTAATGTGAGGGGCTTTGGCTTGATAATCCTTAAGGACCTTTTTAGCAGGGGCTCCATGACTCAGTGCTCTACTCTCTAAAAGTCCCCAGGTAAAGATATATATATCCTCACCCAAGGATATGTGGTTATTGATTTTTTGAGAGAGAGGAAGGGAGAGAGAGAAACATCGATGTGAGAGAGAAACATTAATTGGTTGTCTCCTGTGCACGCCTCGAACGGGGATTCAACCCACAACCTAAGTTTGTGCCCTGACCGGAAATTGAACCCACAACCCTCTGGTGTGTGGGAGGATGCTTCAGCCAACTGAGCCACCCGTCCAGGGTGCCGGATATATTTTTAAATGCTTTTTGCAAGGATAACTACCCAATCAGTGCTTTGTGCTATTCCCTCCTTCCCTGCCCCAAGTTCCTGTGTACTAAGAATTTTTCACCTAGATGAAAAAACTGAGTTTGTGTTTCAGAGTTGTCATTTGGTATGTTTCCACAATGTATTTGATTTACTAGTGATTATGTGTTCTTATAATAGACTTTTATCAGTGTCCATTATATGTTTTTGAGGTTGACTAATTTTAAAATCTGATTGTAAAAGTGGTAAGAGCTCATGAAACAGAATAAAGAACATGAAGTTCACATATAATACTACTGACCAGAAAAGGCCACTGTCAGAATTTTGGTGTATATCTTTCCAGACATTTTTCCTGTTAAACGAAAACAGCATTTCTCTGTGGTGCTGTTATGTGGCCCTTCTTTTTATCTTTTCTTGCCTTTTTTACTTATAATGTATTATGGACATTTTCCATGTCAATACATGTTGTTCTGTGTCACCAATTTATTTGGCTGCATAGCCATTAAAAATAACCTCACAGTTTATTTACCTGAACCCCTATTGAAAGATATTTAGGCTGCTTTCAGTTTATCACTAATTTAAATAAACTACATTTTTACCAGATTTGTCTCAAATTTATAGATTTTTTTTTTCCTTTTAGAGATTATAAATTCACCTTATTTGTGTGTTTTTTTCTTTTTTTAAAAAATATATCTTTATTGATTTCAGAGAGAAGAAAGGAGAGGGAGAGAGAGAAACATCAATGATGAAAGAGTCATTGATCAAGCCCACAACCCGGGCATGTGCCCTGACTGGGAATCGGACCCTGATCGCCTGGATCCTAGGTCGATGCTTAACCTCTGAGCCACACCTGGCCAGGCATACCTTACTCGTTTTTTTAACCTTTCCTCAGATATAAAAAGTTGGATGTCCTAGCACTGATAAAACGAATATACCTTTCATTTTGGGGACGTGTTCAGTGCATTGGAACCTGTCAGTGCTGGAGAAGCGTAGGAAAGAGGATGATAGGGGTAGACTGGTCATTAGGACTGGCGAGGAGGTGAGTGTGAGCGTGATGCCTCGGTGACAGCACTGGAGCCGCTGGCGGCCAGTGGGCACTCCGTAGCCTGCAGTGGGAAAGAAATGTGGGTTGCTTAATGGCTCATAGGTTGCAGGAGGCCTCCAGAGCTTTTGTTCAAAGTAGGTATACACAAATCAATGGCCGTCCTATGTCTAATTAGTGGCCACTTAAAATCTAATGAAAACATTTGCAGTAATAACAAAGCATTTCTGGAAACAACCTTAGTAAGAAATGAAAATATCCCCCTTGAGGAAAACTTCACAGTTTTGTAGAGAGATACTTGAATAGTTAAGGAAGCACTTTGTGTCCCTAGAAGGGAAGAAAAAGTGTTGTAAAGACATCAGTTATTCCTAAGCTCATTTGTAGATTTAATGCAGCTTTAATCCACATTTCGGCAGAACTTTTTCAAAAGTAGTTCTGAAATTCATGTAGAAAAAAAGATGTGTGAAAATAGCTAATTAGTTTCTGAAGAAGAGTGAAAGAATGTGTGTGTTCTGTTGGGGGACCTAGCCTTGCCAGATACTAAAACATTTTAAAGCCAAAAAATAACATACGCATATCTGGGTCACTCAGTGAAACCTGTTAGACCAGGATTGTGTGTGTGTACGTTTGTGTGTGTGTGTGATGCTCAACTTGATGAGGGAAGCATCATCAACCAGAAAAAGATTTAGTCAGTGATGATTTGGGGATAATTGGCTAGGACCAAAAAGAAAAGTATTTTTCTAAGGTCCTTATCTCACCATACACACATTAAATGTTTAGATGGACAAAAGATTTCACTGTAAAAGCAAAGCTGCAGAAAATGAATATGAACATTGACCTGTCTCCTGGAAGTGGTAGGTCTTTCCAAGTTTAAAATTAGCAGCAGTAGTCTCAGTAGTAATAACGGTGATGAATTTGATGATGATAGTTATGGCAGGTATCACAAGTACTAATTACAGAGAGACATGAGAGCATCAAGCCGAGTACAGAGAAATTATTAGGTAAATATGGCATATACTGAAAAGTATATCATAATACGGAAAAGATTGCTTATATTACCATGTTAGGTTAAAAAAATTACCATCCAAACCAGGTACAATTAAAACTGTATACAAAAGAAAAAATCTCCAGGTGTGGAAATCACGATTAGAGGGGAGTACACCACAGTGTTAACAAAGATGGGATAGGGGTGATTTATTTTTCTACTTCTATCATCCTGAATTTCTTTAATGAGTGCATTATATTTTTGAAATGAAAAGCAGAACAGTAAAACTCTCAAAAGATGAGTTTTTATTGAGATGCTGTGGTAGGAAATGGAGAATTAATATCTTTTGATTAGAAAAATGTCATGAGTAAGCAATATCTAATTATATATTAAGTGCACAGCGGAGGGGGTCCCTACTTAAGTGAAGACTGTGATGAAACCTTTTGTAAAGGGAGTAATTTTCTTGTAACTCGGCTGGATTCTCAGTTCAGACTTCCTTAACTTTCACAAGAAAATCATCTACAAATGTTGCATGGAGGTCTTAGCTTTCTGGTTTTCATTCTAAAAAATAACAAACGATAATAATAGCTACCACTTGCTGAACACCTACTCTACCTGGTACTGGCTGAAAGCTTTATAATTGAGTTGACTATCCTTGCAAGTCAGGTGCCTTTACTCAGGGAGAAACTGAGGTTCAGAAGGCTAAGGGACCTGCCTAGGATGATGTAGCAGTGCTGGGAGTATGCCCTACACCTAGGATTGCCTGCCGCCTCTGCAGGCCTGTGAATGTGTGGGTGTGGGCATGGTGAGTGCTGTCCCAGGACTTAGGAATTGCGCTTCATTTGGAATTCCACAGGTCAGATCTCTGGTCGTTTTCTCCTTGGCATATTGTCAGGTCATCTGCTGTCTTTAGGGGCGTACTGTGGTCCATAAATCATATTCATTTGAAAGTGCCTGACTAGCTTTTGGGAAAATACAGCTGCCTCCAACCAAACTTTTTAAAGAATCAATGATTACCTTGTACAGATTTATTTATTTATTTTTCTGTATCTTAATAGTTAGTGTGTTTTAATAGTTAATGTAGTGTTGAGATATGCTTCTGGGGAGAAGGAGAAGAGATTTGTGGTTTTAGTTAGTAAATTATGGGCAAGAAGGCCCAGCTTAATTTCAATCCTCCCTTGAGGGTATTTTCCCATTGCTTTTTTTACAGAATGGGGGGAGGGAGGGAGACACATCGATTGGTTACCTCCCACATGCTCCCCATGGGGATCGAGTCTGCAACCAAGGTACGTGCCCTTGGCCAGAATCAAACCCGGGACCCTTCAGTCTGTGGGCTGAAGCTCTAACCACGGAGCCACACCGGCCAGGCTCTATATTATATTATAGACATTCAGAAAAGTGTAATTCTTTTTTGTCTTTGGGACTCTGTTTTGTTACTTTGCTTGTTCATTCAACAGACATCTTACGGAGAACTTCAGAGCTGAGATGACTTTTCACAATTGACCAGCGAGGCAGGGGCCAGGCCTTTAACCCACCCGTTGGCCAGCCATTGGAGGTGGGCCTCCCCCAGGGCAGGACCCTACTGGTGCATGAGGCAGCTTCCTTCTGTTGTGAGCCATCAATAGGCAGTTCTGGAAGTTGAGGGAAATGAGGACCTCATTTCTGAAGGCACAGTTCTGCCACCCTACTTTTAGGGCTGTGTGGGGATTGAATGATATAACTGTGTGTAAACCTGCTAGTGTTTATCTTGCACAGTATAGGTTCTCATTAAATAGCAACTACTTCATTATCACCTTATATTTGTTAAGTACCTATGAGTAAAAAAGGCATTTATATTGCCATTTGGGATAGAAAGATGAGTGAGACTTTCACCTGGCCATCAGTACACTTACAGTCTAGAAGAGGGCATTCATTCATTCATTCATCCATTCATTCATTCAGTAAATATTCATTGAGCACTTGATGTAGACTATGAACTGTTTTTGCCCCTAGGGACAGAGCAAAGATGAGACAGAGTAAATCTCTGCTGTCACGAAGCTTATATTCTAACGGGAAACACAGTAAATAAGGAAACAGATACATAAAAATATTTTTGTCAGGTACTGATAAGTAGACTCCTAAGTATAAGACATACTCATATGTAATTAGAGAATTCTTAAGAAGAGGAACTTGAAAAATTCAGAGAGGTTATCCTGGGTGAGGATGAGAGGAGACTACATGGAGGAGGTGACATTTAGTTGGGCCTCATCGATTTCCACAGGTGGAAACAGAAGAGAGGCCAGGAACATGACAGAGACTGTGGAGTGAGAAAGCACAGGATGGGAAGCCCTGAGGAAAGCTCAGTGTAGCTGGAAGGAGGGTAAGAAGTAGGTAGTGGGCATGCCGTATCTTATCCCTGCCCTTCCTGATCCACTCTCCACCTTCCCTCTGCTCTTGCCCGAGTAGGCCGATCTCTGTAGTATGTGGCTGGGTTTCCTTGCTCTCTGACTTCTGATTGGCTTCAGCCAATGTGAGGCTCCAGCAGGAAATTGAAGGGCTGGAGGAGAGGTGTTGGTTTGGGAACTGGGTAGAGGGCAGACACCCAACCTGCATCCACGGTCCATGGCTCCGGTTGAGTTTCTGCCCACCAGCCCTCCAGTGTTTTCCCTGAGCATGTCAAGCATCCGTGGGTTACTATGGATTTAACCAATAGGCCGGTACCAGCCAGCCGTAGACAGGATTGCTTTGCAACCCCAACCCCGAAAGACAGCGCCACAGGGAATTCCTCCCGCGGGCAGGACTTTAGACAATACATCTCTGCCTTTTTATTTATGGTGGTTTTATAGAAGATATGTTTCTCCTTCTCTCCCTTTCTAGCTCAACATTCCAGTAGGCAGAAGTCAAGAATTTTACTCAAACAGATTTTCTCTTAGTGATGTGGCAGTTTATGCTTTTTCCCCCAGATATGACCTGAAAGGTTAGAGATGGTAAATGGCTCTGGGGCATTTTTGACTCTCACGCTGGACTGGAATGGAACCTGTAACCCATTATCAGACTCTGAACCAAGCTGCCTTGTCTCTCTCCTGTTTTCGTTTCAGTGGAAATGTGTGTTTTTATTCTGTCAGTGGACAGTTTACATACCTAATATACCTAATATTAAGAGGGAATTATATAATGAATACTTGATGTGAAGGACTAGTTAAATACTTCAACTCCAAGGGATTCCATTAAAGTAACAAGGAAATTACATTTAATTTTAAATGGTAGAGAGATTTTTTAATGTTATTGCTATTAAGCATGTATTACACACACTCAGCCCACTTTTTGCAAATGAATTCCCAAAGCACAATTCATCTTTATATAGGTGGAAAGCAAACATTCTTGCAAAACATGTAGTTTGATGTCTTCTTAACTGCGGAGAGAAGCATACTTTTCCAAAGAATAGAATGTGATGGTTGATTGGAAAGTTTTGGAGTTACAGGCTTTTAGTTCTACCTCTTGAAATAAGAAAATATATATAAATGGGTCCCCAGATGAAGGCGTGGTGGGGTACTTTATAGCCCTAATTGACTCCAGACATAGAGGCCGCGATTTGTAAGCAGGCAGTGACAAGAGGAAGTTAAATCAAAATTAAATTAAGGGAAGGAAATTAAAAAAAAAAGATATCAAGGAGAGGTGATGAATTTTCTGAAAGCTTCTAAATACCTATCTGTGGGCAAGTGGCAAGTCTGTGAGTATATCTCAGTTATGTCAAAGATGAAATCTGGAAACATTTCTGTCCTAAAAAGGACCTCCTCTCTTTTCTGAAAGTCTTTTTTATATTCGTTGGTTGGTACAATTTAGTCAGTGCAGACATATTCGCCTCTATACTTTTCCATGACTCAACTGTCAGCAAAGATCAGTATCTTCCATGATGCACATGAAGTGATATTTTGGGAGGGTTGGGTTTTCTGTGTATATTTTGAGATTTTGTTGTAGTTCCAGCTCATGTAAATAAAATTCTAGGCACCAGAGCCTACCAGAGACTCAGCCACGCTGACCATGGCCATCTCTGCAGTTTCTGTCTCCCTTTCCTGACCCAAGGACAGGGACTGTTCCACTACCATGCACAAGCACAGAGCATGGAGTGCACACACATTCGTGAAATGAATTAAGTGAGTAAATGCCTGTGCTTCCTCTTTCTCTTCCGTCCCACTTTGTGTGGGTTCAGACCTCACCACCTTGAGCCTGAGCTTGACAGTGCTGGAGCCATCCCCACAGCCCAAGCCAGGCCACTGTGCAGAAAATGTGCTTTTATGCTTATGCAGAAGAGCAAATGCATTCATACTGCTCCCTCCCCACATGAATTCTTGCATGTTTGGCTGGCATTCAAAGGTCTTTATAGAGCTAGCCCTGCCCCCTTTTTCAGTTTTACATCCCCCACTTCCCGAATCATCCCTCCAGCTTTAGCCAGCTCCTCTATTCAAAGCCTCCCCCGCTTCCCTGCCTCCTCCTGTGTCTCCTGCTGTATCTCTTGCTTGGGTGCCTCACTTTCCTTCCTTACTCATATCCTGCCCATCTTTAAAGGTACACCTTGTCCCATACTAGCCTTCTGAGTTCAGATCATTTGCTGCCTGTATTGCTCATTAAGCAAGGAGCTATATGTGGCTGCGACAGCCGCTGCATCATGGTCTTGTTATTTGATGATTGCATTGTTGCTTAACTTTCAGAGTGCTGTCATGTTGTCTCCCAAACTATAGTGTTTACTTTTGAGCATGGGGGTCAGAAAGGAGAGGGTAGGACTCTGACTTGATACTACTTTGTCTTTTCCTCAGTGGCTCTTGGAGCTGGTGTGACAGCATTTTGACAGGACTGTCACCACATCGTAACCACTCTGTATTTTCAATGCCTAGCACCATGCCCAGCCCATAGTGGGGATTCAGTACATGATACGTGACTACATGAATAAAAGACATTCTCAAACATTTGTTTACTAGTTTGACTGAAAGAATAACATAGATGATTTTTCCTCTTCTAAAAGCAGTAAAAATCCAGGTTTTCATTGAGCTTTTTCCATCATTAACAGTTCTCCTTAAAGCTCTTCTCCTTCCTGCCTTCAGCTTCCTACCGAAGTGGAAATCAACGTCCTCTCGTTCTTTTCCCGGTGAAATTGGAGAACAGCTGTTTAGTCACCTCCTTATAAATAACCCTCAACAAGTAAAATTGCCTCTAGGACTTGCTTTCTCCAGATTAAATTAGCCCAAAGCCCCCCCTTTTTTTTTCTTATAAAGGCCTTTTCAAAAGGAAGCATTTGTTATTTTTAATTTTTTCCCCAGCTTTTTATAAAACTTAATTTTTTTCATAGACATGCCACAGGATAGCCCTGTGAGGGCCTGATTAGTGCTGCCTGGATGGAAGGCACCTCGAGCCTCCTTCTCTTGTTTTTGGAGTATCCTGTTGACTTTTTTTTCCATTGCCTATCAACTATAACTTGTCCACTCTCCTGCTCCTTGTTTTTGTGTATGTGTGTGCATGTGTATTTCTCTAAATGTGTGACGTGATATTCTTCCGCACACCCTAATTTGCTGTATTAAGAGTCTTATGGTTACAAATTACAGCAAACCAAGTGTAAATTGCTTAAATGATCAGGGGGATTTATTGGTTTGTATCACTGAAAAGTCTAGTGGTAAGACTTAACCCTCCCCCAGCATGGCTGGACCCATGGACGAAACAGTGTCACCAGAGGCTCCCTCTGTTCCACCTTCGCAGTGCCAGCATCTCCTGTGAGGCGCCCCCAAGCTCTAGCCTCATGGGAGCTGGAGAGCTGCAGCACTGGGACCTACTTTCCCACAGTGCCCCACCAGAGGAAGAGAGAGGCTCTGTTCTCCTGATTCCAACAGAACCTTGGGTTTCTGTCATTCTCACTGTCTTACATTGTGTAGTATGCCTATCCTGAAATCCACCCGTCTCCAGAGGGGAAGGGTAAACTGCTCAGCTTGGTCTGCTGAGGACCATACACATGGCTGAGAATTGGGCAAGAATGATTTCCAAAGGAAGTTTGGGGAGCTATTTCTGGAAGAAGGGAGCGGTGGATGTGGGTGGCCAACAATAGATGTGCGTTGCTCTCAAATTGTGCCCTTCACTCCACTGTGGATAATTAATATCGTTTTGAACTGAGAGGTTTCTGAGAATGAATTCTTCATTCATTTAATCATTGTTTATTGAGCATCCAGTATATGCCAGGCATGCAACCTGGTGTTGGTGTACAAACACAAGTGAGACAGTCTCTGACTAGGAGAAACTCATAGTCCGGTGAAAAGAGATGAACAGGCAGGAATTAAAGCGTATGGGAGTGAGTGCTGATGTCAGAGTATGTACGTACGTGTGGACACAGTGGTAGAAGTGAAGAATTCAGCGGGTGGAGCTCAGAGGGAGGGCTGCAGAGGAGAGTGAGTTTTGAGCTGAGCCTTGAAGCGTAAACAGGACTTTCTAGAATGGGAAAGGAAGGGCATTTTCCTGAAGGCCATGGCGAACCATCAAAGTTTTCAGCAGGGGCCTGGCAGGACCAGGTGTGGGTTTTAGGAAGGTGGTTCTACTGGCCATTGGGGGGAATTTGAAGTGAGGCGAGGGCCTCAGAGTAATTCCTGGGCAGCAGCGTTTGAGAGGCCAGTAGCGGCTGAGGGGCTGTAGAGAAGTTAGGTATATATGTCCTTCCAAATAATTGCCTCTTCTTACCTTGATAAAGGAAATGTCACCTGGTTTGCTGCATGGACTCTGTCTGGGCTCTTCTACCTACTGGTGTGCCACTGTGGGCAATTACTTAACCTCATTCCCTGTTCTACGTGATGGACACAGACTAGTACCTAATTTTGGAGGCTACAATGAGCAAAGCACTTTGAAAGTGCCTGGCACATAGGAAGTGCTATAAAGTGTTTGATAAATAAACGCAGAAACCAGTAAACACGGCTGTGTGCTTGCATCTGTCTGTGCCTCTGCATCCTGGCCGGTTGATCGGAAATCCACAGTTAGCCTGTTTGAACATCAGTGCTCTACTCATCTGAAAACTCTGTGGCTCCAGTGCAGCAGCGCAACCTCCGGCTTCTTGAAGGTTTTTCAGAGTATTTATTGGATTATTTTTTTTCTAACGGCTATTAATGTTACCTCTGACTTTGATGTGCTTTTCTTTGTTTCTTCCACACTTAACATGTTTTTAAATTGTTCGTAATACCTCACAGCATACAGCTTTCCCTTCTGTCTCCTGTTTGTTTTTAAATGTCCTTCCCCAGAATCGTTCCTGAAGTTCTGGAATGCTAGGTTAGCTGCTCCCCCACACTTTGGCCAGTTCCTGGCATGTTACTTTTAATCAGGCTACTTTTCTTGTCCATCTGCAGGAATTGGCAGTATTTTCAGCTCCACCCCATTGTGGTCAGGAACATGAACTTGCTGTCTTGTCGTCTTCCTCTTCCATTCTCCCAAGTAAATGTCTTGAACCGCTGATTAGATCTACTTGCCACAATAACATAAGCAGGCACGAAGCTCAGATCTGATTTAGAGGAGTATTGTACAGAGTCTGTTACTCCATTGAAGCGTTTTAAAGCCTAGGTTAAAATAGAGCAGTGTGCAGGGTGCGAGGAGTATGCTGCTGAATCTCTAACATCGTTGAACTAGACAACATCGTGTGTGTTCATTTCTAAATAACTGGGTGGGTCACTCTTTTATTTATTACGAACACAAACACCGATGCTAACAACTGACATGTGAAAGGAAAACAGGCAATAGTGATGAAAACCATTTAATGATTAGTGAGGAAACAAATATTGTTTAATGAAAATAAAAACCATGTCTAAAGGGCCTAATGCTGACTTTTGGAAATGTGACCATGTTGCGGTCGGCCGTGTACCCTCTTGTCCCGTACAGTAGATATTGTTTAAAATTGCCTGGGAACTGGAGCTTGCAGTTGTGAGCCTGGAATGTCCTGCAGATAATTAAGTTGTGGTCAGGCTTTGGAAAAATAAAAAGTTCTCGAACTATGATTTTATAAACATGCTACAATAACATTTCTTTATATTTAACAGTTTCTTATAGAAAGCTGATACTCTCATGAGGCATTGATTAAAGGTAAAACATCAAGAAAGAAAAAATATTAAATTAAAACTTCACTTAGGATGTTGACAGTTGGCTTGTAATATTAAACAGATGTGTATGTTCCTGGGGATATTCTTCTTTCTGAGCTGGATTGCTAAGCTGTATTTTTTTTTTAATGACAACAAATTTTTGATCAGTTAATAATTTTAAATGCCCTTTCCACAGTCTTCTGTATTCTAACTTCATCTGTAGCCTGAGCCCTTTCAGTGCTATGATGATTGGTGAAACCTTCACCCCCTCCTCTAAAGCCTCTCTCTCTTTTTCTTCTTCCCCCTCTTACAGCTTAACTGGGTTCTTCTGATTTCATGATGCATTCTTGGGGATTGATTCCTTGAAATAATTCTGGGATCATTGGGTGGAATTCTACCCTTTTAGATTTGTGTCTGTAGTTTACCTCCATGTAAGTTTTGCGTTGGCATGTGAGTGCAGAAGTTGACCTGCATTATGGTATTATTGTGTTTGTGTGGTCAGTTGTAAAGGCTTCATGATACGTCTGTATGGCCAGCGGTGCAGAGGACCTGCACCCCCATGCTGTGGGGCCAAGGAAGTGTCAGTGAGGGGACCTAAAGGAAGCCAGGCCGTGGGGCGAGAAGAGGTTCAGCATATGTCTTCTTTCTGCTTGTAAGGATTTTGCCATATCAGGCAAATCACACAGAGTCCAATAAAAGTGGTGGGGTGGGGTTGAGGGTGAATTGGTTGGGTGGGCAGACTTTGGTGATCAGAGGAGGAGTAGGTTGGATTTTGCAGGGTGAGGTGAAGATGTTTTGTACCTTTGAAGATTCTTCAAATCTATTTGCAAGACTAGATAAAATGGTTCATTATTGTGTTTGGGCTAATGAAATTTTTTAAATTCTGAAGATCATTTTAATAGTAAGTCTTTGGCATATGGGCATCGTGAGTTTTCTGAAAGCTACATTTCACTAGGAAGGAGCCCCTGATTGACCTGGGGAACGCCTAGTTGGTCTGGATAGGTTTATTTACCCTGGAACTGTGTGGTTTGCATGGTCTTCTTTTTGGAATCAGTGTTTTTTCTCTGCAGATTCTGCTTGGAAAGCTCTGATTTGGGGCCTAAGTATATGGAAGGCATTTCCAATAAACACAAACAAAGGCCTGCTAGACTGTCTGAACAAGCATAACGACATACTTTATCATTTGAACCTTTAGCCTGTAAATAACTAATTCATTTTAGTAGCACACCATTAAATGTGACTATTTGTTCTTTATAACTAATAGTTCAATAGTTTTAAAGTGTCCTGTTTCTTAAAGTTTGATTTAGAAGCAAAAATATTTTTTGATATAACAAGTACGTTTTTATCTGAAAGAATTTTATGAGTATACATTTCAGGTGTTCAACTTTTGTTCTCCAGCTCACTGTTTTAGAATTATTCTCATTTATACTGTGTGTGTGAAAGAAGGGAAAGCAAATTTCTGTGTATGATGTCTTAGACTAATTGAATCACTGCCTCATTCTCCTAGAAATTTGAGATGCTAATTAACGGTGCCCTTCTGGAAAGTTGGGAATGTCATATACAAAAATACTATATAAATTTAGTGTAATCTGTTACTCTAGAAAGAGCCATCCATTTTAGCAAAAGAATCTGAAAAGCAGTAAAATATGCCTAAGGTTTCCATCCGTTAACTTGTTTTTGGGTTTTCTATTATTTCATTCCAATTCTCTTCCAATATTTTGCTATAAAGGAGTGCTGTAAATATTTTAAATAGTTCTCTCTAACCAGAATTAATAATAGCAGATTTAAGTAGAAAATGCTGTTTCGTTTTACCATTATGACTGCATCATAAGATGACTCTGTAAATGATGTTCTTTTAGAGAGATTTTGGCGTGGCTCACGGATCCTAATTCCAGTAGTATGCCTGACTTAGCAGCAAGCCTGGGAGATCTGCTGCAGGCAGTTGTATTAGGCAGGCTTTATTTCCTCTCTCAGGGTGGCACTGCAACTCCCCCCACCCTAGCAAGAAAAGCATGGTTTTCATATTGTTTTCAGTTTTAATGTTTAACAACTCTACCAAGGGGAAGGGACCAGTGGGAAGCTTTTCAGAGTTGTGATGATTAAAGAATTATACCATTGGAACTATTTTCATCTTTACAATTTTTTCTTTGAGCATCCCCTTTTTTCTATGCAGTGTTGGGACCTTCTCAGCTGTTTTGCAGATAAGGAATTCGGTTCTGTTAGGGAGAAGGGAGGACGTTGCTCACGCTTGCTGCCTGTTAGTTCTATTAACTATTAAGTCACTGACCTGGGAATGGAAGACACTTATTGGTCCCTAGTGGTCTGAAATGGGAAATGCATCTCTTGAAAGTTTCTTTAGAACTTTCCATAAAGCTTAACATCTGACTAGAAACAAAAATGCTGACTATTTTAGGCAGGCCGGTTAGTTTATTTAAAGTGTTCTTTGAGCAGCAGTTGAAGTTACTTGTTTTCTTGATCTCTTATTGAAAATGGATGAACTACATATAAAAACTTGGGTATGAGATTAGCACCTGGATTTCAAGCCCCTTAGGAAAGGAGGGAAATTCTGTGAGTGCTTGGGGAAATCTGTGAGGAGTTTTTCCCCTCGTCTCTTCGTTAGCTTTATCATGCTTAATTTTCGTGAAAATAATGTGTTTGTTACTGTGGTCACACCGTGATTTAGCTTTGGCTTATGTATGATATTTTATTGTCCCTGTCCTAGAAAATTATAGCAGTTTTTATGAGGAGTGGTTTGTGGGTTCACACAACCCACTCGGAGTGCCATTTACTATAATTCTCTTCTAAAAGGACCATAAAACATCATGTAAATTGTTTAAACAGGGAAAGGCCTTTTTTGAGAAAGGCTAAGAAGAAATCTCTCCAGGCTTTCTTTTGTTTCTTGTATTCATTTTCACGATTTTAAGCTCACCATTTATTTAAAGCATTAATATTGAAAAATGAAGTGCATGTGTCTGTGAGTAACGCTGGGTGTGAGCAGAGCTAGGCTGAAACTGGTGTTGGTTCAGAATAATATAGATCCAATTCATTATAGTGTAGTCTTTATAAATGTGCTCTCTGTGACTTTGGAAATGAAATTAAGGAAGAGAGGAAGAGAGGGAGGGAGGGAGGAAGAATGAAATTAATTTATAGGATGTACATCTTTTAAAAAACCCTATGTTGTCTTCAATTGTGTGTGTCTATAATCGATATTAAGGTGAAGTTTTTGGTAACCAGTCTTGAGAAACTCTTATTTAAATTCACCAACAGATTTACCTAAAGAAAGTTCTCTCCTCGGCAGTTTGACTGTTTCGGCTGGCTTGTCGCACTCAGCTTATACACACTTACGGAGAAAGCATAAAACAGCCCCGTCGCAGGCCAGTGTTTTGTCACGGCTTCCTGTCGTGGTTTTCTTATTATGACACTGTCTTGATTTGTGTCTGAGCTCTCAGGAGGGCAAGGACAGAAACTGTTAATCATTTTCTATAGCATTTACATGGTACTCTGTGCTTCTGGTCACTTAATACAGATATATCTCATGTTCAACAAAGAAAATGCACATACATGTGAAATATAAGATAGAAGCAGATGTTCATTCTGCATAAAGATACCACAAATATATAATAGATTTAATTTGAACCTCTCCCTTAGTGCATGCAAGACCACTGTATTTGCAACAACATTTCATAGGAACACTTATAAGTGAAATGATTGCTGTATTCGTGTAAATAGTGACATAAACATTTGTTTCTGCAAAATTTTCTTTCTATTCAAATTAGTATGTTTTGAAAAACACAAGAGTATCTGTGGCTTAGAAACTCCTCGGTTTTGTGACAGGATGAGTCTGTAAGTAGATCACATTTGTGCATCGTGTAGAGCGTCGGTGAAACTGCTCCGCTTTCTTGAATGTGGCTGTCTTTGTCTGAGTATAAATACTTCCTGCTCGCATGAAGAATATCAGCTTAGGCTTACGTGACTATAAATTCCCCTTTTCCATACGTGTTAAAATACACACATACAACCAACTTTCTAAAACATAAGAATCTCAGGAATTTTTCCTTATTCTATAGTCTTTTTTATTTTGCTGGTAGTGGGATGTTCTGTGCCAACAGGATCACAGAAGAGCCAACCAGAGTGAGTTTGGGAACTAGGAAATGGAGCTATAATTGGAAAGGAGATTTTTTAAAATCGAAGAGTCTGATGTCAGGCTGCGATGTTATGAGAGGTGGGAGTGAGACGGGTGTACTAGGAGCCTCGCGCCTGCTGGTGCCCAACAGCCTGGACTTCCCACGGTTCTCTGGGGGCTGTTTGATGGAGTTGGGGTTCTTTGCACCAAGCCTTTAGCCTAGGAATCCACTTTCTTTTGTTAAGTACCTAAGCAAAGAAGGCTTCTTCTGGCATGTTAACCCAAGCTGTCGGGTATGCCACAAATTTTCATAGTTAAAAATTTTGTGTCTAGCTCTGTTGAATAAATTGTTTTAATAGATGTTTACAAATAGGGTAGGCTCTACACTGAAGGGACCAGGTACCAAATTCTCCAAGTTAGATATCGTTTTCCACTATGAATTTATAGCACGTTGCTATCTAATGGCATCATTATTATTGTAAGCCATACAGAATGCTGCGTTTAGGGGTTTTCTTCTTTTAGATTAGGAAATGGGTTTTCTTCTTTTCTATTAGCACAGACAACATACCTCCTAGTCTTTTATAGCTGTTAAATAAAAATGCTTAGGCTTTGAGTCAAGTATGTTTTATAAACTATTCAGTTGCAAGAAATCTAAACTTAATTTCCTTACAACTTTTGTCCAGAATGTTGATGTTTTCCTAGTTCTGTTTTTCACTTGAGTTGGTTAGAAAATATTTTTCATGGACTTTAGATGACAGTAAATCATTTGTTATTAAATAGCTAAGTTTTCTTCTCTTACTTGAAAATTTTCATCAGAATGACCAATTCCTGTCAGAAAGGGGGCACAGTTTTTTAGTTTTCTCCCTAAAACTGCAACTTCAGAAAATATGTAAGAGATGTAGCAATTAACCTACATGCACATTTATAATACTAGAAAATGGGCCGCTAGTTACATTCAAAGACAGGATCTGATAGGCCCAAATTGCTTAAAACATCACAGTTATTGAAGATATACCCCAGGGAATCTGAGAAACCATTTAACAGATGAAAGTACATTTTGAAAAGTCTGACCTTACAGGCAATCATAAAATGAATCAAAACAGTGCTTTTTCCCCCTGAAATGTACAGAGCCCATCTGTGTCTAATCCAGTAATTATAGACTGTGTTCAATTACCTTTTCAAACTTGGAGCAGACTGGAGACTAGGCAGTGAGCAAACATAGGGTTTTGTCTAGACCTCAATTGACCACAGTCTAAAACTTGAATTTATATCTAATTTGGTTTTTTGTTTAATTTGATAGTTCTTCAAGTCTTCATTTTTGCTACTTGGTGTTTTACCTTCTTGGATTTGAGATACTGCCGTCTCTCATCACAAGAGCTTTAGTATTGGCGATAGCTCGTGCTGCAATCAGATGTTTGTTTTCTGAATGCCTACTTTTGTCTACAAATCAATAACTGGAGGAAAGACCGCACGGGGTGGGGGAGGGGATTATACCCCTGAGTTGTATTTTTTAAATGTTGCTCTTGCTGCTGCAAACTGACTTTTTTATGTGCTAGGAAAAAATAATTTATTTTCCTCTTAAACTCAGATTTTCAGTTCTGTACACTTAATAAGATGTTTTATAAAACATGTAGACTGCTTAAACAAATTTATCTTATTACGTGTCTTAGAGGTTTTTTCTCTTTATGCATTTTTATTGCATTTGCTCATCAGGATGGTATCCATTAGATATAGCGGATAGTATTCACAGTCCACTTCAAGCCATTTCTCAAAGTCATTTTATGATTTGATGAGTCTTTGTGAGAATTGCCATGAGCAGCCATAGCCAGTTCAAATATTTAAATTTTATCTAGGAATCTTGGCATTTGAAGTTTTTCTTAAAACACAAGACAAACAGACGATGACCACAGTTTTTTAGAATGCTTATGCAGTGGTCAAAGCTCTTCTCCGCACTCCCCCCCCCCCCCATTTTTTAGTATTCAAGTCATTCACATTCCAATTAGCATTGGAAACAAATGTTTTGGGGTATTTATTGGATGTAATCATTGCATATAGACCATGAATTTTTCTTGAAATTTTACGACCATTGCCAGTATGCTGTGTTATATTTTAAAGGTTGTGTTCATTTAGGTCTCACCATCGTAGGAAAGTTTTAAGGATTCTGTCATGGGGGAGAAAAGTAGATTTATTTAGTTGCATGAATATAATGTTGAGAAATTATATGGGGAAAATGAGACTTAAAGAGGATTACAAATACCTTATGCTTCGTGTTCCCGAGACATTTGTTCAAGAATGCTAGGACAATATGATACCTTTACTTTCTTCCTGCTGCTTAGGCTCTTCATAGGGAAGGGGAGAGAGCAGTCTTTCTGAGTCTGAACCTGAGAGGCCCTTTGGATCCTGTGTCATTCACGCCGTTGTCTAATCCTTTTCATAGTCAGCACTCACTCCTAGTTTCTGCTTTCGTTACATAGTGTGTAGACTGCTGGAGCTACCTCCTCCCTGGCACTTAGCATGGCTTGGTTTTTATATTTGTTTATTAGCCTGTTTATGCCACTCCCATAGAACTGTAAGCTCCTTCAGATCAAAGGCAGGCTGTGTGTTCTCCCATTGTACTCTAGCCGCCAACACAGTGCCTGGCTGGCAGGCACTGACTGAATAATGGATGCACTGTCTGCCTTACTTTCATCCCATGCTCCCTGGCTCAGTCCCCACATCCACACGCTTCCCTCAGATCCTCCAAGCCCTCTAAGCCCAGTGCTGGTCTTCCTTTCCTTTTCCATTGGTGCCATGCCATTACGTAGATTGTATTTCCCTCGCCAGATGACCAGCCATGCTGGTGCCCTGCCCACATACCCTCCACCATTTTCCTTTGAGCAGGACAGTTACTCTTCCAACCCTCCCTGTTTGAGAGATATGAGATAGGAGCTTCAGAGAGCCCAGGTTGACTGAGTCGTAAACCCCAAAGGGTCAGGACAAGAATTCAGATCAGAATTCACTCTAAGCCTTGTGTTCTTTCTGGTACATCAAGATTCTTTGTATATATCCTCTCAGTTTTATTTTTATATACATTCGACACCTAGAAGGTTGTGTTGGTTTGTACGTTGGCTGATGTCACCCAGCCTATAGTTAGGTCTGCTGTGTCTCTCACTGAACTATCCTGCAGTTGTTGACTATTTCCCCCACTTTCGCTTCTTAAGGGCACTGGTCATGTCCTGTTCGATTATCACTCCACAGTGCATGGTCCTCGTAGTAATGCAAAAAATATTTGTTAGATGAGTGTAACGAATCAAGTGAAAGAAATAAAAGAAATGCAATCAAAGTAGAAATCCTTAACTGGCCTAGATTATACACCCTTATTTTTTTCAGAGCATTCTGTTAGACACTGGAAAAGTAGTCAGGAGGAGAATGCTGCTTGCCTTTATGAGTGTGTAATCTAAAAGAAAACAGCGGGTACTGCAAAGGCAGGTGGGTAGTGTAGTGGCATGGTGGTAAACAGAGATGCTGGAATTCAGCCAGCCTGGACTTCAAGCCCCAGCCTCAGCACTTTCTGGCTGTGCAACCCAGACAAGTCACTTTACCTCTGTATGTATCAGTTTTCTTATCTGTGAAATGGGGATTGTAATAGTACCTGCCTCATGGGGTTGTTAATGTACAGGGTGGGACAAAAGTAGGTTTACAGGAGTTTTCTTGTATTTTTATTAATTACTGTATTATTTTCCATATGAACAACTGCAAATCTACTTTTGCCCCACCCTGTATATATACTTAGAGTAGTGTTTGGCCCATAGTAAATCCTCAGTAACTATTAGGTTTTATTAACATAGAACACAGAAGGCCACTGGGCCGTAAAGATAGGCATCCATAAATAAATATAAATATAACTAACTGTATATCTAGAAAAATAGTGGCAAATACTAATGAGTTGCTGAAATAATCAGGGTGGCCAAAGCTAAGTGAGGCTGTTGTGAGCATGTGCAGTGGAGGAGGCGAACCCTGAACCCTGAGTGTGGGCATGCAGGCACTCGGGAGCATACTCACTCAGCAGCACCCATCCAGCGTGTCCTGCATACTCTCCCTCGTGAATCTGTGTGGATTCCACAGGTCATGTTTACAGGAGAAAGGTACTGAGAGGAGCTCTTTAGCCAGGAGCTGAGGATAGTCCTGGGGTGTGCCTTCAGAGAGTAAAGAGTACTGTGAGGATACCATGGATCCCAATGAAGAGAGAATTCTGATTACATAATTGGGTATCAGCAGGCAGAGGAAGGAGCAGGAGGCTTGACCAGGTTAGCTGGCTATCACGTAGAGAACAGTTTCAGTGGAGAGTTAAGAGAGAAGCCAGGTTGTAAGGGTTTAGGATTAAATACACGGTATGTTGAAAAGTGGGAACAAAGTGGATCATTCATTTAGGGTTCTTAGTGTTTAAAGGCGGGAGAGAAGGATCTTAATAAAAATTACATCTAAGTAACATTTAAGCTCTCTCTTTTTGCCATATCTAAGTAGCTGAAAGAAATTATTATTATTTTAATCCCCACCCGAGGATATGTTTTATTGATTTTTTGAGAGACAGAGAGAGAGAGAGGTACCAATGTGAGAGAGAAGCATTCGTCGGTTGCCTCCCATATGCACCCCACCCGGTGATCAAACTTGCAACCTAGGTATGTGCCCTGACTAGGAATTGAACCCACAACTCCTTGGTGTACAGGACAACATCCCTAACTAGCTGAGCCACCGGGCCAGGACAGAAAGAACTTTATTTTTATTTCTGACTCTAAATTTTTAAAATAAGATCAATGGTAGAGTGACTTTGATACATGAAACAGTCTCTTTTCCATTGAAGCTGCGCTCTCTTGCTGTGCTTGACCAGTGGATGGCTGACTTATGGTAATATTTATGTAACTGCTTCCCCATTTGCAGCGAGAAGATTGAGAAACATTTCTCTGACTTATACATTTACCTGTCTCCTGATTCATAGGGAAGTCTTGCAAAAATAACCGCTCCGTAAACAGTTACTGAACCCCTCAAGGTGCCGCTAGGTGCGGTGGAGTGATGACATGCAGGTTGTCACCCGGTGGAATGTGAAGTCTGAGCACGGCTGGCCATGCTCAACCTGGGCTGGGTTCTCAACCTCAGTTGAGAAGGTGGGCTCTCGGTGATCCCTCCAGTACTGACTCTTAGTATTTGCGTGGTTTCCCCCAGGTCCTCAGGTCGGAATGGAAAGAAATCCTGTCATTTATAAAAGCAGTGCTTGAACGCCCGCCTCTTACAGGAGCAGATGGATGGAAGCTTGTGGTATCTCTCTGCAGCCGGCTAGCGCATCGTTACTGCCGCAGCGAGGGGACACGCCAGACCCCAGCTCTGCGGGGGTGACTGTGGCCCCCACCCCTCAGTGGCTGAGAGCCCTGTTGCTTATTCCTTTTGCTCAGGCACCTGTGTAAGATGTAGGATGTGGTTTTTACTAATGCTGTGACTTTAGGTAGTTTTCAGGATGCCACAGTTAAGTAATCCAGTGGTGGACTGAAAATACTGCTAATCTTGTGTGTTGCTCCCTGGAAAAGGTAGTCCCTAAAGTCAGTGACAACAGTGAAATCCAAGAACAGAGCAGAGAGGGCTGTGCCGTCTGCCACAGCGCCCAGGAAGCCGGCAGCTGCTTCCAGCCCGTTCCTCTGTCCCTTCCTGGACTGTGACTGGCTCCTGGCCCAGCAGAGAGGCGCCTATTCCAGCTAAGGTTGCGGTCAGGCCCTTGAGCCTGTTTCTCCGGAGGTCTCAGGTGCACGGTGAAGCCCCCGAGCTCTGGCTTGTCTGAGGCAAAGCGGAGGTGCGTGGCCCAGGCCAGAGCCCACCCTCTTTCCGATCGCCACTCGCGAGGTACAGGTGCTGCTCTAATGAGCACAGACAACTTCTGCGACATGCTAATGAGAACCAGGGAAGGACTTCCTGTCTCCTTTTAATTTGGGGAAAGTCTTTACATTTTCTAACTTAGACTGCTTCGTTCCTTAAATTCTGAATCGAATGCATGTGTGTCCGTTTGATGTGTGTTATCATACTCCTGGGTTTTACTCTTGAGCTCAGTTGGAAGGTTTCGAGGCAAGCAGTTGTTTTCTGTTAGCCCACAAATTGGGCCATGGTTGTTCAACTGTGGTCTTCTGTTGACTTAGGCAGGGTCGCATTTTAAAAGTGTATTTTGTTAGTAGCCCACAAAGCATACCAACTGTCAGTCCTTCGCCATGTCTGACTGTGGGCAGTGGTATTACAGCGATAGTAATATTCCCAAATTTCGTCTGTGAATTGCTTAAATGTTTCATCCAGAAATTCACTTTAAAATACATCAAAGTAGCCAAGCATAGTAGTTATGGACTGCGCTTGCCTAGTTATCCAAAAATTAATAACAGTCTCCCAGTGTAACTCAAATGTCACCTAACTAATGACATGCGTCAACTGTGGGGAAGCAAACCCAGTTCACTCTAATGAAGAGCCATTAATGTCCTGCCTGTTTATGCTTCAGTATTACTTGGGATACTTTTTTTTTCCCCCCAGACTGTCCTTTATCAATAGGAGCACCTTCTTGCCTTTGGGGACGTATCCTGCCTCTATGTCATTGCAGCCGAAGCTGCTCTGTTCTCCTGTAACAGTCCTCCCCCTCCAGGCCACAGAGCAGGGTAGATACCGACACAAGTCAGGCCAATCAGAATCCTTCCCCAGGATTGTTTACAAATTGGAATTAGGAAAAAGAGTCCTCTTTGTCTGGAGGCCTGGATTTTCACAAAACTCAGGAGCTGTTGGTGACCATGTTCCCATTGCTGAGCTGCCATGAGAAAATTAAAGCTACAATGCAGAGGGAAAGGGGATTAGAAATACGGGAGTTCTAGAGAAGTTTTACATGCCTTCTTCCAGTTGCTTGAGAGGCCCAGCTGTATCTTTGCCTTTCTTGTGTTTTCTTAAAAAAACTTGTTTAAAAAATTGATTTTGAGAGAGAGAGAGGAAGAAGCATCAGTTGCCTGCCTCCTGCACGCCCCCTGCCGGGAATCCCACGGCAACCTTTCCGTGCACAGGACTACACCCAGCCAAGTGAGCCACGTGGACCAGGGCAGCATTTCCTGTTTTAATCATTATAAACCAATGGTTCTTAACGGGCACTTTTGCCTCCAGGGAACATTTGGCAATGTCTCCAGACATTTTTGGTTGTCACACCTAGGGGGTGCTACTGGCAGCGAGAGAGTAGAGGCCAGGGTGCTGCTAAGCAGCCTGCAATGATCAGGACAGCTCCCTCCAAAACAATTCCCCTACAGTAGAGAACTTTCTGGCCCAAAATGTCAATAGGGCTTAAGTTGATAAACCCTGAATTCCAACCCATCTTTTAAATACATTGGATAACCTTAGTATCCATTTAAATCCATTTAATACCTCCCTCCTCCCTTTTTTGAAAGCTAGCTAGAATTAGTTTCTGTTCAAGAGAACTTTAACCTAGGGGTGTATGTAAACTAACTGTGAGTGTTCGGTGATTGGTACACATTTCACTCCCATATTTAAGAGTTTTCAGTGCATAGCTGACCTAATATCCAGATATCCCACCACGCAGGTTGAGAGGGCCTATTGATTTTCCTTACCCCGGTCTTCTTTTCTTCAAAGCAATAAACCTCGAATATGTGTTTCTCACTGCAACACAAAAAAATCCCTGGATTTTCACCAAATTTGGAAGTTATGTTAGGGATGATCTCAGGTATAATATAGGCTATAGCATGAATGAGAGGCAAGAAGGGACAGTCCAGAAAATAGGCTGTTTTCTTCCAGAGCAGCTTCAATGGGGGAATATGGAGAGGCCCACATGACACACTTAAGACACCATGAACAGGTAAAACTCAGAATGACCCAGCAACAGCAGTTTGGGATGTGAGTGCCAAATGGAAAGTCCTAAAAGCAGGTGCTTTTCACAAGGGCATGTCTACGTCCTGTGCTCCACAGGGGTGTCAGCTGCGGTCTGCTTATTTAATAACGATCCACAGCTCTCAGCAGCCGTGGGAGGCCAGCTAGTATTTAAATTGAAAGACACCCTTTATTTGGACTCAGTACCTTTTCCACTGTGTTCGGCTGGCCAGTGCCACTTGCTTGTGGCCCAGGGCAGGTAGCTGAGAGGCGCAGTCAGTGAGTACGGAATTACTCTCAGGCGGAGCACAGGTGCCGGGAGAGGCAGCTGGCATTTTCCAGTTAGTGTTTTCTTAATATCAGTTTTATTTTAAAGTTAACATACAGCAAAAGTGACCTTTCTGCTGTACAGTTCTATGAAGTTTACCATGTTGTTGTAACCATCTCACAGTCAGGGTGCAGAAGCTGCATCGTGCTTAGACTCTCCTATGCCATCACTCTGTAGCCACACTGCCTCCCCTCCTCCCCCTCTCCCACACAACCTGTCTTCCTTGCTGTAGTTTTGTTTTCCGGAGAATGTTATGTAAATGGAACCATATAGTATGACGCCCCTGAAATTCACTTCTTTTGGTCAGCATGATGCCTTGGAGACTCATTCACGACTGTCCGTAGCTCCCTCCCTCCTCTGCGTGACTGAGAGCTGCTCTAGTTTAGGATGCAGTGCCGCATCCATTACGCGTGAGGACATCTGGGCTGTTCCCAGTTTGGGGCAGCTATGAATAGAGCTGATCAATATTTGTGCACAGGTTTTTGTGAGAGCTTAAATTTTAATTTCTCTAGGGTGAATACCTAGGAGTGTGGGATTGCTGGGTCCTACGGTGACTGTGTGCTTAATGCTATTTAAAAACCTGCCTGTGCACAGGTCTTCACAGCAGCGGTATTCATAATGACCAAAAAGTGAAAATCACCTAGATGTCCATCAGCTGGTGATGGACAAATAAATTGTGATGCAGCAATGCAAGGAGATTATTTGGCAATAAAAATGAATGAAGTGCTGATACTACAACTTGGATGAACCTTGAAAACATGGAAAATGAAAGAAGCCAGATACCAAATGGCCACATATTGTCTGACTCCATTTATATGAAATGTGTGGAATAAGCCAATCCATAGGGGCAGGAAGTGGGCTGGTCGCCCTGGGCAGGGAGGCTGGGGAAATGGGGAGTGACAGCTAATGGGTGTGGGGCTTGGGGGTTATGAAAATGTCCTAAAGTTGATTGGGGTGATGGTTGTACAACTTGTGAATATACTAGAAACCACTGAAAAGCACACTTTAAACGGGTAAAGTATATGCTGCCTGATTGTATTTCAATAAGGCTGTTATTTAAAACAATAAACTGCTACCTTGTTTCCCAGAGTAGCTGTACCAGTTTGAGTCTCACCAGCAATGCCTGAGAGCTCAAGGGGCTCCATGTCCTCCCCAGCACTTGGTTTTCTCACTGTGTTTTATTTCAGCTATTTTAATAGGTGCATCGTGAGGTTTCATTGCTCATGTGCATCCCTGCTGGCTAAGGGGTAATATCATTCACATGCCTATTTGCCTGCCTTAGTGAGGTGTCTGTGCACCTCTTCTGCCCAGTTTGAAGTTGAGTTTTTTCTTAGTGTTAAGTTGGAGAGTTCTTTATATGTCCAGAATACAAGTCTTGTCAGATGTATGATTTTCAGGTGTTTTCTCTTAGTCCCTAAATTAGCTCCTATTTGAACTCTCCTAAAATAAATACTTGTTGATGGGTTGCAGGTCCTGTCAGGGCTTCGTTGGCTGCCTGTTCCTGGGCCTTCAGAGCCCAGCACAGTGTCTGGCACAAACATACTCAGCTCCTCTTTGATGGGTGAGTGAATTAGTTCCTGCTTCTTCCTGATTAGCAGCAGATTCTTTTCCTGAGAGATAATAAATATATAAAAAGAAACCTGGTTAGGTCACTTCCCTGATTAAAATATTTCCTTCCAGTTACCTCCAAAAAAACCCCCCTCTAATATAGACGGTCAAGCATGGCATGATCTGGCTTGATTCCCTGAACATTTCATGTTCTTCTCTGCCTCGTAGCCTTTACATATACTGTTCCCTCTGTCTGAAACACGTTTCCTCCACTCTCATTGCAGGCCCAACTCCTTATTTTTATTCCCTAGCTGAGCCATCATTTCTAGTCATTCATTCCACACCCTGGGGATCTGGGTGAACAAGACAGACACAACCCTTGTCCTCTTGAGGTTCACCTGCAGGGGCAGAGACCCTCTGCCCTCCCCCAGATGAGGCTGGATGCTTCTGTTCTGTGCTTTTACAGTTCCCCTATTTTTGCTTCACAGAAATTTAATTATTTGTAATTATGTATGTTCATTGTTTTTCATCCTACCAGACCATAAGCCAGTGCCCTTTAAGTATTTTTGTTCATTTACCCTCTAAAAGAATTTAGAAAAAACTGGGTAGTTGCTCACATATATATTTCAAGCCGACAGCCATAATTTTTCATCATAAATTTAAGTAGTTGGAAAGGATATCATTTCCAGTGTACTGTGAAACTTGACATTTTAAAGTGAAACTTTTTATCACTTTTTAAAATGTATCCCATGGAATCTAAATACTACGTTTGATACCATCATTTGTTGAAAAAAGTATCCCTGAAAAAACTTTTTAATAGTCATAAATTTTACACCCTTTCTTTTTCTCCTTGAAGTTTTATTGCTATTTCACTCCCCCACATAATAGTACCCTACCTTTATTTATGCTTGAAAATCCTGTACTGATCATTCTGTCATACTTCTATGCAACAAAATAGGTGTGCAAGTTGCAATTTAATTTTTA
Organism: Miniopterus natalensis; assembly: GCF_054644295.1. Lineage (NCBI taxonomy): Eukaryota > Metazoa > Chordata > Mammalia > Chiroptera > Miniopteridae > Miniopterus > Miniopterus natalensis. The sequence goes on along the minus strand of NC_142081.1, from coordinate 197,928,150 downwards.
AAACATTTCCAGTGATGGTCAAAAGGCTGTACTGTTCTCTGTTGAGTTACTGGGCTGAGTTGTTCTGTGTTGAGTTACCTTTGTAATTATTATTAATGTACATGGATATTAAAACAAAAAAATACATTATTTTATTCAAAAAGCCTCTTAAGGAGATGGGTGGGTGGGTTGGTTGTTTTCTCACTAGATCATTGCAAGTGGATACCTATTGCTTTTCTCTAGAATATGACAGGGTTCCGTATCAGCTGCATCCTTAGTTTGTGTTTCTTATGAATAGAGCTGAGAAACTTTGTTCGTATAAAGAAGTGCACGAGATGGAAGTTCTGTGATAACACGGCCACTCCACCCAGTCCTTCAAACTTCCTCTGAGTTACGTGCCCGAACTCATCAAAACTTTTCCCTAATGATCTGTCAGACGACCACTGAGGTAGATCCTCCCTAATTTTGTTGAATGGAAGCTATTGGGGACCCCCCCAGACCTGTGAAAGGATTGGTTGTCCAGGATTGGAGAGCCATCACTTTCTCGGTGTCCCTTCGTGAAGAGGGCTTGTGTCCAGCTCAGTGCCTCCCCCACCCCAGCCCTGGTAAATGCAGGTCTGGTGAGAGCTGCGTCTGTCTGTCTGCTGCAATGTGGGGGACGGTGATTGTGCAGGGCACCTGGGAAAGAGGGGAGACCAGCAGGAGGTGGGCAGACCTGCTTCAGGAAGGGGTGCATGTGGAAGCTGAGGGTCTGAAATCGCTCCCGCCCATCCCCATCCTGTGGACAGACCCCTGCTGCAGCCCTGAGGATGGGCTCTGCACCGCCCCCATCGCGGCTTCCTCCACTCAAGGCGTTTAGTAGGAACTCAGTAAATACATTTCACTGGTACTGAATCCACGGGAAAACTTCATGTAAAATCTGACTCCAAATCTATTAACTGTTTCAGTTGCCTTTGAAAAGATATGAAAGGGATAATTTAAAAATTCCTGAATTGTATTTCATGCTATGAAGTTACTTTTTGATTTTCAAGAATAAAAATGTTCTTCTACAAGTAAACTTTCTGCCTCGGTAGCTTTCCCAAAATTCTTTTCTCTGTTTTCCCAGTTTCATTGTTTTGGGTAACTTTTACTGGTTTTCAAATAACAAGGTTCTGCTTGAATTCCTCCCTAAAATATTGTTTAGAATAATTTTGGTCTTTTTTATACTAATGTAATCTTCAAAGATTAAAAAGACTGTGTTGTCATTTGTTTTCTTTTTGTCCAGTGGTTTTGAGGAATCGGTGGATACTTTCAGCGCGTTACCCCTACAGGGTAATAGAGGTCTGTGTGCGCGCATCAAGTAAACGTGTTATATTGCTGTTAAGAAATATGAAGCAGGTTGGCAGCTTTATCTGTCTGTTAATGCGCAGGGTCTTACTGCTTAGTAGTATCCTGGAGGTTTCTGTTTTTCTGCAGAAAATCTAATACAGATTTTCGATGGCCTCTTAAAATGCCACACTTCTCTGGGAAACCTTATCTTCGATGTAGCATCTGGTTTGCTGTGAAGTCATAATTTTGAATCAGAATTTCCAGCTGTGGCATCTAGTTTTATGGAGCCTGAATTGAGAATCAAAAACTAGGTTATGTATTTAAGAACCAGAAGTGAATGTTATCTTTCTTTTTATAAACCAGTATGGCAATTGTATTTAAGTATTTCCAATTTGCAGTTATTGTTCATGATTTGCTCCAGGAGAACCCAGACTGAGTAACTGCTGAGCCGTTGTAAGCGAGCAGGTTACATTTTACCCTTCCGTCAGTGTCCGTGAACCCACTCGCGCGGCGTCTGCTCGGGGACAGATAAGAACGTAAAATGCCAGAACTGGAGAGTTTCAGAGTCCTTCAGCCTGACTCCACTCATCTTCCAGATGAGGAAACTGCAGTCTTAGTTTGCTCTGGATGTAGAAGGCGATCACTAGCTTGAGGCGGAAGGAATTGGAGTTTTTGGTATTGGGATAACCGTGCTGTTGGCTGCTTTAAAAGGCAGTCAGTGGAACAGGCGGACGGCGCGGGGTGTCCGCAGCACTTCAGGGGCTGCTGCCCTGGGCCTGGGCCGCACAGGCGGGGCCGTTCCTGTCTGGGCCAGTGTTTGGACATCTGCGTCAAGATTTTACAGTTGTGTAGCTTTTTACCTCGTAGTTCCTCTTTTAAGACTTTATCTTCAGGAACGACAAAGTCAGGTAAAGGTTTAGTATACAGAAACCTCTGGTTTGGTTTAGCAGAGAGATGTTCGTTACAGCACCATTTATCCTCTTGAAAAATGAGGAGAAATACCTAGTTGTCCAACAGTACAGAAGTCGTCACATTGTGGTAAATTTAGACAATGAAATGTTATGTAGACATTAAAGTAATTTTTAGAAGAATTTTAATTACGTGGGGAAATGCTTGTTATGATGTTAATTAAAATAAGCAGAAAATAGCATTGTACATCTAATATGGTTTCAATTACATAAAGGATATATATATACACACATAAAATGGATAATAGTACATCAAAGTAGTAAATGAGTTTATTTCTAGGTGAGGATATTATGGGTTGAATTTTTTTTTATATTTTGCATATTTTACAAACTCTCCACTCTAAGCAGAAAATGAGGTTATAAAAAAGAAATTGAAAATGTAGCTGAAGAGGCCAATTTTTTTTGCAATACCAAGTGACAGAAAGCCCACTCTACAACCCACTGAGGAAAAGGGTATAGTCTCTGCCGCTTTTTTTTTTTTTAATGTATCTTTATTGATTTCAGAGAGAGGAACGCAGAGGAAGAGAGAGATAAATGCTGTCCCAGCTCCACCCCCACGGCTTGGATCCTAGTGTGGGGCACTGAGACTGGTCTGGACTGTGGGCAGTGGGGCGAAATCCACCGCTTTAATCAGCAGTCACTGTAGAGGGGAAAAGTAAATTTGAAAAGCCAATTACCCCTGTTGGACGAACGTTCCTTTATTCTTTCATTTAGCAAATGTGTTTTGAGCGCCTACAAGTTAGTTCTGGCTTGAAGGTACTGTTCTGCAGCCAGAGCCTGCCCAGTGATTGCTGAAATTTTCAGAGATCTGCTTGCCAGAGTGTTGTGTTATACAGGTAACTCAACAGAGGTCCTGTTCTCACCTGGTTCGGGTTTAATAATTAAATCAGGCTAGCTATTAAATAATGAGTGTCTGTGTAGGAGCCAGTCAATGTAATGCCCGTGAACCCGAGAACAGAACTTTAATCGGTGCGGGGCTTGGTGGGACCCAGGCAGCCGGGTGCTGTGCAGCGCGACGCCCGAGCTGCTGCACCAGTTAAGTGCCGTTTTTCTGAAAGGTGAGCTTTTCCAGAGCAGGGCAGGGTTTTCTTTGCTTTCAAAATTCTTTGAAAAATCTAGGAATATTTTGGAGTCCTCAGTTACACTCTATAATTTCAAATTAATAACTTCTTACTACTGTAATTTCATACGTTTTATACTACCCCCTAGGAAAAAAAAGGCTTTGCTTACTTCAAATTTCTTATATTGATTTCAGTTGGTCTCATTCCACATTACAATTAGGGCTTTCCACTCCACAAGGTATGGCCTAGAGTTGTGTTTCAAATTTGAAATGGGTTGTGCATTAATAAAGCTACTGTTTCTAATTTAGAAGAAAAGATCTTTTAAGGAAAGTTTGGTAGGCACCGGGATAAACTTTTGAAATATTTGTTTTCTGTAAATTCACGGTAGCCTCAAATTGTTATCCCTCTGCTAAGAAGTGCCACCTTTCAGCCTAGTTTTACATTTTTTTCAAGCACTGTGACCTGGGAGCTCTGGAGCTGTCTAGATGAGCCTTCTGCCTTCATGCAGAATATCCCGAGGCCTCTGGAATAGATGGCGTCTGTTATTCTCACAGGCCTCAGAGGACATTCTGCAGTCTGCACAACCTCCAGCCTCTCACAGTGTCCACAGCTTTTTCTCGTTCTTGTTTTTTTTTACCCATTAGGAAACCTAGGATTTTTTCGTAGCGCGTACACCTCTTTGCTATTTGCCTAATACTTTGGATTGCTAGTTTGTACCCGTGTGCATATAAACTAATCGTTGTTATTATATTCCCTGCGTCCTGACTGCCCAGATTATACTCGCTGATGGTTTTGTCCTAACAGTGGTGTCAGGTACTGGTGAGTTAGTATCACAGAACTGTTTTCACTGGAAGGATTATGAAGTCTTTGGTTTTGTATTGGACCAGTGGTCTAAGTCGTCCAAACACATGTCCTTTCTTCTGTGTAGCAATTCGGTAACTATGGACTCATGAGCTCTGTGCCAGTCGTTGTGCTGATTGAAGACTCAAAACAGTGGTAAGATTAAGGGGCTCAAAGCCCAGGAAATCCAGTAGGGAGACCTTCCTGCTAGATACATTAGCGGTGATATTATTATTTGGGGTTTATTACCATGATTGGACTTAGTATATTTTGCAAAGAAGTAGAAGAGTCACTACAAATCTGTTTGCTTTTTTTTTTGCTGCAAGTGGTTCCCTCCAGAGAAAAATTATTCTGAAAGGAAGAATGAGTCTTCCAAAGTTAAGGAAGGCGATGTAAACCAGTTGTAAACTTGTGGTCACAAGCAGTGTGCACTGACCGGTTCGGTGGAGCAAGAATTGTTTGATATTCTAGTTAATATTGTGTTGAAGTCTACATGACTTTTCTAGTAAGTAGGAAAACACCTCGGTTTACTACCGTAATTAGCCATCACGCCTCTCAGATGCACCCTGTGCCTCCAGGTGTGAATGCCTCACAGTACATCGTTTCTGGACGCAGCATGTTGTCTCTTTACACTCTTGTTTTTTAGAAGATAACGTTGATCTTGGTTTAACTCAGCAGGCACAACCAGACTTGTTCTGGGCCTGATGGGTGTATCTCAGCGTGACGTGACAGGCGCTCCAGTTGAGTCCTCTCCGATACAGGCCAGCTCGTCTCTGCGGTATGAGGGATCTTCTCCTACAAAGGACATAAGTCGCTGCTTTCCCCACCTCATCCAGCTGTTTCAGGCTTCTGTTCTTCGTGTGCCCTGAGCACTCAGGGCTTACTGAATTTTCGGCTTCTGTGCGACATGGTGGTTTAATGTGGGGGGGTGGCAGGCTATTTTTTAATCCCAGATCCACAGCACAATTGTTATTTAGCATGGAAAAGGGTAGAGGTGAAGCACCAGCCTTTCTCCCCACACTTGGGCAGGGCAGCAGCACCATTACGGGCGAGGGCGAGGCTGAGAACGGCCGGCCAGAGCTACTGACTGAGCTACTGACCGAGACAGCACAAATCCCCGTCTCCGCTCCTCCGCCCTGGCGGGCAGCCTGGGCCAGCCGCGTGGGAGGTGGGAGTGTGGATGTGAGGCTGGAAGGGGGAGCCTGCTAGGCAGGGACAGCAGTGAGGGGTCCAAGGCCAAGGCTGATGGGATGAGCAGAAGGGGCAGGATTCGGAGGCGGAGTCCGTGGACTTGCTGACGGGTTGGCTGGTGTGGCTCAGTAGGCAGCAGTGACCAGCCGTGGGGCCTCGGCCCAAGGAGACAGTGGTGTTCTCAAGGTGGAAGTCAGCTGACGCCAGGCCGCGGCCAGAGGGTCCGTGGGCTGTCCTGAGACCGGGGCGGCGCGGGGGCGGGAGGTCGCAGTCCTCAGGCCGTGAGAGGCCTCCGCCGTCCGTGGACACTTTCCTCGTGCGGCCCGGCCTCTGCTTTCCCTGGCCTCCCCCCTGGGGTTGCTGTTTAAGAAATCTGTGTTCGTCTCGCTTACCGGTGGCTCTGGGCAGTCCGTTGGACTCATTTCTTCTTAAATTGAAGACCCCGTGTTACTTGCTTTACCTTTCTCTTGGGAATGCAAAGAATAAGTGAAAAGAAGAGGGAAGTCTTGTTCTGAAAGTGTCCAGGACAGAGGTCTTGATAAAGTTACACTTATCTGAGGAAGTGTAATTCAGTGATAGGATTTAAAAAGTCTCCGTCTGATAATCACGGACGTTCTCATTGCCCGTGGCGTGTGTGCACAGCATCCCTGTGCCCTGTGGTTTTATTTCAAGCTCTCAGATCCATTTCATCGTGTCCGTTTCTTTTCACCAGGACACTGTGAGAACCTCCTTAAAAAATCTTGTTACAGTTGACTCCACAGATTATTTTACCTAAAAGTGAATTTTATTGTGTTTTTCTTCCTGTTTAAAAATTTAGACACGGGTAGGGGGAGCCAGAGCTGGTCCTGGATTGGCATAAAGTTACCATTTATTTTTTGCATTTAAACACACAACTTAAATATGAAAGAGAAGGAAGAAGAAATGCCACTGTCATCTGTCACCGCCGCCTGTGAGAGAACATGGTCGGCTCACAGATGCCATCACTGGGCAGCAGGACCGCAAGCCTTCGCCCAGTACTTGTATGCAGGCACTTTTCTGAGCCCTCTGCAGAAAAGGACTCCTTTCCTCCTCACACACCGCAGGAGGTGTGCACTGTTATTTCCCCCATTGTACAGATGAAGAAACCGAGGCAAATACAGGTGAAGTAATGTGGGAGCAGCCACCCAGCTGGTGGCTGTCAGAGCCTGTATTGGATCCAGGCAGTCTAGCTCCACAGCCCCCTTTCCTGTGCCCCCACCTCCCCATCAGTGGCTCTCAGCCCTGCTGTCCCTTAGGATCATCGGAGAGTTTGTGCAGAGGGCCAGAGGAGACAAATAATCTTACCTGCCCTACCGAGGCCAATCACATCTTCCCTCTTCTGCTTTTTCCAGGGTCCCACATCACTCCCTCTGTGTTCTTCTAGTCCACCATGCCTTTCCTTCCCGATTTCTTGGTATATGTAGGTTTTTAATTTCCTTTTGCAATTAAGGACATACAGTTTCTTGGTTTGGCCCTGTGAGGTAGGGCCTGTGGAGATAGGGAAGTATGTCTTACCTGTGTGTATCTTGCTGGCATTTTACACACTCACAGTGCTGCATGGTTAATTCCTTGGTGGTTCAGTGCATCGTTGGCATTCTGCATCAGGCAGGACCCTCGATGTACGGAAGAGTGCGGATAGTTCATTGGACAGACCTGACTTTATCAATGCCAGCGGATCCGAGCCTCAGCTTTCTTATCTGTAAAATGGGAAAGGTGGTGATAGTAGAGGATTGTTTGAAGATTAAATGAAATAAGTGAAAATATGGAACATGCTTTGTCATGCAGTAGGTAATGAGAAATAAATGCTGAACTTTTTCCCTTATAAATTAAGCACAGTTAACCATAAAACTTGGATATGAAAGTCACTTTAAAATATACTATTCATGGGAATGCAGAATGGTGCAGCCACTGTGGAAAACAGTATGGAGCTTCCTCAAAAAATTAAAACTAGAACTGCCTTTTGACCCAGTGATCCCATAGCTGGGATTATATCCTAAGAATCCCAAAACACCAAAAGAATATATGCACCCCTAGTTTATAGCAGTGTTATTTACAGTAGCCAAGATCTGGAAGCAGCCCAAGTGGCCATCAGCAGATGAGTGGATGAAAGAAGCTGTGGGACATTTACACCATGGCACAGTACTCGGCCATAAAAAAGAAGGAAATCTTACCTTTTGTGACAGCATGGAATGGACCTGGAGATCATTATGCTAAGTGAATAAGCCAGCCAGGGAAAGAGAAAGACAAATACTGTCTGATCTCACTTATATGTGGAGTCTAATGAACAAAATAGAAACCAGAGGCATGGATGCGTGGAACAGACTGACAGCTGTCAGAGGGCAGGGGGATTGGGTGACTGGATGAAGGAAGGTGAAGGGATTAACCAAAAAACATATACATAACCCGAAGACACAGCAGTGTGGTGATAACCAGAGGGAAGGGGGGCTGGGTGGAGGGGGGCAGAGCTGGGGAAATGGGAATGGGAAGAGACTTTGCTTGGGGCGATGGGCACACAATGCACTGTGCAGATGATGTTTTATTGAGTTGTACACTTGAAACTGTATGGTTTTGCAAACCAATGTCACCCCAATAAATTCAATTTAAAAAAATAAAATAAAATATACTAAGTTTTCAGTCAAATTCAAGAAGTCATGGAATTTCTGGAGCTCAAGTAGGGCATAGGGACCAGGAGATGCAGTCCCTTCATTTTCCAAACAGGGAAACTGAAGCATGAAGAAGGGACTTGACCATTGTGTACCGGTCAGTGTACACGTAGGTGGTTAGTAAGGACTTTCTCACTGCTGTGATTGTCACCACCTCTTACCTCACAGTATTTGCATCAGCTGCTCCTTGCACTCCTGTGTGTGTTATGTAACCCTCAGGACAACCCTCAGGACAACTTCGAAGGCCCCGAATGTCTGACCCCAGGGTGAGGCCCTGCCTGTTAAATGAAGTCCCACCTGCGACCGCCCATGGGGGCGCGATTAAGGAGGCACAGAAAAGAGTCTGGTCTTACCTTGTCCGCTGTTCTTGCATGAGGGGGACAAGTGGACAGGTGGAAGTTCTCATATTTTCCTTGGAAGCGGACTCTTGTGTCTTTCGGAAGTCCTTGCACATGTAAGGTTAAGAGCAAAGGGGAAATGAAGGGATTCTAACTATACTTTGAAAAGAATGTTGATGTTTTGTTTTTACTAAACATCATATTGTAAAAGTTTCAAAACAGCATTATTCTTTGAGATTGTTTTTAAACTATTATAAACACTATTTCCTATGGATGCTTTAGAATATATTTTTAGATTTCTGTTCTCGTTGATTACTGTAATTTGAATTAAAAGTGAAAAACAATTCATTGACATGTATATTGTTTAATTTGGGGAAAAGTGGGCAGCCTTGTAGTGTGATAGCAAGATCTGTCATTTTCTAATATCTGAATCTAAATTCTTGATTCCTGTTTCCCCCCAAAAAACGTTTTTTCCCCCATAGAGGAAGAGTATTTAGAGCCACCAAGGTGAACACACTCCAGTGTCAAATACAGTGGAAGCTGCCGTTCTTATCATTTCAGTTCCTCAGCATTTTCTGTCCCATTTCCCGCCTCATTCCGTTGCCGAGATGTCTTGAGTCTCTTAAACGCTTAGGAAATATTTCCTCTGTAGGGCTGTAAAATTAGCCATGGACAGTGTGGGAGGAAATGCCCGTGTCTTTTCCAAAGAGTGGGGTTGCTTAGAGGAGATGATGGTAAATGTTTAGCTTTCTTAGCAGCACCTAAGCCCCTGTGGAGAAACGCCTGTTTCTGGCCCCTTTAGAGACTAATCCTCTGAGAGGGAAGCGTCTGTCCTCTGTCGCTGGAATCGACTTGGTGACTTGGTGTTTACAACGCACTGTGTGAGCCCTTCACACATATATAGTATTTGTTTTTCACATGATCATCAATATCTTTGCTTCCTGATTCTACACTAAATTCTTAACCTTTTTTGTTTTTATCCCCCCCCCCAAAAAAAAGTCCAACAAATGTCTGGGTTTTCTAAATATAATGGAAACAAAATGTAGCTTAACTTTTAAAAGTACTCACTGTAAAGAAAAACCTGAAGCTATAAAAGTTAATCAAATTTGGTAGTACACAGATTTCATCAAAACCTGAATTGTATAAGCTTTGAGACTGACTTTTTAAAAAATGTTCCAGGAGTTTGTCTTGACCGCCCTTCAGACGCGCGCATTCCTTCGGCCCAGCGGGAGGGAGCGAGGGAGGGAGGGAGGAGTGGCGGGAGGGCCCCCGATTCCCGCCGCCCGGCCTCTCGGTCCCAGTCCCAAGTGAACTTCTGAGCCACGCGGTGATGAGCGGCATTGGGAGCTTGCCTCTGTTTTAGTACATGTGAAATAAAGAGTGAGAGTGATCGCCCGCATGCCCCTCGAGTTACGACGTGCTGATGGATCTTCATGGCGAATGATATTTTCAGTTTCCTAATGGAAGCAGAGCGACTCCGCTGTGAGGGCCTCTCCTTGTTATTGTTAAATGAGTCCTTTCTTTGCGCTCTCTTTCTCAGCTCACACTTCGATAATCTACAAACGCTGTTTGGATCCTGTGCGTTTCACTTTCTTTTCTTACTCAAAGTTTTCAATTGATGGATTCCCTGAACAAATCCTTTCCAGCAAAATATTTAACTTTCTGTGCACACAAATTCGAGTCAATTAAACACGCATTTGATGAACTTATGACAGAGAGTGCCACCTTGAATTAGAACAATTCTACTCTGTGGGAAGTTCTTTCTGTTCAAAAGAGGGTCCCTATTTCTAAGGGCAGAGCTCTGATTTTAATTAAATAAAGAGCATTTTATGCAACTTTTTTCCAAAGCTTAAGATTAATTTCTATGGTTACTAGGGATATAAATCTCTAGATTGCTTTAAAACAAAGATTTTTGTTCAGGAGAGAGTTGACAGCTCCCTTTAAGAGAAGCTATTACTTAATTTTACTTTCCTAAGTTTAAACACGTAAAAATATTTGTAATGATACCCCAAAGGCATCATAAAAATGTAAAATAATTGTACTCTAAAATATCTAAAATTACAGGAAATAGACCTCATTTTAAAAAATGAACTAGGATTCGTGGCTGGGGAACTGGGGTGTGACATACTTCAAAACTAGAATCTCTTTGTCAGGAGACTTTTTTTTAAATGGGCAAAAAAAAAAAAAAAAATTCTGTTGCCAGTCATACAAACTTTAAAATATGTTCATTCTGCTAGGAAATGTTTCTTTATAGTTTTTTAAACTTTAACGTGTATTACTATATGGATGGCTTGGATCCCCTTTGAGAGACAAGTTTCTGTCTCTGGAATTAAGTGGCATTGCTTGGCTTGTGGATTAACTATGTCACAGTTACCCTTCAGACTGTTTTTTAATGATTATTTTAGAAGCGCATACATAGCCCAGTGTTCTGAGCAGCTTTGGACACGGGCAGCATAAATAGTTTCTAGTGTTTTACCCAAAGCATACTTCCTCTTTCAGGAGATAATGTTAACTGGCAAATTGTTCCCAGGTTGAAAGTTTGTCATATTTTAATAAATGTAGTACAAAGTCTGTGTTAGAGACTCTTAAAGGGAAAAAAACCCCACACTTTTTAAGTAAATGAGTTAACACTCATCCTCCTTCCCACTTTAGTTTTGTCTTATCAGTTCTTCTGCTATTTTCATTTACAGAAATTTTAATTGGGTCTTTATAGTAAAACACCTTCATTTTACTAGGAAACGTGAAATTAGATTCATAAACTATTCAGACTGCAGCCTTTAAAGAAATGGCATTTCGTCTGCAACTTGAGTGCTGTTGAGACTAGGTTTGCTTGTAGTTTAAAACACACCGGATCCAGGAGTGCTCTGCATTAAGTGAGTTTATATTTTGAGAGCAAAGTGGGGGGAAACAAAACTACTTTCCCTCCTTTTTAAGAGACAAGAAAATTAAGTTGAGTGCAGATATTGAAAGTGCTGTAAGCTGAATGTTTGAGCAACGAAAGTAAACACTGATTATTGCAAATGTACATTTGGACCAATTTACTTTTATCTTTCAAGCGAAACATTTCCCACAGTTTTTGTGGGTTTTTATTTAAGTTTGGAAAACTTTGGAAGTTTGTGTGAAAGTATAAATAAGTTTGGGGAAGTCGTGATTAGAGTTTGATAATAAACATGCAAAAGCAAATTGGGAGACTCTATTAAAGTCAGATGTAACATTTAATAATGTTTTCTCCAAAACTCATTCCCAGAGAGAAGGGCGATCTATGTGGATCTGAAACAAAGACGGGCTGCAGTTGAGGATAAGGGTTATATGGGAATTCTTCAGCATGGACGTTTGCTTTTCTGAAAGGTCCTTCTCGGTTGTCATAGGAGTCCCCAAAGTGCCCCTTTCCAATTATGGGCATAGAAATTACGTATTTATAGATTCCATTTGAAAAACAAAATACATACTTAGTTGCCAGGAAATTTTAAACCATTTTTTATAAAATAAGCATTCCATTTTAGCATATAAGGAAATTCTTAATTTTGCAAGGAGGAAGAAAAATTTTAGCTGGTTTAATTATTGAAATATACCACAATATAGAGTATAAATAAAAACAAAATTTGAAAACCTTAATCTAAAATTTGTTTTAAATCTCATTGTTATAACATTAACCTCACAGTTGCACTTGGCTTTCAGTTCTTGGGGAAATTGGTCCATTTCTTACAATAATGATATTGTAAGTGTGGAAAGATATTTGCCAGTTGTTACATCTCAGCACTTTTAAAATAGCAGTTGTGCCAACATCTGATCAGATACTAATACTATAGAGTTTTGAAGGAGTTCTTGAACACTGTCAAGTCTGAATTTCCTTTCTTCAGTCCCATAAAGTATATGTGTGTCTGTGGATATGTGTGTGTTTGGGGGACAGTGTTACATTTTGATGACACTTTTATTGCTTACAAATTGATATGTGATTTTAACTGAAATTTGTTGCTGTGATAAGAATGGGAATTTTTGTGTCATGTTTTAAAGGCTTTAGCTAGTGATCTGAAAAACTGTTAAAAGGGATTTAAATTGTATATACTAGTTTAACTTTTAAAGCTTTGAAAATGAGTTCTGAATATAAAATTCAAATATAGGAGTTAAAATTTTTGTGTCTTAGTGAAACAGTAAGTCTTAAAAGTAGGAGTAAAAGATACACTTTGATTCTCAAAGCCAAGGCCTGTAGTGTATAGCTCAGCATCTAACCAGTGTTTCTCCAGTTTCTTTTATACATGGATTTTCCTTTGGCAAGTGTTATAATTAGGGACTAATTATTTTATGCTATTTTGAATACTTAACTAAGAATCAATTTTTATCAGATTAGTCTGTCACCATTTTATAAAACTCAGCACTTAGCAATTTGCCACAGTTTTCTTTAAATCTTAGAAAACAACTAAATTTTATTTTCATTTCTTTCAAGCAGAGAGGATATTAGAATTTTTTGTAACATTTCTTGGAATGATACTTTCTGCTTTTTTTTTTTTGGCGTGTGTACGGAAGTACTTTAAGCTTCATGCCCTATTTACTCCAAAGAACACCATAATGAGGGGAAGGAATCTAAGTTTGGGAGGACAGGGAATGATGAAGGAGGGCCCTGGATTCTGGTTGGAATTTGAACATTTGTATTACTGGTCGAGGCCGGCGTGCTCTGCATTTTACTCCGGTTCACTCAGTTGAAAGATGACTTTGGAGGCAAGCTCTGTATCTTGTTACCCAGCCCTCCTTCTCAGGGCTTCATGATAAAATGCACATTGATTCCTTTGCTTTTGTTTCACTAACAGAGAAAAAATATGTTTTAATAGAGCAAAAGCACTTAAACTTTGAGGGTTCAAATGTTATCATGCAGCGTTTTCTGTTGAGTGTAAATTATTGGCATCTATCAAAAAGTATGGGCGTTGAATGCGGCGTGTTCTCCCTTTGTGCCACCCCGCGGTTGATTTCACTCTTCTCTTTGCTGATGTGAAGCAGAAGCTGGACAAGGTAACAGTTTTGATGATGAGATTAGAGGTAGCCAGGCTGACTGTCTCCTGGCTCTTAGAGACCCTTATAAGTTCAGGGCCACCCCCTCCTCTTGTTTAGATATTACTTGCTCTTTTGGGTTTCAGATTACAGGAGCAATTGATCTGCATGACCTATCTTAAGAACTTTAACTTTGCAGTGGAAACTTAAACCAAATGTATATCCTCAAGAGACAAATCATCTTAAACCAGGCTGTTGTCATTTTGATGTACTGTACTGTTCCCGAGGAACGATGTGGCAGAGAGCGCCACCTAGTGGACGGGAGCTGCACTTGCTGCGGTGGGTGGGAGATGGAGAGAGCCCGTCTGTGCTGACCAACTCCTGTCCTTGGCTTGCAATAGTGAGGTTTTCTGTTGTTCTCATTTCATGGTTTCTACCCAGGGTCAGTATCCTAGGAGAGTGAGATTGGGTCAGTTGTGATATGTACGTTTAATTTGTGGTTTTCTCACTTCTGTTGGTGTATGTGCTGTTCCTTGCCATCTTCACAAACATTTTCTCCTTATAGATGATCTTATAATTCAAATGAAAAGATCACTTTTTTAAAAATGTCAATAAGGCAGCCTTTAGTCTTTGGGGGTTTCATGTTTTTGAATGTATATGTGTAACCTTAGTAGTAAGAGACTGCCTTTGGGTCGAACCTGTTTGTTGCCACAGACTTTATACTCTTGCTAAGCTGTTCACCTTATGAGAGGAGAGGCTGCTGCCGATTATCAGCTGTGGCTCATAACTTGCTGGCCGCTTGTAGCAGAGTGTGTGTCTCTCCTGTGTACTGAAACATTTGCAAAAGTTATGTGAGAAAATTCCACATTTTAAAAAACCTTTAATACATTATAATCTCCAGCTTTAGGGCATAGCTGTTCTTGATGTCTATTTTATAATGACATATTCTTGATAAAGAGTATCACCCATTCCCCAGAATTTGTTGAGCTAGGAACCTTGCCGGGCTTTGGGACTCCAAAATGAACACGATACAGTTCTTTCTGGTCGCACAATTTTTAAAAGTCTTTTAATTCTTCACCACAAATGAACGCAAACACATCCCTGGGATGTGGCATGTTCTACAGTGGAGTGTAAGTGTGTTTATTTGCTTAGTATTTTCTGCCACAGATTGGAAGAATTTAGATGACATTTGGCAAATGCTTTTGGAGAAGCTGATGAATAAAACTGATGGCTTTGTTTTAATGCGTTTGGCGTGTGGGAAGTTGTAGGAGGCTGCGCAGTAGCTCTTTGGTTTGGCTCTCAGTTCAAGGTTAACCTCGAAGAGCATGAGCTTGTAGACATAGAGTGAAAAATTTAAGAGCACAGACTCTGGAGTCTGTTTTGGAGTGCCGACTTGGCTTTCCAACATGCGGTCTGTATGACCTTGGGCAAGCTACCTAACGGCTCTGTGCCTCAGTTTCCTCCACTGTTTTCTCATTTGTTATGAGAATGAGTGAGATTGTCTATCCGACGGGCTTGTTACAGTGCCTGACACATAGCAAACACTAAACGTCAACGTGGATGAGAGCAGTTCTTGTGCGTCTCTGCCCTTCTGTGTGTTGTGAGGCAGGCGTGTGAGTGGTTGTCACAGTGCACGCAGTCTTCCTCCACACCTCAGGCCCCCCACCCGCCCCTTGATGGGACTGGTTGGTGTCACTATGCAGACAGGCTCCATGGACGCATGGCTGGCACTCTCTCCGATGCTGAGCTGGAGGTACTTCCGAGGCAGTCAGTGGTCCAGGCTGTCCTTGCTTCACCTGCGAGGGCCAAGCAATGGCAAAGAGGAAGCAGAAGAAAGCGTAGACTGACTGAGCACCTACTGTGTGCCAGACGCACTGCCAGACATTTTTTTCTTGGACGACGTGTGGTCACTCTCAGAGTTACTGTTTCAAGTTTACACGTCAGAGGTTCAGGCTCAGAGTAGTTAAATAGCTTGCACAAGGCCCTATGACTAGTAAGTGACAGGGCTGGGATCTGAGCTCAGGTCTGTAGAACTCCGTAGTCCATGCTTGAATTACCAAGACTGGGAAGACTGCAACACACGCACACATTCTACACATGCAGTCTCTGCACACATGGTCTGCCTGTGCAGTCTCTGCACATGCACTCTGCACACACAGTCTGCACAGTGTACACCCAGTCTCTGTACACAGCCACTGCACACTCAGTCTCTGCACACATAATTTGCACATGCAGTCTCTGCACATATACTGTACACATACTCTGCACACATCTCTGCACATATTCTCTGCACTCAGCCTGCAAGCCAGACTGGGTTTGGACTGGATCTGAAGACCAGTGCGAAGCCATGTCAGACCCTCGGCTGGAGCTTCCCTTCCCTTTGCCATCCTCCCTCTCCCCTCCTCTTTACTGCCTTTCTTAATGTGCTACCCACACTGGGACTTGTATTTGTCAAGGGAACAAGTGAAGGAACGGTTGCTGAGCCCAGAGACAGCAGTGATGATTAAGCCGCACAGGTTCGGGAAGCACAGTTGTGCCCCAGCCTCGCTGTGCACTTTCGGATCCGGTTGCTGGGCAGGTAGGCGAGGAGATCTGATTTCAGGAGCCAGTGAGCAAAGTTTCTTTGTGATGCTTTGTGGAGAAACATTTTTTAAATAGGCTGAATATTTGGGTTATGAGGACATCTGCAGCTCTTTGAGCTGGTTGTCCACAAGGAGGTTCTGTAAGTCAGTGCTGCCCCTTCAGCCCTATTTTCACCCCATTTTTTAATTGATGGTTTTCAGTTTGAGGTGCCTTTAATGGCAGAATGATCAGGTGGCAAATGACAAGAAGCCAGGGTTGATAATGAACACAGTGAACATAGTTTATCAGCAGCAGTTGAAGAAATAAGTTTAGTTGACATTAATCACCTTGACTCAGTGGCATGCAAGTGAGCGTGCCCGTGCGTGACATCACCGGAAGCTCAGAGGAGGCTCGAACCAGGGGGGCGATGGCTCTGCTTTCCTCTGCACTTCCTGCTGGAGCACAGGACATGAGTCCATTCTCAGGACTGTATCTGACTTCTGGGGCCCACAACTGCTGCATTCAGAGGAGAGTAAAGACCTCTTGAGGGGACTTAGGTTGTTTAGGTTAGAGGAGAGAGAAGCTTCAGATGGGGGGACACAGTAGCAGAGGAAAAAAGGGTTGCTGTGTGAGTGGAGGCTGATGTGGAGGAGGCGGAGCCCCTCCATGGGGACACAGCAGGTGAGTGTCTCCCCGGCCCTAGTCTTCAGGCTGCAGGGCGGAGATGCTTGCTGCTTACTCTGCAGTCACTCAGCCTGTGCCAGGCAGGTAGACAGGCCACAGAAGCAGGAGTGGCCGAGCTTGGAAATGTGCTCAGTAGATGCAGTTTGTGGAGCTAGAAGAGTGGGAACTAAATGTTTGGTTAGGTTGAAGTGTGAGCCTGGCAGCAGGGGGATTAGAGAGAGTGAGGAGGCCGGTGAGAATGCGACAGGCTTTTACTGGTCTTGAGGTGGACAGGCCCTAGACACCTTAAGTGGAAGTCACCTTGAGCATGGCCATGGGTTGCTGAGCACCAGGTGGCGTGGCTCAGCTTTTAAAAGTCAGTCATGAGCTCCCTTGTTCTGTCATCAATACTAACAGTGTAAGACTTGAATTTCTGAATTTCTTAAAAGGGGATGGGGCTTAATAGTAGGAAGGAGCAAACTTTTCAGGTTGTTAGGAAGGTAGTTGTGAATATCAAAAAATCAGACCACCAAGCTCATCCCATCGAGTGTTACCGCCCTGTCCCCTTGGTTTAACCACTACTGTCTGCAGTCAGGACTCTGAAGCTGGCGTAGGAGGAGTGAGACTAGAAAAGCCAGTCTCCCTCTTCGTGCACAAGTTTCTCTCTCTCTTAAAAACACATGTTGAGTTCTGAAACTGCAGTCCAGGAAGGCCGACGTTGGTTCTCAGCAGGTTACTTAGCTACTAATTGCAGTCTTTCTTGGATCAGGATCGCCTATGTCTTTTTTCCAGTAAGGTTTCCAGACTGATGGGATAGAGCACTTCATATATTCAGCTCACATATACATATTACTATTTATACACATGCACACACATATATAATGACATGCATACATTCAGCTAGCAGACACAGCATGCTTTAGGGCGGCTCCATGCAGAGCAAGTAGGACCTGAATCCAGATTAAAACCTCTTGGGCCCAGCACGTTTGAGTAGAAGTTCGGCTGATGAGAAAGACCTTCCAGGCAGAGAGAAGGGCAGGTGCTGAAGTGCAGAAACAGGAGAGGCAGCTTGGTGAGCGGGGCTTGTGGGAGGGTGTGGGCGAGAAGCGGTCGCTGCCAGCTCCCTTGGCAGACATTTAGCAAGTTGAGTGGACAGGCCCCACTGACCAGTTTAATTTGTGGGGTGAGAAAGAGGGAAGGGAGAGTCTTAAATGAGAGATTTTCTCACTTGGGGAATCGAGAGAGCGCTCTCCCTCTCTTAGGGGACAGGAGGGACTGAGAGGAAGCCAGGAGGGTTGAGAGGGAGTGGTCAGATAATTAGCACTTGGGGACTTGTTGCTTTTGAGGCCCCAGGGGAACCTGCAGGGGACGGTGATACCCACTCACCTGGACCAGGAGGGCGAGGCAGGGCTGGGGGCACATTTTCTGCAGATAGTAAACAAAGCTGTGGATGGGGCGTGTGGAGTAAGCAGGAAGGTGTGGGGGCTGAACCTAAGTTTCAGAGGCATGGGAAAGCAGAGGAGGCGGTGAGGGTGAAGAAAGGTGGTCAGGGGGTGAGAAAATGACCTGGAGGAAGGGGTCCTGGGAGCCAAGGAGGACAGTTCTTCGGGGGAAAGAGGACAGTCTGAGCTTGTGTAAGGACTGGGAGGGCGTGGCTGGGTTCCCACCAGGGCTGTCACCCCCTTCAAGGCCCACACTCATGGAAGGGTGGCGTTGTGTAGCAGGAACCATGGGGGAAGGAAGGAGAGGCTCGTGGTGCTGCTCACTGAATGATTATTGGAGTGAGGAGCTAGCAAGGCTGGAGCAGCTCACCTGTGTGACCCTGAACAGGCTCACTGCCGTCACCCCAAGCAGCGGTGGAACATCCGGCCATGCCAGGCTCTTTTGTGGGCAACTTGTCACCGGGGAGCTTCTCTAACACAGGGACAAGACTCTGACACCCCTACTGTGGCGTCCACAGGTCGCCATGCTCCGGAGGTGCGTTGGTCTGAACTTCTCACTGGAATTGGTGTCAATGCATTTTTCAGTGATGACTGAAGGGAGTGGATTCAGGATTTAGTTAGTGGGCCTCCCAATTAAACTGGGGAACATGATCCTTGTGAAAAATCATTTTGGCTTATCAGCAGTTGGCAAACATTTATACAGCAGAGCTGGTTCTGGCTGTGCCTTTGGCTGCTTACTCAACTGAACAGCAAGCTGTGTCCACTGGTGGAATGAAAAAAATGATGTTGTGTTACAGGGAACTTTTTACAATATGCCAGAGGGACCTACTGGAGTCTCTTTAATCTTGAACAATGGCTGTTTCTTGCTGAGGCAAATTATGCAAATCGGTACTTAGTGTTTTGTAATCAATCAGGTCTTTGTTGGGAGCCTAGTGAGTGCCAGCAGAACAGAATTCCTCTCATCCTGGGGGGGGCCCCGGCCAGTCAGACGCTGCTGTGATCAGCCGAGGACACTTGTGACTGCTTTGAACTCTCCCTGCAGCTGAAATACCTCGTCCTTAGAGAAGAACCCGACCGTTTTGTACCAGGGTTTTTGTTTTACAGTTTATCTTCCTTTGGGTAATTTACAAAACGCCCACGAAGGAGCAGCTAGCGGGACTGTTCTGTGGGTGACACATAAAACAAAGCCGGGCCGCGCCTGGGATGACAGATGGCAGCCGTGGCCCTGAGCTCCCGTTGTGCCGAGCCTTCTCGGGCTCATCCAAGTGCACATGTGCTTTAAAACAATGTCACTTCAGCTTCGGCCTGCGCACAGCAATTAACCTTTAATAGTCCTTTGATTCTAGATCAAAAACAAAGAACCAGAGAACTTGAAAAGCCCTTGGGAAAAAATTGTGATATTTTTGAGTTCCGTTATTGCTGCTGCTGTAATGCTTGTGCTGCCATCTAGTGGGCAGTGTGAAGTACTCAGCAGGCTTGCGGGGCTTGGAGTCTCTTCCCGGTGGCTAATTCCTTCCCTACTATTAATTCCCAAAGGGCACCGAAGAGCCGTTCGGTTCTGAGCGTTAAATCGTTATTGAGAAGCCACTTCGGGATAGGTTTGTGAGCAGCTTATGTCACATTTCAGAACCAGGTGTGACATGCAAAGGGGTCCTCAGCCTGGCCTGGAACTGGCAGAGAAGGTATGTGACCTGAGCGGTCTTGTGAACGGTGAGTCGGCACCAGCACTGGGCGGTGGGGAGGGCTCTGAGTCTGGGACTCAGCTGGAGGGGCACCCAGAGGGCCTGGGGGGGAAGGAGTGGGACTCGATCCTGTGGATCAGTGTACACTTTAGGGAAGTACTTGGGAAGGTGTACCTTTTCGTTTAAAAAAGTTTTCTGTCTGATTGCAAAGATTGTACACGCTAATCATAAAAAATTTTGAAATACAGAGAGGTATTAGAGTAAAGCAAAGTCTCGTAATGTTGCCACTAGACGACCATCAGTGTTCCGATGAGCAGCCTTTCAGTCTCCTCTCTGTGCGTGTAAACTGCATCGGTGCACATTTCATGTACCTTATGAAAATGGATCATACAGCACGTGCTTTGGGCAACTGTGGTGTCCCGTCCTGTCCCCCCCCCCCCCCCCCCCCGCCCTCGACAGTGTGCTGGTGGAAAACTACCCCTGTCAGTAGCCCCTGTCAACAGCACAGACTCGCCTGTGGGACCAGACCTCACAGGTGCACAGGTTGGGATGTTTTGTTTTTGTTTGTTCTCTCCTTGTAAAGCCTTTATGTGTGAGGACAGGTAATGCAAGAGTCTTTCCCCTCAAATACATCCACGTAGGGGGCCACGCTGCTGCTGTTCTCTACTCAGCTTGCTTTTATGGTAGGTGGGTTGTGTGGAGAATTTCAGCGTCTTGATGATTTGGGAATTGCCTTACTAAAATACAGCCACTTAATAGTGAACTCAGTTTACGTTCAGAGAAGGAAAGGGTGAGTCAGAGGAATAGCTGTAGCTTTAGAATGGAGTTTAAATAAACAGGTTGGTTGGCAGCAGCTGCTGGCTGACCCCGGGTGTGGCTGTGGCTGTTAGCTCTGTGCTGGCCCATGGCTGTAGACAGGCCTTTCACCTGAGCAGATCACCTCCGCACGGAGACTTCTGATCTCAGAGGGTGCTGTCTGCACTCCTGGTAGAGCAGCCCTCAGAGAACTGCCAAGCTCAGGCAGGGCAGTGGGGCAGCTTCGTGGGTAGACTTGTCTCCCATTTGTTTTGAACCGTTTATATGAACTGTGTTACCTTGGTGTCTTCCCATATGTGAAATGGGATCGTAATGGACTCCATCTCATACGATTGTTTCCGGAAGTAAATGAGGTCATGGATGTGGAGCGTTGAGCTTGGTGCCCGCCACATAGTACCCACTTAATAAAAGTTGCCTTTTAATTTGTGCTACTACTGTTTTTACAGCCCTCTCTTTGTAATGAAGCTAAGGGATATTAAGCAACTTGCTCAAAATTTCAGTTGGCAAAGCTTAAGAGATTAGGGGTGCTTATAAAAACACCCCTTTCTTCCCAGCCCAATTTTGGAACCACCTGAAAGAGAAATATAGGAGTCAGAACACAAAAAGACAAGTGGAGAACCTGGCTTTAGATTTGTGGCCAACTGTGGGTGGAACATGGGTGAAGGGACCCTTTCTGCTGGCTGGCTGCCGAGCATGCCCACCCTTCTCCATTATAAACCCAAGAAGTTTCTCTGCCTTCTGAGAAGAGTGAGAAGGGTTGGGAGAGCCCAGGAATGTCCATCAGCTGAAGTCCCTCCACATGAAGCCTGAGGATGTGGAACTGGGGTTCCCTTCAGCAGAAGGTGGCAAAATGGAGATTAGAGCCAAAGAACCTCGGCCAGCTCCCCAGGTTCTTACCAGCACCCCCTTGTCTGCCCTGCTCCGCACAAGCCCCACACGGCGCCTTTTGCCCAGATCCTGCTCTGCCCATGCCCCACCCTGAGCTGGAGGGCGGGGTTCTCTAGGTGTGTGCACGGTTCACTGTGCCACATGGGGGACTTCGACATGAGCACGTGTGGAGCACTCAGGAAGCCTTTCCCACAGTTCTTTCTGTGTCCACTGCAGTTAAACACATTTTAAACCAACACATATGCATGTTCTCCCCTGAAGCCCTGCTCAGACTTCTCTGAAGAAAAACCTCAAACTTAAGCTAATTATTAGTAGTTGTATTAGTCTTCTGATGGCATCACATAGAGCAAGTCACTTGGCCTTTGCATCATAGGCCTGTGATCCATCCCAGTTCCACCCCACCAGCTTTGTGGCCTTGCACAGGCCTCAGCTTCCATGCTTATTACATGGGAATGGGGGTGATGTCAATTCATCGGTTGTTATGGGGAGAAACTGACAGAGTGAGTGTCAAGCAGTTTATGCAGCAGCCCGTTGGGAAAATCCCGGGTATAGTGCACTGTGAATCCAGATGCAAGAGGAGAACAGCTGGATGTTGCTCACTCGCTGCTCTTCCCTTTCCCCACTCTTCCTCTTGTGACCACTGTGCTGGGAAAGTACAGTTGTGACTCCCAAGAATCTGTGCTTACATGTGTGCCTGACACTGAGCAAGCCTGGGCTCCATCCAGGCTTCACCCCTGCGTCCCTGAACAGATGACCCCTTCTCGCTTTGCCTCACTTTCTCATCTGTAAAATGGGCGCGATAATGTGACCTGTAGAAGAATCAGATGAGCTGATGCATGCAGAGCTCTTGGGATGCTGTCTGGTTCATAGCAAACTCTCAGAGAAGGTGGTGTTGGTTTGTCAAGTGGCACTGATTCTGTTAAATGGAACTTCTCGTAAAGAATCCGAGGACATAGAAATGAAGTAGCCAGAGACTGTGGGTGGGTAGAGCTGCTGGTTCAGGTGTGGGTTACTGCTGTTTTGGCAACAGAAAATCTGTACTTCAAAATGACTAAAAATGTTACGAGAAGAAAGTGCTAAGGTGGGAGAGTTTTAAAAATATTCTATCAAGTAAAACTTAAAATATATATGACAGCAGACAGTGGGTGGGGCCGCCATGTACGCATGTGCCCGTCTTCAACAGTGGTGAGCACAGGGCTGTCCTGCTTCACCTCTCCCCCTTCTCCCCCCGTATTATTTTGAAGCAAATTCAAGGGATAGCATTTTATTTGTACATTTTTCAGTATATATCCTTAAAAGATAAGGATTTTAAAAACAAAAACAGTAAAACCGTAATCATCATCATAATACTATTATAATATCTGAATGAAAATTCATTGTATTACTTGCTGCCATTCACTGCTAAGCGGGAGGTTTCACAGCAGTGATGACGCGCGGCAGGCGTTAAAGTGGCTGGGACGTCAGGGGAGCCTGGGCGCCGTGTCTGTTCGTGTGGCCGTGTTGAGGGGCCCTGGAGCCCCGCGTCCTGAGGGCTCCTGGTCCGCTCTGTCGGTGACTCTGCGTCTCGGGGCTTTGGTTCCTTTTCACCAAGAAAAGCGTCTGTTTCCACAGGGTTGTTGTCAGAGTTAGATGAGGGGACCCACTGAAGGTGACCGTGAGGAGACAGTAAATCCTGCCACCTCCCCCTGCTTCCTCGCCGAGTCCAGGGCTCGCCTTGAACCGGGGTGTGTGTGAGCAGGGAAAGGTCCGGCCGTCTCCCCCGACCGGCATCCCTCTGCTAGACACGTCCAGTGCGGGTGGCGGTGTGGGCAGAACCGCCGCCCCCTGAGGCGCGGCTTCCGCGGGAGGGCTCGGCCCTGGGAGAGAGATCCTCGGGAGCTCGCCAGCACCCGTCCCCAGCGGGCTTTCCCTGCGAGGCTGCGCCTTCCGACTTCCAGGGTGTCACAGCCAGCGTGTTCCTCTTCGTTTGTGTGTTCACAGTTATCTGGGCGCAACCCCGTGATGGCCGTGGTACCTTCCCATTCAGCTTGTGAGTTGGGTAGTCAGACCTTGAAGCCTTTTTCAGTGCCCCCCACCCTCCTTTCTCCTTCCAACATTTAGTGGCACAGCGGCCCTGACCTCAGAGAACTGAATCAAAGTCTAGCGGGGGCTGCAGACAGATATTTCTAACAGGACGTGGGAAGTGCTGGCAAGTATCTATAAAATACTAAGGGAGATGAGAGGGAAGGCTTCATGGAGGAGGTGGCATTTAAGCAGAGCCTGGAAGGATGTACAGGGTTTCTTTGGGTGGCATGGGGCTGGCATAAAGAAGGGAAGGCTGTTCCAGCCAGGGAAAGAGCAGTCACAGGCATAGAGCTGAGATCGGGGTGCCCCTCATCTGCCCAGGCCTGTGAAACGCCCCTCCCGGCTCAGCCCCCAGAGCACTCCCTGACTAGCCCTTGCATCTTACCACCTTCCACACTCCCAGTGACCCCTTCCTTCCTCCTAGGAACCCCTCCCTACCCGACTCCCCATGTCACTCAATGATATCCAGACAAAGAAACTGACACTAGGTTTAGATTTGTATGGGGCAAATGTACTTTCATTTTGCTCTGATTGTCTTGTCAAACTTGACACTGGAATGATGCCTTGGTCCTTCTAAAAGTAAGAGGCATTCTCTTTGGGTACACGTAGGAGGAACATGAGCACTCTTCAAAGTTAGCACTGTGTGTGGAAATGTTCAAAACCCAAAGCACACAGCTCTGCAGCCCCTCTGAAACCTGGAAAATGTTGGGGGCGTATCAGAATTGTGTGAAGTATAATATGCCGTCTTTGACAGTTTGTTCTCAAAAATAGGGCTTAAGCACAACAGTAAACAGATCAGAGCTTGGCCAGGACTTTCACAGAGACAGTGGTAGTCACATAACTAAACTGTCAACTCATTCTTTATAAAGATAACCTATCCTGTGATGCTACTCGGGGGCTTACGTTGTCTATTTAGGTAAATCAGAGACCTGTTGAAATATTTTTTGTTATTGATCTGTTGTGATTTTTGTGGGTGTTCATTTTAGGAAGCTGCCGCAATTTCAGCCTTGTCAATTCCTACAGAAATCTTAGTGCTCATTTATTTCTTTTCAGTCTTGGCACGTGAAATACTTTATACACTGCTCATGTTAAATTACACTGATGACATTGTCGAGTCAGTAATCACTTAACACCTCTTAACTTACCAAGAACTCCATTTAATCCTGAATAAGCTAACTCCGTTCTAATACATTCATTTTATAAAAATTTGTTGTTACAGAGCATAAGAAATTGGGATCACATTTGTACACTCTAAGTGAAACCTCTGGTAATTATGTTTCTGAGCTGCCTTGGGGCCTCCTTGCTCCTGGCACCCCCCTGTACTGTTCCGCCTGGTAGACTAGAACTAGCTGAGGATGGGGGTGTGGTGGTGAGCGGTGGCAGCAGGACCTAGCCTATGTACTAGAGTCCTTTTAAAACTTTCCTTGGACCTTTTAAAACTTTTAATGGAAAACTCTTTGGCTCCTAAAAAACCTGTTTTGGATATTGAGGCCCTAAGTAGGTGTGCTTTGGACTGAATGTGTGTGCCCCTCAAAATTCATGTTGAAGTCCGAACCCCCAGTGTGATGGTATTTGGAGCGGGGCCTTTGGATGATTAGGTTGTGAGGGTTGAGCCCCACAAATGGGATTGGTGCCCTTTAAGAAGAGACATGAGAGAGGGAATCCCTCTCTTCACCACGGGAGGGTTCAGCAAGAAGGCAGCGTGTGGAAACCAGGAGGAAGGCCATCGCCAGACACCAGATCTGCCTTCCAGCCCCCAAAGCAGGAGTAACAGCCACCTAGCCTATAGTATTTTGTTACAGCAGCCCAGCCTGACTAAGACAGGGTGTATTAGTGTTTCATTGCTGCTATAACGCATTACCACACCCAGTGGCTTGAAACAACACACATTTACAATCTTACAGTTCTTAGGTCAGAAGTCCAAAATGGGATTTCTGAGGCTGAAATCACGGTGCAGGCCGGACTGTGTTCCTTCCAGGGAGGCTCTGGAGGGGAATCCATTTCCTGGCCTTTTCCTGTTTGTAGAGGCTGCCCTCACTCCTTGGCTCCCTTCCTGTGTCCTCAAAGCCAGCAGTGTTGGATGGAGCCCTCCTCCCATTGTATCCCTCTGACTCCCTCCTTCCCTCCTGCCGCTCTCTTCCACGTGTAGGGACCTGGGGATGACGTGGGCCACCTCCCTGCACAGTCCAGGATCATCTCCCTCTTTAAGGTCACCTGATGAGCAGCCGTATCCCGTCTGCCAGGTTGATTCCTCTTTGCCATGTGACCTAATATATTCCCAGGTTGCAAGGACTAGGACTTGGGGATCTTTGGGGAGGGAGGTGGCATTGTTCTGCCTGCCACAGTAGGTATAATGTATAATCCTTTTGGGATTATGCAGCACCTCACTCTTTATTCCATATTTGTTAAAAGATTCTGAGTCTCTGGTTTGCACCAGGAGCTGCGCCTGACAGGCCCTGAGGAGAGAGAGAAGGCTCTTTACCCTCAGGAGCTTGCAGTCTGGTGATGGGAGGTTGGCCCATCACTAGCCATGTCACCACGGAGGGACAGGTGCTGACACAGATGCCCATAGGTTGTGTGAATGAGGTCTGGCTGTGCCTGGCATGCAGAGGGGGTGTAGGAAGGGAAAGAGGGCCTCGGAGGAGGAGTTTGCATGGAGAGAAGGTGGGTTGGGCTCTCCAGGGAAGGGAGAACCACGGGAGTGTGCGTATTGGGAAGCCTTGGGCTGGGAGTCTGGGGGCCTGGGGTATGGTAGGGACTGAGGTCACAGGGACTCATACAGCTGAATTGCGAAGGGCCTTCCGTGCAGTATTCGGAGTTTGGACTTGACGCCGTTAGTTAGGCCCAGTGGTTGCACATTGGCTGCCCTTTGGCCAGTCAGTCAGCAGAGCCGCTTCCTTTAACTGCAGTGTATTTTAAAACCAGTGCTCACCAACCTCAGATGTCCTCACCCATCCACTTCCCTTGCTTTACTCGTTTATATTGCTTACCTGGCCCCTCGTGGGCAGGGAGGGGCTAGGTAGGGGGATGGAAACCACTGAAAGTTTTAAAATAGGGGAGTAATTTGATCAAATTTATATGGGATGCAGTGAACACCTTGTTTGCACATCTCTTAAATGTTTTTCCCACCAGACTTAAAACTCAGGTTTTATAATGCAGTTTAAGTGGAAAAGAGGACCGGGGATATGAGGAAGGCAGCTGCGGTGGCTGGGAAACATGCCGACTGTGAACTCTGGCAGCCCCGAGTGTGAGTGCGGGCTCTGCCATTCACTTACTGTAGCTCCTGTGAGGCTCATTTTCCCAGACTGCTGAGCGAGAGCAGTGAGGTTGGGTCCACCCACAGCTGCTGGGACGAGGCATGGGCTGTGAGCACAGACCCCTGGCAGCCAGGCCCCTGGGCAGGCTCAGCCCCTGGTATCTGGTAAGTAAGTGAGGATTGAGCAACACTTAGCTTGTTCTTTGATTTTTGCTCTGAAAATGCCCGAGAGCACGTCTCTGAGCTGCATTTATGATTAGCCCACTCTGTAGGAAATTTAGCTGAACCCCTACTGATTGAGCTCCACACAACTGCTGGATGTTTACTTTGTGATAAGCACCATTTTTGTACTCAGACATATACTCACTCCACAGATACTTACCCCTTCCTGTGCTGCATGCGGTGTTCAGACCCGCTTGGGAAGCTGGGCAGCCTCCCCTGCATGGCTCATGATCCCCTAACACACTCACATGTAGAAGTTGAGGCAGAGGATGGCCAGGTATAAGGGAGTGAGCGCCAGGTTGGGGGGTGGGGGTGCAGAATGTTCCCAAGTGCAGAGCAGAGCAAAACCAGCCTGTGGGCCTTGACAGAACCTTCATGGAAGAGATGAAGTTGAGCAGACCCTCCAGGCTGCGCTGGGTGTGTCCAGAATCAGTCTAGAGACATTAAGAGGAAGCTGGTTGAGCAGGGGTTGGAGGACCAAGCTGGCCACCGGCCTGGCTAACCACTCTCTCCTGGAAACACTCTCACCCATGTTCACCGGAGTCCTTGGTTTTTTCCTACCTTGTTTTACTTTGTTTTTAATTCATAGCTTCTTGCACAGCGCTTGACATGTGGTAGGTCCTTTAGGTTTTTATGATGCTGGAAACCAGCCGTCACAAATAGAATCCTCTGTACTCTTGTGTTCTCTGTGTTCATCATGGACGTGGGCCATAGGGAAGACCGGGATTGGCTGTGCAGGGATGAACCGTGGCCCTGAATCTCGTAACTGCTGCTCAGCATGGACCCTTTTAACAAATGTAAGAGCTCCAGCCTTGGGGTCCATCCCCTAGCACACTTGTCTGTACAGTTTAAGATTAAGACACATAAAAAGGGGAATTGGCCTTTACTGGTCACATGCTGTGTAGATACTAGACATGCATTATTCCACATAATCTTGAAGTTCCTTAGAGACCATTTCTTCATAATGTCATAGATCATAGCAATTCGAGGAAGAAAGGACCATTAAAAAGACACCAAGGCTAGGAACGTGGGCGGTTATACGAGAGTCTAAAACCGAAGTTGTCCATTTTATAGTTTCAAAATCTTTCATTCCATTCTCTGTTCATTTAAAGTTTATTACATGTGATTGTAACATCCATCTCTCTATATAAACTAGTTTTTTCTTTTAATTTTAGATTTCACACATTGGCAAACTGAGAGACTTTCTTCTGGAGCACAGGAAAGACTATATTAATGCTTATAGGTAAGTGCCTGTTTTCTGCCATGCTTTGCTGGCCTTTTCCATGCCTATATTCTCACCTTTTTCTTGATAACTCAGAGGCATAACAGGGAAGATCAATTTGGCAGTGGTGCCTACAGAGCACAGGGACTCCCAAAGCAGCGTGGGCCCTGCCAGAGCCCCACGTCCTCCGAGTCCCTATCTCCCACAGCCACTTCTCTTGTCCTGATGCTCCCAGGTACTGGCGTCTCTGTATGCACCATGCTGTTGTGAACACAGAGGAGAGTGGGACAGAACATCTCACTCAGTAACTATGTATAAACAGACGAAGGATGATGCCAGCCATGTAAAAATGCCACTGGAGAGATGAACGTTTGCCTCCAGCAAGGGTTTTGGTTGATTTTTAAAAAGAGAAAACATTTCAACCAAGGCTTCGAGGTGGTTTCTGGAACAGATTGCCACTCTCTGCAGACGGGAGTGCTGCGTGCATATCCAGTCTCCTTGTGCACCCTCCATGTGCACAGGGCAAAGTCACATGTGTTAGGTGGGTTCATGGGAAGTTGGATTAGACCTAGGAGATTATGTCATCGGGAACATCTTGAGAGGACTTCATTTCCATGAAACAAGGGTATTCACCCTCCAGACCCCTCTGCTCACAAAGCTGGAGAAAGAAAGGAAACCCTCTGGGTTTTTAAAACCTTGTCAATATACAAGGTGTCCCAAAAAAATATATACACACTTTAACAGCTGATAGCTCAATTTTGAAAATTAAATGCATTTTAATAAACTCTGCCTTTGTAATTATTCAAATGTGTGTATGCATTTTGGGGGACGCCCTACATACAAATGAAAATGTTTTGTATAAACTTTAACAGAGAAAATAACAACACCTCAGGTGAATTTTAAATAACCCCTGCTGCTTTATCTACTGAAACAACATAGGCGACTTAACATTTAAGTGTATTTTATTTGTATAATTTTAAAATAAACTAAAATAATTATCCTAATGCATAGTACCAAGAAGACCTTATTTGTTAAGTTCTTGGTTCAAATCGTTGGTTGGTCAACACTAGATGGCAGTGTACACTTCATTTCTAAAGGTGTGTTTGTGTATCAAGTACTAATTCCATCGTCCATAAAAATGGAAGCTACAGCTATTTTGGAAAACATGACCACACTGGTATAAACCGTCAGTTTCCAGCTCTTCGCGGAATCCATTGTTAATGTCCCTTTGCCTTGAAAAGGCCTCCAGCTGGGTGAAGCCTTCATATTTTTCCTGGTCGCAGCCTGTCACTGCCAACTGATGTCCTTTTGGAAGAGCATGGATTGTGGGGCTGGGCACACCTGGGAGCCAGCGTGAGCTCCGCAAGTGTTAGAGTGTTAATCGTGTAGGCACATGCAGCTTGCTCCACGGCCTCGGGCTGGCCACGTCTCTGTGAAATGGGGACAGTGCTCTTACGAGGACTAAATGAGAGTTCTTGGCACATGGAAGCCCCTCGGTGAGTGGTAGTTGATTTGGAACCTGTTTGACCTGTGATGCATTTGGGGGTGGACATTTAAAAAGAAAGCACCTGTTTCCTACCAGAGAGGTGGGAGGGAGGGAAGGAGAGAGAGGTGGGACGCAGGAGGCAGGTCAGCGGTGATGGAGATGGATGTGTTGTCAGTTTTATCGCTAGTGAAATCTGGGGTGGCGAGCAGAGCTTGGGTCTGCAGGCAGGTGGCCTTAATGCAGCTCCAGAGTTAAACATACTCACTTGGTTGTTGGTACCACTGAACAGTCAGTTCCTGGAGCACAGACAGCAGGGCAGGTCTCTATAATACGTGAGCGAGAGAGGAACAGACCCTCTGCTGTTCTGCGCAGGCTGGTCCCAGAGGGAGAGGAGCTGTGTCTAGACGTGTGTCCACATTCCTGCCCAGTTCCTCTGCCAGGCTGTCAGGGAACCCCTGCCCCCTCGGGTGGGAGGGCTGGGAGGCAGGAGGCTGAGGGAAGGAGGGAGGCTGGGGGGCTTCCTAGGGGAGTGATGCACAGGGAACCTCGGGGACTGGGGGACTGGAGAAGACGCGTTGCCCTCAGTGCCCTATATTCTCTCCAGAGGAGCCAGGCCGCCCTCTCTTCCCCCTGTAAGCTCTCCCTCCCAGAACGTGGACTGTTTGAGGCCTTTCTCGTCTACCCCTCCTGCCAGCCCTGTGCTGGCCTCACCTGCTCCAGCCGCATTTTGGATGGAGTATGACGGTGGAATTGAAAGAACATGTGTAGAGATATCGCCTGAAGATCCATAAGGCTGTGCTAGTTTGACATAATTAGGAAGCTGTAATTTTTTTCCATAATATAGAGCTCAGACTTTATTGACCCATTTAATTTTTTTAAATAATGACATTTTACTGGAGCAGAACAGCATGCAACCTAGGTAGCTTCTGGCTGGGTCTCGAATGATTTCATTTAAAAATAATTTCTCCACTTCTGGTAGATGCACCATTTCTGCAACATCCTGGCAACAAAAAAGTACCACTTGGAGGGGAAACTTTCTTGGTTTCTGTTGCTGTTACTAATAGGATAACCATACTGTTAATTTTGTTAATTTCTAATTTAAAAGGTTAACATATAATGTGTGATCAGTTTTATTGAGTTAACCTTTAGGACTTCTCCATTTCACTGAGCTGAGGCTCCAATAATTCAGAATTTCTGGGTCAGTCTCCCCTGTTGTGTGGTACACTCTGTGGGGTTCAGAAATGAGCCTTATTCAATTTTGACCTCCAACTCCTGCCACAGTGCCTGACACGGGTTGGAGTGTAGGTAAATTGAGTGCACGAATGAATTGCAAGGATTAAATAAGTAAAGTGCATGAAAGGCACTAAGAATAGTGCCTGGTCCATAGTAAGTGCTCAGCTAATATTAGCACACCTACTATGTGCTGGACCCCATTTTAGGTATCGGAGAAACAAATTCCCTACCTCATGAGGATGCATCCTCATGGAGGGAGCTAGGCATCAGTATGTAATTTCAGGGAGCGATGAGCACTATGAAGAAGATAAGGCAGGAGGACTGGGTGTCTAGTAGCATTGTGGTTTGGAGAACCCCAGCCCCCGACCACAAAGCGGCATGTAGCAGGGTAGCTGTGGAGCTGAGAGACGAGAGCTCAATAACTGGCACAGGGCTGGAACTCAGGGACGGCGAGGGCTCGGAATGAGCACAGAGAGCGGCCAGGGAAGCTGGCCCTGGTTAGGCCATCTGAGCAGAGGTCCGAGGGAAGAGCAAGGGGACATCTGCTGGGAGCATGCCAGGCTGTGGCAGAGGGTGCCAACAAGGGGCAGCACGGAGGCCAGCTTGGCGGGAGTGATGTGGATGAGGGCATGGGGCAGGAAGCAAGGCCACCGGTGGGGTGGGGGTGAGCAACTCTGTTTACTCTCAGTGAGGGGGGCTAGCGGGTGGAAACGGGATGACCTGAGTCTGAATGTTACCTGTGTTCCTTCGGCGTGGTATTTGGTGGCTGTAGTTCCAGCTGTAATGCCTGGCGTGTTGAACTGGGCGGGTGGTGTCATAGGCAGTGAAGCTGCCCCTGCCTGGTCTCAGGGAGGTGAGCAGGTGTTGGAGCTTCCAGGTGCTCATTACCCAGCGTGAGCACCTTCACTGGCTCATGACTGAGGGGCTGTAACTAACCAGCAGGGTAGATGAACCGTGCTTCTAAATGCTCTTTTACTGCTTGTCAATGTGGGAAAAAGTTACAGCCTGAGACAACCTCTCCCACCCCTCTGAGGAGCCTCAGGTAGTGTCCACACCGTTCCCAGGCAGCACCCAGAGCCCTGACGCAGACCCACCTCTGTCCCTGTGCTGTGTGGATGCCTGCAGTGGCTGCCCCTGTGCTCAAAGCCGCATTCTTAATGAGGCTTCTCGCCTGCTGGACACCTCCCAGGCCCACCTCCCCCTCCCTGCACTGGGCTGCTCCAGTCTGGTCTCTGCAGGTGCTTTTCCTACCTGATGCCTTCCGAGTGTGGTTCTACTATCTAGAACGCTCTCTTCTCTGAGCCTGGCTGGTCCCTCTTCCTCCTTCAAGCCTCAGCGTGGGTGTCGCTTCAGTAGTGAAGCTTGTCTTCCCTCGCACCCCATCAGGCTACATATGTGCTCACTTGCTGCTGCCCTTTAATTTTGCCCCACATGCCTGTTCTCTCTCTTTTTAGCCATATCATGTCTGAATATGTGAGGATGACTGACGCAGAGCGAGACCAGATAGACCAGGACGCTCAGACATTCATGAGGACCTGCTCAGAAGCAATTCAGCAGCTGAGAAATCAAGGTGAGGGGTTCTGAGAGGTGCAGACGGGCAACCATGACTCTCTTAAGCTCCTCAGATTCTTATGGCACTGCCAGGTAGAGTTCCCTCTGTGCCTGTTCAGACTCAGGTTTCAAAGCTTTAAATCCTTCTTACCTGGTCCTTGTTTTAACCTAAGCCTACAGAAGTAATGAAAAGGCCATAATTCAAGTTGAATAAATGGGAGGAGGGAGGTGGAAAGGACCTCTCCAAATGGAACTAAAAATTCACTAAGGGGCCAGGGTCAGAGAAGATGAGTGTGTGTGTGTGTATGCGTGTGCTTCCTCATGTGCATAATCATAGTTGCCTTTGATTGTTTGCATTACTAGTTGTTATATATGTAAAATACCACTCACACACAGCAGGAGCTCACCTCTCAATACATGGGGGCCGTCCTACCAGAGT
Organism: Miniopterus natalensis; assembly: GCF_054644295.1. NCBI lineage: Eukaryota > Metazoa > Chordata > Mammalia > Chiroptera > Miniopteridae > Miniopterus > Miniopterus natalensis. The sequence continues at coordinate 197,895,275 of NC_142081.1, read as the reverse complement.
AAATGGCTCAGGCTTGAAGATGTGAGTTTGCAGGAGAGAGGCATCCTGAGGCTAGGCATCCAGGGAGGTTGACTCGATGTCTATGGGGCCTGGGATTTAGTGGCCGAGGGGAGAGGACTTGGCATCCCAGGCTGACAGCACCACTCAGACAGCGAGAGCATGTGATCCGAGTGTGATCTAAACGTGTACTTGAAGGCCAGCTTGAGCCTTGGATGCTATTAGTACAGATGGGTCAGCTCTCAGGTGGGCGCGTCATGTTCCACCCTTACATCCTGCAAAACCGTCTGCTCTGTGACTGCAGTTTTTCTACAGGTTTCTCTCTATCTCAAAGCCTGATACTCTTACTCTTAAAAATGCAGTCACTTGACTGGGCACTTGTTTATAGTTGGATTTTAAAATACTTTCAGCCTGGCCGGCATAGCTCAGCAGTTGAGCATCGACTTATGATCCAGAAGATGGAGGTTCAATTCCTGGTCAGCGCATATGCCTGGGCTTTGGGCACGATCCCCAGAAGGGGGCATGTAGGAGGCAGCCAGTCAATGACTCTCTCTCATCGTTGATGTTTCCCTCTCTCTCCCCCATCCCTTCCTCTTTCTGAAATCAATAAAAATATATTAAAAGAAAAATAAATACTTTCAGTAAAGAGACCGTTTTAAGGAGCTGGCAGGTTCTTCAGCATAACTGAGTGCGGGAACCTGAGTGCTGTCCTTTCTCTTGCAGCCCACAAGGAGATCCACTCACAGCAAGTGAAGGAGCACAGGAGCGCCATTCTGGACTTCACTGAAGATTACCTAAAAAGTATTTCATTTCCGCTTCAATGTGGCATTCACAGTAGATGAGGTGCACAGCTGGCTTTGCTGGCTGAGGACCGCAGTGTCTCATTGTATTTGATGATCCTTTGCCCGAGAAGCCGTGTTACATGGTCTGTGTTCTGGTGTTTCCCCTGCCACAGGAGTCTGTAAACTGTACTCGGAGCAGAGAGCCATCCGCGTCAAGCGAGTGGTGGATAAGAAGAGACTGTGAGTACTGTCCCTGGCAGGTTCCTAGTTAACAGTAGTGACGACGATGACGATGATGCGAAGTTCACAGGCTTTGCTGTAGGCCAGGCAAGTTTCTGCACAGGCACTGGAGTGGTGCTCACTGAACACGCACTGTGTGGCAGGCCCTGTGCTAGGCCGTATTCGCTCACAGCAGCCCTGGGAAGCGGGACTGGTGGGGAGGCTGCGGCTCAGGAAGTCAGGTAACTCACCCCAGGGTCCCACCGCCAGGCGGGAGCAGAGGTGGGATTTGAGCCTAGGGTCTTGATCCAAAATTAGTGCCCCTACCCATTTTGTTGTCTTAGTAACCCTTGAGGTTGGCACAGTTTAGGCGTTTTGCCTGGGTCTCTGACCCCCACAACCTGCTGTCTCTGAAAGCGTGTTCCTGAGGGAAGAGCTGAGCACAGTGGGCAGTGCCCCCCACCAGGCCTTCCCAGCAGCGCCTGTGCCCTGCTCCTCCCTCCAGAGAGCACTTGCCCCACTCTAGCACTAACCCTGCTTAGTGCAGGTGAACACACAGAAGCCCAGCAGGTGTAATGACCTGCCTGAGGCCACGTAGCCAGGATGCAGCCGGGCCCAACCCCAGTGTCTGCCCGGGTACCTGTGTGTCCCCGGTCTGTCCTCCCTGTTGGGCTGTGGGCCAGCTTCCAGAGCACGGGGAACGGTCCTCACAGTTGCTTAGCCGGCCCGGGTTTGCATCCTGATGAACATGGAGCTGGACCCAGATCTGACTCTTGGTCATTCTCACGTTGGAAAGATTTTAGGGCGTTCTTTCAGAAGGTAACAGCACATACTGTTTGGGGACATTTTCTGATTTCTTATTGTTGGGGTCCCAGCACCACCCTTAGGCTTGGTGATTTGCTGGAAGGACTTAAAGGGTTCAGCACACAGCCTGCCCAGGGCTGTGAGTCATTACGTGGGAGGGTGCAGAGCCAGCAGCAAGGGGAAGAGGTGGGCAGGCCAGTGCAGGGAAAACCAGGAGCACGCTCCCATAGTCTTCTCCTAGGGAGTCAGCAGGATGTGACTGTGGCAATTCGTGTGAATTGTCCACCAGCTGAGACTCACTGCTTGGGGATTTTAGTGGATGCTGGTCAGGTAGGCACCTGTTGCCTGGCCTGCACCAAACTGCGGACTTCCAGCACAAAGGCACGTGCTCAGCATGAGCCACACTGTTGGTACAGCAGTTCTGTACAGCAAGCCACCCTCATCGGCTGGGGTGGTGGGAGCCGAGCCCAGGTTCCTAGACCAGCCAAGGGCTAAGCTTGCAAGTAGCCTTTCTGAGGAGAATAGCTTTAAGCCTGCTGCATTGACTGTTTTGTGTACATGTGTGAAACATCTGAAATTGCAAGTCCCAACCACTAGAAGCATCTGTGGAAGAGAGAAGTAGATACTACTTATTACACAGGCCCGAGAGCATAGGCAGAGAGAAGCGAGAGATGAAAAGTCTCGCCCTCACAGAGCTTAGAGTCATGCTAGGTTGCTATATAAACATGAAAATTAGCAACCTGATCAGGATATGTCACAATCAGTGAGGCCAGCCCAAGCTCAGAGGGCAAGATGGAACTATCGAGAAGCATAGCCTATTGCCTCAGAGCCCAGACTCTGCAGCCGGACAGCCTGTGTTCAAATCCTGGCTCTGCCGCTTACAAGCTGTGTGACTTTGGGAAGTTCGCTTAACTTCACTGTGTAAAATGGGAAAATTCATAATACCTGCCTTGTTGGGTTGTTGTGAGAACAGACTGAGTCGATATAGGTAGAACACTTGTATGAGTAGTTACTATGTGTTAATGTGTCCTATTATCTACTAGTAAGCATTTATCAGGCAGTATGTTAATTTATTTCATTTAACCCTCACAACCACTCATATTAATAATTATTAGTATCCTGAGAAATTGAGGCTCAGAGAACCTGGGTTATTGGCCCAGCATCACACAGCTGGACTATGATTTGAACCTCAGGGTAGTCGGAGCAGATATTTTGAGCAGTGGGCTTGTTGGGTGTTATAAGGACAGGTCTGGGGACGTGATTAGAGAGGGAGAAAGTGGTTGGGCTTGGGGAGGAGAGCAGGCAATATTTGAGGTCAGTCCTGGGGGAGGGCAGCCCCTGCTGACGTGGGATTTACTGTCGAGACAATGTGGTCACCAGTTCTCACCAAAGGGAGAGATGCCAGTCTCTGCCATCTAGTCCCAGGCGCACCCTGACACTTGAGACTTACCAAGTAGCCCAGGTAAAGTTAGAAGAGGCTTTTGCTGCTGCCTCTTCAGGCCCTGGGTCTCAGCAGCTGTTTTCACAAATTAAAATCAATCATATGGGAGTTGTCCTCATTTAGACAGTGACGTGCAGCCTCGTCTCCTGCCAGAGAGCCGCCCTGTGCCAGTTACTCTGAGCACAGGACCCTGAGGGAGATACTGTGGTCCCCCTCCCAGCTCGTCCTTTCCTTGTCTCGATCCAGAAGGACCTACCAGAGCACTCGCAGCGGTAGCTCTCCTTTGCCGCCGTGTTCTCCGGAGCGCACCCGCACAGCGTGGCATTCGGGCCCATGACAGTGACCTCAGCCTTTGTTTCAGTTGGGCCCCTCGGGTGTGTGCTCTGGCCGCTCTCCAGCACTTGGTGTTCCAGGGGCCTGGCTCTGTGAAGCTCTCATGCTGCCATCCTTGCTGACTTCTCTGCCCGGAATGCTCTTCGTATATGTTATAGTCTCTGCCTCTCTCTCCCATTCACCTGGCAAGCGAACTCCTGTCCCCGCTTCCAGCCCTGGTGGAGGTGCTTCCTGCTCTGTAGATTCCCAGTTCCTGTGGGCCATGTCAGGGGCCCTGTTCTCTAGGTTCCCTGTACATTGTCACTGTCGGGTGACACACTCAGAAAGCTGCTGTCACTCCACCTCAGCCCACTGCGCAGCCCAGTGCCTGCTCAGGTCTGGGGGCGCCACTCTTTAAGGACTGTGATGAACAAATGACACATGACACATGTCTTGGAGATAATGTGAGCGTGAGTGGAGTTTGTTTGTTGTCAGGTTGGATTGGTGGGTTCTTTATTGTTAATATTTTGTTTTGGTTGGTGGTGATTATTGCTAAAAATAATTCTTATAAAATAGATTTAGAAACAAGTGCTCGTGTGTTATGGCATTGCTGCTACTATTGTATTTGTTTTGTTCTTGGTGAAAGAAAAGGGTATTTGCTAGTTAAGGAGCAGTCTGAGTGGCTTTTTGCAGTAGAGGAGCAGGGGTATTCTGTGCTGGTGTCTATCTTCATGAAGGTCGGAGCCACACTAGTCTAGCCTACCAGAGAGTTCTTATTCCACACTGGGTGCCGATGTGCTGCTCCTTAAGTCAGAAGGAGTCTCAGCAGATCTTCCCGCGTTTTCCCATCGTGACTATTTCCTTGGAAGGACAGTACCGTTGTCACATGGGACTCTTCTTCCCGTCCCCTGCACTGCACTGTCTGAGCTGACAGTGACACCTGCTGCTGCCTGCCCTAAGCTGGACCTGAGGGGTGGTGGTAACTGCTATGGGGTCTCACCTCTGCTCTTTCTCCTGCTGCAAGACTGTGAGTTCTTTGAAGGCAGGGCTGTGGGCCACTGTTGGACACAACATTGCACAGGTGGCCTTGGCATCCCAAAGGGCTTGAAGCGTGCCCTCTACCCTCCTGGCCGCTGTGAAGCATGGTTTGGTTATGATTCAAGTTGAAATGGCCATCAGATGCCCTCCTAAGCGTATAGTCTCATTAAAAACCATCTGAATTAATCAGGAACATTCCCCCTTTCCAGAAAGCAACCAGGCTGTGTATCGTCGGCTTGCTTTCTCTTGGGGGAGATGTCTAAGGTAGCGATCTGGGAATCAGAATTAGCCTCTGATATTCTTTTCTGCTACTGCACAGGATCCTTTTTGTGAAGGCATAATGAACTATACACAAGTCCAGCAGCAGGTCCCAACCTCAGTATTAGGTCTTTCTCCAAACAGCTGTTTTGTCTTGTCGAGCGGCAGGATGTCTGGCCTGTATCCACCCACGGCTCACGTGCCTTCATGTTTGACGGTTTTCAGTACATCGTTCAAGCACGTCTCCTTCACTGTGGCAGGGATGTGCTTGGAGTGGAAATGTTTGTTCGTTCTGAGTCCCTGCAGGCCTGACCGCATCTCCCAGAGGGGGCCCCTGCTCGCCACGGAGCCCTCGCTCTGAGACCCCGGCAAACCCACCACAGAATCCTGCCTCAGCCCGCGGCCAGGGGTGTGACCTTGAGTTAGTTATTACTCACCCCCTTGGTTAGTACAAAAGACCAGACATTTGCTGCATTCCATGTTTCTTCCTTTTTTTAAAAAAACAACAAAATAACGGTGCTCTCGCAGCACACTCTCTCTCCACTTCTTTGGTCCTTGAGGAGTGTGCTCTTCTCTCCTGTCTGTGGCTCAGTCCTTACCCAGCCAGCCCGCAGGCTGTGAGGGCAGAACGGCCCCTCCCTCTGCCGGTCCGCGGCCCTCGCCCGGCGCCCGGACGCAGGGAGGGCTCAGCCAGCCGGCTTCTCAGTGATGACGGCAATGACGGCGATGGTGATTAAGATGAAGAAAAACAGGATGATTAAGATGAATTTGTCTTTTTTTAAGTTATTCCTTATTGAGAATAATTGACAAATAAAGTTGTGAGCTACTGAAGTGTGCATCGTGGTGAGTGACGGTGAGGGATCCCGCCATCTAGCTAACGGACACATCCATCGCCTCACATATTTACCTTTTTTTTGGTGAGGACGTTTAAGTTCTCTGTTAGCGAATTTCAGTTATATAGCACAGTGTTATCAACTGTGTCTACCAGCTGAAAATGTGTTATTAGCTGTGTCTACCACCTGAAAATGTGTCCCCACGCCCCCCCCCCGGAGTTTCTTTTTCGCTGCCCACACAGGAGCTGTGCTCATCGCCCTGAAAGGATGGCAGCCATGGCCCGCGAGCCAGCACTAGCCCGTGGCCTCTTTTTGTAGGGCCCTCAAGCTAAGCAGGGTTTTTATATTTTTAAAGGTTTTTTTAAACAAAAGAAAAACATGGCATAGATGCCATGTATGGTCTACAAAGCCTGAAGCCTGTGCTGCTGGCCCTCACAGAGGTGTGCCGACCCTCCTTAGGGCAGGCTCCCCAAGACGAAGGGCCACTTCCATTACTTGTTCTTCGCAGTCATCATGAACTGAGGTGTGTCAACTGTGCAGGACGCATTCACAGCTTGTGCCATAGGGGACCCACTGCAGGAGTTGAATGACACCTGAGCTGGAGATGAGCCCATGATTAACTGTCAATGTCAGATTGCTACAGAGTTTCCAGTGCTTGTTCCTCATTTATGTACAATCTCATAGCAGACCAGTAACAGCCAGCTCATTAGTTTGGTCTGGTCGTGTACCGCACTGAGTAGCACTGGCCTGAAAACCACCTTGCACACAGTATATAAACATCTGAGCAGCGAGTGGACGGCCATGGTGCGGGTGGCCTAGTGCAGCGAGTGGGCGGCCATGGTGCGGGTGGCCTAGCGCAGCGAGTGGGCGGCCATGGTGCGGGTGGCCTAGCGCAGCGAGTGGACGGCCATGGTGCGGGTGGCCTAGCGCAGCGAGTGGACGGCCATGGTGCGGGTGGCCTAGCGCAGCGAGTGGACGGCCATGGTGCGGGTGGCCTAGCGCAGCGAGTGGACGGCCATGGTGCGGGTGGCCTAGCGCAGCGAGTGGACGGCCATGGTGCGGGTGGCCTAGCGCAGCGAGTGGACGGCCATGGTGCGGGTGGCCTAGTGCAGCGAGTGGACGGCTGCAATGCGGGTGGCTTAGGGTAGCGTTAGACTCCCTGCTCCTGGGAGCGCTCGGTGCCTGTGCCTGAGGGGCACCTAAGTGTGAAAGCCACTTTCTGCATGATTGTGCCATCTTACTGCATGCCAAACATGTCTTCTTCCTGCCTGGCGCCTTTACTGGGGCATAAAAGAAGTGTTGGACCCGGTATGTGAATTACTTTTCTCTAATGTTTGTATAGGGCTTTAAGGTTTGCAAAGAACTTCTCTCACATATTTTCTTGTTCCAAAACGGAAAAATCTGCTTCTTGCCCTCTTTTTTTATCTCCCTCTGTTCTTTTAAATTTTTAACTAGAATCCCAAGGTTTTTCAAACAAGGGATCTGGAAACAGATGTTGGGCCAGGTGGAAACTGTGGTGGCTGCCGAAAGAAAGTCTCTGCCTTCAGTGAGAGAAGTTAATTTAAATAAATCATGGGGCAGAAACTGGTCTTTCTGACAACTTTTTCCAAATTGTCTTCAACTAGATAATTTGTAGCTTCCCTGAGGGGTTTCAGTAGCTAGTCTGTGTATAATTAGATCTGTTTTTACCACCGAATTGGTCGTCTGCCGCATTGCAGCTATTGTTGGTTTTCACTCGGAAGCTGGCGCATCGGCGCGCCCTGGACACAGAGCCTGACGGCAGTGGAGAGCTCTTTTTGTAAAAGTTAGTCAAGCCCTTGTCCTCCGCGCGCAGTGCAGCCGAGCAGCCCAGACAGAGGCGGCAGGAGGCGGGGGAGCTGCGGCGGGAGTTTCCCAGAGCAGTGCGGAGGGGCCTCAGCATCCTCATGGGGGGCTGCCAGGGAGGTGGCGGGTTGGTTACACACAGAGGGACTGATCAAACAGTAACTACTCTATAGCAATAAAGGAAGCCAGGCTTCTCGCTGCTGGAGACGGGAAAAGGAAAAGCTGGCATGAACCCTGTGTGTTGGATGAAATGGAAGACAGTGGCGTGAACCCATGGCTTGCACTCTACAGAGATGAGAAATAGTATGGTTGTACATGTGCGTATGGACAGGTGTGCAGGTGCATAGGTGTGTGTCTAGCCCTGTCCCCTGGGAGGGCCTGGAACCTTTGACGCCCAGGGGCAGAAGCACATGAACACTCAGATCCGGGCTTCTCTGCAGCGGTTCAGCTCCCAGGAGCCAGGGCTCGTGGAGCAGTGGCTGACTCTGGGGCAGGGTGAGGCTAAGATGAGCTTGGAACACTGTGTTGTACCAGGAAGCAGGGGCGGGCTCAGAGAGTGACAGGGACTTGTGGAAAGGACACAGGCCATTTGGAAGGGTTTTCTGCTGGCCAACGGGAGACAAGTAGAGCATCAGTTTCAATGGTAGCAGGCGAGATGGAGCCCAGCCCTGCAGGTGGGACGTGACGACACAGCGTGGGAGGGGCCAGAGGCAGTGCCGAGTGCAGCTCCTGAGACGGGCTGGTCCCACCCATGGATATTTAAAGACCTGTGCTTTTATATGTAAATTACTGAAAGACATTACTGACACATGTGTTATGTAATGTGTGTGTGAGATGTACTGGGTGTGAGTGTCATGTAATGGGCCTGTGGGGGGGGTGTTATGTAGTGTGTGTGTGAGTGTGAGTGTGTATGTAATGTGTTGGGGGGGTGTTATGTAATGGGCCTGTGTGTGTGTGTGTGTGTGTGTGAGATGTAATGGGTGTGTTATGTATGGGCCTGTGAGGGGGTGTTATGTGTGTGTGTGTGTTATGTAATGTGTTGTGGGGGGGGTTATGTAATGGGCATGTGCGGGGGGGTGAGTGTTATGTAGTGTGTGTGTGTGAGATGTAATGGGTATGAGTGTTATGTATGGGCCTGTGGGGGGGGTGTTATGTAATGTGTGTGTGTGTGTGTTATGTAATGTGTTGTGGGGGGGGTTATGTAATGGGCATGTGCGGGGGGGTGAGTGTTATGTAGTGTGTGTGTGTGAGATGTAATGGGTGTGAGTGTTATGTATGGGCCTGTGGGGGGGGTGTTATGTAATGTGTTTGTGTGTGTGTGTGTGTGTGTGTTATGTAATGTGTTGGGGGGGAGTTATGTAATGGGCGTGTGCAGGGGGGTCAGTGTTATGTAATGTGTTGTGGGGGGGTGTTATGTAATGGGCGTGTGCGGGGGGTGTTATGTAGTGTGTGTGTGTGTGTGTGTGTGTGTGTGTGTTCAGCAACACTTTGCACAGCTGGATTTGTTGAACAGGAAGAGGCAGCCTTCACTGCCCACGTGTTACGTGTGGGGCGGGTTCCCTCATTCTCTGCTTCAGCACAGGCTGACCGCACCCTGCCCAGTCCTCACCCTTCAGACCGCAACACCAGGACCCTGGAATAAGTGCCCGCTAGAGGCGCGTCAGAATGGCCACTGGGCCCAGAGGCAGCATCTCTGCTCTCGGTGGGGGCACGGAACGTGCATGCTGGGTCATGTGACTCCCTCCTGTTGTCAAGGTGGAATTCTGTTGCTTAAGTGAATTACATGGTTGCCAATTACTTTTAGGTCTAAGCTGGAGCCAGAAGCAAATGCAAAGACAAGAGAATCCGGGTCTTCTGAGGAAGCTTCCCAGGATCCTTCAAAAGACTCTGCAGAGAAACCTGTCACGGAAGAGTATCCAGGTGTGACTTAAACCCAAGTCTCACCTGCATCTCCATCCTGCGACCTGTTGGCAAAAACATGAAGCAGAAAAGCAGGCGCCCGACCCAGACACTGTGCTGTTTATAGTCATGTGAAGCAAAGGGAATGGAGGGGCAGCCTCTTTTCTGTCTCAGTTGGATCTTAATGGCTGCTGCAGGGACAGAGTGGGAGGATCCCCATTGCCTGGGAGCTGGCAGGGCCCAGGAGACAGGGCTAGCAGTGCTGTGTCCAGTGGGGTGGGACTAGACCCAGAATCAGGAGATATCAAGATCTCTGCTCAAGTCAGTCTCAGGAAGGGGGTGCTGCCTCCCTGCACCCATGAACAGTGCACTGTTCCCATGACCTCGGGCACTGTCGACATTGGCCTTGTGTGGAGCTGACCTTCAACCTCTGGGTGGAGAGAGTGTTAGGGGAGGGGAGAAGCCTGCCCCCAGTTTCGTGGTGCTGCCCTGGTTCCTGGGCAGAGGGAACACATGGCTACTACCCTGAGGACAGGAAGCACGAGTGTAGTCAGTGAAGAGAACACTGAGATCGGTGGAGCCCACGACGGGCGGAGGGTGGGAATTAGGCCAGGAAGGCAGATGGGGCGACTGCACAGAGGGCCAAGGAGTCTGGACTGTCTGCTAGCACTGGCCCGGCTGGAGGCCTGCGCAGAGCATTGGCTGGTTCTCACAGCAGGTGGGCAGCGTGGCTGCAGGTTGCCACACAGGGGAGCCTGTCATCTGAGTGCCTGAGCTCCCTTGAGGCCTGCGGTTCTAACTCGGCTGACTTCTGCTGGCGCCTCCTCTTGTGTTATCCGCAGAAGTAGAGGCAGAAGCTTGATATGGATCATAATGAGGTCAAGCGGGAGACAGAGGCTCCAGGGACGGGTGGGCTGAGCGAGAGGTAGATATTCCTACCTGAGGAATGTTGTCTAGAAAACACCGCATCAGCTTCCAAAGCTGCTTCCAGCCTGTTTCCTATACATCTGTCTTTTATACGTAAATTACGTAGGTATTTTATTTTTATATTATATCCAGTTACGTATAAATAGGTCTCTTATAGATACAATAACAGTTCTGGCAAAAACAGCCATACAGTCATTTTTTATTTATTTTATTTTTTATTTTAATCGTCATCTGAGTATATTTTTCCATTGCGTTTTAGAGCATGGAAGGGAGGGAGGGGGAGAGAGGGAGAGAGAAACATCGATTGGTTGCCTCTCACACGTCCCCTGACCCAGCAGGGGATCAGACCTGCATCCAGTGAGAAGGTGGTCAGGGGAGTTGTGGTTACAGGAGGAACAGCGGGTCCTTACAGTGGGACACTGTGCAGTGATTTAACAGCATGCGGTAGATCTGTGTGGACCTGCTGCACAGGATGGTCTCCGAGATGCATGTTAACTCATGAAGAGCAAGTTTTAGAACAGTGTGTTACCACCGAGGTCTTCTAGTGAAACAGACCACCACACACACAACTCCATGAGTTCTGGGTTGGGGTTGGGGTGGGGGACACAGGGAGTTCCGTATCTGTTTTTGAATGTGCTTAGAGAAAGTCTGTGAGGCCACATCAAAGCATAACAGGTTACTTCTGGGAGAGGAGTGAGATTAGGGGACAGTTTGTTCCTGTGTTCTTTATGCGTATCTGTGATTTTTTTTTAACAATGAAAATGCCCATACATTTTGCAATCTTTAAAAAGTAGAGGGAAGAGTGTGTGTTTTGAAGAAAATACATGGAAAGGCGGGTCCGGAAGAATTGGTTTGCAACTATTGCTGAAGTCAGTGCGGTACTGAAACTGTGTGTAGGTCTCCTCTGCCCCTCCCCCCATACACAGACACACTCACATACCAACACATACACACCTCAACACAGACATGCACACACATGCACACGCGCACACACACAGGTCTAAACACTACAGCAGTCACGCTGCCAGCCTGAATGTTGGCCAGCAGGTAACTGAAGATGGACACACTGTGAGACACTGTTCCCTCCCATGGTTTTCACGGCTGCATCCTAAGCCAGCCTGTTCTAAAATGAATATTTACCTTCTACTTATGTTTCTTTCTAATAGAAAAGGTTCCGACGGAAGTACAGCCTGAGTTGGGAACCTGGGGAGATGGCAAAGGTGAAGACGAGCTATCTCCAGAAGAAATACAAATGGTAATGCTAGTCTCTGCCTAATCATTCATTTTGAACTAGCTTAGTAAGAATATTTCACTGAGCAGGAGGTCATCCTAAATGCCCTTGCCCTCGTTTTTATACTGAGTTTTTAAAATTATATTTTAGATACAATTTGTCCACTAGATTTCCTAATTCTTAATATGCTTCTCACGTATTTTAAACTGGCAAACACTGGCTCCTCACGTGGAAGCGAGGGGTGGGGTGCGGGGGGCTGGCCAAGCTCCACTGTGTTCACCGCAAGCCTGCTGATGGAGCTCAGCTGATGCACAGGAAAAGCAAATGTCCGTCTGTTCAGGCTCCTCTTCCCTTGCTGACTCTTGACTCGGCCTCTCATCGTCCTGCCCCAAGTGAATCACGGTGTGAAACGTGCCCGGCGACTCCCAGGAATGCCGGTGACCGTGGCCTTGCCATGTCCGAGACTAACGTGGTCAGGACCAGCAAGGCCTCCCTCACTGTGCTCCTGCCGGCGGCCTGGGCAGAGGCTGTGACGTCTAGCCTCTCATGACAAGCTGTTTAATGTTCCGTTAACTTCTTTCTCAACTGGGAAAACTAGCTAAGTACTGTACCTTACAGTCTAACCAAGTCTTATTTTAAAAGGCTGAGCTCTGAAAATGAAGAGAAAGAAGTACCACAGTATTGGTCTTAAATTGGAAAGTGTTGTAGCAAATTGTGGTCATAATTCATAACCACCGTCTTGGAAGTTTTCCTCAGGGCACAACAATGAATTAAGCACTCTAATGGCAGCATAATTCATTAGTTCACCCATAGGAGCAGTTGCTGCATGTTCCAGAGTATTGTGTGATTTCCACAGTAGATTCCCACTTATGACCCGTGGTGCGTTAATGCCTTGGGTTTGATGTGAGCAGGTGGTTGTGGTCAGGCTGAGTGCAGCCAAGTCGCTTTGTGGTGGTAGATTGAGAAAAGGCCTCCGTTCTGAGCCCACAGCCAGTTTACCTGCCTCAGATGAAGCCAGCTGCATTTAGTGTCGTATTCCTAGGGATAACTTTTAAGGACATGAATGTGACTTCTGTTCTCAAATCTGCATGAAAGGCGTCCCTAGCCTGTCCCCTGAGGTGGCCCTGGAAGCATCAGCTGACCTACTGGCAGGGCTTGTGCTCTATGGCCAAGTTCAGCTCACGCTACTGAGAACACGAGAATTGTTGGTAGAATCTGGGTGCCACATGGCGGGAGCTGGGGTTCAGACCCTGGGGAGGGCTCAGGGTCACAGTGCACAGGTGAGATCAAGGTTCGGGTTGCAGGGCCACCAGTGTGTTCAGCACAGAAACAGCACCTGTGGGAGAGCTGAGAGAGGGCCTGGGTGTGTGCTCCTGACCTAGGGGCAGCTGGCTCTCCAGGCGGAGCCCTGAGGGTTCCCAGTCTCCTGTTTGAGAGCTGCTCTTGGCTCTTTGCAATGCAAATACTCTGAGGCCTTTGTAGGAGTGGTTTTCTTTTGGGAATCGATGGGGGAAGAAAGTGGGACATGCGTAATACTTTCAACAATAAAGGTAAGTTCTTTAAAAAACTGTAGTAAGGAGGATTAGATGGAAAAGTACTTCTATAACAATGTGTTTACAATGTGGGTTTGTATCCCCTACACCAGATGATGAACCCCTTTCCAGGGCCCTGACTTTTAAATGTAATAAAGCAGTTAAATAATATCACCTGACACCCGTGGAACTCACCGTGGGCCAGGCACCGCTCTGAGCACGTCAGTGTTTGTTAACTTGTGCCACCCCCTGTGCTGGGGACTGACGCTGGCCCCACTGTCCTGAAGGCTCCCTTGTCCTGGGCACAGTGATGTTTACCACTGTGACTGGGGGCACTGTCTGCTCTGAGGGAAGTGGGGCATGGCAGGGAGCCCACAACAGCAGGCTGGCTGCTGTTTGCAGGGCTGTGCTCACCCACCATACCCATTTTCTAGGCTCTCCGCCCCCTTTCAGGGACCCGCAGAGCGGGTGAATGTTCCACAGACTGTGGCAGGTCTGTCTTCCCAGTGCCCATAGGCACCCCAGTCCCTGTGCCGACCTCGAGCCGGGCCTCCTTCAGCTCTGCACCTGGGAAGTCCCTGTGGGGAGGCATAGCTGCCGCTGCCTGGGCCCCCGCCAGGGCTCTGTGCGCGTTTCACGTGCCTGAGGGGATACCCAGAGTCACAGTGTCCTGTAGAATTTGAAACCAGGGACGTGGACGGGCCTTCAGGACATTTAAGAACTCCTTTTGCATATCTGGAGTCCAACTCCCAGAGAGAGTGTTAACAGGAGGCGAGAGCTCACTGTGCACCACTCACTGGGTGACAACTTACCTGTGCGTGAGTTGCACACATCTCCTCCTAACAATTCTGTCAAGTACTATTATCTCCCATTCTCTCTAGTGGCTGCTGCACTAGGCTGGGGAAGCAGGTTGGGTTTTGAACCGCAGCTTCATTGCGGCCGCCCCGCGGAGCGCGGGCTGCTGTCCATAAAGCCGTGGCCTCTGGGGAACCTGTCCAGTCCTGTCACTCGCGATCGGATTGGTTTCTTCCACATCCCGCAGGGACTGCTGTTTCCCAGGCAGCATCGGGGACCAGTGGTAGGAAGGAATCAGAGCCAGCGTCTGATCCCACCCCGCCATGCTAACGGGAGCTCTTCAGCAACCGTGGCTGAACAGAAATGCGAGGTGATGCCCCAGGGCCACGAGCTGGGAGGAAACAAAACGGCTTTGTTCCCAGGGCCCATTCTAGCAGCAAACCCTCTCAGACGGTTAGTGTTGTCTAGGACAGTTTAAAAGCATGAAAGGACTTTGGGTTTAAAAGGGCAGGGCAGGGCCACATTTTGTCACTAGAAAAACGCCCCCTGCCAAAGAAACAAAACACCCACGTAGTACCTGAGAGGATTAGCTGAGGCGAAAGCGCGCCTAGTAGTGAGGTGGTCATGTTTTTCTTTACTGGGCTCTTGAGTAACTGTTCACCATTAGCAGAGCTGATCCTTTCAAACTCAAAAGTGGGATTTTTATTCTCTTATGTGGCCGGTTTGATGCATAATTAGGAGTGTTGGTCTGCCAGCAGCTGCCTGGCTGTGACGGGTACTCTGGAGGGGGCTGCCCTGCACTGCAGCCTGCCAAGCGTGGCCAGCCCCCTGCACCCTGTGGTCTGGGCTGCAGAGGAGGCCTGGACTGAGGAATGTCAGGCCCCGAGCTGGAATCACCCACCCAGGAGGGGAGACGTGTCCTGAGCAAGTGTGAGTCAGTGCAGGGGAGCCTTTTCGAGAGGGGCTGATAGAGGGTGACTGAGTCTGCCCTGCTGAGTCTGACCAGGAGGAAGGTGCCTGTGCTGGCTCTGAGGGACCCACTGGAGCTCCCCTGTTGGGACAAATCCACGTGAGCCTGACAGCCAGCGTGTGCAGGGATCGCAGGAGATGCCACGGAGAGGCGGGCAGGGCCCGATCGTGGTGGTGTGGCCAAGGGCGTGGCTCTGAAGTCAGACTGTATCTAAGGGCAGCTCTGCCACTGTCCTCACTCTCAGCAAAGCCACTCAGCCTCACTACCCCACTTAAAATAACAGTCCTGGAGTCAGAAGGCAAGGGCCTGAGAGCGCCCGGAGGAGAGGGGCAGGATGGCAGGCTGAGCACCTCGGCGACCTCTCAGTCACAGCCACCAGAGTCCGCTCAGGCACTTGCGCTCAAATGAGTCAAATGCAGAGGCCAGGCCACAGGCAGCCCGTCTGCTCGGTGCATCTCTATTTTGTTCCTGACGCGGGTCTCCAGTGTGCCATGCCTGTCCCCCGTGCTGGGAGTGACTCCTTGGTGATCCTTGGAGAATGGGCCAGAGGCTTCCCTGTAGGCGCTGTGCTGGACATGTGCCTTTGGCTGTGTCCCTTTTGAGACTTGAATTTAGTATGATTTCATCTTTAATGTGTTTGTTTCCTCCCAGTTTGAACAAGAGAACCAGCGCCTCATTGGAGAAATGAACAGCCTGTTTGACGAAGTGAGGTACGTGTGTAGTTCCCGTGAGCTCGCGGCTTCATCTCAACTCTTCCAGAAACTCGGAACTTGCTCCACTTACTGTGGTGCCCAGGCATCCACCTACGGCTCTTGGGTCAGATGCAGCCCCCGAGCCACGTGGGGGTCACAACATGCAGGGCTCCCTTCAGCCTGGGGCCTGCTGCTAGGGCTCCCAGGTGCTCACCATTTGGGGACCTATTAGTGGCTGCAAATCACCCTATATAGTTACCACACATCAGTTGCTCTGAGATGAAGTGGGGCCTGTGAGGGACAGCGACAGAGAGCAGCTGCCACCCACAGTAGCTCCCCTAGGGCCTGTCTCCCCACAGAAGACGGGCCTCTGCTGAAACAGCAGGGTCTGTTTCCCTGGGAGCCTGGAGCATGCGGGGAGGAAAGCCTGACACCCTAAAGAAATGAGTCCTGACGTTGCACCCAGCTCCACCTCCCTCTTCTGGCCAAGTCTCTTGTCCCTCATCTGGTCTGGGGGGAGGCCCCGTGACACAGCCAGGAACATCTCTGCTTCTGCCTGGGCTGGGAGCTCAGCTCGCCGCCCTCAGCCTCTCGTCTCCTGCCCCTTGTCACCACTTGTGCTGGGACAGCGGTTAACGCCAGCGCCCCTTCTAGATGCCCACCAGCCCAGCCCACTCCTCTGCCCCTCACAAGGGGAGAGTGCTGCCCCCAGACACCTGCTTCCAGACAGGACCAAGGAGTTTCCTCTTTCACTTAAGAGACTTCTTTAGAAATGTCTAACATTCCTGTTGAGGTTACCAAATACTAATGGTTATACTACATAATCTCTTTTTTAACGAAGGCAAATCGAAGGGAAAGTGGTTGAAATTTCCAGACTTCAAGAGATATTCACAGAAAAGGTTTTACAACAGGTAAGAAAAAAATAGTTTTATGTTTTAGCTTCAAAGAGGGATGTACTGAGAGCTCGGGACACCTCTGAAGTGGTCTGTCTGCGTTGTGTGCCCGTGGCGGGGTGCTGTGGGGTGGGCGTCATGGAGCTCCGCGGCCACCGCCTCTCGGTCTCTGCGGCAGCCTTTGGGGGGAGGCACAGCAGGAACCAGGAGGGAGGCGTGTGGATCTTGGCTCCGCACACCCTCTATCAGCGGGGTAGCCCTTCTGAGCTACGTTTCCCCACCTACAAAATGGAGTGGCCCGTGCTGTGAGTTCAGCCATAGCCTGCAGGCCTCATGGGCAGCAGCTTCTTAACCAGACCCACCCTCCCGGAGGCCAGTCCGGGCTCCCTCAGGTGTGCAGCCCCCCGGGAACTGGGGTGGTTCCCTTAAGCGGGCTCCCATGTCCTGTCTGCCCACAATTGTGAAGTTCTTCCGGCCAGTAACTGGCAAATCTTCACAGACCTTCTAAACGTGCCCTTTGTTTTAGCCTCTGTGGGCTGGGGGAGGGGAGGGCTTGAGAGATGAAACGGCGTCTCTCCACTGTGTTCGACGGGGCTGGTGGGCTCAAGATCGTCCCAGAGCCTCCCTGAAGCCACAGCCAGTCAGGCCGTGAGCGGGCACAGGAAGGGAACAGCAGTGGACGCTCAGGTTTGTGAGCCGCAGGAACTGCTCTGGCAGGTACATGCTGAGCCTTCGCTTAGAAGCCTGAGGGTCCTCAGTCCAGCCGCCTGGCACCACAGTTAAGCCAGGGCCTCCCTCTCAGAACTCAGACCTGTTTGTAGAGGCAGCTCCGCTGCTGGGAGCTCGGAGACCAAGGGCAGTCATTCCGCGGCTCAGTCCCTGGGAACCGGGGCTTTTAGGTGTGGCTGTGACAGGCCTGGTCACATAATGCTGTCTTGGCGCAGCCAGTAGCCGCTGGCAAAGGGAACTCCACCTCGGTGTGTCCTGTGTGCCGGGGATGCTGCGTGGTTCTCCTGGTCGGAGCCGTCGGTCATTCTGCTCGTCCCACCGTTGCGCACTCGCCTGCACTCTGCCCAGCTGCCGCGGCAACCGGTGCCAGCCAGGAGCTGACCCCGCTCTCAGCAGCATCCCCCCGTCCTGCCCCTGGGCCTGCTCCGCACCCCCAGCCTCCAGCACCGGGCAGGCTTTGCAGGGCACAGGGTGGCGCCTCCCCTGGTTCTCGAGTTTCTAGGTCTGGGGGAAGCCAGGTCTGTCAGGTATTCTCACCTTCGTTGCCAGGTTCATGGTAGCTTCTCTCAAGCTGCACTTCCTCGCGGGTGAAAGCAGCAGAGCAGCCTGCCTAGGTCCTGCCTGTGACTGTCCCACTCGCTGCTGGGACCAGACAGCTGAAGGCTGCTTTTCCCTGCAGCCCACACCAGTCAGGCTTCTCCAGAAACCCACGGCTAGTGCACGCTCCCCTCCCCCTTCACGTGCCACATTCATGCGCACACACACTCATACACACTCTCCCTCCCTCCCCCCTCCCATAAAGGACGGAGCCGCTGCTGCTCCCAGACTCCGACCCTTACTGGCTGCGCGGTGCCGAGTGCTGCTTAGCCAGGTGCCCGTGGAGACCTGGACCCCGTCTTTCTGAAGCTTTCCAAGTGTTGGGAGTAAATGTTTTGCAAACACCCTGCATCCCATTTTGATTTTTAAGTTTTAGCCTTTTTAGAGATGGTGAGACAGGGCTTGTTTGAGGCTAGCATGTGTCTTGAGCACGTGCACCTGAGGCTGGCTTCTCTGGACTCAGAGTGACTGAGACTGGAGGGAAGCCTGCGGCGACGGGGTGCAGGCAGCTCTGTGATCAGTGGCTCTTAGGTGTTTATTTGGCAGGTGGACAGGAGAGGCGGCAGGTGGGGGTAGAGGGGGGCAGGCACTGGGGCCCAATCCCATTCTGCCACTGGGTGGCTGTGTGACTTAGAGCAACTTACTAAACTTCTCTGAGCCTTAAGTTCCCTTTTTGTAACATGGGATGCTGTCTACCTCTCGGGGTGCTGTAAGGATTCCCAGGTTTGTGGGTGTGAACCGGCCCCTGGTGAGCGGCAGGTGCTGTTTGTACAGTGACGTGCGCTCGGGGAGGAGGTGCTCACCTGCCCTGCTTTTCCCTAGGAAGCCGAGATCGACAACATCCACCAGCTAGTGGTGGGGGCCACCGAGAACATCAAGGAAGGCAACGAGGACATCAGAGAGGTGGGTATTCGGGCCCTGAGTCTGATTTGGCACGACACTGAATCAGGCACTAGCATTAGCCTCGCTGGTGGGCTGAGAGCCTTGTGGGGGCTGAGCCCACAAGACCAATCCCGCCACGTGCCGGGAGGTCACGTTCCACCCCTGCCAAGCCCAGGGCCCCACTGTCACCAAGAGGCAGTGCTCACCTCCCTCCAAAAGAGCGTAGGTGCTCTCAGCAAGGGTCTGACCAGCTCCCCAAACCCAGGGGTGGGTTCCACTGGAGAAACTCAGACCCCCAGCAAGGGCCAGAGCCAGGCACTGGGTATGGAGACCACCCGTCGACTCTGCTGAGTGGCCCTGTATTCTGAGTGTGGCCTGGGGTTGGGGCTGACAGGGGACTGTTCTAAGGCCACTGCCATCGCATTGCAGGGACACCAGCCAGGGCAGCATGGTGCTCTGAGTCTGCATTCGGTCTCAACCCTGGCACGGGGGCCACCTCTGGGGTGTCAGGTCTCCTGGGAGAATCTGCAGGAAAATTCAAGTTAATGGCTGCCACCCCTTTGTCTTCTCATGGGTTTTAAACCCACCTTCTGGTTTGCCTAATAATTAGCTGTCTGTCCAGGGCAAGCACAGGATGAGCAGTAGTCACCACCGGGGAGGGTGTGCGGTCCTGAGCCTCCGAGGGCTCTGCACCCAGAACCTGGAAATACTCTGTCCCCAGGCCATCAAGAACAATGCAGGCTTCCGCGTGTGGGTGCTGTTCTTCCTGGTGATGTGCTCCTTCTCCCTGCTCTTCCTCGACTGGTACGACAGCTAGTCCTGCCCGCAGGCGGCGTGGCCTCGGCATCGGCTGTGATCCTGACCAGGTTTTACCACAGAGCCATTTGCCGGGCGGGGGTGGGGGCCAGACGGACAACTACACCCCACAAAAGGGACACCCAAACCTGGGGTTTTAAGCCCATTAGTGGCTGAAAAAGAAAAACAATGACCAGAAACTGGAAGTGGTCTGTGTGGGGGTCAGAGGCTGGGTGGGTAGAGAAATAGATGGGTCATTGTGTCTCACTGGAGGCCACCCAGGTCTCCACCAGCTGTCCCAGCTCGGAGGAGGCAGTACCTGCCCTCCCGCGGCCTGACCTCCTGCCTCTGGGCGAAGGAGCTTTCGTGCAGAGGAACGGGCCACGGAGAACTGGGCCTGTCGCTCTTGGCTGTGCACCTGACCCCCTAGAAGATGAGAATACCTGTCAGGCCAGCACGGGACACCTGGAGTCCCGTCTGTCCAAGGAGACACCTGAGAGTGGGTGCGGACGGCCCTGCACTGGTCCTGCGACAGGCGTGCTGTACAGACGCTGGGCTGGCAGCCTCAGGGACCCTTGTCTTTATTTGCCAAGAAAATGTCAGCAGTGTGTGAAAGAATTGACAGCCAATAAATCCGTCTACTAGAAAACACAGATGGGCCTGCCCTGACCCCGTGGACTTGTCTACAGATAGATGGGCGCGGGAACCCTTTCGCACATGGTTATCACTGCGTGTGCGCCCCACTGCTCCACAGTGCGAGTGCCGCAGTGCACACGCCTGCCGCAGCCATGGCCTGTTTCCCGACACCCAGAAAGAAAACATCGTGTTAGAAGCGCGTTTCAGGAAGCGGGAATGGAGGTGGCCATGATCACCATGCTCGCTCGCAACAAGTCTTGCACTGTTGTCATTTATTTCTGATCTACTAAAAAACAGGGACACTTTCGACACGTCCATCAAAAACAACACATTCAAATAACATGGAAGAAAATGTCTGCGTGTCTTTGTTCTATTTAATCGTCTTACACACTTAGTTTATCTAACTGGCAATTTTGTAAACATATACTTTAATGTCAAGATTCAGGTTGAAACAATTTTCTTACAAAGATTGTGAGTTGAAATGTTGTAACTTGGCTTGCGAGGTGCCGCCCCAGCCCGCCCCCCACCTGCCCCGCCCCCGCCTTTCCCTGCCTGCTTCTTACATCAAAGGAGTTACATCTGTTTCACAAAATTGAAATTAAAGCAGCCTTGGCTTACCAGCAATTACAGCTTCACTTTCCCACCCAGCTAATTCTTTAAAAACTAACTTGCTAATAGGGCCGTTGGTGCAAATTTATTCAAGGCAGAGGGTAACAGAAGGGCCAGTGGGTCTACATTCCTGGTCAGCCAACAGACCACCTGCAGGGAGATAGTGCTCTGCAGCCTGGGCCCAGCTCACCTCCTTCCAGTGTCCCCTCACCCCCCACGCCGACTCGGGCGACATGCACTCAGCAAACCGTCCTGGTGGCACTCACCCGTCGTCCTCTGCACCCTCACCAGCGAGGAGGTGATCGGGGCTGGTGCGGTCAGACGGGTGGGGGGCACAGCTGCCCTGAGCGAAGCGGGCTCGCTCTAGATGTGCTGGGCGCTAGGTCTACAGACAGCAAGGTGGCCTAGAGAGTCAGCTCCAGCCCTGGCCAGTGGCTCAGCTGGAGCATCGTCCTGGGCACCAAAAGGTCGCAGGTTTGATTCCTGGTCAGGGCACATACCCGGGTTGCAGGTTTGACCCCCGTCAGGTCTGGTATGGGAGGCAACCGACCGATGTTTCTGTCTCACATCTATGTCTCTCTTTCTCTCCCTTCTCATCTAAAAATCAAATCATTTCCTCGGGGAGGATTTAAGAGAAGAATTCCACAAATGCACTGTTTATCTGAAACCCAAGCCCCCTGTACATCCAGTGAAAATTTATTTCTGACAGCATCCAATAGATCCAACAAAGCAGCTATATTAAGATCCCTGCCCGTGGAAAGTGGTCGGACGCCCTGAGCAGCCCGACACGCACCGGTTGATGCCCACGGGTGGTCTGCGGCGTTTATTTGCAAAGCAGCGTTAGCAAACAGAAGCAGTTGCACCATAATGAGTAGCCTCTAATTATCGGTAATTATATTTAATGAAGTGTCCCTCAGAGTCCCTTTGTTACCTTCAGGTGGCCCACGCCCATCACACTAGGCCGACTTCTCCGCAGCCTCAGTCTCCTGCTCCGACAGCTTCTCCTCGGACAGCACGGACATCCAGGGGGACACGGAGCGGGTGACGCTCTGCTTGGCCAGGTTGTAGTGGTTCACCACGGCATAGAACTTGTCCGGGGAGTGGGGGTCCTGCTCCGCGTAGTAGGCCGCCAGGCCGTTGGGGATGCACTGGGTGTTCTGAAAGACAGGGGGCTGCTGAGCCGCGCTCGGCGGGAGGGGCCGGCGGGCGCCTCGGGTGAGCTCCTGCCGGGGCGCGGCTGTGACCCCGCCGTCTCCCCAGGACCGGGGGAGGGGGTACGTGGGCCCCCCGGGCGCAGCACCGAGCAGCAGGCCTCTGACTTCACCAAGAACCCTAATGTTTGTCATGTATTTTTTAAATACGTCCTTATGATTTGAGGGAGAGGAAGGAGAGGGAGAGAGAGATGGAAACGTCAGTGACGAGTCACTGACCAACTGCCTCCTGCTCGCCCCCTACCGGGGATCAGCCCGCAGCCCAGGCCAGGCCCTGGCGGGAATCCAGCCTCCATCTCCTGGGTCATAGGTCGATGCTCAGCCGCTGAGCCACGCCCGGCCAGGCAGTTGTCACATATTTTAAATATGGAAAACGGAACTTGTGACGTCTACCAGAAATAAAACATTCAAACATGGGAGGGAGGGAAGAGGGGCTTCCTGCATTCTCCTGTGGTAATGGGGGGTCTGCAGCAACTCCCCCCAGGGTGTCGGGCAGCCCTCAGAGATCCGGGGTAAAGGCCCTGGTAGGTCTGGTGCCAGGGTGTGGCACATACACAAACATGCAAAAGGGGGGAGGCTTGCTCCAATGCTCTCCCTCCCCTTCCTCCAGCTGTAGCCAAGGGCGGTGAGATTTGGACGAGCAGCTCCCAGCCCCCTAGCTGGTTCTCCAGGAAGGACGCCCCATCAGATGCCAGTGGAAAATGCCAGAGTCCCAAGATGCAGCTGTGGAAGTCTCGGGACTGACCACATCCCCAGGGCGGCTGTGCGCCAGCCTCGCCAGGACCAGGTCACCCGGCAGACTGGCCTTGCAGGATGGGGCGGCTGTTTCAGTCTGCCCCTCCCCCAGGCTCGGGGAGTGAGCCTGAAAGGAAGCCCCAGAGGCCCCTGGGGGGGCTGCTGTCC
The DNA here is from genome assembly GCF_054644295.1 of Miniopterus natalensis. NCBI lineage: Eukaryota > Metazoa > Chordata > Mammalia > Chiroptera > Miniopteridae > Miniopterus > Miniopterus natalensis. Next base: position 197,872,466 of record NC_142081.1, on the reverse strand, counting down.
TGGTATCTGTGAGCAGTCTGTCTGGTTGGGGACTTGGCTGTCCTCTGTGCATCAGGTGCCCTTTGGGTCACTGCTCCTGTGAAATCTTTGCCCCTCTCCATGATGGGAGCCCCGGAGTCACCCAGCTCTGGACCAGTCCACACCTCTTGCCGTCCCGCCTCCCAGATACCTTCCTGTCTGACGTCCCAAGTCTCCCCCATCTGTGCCCAGCACACGACCAGTCCAGACCCTCATCTCTTCCTGGTCCAGAGCAGCCGCCTTCCAGGTCACCTGCTTCCTGTCACTCACTTCCAGCCTCCAGCCTCCCCAGGCCACTGAGGGACCACCCATCACTTCCCCTCCTCCAGGGACGTTTGCCTGGCAGGCAGCCTGGCCACAGCCAGCTCACCTCCCACTGCCACCCAGCACCCCCTCCGGTCCTGCAGTCGCCAGTGTGTGCTGCTCCCCCACCCCCTGGTTCAGCCCTGCAGCGTCTGTCCGCTCCCCGGCTCGCTGGGTCCAGGCCAGCCGTCCCCTGCTCGAAGCCCCCAGGCCTCTGCGTCGGCTTCCTCCAAACCAGGAGGCTCTGAGCGTCCAGGCAGTGAACGCAGCCGGCCCAGCATGCGCTTCCCCAGGAGCCTGCACGGCTCCCTCACGGGCCTACAGGCCTTGCTCAAGCCTGCCCCCACCCTGCTTTGCTTTTCCAGCGCTTACACCCCTCCAGCCCAGCAGACAGCTGGCTTCACCCTGCTTTGGAGAATCGGAGCCCCAGAGGGCGGGCTCCTTACCTGGTGGGCCGCTGTGTTCCAGCCCCTGGGACAGCAGCCACCAGCACGTGGCCGGCAGGGAAGGCGGCCGGGGGACAGGCTGGCGTGTGGGAGCCCTACGTCCAGCACACAGCGTGATGAGGGGACAAGGGCGGGGGCCAGGAACGTGGGCCAGCCTCGCCTGCGAACTTGGCAAGGGCCCTGTGCCCCTCAGTCAGTGGCTCCCAGACCTAGTCGCCTCGGGCAGACCAGGCCCGCCCGTGCACGTGCTCAGTGCCAAGACAGCTGGGCGCTCCTGCTGCAGCGTCAGCAACCCAACCCTGGGAACGATGGCGTGTCCCCTGCACAACGGCCCTGAGAAGTCCGGGACCGAACGTGGGACCCGGACGCCCAGAGCCTGGGAGCAGGAGCCGGCCCGGCCAGCGCACCGGCTCCCCCAGCCTCGCCTGCTCACCGCGTGCGCTGCCTTATCTGCCGCCTCCCGCCCTGTCCGTGCTGCGTGCCACACGCGGCGTCGTGGAACGAGGCGCCACACCAGCCACGGGAGTGTCCACGAGCACGGGCCACGGCGCGGCGCTGCCTTATCTCCCGCCTCCCGCCCTGTCCGTGCTGTGTGCCACACGCGGCGTCGTGGAACGAGGCGCCACACCAGCCACGGGAGTGTCCACGAGCACGGGCCACGGCGCGGCGCTGCCTTATCTCCCGCCTCCCGCCCTGTCCGTGCTGCGTGCCACACGCGGCGGCGTGGAACGAGGCGCCACACCAGCCACGGGGGCGTCCATGAGCAAGGGCCACGGCGCGGCAGGCGGGCGGGACACTCGGTCCGACGGGACACGGTCAGGAGCGTGGTCTGTGTGCCAGCCCCGCTCCCAGAGCCCCGCGTGGCCGTGGCAGCCCCCCCCGGGCCTCAGCTTCCCCGCACGCCCTCCACTTCTGCGGGGCCGCCGTACCCATACCCGAGGGCCCTCCCAGGAGTTTCCTCCCACAGGTCCCGCCCGCCCACAGGAACCTTTCCCAGGGACCCCTCGCCAGCCTGGCTTCAGCCCTCAAGAGCTTGTCCCTCAGGTGCCGTGAGGTCAAGGGAGACACAGGTGCAGCGGTGCCCCCGGGCCGGGGGGCGCTTTACCTTGAGGATGAACCCGTCGGGGCAGAGGCGTTCATACTTGTACACCTTGTAGACCACCAGGAAGACGACGCAGGTGAGGAAGGCCAGGGCGACGAAGACCAGCACGGAGACCTGCGGGCAGAGGCAAGGCGTCAGGGCGGCCGGGGACCCCGTGCCAGGGCAGGCAGACGCAGACGCATGCACATGCGCGCACACACACAGATGCACGCACGGGCACAGTCACACGGGCACACAGTCACACACACGGGCGGACATGCACACACACGCACACCAGCCTGCGCCGAGACTCTGGAAGGAGACTCAGAAGCAGGGCACCTGGGAGGCCTCCGGGGACGAGCAGCCAGCAGAGTCATTTCCACTGGACTTTTCATACCATTTCATTTTCATCAGACTCCTACCTCACTGTTATTTTATAAACGAGCTATTTTTAGTCTTGAGGCCCTTTGAGAGCTCCGGGCACAAATACGATCAAGCCTCACGGACACTTGGGCATGTGACTGATGGCTGCCCATCTGACTGCTGCCAGTCACCCAGGTGAAGCAGCAGCCACCAGCTGCTCGGCTGTTCCACGGTCTCCTGAGGCCTGGCACCAGCTCTGCCCTGGAGCGGGACCGTGAGCGGAGGGGCAGACCTGGGCCCCGCCCCCTCCGCCCTCCACAGTGTCCTGCGCGCTCGGTTGGTGTCTGTCCCTCCCACGGAGGCAGGCTCCGCGAGCACAGGGACTCCGCTTCCTTCAACGCTGCAGGCCGAGTGCCCAGCCTGGCACACAGCATGTGCTCGGCTAACACTTGCAGATAAATACACAACGATATGTGGGGAGAGCACGGAGGTGGAAGGTCCCCCCAGCTGGAGGGCGCGGGGCCTGGGGGACACAATGACCCTGGCTCTGGGCCTTGCAGGTGCTCACTGTCAGGGCTGTCTCCCTCTCAGGGCCAGAGAAGCTCCAGTCTGGACAGACTGCATTGCACGTGGAGCCCGCGCCTGGCACTGGGAGACTGGCAGGATGGAACCACGGCTGGATCAGGTTAAAAAGTCCATGGGGAAGGTGCCGCCCGGTTCCCGTGGCAGGGACACAGCCACCTGGCCTGGAACAGCCCAGGGAGAGTGCAGAGGGAGCTGAGCCTGAGGCCGGGTGACAAAGGAGGTCAGGTTGTCCAGAAAGGGGAGGGGGCAGTGGTGCCAGGGGGAGCAGCTGAGCAGGCCCATGGCTCTCCAGCCAGAGCAAGAACCCTGCTGGCCGGGTGTGGAGGGGCGGGAGGGGCAAGCGGGTGAGGTCCCAACACAGCCCAGCAGCCAAGCTCTAAGTCACTCAGCTCCCGGGCGCCCAGGCTCCTGCCTGCGAACGACAGTGAGGGGACCCAGCGCCCAGGCTCGTGGGTGGGCCAAGGACTCACTGCAGCACTGCCAAGGACAGCACCTGGGTGCCGCGGGAAGGGGGCATCGGCTCTCCCACTGCAGCTGTCACCAGACTTTCCCACACTCGGGCCGCACAGCTGGGGGCGCAGAGCTGGGCTCTCAGCCGGGCCGCGCAGCCTCCCCCAAGCCTGCCACCGGCCCCGCGAGCCCCCTCCCCACGCTCCCTGCCGGGGGCCCAGCCCCTGCTGCAGCCCGTGGGCATCGAGGGGTCTCCGCGGACTAGAGCAGCAGGGCTGCCTCTCGGGGGCCCTGTGGGGGGGCAGGTGTATTAAACGGAAGCCCCTCCTGCGCAGCCCTCGTGACCGTTACAGCGAGAGGGGGTCCCCAGCACAGGGCAGGTGACGCCCTGTTAGAACTCAAGTCTCCACCAAACCTTAGCAGCGCGAATCCAACACCACACTGAAAGGACCCAGTGGCACTCATGCCGGGGAGGCAAGGATGGTTCAACACCCACAAATCGATCAACGGGAAACATTAACAAAATTCAACACCCATGTATGATTTAAAAAACTCTCTGGACAAAGCGGGTACAGAGGGAACTTAGCTCCGCACACAGCAAAGGTCACCTGTGACGCGCCCACAGCTGGCACCACACTCAACAGTAAAAAGCGAAAGCTGTCCCTCTGAGGTCAGGCACAAGGACGCCCACGCGGGCCGCTTTTATTCAGCACAGTCCCCAACTGCGGCCAGGGCAGCCGGGCAGGAACGCGGGGTAAGGGGCACTCGGGTGGGAAGCGGGAACGAAGACCGTCCCCACCTGAGGACGACCTGACGCTGTACAAAGAAACCTCCCAGACGCCACCCAACGGCGGTGGGAACTCACCGACTCGGTTAAGCCGCAGGACGCGCCCGGGGGAAATAAGCGGTCAAAGGTGTGAACCTCCAGGACAGGTGCCCCCCTTCTCGAAAGTTCGCTTTACTCAGCTCCGCTTTTACGAAAGACCTACCTGGTGCCCGTCTTCAGGAACCAGAAGAAACCCAAAGAGGATTTTCACTTTTATGAAAAAAGGTGAGGAGCCAAACAGCATCCGGCGCTGTGAGATGATGCAGCCGGGGCTCCACTGAGCTCCCTCCTGGAGCTACACTGTCCCTGCACCCAGAGCCCCAGCACCCAGCCTCTCAGCACCCAGCGTCCCAGCACCCAGCCTCTCAGGACCCAGCATCCCAGCACCCAGCCTCTCAGGACCCAGCATCCCAGCACCCAGCCTCTCAGCACCCAGCGTCCCAGCACCTAGCCTCTCAGAACCCAGCGTCCCAGCACCCAGCCTCTCAGCACCCAGCGTCCCAGCACCCAGCCTCTCAGGACCCAGCATCCCAGCACCCAGCCTCTCAGCACCCAGCTGTCCCAGCACCCAGCTACCTCAGCACCTAGCATCTCAGCACTCAGCACCCAGCATCTCAGCACCCAGAGTCTCAGCACCCAGCCTCTCAGCACCCAGCTACCTCAGCACCTAGCATCTCAGCACTCAACACCCAGAGTCTCAGCACCCAGCTACCTCAGCACCCAGCATCTCAGCACCCAGCCGCCTCAGTGCTCAGCTGTCTCAGCACTCAGCCTCTCAGCACCCAGCGTCCCAGCACCCAGCTACCTCAGCACCTAGCATCTAAGCACTCAGCGTCTCAGCACCCAGCATCTCAGCACCCAATGTCTCAGCACCCAGCCTCTCAGCACCCAGAGTCTCAGCAGCCACCATCGAAACTTCGAACTGAGCCTGAGCATCTGGGCTTCATCTCGACTTACTCTGCCCCCATCGGCCAGGTGTGTCTACGCCACCGGGAAAGCCCAAGGGCTCGGGAGGGGGTCATGTTTAGCACAAACCTGAATGTAATCAGCATTTCAGTTCTAATGAACGAAATAAAGACACTGTACGAGCATTGAATTTGGGGTCTGGGGACCCTCAACACTTTTTCTTATAAATTAATAGTAACCGCTTTGCGCCACGTCCGCTCACAGAGGCTGCACAGGACCCGTCCCCAGATGGCGGGAAACCGATGTGAGACCTGGGACGTGACGGACGCAGGGTGACTACCATTCGTGACACCACACTGAGTATCTGAAACCTGCTAAGAGATCTGAAAAGTGCTCATCACAAGGAAAAAACGGGCAACTGAGGTGACAGACGTTAGACTTACTGTGGCGATCGTTTCGCACACGTACGAACACAGTCATCACGCCGCACGTCTGGAGCTGGCATAATGCTTTATGTCACTTACAGCTCCACCCAAAAAAGCCCCAGAATCCGATCTCCAGCCCTGGCGAGGGCGTCCTTAGCCCTGTCCCTTGAACTGGGAAGCCTTGTGGAGTTTGCCCCCATCACCCCGTCTGCTTAGGTTTAAAAAGAACCCCAGCTCTCCTCGGGCTGCGGGAACCACTTCCTCAGGCCTCTGCCCTGGAACCTGGCCTGGGCCCTCCACCAGGATTCCCAGCCTGACGGCCGGGCTCAGAACCGAGAAATGAGAATGTGAAGTCCCTGGCACAGTCGAGGGGGAAAGGCAAAGAAATGAAGCCCCGGAGAGTCAGCAGGAGCCAACTGTGTGGCAGAGCCCTCCCCGCAGGCTGCGGCCCGGCTCCCTCCCTCGCTTCTACACACCCCGGGGCTGGGAAATGCTGCAGACAAGCGGGGTGTGCACTCATCACGTGGCGTGGTGTCCCCATGGCTATCATGCCTGAGGGGAGAGCCACAGGCCCTTCCAGAAGGATCCCAACGGGCCTGGAACTGGATCCCGGCTCTGCCACCCGCCTGCTGGGTCAGCCTGACTGAGCAGGTCACCTGCATCTCTCACCTCTGAAGGGGGAACACCTCCTCAAAGGACACAACGCATCCTGCAGAAGGGGACAGGACCCAGTGACAGGTCCCTGTGGGCCACGCCAGCAGTGGGAAGCCGGACGTTCCCGGGCAATGCAGGGTCCCGGAGACAGCTGCCCCTCTGTGACCACCAGCATTTCTCTTGGCGCTGGGATGGGGGGGGGCCGCCGTTGGCTGAGGGCAGGCGTTCGCCATGGATTACGGGGCAGGAGGACACTCCACGCGACCCCTGACTCCGCGCCACTTCCGAGCAGCTCTCAGGGACGCTCTGGCAGGAGGCACTGGGGTGAGTGCAGCTGTGCTACGGGGTTTGCGCTCACTCCTCGTGTCCCCAGGCTGTGGCCTCCCCGAGGCTCAGGCCCAGGCCCAGGCGGCACTGCTGTGGGCAGGGGGCTTTACGGGAGGGTGGGGGGAGGGGTTCCACATGCCTATGCCATCCATATCCTTGGCAGCCCGGCGAAGCCTATAAATCCTTCTCAGAATCCTGCTTAAAATGTGTAAGACGCTAAACATAGGACTATAAAAAAACCAATTATGTTGAAATACTATCATCAAAATGTTGCAAATATGCAGATTTGTTATGTGTGCGTGTGTGTGCGTGTATATTATATATATATATATATGTAATATACACTTTGTTATTAACATACCAAACAACAAGATCTTATAAATACTGTGATTTCAAAGCAACGATGAAGGTAAACAGGTCCCAAGACCTTGGCAGGAACCACCGTGCGATTCACCACCACCTGTGATTCAACTGGTGACGGTCACTGGTGTTACTACGCTCCCGAGTTTACCGCCTACAGGAGAAAGCGGAACCACATGGGCGCTGCGAACTGTCAGGCGCTGCTGAAGGAAATTAAACACGGCCCCAGCAAACAGAAAGACATCTGCGTCTGGGGACTGGAAGACGTAACACGGTTAAGACGGAATACTTCCCAAGCTCCCTGCAGATTCCATGCAGCCCCATCAAAATCCCAGCAGCCTTTTTTGCAGAAATGGAAATTTCAAGGGATCCCAAATAGCAAAAAAAATCTTGCAAATATAGAAAGGGTGGGAGGACTCACCCTTCCCAATTTCAGAACTTACTACAAAACTGCAGTAACCAAAACAGTGTGGCCCTGGCATAAAAACAGCCATAAAAAGCAGTGGTGTAGAACAGAGTCCAGAGTAAAACCACGTGTCCTTGGTCAAACGGTTTTCATACAGGTGCCAAGTCCATCTGATGGGGCAAGAACAGTCTCCTCAACAGAGGGTGCTGGTACCTACCGGCAAAAGAAGGGACCTGGACCCTTACCTCACACCACATACAGAAATTAACCCAAAGTGGAATAAAGACCTGAATCCAAAAGCTAAAGCCACAAAACTCTTAGGGAAAAACATAAGAATTAAAGACTTAAGGACTTAAATCAGGCGTTTCTCCAAAGAAGACACGCATGTGGCCACCAGCCACAGGGAAAAGCGCCGTGAGGGGGACGCCCATCCCGAGGGCACCACGACAGCTGTGATGAAACACAGGAGTAAGTCCCAGGGCAGGTGAGGGTGGAGGAACCGGGAGCCCCCACCTCGCCGGTGAGAAGGTAAATGGTCCCGCTGCTCTGGAAAACCAGGTCCCCAACATGTTAAACGTGAAAGTACCACGTGAAGGAAAAATTCCGCTCCTGGGACATACCTGAAAACAAAAACCTGTACACAAATGTCGACCACAGCACTAGTCACACCACCCAAAATGCGGAAACAACCCACGTGTCCACCAGCAGATGACAGATAAATGGCGGCCAGTCCTTGCAATGGAATATTACTCGGCCATGAAAAGGAACGGAGAGCCGACACCCGATTTGACGTGAAGGGGCCTTGAAGACAGGATGCTGAGTGAGAGAAGCGGTCACAAAGGCCACATCCGCATGGTTCCATTCCTATGAACTGTCCAAGCAGGGAACTCGGAGGCAGAACACAGATTAGTGGCTGCTTGGGGCTGGGAAGGGGGAACAGTGGTGATGGCCAGACAGCACTGCAAATGTACTAAAGGTCACTGAATTGAACACTTCTAAGTGGTACATTGTATGTTATGCGTATTTTACCACAATATTTAAAAATGGGCAGGAGGCGGGAGGCACAGGCTGAGTGAGGCAGGGTCAGGACGAGACTGTGAGCCTGAGCCAGAGCCACCCTGCCCAGGGGCAAGAGGGGTCTCCGGTGTTTTCTGGAAAGAACATCCAGGAATGGAGAGCAAATAGGATCTGGGCCTTGAAGTGAATGTTACAAGGAGTTTGTGAGAAAGGGACCATGTGTCCTAGGTGCTCGGGACAGTCCTGGCCAACAGCTCCTGCCTGGGCATCCCAAAGGCACTGTGTCCACTGTGCTCAGCCTGCCCCCGTCTGGACCACGTAGCTCACGAGGGTCCTGGCCCCCAAGCCAGCCCTCTGAAGGTCCCCACGCGCCGGAGTGAGGAAGCACCCTGCTCATAGATGAGGGGCTCAGCAGCCGGGGAACGTGCTATGTTCCAGTCTGCTCTTTCTGACAGGGGGTCTCCTCTCCTGGGGGCCTCCCAGAGGTGACTGCCCCGTGTTTACAGCACTAAATAGTGTAGGTGACCCACCCAAAAGTGAACACAGACACCCCCTCCCAAGATGGCTCAACCCACTCATCTGTCTGGATGAAGCCCCCACTCAACAGCTGGGCCAGAAAATGTGGGCTCTGACCCTCAGAACTGGCCAAGTCCTGCAGACGCTCAGCGGAGGTTCGGGGTGTCCAGCTGTACCTCCAGGGGCTCCGGGCACCAGAGCCCAGAAAATGCTGTCACTGCTCATGAACACTGAAGAGATGTGTCTTGAACACACCCGCATTACCCGAGAGCGTGCTCAAGGTCACTGAGGACGTGAGGAAAAGATGCGAACCACCCAGACCAAAGGGTGCATAGGGTCCCCGTCGAGGGCCAACAACAGGGACCATGTGCACCAGCATGGTCTCTCCTTCTAGAACATTCTCCCGCTCTGTGCTGACCGTGAAAAACATTCACACAAGGCCAACCTCAGAATCTCATGGAAGCCCAGAAGGTGACAAGGCGGGGGGCAGGGGGGCTGCTCACCCAGCCCCGTCACTCAGAGAACGAGGGTGTGGGGACCTCGGGGTGTCAGCAGCTCCTCACTCACGGCAACCACAAAGCACGAAGGGGCTGGCGGAGCCCTGCCGGGGCCGCCTTCAATCTGCCCCGTTATGGCCTCACATTGTCCAGGACGGGAGAGGGGTGAGCAGCAGCCCCAGTGTCACCCCAACACGCTGGTCCGCATGGGTAAGTGCAGACGAACAATCAAAAAACATTTATTCTGGCCCTGGCTGGTTTGGTCAGTGGTTAGAGCATCACCCTTCGGACTGAAGGGACCCAGGTTCGATTCCAGCCAAGGCCATGTATCTCGGTTGCAGGCGGATCCCCGGCCCTGGTCGGGGAGCTGTGGGAGGCAACCAATCGATGTGTCTCTTTCACATCGATGTTTCTGTGTCTGTTCTCACTTCCATTCCCTCTGAAAAGCAATGGAAAAAATGTTTATTCTGGGCAAAAATACACCTCCAATTTATGAAACAACGCTTTTCTGGCTGACACGGAAGCCTCGACAGCTGCCCGCCGCTGGGGGCCGTGTCCTGCAATCCCAGAGTGGCTGAGTCTTGGGAAGCACTGTCCCCCGTCAGCAGTTACCTAGCAACCAGCCTAGCAACCTGGTGGCCGGGAGATTAATCCCCGAGTGATCACCAGAGAGTAACGTCCAAAAGGACATCTCTGCTTGAGGATGCTGTTTGGAAGTGACACAGGCCAGGCTCAAAGTGGCGCTGCTCCTGAAGTGCACAATTTAGGGACAAGGGACAGCATTCACCTGTTGCTTCAGCAGCTGAAGGCAGTTTCATTCCTGAGATGCACGCGGAGACGGAGAGAACAGAGGGGCCAGCTGAGGACACGCAGGGTGTGACCACAGGATGAGGGAAACGAGGAGGGAGACCGGCTGCCCCAGTGTCAGAAAAAGCCCCCACCTCAGCCGGCTGCAGCTCCTCCCGGGAGTGCCTCAGAGATGCCAGAAACAATCACAATAAAAGCCCAAGAGAACATTCTGGAAGAGCAAATCCTCAGCATTTCCAGGGGCCTCTGGCCCTCCTGAGCTGCTCTGACCTGGGGCCAGGACACCCCCCTCACAGGGGCCACTGGAGAGCCTGTTGCAGTGCACACACCCGGGGGCCAGGTCCCCGTCAGATGACCCTCCTGGCAGGTGCGCAGGGAGCGGCCGGGTAAACAGCCCTGTGCCCTGTGCCCCTGTGCAGAGGCCCCGGAGCAAAGGCAGGCGGTGCCCCTCAGGATGCAGGTCATTCACCTGTGCGAGCCCCGCCCAGGGGCCTCCCGATCCAACTGGCCACTCCGACTGTGTGACCCTGGGCGGGTCACCTGCCTCGCTGGGTGAAAAATGATAACACCTGTGAAGGGCTTACCCCCTTGCCAGGCCCAGAGAGAGGGCTCTCTCGGGAGCTGCCACTGAACCCAACCCATGAGGGCCTGGATGCCTCACCCAGCACCCATACTCCAGGCCGAGGCCTGTTAGTCACCAGGGACGACCAGGCTGTGACTGTTCGGCACCAGAGGGGAGGCGTCTGGGAGCCGTTGTCCTGCCAGGCGCCGAGGGGCCAAGGGTAAGCCTGCACCAGGAGTCCCTGTGCCTCCGTTTCTGGCTGATGTCATCTCAGGGGACACTATGCCCTGATCCCCTCCCCCAGGTCCCTAACTCAGGGCCAGGGGCCTTCGCTTCAAGGGCCACCACTGACCTCGCCAGTGCCCTGGGCACGGGCCTCACACCAGGAGAGAGGCATAGGCCGGGAAGAGCCCCGCAGATGAGGGAGCGGGGGAGAGGGGGCAGGACACCATGACGGGAGGAGGTGAAAGGTGCTCACACTGGGAGGACTGGAACGTGGGCCACCACCCATCCGAAGGCGCGGAGGACAGTGGCTGTTCTGTGGGGCTCGAGGTCGGAAGGGTTTCAAGTCAGCAGAGGGGAAGGGTTCCTAGAGTGGAACAGTCAGCCCACAGGGCGGCCTGGGGTGGGAGCCCCTGTGTGAACTCAAGCTCCAGCAGAAGCTTGTGACCTCAGGTGTCCCAGCCAAGGGCAGGCTGCCTGGGTTCAGTCTTTCTGCCTCAGTTTCCCTCCACTGAGGGAACGGTGCACACTTCAGGAGGTTTTTATGAGGATTGAGTGAAGTAATACGTTAGCAAACGACCCAGAGTGTGGCTCATGGGAGAGCTCCATAAACCTTAGATGGTGTTACTGCCTCACTACAAGGGGCAGTGGGAACAGCAGAGGCTGAGCTTAATCCCAGAGGCTTCCTGGAGGAGGTGGTACCTAAGCTGGCCCTGGAGATGTGTGGGGTGTGGGAGTTGGAAGGTGAGGCCCATGGGGAGGCATGTGTGGCAGGAGGTTGGTGGGCAGGTCCTGGCCTTGCAGGCAGGGAGTTGTGGGGAGCAGCCCAGCCCCCTGCCAGGGACCACCTGGGACTCAACAGCTTCATCTGTGAAAGGGGCTAGAGACACCCCCTCAGGGTGGCTGTGAATCGTAAGGGGCTGCAGGGGCGGAGCGCCTGAACACGCCTGGACTGCTCACAGGCGAGGCAGGGCTCCCTGCACCGACCGCACACATCGCCTCCTTAACGCCCCAGAGGTGGGAGCAGAGGGGGCAGGTTCTACCACCACAGGGGGTCCCCTGGGACAGGCACAGGCCTTCTGAGCCCAGACTCTGGGCAACAAGAGCCAGGTAACCACCCAGAGGCCCAGCTGTGGCTGCAGAGAGCCCTGGTGGTTCAGGTGCGTCACCTATGCCCCAAACAAGAGACCTGGGGACCTGCACCAGGTGAATGTCAGGAAAAGCACAAGTGAAGGACACAGAGCTAGGGGACCACTTGGCGCCCAGGGGACAGTCACCAGATGAAGGGGTAGCCACCCAAGTTCCCCATGTGCCCTGCCCTGTGGACCTAACACGCAGCCCTGGGAGGGGCAACAGTCAAACCAGGGATGGGAACCCCAGACCGATTCAGGTATCCAGGTGGTGTCCCACCATGGGAGTGCTGGCTGTTGTGACCTTCAAATTGAGGTCACTTCTGCCTCAACCAGGAGACATCCCAGGGCACAGCCGGAGCAGGAGGTGAGGCTGAGCCGACTGGCCAGAGGGAAAGAGGGGTGCTGACCTCGGCTCAATGTCACCTGGTCCCAGCCATGGGTGACCATCACAGCCAAGCCAGCAGCTGTCAGGGCATCACCCCGATGCCCTCCTTAGACCCCCAGCAGGAACCTCGGCCGCAGACCGCTGTGTGCCCCAGCTTCCCCGTCTGCAGAATGGACGGAACTAACAGCACTTAGCCCGGGGAGGGCTGTAGGAGGCTGAGAGAAGCTAACGTGAGGAAACACCCCCTCCCCCGGCGACCCTGATGGGGCCCGTGGGCCAGGCAGGCCTCCGAGGGGATTTTCTCCAGCACCGCGGGGTGGCGTGGAGCAACGGGAAGCGGGGGGGATTGAAGATTGCGCCCTGGCTTCCCCACTCACCCACAAAGCTCCCCACCTCCTCCGGCTTCGCTCTCACCTACTAACAGAGCCACCAACGCCGCTCTTAGGGCCTGGCACTCCTTTCAGCCTGGGTGATGGCCACCGTTTCACTACCTCTCCCAAAGAGCAAGTTTCCAGAAGGTCAGAACCCTAACCTGTTCCTCAAGCAGCACAGCGGTCTGCACCCTCAGAGCACCCCAGCCCAGTGAGGACCCACCGTTCAGCAGCTGTGCCTCCGCAAAAAACCCTCCAGAGCAATGCCTCCCTCCCCGAAGTGGGCACATCCGGACGGCCAGCCAAGCCTCGCCCTCCACGCAGTGTTGGGGGTGGCACTGAGAGGGCGGACACAAGGGCTGTGGACCCAGGCCCTGCTGAATAGAGCTGTGACCACTCTGTGCCTCAACTTATGCATCTGCAAAATGGGTCATGCTGACAGCACCGCCCTGATGGGGGGATTGGGTAGGTGAACGGACGCTAGTAAGGGGCACAGACCTGTGTCACGCAGGTAGTAAGGGTGACAATTACCCTCTGACACTGTCTGTTTCCTTCCTGGGACTGTGAGGTCAAGATTCTCACATTTGCTCATGGTTTTCGTGTTTATGACCTTTGTCTAAAAGTTTAGGGGTGGGTTCCCCTGTTGTTCAAACTACGTAATACGTGATCATTTGGGAACACGAGGAAGTGAAGACGTTTTTCAAACCACCAGGTGGTTTGGCACAGCTGGGATTAGCCCAGACCAGTGGTGTCCCATCCTGTCCCAGGCCCTGCCCAGGTCATCTCCGGGGCTCAGGACCCCTCCTGAGGTCCAGCAGCACCTTGCCCGCCCCCAGGGCCACTCACCTTGAACCTCTCGGACATGCTCTCGGTGACGCTGACGGTGAACTCGGCTATCTTGTGGACGCGCCCCTTGCCCTTCTTGCGGTCAGGTTCATAGTCAGTCTTAGTTTTCACGACCACCTTGCCCAGGAAACAGAAGCAAACGCCCGGTCAGTGGGCAGCCAGGCGCACTGCCCAGAGGGCGCGCGGGAGGGCGCTCGGGGCCAGTCGCCACCTCGTCAGGAAGCGCTTCACAAGAACGGGACAGCCACCACTGACGGCAATCTCCTCGGTGCCAGGACTCGCAGAGGAATTACCATTAAGGATCCTGACAGCGGCCCGGGAGGGGTGTATGGTCAACTGAGGGGCAGGGGGGTGAGCACCGGCCGAGGCCACACAGCAGTGGGCGCGGCTGCCAGGACTCAGAGCTCCTGGCTCCGGACGCAGGGCCCGTCCACCCGGAGCCCTTCCCTGGCCCGGGGGTGCAGGGGCCTCTGGTCTGTGCTCATCCTTAGGGGGAGCCCCAGGTAACTCCAGAGGAGGTCTGAGCGGCTCTTCCCCTCCAGGATTAGCGAGCGGCGGGCACCAGCCTTCAAGGAATCCGATCTTGGGTCCGTCCCTGTCTGACCCCACCATCCTCTCTACTGAGGCGGACATATGTCTTTACAGCCACGAAATCTGTCCTGCCTCATCCCACGCAAACCCTTCCCCACTCCCACGCCAGCCTCGGAGGAAGCCCTAACCCCCTCGGGCGCTCAGTTTGCTCACCTGCCCGCCCTCACCACGCCCTGTTGCCAGGGACCCTTACTTCTGACCCTGACGGGTGAGGGGGCATCAGGAGCAGTGTCGGGTGTCACACGTCCCTGATCCCCAAGCCCCCACTCCCAGGGCAGGAGCCGGGAAAATCCCATCCAGTCGGATGGTCAACCCCGGGCAGGCGGCTGGAAGGGCTCTCAGGCTAAGCTGGGACCCTGGGACCCGTCTCGGGGAAAGTGGCCCATGCTGTGTGTCACTGGAAAACGACCACCAGGACCACATCCCGTGACCACGCTCCTGCTGTCCCTCCTCCTCCTTCCACACAGACGAAGGTCGTGCTGAGCATGACGGCCTGGGTGCCCACCCCAGGGGGCGCCGTCCCCGACATGCTGTCTGTCTGACATCCCAGCCATGCCTGACTAGCTGTGACCTTGAGCACACACCTGGCCACTGGAAGCTCAGTGTCCTCGCCTACATCTCAGGGGGACTCCAGGGAACCTCAGCCCCGTGGGGACCAGTCAGCATTCCTTCGGCCGGAGCTCAATCTGCACCTGCCACTACCAGGCTAGTCCCTGAACTCCCTGTGCCTCCATTTCCACACCTGTCAAGTGGGATAATAGTGGCAATTACCTCATGACATCAGCAGAGTGGCACACACAGACCAGAGCTGGGCAGTCAGCATTCAACTCACATCAGGACAGGTGACATCACCTCCCTGAACCCTGGCTGTGAGCAGCACGTTGCCGCTGCTGGGTTCAGAGGTCTTGTCTGAGAGACGTCTGGCTCCAGCAGGCAGAGCAGGGGGCCCTGCCAGGAGCATCCAGAGGGCTGTGGGCCTTTAGCCCAGTACCCCTGGGCACGTCCCGTCTGTAACTCTCTGCGACTCAGTGTCCTCACCTCTGATCTCAGAAATCTTTGAGACCAACCCTCAGTCCTGCTAGAATTCCTATCTCTGGGTCATCCCTGCCAGTTGCCCCCTTTATCTGAACCTGCTCAGAGATGGGAGGCTCATTACCTTTCAGCTGCCTAGGCTACCCCGTTGGTTGGCCACGGGGACCTGCCTGCCTGAACTCCAAGCCAACTGTGCCAGGGGGTCCTGGAATGGAACAGACCGAGGGAGAAAGAGGGCCCGGCTGAAGGAGGGGGCCACCTGACAGGACTGCCTCAGGCACGGTGTTCCTGGCACACAGGCCACCACCCTGGGGTGAGGGGGGGCAGCGGGACCAGGCTGTGCTAGCCCGGCAGGGGCGATGCCTAGACGGGGACAGGGAACTCAGAAGCTGAGGCCGGAGGCAGCCCAGCCCTCCCGCGAGGCTCTCCGGGGCCATCAGTGCACCTGGAGGCCCAGGTGCACAGGTGAGACCAGCCGATCTTCCTTTCCTGACCTGGAAGACCTGTGCCAGCCCCACTCCTGCCCTGCCCCTGCCCAACAGACAATACAGCTGGGCATCGGCCCACCTCTCAGAGGGCCCACCAGGCAGCAAAGGAATGGTCTGGAAGGGAAGGGCCCCCCACAGGAATAGCCCCCGTCCCCATGGCCATCACCAACATGCCCACAAAAACAAGCCCAAGCCAGACCTCCTCCCCAGGGACTGACACAGTAAATGCAGATGTACTTTGCTGGGAACAGAATGTGCTCACCCCTGGCCCTGGCGGTGGCTGTGGCAGTGGCCAGGGTGGTTTTAAGCAGCAGCAAGGTGGTGAGGATGGATACTGGTTTGATATTTTAGGTTGTGTTTTACAACTGTGTAGACTTCTAAACACCGTATTTACCTTTTTAAGTGTTAAATCCTGAAAATATTATCCCCAATGGATGCAAAAGACAGGATTGTTTAAATCCAGAAAAAAAGAACAGAGAAAAACTCTTGGGGGTTGTCCCCAGCTACGGTGACACTGAGGAGCCAGGAGCACATATTTGGAGGTTTCACAAAAGGAACAAAGGAGGCGGCTGGGTGCAGGAGCCACAGCCTGCAGCACCCACAGCCAGCCTGGGGGGGCGGCGGGGAGCGGGGCTCCGGCCCCTGGGAGGGGCCCCCGGCCCGGGACACGGCCTCCCCGCCGCCAGGGGGCAAATCCGCGGAAACGGGGCCACCTCGGAAGGCGCGAGGGTCCGCGGCGCCAGCGCTCACCCCAGACCCGGAGCTCCGGGCACCGTGGGGGGCTGGGGGCAGCTGGGGGTCCGGGGACATCTCTCCGACAAGACTCCCAGGAAAATCAAGACGGGCCCTTCCCCTTTCCCGGCGCGTCCCGTCGTCTGCACGAAGCTGTCCCCTCGGGCCCCCGAGTCGCCCGCCCCAGAATGCCCCGTCCCGGGGGGCTGGGGGTCCTCCCGCCCGCCGGGCCCGCCCCACTTCGCGTCCCCGGTGCACGAGGCGGGTTTCTTTTGTTGCGGCCGCCGCCCGAGATTCGGGGGTGCGCCGCCGGCAGCGCGGGGTGCGGGGCCCCTCACCTTCTCCGGGGGCGGGAACTGCAGCTGATTGACATCGAGGGGCGTCATGAGGGGGATGGTGTCGAAGCCGTCCTCCAGCAGCGCCTGCTTGGGGCCCTTCTCCGCGAAATTGTTCCCCAACTTCACCATGGTTCCGGGGGACCCGAGGCCGCGCCTGCGGAGGGAGGGGGCCGGGCGGGCGGGCGTCACCCCGAGCAGGACGCACCGCGGGCCCCGGCGCGCCCGCTCCCGCCTCCTCTGGGGGGGCACGGGCCGGGGGGGCCGGGGGGGCGTCGTTACAGATTCCGGCCGCGCTGGGCGAAGGCGCCGGGGCGCCCGCGGGGTGGGGGCGCTGCCCGCCCGCCCGTCTGCGCGCGTCCCGGTCCCGGCGCCGCTCCGCCCGGAGACCCCGCGCGCCCGCCCGGGAGACCAGCGGCCCCGGAGCGCGCTCGGGGGAAGGGCTCGGCCCCGGCCCCGGCCCCGGCCCCGGCCCCGGCCCCCGCCCGCGGCCGCCCGCACTCACCCGCGCCCGGCTCCGGCAGGTCTGGGCTCCGGCGGGTCTGGGCTCCGGCGCGCTCCGAGCCTCCGCGCCCGCGCTCTGCGTGCGGCAACGGCGGAGGCGGCGCCGCGCGGCCGCGGGAGCGAGGATTGGGCTCGGCGGCCCCCCCCCCCCCCCCCCCCCCCGGCTCCCTTCCTGCCGCTCCCGGGGGCTAACGTGCGCCCGCGAGTGCGCGAGTGGCAGCGGCGCCCCCGCCTTGACGCAGCGCGCGCCCGGCGCACAAAGGAGCTCGGGGCGGGCGGGAGCGGGGCGCTCCCCGGGGACCCCAGCTGCACGCGGGCGGGGAGGGCGAGGAGGCGGTGGGAGCGCGCCCCGGGTTGGGGATCCCCCGGCGGAGGGCACCCCGGAGGGGGAGGCCCGGGGTGCGGGACGTGGCTGCGCAGCCCTGGGGCGGCGGCCGAAGCGCGAAGCGAGTCGCCCCGAAAATGGGAGATATCCTAGGGGTGGAGTAACCCCCGAAAGTGGGGGACGGTGCCCCGCCGGCAGCCGCTCTGACCTGGGGGTCCTGAAGGCTGGTGAAGGGTTTTGGGGGGTGCAGAAGGCGGTGGGCGGTGGCGGGGACCGGAGCGTCCCCCTAGCAGCCGCGTTGGGGAGGAGGCAACGAAAAGAGGGCGCGTCCCCGCATGAAGGGGGCACCGCGGGAGAGGAGGTGGGCGGCGTGAGGCGGTGCGGGCTGTGAGGGGCGCCCCCCCCCCCAAGCTGGGGACGGTTCCCCTGGGGCGCGAGCGCGCAGACAGGCCGCGCTTGGCGCTCTGCTGGAGGGAGCGGTCAGGTTGGGCCTGGTCAGAGGACAAAGCGGGGTCCCCTTTCTGCAGCCTCACCCTAGAGGAGGCTCGCCCCGAAACGAAGGAGGGGGTTGGCTCCGGCCTGCCCCGCTGGCCCCCACCCCGCCCGGCGGGGCCACTGTCTCATCTGCCCCCGTAAGGCCCCGTTTGGAGACTTGGAACCAGCGGGGCTGCGGGACTCGGACGCAGAGCCGCGGGCTGTGGGAGCCGGAGGAGGAGCTGGGGAGGAAGGCAGCTGCCGGACAAAGGCCACTCCCCAGGCACCTGCGCCGGCCGCGGGGCACAGGGCGGTGTCCCCGTTGCTGGGGCCTTATGCTCACAGCCTCCCCGGTCCCTTCGCCTGAATGGCCCGGCCGTCCGCGGACAGGACCCTGAGAGGCCCCGCCGCACAACAAGCCCGGGGGCAGCGGGCCTCTGCCTGCCGTGCCCTTAGGTGCCCTTAGCCGGGAGCCATGGCTGTCGCCTGGCCTGGGCGCCCTGATTTCAAAACGCCCAGGAGGGCCCCGCCCCTCTCACAGATGAGCTAACGACGCCTCTTCGCTCCTCAGCTGCCCAGCAGGGCCCACAGGGCCTCTGGCTCCAGGGCCTGGCTCTTGGCAGACCACAGGCTGGCCCAGGGAGGGCAGGTGTCCCAGCAGCTCACCCTGCCACCCACCTGCCACCGGCCCCGGGGGCCTGGCCCTGGTATTCTTTGGTCAGAGGCCCTTGGAAACAGGACTCAGGCATTGCCCAGGCTGCTCTGTGCATCCCGGTGTCTCTCACGGGCCTAGGCGGCCTGCTTCCTGGTGCTTTGGTCCTTCCTGCAGCAGGTGAGGAAAAGCAGTTAGAAGCTGTCCAGGGGCTGGCCTGGGTTATTTCCTGGCATGCTAAGGTCAGGGGTCAGGAGAAACCCTGTGGGCTTCAGGGAGGGAGTGTCTTTGTCCCACCTCAGGTCCCAGCGTTTCATAGGCCCCAGCACAGGCCACAGGCACCCACACACACACTTTGGTCAGCATCCCACACGGCTTGCTGCAGGGCAGGCTGTCCTGACCCTTGACCCCTGCCCCCCTCAAAGTCTCTGTCAACTGAGGACCACAGAGACAAGAAGGACCCGTGGTCGTACCAGAGACAGCATGGAGGTCATGGTACTGTCCTGGGTTTTGACTGGTGCTGTTCATTGGGACTTTGCAGCTTTGTCCTTTGGGGTTTTTTTGTGGGTGCCCCCCCCCAAAAAAACTGCACCAGACCTGTGGCAGTCACACACAGGCAATGAATGCAAAGGCGTGGCACTCAGCCCACCCACCAGGAGCACCCCGAGGAGGGAAATGAAACCGCCAGTCTTCGAGGGAAGCAGTGAGCCCATGGGGGTGGTCACCTCCACTGCCAGGGAGCTGTGGATATCAGGGGAAGTCCACGAGGGAGGCCTGAGGGACAGCAGGGCCATCTGTGCGCAGGGAAGAAGCTGTTCCAGGTAGGGGAACAGAAGGTGCAAGGCAATGCCACAAACCTGGTGGCTTAAAGCAACAGAAATGTCTCACCATTCAGACATCCAAATGAAGCGCCAGCAGGCCCATCCTGAATGTTCAAGGCGCGTTGTTTGGGTCCCAACTAAGGAGCCAACAATTCAGTGTCTGGCCTCAGCGCCTGTGCTACTTCATCTGGAGAACAGAAGAAAATACGATTTACATTTTAGGATTATGGTGAAGACCAGAGATAAGAAACAGCTTGCCGGGCACGTGGCCAGTGGGAGTCACGGGTGATGGCGCGACTCTCCCACCCTCCCGTCACCTGCTCCATCTTTCACAACCAAAAGAGCGGAGGGCCAGCCAATGGCAGTGTGTTGGCTGCACCTTTGTCCAAAAGGTTTCTGATCTATTTGTCTCTTAGATCTCAGGAGAGTGAAACTCTTCCTCCAACTCTCTAAAGTCTGGAGGGAGAGTTGAGCCCCTGTGACAAGGTGGGGACAGGACGGCTTTGGGGTCAGCTGTGCTTGGCTTGGATCTGTGTCAGAAGACTTCCTTCTCTGCCATCCTGCAGAGGTGACACTCATCCCCTGTCCTGTAAGATGGGGCAACGGTGCTGACCTCCCAGTGCTGACCTCCCCCCAGCAGCGGTGAGGTGGCACAAGAGGAAGTGCCCTGGGCACAGTGCCTGCAACCTGGTAAACTCCAGTCAACCGCTGGGTCCCCCCTCCTGGTGCCAGACGTTGGAGGAAGCATGCTTTCCTGACCCAAGGTGCCCTGACGTTTGCGATGGGGACACTGTGACACGCTGAGGGTTTCCATTCCGTTCCGGCTGGAAGTCTCCCCAGCCCTGGCGGTCCAGGGCTCCCGGGCGAAAGGCGATCTGATTATTAATGAAACTCTGGGGATGAAAGCTGAGACATATTCCACCCCTGAGTGGCTTCAAAGGAGCAGATAACGGGACAATAAAATTAATCTTGTAGAAAAACACAATTAGCGGTGTCATAAGCAGGAGCAGCGGCTCCCGGCCCAGCCCCCCGTTTCACAGGAATAGGTGCATCTTTTGCTGGAAAGATGGTTTCATTTCACATTCAAGGGTCATTGTTAGAGGTTTAGAAACAATCTCTGGAAGCCAGGAAGACACAGAGAACAAAATAAATGTCATGGCCCCCATCCCCCACCCTCATCTCTTTCTTATTTCAAGTCACATGCATGCAACTGCAACACCATTGATGGAGAATCTATTTCAGGAAGGCTCCAGGCTGGGACTTGGTGGGGGGCATGGTCGAGCCCCTTTCTGCCCTCCCAGAACTCACAGGCCTGAGGGGGAGGGACAGACGTACCTCAGATCCCCACCCAGCCCAGCTGCCTGCCCCCACCTCCTGGCTGGGCGACCTTGAGCAAGGACTTCACCTTGTAGGCCTGTTTCCTTACAGATAATGAATGTGCAGCTAATGAGGGGGCCTCCCTCCCTCACTCCCACTGCTGGCCAGGGTGAGGGATGGGGGAGGGTTAGAGAGAAATTTGAAGAGCACCCTGCCTGGGACTGGCCCTGGGCACACTCAGTAGCTGGGAGCTGGGTGACACCCACGGCAGGGCCTGACCTCTACCGAGCACAGGTTATGCAGCAGGTCCTGTTAGCAGCGGAAAACCTGAGGGTTTCTGCCGCTTGGGTTCTCATGTGACTCACTGTTCAGAGGGGAGAGCAGGGTCTGAAAGGGGACATGACTGGCCCACCGCAGGAAAGGTACCAGAGCCAGCTTTGACCCCCGGCCTGCCTAGCTTTGAGGCGCCATCCGTTTTTTGAAACTATTCTATCGGAGTATTATGGGCTGTGTTATGTCCCCCAGCCCCCAAATCTCATATGCTGAAGTCCTAACCCCAGGACCACAGAATGTGACTGCATTTGGCGATAAGAGGTAATTAAGTTAAAACGAGGTCATGTGGGTGGCCCTGATCCAATGTGACTGGTGTCCTTATAAGAAGAAATTAGGACACAGACACGCACAGAGGGACGACCATGTGAGGACACAGAGAAGACGGCCGTCCACACACCAAGGAGAGGCCTCAGGAGGAGCCAGCCCAGGGTTCCTCATCTCAGGGCCCAGTTCCCCAGGACCAAAGTTTTCCCGGGGACCCAGTGAGCCTCTTCCGTTAGCCTCAAGCACCCACAAAGGCTTCTGGAGCTGCCCGGGGTCCCCACAAACATGACGATACTGTGCATGGCCCAGGAACGTGCTCATTCCCTTGTTTGTCCCTCAGTTTCCCCACCTGTAAAATGAGATACTGGATGAGATTAGGGTCTGTGCTCAAGTGCCTACAGGGGCCAAGCAGGTTAGGTAGCCCAGGGGTGTGATGCACAAACCCATCTATGGCAGGGGTAGGGCCCGTAGACGGTGGTCAGCCCGTGTCCCCATGCTGCTGATCGTTGCCATATGGGGATCCCTTTGTTGTTAAATAACTCAGTTTTTCAAAAGAAAGCAGGAGCCCTGGCAGGTGGCTCTGTTGGTTGGAGCGATGTCCCCTACACCAAAAGGCTGCAGGTTCGATCCCCTAGTTAGGGTGCACACAGGAGGCAACTGATCGATGTCTCCCCCCTTCCCCCTCCCCTCCCCCCTCCCTTCCTCTCTCTAAAAATCAGTGAGCATATCCTCCAGTCAAAATGAGAAAAATTGACAAAAGAGAGCAGGAAATCTGGATGTTCTGAGAACTCTATGGTTTTTTAAACATTTCCGGTAACTAAAAGCAATTAAAATATGCAAAGAAACAAAACATCTGTGTGTCCAGTATAGCCCTGTCTGCAGAATTCGCTTGCAAAGCGGGAACCAAGGATCCTGAGTGTGCAGGAATCACCGGGAGGGCTTGTTACAGCGAGTTTCTGGTCCCGCAGGGCTGGGGCAGGGCCGGGGCATTTGCAGGTCTAAGTTCCCAGGTGAGGCTGATGCCGCTGGTCCCAGGAACCCACTTTGAGAAGCACAACCCTGGACTAAGGCTCTCTGAGTCCCATCCCGGCTCTGAAATGCAGATTCAGGCGCTGCACTCGAGGGGGTGGGGGGAGCAGCCGTCCTGGGTGAGGCTCCCGACCAGGGGCCCTGGGAGCCCAGGTGACAGCCTGGGGCCGGGACAGCAGCTCCCAGCAGGTACCTCGCACCCTCACTCTCTTGAACTTAGGTCTGGAAATTCGCGCTTGGGGATTGCTTTGAAAACTCTAAAGAGCTATTTAAAAATGTATATGATGCCGAAACATGTAGTAGGTTAAGCTATAAAGTGTAAAAGCATGACGTGAGCTGTTGGGGCTGTGGAGTTTCTGTAACGGTTTCCCAGGGATTTCATAGCCGTGACCCCAAACCGGGTGACTGAAACCACAGACGTGATCCTCTCCCTGTCCTGGAGGCTGGATGTCCAGAACCTAGGAGTCAGCAGGGGGTCCCTCTGAGACTCCAGGGGGGCTCTGCTGGCTTCCGGGGCTGGCGCAGCCCTGCGTTCCCCGGCTGCGGCAGGGACACTGCTCGTCTACACCTGGCCCCCTCCTCCGTGTCCCCTGTGTCCGCTCTGCGTCAGGTAAGGACACCAGTCATTAGATTCAGGGCTCGTCCTAAACCCAGGGTGATTTCATCCCAAGATCCCCAACCAATTCCATCGTCAAAGACCCCATTTCCAAAGTTATATTATGGGGGCCCCAGGGGTACATACATTTTTAGGGGACACTATTGAACTCACTACAGCCTCCTTTCTCCTTGTTTTTGGACGTCACTCGAATATATTCGGCCATCTGGGTTCTCTGCTCCCAGCAGATTGGAAAGGCTGATGGGGGGAGGCCCGGCCAGCAGCGGGGACCAGGACGGAGGTCACAGGAGACGCCGACGAAAGCGTGAGCTCTCGCCCAGCCGGAGCCCGACTCTGTGCGAGGGGCCCAGCCCTTGGCCCCGTCCAGCTGTGTTTAAAGCTGACCCCGAGCCTTTCGTCGCTGGAAGGCAGGCGACGTGCCTTGCATTTAGAGGGTCTCTGGTCCAAAATTAGGAACATTAGACCCTGAGGGTAAAAATTCAATCTTTTGGAAAATCCGATCA
Source organism: Miniopterus natalensis (assembly GCF_054644295.1). NCBI lineage: Eukaryota > Metazoa > Chordata > Mammalia > Chiroptera > Miniopteridae > Miniopterus > Miniopterus natalensis. The sequence continues at coordinate 197,848,944 of NC_142081.1, read as the reverse complement.
TGAGGAACCCGCTTCCTGTTCCCTGGCTGGACCTGAGAAACAAGGGGACTGCCCGACGGAGAAAAGGTCACACTCGTGGATGTTTGAAAAAGAATCCGGCCCCGCCAGCAGCCCTAGGTCAGCTCCGACGGAGCCCGCTGACCTCACTCGGCTGCGTTCCCCCAACCCCAGCCTCAGCTGTGGGGGCGCAGACATTACAGACAGAAGCGCCCCATTAGGTCACCGCCAGCCGCCGAGCAGCTCAGCTCTGCGTGGAGCAGCCTCCAGGCGCCCCCCAGGACCCAGTGAATTTCAGCCACTCTCCCGGGGACCCTGGCTCCGTGGAGCGTGCAATGAATTGCGCTCATCCATCTGTGGGCTTTTAAAAAATCCAATAATTAATTCAGGCGTACAGTGGAATCGCGGTTATTGGAATGTGGCCTTTCTGTGGTTCTTTACTTTGGCAAAGTGCTTTTATAATCATTTTCCTGCTAAATAATTTAGCACAAGTTATTGCTCAGGCTGGAAGCCCGGGGTCTAGCTGGTGCGGGGCGATGTTGGAGAGCTGTGAATAAGGCAGGGGAGCGAGTGAAATGACACAAACAGCCAGGCCCGGGGTCCCTTCCCCAGGTCCTGGGCAGTACCTTGTGTGACCTCTACCTGCCCTCTGTCCTTGGTTCTGATTCATTCCCGGTCCTTCTTGTCCTGGTGACAGTGACCCAAGTCAGAGGGGGGTTTCTCAGCTGGAGAGGGATTGAGTTTTTGCAGCCCAACCCCTCATTTTATGGAGGGGAAACCGAGGCCAGGAGTGTCCCAGCTTTGCCTGAGGCCACACTGCTGGTGTGACTGACCCGCTAATGAGAACGGCCGAGTGAACTCAGGACCCAGGGGACTGTCGGGTTGAAGGTGTCTCCCCTCCCCCATTTGAGCGAGTCCAGAGGAGAGATGGGGGTCCAGCTGGGCTCTCGGTCACATGGGGTGAGTGTGGGGGCAGCTGGACCTGGAGCAGAGGGAAGGGGCTGTATTTTGGTTGGGACCCTATCCTGTGACTAGTTCTCCAAGTGCCTGGTTTTCTCCCTTCATGTGTCGCCTCAGCCTCAGTGGCCTCATCCGAGAGATGGAACCGTGATAGGGCCCTCCCCAGGAGGTCCGAGCTCCGGTCAGCAGTCACACACGTTCTTTAAGCCACTGTCACCGTCAGACCTAACCCCACCTGTACTAGTTTCCCACGGCTGCTGTAGCAACTTGCAGAAGCTCATGGTTTAAAACGACGCACACTTATCCTCCTGCAGGGTCGAGGGGCAGAGTCTGAAATCGACTTCACGGCGCTGAGGTCAGGATGTGGGCAGAGCCGCTTCCTCCGGGAGGCTCCAGGGGTGAGTCTGTTTCTTTGCCCTTTTCACCTGCTAGTGGCGCCCGTGTCCCTGGTGTGTGGCCCCTGCCTCCACCTGCAAAGAGCATCCCTCCGGAATCTGCTTCTGTCATTGTCAACTGCCTCTCTTCTGGCCCTGACCCTCCTGTCTCCCTCTCACAGGGACGGCTGGGAGGACATCAGGCCACCTGGACAATCCAGGATGGTCGCCTATCTCAGGACCCTTCACTTAATCTCACTGCAAAGTCCCCTTCCCAGAGAAGGTGACAGTCACAGGTTCTGGGATTAGGGGCTGGTCACGTTTGGGGGATGCTGTTCAGGCTGCCACACTGTGATGGGCTGAGTGTCCTGTCCCCTCACAGATCCGTGTGTTGAAGCTCTAGCCCCCAACGCTCTGGCCCCGTGGGCGAAGCCTGCATTTCATGCCCGAATTCAGCTCATGTGCGCGAGTCCTCGCCACCCAGCGCTGGCTCCAGGCACCCCGACCTGCCGCCTGACTTGAGCCCCCGGTCCCCGAGCGGCCGTGTCCAGGGTGGACGGGGTGCCATCCTGTCCCATTGCCTTGGCAGCACCTGTGTGCTCTCTGGAAACGCCCTGCTGCTTCTCTCCTCCCGGCCACGGGGTCTGCGGGTGTCACCAGGGCCGGAGGAAGGGCAGACTGGAGAGAGCAAGGACTTGCTCCTGCCGCCCTTCACCGTGGCCGCCTGTCCCATAAGCTCGGTGCCTTGTCCTTCTGCCGCCTGGGGGTCAGGCGGCCCCCAGTCCCCGGAGGAGGAATCCGCCCTCACAGGGTCCCCGAGGGGCCCTAATGGGCACGCTGTGCCTCGGAAGTCGGTTTCATTAGCAGCCACGAGGCAGCGGGTCCCCACTCACTCGCTCGCTCGCTCATTCATTCACTCACTCACTCACTCACTCATTCACCCACTCATTCCCTCCCTCACTCATTCCCTCCCTCACTCATTCACTCACTCACTCATTCCCTCCCTCACTCATTCCCTCCCTCCCTCACTCACTCACTCACCCACTCACTCATTCCCTCCCTCACTCATTCATTCACTCACTCATTCACTCATTCACTCACTCACTCATTCCCTCCCTCACTCATTCACTCACTCACCCACTCACTCATTCCCTCCCTCACTCATTCATTCACTCACTCATTCACTCACTCACTCACTCACTCATTCCCTCCCTCACTCATTCACTCACTCACTCATTCCCTCATTCACTCATTCACTCACTCACTCACTCATTCCCTCCCTCACTCATTCACTCATTCACTCACTCACTCATTGATTCATTCATTCAACGTATATGAGGGTGTCCTCTGTACCAGGAAGAAGACAACACTCCCTAGCACTTAACTCCATCCCATTCATACTGACAGTGCTGAGTTTACCTGAGCCTGTGCTTCTGGAAACAGCAAGGTTAGGAATCCTCCCACCTTGTGTTCTGGAAAATGGCTATGGCAAAGCACCAACCTTCCCCATGGGACTTCTATACGACTCATAGGTGTCCCCTTGTTTACCTGTGACAAGGCCACATGCAGACCCTCTGAAGTCCCACTCTTTGCTCAGAAATGATGAGCTGTTTGTCCCCACTGGACATGTCGGCTAATCCCGCCCTGCTCCAGTGTGACCTCATTTGACCTGACTATATCGGAAGGACCCTATTTCCAAATCAGATCACATTCTGAGGCACTGGGGTTAGGACTGCCACATGAATTTTTGTGGGATGTGGCCGCCTGCTCACTATGTTCTCACATGGCCTTCTTGGGACATCTGTGTGAGCCCTGGAGGCTGGGATATGGTCAGCACTCAACAGGATGGAAAATAAATGAACAAGTGACTTCCCTTCTCAGGACAGGTTCCTCTGCACTGGGAAAGAGAATGCTGCCTGGTCCACAGGCTTCTTGGTAGCTTGTGGGGGGCTCAGGTGGGTGAGTGAGCTTTGTGGTCTGTAGGGTGCTGTGAAAATGCTGGTGTCCAGGCCGCCGCTCTGCTCACTGAGGGGCTGTACCGCCACCTGCTGGCTGGAAGGAACCCCAATGGACCAGCCAGAGCAGCCCCTAGGGCTCCCCCTGGAGCCAGGGAGAGAGGCACCTTTGAGCAGCTCCGCTGTGTGCCCAGAGCTGCACCGGCCCTTCACAGACACCCTCAGGTTGCAGGGACTGACGGGAAGAGTAGACAGAGTCTCAAGTGTCGATGTCAACACACATTTATTTGACAAGAGAAGGTGAGGACAATTCGCTGCGTGAAAGGGCAGAGGGATGTGTACGGCATGCGCTGACTTAATGTCTATGTGGTTCGTTTATTTGGATCCGACTGCAGAGGAAAGGTCTGGAAGGAGATACCCAGATGCAGATGGTGCCCCGCCTCCCCGGCGAGGAAGGGGCAGGATGACAGCGTGCAAGGCCTTCAAAGGTTTGCTGTCCCAGCGGCGTCCACACAGCTCCCCGCCTTGGCACCGCGTCTGAGTTTCTCATTATTTTTTTATTTTATTTTATTATTTTTAAAAATATATCTTTATTGATTTCAGAGAGAGGAAAGGAGAGGGAGAGAGAGAGACAGAAACATCAATGATGAGAGTCATTGATTGGCTGCAGCCCGCAACCCGGGCATGTGCCCTGACCGGGAATCGAACCCTGATCGCCTGGATCCTAGGTCCATGCTTAACCGCTGAGCCACGCCTGGCCGGGTGTGAGTTTCTCGTTATTAAGGTGATGACCGGGCAGCCGGGTACAGGATTCCAGAGCTCTGGGGAGCGGCCCAGGGTGCGCCCAAGTTTGGGCGTCATGAGTAAATAGCACCTCTGGGTCTTGCCTCACAGAGGAGAGAGGCACCGATTCACAGCTGCACTGCCAGTGCTGCCCGAGAGCCAACTATGATGGGGACCAAGAACTGACCGCTGGGTTAGCAATGGAGACCTGGACACACGTGTTTCGGTGGAGTACTGGGGACAGAAGTCATCTGATTGAACAGGGTTCCAGAGAGAAAAGAAAGTGAGAGCGTCAATCCAGGAGGTCCCATGTTTTGACTACGAGGCATTCCAACAACATTCCTTCGACAATTATTTACTGAGCATCTACTAAGGGCCAGATACTGCTCTAGGCACTGGAACAGCAGTGAGCAAGAGACAAACATCCCAGGGGCTTACACACGATGGGGAGACAAATGGAATTTACAGGAGGTTAGACAGGCGAGTCCTAAGGAGAAGAGTGAAGCTGGGTGGGGGTGGAGGTAGAGGGTGGGGTGGGGGAGGGTTGCAGTGTTAATTCAATGGACAAGGTTGGCAGGTGTGGGAAGCTTGAGGGAGGCTCCCTCCAATTTGCTCCTGTTTTCAGAGAAACAGGAAGCAAAATCCCAGGGAGGAAGGGCGGGGGGAGGAACGTAGGCGCTGGTCTCCTAGGACAGCCCAGGGTCTAGGACAGGAGGATGCTAAGCGGCATAGGGCTCATCAGAAGTGTCACCTCGGCCGGTGCGGCTCGGTTGGGCGTCGACCCGTCCACCGAAAGGTCACCAGTTCAACTCCAGGTCGGGGCACATACCCAGGTTGTGGGTTAGATCCCTGGCAGGGTGCATACAGGAGGCAACCGACAGATGTTTCTCTCTCTCTCAAATCTTTTTAAAAAAAGTGAGTTTCAGTAGAAAGCAGAGAATGGCTGTTTCTCAGGGCCCTGGCTCAGCTCCCCGTGAGCTGGAAGAGGGCAGGGTGGGAGGTTTACCAGGGAAGTTGGGTAGAGGCTGGGGGGGATCACGGCATGACGGGCCATGGGGTTCAGCCTGGGAAGGAGGAGGACGGGGCGTGAGGGGCATATGAGGGGGTGAAAAGCGTGTGGGTTAATGGGCTGTAGGTCCCAGTGTTGCGATGAAGAGCTCTTGCGGCCGGGGTACTAGAGGGAGGAGGGGCAGACAGGCAGGGGGAATGGAAAGAGGCCGAGTGGGAGGGAGGGTGATTACCATTCATGTACAACCGCCGAGTGTCAAGTTCACGCCCAGAGACCTCGGCTCCCACGCTTACTGCTGCAGGTTCCTGTGCCGGTCCCTACACCCACATGGCCCCGGTGCTCCGTCTGCTGCACCGCCCTCGCAGGGCTGCCTGCAGGAAATAGTTGGGAAAACCAGGAACTGAACCTGAATCTAACTTCGAAGTTGACACTCTAACCTGCAGACATGCTGTTTTTCCACGAAAATCCTCACCCACCATCTCCCTTGTTGGTTGCAATTCTGAGAGCTGATAATGACAGCATTTGGGGGCTGCTTTCAAACATGCTGGTCCGCTGTGTAATTTCATAGGCAGGTACCTCGAGTTGTGCCATCCAGGTAACTGTTTTCATGTGCTTCATCCTGCTGATACTGTAGCGATGGCCTGTGGACACAGCTCATTCCCCAGAGGCCAGCAGTCTGAGGGGAGGGGAGGGGATGGACGTTTAGGAGGCTAACAAGTGACCAGATCCCCGGCAGGTAGTGTGCAGGGGGTGATGGGATCACCGGAGCCTTGTAGGAACTCACACGTATTTATCTCAGACTAGAAAAGAAAACCAGAGAAGGTTCTGAGGCTCAGCAGCTTGCCCGTGGCTTCACCAGCAAGTGGAAGCCAGGATTTGGGCTCTGTTTCGGTGATTTCTGGAGCCTGGTCCCAGGGTGGCCAAACTGAAGCCATACTATCCTTGAAGGACGAGCTCTTCATTTCGTTACTATGGCCTTACGATGAATAAAAATGCTGGTGGAAACAGATTACATAGAAAGTTTCATTTATTCAAATTAAATTATAGTATGACTTCCATATACAAATAAAATCTGTGTAAATAAAAATACAAAATGCTACAAATTTCAAGCATATGAAAATGCAAAAATATATATATCTTTTCCCCTTAGCACACCCACAACGCACAGTAGTTGCCCCACAGTCCACACTCCATCATGCCAGCCAGGCAGCGAAGGTTCCCCGGCCCGTGGCTCTGTGAGGCGTCTGCGTCCACGGTGAGCCCACAGGCCTTTCCTCCCCAAGCCTGAGCTCACGAGGCTTCCAGTTACCAGCCACCAGAAGGGACACGTCCCACCGCGCCGGGCTGGAGAGAGGGCGTCGTGGGGAGTGCCGTCTCCAGGACTCGGGCTGCTGACCCTGGAAGACGCCTCCGCCGGGAGGGGCCGTGCGGGCGTCACTGGTCCAGCTCATTCTCGTTCTGCAGCGTCTTCATCGCCAGCCCCCAGAGGGTCATGCTGGAGAAGAAGGGGCCTTCCGAGCTCCTGTAGGCCGAGCCTGCCGCCCGGCTGCCCAGGGGGTCGCCGCAGTGATTGTCCAGAGTGGCCAGAGACGAGCGGATGGCGGCCATGCCGTCGGCCGGCAGCGGCCCATCGCTGGAGGCAGCGTCCGAGGCTGAGTAAGCGAAGGCTGGGTGCTGCGCGTGCTGTCCAGGGGCCTTGGCGAGTTTGCCAGGATCTGCACCAAGCTTCTCCGGGCAGCTGCCTCCGTGAGGCTGCGTGCTGGACCGGAACTTACAGAAGGAGCCGGCAGAGTGGCCGTCAAATTCTGTCCCGGACTCTTCCGCTGGCGGGACAGGGAGCTTTGTGGACGTGGGCATCAGAGTCACCGCCACATCCTGGGAAAAGGAGTCCGAGCCGGGGGCCCCGTCCAGGTCCGAGGCCTCGACGGCATGTGCGAGCTCCCGCAGCGCATCGGGGCTCTCGCCGTCAGCCCGGCAGTGCATCCTCAGGTGCCGCCGCAGCACGGCCGAGCGCGTGAAGCACTTGTCACAGATCTCACACGTGTATGGCTTCTCCCCGGTATGAGTGCGGACGTGCCTGCGGAGGTCACCGGACCCCCCGAAACATTTCCCTGCAAAAAAGGAGGGATCTTTTCAGATGTGGGCACTGGGCGGACCCCCACGCCTTCCAGCACACGCACAATGCGCTCGAGCTAAGCGGAGCTGCCCGGCTGCTCGCTCGGGAAGCCTCCTCCGTCTCCCCGCAGCAGCAGCCCCCTCCAGTCTGCGGCCTCTTGGTTTGGGGTGTCTGAGGGCGAGCCTCCTAGACCCCGTCTGCCTGCACAGGAACACTTGCTGGGTAAGCCAGGCTGCCTGCCCCTGCTGGCTCATGGGTGCTGGGAAACCTTGGCAGTTTTGTTTAAATTTCTATAAATCTGGGACAGCCGATTTGTAAGGTAGAAACACCTTTCCTAAGGCATTTGTGTATATAGCTTCCCCCAACCGTCCCAAGCTGACCTGTCAGGTCAGAACACGGTCAGCAGAGTGGGAAGGGGTGGAGGCGTAGGGAGGGAAGAGAGGAGGTCCTGCCTCGCTCCCTCCTACAAGGGCCTCAGCAGCAGCAGGTTCCAGCTGGGGAGCAAAGAGGAAATTTAACCTTAAATCAAGCTGGTGGTTGTAAGTGACTTGGAATCGATACTGTACATTGGTGATATGAGACTGCATTTGTGATGCAAAGTGACGCAATCTTACTTTCTAAGAGAGATCAGAATAGTCTTGGAGCTGCCTGAATCTGTGTCCAGGAGATCTGTATAAAGTTTAAGTGGGAGATAAAAACAAAGTTGTCTCCAGTTACATCCCAGGTCCTGCCCGACCTTACATCCCAATTAGAATGTGAATGAGCCACGCTGAAATGTCCCGGGATTCCAGGCTTCCTACAGCTGGATACAGAGTGTTTTCCCCATTTGTTCCATTCCCACTGTCAACTTGTCACAGGTGCATACAAACTCATGTGCGCACACATGCACGCACACACACGCAGAGTTTTTTAGGGACTGGAACATGCTGTGATCACAGGTTCCTGGTCTGTGCAATCAAGTATCCTGAAACTGAGGGCTGTCAGCTGTCCCTCTCCTTCCTTGATGACTTCACTGATGTGTCACATGCCTGTGGAAATGACCTTGACTCCGTGACACATGATCCGAAGGAGCCCGCCATCTCCACCCCAGCATGGCTCTGATGCTCGAGGACAGACAAGCTGCTGCCCACGCCCTGCTCTCCCGGCGCTGTGCTCCGCACGTCTCCCACACTTTGCATTGTCTGCACAACCAGGAACACGGTCCTTAGGACCCTGTCTCAGTCATCTCAGTACCTGGAGCACCTGGGCACAGCTCTGGACACCTCAAAGGCATCCAGTGAATGTCTGATACATGAGCACACACATGAACAAGGAAGACCCCGTGAGGTGGGGAGGAAATAGTATGACTCCCATTGTACCCACGAGAAAGGGATGACTTATCCGACAGCACACGGCCAGGGCGGAGAGAAGGCCTCGGCCTGCCCACTCCAGAGGGGACAGAGCCGCCTGGCCTGTGGTGCCCGGCACTCACCGCAGGCCGCACAGCTGTAGGGCCGCTCCCCCGTGTGCCGAATCCGGTGCTTCACCAACTTCCTCTGCATGTTGAAAGACTTCCCGCACTCGTCGCAGGTGAACACTTTATCGGCCGTGTGCGTCTTCTTGTGCTCTTTCAAATTACTGAAGTTACTGAACCCTGGGGAGACCACAGCAGGGGTTTAAAGCCAGGGCGGAGACCATTCAGTTGGTAACTGGTAACCGTGAAGGAAGAAAGGAAAGCACCAGCCATACCTCGGCCACAGACGTCACACAGGTGCGGCTTCTCTCCCGAGTGAATAACAATGTGACGCTGGACGTCCCCGGAGGCCGCAAACCTGCAGTGTGATTTGAAAATGCAACTGAGAGCCTTTCCACACCACTGCACTTCCATAACTGAGGCACTGAGGGGGCGGGGCGGGCGGCGCCCCACCTTCCTGGGACGTAATCAGCAGGGCCTGACTGCACCTGAAATGTGCAGTACAGAGTATCTTTACTGTTCTCTTTTTTTAAAGGAAAGTAGAAAGTAATGCAAGTGTTTTGTTTTTAAAACACTTTTTCTACCTAGCTGCATTAATCTTTCTTCTTCAGAGGCGGCCGCCCGCTGGGCTCAGCTCAGGGAGTAACTGCAGCCCAGGCCCTGGGATGTGGAGCCTGGGCGCTTTCCTTCCCACCACACTTGATAGAGGACAGACATGCTGCCTTTGGGAGGCGCGCGAGGCTGGGAAGGTTTCACTTGTTTTCTACCTGCAGAGACACCTGTTTTCCTGGAACTGCATCAAGAGCAGCCCCTTCCCCTGGTGTTTCCACAGTGTGTGCAGTTCCTGCTCCAGAGGACTGACTGTCCCCATGACTGCCTCTCCCTCCCAGACTCCTGAGTATGAACTTATCAGAGGCAGAGAATTTGTATTTCCCATCACAGTGCTCACATACAGCAGATGGCTAATAGATGCTGAGTGAATGAATATAAAGCCTGGTGACTGGCAGTCCCGGCTCATGCCTGTTGTTCAGCATGACCATCAGATGAGAGAATATGGACTCCGAAGCATGACCACAGCGAGGGAGGGCGGGCGTGTGCACGGAGGGACCCTCTCCTCAGACTGCATTTCACCTCCAGAATGAGACTGCCACCAAAACCCCTCAGGCTTTGCTCCTTCCTTCCTTCCTTCCTTCCTTCCTTCCTTCCTTCCTTCCTTCCTTCCTTCCTTCCTTCCTTCCTCCCTCCCTCCCTCCCTCCCTCCCCCCCCCCTCCCTCCCCCCCTCCCTGCCCGCCCGCCTGCCGCTGACTCCTGCAGCCCGAGGGCCTGCGCTGGGGCCCTTCCTACCACCCTGCTGAAATCTGGGCAGTTGGGCTGCACGTCTCACTGCCCCAAATAGACACCTCCATGGGCATTCATCTATCTTTATGGCTATTTTTAGAAAGAAGGGACATTTTAGTATAAACTCATTCTGTTTCATGTAAAATCCAATTTCCTGAGACGTCTGTCCTAAGTTTTCTTTGAATGAACATCTTTGTCTTTTTGTTACTCTCGCGTGCCTGCAAGGCTCTGCAGAGGGTCCGGGGACCTGAGCTCCTCCGAGGTAGGGTGAGCTCCAAGTGGCTCCTGTGTGAGCCAGGCAGAGAGCACTGCTGTCCAGAGACCAGACCATGCAGTGCTCCCCCCCCCCCCCCACCCCGGAGGGAGGCCCAGCACTGACCTCTTTCCACAGACTTCGCAGATGTACGGCTTTTCCCCAGAGTGCCGACGCAAGTGGGTCTGCAGGTTACCTGCCTAAGAGAAAGGAGAGAAAGCACACCAATGACAGGGGTTTTGGGGAAAAAAAAAAGGTTACGTACATTCAAACGGAAACCTGACAGATCTAGCCAGGTTCCAGTCCATCTTCCAAAGGAAGACTAGACTTCCACAGCTCGGAAGGAGCCGCGTGCAGGAGGAAGTGCCGCCCAGTTCTAACTAGGGGTGTCGCTGCTGGCGCCTGCTGAACCTGACCGGTCTCTGGACTGTGCTGCTGGGCCAAGGGCTGTGCCCAAGCCCCTGGCTGTCCCATCGCCGGCCGCCCTGTGCCGCTTCGCTCTTAAATGGGCGACACACAGTGTGGCGATCACTAAGCTTGTATTTTAAACAGACCTTGATGTGTTATTTCATATATTTTTAAACTTGGACCATCTACATGCAAGTATCACTTGAAAAAAAAGTAGTGCTTGCACACGGTAATTTCATGTTCATTGTTTCTTCCTGAGAAACAAGCTTTTGCTCATCAACATAAGATGCTTCGAACAGCATTTCCTCTGCAGTACGGTTGTCCTCCCTGATGGGTTTGTCACTTTGTCCTTTGTGCTGAAATGGACATCAGGAGCCACCAAGTTCTCTGGTGCAGGGACTTCCTGCACCTAATTTCTGACACCAGCAGGGCTTTACAAAAAATAACTAATTTAAATGGAGGTCACAAAACAGACTTCCCTGTATTAATCAATAGGAAATCAATATTAAATTGCCTGAAGCGCAGTGACACTGAGACTGCAGATGCCTTAGATATTAAACATGCTCTCATCTGATGCTTCAAACCTGGATTCAGAGACAAAATTTTCCACTGCGAAAATTTAAGTTAACAGTCTCAGTCTGTCACAGCCTCTACTTAATTTTTCATAGTGTTCTATTGAGAAAACAAACACTGAGATAAGCAAATATACCCAAGGGTAATAATGCTCAGGCATTAAGCACAAAATAAGCCAAAAAGGGAGAAGAAGAGTACCAGCCAACACACTTGGCTTTGTATATTTGCAAATTATATTTCAAATAAAATGCCAAGATAGTCCATGGTTACAGGTTTGAAGACAGGTCTGAAGTCCACCTATGAGTAGAATAAAAATGCAGTCTGGGTTTTCTGTTATGACACGGTAGGTTCTTTGTGTCTATCAGTCTCTGGGGAACACTGTTAGAATCTACCTTTCAGAATATGATCAATGTGGTTTAGACAAAAAACTCAGGTTTACTTTAGGTAACCAAAGAGAAAGAACATGGCAAAATACTGGGAAATACCCAGCTTTTAAAAGAATGACTATGAATGACAGTAATCAAGCAACAAGTGCCAGTAGCAATATATATGTGGTCTACTTAGGCCTTTAGACATATTACCAAGTTACCCTTAGTAACTGGTATTAAATCTATTTTCTAGATGAAAAACTGAGGTTCAGATAAGGTGGTTGCTCCAGTTACACAGCTGGGCCAGGAACTGGTTTGTGTGAGTCTGAACTGTCGTCTTACCTGGGGGAAAGCCTGAGGACCAGCAAGTTTCTGTGAATAAACTGGCTTGTGTTGAACACTCAGTAGGCCAAGAGCCACTTTGCTATTCAGGAGACAGCTCACTGGAGTTAAGATAATGCACCACTGGCTGTGTTAAATCAGCCACTTCCACATTTCAGAAAAGCTCATCAGCTATGTGACAATTCAAATAGCCCATCTGCTCAGCTGTTACTTGAGATCCCTCCTTTCAAGTTATTCTGTAAACTATGCATTGTGATGGAAATTAAGTCTCTGAGTCAATTCTGAGCAATGTTAAATTTTCCCTTTTTAAGTCAAGCGTAACAATCACTTGTTTTCCAAGCAAATATAATCGAATGGTCTTCCACTCAATATTATAATGTGCAATAGTGAAAATTTTTTTAAAATGTTTCTTTAGCTATTTAATAGTGGAAATGAATGGAAATAATTATCTTTCCCCACATGAAAGAGCACCTATTAGTCTGATAAATGATATAAAAGTAGATTAAGTAATGGAAAAATTAAGGCAGAAAAGTCCAATGATGCATTCAGATAATTTATACCAAATTACGAGGCAAACTGGGGCCTAGATTGTTTGACCTTAGTCAGGTTTTCGGTTTCGGTAAACTTTGCTATGTTCTAATTATATGCTAAATACATAGATCTTGTCTCAGAAATTATCTCTTGTTGGATCCATGAAAACTCTAGCAAGTGATAATAATAACAGCTATCAACTGCTAAGTCGTTACTATGAATGAAGCACTTTGCTAAGTTGCAAACAGCATTTCACTCAGTCATCATAATGTCCTTATAAAGGAGCATTATTCCCATTTTACAGAGCAGGAGCCGGTATGGGACGGGACGGACACGACACTAATCGGGTTGGTCTATGGACATCGCAGTCGCGAGGCTGCCGAGCTGTGCACCTTTGCTAGAGAAAGTCAGCAGCCACGAAGGTGCATTCTTTCTGAGCAAATGTGGTTTTAAATTAGGATGGAGTTGCCAGAATTTTGAACAGAAACACTCTGTTGTAGAAAAGAATCTCTGAACTGTTGAGTAGCATGCACTTAAACATCAGTATTTAAACGTGACTAAACCAAGCATAGTATTCTCTCCAGAGTACCCTTCCAATGGCAGCTGATTGTTTATATAAAAATTGTCGGGAAATCATAAAAGTTTAGAGAAAAAGTAATAAAATTAGAAGAAAAAAAATCTGGAGATTAACACAGAGATGTCACCTAAACAAAAATGATCACTACACAGATAAGGGAACATTTAACACCAGAAGTGTGCGAACTATCACCTCAAAAGTTGAAAATTTATTAACTTGGGAAGAACTCACTAAACTACTTATTTTTGCATTTTCACTATGGATGGATGAAACTTTGTGCATCAGGCCACATCAATACTGGCCTTGGGAGCCACGTAGCTAGGAAGCCTCCCACAGATTGCTGTGTCCCTTCCACCATGCAGGGACATGGTGGCCACCCCCTTCAGACAGCACTGTGGGAGGACACTGAGCCTCTTGGAACCTGCTGTCCTGCACTGCTGCTCCATGTTCCTTTCCACCTCCTGGGACACAAGCAACTCTATTCCTCTCCCAGAGACAGCTAACCACACCAAGCTTTTCTTCTATTTCTTCTGTGACAGGCATTGGGACCTTAGTTTTCTCCTCTGGATGCACCACACGGCCCAGCTTCTACTCCACACAGGACACTCACCACTCCAAATGGAGCCTCTTTTCTACTCTAAAGTATGACTTACTTCCTGAGACCTGGGCAGTGTCCAGAATTATATTAACACATGTATATTCTGTGGCCCAATCTAGGATTAATTATAGTAGTTTCTTTGAGCCGATGACTCCTACTGCTTCTGACTCATTATTAAGGTCGTGGTTAACTTTTTTAAAAGACTAACCCTACTAAATACTAAGTTGAACAACAGTATAAAAGATCAATGCTCACTGGTAGTCTATTTTCTAACTTTTGAATAGTCCAGAAGGGAAAACATTTACAAATTCACTCTACCCAAGCAAACACTCTGGCGACTACGCGGGACCAATCCGATCCACTGTCACCAGACTGAGAAACAAATGCCGGCTCAAGGTGAAGGGGGGCTAGTGGGCATAATTTACTCAGCATCTCTATATAAACAGCACAACTGCTCTCCTGGCCTACAAGCCAGACTTTCAAGCTTATCCAATGTCTCATCTTCAGGGCTCCCCTGAACAACTTCTCAACACGTGTCATGTCCCCGCCGCGAACATTGCCGTTCACAGAGAAATGACTACGCTCTTCTCGTGTTTTCCGTACATATTCCTATCACAGTACTTCAGTCTCGCTGTCCCTTACGGTTTATACATCTGTTTCTTCCTCTAAGCACTAAGCTCCTCGAAGGCTTATCCATCTTTTTCCCCCAGCACTGGAGGCTGGCAACAAACACGTATTGAATGATGTTTAAGAGTCTTTGTTCACAAAAACTTTATCATTTCACTATGAAATAAAACAATATACACCTGAAAACTGTAACTACGCATAACTCTCCATTCATAAAAATCTGACAAAGATATAGACACCAACACAGAAGAGGATTTCTGTAGTGCCCAGCAGACAGGCTGCCCTGGGTAGGCCTCGGAGGGAAAGGTCTTGGGCATTGGTCCTCAACTTTAGCTACATATCAAAACCGCTGTATTAAAAATATGCCAAGACTTGGACCCCACCCCAAGGCAGCAGTCAGAACCTCCAAGGGTGGGCCCGGTATCAGTGCCAGGGAGCAGGCTGATGGCAGACCGCAGGTGCCTGATGCCTGCCTGTGCCTCACCCGGTTAGCAATGAAGTGTCTTGGAAGGGGTCCAAGTAAGGGGACGGAACCAAAATGATCACTGTTTTAATGTGTAAAGGGCTTTCCTGTCCATTTTTTCACCTAATCCTAGTAATATTCCCAATGTAGTATTAGCCTTATTTTAAGAATTATTAAAATGAGGCAAAGAGAAGCTGTGATTGCTAAGAATTACTGGTCATTCATTTGGGTCTTAGCTTTCCCACTACACCGAGGCCGTAAGATTAAAGTGGTGTGTGGAGGGGCTGCCTCAGGAAGACAGTCTGCAAGAGCAGAGAGGACTGCTGGGCAGAGAATGGAGACACCAGCAACAGGACAGGAAATGATGTTTCCTGAGTATAAACAAAGGCCAGTTTCTAAGCACTTAATCTGATCAACTTGTTACTCCTCAGTCTCCTGGGGTCAGTAATCTCATTAGCCTCGTTTCGAAGATAAGAAACTAAAATGCTCAACAGTTAGGTAGCTTGCCCAGGTCACAGAGCCAGTGGCAGGATTTGGGTCCAGACTGTGGCTCTGGAGCCCAAGCTCTGACCCTCCAGTAAGGCTGGGACAAAGAAGCCCAACTAGAATGGCAACCAGAGGAACGATCACTCTGTTCAGCCATCAAGACTACTGCACACTTAGTGGGTGCTAGGCACCCTCCCGGATGGCAAATAAGATGTGGCCCCGCCCAGACTAATAACTAAAAGGGAGATATTAAAACTTGCTGGCTCGCTGGAAAGTCATTAAGGATGCAGGTCTGGGTGCTGGGAAAACAAGGGGAACGGGTCACAGATGGCGCTGCTCTGGCTGCTCCCATGCTCGGTGGGCCTGCCTCCAACTCTCACCAGACTAGCGGTCTCTGTTCCTGCTCATGGCCCAGCCTGAAGGCCCTTCCCCAGTGAAATAGCCTTGTGCATGCTACTGCCACAGAACTGACCACGCCGTATAGAAATAGCTGTGGGGTGGGTGACTGTTTCCTCGGCAGGACTGTGCACCTGGACTCCATGAGAGGCTCTGTTTTATTTACCTCTGGAATGTCAGGGCACGGCACAGGGGGGATGAACAGTTAGCTTCTGTTTCAGAAGGAAAAAGAACTTCCCCCAAGCCTGCATTCAATATGTTCTCTAGAACATTACATCTCCAGGTTCCTTTAGGTCTAGTGCTCAGATCAGTACTCAGCCCGTAGGATCCAATGAACACTGACTGGCTGGATGATTTAATATGTCATCTTAAGAGAGGTCAGCTAAAAGGTAGCAAAAGCAGGAATGAAAACTGTTTGGTCTGTTTTCCAACATCCTAACATATTCAGTCCCAATAACAAGACATCTGTCTGAATGCAGCCCAGCTTCATCTGCAGCCTCCAGGTGTGTGCTCAATAGGGTTTACTATACTCATGAGAGAGAATATACCAGGATTGCACCCATCCTGGGGGTGGCAGGGGATTGTGAGAGTTCTCACACTTATAAAAAATGGTATTTTCCCCCCACAATGAACTAGAAATTTGTTTTCTTGAAAATTATTTTCTCCCGATGTAGTCTGAAGTCTTTTAAGTTACAGATATCCTCAGAGGCTTCTCTCACAACCCCAAAAGTATGCTTATTTGTAATAAAAATCAATACTGGGTTTCAGGTTCCAATTATTAACAATAAATAAAAGTATTCCCACCTGAGAGAAATGTTTCCCACAAATGTTACATTCAAAAGGTTTCTCACCTAAAACAAAACAAAACAACAGCTTGTAAAATCATTCGTATTACTCACACAATCATTTTCTGTGTAAGACATTTACACTACCCCGAGTCCGGCCACTCAAGGCAGACAGCATGTTCTTCATCATGACAGCGTGAGAACTGGGTCTCCACACTTCTTCCTGTCTCTCTCACACACAGAGGTGACAAAGTGAAATCTATAACTACTTTTCTCTAAAAAATCAAACTGTTCTCCAAATGTAAACCTATGTTGAAGTCAAGCTTACTTATCTGTATTGAAACCCTGCCTAGGTTTTGGACACAGTCTTCCCCTTTGGTTGAAGACCAAATGTTGAGTTTCCTGGCGGAAAGGCAGGAACTTGTTCCCGGGTCCCTCGGCTTCACACCTTCACTCACCAATGCCCAACAGAACCGGGGCTCATTCACACCACGTGAGGCGTGGACATGGCACAGCCCCACACCGAGAGGGACCTTCTGAGGTGGGACAGGGAGAAGTCCCTCCCCTGCCTTTTAGCTTGGTTGAACATGCTAACAGGGGAAAATAAGGGGGCACCTTGCTGTGGGAGCCACCTCTGATTTTAGTGACTCCGAGTAGTTACATTTGGTACAGAACAGACTGCAGAGAATGGAATTCTGCCACAAAGAAACCACAGCAGCTCTGAATATAGTCTCTGGAAAATGACAGGTTTAAAGTATACTTCAAGGTACCACTTTCAGTCTAGATAACTCTAAGAAACAGACTGGGAAGACCAAAAACCTTCCATTTTCCCCATCTTTCTCCAACAAGTGGCTACATGAAGATTCTCCTTAAAGAATAACCACCTCCCCCTTCCTACCACATTGCTGGGCTGCCAGCTTTCTGGGCTCCTGCCTGGACACTTTCATGCTGACTTCCTGAAACTGTTTAATGGCTTCCTCAAGGACAGGGCGGGCAGAAAGCTTTTGGCTCTGAATAATTACAATCATATTAATTATGTATTCTGGGACATTCATGTCTGAAGTTATGGTGATAATGGATAATGTGAAGTTAAAACCCCCATTATGAGATCGCAGAATTTGAAAAAAGAGTCCACCGGTTATTAAGACTCCCAAGTGACCTGAATTAATAACCCTACTCCAGTGGTCCTCAAATGTGTTGCTCTCAGGGTCCCTTCCCACTCTTAATTGAGACCCTGAAGAGCGTTTGTTTATGTGGGCTGTATCAGTCAGTACAGTCCCTACTAGAAATGAAAACAGAGCGATTTTTAACACACATGACTAGACAACTCATTGGCTACCCGAGTGATGACAGTCTTTAGCCGACTGCACTGCACACCTGCGGGAGGACAAGGCAAGAGACATCCTACATGGTGATGGAAACAGCTCCGGCCTCACAGACCCAAGGCCCCAGATCATAAGCTGAGGACCGCTGCCCTCTCAATACAGTATTTATGTCCAAGTGCGCATCTCTGCCGTGATGTATGACACTGTCGTTCAAAGATGTTCTCAAAGAATGAAGAATTTAATTTTTCTTCCCTTTAAAGCTAAACAGACAAGTTTCTCAAACAAAAATATAGTGATCATTAGGCTCTAAGAAAATAAGCAAACAGAACAACCTAAATTAAGTTTTTCCAGGGCAAAACTGAGTCAGTAATACTGCCTTTATATGGAGTATACTTCTGAACTACTAGTAACAATATAATACTTTATATTCAAATACATTACAATTTATAAAGGGCTTTCATAAATATCAAGTAAGTCTCAACAATGCACCGAGGTGGTAAATACCGAGGCACACCAGGAATCGAAGTGGTAACAGAACGTCACACCAATAATTGCAATTGCACAAGCACCTGAAAAGCAGTTATTCTGGAAGCATCTGCAGCCCATTACTTCTCATGCCTAGAAGGTAACTGCCACTCATCTGTAGTGTGTGTCAGAGTCCTGTTTAAGTGCAGGAAGAAGAGTAATACATACGTACTGTATAATATAACGTATACGTGCTGTATAACACTTTTTAAAGAGCTTTTGTAAAAAATAAACTTTTTGGAAAGAGGAGGAGGTATGAATTAAGGTGGTAAAACTTTGAAAATTCAATGTTCAAAATGGAAGGATTTTCATTTGAAAATACCAACTCGTTAAAGCTGACCCTTATTAAAAAGTTTACCTCCTGCCTCCCAAATCACAATTTTTAAAATCTGATATTCATATTACTTTACAGAGAACTTTTAGAATTACTCAGACTAAATTACTTGTCTGATTAACCTACATTACATTTTTAAAGAATAAACTTAATCTAACCTTAGAGACAATTAAATACAGCTTATCTATTTAGAACTTGAAAACTCCAGGACATCAAAATAATTTACTATCCTTCCTTAGAGATGGAGTTTTCATATAAAAACCTAATTAAAATTAAAATGGAGTGTGACAACTTTTAAAACTGGCTTTATGAAAGCATCTATAGAACTTTATGATTGTTCTTTAAGAGGCACCACCAAAAACATGAATGAAAAAGTAGTTAATGTTCTCTGCTTTTTTTTGTGTGCAAATGTCAACGCCATCATCAAGCAATAGCAAAGCTTCTTACAGAAAGCGGAGCAGGCATGGCGGCGTCCGCGTTACTCCCTGTCCTCGGCCTGCGGGCAGAGTCAGTGTACCTGTATGAGACCGTCTGTGGAGCTCCAGGTTGCTCGGGTGTTTGAAAGGTTTCCCACACAGTTCACACGCGTACTGCCTCTGGGGTTGGAGCAGCTGGGACTGGTCCTCCGGAGCCTCCAGTGCTTCGGGCCTCTCGGTGTCAGTCACGCAGTGAAAACCCTCGGATCTGACGGGTGCTTCCCTTTCTTTCTCTTCGGCACTTTGACTGCTAGCTCTCTCTGTAGTGTCTTCACTAGCAGAGTCTATCCCCTTGGTTAAACCCACATCTGATGGGGGTTCAGAAGTTTGCTCTGCAGATTTCTGTGACTTCAGGAAATTGAGCTTCTTAAGGTGAATGGCCTTTTTGAGCCTCATCTGTTTGGTAGGTGGTTGGCACGCGCTGTCTGACTCAGGGTCCGGGGCAGCTTCACTGAGAGGCTGGGCCAGGAAGTTGGGAGGTAGGTGCTCCGGGGATGGCAGGGCGCACTCGGAATGACTGACAGCACAGGGCTGGCTTTCCATGGCAGTGAGGTCTGCAGACGGGCTGATGGTGAAAGGCTGCTCGGCTGTTCTCTCCTGACTGGGGCAAGTAGCTTGTTTATAGTACTGCTTACTGTACAGGTTTCTGT
Source organism: Miniopterus natalensis (assembly GCF_054644295.1). Classification (NCBI taxonomy): domain Eukaryota; kingdom Metazoa; phylum Chordata; class Mammalia; order Chiroptera; family Miniopteridae; genus Miniopterus; species Miniopterus natalensis. The sequence goes on along the minus strand of NC_142081.1, from coordinate 197,829,241 downwards.
GTTTGTAGTAGTGATTTGGCGGTTTGAACGGCAGTTCAGTGCAGCTGCCGTCTAAGGAATCAGGGGCTTGTTTTGATATTTCGCCTGCAGGGTGATGGAGATGAACTGATGGTGGAGCCTGAGAGTGCGGCTCGTCCAAGACCTTGCTGTGCTGAGTATCTGCCGGACACTCTGGCAGCAGGTGAGGAGAGTAGCTTTCAGTGATGGCACAGCTGGTGTCAGGAGCCAGCGCGCTCTGCAGGGAGAACGCACTGTTACAGGGCATGCCGGGCGGCTGCTCCCCAGGGGCCGATTTTAAAAATGTGTGACACAGACTCAGGACGTTGTGAACTTGCAAACACTGTGCTATGTCCAGCATCACTTGTACATTGTCCTGGTTAAGATCCAGATGAGACGTGTACATGAAGTCTAGGATTTGCCCGATGCCGCTGACATTTTTAATGTCCAAGTGAAAAACATCATTCTTCTGGCCTGAAGAATTCTGGAAGAGGCTCCTGATGAAAGAAAAGATACCCGTTTACAGTATTAACAATTCATACATGCAGATAGCTTTTTCTTATAAATAATACTTATGTTAATGTTCAAAATTACTATCCTTCTATAAATGCCAGAATTTTAAAATTACGTTTTAATCCTTTTTTAAATTTGACAAGCCATCCAATAAAGCAATTCAGATAAATGAAATTACTGTGTTGAATATCCAAACTTCCCAGTACTCAAAGTAAAATTCTGCAATATACTCTTGGCTCTTTTCAAATGTAATGACCCACATGCATTATTAATAGGATAGAGAGTAGAGAAAGCTAAAGGACACACATTTTTCACTACTTTCTGTTTACAGTCTGACAAATCATTTGTTTTAGGCCATAAAACACATATAAAAATATTTCCATATCTAAGTGCCTTAAGAAGTCTAAAAATAAAAAGTTGTAATAAACCAACACTTAATATATGCTCATTTTTTTAACCTTAATTTTTAATTGTGGCAATATATACGTAATGTTAAATTAAACAATTATGGTTCAAGTGGTAAATTCAGTGGCTTTAAGTACATTCATGCTGTTGCAACCATCACCTCTATCCATTTCTAGAAACTCTTCATCATCCCAAACAGAAACTCTGTCCCCATTAGACACAAACCCCCACTCTCCCCCTCCCCTGGGAACCTCTGTTCCACTTTCTGTCTGAGTGTAACTGCTCTAGGACTCTGACATATATGCTCACTGTGTACTCGGTCATTCACTAGCTGTCCAGCAGCCCAATGGTCCACACATCAGCAGTGAGAAAGACCCTAGGAGTTAATGAGGGGAAAAGGCACATTTCCATGAAGCCCAAACACTTTATTATGGGCACAAGTCAAATTCACTAGTGAAGGAATTTGTACTGTGTAAAGCTGAGTTAGGTGAGTTGTCTTATAATGTTGAAGGCATTTCATCAGACACAGTCATCTGCTTCCCCAAAATAGCCTTCGGTTCTGTTTTTTTTCCTCAAGGAAAGTACAAATTAGAAGCAGGGTGGGAAAACACCAGTCAATGTATCACAACATCAAAACCCAACTGTCCTTGGAAGACAGAAGAAAGGCAAAGCCTGAGTCTGGGACCACTGTGCGTAAGGACAAAGCGTGCTGCCAACCCTAGTGAGCTGACCCACTGTAACACGTACGCAGATCTTACACAATGGCTGAGATTTGAGCTGCCGACTCAGGATTACCGAGGAAAGATGAAATCCTGTCCCGTATGTTGTTACCAGAGCAGTAAAACAGTATGCATTCTAGGGAAAAAAGGCACTAAAAAAAGAATCTTCAGGGCCTACAGAGAGCTAAATCTAGCTCATCAGAGAACGTATGAAGAACACTTAACTCTAATGTTACAATAAATGATAAGTAAATCTTTCATATAGGCAAAAATGATTACAGTAGTAAGCAGACTGAGTTCAAACCTGTTTTCTTAGTCAAATAAGAAACTAAAACTAAAATGTTTTAATTAAAAAAAAAAAAAAAAAAAAGGAAAAACCCCCCCAACCCCAGCATATAGGCTATTTCCCCTCTCTGATCTCTTATCACAGGACAGTTTTTACCAGATTTTTTTTTTACTGTATTTTTTTATTGATTTCAGAGAGAGGGAGGGAGAGGGCGATAGAAACATCAATAGTGAGAGTTATTGATCGGCTGACTCCTGCACGCCCCTGCTAGGGGTCGAGTCCACAACCCGGGCATGTGCCCTGCCACCAGGGATTGAACCCGATCTCCTGGATCCTAGGTCAATGCTCAACCACTGAGCGAAGCCGGCCGGGCTTTACCAGAAATTTTATTCCTCAATGTTTTTATCCTAAAAGGATAACAAATATAAACAGAAGACTGACATTAATTAGAATGATTAAAATCAAAGACAAAGTACCAAAATGTTTTCAGTCACCCCAACTACAGATGATGCATTATGGAAATGTACACCTGAAGCCTATATAATTTCATTAACCAATGTCGCCCAATAAATTCAATAAAAAAGTCCCACAATGCACTACAAAAGAAAAGGAGAGTGAAATCCAAGGAGCAAATAAAATTTAGTCAAAATGTTTCCCCCCTAGAAGAGCTTCTTCTCTGTCCGGTTAGGACAACAAGGCTGCAGTCGCACCTAAAGTACTGGCTGAACGCTGCGAGGACATTCTTGTGTGCCTTAAAGCAGACACCTTTCACCACCAACATGCAGTCACAAAGCAGGCCTTGGATGCGCTGCTCATGCAGCTGCTGCAGGAGATGGCAGCTGTGAGTGGCAACTGGGTCCATGCTCAAGCATCCAGGAGACCTGCAACAAAGAACGCAGATACAACAGTGACTCTTGATGATAAGACGGCACCAAACCCACTGACTGATCTGTGGTTCATCGTCATGTGTCCGTCATAGCAGCTTAAAAAACAAACATACAAACAACAAAAAAAAGTAGTTTCTTATGCATCTTGGCCAGTGTTGTTCAAAAAGAACTATCTGCCATCATAAAAATGCCCCATCCCTGCACTGTTCCACACAGTGGCTGTTAGCCACCCATGGCCTCTGAGCACTACCTGTGGCTCCCCAAACAGGCCGTGTTCTTGGCCAGTGTGGGAGCCCTGGCCCACTCTCATTTGCCATGTGACTTTGGGCAAATGACTTCTCCATGTCCTATGTTCCTCGTCTTATCTCACAGGTTACTGAGATAAATGTGAGAACCCACATAAATGTGTGAACATTTAGAACAGCAATTGGCAAAAATAAATATTCAACAAATGTTATCTGTAAGGACTGCCTGAAGAGCCTGTTAAGAATGCAGACTCCTGGAAACCACCTCAGAGTTTTGTTCAGCTGGTCTAGCACAGGGTCCAGGCACCTGCATTGTAAGCATCGGGGGGGATTCTGAAGCACATGGGTTGCAGACCTCTGCCTTGCTCTCTCCCCCAAAAGCCTCTGGTTCTGATACTTCCTGTCTTGGGAGAATTTTATTTACCTCTGACTCTCCCACCTTCCAGGTAACGCCTATTCCTCTATCAGGACTCAGCTGAGCTGTCACCAACTCCTGGAGGCCTTTTCTGCATTCATAGCATGTTCTCTCTCCCAAACTTGTGCCTCCTCAAGTCTCACTCTGGGGTCACTCCTCTATATCTCCCAGCACCCCATACACTCTTCCCTAAGAGCACGTGTCCTTATGCTCTGTCACTTGCGTCTCCAAGCATGCTGTGAGCTCTGAGGGGACCATCCTACTCACCTTTGCCTGGCACGGAGCAGACACCCAGCCATTACAGTCCACGCTAGCTCACCGTTGCTGAGTGTCGGTTGGTAATGTTCTACCCCCGTGCCTTTTGACTCCCTCTACACCCCCCAGAAGGGCTCTCCTAAATCCTTCCCATTCTCTTCATTCACCCCAGGTCTGCCTCCCTCATTCATAAAAATGACTGTGCCCCGACTTCACCAAGAAGGCTGAGCCCATGGATAACTTGAGATAAGCCAAGTGCCTTTCATTTCTTTTCTGTTTTAATTTCCCACTTCCCTCCCCCAGCCCCTTCAGCTTTACTGGATCGGGTGTGCTTCTTCTTCCGAAGCAAACGTCCCTTTCCCCCACCCATTCCCTCCTGCCCCCAGGACTTTGCCCCCCCTTACTGCTTCACACAGTCCTTCACTGGCTCACCAGTTCCTGCAAAAACTCCGAGATCAGACCATGTTGAAAAAAAGCAAAACAAAACAGGACAACAAGCCCTCCCACCAGGTACATCTACTCACCTCGGCCTCTCATGCTCTTTCATAACAGCAATCTGCATGCTCTGCTTTACCCTCAGGACTCCTTGCCACCTAGCAGCCTGCCATTCTCACCGTGCTGAAGTAGGCTTGCCCAGCATTCTGTCCTGTCCCACCCGTCCCAGCTTTCCTGTAGCATGTGGAAGTGCGGTCTGCCCACCTCCGTCCTGAAAGTTGTCCGTCCCCAGAAGGCTTCTGCTCCTTACTATGGCTCTGGCCTGCTATACTTCCTCCTCTGCAAGCCCCAAAGGTTAATGTCCCTTAACACTCAGCACCTGAGCCCTCTTTGCCTTCCTCTGACAATCATTTCTATTCTTGGCCTTCATCTGTTCTAAGCAAACAAGTCCTAAATTTGAAATGTTAGCTTTGACCACCAGTTTCAAATGTCTAACTTTCTGCTAACCATCTCTAACTGTATGACCCTTCAACTCAGAATCTCCAAAACTCATCCTCCATCACCAGCCTCAGTTCTATGCCTTATTCTGATTCCCCCATTTCTTTATGGGAAGCTTGGTTTCTGGAATGTGGGATTTGGGGTGCTGGCATGATCTCCTGGTTTGAGACCAGGGTGGGATTCAGAAGAAACCAGGACTAGAGGTGATGTCATCTACAAAGAGCAACACTGCAGTGCTGGGAGTGGATGATATTACCCAAGACAGAACACAGGAAGGGGAGCCTTCTGCCAGGCAGTGGGCGCTGTCCCCAGTGCTGAATCCTCAGAGGTACTGAACAGCCAATGACTGAGTCATCAGTTACCAGCCCTCCCCACTGGTAGCCTAAAAAGAAAAGGCTGCTTGGTTTATTAGTAGTATCATTTACTGACTGCTTACTACAGGCTGGGCACTGTGCTAAGCATATTATATACGCTAACTCAGATAATGCTGTAAGAACCCTATTATCACCATTTTACAAGTCAGGAAATTAATAAATGGGGACTTTAAGTAACTTGCCCATGATCATAAAACTTATGTTCCAAAGCCAGGATTTAAATCCTGCTTCCTAAACCCTGCAGTCTCTGCCTGCTCATAGGCCATGCAATCTCCCATGAGAGGAAGAATGTTAGAAAACACAGCACAAAGCCTTCCTCCACAGGCTTCAGCGTTAAAATGCAGCAAATATTCTGAATCTACATTGGACATTTTCTAGCCATAAAAAGGTGATAAAGGGAACAATTCTTTGGAATGACCCTCAGAGTTTTGATTATCTGCAGTTATGAACCATTCCATAATGTACTTTGACATAAAAATCATGACTAATCTATATTAATTACTGTAATTCTCTAATTGCTTCATGATGCATAAGTCCCTTATAAAAAACCTCTAGAAAAAGAATCAGTAATTTATGTGTCCTATATCTAACAACTATAATAGTATATATACCTAATGAAAGTAACTATAACAACAAATGTTTATAAAATGCTTCCTGTATGGTACCGGGCACTGTTCTAAGCCCTTTACAGGTTAACTTATTTATCTATCTATCAGAATAACGGTAAGACAGGTTCTACTATTAACCTCATTTTCTAGATGAGGACAATTGAGGCACCTGGCAGTTTACAAAGAGCCACAGCTTCTTTGACACTCCTCCCAAAGTGGCATCTGTCCCCTCCACTGAATCTGAGCAGTCTCTGTCATAACCAGAGCAGGCGAGAGGAAGGGTGTAGATCTATGCTCATTATGGGCCCAGGCCCGAAGAGCTGACAGCTTCCACCTTCCGCCTTTGGGAACACTGGCTCTGGAAGGCCAAGTCGGCAGTAGGCCTGTGAGATACCCACGGAGAGAATATATGAAGCGGGGAAAAGGGCGCAGCTGAGCCCAGCCTATCAGCTATCCCTTCCCAGGTACCAGATATGGCAGCAAAGCTATATGGAGCTGAAGAGCTGCCCAGCAGAGCCCTGCTTGAATTGCTGACCCCTGCACATGAGATCAAATAAAATAGTTTTAAGTCACTAAGTTTGGGGGTAATTTGTTGCACAGTGATAGATAACCTGACCAGGTACAGAGAGGATGGTCACACAGCTAAGTAATAGGTAATCAGTAAGAGGCAGAGTTAAAATTTAAACCCAGGAAATTTGACTCGAAAGCCGACAGCTTAACCCCTGCTTCGAGTTACATGTGACAGATCCAAGGCCTTCCCTGGACCAAATCAGTTGCCTCTTCAGTCTACTGCCTATGCCTGACTGTCCAGGTAACCCCGCGGGGAAACAGCACACTGGAGGACGAATGCACGCAACACCAGGAGCCCAGGGCTCTCATCTTCGCGGCTAAATCGCTGTGACAAGCAGAAATTTTTGGTGAAAACATGGACGTCTGTCTCATTCATCAGTACATCTCTTGTGCCTAGAAGAGTGCCCTGGACACAGTAAGTGCTCAATACACAGTTTCTGGATTGATGTACAGGCAGCACTTTCTTTCATCTGTAAAAAGGAAGGGGTCCCCCATTGGGTTAATCTCTAAAGTTTCTTCCTGTTACAAGTTTATACCAAGAATGTAATAGTGGAATGATGGCCTGAATGGGGCCAAAAAAAAAAGGAAAAAAGAACAAGAAAAAGCCCAGCCAAATGTAAATGAAGAGGTGCTTCTACAGGGAACAAGAGCCAGAATGGAATTTTATCCTGTAGAGATGGTCCCAGAGCAAAGGCCCTTCTTTTTGGTAGGACAATTACCAACAGGTCAAACACCAGAGGGGAGAATTTGTGGCAGTTTGTCCAGTGGGGCTATTAACAGATGACTTCCCCAAGGGTTCTTAGCACTGGGCTTGTTTCAGAGTGACCCTGCCTTCCTCTGTAGACCCTGCCTTCCTCTAAGCTTTTCAAATGGCTTATTCCCAACCCTCCATCCCAACTCCAATGACAAACGCCCTGACTTGGAGCAAACAAGCCTGGATTCCTGTCTTAGCTCTGGACTCTGTGATGCTACACGGGCCAATTCAGTTAAACCAGAATTGTGGGCCTAGAATGCGCAAGACACTGTCTGAGGCTGGAATGCTGATAAAAGGAATGAGATGTGCTCCGTGCCCTCCACAGGCTGCGTCTTGGTTTTCAGATCATTCACTTAACTTTACAAAGTGTCCACTACATGCCAGGCACTTAGGGTAGGACAGTGGACAACTGGGACACAGTCATCCGCGCCTCCGTGAAGCCTCAGTCTGGTGGGAGAGGCAAGCATAGCTCTGTTCTGGAGATACTAAATGGAGGGAGTACACTACTAATCTGGTGGAGGAGGAGACATCCACGCTGAAACCTGGAGGGTGGGTCTGCCAGGGAGAAGAGAGCGAAGAGCGCTCACCCTAGTTTTCGGGGGAAGCAAGTGAAAGAGCGCAGGCGAGTGTCAACAGTACCGAGAACCCACGTGTGCCCTGCACACAAAATACCCCCAGCTCCCTGTCTGTAAACCTCTCGGCCCCTCTGTTCTTCCGTAGGAGAGTATTTCCCGCCTTGTCCATTGCAGTGAATCCCTTCGGTTATGGGCTGAGTTGTGTCCCCTCCAAAATTTACATGTTGCATCCCTAACCCCCAGTATCTCAGAACGTAAGGGCGTTGGAGACGGGACCTTTAAATGGGCGATTAAGTGAAAGCCCTAATCCCATCTGACGGATGCCCTTCTAGGAAGAGGAGCGTGGGCTCAGAGCCCCGGGGGCGCTCACGCAGAGGAAGGAGCAGGGGGCGCCCCGGGGAGGGGGCAGCCGCGAGCCAGAGCGCAGCCCGGGGGAACCGAGCCGGCGACCCCTCGGTGCCCGCGGCTCGCTTCCGGGACCGAGAGCGGAGGCGCCGCCGGTGACGCCCGCGGGGTTCCCGGGGCAGCTCCGGCAAGGAACGCGCCCTCCGTGCAGGCCCCACGCCGCCGTCTCCGGAGCGAAACCTCCCTGGTCGCCCGCGGCCCTCGGTGGGCGAAGGCCTCTCGCCCAACTCTGCTCGCCCCCATCCAGCTTCCGCGCGCTCCTCCGAGCAGAGGCCCTCGGTGACCAGCGTGGCACGCGCGCCGGACCAAGGCGAGGCCAGCGCCCGGGGGAGCTGCGGGCAGGCCCTCGGCGGCCCCCGAGAGCCCGGCCCGGAGGTCCGGCCGTGTGCCCGCTCCGCGGCTGGGCCGGCGCAGCGGGGCTCGGCGGTAACGGGCCGAGCCGGGCTCCGCGCTCCTGGGCGTGGGCTCCGCTCTCGGCTATAGTGAGGCCGGGAACCGAGAGCCGCGAGCGCGGGCGGCGGGGCCCCAGCGGCCCGAGCGACCAAGCGGGAGGCCGGGTGGGGACGCGGGGGGTTCGCAGGCCGGGAAGCTGCACGAGGGCGAAGGCCCCGCCGCAGGAAGGGCGCCGGTCTCTGGTCCCTGAGCCCGAGCTCGGCGCCGCCGCCGCAGGGGACCCCCCGCGCGACCCGGCAGCTCTCCGCCGACCCGCACGCGGGGACCGTGCGCGTCAATGCCCGGCCCGGCCCTCAGGCGCCGGCCTCCGCTCGGGGTCGCTCCCACCGCGTGGGCCCCGCAAGCCCTCGCGAGGCCGCCTCCCGGCCCGGCGGCCGCCTTACCCTCGGACGCCGCTCTCGGACCCGCCGAGCTTCTCCTCACCCGCCGCGCGGCCCTCCGAACCCCGACGGAGCTCCGCGGGCGGCGGAACCAGCGCGACAACGCCCCCTCGGCCGCCCGGGCCCGCCCTCCGGCTTCCGGATCGTCACTTCCGCCGGGGTGTGGGGCCGCGCCGCGCGTGCGCGCGGGCAGGTCCGAAACGAATTCTGCGCCGGGCAGCCGCGGAGGGAGGTGACGGCTGCGCTGGGCGGGCGGCCGCCGCGGTCCCACGTGCTCCCCGCGGCCGGTTGAAACCGTTGGCGGGCGCCGGCCGAGAGGTGAGGAGCGGCGGCTCGGAGGTCCGTCCTAGGAGGCTGGGCCCCGAGAGCCGCGGGGCGGGGCGGCCGCGTTTCCACCCTCAGGCCCTCGGCCCCTCGCCGGGGGGAGGAGATCCGTGCGGGTCTCAGTCGGTACAGGGGGGGCCTCGGGGCGCTGGGGCCCGAGCAGCTGGGCCTCGACCCGCTGCGGGCTGCTCAGCCTCTTTGGGCCTCGGTGTCCTCCTCTGTCGAGAGGGAGGAACACAGAACCTGCCTCCGGACTGGCGAGCATCACATGGGCGCCCGCGTTAGCACCCCCGCCGGGGCTCGGCGCACAGTAGGTGCCCCACGGGCGTCGGGATGTTGTGCAGCCCTGACCTCCGAGGAGACAGGCCGGGGGGGCTTGTAGGCTGGCCTTCCTGCAGAGAGGCCCCCCGGGCTTGTCCACGCAGCGCCCCCGCACCCCGCGCTGGCGCAGAGCCCCACGGCGGTAGACTGTAGACGTCCCGGGTGCTGTGAATTCAGGAGGATGCTGGGCCTGTGGTGCGTAGGGAGCGGGCGAGGCAGGGTGAACTTCTCCCGGCCCCACTTTGCTCCTCTTGGGCTTTTGCAAAGAGCAAGGGAGAGGTCACCTGGCTGAATGCACATGGAGACTCCGGCACCCCCACATTCAGGGGTTCAGGCGGGGCGGTGGGCAGTGCCTGCCCGTCTGGTCTTCTCTGGTACCATACCCGTGGTTTCTTGAAATTCTGCCTCTGAAAGGGGCTCAGGGCAGGTCTCGTTTCACAGATGGGAGAACTCGAGGTTCAGCGGGAAGAGTGACCAGCTGGAGGTGATAGCGCTCACGGGGACAGTGCCGAGGTTGCTCGCCTGGCTTTCGGTGGCGATGGGGTTCAGGTCTGCGTGTATATGTGTGTGAGAGAATGTTTTAAGAATAGTGAATGTAGTTTTTGTAAAAAATGATACAGAAATGTAGAGAGAGGAAGGTGAAAAGTCACTCCAAATCCCAACCCCAGAACTAAACCTGAGGTCATGCTATCAGGGAGCAGGGTAGTAGAGTAGCACCCGCGGGTGGGGAGCCCGAGGAGACGAGTGAATTCGTGAGGACAGGTGGGTGGGCTGAAGGAGATGTTTAGAGAAGCATGGTTTAGGTGGGGACTGGGTATAACAGCACTGACATGCCGATGAGCAGGTCACAGGAAATCCTACCATTGGGTGAGGATGAACCTTTCATATCTGGTGTCTTATTTAACTTTCTGTACAGTGCTCTAAGATTTTATAGGTAAGTAGATTCAAGTTAGGGTACGTTGCAGTCATTTCGTTTTTAATTGGCAGATGCAGGCTCCTGCTCAGCAGAACATGGCTCCCATGGTGATAAGTTCCTCAGTCCCCAGCCCCTTGCTGAGTCTGCCCCTGCCCCTCAACTCAGCACCATTTTCCGACACCCGACCTCCTCTGCTGTGACATGGGTGGCTTTGCTCAGTGTGGGCTGGCCTTAGAATTAAGACCTGGGGTCTCATATTTTAAAATGGAAGGTCATTTGCAGAGCCTTTGAGTTTTTGTGGAAGAGGGTCTGAAGATCCCAGGTGCCAAGTAATGGCCAAGTCAAGATAGAGAGTCAGGGCAGGGGCTCTGGATGCCCCTACCGTGCAGTGTGCCCCCAGGCGGATCACTTAACCTCGCTGAGTCTGGGAGGTGGTGTAATCTTGCCTCTTCTGGAAGCGTTGGTGTGGTTGTGATGGTACATGGGAAATGGCTTTGTGGAGAGCTAATGGCCATGTTCTGTCATTCGTCACTCTTTTCTTGGGCTGTGGCATGTGATGAGAACTCAGTAAATTGACCAGACAATGCATAGACAGCCGGAAGCTCACACAGAGGGCCTGGTCTGCTTTGGGGGAGGACCCCTGGGTATGTATGGATCCCAGTGCACACCTGGCAGTTAGTAGATGTCTGCTGAATTGAAATACAGTGACGAGAACCCACGTGTGCTCTCAGCCAGTCCACACACCTTGCTTTCTGCTTGCCTTGCTCTTGTACATGCCCACATCCCCAGAAGGAAGGACACACACAATCTCTGTGGTTGGACTGGGACCCAGCCTCAGGCACAGAGTGAGGAGCCAGGGAAGGAAAAGGGGCCTCTGATTCAGGTTCAGCCCCGTAAAGAAAGCCATCTTTTCACACTTGTGGCTAAGCACTGAAATGTATGACATCCGATCCCAGCAGATGGTGTCCTGGAAGTCTCCATGGGGCATGTTTTCAGCTCTCCTAATTCCTGTTACAAATTTACCAAAAGATCATCTGAAAGTTTATTTAAATTTTTCTCACATTTATTTAGCCTTGTGAAATGTTAATAAGTTTAATTTTTTGTTTTAGGCAATGCTTGCTATCTTCAGTTGGAGGGACTGACTTTTCACGTGGTGTATTTTTGTAAGTTTGTCGCATTTGCACTTCTGAACTTGTTAAGCCTGCACTGGGACTTGGGACTCCTGTCTGCTGTGTGGTTAGGATGTTTTCAGCTTGCTGTTCTTTGCAGCCCACCCCCCCCATACAGACACACACCTAGCTGTTTCCTGCATAAATGGCAGGTGTTTCCCAGGGGGCTAGGTCAGGTGTGAGGCCTGATCAAGGTGACCCTCCCTGGTGCTGGGACGTCCTCTGGGCTCTGAGTAAGTGAGGGGTAAGCTCACGGGCCTCATTTATCTCATTAGCAAGCAGGCAGCACACTGTTCCCATTTCCATCAAGAGAAAAAATGCAGTGATGGTCTGACTCACTGTGCAAGCTACCCATTCTGCCTAGAAAAGAAATGGACACATTTCCAAATGTGCATCTTTGCAGTATAAGACCAGAGGAAAGGTCGGAGGTGCTTTTCCGGTGGACATGTGATCAGACTCTAATCCTCTCCTGAGCTGATGTTTACGCTACATGTGGCTCATCCCCAGAGGGATGACGTTCTGCACAGATATTCCCAGCATCTTTTTTGTCAACATTACTGACTTCTTTCAGTCCATTCATTTTGTTTCCACCTGCCCTTCCCAGGCCTTTAATTCCAGACCTTCCTTGATGACAGACCAAGCCTTCCAATGGGATCTCAAAGCTTGCCGAAGCCTCCTCCCCTCCCCCCTCCCCCTCCATCAGGAAACAGATCGACAGGGAAGGTCAGAAGACTCGTGGCCATGGCTTTACTTCGAGGGGTATTTTTCGCTGTTGAATTTCATTATGAAAGTACTTAAGCATTTTTCAGCAGATGAGTGCTTGTCGTAGCTGCTTCTGCCTGGTGTGTGTAATGGCCGTCTCTTTCTTGGTGGCGAGTTGGTGGTCTGATCTTGTTCTTCCACCAAAGTGCCCTTACAGACTGTTTATTTGATACTGCGCTGGCTTTGTTCCAGCCTTTGTTCTCCCTGAGAGGCAGGGCGGCCACTGTCCTTGTCACCGGTCATTAACTGAGCTTCCGTCTGCTGCGTGCAGAATGCTAAGCTTGGAGGGAGCTGGGTCATAGTCCACGTGATGCCAGCTCCCAAGACTTGCACTGTTTCATCCATCTTCACCATAACTGATGAGAGGGTGGTGTGGCTGCTGCACACCCCAGAACAGGCAGTCACGGTGCTTTCCTCTGGATTCGGTGCAAGGCTGGAGCTGACCACGTGCTCTCTCTCACTCGTCGACCCGGGCAGCGAGCTGAGGAGGGGAGACCCGGGGCCAGGGCCCCCATTTGTATGTGGCCTGTCAGACAAGCTGATGTCGGCAGTGCCCTGAAGAGCCAGAGCCTGCCTGGGAGATCTGCTGGGCCTTTGTAAAGCCTTTAGCTGCAGCCAGGATGGACATTTCCATTCAAGGCCGAGTGGGCGGGAGCAGCCCCGATCCCCGCTCAGGTGTGACCTCCGGCAGTGACCTCCACGTGGCAGTGGAAGATAGTGGTTGCACGCATGAGCAGGCTCTGGGAACCGAGAGTTGTGCATTTGTGCTGAAGGATTCGGGATGAAGTCTTACCCCGAAGCACACCGCACCCGTCTGCTTGACGCTTACCTTCATTTTCACAGTGAGCAAGAATGCCCGGGTCCAACACTTCTCAGTAGTTTTGCTGTGAAGCTTACAATACAAGACAGTACTCTAAGAATCTAGTGATTAAAAATTGCATCAGCATGGAAAATTACTGTGACTTCTGTCACACTTTAGACGGATTTGTGTGTTTTTGAGCACAGTAGCAGCTCCATGAAGTTTTAAGTGGTTATTTGTGCAGATGTACGTAGGTTGACAGGGCTGGGGAAACCTGGGTCTGTGACCGCCCTCCAGTGATTCAGCACCCAGCAGTTAGGACAGCTGCAGTGGTTCCATTTCTTTATTGATGGGACAGATTACAATGATAATTATCTTTTTTTCCTTTATTTTAAATTTTTTTAGGACGACTTCAAGCCTATCTTGGATAGAGAATATTTAATCATTTAGCTAAAATGGTATTTTTTACATGCAATGCATGTGGTGAATCAGTGAAGAAAGTACAAGTGGAGAAACATGTGGCTATTTGCAGGAGCTGCGAGTGCCTATCTTGCATTGACTGTGGTAAAGACTTCTGGTAAGTTCCACATGACTCATGTGGATCTGCAGTAAAGGTCCAGGCCAGTGTGGGGAGCATGGTTTCCACAGAGCTTTGAAAAATAGAGCCAAGTTTGAGGAAAGGAATTAAGAAAAAAAATTAAACGTGGGTCACAAGACTGTTTGCCTTGTATGGACGATTTAAAAAGAAGACTGAAGGAAGGGGACTGCGGCAACTGGAGTGTCTGGTCAGTAGCGGCACTTGCTGCCGCTGCGTTGCCACCATTCCCAAACCCTGGGACGGGACCACGGAGTAAAGCTTCAGGGTATGGCGTGCTGATCACACGGAAGAGTGGGTCCATAAGCCAGACCACGAGTGTACTATTCCCAGTGAGGGTGTCTGAGGGAGGGCTCCGGTCGTTCCCAGGAAATCAGAGGTGATGCTGGGTAGAGCTCCTGCTCTGTGAGTGTGTCAGGCCCTTCTGCTGGGGGGGTGAGGGGTCTCTGGAAAGGTGAGGGCCTTGAGGAGGCGCAGGACAGACCTTGAGTGTTTGCCCGCTGCCTTTCTAGGAAGGTCGTCCGTAGCTGGCTAACATCCTGTCCTCCGTCTTCACACTCGCCTTTAGCCTCAGAGGCGCCAGTGGAAAGGCGGCTTTGGCGCACGTGCCCACTGTCCTCTGCAGCATTTGGGAGATGTTTGCTAATAGCCTGTTTTAATTTTATTCTAAGGAAGTGATATTTAAAATTTTGGAAGCTACTAAAGTCTGCGTTCATACCTAATCCTAGAAGGAAGCTTGATGTATAAGACCAGCGGCACTGGGTTCTTTCTCCTGACCTTGCCTGCGTCAGAGAGACTGAGATAGAACTGATTTTCCTTTTTCCCAGGACCCTGAGATCCAGAACATTTTAGTGACCTGATAACAACCAATTTAAAAATATATATATATTTTTATTAAAGTATAACTGACATACAACATTATATTTGCTTCAGGTGTACAACCATTATGATTCAGTATTTGTATATATTGCAAAATGTTAACAGTAAATCTAGTTAACATCCATCCCACCTACATAGATACAAAAAAAGTTTTTTTCTTGTGATGAGGACTTTTAAGATCTACTTCCTTAGCCACTTTCAAATGTGTAGCACAGTGTCATTAACTACCGTCTTCATGCTGTATGCTACACCCTCATGACTTCAATTTTTTTTTTCTTTAAATATATCTGTTGATTTCAGGGAGAGGAAAGGAGAGGGAGAGAGAGATGAAAACATCAGTGATGAGAGAGTTGTCATTACTCAGCTGCCTCCTGCGCACCCGCTACTAGGGATCGAGCCTACAACCCGGGCATGTGCCCTGATCCAGAATCGGACCTCGATCACCTGGATCATAGGTTGGTGCTCAACCACTGGCCACACCAACTGGGCATAACTTTAATTTTTTATTTATTTATTTATTTTTAAAAAAACATATCTTTATTGATTTCAGAGAGAGAAAAGCAGGGGGAGAGAGATGGCAACATCAATGATGAGAGAGTCATTGATCGGCTGCCTAGCCCACAGCCCGGGCATGTGCCCTGACTGGGAATCGAACCCCGATCTCTTGGATCCTAGGTTGATGCTCAACCACTGAGCCACGCCCGGCCGGGCTTATTATTTATTTTTATTGAGGTATACTGATATATAATATTGTATTAGTCCCGGTACCACCATTTTATACCAGCTTTTAACTTATTCTACAACTAATTATTGATTGCCTCCTATGTTACCAGGAAATCTTGCAGATTTTGTAACTTCCCGTAAAGGCACCTATTGCAGAGAGTTTTTTATTCAGTGTATGGTTGCTTATAACTAAAAACAAACACTGCTTATCAATTTGGTTGAAGGCATTTGGACATCAAAAATGGGTGGAAAGTTTGGTAGTGGTTTCACATTGAACAGTTTGGAGGAAGGAAAATGTGGTTATGCAGCAGGCCGTGAGCACAGTAATGAAATAGGTGGGGGTGCGTGTGTGGGGGTGCGGTGGAGGTGTGGGCAGCGGGCAGGTGTGCAGACATCGCGTGGGCTGTGATGGCAGGAGCAGTGCACTGATGTTAGACAGCCTCCAGCCTGAGAGTCCGTTCAGTGGCAGGGCCTCTGTCTTCACAGGGGCGAGGATTATAAAAACCATGTGAAGTGTATAAGTGAAAACCAGAAGTATGGCGGCAAAGGCTACGAAGGGAAGGCCCACAGAGGCGACCTCAAGCAGCAGGCGTGGCTTCAGGTAAGTCTCCTTTGCCCCGCAGCTTCATCTGACATCTGCCCTCCACCGTCCATGCAGACAAGACCCAGAGGCAGCACGTCTCGGGAAACCAAGGTTGAGCAACTAAAGCTTGAAAAAGAGTTCTTGATTTCTGTTAATAGCTGTAGTGTGTTTTATCTCTAATCCATGTGTTTTGTAGATTTCTTGCAGAAATATTTTAGAATTCTCACTAGCTTCCTCTTGGCCCTGAAGCTTTCTTACCTGTTGTCTGCTCCAGTGATAATACAGCCTTTAGGATTCAAACCATGTTAATCCATCATGGCTGTTGGTCATCAGAATTGGGTAAAATAAAGACATTTTCATAAATATGAAGAATTTTCTACTTAAATAAAATGAAAACATGCACAATAAAAATGACAAAGCAATGAAATCCCTAATTCACTGAGAGGCGTACCTCCCAGAATATTGCTCACCTTTTACAGAATAGGAGGCAGGACTCAGAAAGGAAGGTAGGAAGATGGGAGACAAATGTCATCTAGTTACTTCGTCCGTGATAGAGTTTGAACGTGAGTTTTCCAATACTGACCAGCTAACTGAGCTGCAAACTCCTGAGAAGGAAAGTCTTCTGTTCTCAAAGGACTAACAGAGTTTGCCCAGTGGACTGAGGAGCTCGTGAAACCCCTAAGATATTTAGGCTGCCAACTACCAAGCCACGCCTTGGGTACTAAATCTGTAATCCCCCAAGAAGCAGATGACATTCCTAGGCCCCCAAGCTTGAGGAACCTGTGCATGAGCTCCATCCCCGCTGTCATCACATTGTGAATGCCATCGCTCAAGCAGGGGCTGGCTCACTGGCCCACAGGTCCTACACCTCTGTGAGTAAAATTGTACTGGAACACAGCCAGGCCCATCTGTTTACACGTCTGTGGCTACATTCCCACTGCAAGCATGGCACCGCAGACGCTGGGTGGAAGTCTTGACTATGGGCTCACTGGTGCCCGTCTTTCCTGTACACTGTCATTTCCCTGCCTTTTCCCTCTGCCTTCACTGTGATTGCCGTAAGCATTTTCTTTAGGACACAAATTTAATTTTCATCTCTGTTCTGTTCTTGTTATTTTCAAATTTATTTATTAGATTTTAATGCTTTTGTCTTGGTCCTCAATTTACTGCCTAGTTCCTTTTGCCTGTATTTTGTAGTAACCACTTTATGTGATTCTTTTGATCACTTTTGGTTTGTTTACACCCCCCTCCCCATTTTTAAAAGTTGTGGGTGAATTATACATGATCTAAAGTTTAGCATTTTAACCATTTAAATCTCCAATTAATTACATTCTCCATTTGTTGTTCTTTTCCAATTGAATGCTATTGACACCCTCGTCAGCATCTATGCAGAGGTTTATTGCTGGGCTCTATTCTGTTGGTCTACATGTCTCTATGCCAGTTCCATGCTGTTCTCATTACTCTGCTTTTCTGTAGTAAGCTTTGAAATCAAAGGTGAGGCCTCCACCATTGTTCTTCTTTTTCAGGATTGTTTTGGCTATTTGGTGTCCCTTGAGAGTCCACGTGATACTAGGATAGAGTCTGTCTTCTATTTCTGCAAAAAAAAAAAAAGTCAGGTGGACGTTGACAGGGATTGCATTTGAATCTGTAGATCACTTGGGTGGCATTGACATATTAATAAATCTTCCAGTCCATGAACATTTCCATTTATTTGTGTCTTTCTTTCAGCAATGTTTTGTAGTTTTTAGTAGATAAGTCTTTCATAAACTCCTTGGTTAAGCATGAAAACTTTTCATGCTATTGTAAATGGAATTGTTTTAATTGCCTTTTCAGATTGTTAGTTGATTTTTTGAGTGCAATCCTGCAGCTCTGCTGAATGTGTTTATTGGTTCTAAAGGTTCTTTTTGTGGAATCTTTAGGGTGTTCCACGTACAAGACCATGTTGGCTGTGAGCAGAGATAATTTTCCTTCTTTCTTTCCCATTCGATGCCATTTATTTCTTCTTCTTGCCGAATTGCTCTGGTCAGGACTTTGGTACTGTGTTGAATCTGTAAACATAGACATTAACATGAAACCTGGACTTGACATGTGAACTCTGTAGTCCTGGCTGCATGAAACACATGTGTCAGTTGTTTATTATTTTTGTTTTGTTTTCCTTTTTTGTAGAAAGTAAATGAATTAATAAAAAGACCCAATGTCAGCCCCAAAGTGAGAGAACTTTTAGAACAAATTAGTGGTTTTGACAACATTCCCAGGAAAAAGGCAAAATTTCAGGTATGTATTTGATGGCTTCCCTGACTGTGGGGATGTGGGCCCATCAGTGACAGCTTGTGTGTACCTGTCAAATGGGATGTTTTTTCTTTTTCTTCCTTACAGAATTGGATGAAGAACAGTTTAAAAGTTTATAATGAATCGATTCTGGAGCAGGTGTGGAGTATCTTTTCTGAAGCTTCCAGCAACGTAAGTCAGGTCTGACTTTAGATGTGTAATGTGGCAAGAATGCTTAGGGGTGATGCAGTGGGAATGCCTTATTTTTGGAGGTCAAGACAGCCTTCTTTTTCAGAGAGCCTCTTTGGGCCTTCATTTATGGGAAGGAATAAACTGAATGCCTTGCAGAGAAGAGTTCCTTATTGTGCACAGAAAGGTACTTACTCCCAATGTTTGATAATGGTAGCAGCTAACATGGAATGATTTGCTTAGAAATCAAGCAGCGGAGTGAGAAAGTTGGAAGGAACAGGAGCTTTGGGAATGTGACAGATCTGGATTGAATCCCTACTGCTCTCTGCCAGATGTTTGATCCTGGGCACGCTATTTAGCCTCTGAGCCTCAGTTTCCTTTTCTTTAACAAATGGATCGTCATATTCATTCATTCAGTCATTCAGTACTTACCGGGTGCCTGATCTGTGCCAGGCAGTGAACAAAACTATGAAATAGCTCAGGTGGTGATGGTGCCATGAAGGAAAATAAACAGGTGAGGACACAGAGTGACTAGGGGGTCTTTTAGATAAGGGGTCCTGGCCCCTAACATGCTGCAGTTTTAAAATAGATGAGAGTACAAAAGCCTCCCACCTTATGCCCAACTTTTAGTGGGCACTCAGTAAGTGTAGTCTCTTTCCTTCCAGTGGAGGGAGAATTACACGGGATTAATTCAGTCAGCTGCCTGTCAGTCAAAAAGGTTTGATATGGGAATTCCCAGATGTGGATACACATGCAGAGTTTTGGTTTCATGTCATGTAGCCACATTGTTGGTTACATTGTTCATTTGATTTTTTGCACATTAATTCAGTTGTACTTCCTATTTGGAGTTTACATCCCATTCGGAGACTTGTAACATTAATTTTGTTTTTTAAATGTGAAACGCTTCACGAATTTTCGTGTCATCGTTGCACAGGGGCCATGCTCATCTCTGTATGGTTCCAATTTTAGCATATGTGCTGCCAAAGTGAAGTATATCATTACTAGTTTAAAAAAAACCAGTGGGTCTGGCTGGTCTTTTTTTCTGGTCACATTGTCAGGACTTGATTCGCTTTATATAGAGAGAATAGTTTGGGCAGAAAATCGAAATAAAAATGAAACTTTATCTTGGCAGTATATTTTGTCTCAAAATATACAATTTGGGCCTTTGAAAACTTATCATTTAATTGGCCTTTATGTGGCACCTGTTTTTTAAAGGTTATTTTCATTACTTTTTACTAAGAATCAAAGATTTGAAATGATTTAGTTCAATTGCAGCTTTTTAAAAAGTTTTTCCTGATTTCCTTTTGAAGCTGTGAGCATACTAGGAATTAAATATTTATCAAGCAACAGTTCATGGCAAACCCTGAGCTTGTTATTGCTTTGCCTTTGCCCTGTGAACTTCACAGCACATCCCAGTGTTTGGTGCAAAACAGAGGTTCCTGAGGCCCTGTTTGTTCATGCCTGCAGTTTTATCCCTCCCTTTACTGTGTGCTGGACATTAGGTTGGCAGCCTTCTCTCCTCTACTGTGATACTTTCTATGTCCAGCACAACTAGCACCTGGTCACTGGTTGCATCTGTCAGGCCAAGTCCTGACCTCATGCAGCTGTATTCTAGTGGGGGAGACAGACAGCTGTGTGTGTGGGTTTGTGCTATGATATCAGGTCGTGATAAGTGCTAGGAAGAAATAGAAGGCAGGAGGAGGGGCAGAGAGCAAACGAGGGTGCTCTGTTAGGTAAGAGTCAGTGAGTATGGTGCTAAGGAGTCCACATTGGAGGAGAGCCTGGAATGAGGTAGAAAGATGGGGACTGAATTGACCAGTCACTGTTGAGTGGCTGCTAGGTGGGGTGAAGTGTCTCCTGCCTGCCTCCCTCCCTCCTTCCCCTCTGTGGGTTTGGATGTGGAGGCAAGGCACCAGCTAGAGACCTGGTCTGAATTGGTGGGCAGCGGGCTGAGGTCTGTGGCCCTTGGTGGTTATAATAGTAACCAATACTCAAAACTAGAGGCTAGATGGGAAGCTTCTTTGCCCCCTTCTTCCTCCTGGGTCCATTTCTGAACTCATTCTCTGCCCCCTCCCCCAAATGGGCCTGGGTTATGTACTTTATTTCCCTGAACTGCTACTGAGAAAACTCTCATTTTTGTTAACATTCTTTTCCTAAATGCTACTCTTTCTGCCAGAGTTGGGCATCGATGTCAGAGGAAGGTGTGACTTTGTGTGTTCTTGTACTTGAGTTAAAGCCAGTCCTTCTTTATTTGGTCTGACTTGGGGGGTAGTAGCTCCCTTCTTGTGACCCAGTCTCCAGAGGGTTAAGAATGGAGGTGACTTGTGTGTCAGCTGGCAAGTAACTTACAGAGATGGAACCTGGGTCAGGTCTTTGAGTGCATAAATCCAGTGATTTCCCAGGGCTGCTGCCACTGGCCCTCTCCCTGCCTGCCAGGCACCTCAGGGTCACGGCAGTTCAATAGATGGCTCTGCACCAGCTTGTCGGCAGGGCTAGTGTAGAGATTTCCACACATTTCAAGTCAGGCAATGGGACTAGCTGTGCTGAGTCATTTTAAAAATAGGATCCATGTGCTGATTTGAATACAGGAGCGCAGTAAGTGGGAGTTTCTTCTCACCCCAGTGCATGTAGTCAGTTTTCCGTGATTCCTTAGCCATGATTCTTTACGCTGTCCACGTGTCCCCGACTTCTCAGGGGAACCATCTAACCTGACTGATGGTGAGATTATGCCTCTGTCTAGTACTTGGTCATTTATAAAGCCGTTCACATACATTAGGCTGGTGCATCGAGCATTCTCTGTGCTGAGCTCATGGCATTTCCTTTCTCATTTTATTCGCACATCAATTGTATGAGGAAAGGATTGTTGCCTTTTATTGTACAGACAAGGAGACAGGTCCAGAGCAGATAAATAACTTGCCCTAATCACTTGGCTAGTAACTGATAGAGCTGGAACTTGAACCCAGGTCTGCAGATACATAAATTACTAGTTTCTGCTACACATTAAGTTCTCCTTTTATTGAAAGAAAGTGAATAGTGAGCCGACATTAAAGGTCTGGCTGAAGTGATGTAAGGGTCCTTCACTTTTCCAGAACGAAAATTTCTGTTAAATGCAGAGGGGGCTGTGGGCTGGGGGAGTTCTTCTCATTTTGTGTATTTACAGCTACATTTTAACTTTAGGGGCTCACAGTTCTAAAGTGGTAAGAAACATTTTTGTGAAACTGTGTGTCGAGTAGATACAGGCAGTGAATGCTAGGTGTGTCTCGAATGAATACTTATGCCTTTCTTGGTTTTGCTTAATAATAAGGAACCAGTCAATAAAGGGCACAATCAACAGCCACTCAACCAAGTGGCAAAGCCACCTGCAGAAATCTCCACCACGGTGGCCCCTTCCAAAGCAAGTGACCCCACGCAAGGACACGCAGAGGCGAAGAGGAGTAAGAGGGAGAGGAAGGAAGAGCGGCAGAAGAAAAGGAAGAAAGAAAAGAAAGAGCTAAGATTAGAAAACCAGCACCAGAAGGCCAGGAGCCAGAAGTCTAAAATGCGCAAAATGAGGCAGGAGGCCGAGCAGGAGGCTGGAGGGGAGGGCGCCCCCGAGGCCACGGGCCCCACAGGGAACAAGAGCCAGAGGAAGAAGAACAAAGGCCAGCGTGCAGAGGACCGGGGCGTGAACGGAGCCGTAGACCAGAACGCGACAAACCGCGGTCCAGGGAAAAGGAAGCGGAAGCTTTCCGAAGGTGTGGGGCTAGCTTATGCTGCGGGTTTGTTAAAAAAACAGGATTTGGGAGATATAAAATGTTAGATCTTGCATTTTAAACCAAGCAAGGCAAAGGGCGTAAGCTTTGGGGTCAGGCCACCCTGGGCTCAGTCCAGGCAAGTGACCTCACCTCTCAACTCCGTTTCCCCCTGATGGGGGGAGAAACCCCATGTGCTGGGTTGGTTGGGGAGTGAGAATGTGGATGGAAGGGGCCTGGCCGTGGAAAGCACATTAGGTGTAGCTGACATCGTAAATGCAAAATCTCTTTTAAAAACCTCTTTAGTTGAAGCGTATTCTAAGAAGAAAAAGACCAAGTTCCCAGAACGTGCTGAGGGTGGAGAACCAGAAAACCATGAGGCTCCTGCGAAAGGTATTGCTGCATCATCTGGAAGGCTCTGCCCTCTTTGGGTTGGGGGAGGAGGTCATGCCCTCCGGAGGCATGGGGAAGAATCTGAAAGCAAAGCATGTTCTCCAGGGTGTGACTCCAGAGTAACCATGAGAACTAGGTGAGAGCCATGTGTCTGGCTTAAGGATAGAGGGGAAAGCAGTCTGGATTGGATGCATTATCTTTGGAATTTAAAGTAAACCCAGCATGCTTTCCATGACCTGGTTCCCTTCCTTTCTTCCAACCACACCTGGCTGTTCCCCTTATCTCTGGGTCTGTCACTGCTGTCTCCTTGCTGGAACTCCATGGCCCGCTCCCTCAGCTAGAGCGTGTACTGTCAGGATCCAGTCCCTGGCCATTAAGTTTCTTCAGCGCTGCCTCCTCAGCCCTGAAGCATCCCCTGGGGTCCTGCCAGTTAAGAAGAGGTCCAAGGACTCAAGTGGGAATTGAGGCTTTATTAATCAGGGTCAGGGACTGCCCAAGTTGGTTGGATCTCTTAGCTTGGAACCTAACCCCCAACTTTATATGTATGAGGCTTTTTACAAATTATTTGTCTTGAGGTAATTATAGATTCACCTGAAGCTGTAGAACGAGTCTTTGCCTCTGTGTGGTAATGTTTGTGGCTGTCCTGTGGCTCAAGGTTAAGCTCCTTTTGCTCATCTCTGTCTTGCTTACTGTGCTTAGAAAGCCCATGATCTTAGTGGCTCCTAAGGAGTCTTGCTGAGGTCGTCCGATGCAGCTCTTTCTACAGGATTGTAGTGGTGATGGTGTTTATGATGCTTAGTTAACCTGCTCACTCTGAGACCAGGACGGTGAAGGGTAGCGGTGCTTCTAGGCCACTGACTGGGCAGGTCAAGTGCCTGCTACATAGTATCATGGTATCCTGCCCGTATTTCCCCAGCAGCAAGTAGATGTTGCAGAAATCATTTCTTTTCCCTCCTGATAGTGCAGCAAAACGTCTCGCATGTTATTCTTTATATTGCAGGTAAATTCAATTGGAAGGGAACTATTAAAGCAGTTCTGAAGCAGGCCCCGGACAATGAAATCGCAATAAAAAAGCTAAGGAAAAAGGTATGGTGCATAACTTAGCTATGTAAGCTGGGGAGACTCGGTTATTTTAAATACTTAAACTCATAAATGTGTGTCTCAGTGACTTCCATGGTGCTCCTGTGACCCCTCGGCTCGTGGGGTGGGAAAGGGCCGACTCCCATCACTCCTCAGACAGAGCAGTACACGTATGACTTTGAAATTGTTCTTGCTTGGCCAGCATGGCTCAGCGGTTGAGCATTGACCTAGGATTCAGGAGATCGCAGTTTGGTTCCTGATCAGGGCACATGCCCAGGTTGCGGGCTCCATCCCTAGCAGGGGGCTTGCAGGAGGCAGCCGATCAATGACTCTCTCATCATTGATATTTCTCTATCTCTCTCCCTTCCTCTCTCTGAAATCAACAAAGATATATTAAAAAGAAATTTTTCTTCTAGATAGTTTGCTATCTTTTAATTATTCTAGAGCAGTGGTTTCTTCTCTTTCTGGTTTTTAACTTTTCTTCGATGTCTGACTCACGTGCAGCCAGGTGCTCACATGCCACTGCATGGATTTCTACAAGCAGAAAACCTGTGTAGCCAGCACCTGGAGTTCTTTTCTTTCTTACTGTTGCCCTACTTCTGGATTAAAGAACATTTTAGGAACATTTTCGGGACAGTTGCCCTCATTTGACAGCTGTTCTTCTCTGTGAAGGTCCTAGCTCAGTATTACGCTGTGACAGACGAACACCACAGGTCGGAGGAGGAACTTCTGGGCATCTTCAACAAGAAAGTCAGCAAGAACCCCGCCTTCCAGTTACTGAAGGACAAAGTCAAACTTCTGAAATGAACATTTTATATTTATAAACAGTCCATTCTATTGATTTCTTCCTTTCACTGCTGTTTGTAAAACGTAATGAGTAACTCCTCAAATTTTGCTTTCTTGTAAGAAAATATATATTTTTGGTAGACCTTTTATGAGAAAATAAACTATATTGTCCTGAACCCTCCAGTAGCCTGTGCCTGCGATTCTTCAGTTTTACCCTCTTGCTCTTGAACCCATGCTCCATCACAGGGAAGGTGATTCCAGAATGCCCCAGGCGGGCTCATGTTGTCTTTAGGAAGAGGGGACAAACCACCCTGAGGGCAAGCAAAGCAAAACATCATGGAGGTGCATGGTTGAAGTGTGCACCAGAGAGGGAAGGAGTCATTCCGCGTGGGGTGGGGATGGAGGGCATTAGGTAAAGTCCCCTGGACTGATTCTTGAAAGGTATTTCTTACCTACTTGCTGTATTGGGAAATCTTTCTCTTCTTCCTGCCACTCTACCCACTTTTACAGACTTCCACCCATGCCCACGTGGGAGACAGCAGGTGGTAATATGCTCTGAACAGGGCTCCACGTACCATGACAAGACTTGACCTTGAGTCTGACTTTGTGTCTTCATAGCCAAGGGCGTCTCTTGGGCAGGTTATGTAGCCTCCCTGAGTCTCAGGTTTTTTGTCTATTACGCTGACTTCCTAAGGTAGCTAGAGTGAAATTAAATTAATGTACACAAGGTATCTGGCCCATAGGAGGTGTCTGAAAATGTTTCTTCTTCACGTGCATGAAGTGCGCCCAGACTGGTGTTTACCATGGACTGTCTGCGGTGCTGGCTCTGAGGAGAGGCCTGTCCCCCGACACCTTGCCTTTCTGGCACATGGCTCTCCAAGTGCCTGGGCTGCAGCAAGAGGACCCACAGTAACCAGACCAGGCCAGCAGCATGGCAGCATGGTAAAGAAGAAATCCACTTCAGTTCTGAGGTGACACTCTAGTTTACAGTTGATGTGTAACCATTTTTCAAGACAAAGATACAGTCATACAGTTCATTTTTCTAAAGTAAACTTTTTATTGAAGTATATATATAGAAAAGTGTGTAAACCTAAATACACAACTCAGAAAGTGCACACACCTGTGCTAAATCTGACCATGGACTATTTATAGCCCAACAGCAACCATATCCTCACTTCTGTCAGCATGGGCTGGCATAGCCTGGTACTGAACTTCATGTAAATGGTGTCCTAGGGCATGTGCCCTTTTATGTCTGGCTTCTTTCGGCATTCCCTGAGATTCATCCACGTTGCTCTGATTCTATCTTTATAGTACAGC
This sequence comes from Miniopterus natalensis, assembly GCF_054644295.1. Taxonomy (NCBI): domain Eukaryota; kingdom Metazoa; phylum Chordata; class Mammalia; order Chiroptera; family Miniopteridae; genus Miniopterus; species Miniopterus natalensis. The sequence goes on along the minus strand of NC_142081.1, from coordinate 197,803,635 downwards.
ACTTCATTCTGCTCACGAGACGCTGGGCTGTTTCTGGGGTGGCTGAATTGCTGATGAAATCGACATCTTCTACCTGTCTCCTGGGGCTTATGTATACTCTCCCACTTCTGCTGAGTGCACACCCTAGGAGTGGAATTGCTGAGTCATCGGGTATATTTCCGTTTTGACAGACAGCCAGTTTCCCAGAGTGTTTTTACCTTTTTACAATGCTGCCCTCAGTGTATGAGGGTAGGTAAGAGTTTATTTGCCCCTAAATGCACTGAAATTTAATATTTCAAATTTCCATCTCTCTCTTCTCAAGATAGTTCTGTTTTTCGATGCTGTCAAGTAAAATCACTGGGGCTTACCACTAGATTATGAAACTGGAAAACGGTATTTTCAAGTTTTGTAACATTCGAAGGAACTCAAGGTCTTGCTCAGCTCACTTATCATTAGATTTCTGAACTATAATTTGGGCTCAGAGCGTCCTGTGTTGGTTACAAAACAGCGAAGGTCCCTGGGAAACAGCTGGATGCGCTGGTGAATGAACAGCCTCTTGTAGTGCAGCGGCTACCCGAGTTTTTTTTGCTATGGGATCCAGGGAAGCTTTAATTTATTCCCTTTGATATAAGTGATTAAACCGCCCCTTTGGTAGTTTAAGTTGTAATTGCTGGGTAAATACATATGTCAGAGTTGAGAAGTCAGACATTGCTTGGAAGCGGAGGCCTTTGTTTGGCCACAGAGTGGGTACTGTGAGCTGCAGAAATCCTACCTCTGCTGTTCCGCCCACCTGGTGACCCTGGCTGACTCCAGTGGGGGGGGGGGGGCAGTGTTAGTCCATAGACTGGATTTCCCCATTGGAGATCAAAGGCAGGTAAACTCAGTTCTGGGTAATTCTCAGCAGCCCTGCCCTGGGGATCTGCACGTTTGCATTACGCACACTAATGGTAACCTGAGAGGATAGCCCTGCTCCAACCAAGGGTATCCCAAACCAAGGTACTTTATAGCTAAAACTGAAACAGCACTCTCCTCCAGGCTTCAGGGAAGAGTTAAGGTAATAGAATTTTCTCAATGTTAAGGGGTTTCTGCATAAAATTTCTCTAACCTCTTGGCACTTGTTACTATACAATTTTAATTTAAATGCTATGGGAGTTGGCATCAACTTTTATAGCACTTGGTTATTTTTTCACTTAATTTATCCATACTTCATGATCCCCAGATGTCCTGAGATACTGTACATCATCAGAGGCAGGTTAGCATGCAGCTCGGAGGTTAGGCCCCAGAGCCGAGCCTGTCTGGGTCAGATCTTAGCTCCATGTCACTAGCTGTGAGACTATGGGCAGCGGCCTGAGTGATGTCAAACCTTTAAACTCCCCCAAAATACTAGGTACTCAGCAATTACACTATCAAACAAGTAGTTTCATCACTTACATCACAGGAGTAAATTAAAACATCCTCGGACCCCATAATAAAAAAGCTGTGCCTCAGTTTCCTCATGTATAAAACGGGAATCACAACAATAATGACCTCATATGGTTGCTACAAGGATTAAATAGTCCATGTACGGTGCTCTGTAAATGATGGCCATTGTTATCATCATCAGTCCCCCTCGCATTCCATAGCCTGACTCTTCCCACAGGCCCAGCCTCAGCCCTTCAAGGCTGTATCACTATGACCCGCTGCTGCTCTGCTGGTATTGACCACATGCCACTCCTGGGCTGCCTTTCCCACTGCCTATAAGTGACTTACCCCAGGTCACATAGTGAGCAGCAGGATCAGGATTGGAGCTCTGGTGTCTCCTTAATAACTCAGATTTTTTTTTTCTCTTGGCAAGGCTTTTACTTTGGTCAGGACCCCCGTCCTTGTTTCTACCTGCCTTTTCTTAGCACTGATGATTTAGATCAGGGGTGGGGAACCTTTTTTCGTGGGCGATGCAAAATTATCAACTTTAAAATTAGCTATGTAAAAAGCTCCTAGGTTGAATTTCAAGTCCTGCCTGCAGTTGCCTTGGTAGGGCCAGACCAAATGATTTCTTGGGCCCGATGTTCCCCACCCGATTTAGAGCGTCATTATAAAGATATTCCCTGCAGAGCTTTAAGTAAAATGACCAGGGCAAGGATTCCAAGTAGGTTCAGCAATGGGTCACGTGATCAGAAAGCCCTTTTCATGGTTTTATCGAATTCGGGGTACTTTGTGGTTACTGGACCTTAGACTATATGCAGCTTTTATCCCTTCTTCCAATTAAGCTTTCAAAAAATGGCTAAAATAGGCCTTATAAGGGTCTCTACTTAGTGGAAATGCATGCTAATGTGAGGATATATTAAAAATGTGAGAGTTTTTCTAAAGTAAAAAAATGAGTTTATTTTATTTGGTCACATGCACACCATCAACAGGCCAAGTTCTAGGCTCTGAACAACTTACTGATCAAACTGAAAAGGTAAACAGTAAATTGGAAAACTATAATTGTCATAGATCTGATATTCAAAGAGATCCTTAATCTATAAAAATGAGCAAAGAATGAAAGCCCCGAAAGGAAAATGATGCACAAATAGCCAATAAATGGGAAAAAATCTGTTCATAAAAGAACAGCAGATTCTTCCTCAACCCCCTAATTATGAATTGGGGAACATTTACCAACACGATAAACCAGCTGTTGGTGCACATTACAGTGTCTCCTACCTGCTGCTGGAGGGAATGTAAAGTACAACAGTGTACCTTCCAGAGCTGGTTTGAAGAGAGCAGTCAAAGGCTTTTAAATGTTTGGATCTTTTCACCTAGCAATTCCAATTCCAGAGCTTTTGTCAGTTTAGTAAAGTTGTGTAAAAAGGGACACTTATTTCATTGTATGATTTATATAATTAGAGGGAGTGTTTTAAAATGGCTTTCTTCTTAGAATGAAGGGCTGTATCCCAAGTGAGATGTGTTAACATACACGAGCACTTTCCATATGTCAGGGCTTCATATGTATGAGCTCATTTCTGAAGGTGTTCACGGTCCAGCTGTGGACCATTGGGGTGGCTACAGGACACAAGGAGAGAACAGGGCTGCCTGCATTGGTCTGGCCTAAGGGTAGCAAGTAGCAGAAAACAACTCAAATTAGTGTTAATTTGGAAAAAGAAAAAAGGATTTTTTTTTTGGCTGAGAAGTCTGTGCAGTCTCAATGATAGATAACAAGCTAACTAAGACTAATCGAGCTTTCTATGAGCAGGTGCTGTTTTAAGCACTTTGCATGTATTAATACTTTAAATCTTTATCCAATCCTAGGAGGTAGGTACTATTCTTAACCCCATTTTGCAAGTGAGGAAACTAAGGCAAAAGAGAGGGTAAGTGGCTTTCCCAAGGCTGAAATGGCCAGTGATGACAGGCAGCTGGCTCCAGAGCTTTAACTAGGTGAACTAGGGCTTGGCCGGATTCAGGAGTTGAGATGACGCTACCAAGACCTCTTGACTTGGCTTTCATCTCAAAGCTTCCTTCCTAGGTGGGCTCCATGTGTCTCCATGACAGCTCCAAGCCCAAATTGACCTTACAGCTCACTATACCAACAGAGAGGGTCTTCCCAACAGCCCTGCCTAAGTCCTGGGGGCTGACAGATCTGATTGGGGTCATGTGCCCTTTCCTAGCCTCCTGGGAACTACAGGACTATTGCAAAAGCAGGAAAAGTGGTTTCTAGGAAAGATGCTGGGCAGACATAAGTATGGCCACAAGGAAGGCCAGTTAATTGTGATCAAGGGCCAAAATGAAAACCAGGTAATGGAACTCCTGCTACATGCGTGCCAGGTGTTTGCAAGGCACTGGAGGGCTACTAAGACATGGTTGTTGCTCCCATCAACTAGGGAGAGAACAAAAGGGAAGAGGGAAGCTGCAACAAAGAGTAACCGAAGCTTGAGGAGAAGGAATAGCTGATCAGAGGTGAGCAGGAGCCTGATCTGGGAGGCCTGGCAAGCCCAGTTCAGGAGTAATGAACAGTAACTACCACCCTTGAATGCATATACATGCCAGGCACTATGCCAAGCAATCGGTATACATTTATCTTCACTCTGGTACCTGCTGTGACAGAGATGAGGAAATGGATACTTAGAACAATGAAATAAGTTGCCCAAAAATGCACAGTGATGGAGCCAGAATTCAATAGTCTATAAACACTTTGGACTTGCCCATGCTGTTAAGGGGAGGCCAGCAGAAGCCATAGTCAAATTCATCACCCCCGCAAAGTAATGCACATTGAAAATGAAAATTTCTTGGCTGGTAGCACGCTGCTATTGTGTATCTGTCATTAAGGTGCACAGAGCACACATTTAAGAACTTATTTAATGGGCTCCAACAATGAAGATGTGCTCATTTGATACTGGATTTCTTCCAACCTGCTTTTAAGTATCATCTATATGGTGTGCACGTATGCCATTTAAAATATCACGGGGAAAAAGCTGGGAGGATTTCAGATCCAAATACAATGCCCCTGAAACCACCAAAGGGGAAACCAGATCTGACTTGAACACACTGCATATGGAAACCCTGGTACTGCTGCAATGCTCTGGGGATATTCAGTTACGGGGGAGACCCAGCACTGACCTTTCTGCAAGGGGACAATCAACAGAAGACTGTATTTGATAGGAGGAGTTCGCTTCCTGCTCACAAGGCTTCTAACCCTGTACAAGAGAGAGATGAAAGGAAGGCAAAGACCCCAGCTGGCTCTGGAGAGAGGAACCCTGGCTCTTTAGAAGTCTGAAAAGAAACAAAACAAAACAAAACAAAACAAGAAAGAGGAGGTATTGTGTAGAAAGTCCGTATGATCCACCCACCTGTTAAGTCCTTTGCTCCAATGGGTTTGCTAGAAACGCTGAAGAAATGACAGAAATAAAACAGCAGGAGCATTCTTATATTCTGCAAATGCCCACGACATATACAAGATACGAAGCAGTGCCAACTAACTTAAACTTTACTTCCTGGTGCCTTTCTGGGCTACGCACCCCTGTATCTGACACAGCGGAAGCCACTGTCCCTGCTCCCCACCGTCCCAGCAGGATACACTGCCCTTTGTTCTGCACTCACAGAACCCTGCACGCAGTGCTTCTATCACGGCGTCGTGCTGAGCTCCTCTCCTCCCCTAGGCTGTAACTGACCTCTGTCCTCAGCATTGTAGCAGATGCAGCTGCTCAGAAAATGCCCGACTTACAGAAATGCTGCCACGCCTTTATAAACGCCGCCGTGCGGCGCAGGGCGGCTCTGTGGTCGCCCCTGGCCGCGGCGCTCCGCGGGGGCAGCATCCTTGCTCCCGCCTCCCCACCGCCCAGCTCGGCGCCTCCGGTTCCCACGAACAGCAGGTGCCGGCGAGCGTCGCAGTGGCTGAGCGCGTCGGGCACGCGGCCGGCGGGAGGCGGGCGGGCGGCGCAGTAAACAGGGTGCTCGGTCCCCGGGAACCTGCGAGCTAGGGACACCGTCGTTCTCGGCTTATGCGCATGAGCGACGGGAGATGGCAGTTTCCCACGCTCCCAGCTGGGTGACATTTCTCAGAAGTTGGAAAAAGGGGGTTAACGCGACCACACGGGAGCTCCGCGTTTAACCCGCCCAGGCAGGTGTCACCCCCGAGGCGCAGGGAGGAAAGAGGCCCAGCGAGCTGTGTTTCGTGCCCACGGGGCCCCCGGCCTGGCCCAGGGTCCTGCCCCCTCCGCGGGTGCGGCGCCCCCTTCTCGGTCCCGCCGGGCGCCTCGCGAGGAGGCGAGGCCGGCACGAGGCTCCTTCTCGCGCCCCGGGCGCCTGGGGCCCAGGTCGGCTCCGAGGGAGCGCGCACAGCGACCCCCGCGGCGCCGGGGCTCCGTGCCTCGGGAGAAAATGGGGCCTTTTCGGCCTTTAGATCAGCGTTTTGAATTTCAAGCCATTTGGCGGACTTGAGCCTCTCACCCATTAGCGCCTCAAACACGACAAAGCGTCCACCACTCACCGAGAGAGACCCCGCCGCTCGGACGCCGACGCCGGAAGTTCCGGGCTGACGTCACTTCCGTCGCGCTTCCGGGCGGCGCCAAGATGGACGCTCTGCGGGCCCGGGAGCAGCTGCGGCGGCGGTACCGGTTCTCGCTAGATGCCGAGGCCTCGCTGGACGGCAGAGGCTGCACCGAGCAGGGTGAGGCGCTGCTCCGGGCGCGCTCCGAGCCGGGCCGCGCCGAGGTCCCCCGCCCAGGCCCCGGCCCGGACGCGGTGCCGCAGCCCCGCCCCGCCGGGAGGGACCGGGCGTCGTTCCTTCGGGTCTACCAGCAGTTTGCACGTCCCGAGTTCAGTGTCGTGAAAGACCCTTAGCGACCCCGTGCCCCTGCGCGTCTCCCTCCCGGGAAGGCCGGTCTCGCACCCGTTCGGTAACATCGCGTCAAGATAGCCCCGGTCTGTTTCTAAGGACCCGCCGAGCTTCCCGGACGAGGCCGGCGCGCCAGGTGTCCGCCCGGCGTCTCGTCGTCGCCATGGAAACGTCTGGCTGCGGGGCGCAGGGAGCTGGGCAAAGACACGCGGGCCGACTTGAGGCCAGTGTGGGTGACCTCACGGGGAGGCACGGACGGTGCAGGGGATGCCACCCTCTGCGACACCCTTTGGGAACAAGCGGGATGGCCCGTGGGGGGTGTTTTCCTGCAGATGCGGGGAGTAGAGGCGAATCCAATAGAAGGCGATGCTGGTGGCTGCTGCTTTCCGGGCAGGGGGACGGGGAGAGATGGGTTTCGCCTTAGATCTTTTTGTCCTGTATATTGTAAACTGTTTGTATTTGTTATTGTTATTTTTTTAAAGAATAGTTTATTTTTAGAGGGAGAGGAAGGGAGAGAGAGAGAAACATCGGTGTGAGAGGGAAACGTCTGCATCAGCTGGCTCCTGCACGCCCCCTCCCTGCGATGGAGCCTGCAGCCTGGGCATGTGCTCTGACCAGGAATTGAACCAGCAGCCTTTCCCTGCACAAGATGACACCCAACCAACTGAGCCACACCTGCTGGGGTGCATTTATTACCTTTTATATATTTTTAAAATATATCTTTATTGATTTCAGAGAGAGGAAGGGAGAGAGAGAAATAGAAACATCAATGATGAGACAGTCATTGATCGGCTGCAGCCTGCAACCTGGGCATGTTCCCTGACTGGGAATCGAACCCGGATCTCCTGGATCCTAGGTCGATGCTCAACCGTTGAGCCACGCCCAAGGGGGCCATTTATTACCTTTTAAAAATAAACACAGAAAACATCATGCCCAGGCATGCTGGTTCATAGATTTTGAGGGTATTACCTCCTGGAATTTGTATTATAAACAAGCTTCTTAGGAATTACGAAGGTTGAGAACCTCAGATGTGTACCAGTGGTTCTCAGATGAACCGAGAGGGGGCATGTCAGTCACCTGGAGAACTTGTTAGAAATAACAACATTCTTTCTGAAAGACTGAATTTGTAAATTTGATTTCAAAATTCATTTAGAGGGAAAAAGTTGACTATATTGAACATGTTTTATAGTGGGCTCCTATAATTATTTCTGCAAATATAAACCTGTTTTGGTGGTTTCACGTAAGAAATTCATGCTGTGGTGGGAGAGAATCTGGTTCTTAAAAAGCTCTAGAAAGTTTTTCTATTTGGCTTAAAAGAGGTTAATTTTCCTACATGCACTCAAAGTAATTTAATATGTTGAAATCTCCCTTCTCTGCAGGAGCCTCTGCAGCTGTGGAGAAAAAGCAGAAACCTCTTCCCAGAGTTAACATCCATTCTGGATTCTGGATATTGGCATCCATTGTGGTGACCTATTACATTGATTTCTTTAAAACTATTAAAGAAAACTTTCACACTAGCAGGTAAGAAAATTGCTGGTTCATAAGTTAAACACCCTTGTCTTATTTTTCATGTTTTATTTTGTCAGTTGAATTCTCCAAGCGCTTAGTAGGTACCTGATTTCTGCCAGGCACCGCGTGGGAGTGCTGGTGACACCAAGATGAGGAAGTGTGTGCGCTCTGGGCGGTGCAGCAGAGTGGCTGAGACTGGGAATTATTTCAGTGTGCCTTCTCAGCACACACGTGTTGTAGGAGGGGAGAGGTGGTAAATTAGAGAAGAACCTAATCCGTTTGTAAATCGTGGGAGGAGAAAGCCTCCGACTGGAGGTCTTGTGAAGATGAAGTGCAGGAGTGCTGGGGGGAGGGAGTGAGGACTGTGGTGGTGAGAACAGGGTCTCAGAGTTTGCGCTGAGAGAGTAGGCAGAGCTAACAAGGTAACTTCAGGGTGTGGTTGAATTCGAGTTGAGGCGAAGGTTGCCAGTTAATCTCAGGAGTTCACATGGAGGAAGATGTAAATCACCCCAGATTTCTCTGAACATTGGAGAGTGTTCTGGAGGCCCCCAGATAACAGAAGAGGGAGAGGTGGTGAACATCAGAGGCGTACCAACGAGGCTGGAAAGGTGTGGAAGGGACTGTGTGACCCCATGTTACTGAGGCAGGACCCACAGTTTGTCTTCCAGAGGACTTCAGGAGGAGCAGTGCTGGCTAGAGGGGAGGCCCAGGAGCAAGGGAGCACGCAGTTGGGAAAGTCAGCATAGGGGAGTTTGTTTAAAAAATTAGAGAAGGTTTGTTCTTCTCTTTCCCTAAACACTCCCACCTTTTGCCTCCCGCGCTCCTTCCCTGGGAGGTGGTGGGACTCCTGATTGGGTTTTCAGTGAGGAACTAGACACGTATAGTCAACACCTTTCTCCTCTTGGGAGCCAGCTGCCCATGGCAGGCACAGGTTCTGGTCTGCTTTTCTGGGTCATTATTTTATGGGGCAGCCCTGACATGAGACGGTTGTTAGGTTTCCACTGCGACTTGGGACCTGGTAGGTAAGTCTGTCTATTTCTGGGTTTCAGTTTTAGGAAGCACTGTTCACCATTTACCAGAGCCATTTTCCACAGCTCTTGTCAGTGAAGACACTTACAGTTGATGTTCATCAGCCTCACTTCTTTTGTTTCTCTCAACTGCTTTAGAACTTGGTCTGGAAAAAAGGGAATAGTTACTGCAAACCACCAGTAGCAGCTGCCCCATCGTTTGTCAAATATTTCATGAAAGCCTGAGACGTATGTGGCTGTGCTGGTGGGATAAATGAGGCCCATTTCTAGCCCTCCTGCAGCTCATTCTAGGCCCAGACAGACAGGTGGGTAGGTCACGTGGTGGTGTGTGTAGGAGTGTGAACAGGATGCTACATGAGCACCGAGAAGGGAAACAGTCCAGCCCAGCCTGAGGTAGTAGACCTGTTTGAGGCTTAGAGATGAGAGGATTTATGTATTTGTGTCCTTATGTGTATTAAGTACTTAAGGAAGTAGACAGGAATAGTTAATTACATATATAAGGTGTTTAGGCACCTGCAGCAATAAGTGCAGTGAGCACACCGCTATCGTGTGGAGAGCTGGGACTCAGACTCTGTGACCATGGCATGACAGGGAAGTAGAAGCCATAGGCCTGGCCTTAACATGTTATCTTAGAGCAGAAAAGACGCCAATGCAGACGTGGAGGCTGAGGATTTTGAGCAGCACTGTGTCCTTGCTGAGGGCCTCTCTGTGGGCAGTGGGGAGTTTAGAGCAATGCCCAGAGGCAGACACTGAGGGTGCCTTCTGCTCTCTTGAGAACGGTTCATTCCTTTGCTAGCCCTGCTCTTAGCTCAAGTTCAGAAGGTCTGCGGGGCATTAGGGTTCTTGGAATCTGTGCAAGGGTAGACTGTATGTTCAAAGAGAGCAGACACAAGTCAGCATTAAATACAAAGCAAAATGTCGTGATGCTTTAGAAGTCACAATTTAAAAAACCACCCTGGTTGTGTGTATCAAAATCAACTGTGAGTTAAAGGAAAAGAAAGATTGCTATCCCAGATGCTCAGGGCCTTCCTCACACCCACCAAGTCAGACTTTTGGAAACAGGCAAGATTGCTCCCTTTTAGAAAGTCACAAAGATGACTAACACATAGCCAGGACTGAGGACCACTGACTTGCAGTCTTTTATTTTGCTCAGGCTGTGTTTTAATTTCTTACATTCTTTACCATACCTGGACACAGTAGCCATGTAGGATTCCAAGTGAAGATGAAAAACTGATGTGAGTAGAAAGAAGGATTCTGACAATGCAAGGAGATCACCATAACTCTAGCAGTGTTCTCAGCCCTTCTTTATTATCACCTCCTAAGGAGCCTCCTTTTAGACATTTTATCCCTAATTGCCCCCTTACGTACTCCATGAATATCTGAGCTTTATATATACACAAAAAGTATGCTCTTTGGAGGTGATTTCGTACCTGTTGAGAACGCACAGAAGAGAGGTCTTTGAGGACCCCTAAAAGGAGCATGGAAATACTTTCCCAGACATAAATAGCATCAGTGGAATAACAGTGATCACTGTTGAGGGTGGACGCACTGTTCTGAACGCAACCTCCTTGCCACAGCTGTTCTGTGAGTCCGTACTGTCAACATTCTGAAGCACTCCGAGCTTATGTGATATGCCCAGAGTCACAGCTAGTTGTGCCAGAGCTGAGAGTCAAACTCAGGTGTTGAAGATTGTACTCCTGACCACTATGTGTATGGCCTCTTCTAATTCTGAATCCCAGGGGTGTATCACCATAAAATGCCTTAAAGGAATCTGGAACCTTCCATTGTTGGAAATCCATTCAGTGCCTGTGAACTTGACTGGTCCCCCTCTTTCTTCTACATGGAATGCTAGTCCTCTCCCCGTGGAGAAGCAAAATGTAAATGAGGGTATTGGGTTGAGTTGGAGACCTGGGAAAGGGACTTGGTTCCCCAAACCTGGCCCCCTCCATGACCAGCAGGGACCAGAAGGAAGGGGCTGACCCGTTCACACACACTGAGTCAGGTCTTGGGTAGAATTAGAAGTGAGAAAGAAGACATTGCCCCTGGGAGGAGGGTTGGAAAGCTAAAAATGTGATGGTTTCTGCCCAGCCGGGTGTGGCTCAGCGGTTGAGCGTGGACCTAGGATGCAGGCGATCAGGGTTCGATTCCCAGTCAGGGCACATGCCCGGGTTGTCGGCTGCAGCCTATCAATGACTCTCTCATCATTGATGTTTCTGTCTCTCTCTCTCTCTCCCTCCCTCTCTCTGAAATCAATAAAGATATATTTAAAATAAATAAATAAGTAAAAAATAAAAATAAAAATGTGACGGTTTCATTTAGAAATCTTTCATGAGGGGCACTGTGCATTAACCATCTTCCACGTTGATTTTAAGCATTCCAAGAAACCCAACTTAGTTTGGAGGAGTTCATGGTACCAGTTTATTACTCTTACACTCAGAACTTTAGAAACAAGCAGAAAGCTGCTCTCTTTCCTATATTTTTAAAGAAAATGCATAGCCACAGCCAGGGTTCTGTTGTGGTTGGCTAGTCTATGGAAGTACATATACACACATGTATTTAAATCTTACTTTCTGTCAGTCATGGTTCTCGGGCTCGTCCTTCCTCACCCCAGCTCCCAGTGGATCGAGACAATCTGAAATCTGGGATTGAGTGATTGTGGGTCCCTCTGTGTTCCTCTTCCAGTTGATATTTGTGTAGAAATAAACTTTTAGGCTATCAGTGAAAACTTTTAAGCTGTCTGTTGATTGCTGAGTGCTGTCGACCCTGACCTCATTTTCGTCTCTGCAGCTGGTTTCTCTTCGGCGGCGCCTTGCTGCTGGTCAGCGTGTGCATTGCTTTTTACTGCATCCTCTATCTGGAGTGGTACCGTGGGATTGGAGACTACGATGTTAAGTATCCAGCCTTGATACCCGTTACAACCGCCGCTTTTATCCTAGCGGGAATTTGGTAAGTTAACTTTGAAATGACTGCTAGGAATGAGAAAGCTGCTGATCAGGTACCGATTGATGTACCATAATAGTTCGATAGTGTGGGAGATCGTGAGAGCAGGCTACGGCCATTCTAGTTCACATTCCATTGCAGACACTGACTTTATTAAAGACTCAACTTCCTATTAAGCCATGGCAGCCCGCACCAGCCCGCATTAGAAGACCTCAGTGACTCCAGCTCCAAGTATTCTCTGAAGAGATTGTGATAATTCATTATTTGCTAAATCACGTCTCTGAGGAAAAAATCAACATATACAATGTTGCTGCAGAGTGGATTTGCCCAGACTAAGTAAAAACCGAGTTCTTTACCTGTAGGTTCTACAGTAGATACATTTGTGTAGGTGACAGCCGGAGTTGTCAGCCACACGTTGTCTTTTCCTTTCAGCTTCAACGTCGCCTTGTGGCCCATGTGGTCCTTCTTCACCCCGCTGCTGCTGTTTACCCAGTTCATGGGGGTCGTGATGTTCATCTCGCTCCTTGGATGATTCCGAGAAGCCTGAAGATATGAAGTGAACAATTAAACATCCAGGCAACCGACAGCATCCCAAACGTGGAAAGGCTACAGTGTATCTTAGCATCTCAAAGTGAGTGGTTTTCTGGGGAAAATTGTAACTTCATTGATCTGTGGTTGAAATCAGAATAAATTACATTTCACTTGCATACTCTTAAACTCAGATGATGATTAAATTTTTCAGATTCAGAACAGGAGTATTCTCTTCAAAATAGAAATAACTAATTCTCAATGTTAATCTGTTTGAATCACTGGAGAAAGTATTGGTGTAAAAGTTTAAATGAAGTTTCATTATAGGTGCGTGATGCACTCCCAGTATTGTCCACTCTCCGCTGTGTGAGGCGGCTGGACGTGGACCTGTGCCTTTGACCCAGGGTTAGTGGTTACCACAGATCTCACTGTTGTCATGCTTTCGCTAGGTGACAGGACCAAGTGGACGCATTTTTGCATTCCTGCCGTCTTGGATTTTATCATTATGTAAATTATTGTGTTTCTAGCATGTTTAACATGAACTTTTAATGACTTTTCAGTATGTATATTTTTTTCCTTAACATTTGAATAAAATATTTTTATAACTTTCTTGTGGGTTTTGTTAATACACACTTAGGAATAGTTTCTGTTTTCAGCTGTTAGTGCTTTGAGTTAACTAGAAATGAGGTTTCTCTTTAGAGAAGGCTGCTCTGCTCTTCAGAAACCTTGTGAAGAGCAGAACTAGTCATTTTCAAATGCAAACGTCTTCGCCTTAAACCAAACATCATAAGCATTATGACATGGAAAGCACCTGATGTGGACTCTCTCTTCCATAGAGGGACTTCCGGAGGTGGTCTGATTCAGTCTCCTCTGTGTCCGGCTCTGGTCACACTGGTGCTACCGCTTCCTGACCTTGAGTATCAGTCGGTCTTTCTCCAGCTGCGAAGTGGGATCATGTGTCCTGTAGGGTTGTGGGTAACAGGAAGAATGTTGATGAAACACTTACAGTACCTGGCACACAGTAGGAGCTCACTGGGTAAATGGTAACAGAGAATGAGAGAAAGACAAGGCCGAGCTGCGCTCGGGAATGGGAGAAGGCAGGCATGATCAGTAAGCAGGAGCAAGCCCAGTTTGTGGGTGCATGCACATATGAGGGTGTGTAGAGTCATTTAAAGTAATAGGTAAGCTCAGCAGAAGTCGGTCAACGATGTGAGGGTCCAAGGCAGGGGTGAGGTTGTAACTCTGGCAGTTAGGATTACAGGGAGCATTGGTTCAGGTCCATTGGAGGGAACTTGGGAGGGGCCAGAGGTCAGTGCCCCGGTGACAGCTCCCACAAATTATCTGCCTGCCTGTCTAGATAGATTCTGCAAAAGAATAATCTATTTTTCTGTCTGTCTATATCTGGATAGCTTCTGCAGAAGAATAAACTATCTGTCCATCCATCTATCCATTCATCTACCTACCTAGATCTAGCCATCCACCTCTCTTCTTACAGAGTAGTTTTACTACCTGGATAGGAATCTAAGGCTGGGATTTTCTGATTAACACAGTTTGTAAAGATCCATTTAGCCAAATGCAGATACTGTAGTCAACTAGGATGGTAAGATTACCCTTTTACAAAGAGACTTTAATAAATTTGTTTAAACAGGATCATGCCTGGTCCCTATTTCTGTTAAATAACTAGTATGCAGGTTATTTATGGGTCTTTTCCTGTTGTTATAGCTATTAAGTAAAAACAGGGTCAAGCAATATTGCTTTTGCTTCTGAACAAGCCTGTGGGAGGAGCACCTACTCTTGAGAGTCATGAATCACTAAAGTAACAGTTTGAAGTCATTCCCAAGGAAGTCAGGGAGAGGATAGGAGCAGGTGTATACTCTTAAAAATGCCCCTGACTTTTGACAACCCCAAGGGTCAAGACCAGTTTTCAGTCCGAGCTGCACACTAGTTGCTCAGGCCTGCTGCTCAGAGGTTCTGATTCAGTTGGCAAGCAGGGCTGTGTATGGAAGAGCCTTTGCTGTGTCAGGGCTCTTTGGTTATGCAACAGCAAAAAAGGGTCTCTGGCTTCACTTTTTTAAAAAGAAAAATACGTTTTTTTTTTATCTTAGAGAGAAAGGGAAAGGGAGAGAGACATCGATGAGAGAGAAACATTGATCAGCTGCCTTCTGCATGCCCGCCGCTGGGGATCAAGCCCAAAGCCCAGGCATGTGACCTGACTGGGAATCGAACCCGCAACCTCCTGGTGCATAGGCTGATGCTCAACCAACTGAGCCACACTGGCCAGGGCCCTCTCTCTGGCTTCACTTAAGTGAAAAACCTGCCTTGGGAGGGAACCGAGGGAGAGTGTGGAGAGCACATCTCTAAGTGGGATAGTTTGGGGAGAGGAGCTAGGGGTCTAGGAAACAGGATTTATCAGCTGCCCTATTCCACGGCCACAGTTAGGATGAGTGCCCTTCACCTAAAATTTTTCCTGAAAGACTGATTCAGCTCAGTATTCCCGAGGTGGGTTCCAGGAACTGTTTACATGGAATTCGTAGAGAATTAAATAAGAAAGCAATTAATATATTTTGCAAACACTAAGGACTAATTTTAAAGAAGCAGAATTGGAGGCTCTGGTCAGGGGAAGATGGGAGTTGAAGGGAAGGACAAAGGGCCATGGAAATCCCTTCGTCCCCACCTCACGGATTCAGCTCTGCAGTCGGATGCGATTTCCCCATTTTGGCAGCAGTGTAATGAGTAGCTGTGTTATGTCTAAAGCAGTGGGAGCAAGTAGCTGTTAGTGTAGCTACAGCTTCTATAAATGATACCTCATTTGGGTTTAGTCACGGTGCCTCAGGATGAGTCATTCCTATCTGTGTAGATCCATGGTAATATTTCCCGTCTTCACCGCCCCCCCCCCAAAAAAAAAAAAGATCAGGCTCCCTCATGCTTCTCCAGTTGTTAACCATTTCCTCTGGTGCCTTCACAGCAAAACTCCACTAAGGAGTTCTTTATGCTCAGTCTCAATTGTGCTCCTCTCATTAAAAAAAAAAGTGTTGTGCCCGGCCGGGCGTGGCTCAGTGGTTGAGCGTCGTCCTGGGATCCAGGCGATCGGGGTTCGATTCCCAGTCAACATGCCCGGGTTGTGGGCTCGATCAATGACTCTCTCATCATTGATGTTTCTATCTCTCTCTCTCCCTCTCCTTTCCTCTCTCTGAAATCAATAAAGATATATTAAAAAAAAAAAAAGTGTTGTGACATGGATGCACAGGAGTGTATAGAGTGAGGGCTCCCTCATGTGCACAAGAAGGAGCCAAAAGGACCCAGGGACTTGGTCCCTCCCTGCCCACACCCCTCCAGGGGCAGGAGTGCACCGAGTTCAGCCTGCTGCTAGCAATATGCCCATTGCTTCCCTTGATGTCCCCTGTCACTCGTCCTGGTCACCGGTCTCTCCCAGGACCATGGGGACCCTTCTAATCCCTTTATCCCTGCCCCGGTGGCTGCCACGAGAAGCCTGGGACTCCTGGGCCATCTCCTTTCCTCAGGCCCTCTGCCCTCCCCCCACCCCGTGCCTGTATGTTCCTCTTATCTACTGCTCATAACAAATCATTTATTTTGCTCAGGAGTCTGACATTGAGCAGGAATTTGCCAAACAACTTGTTTCTGCTCCACACAATGACAGCTGGGGCTGGACGACCCACTTCCAGGGTCGTCCACTCGGGGCTGGTAAGCACCTACTATGTGCTGAGCACCACTGTTCTGTGTTCTGGACAATACAGCAGTGGAGAGGACTGGCAACATCCACCTCCTAGAGCTTCCGTCGCAGTGGGAGAGCCAGGCCGCAGACTTACACATTCCAGGTGAGGGTGTGTGCTAAGAAGGAAAGCAAGGCAGGCAAGGGGACAGAGCACAGTGGGGAGGACACCCGGCTGAGTCCCACACCCTCACTGACCCTGCTCGTTCATGCAGCATCCATCCTTTGTGCATTCAGTAACTCCTTGGTTTATCTACTGAGCATCCATCTGGCTTGGCTCAGGGGACATCAAGACGATGGTCACGATCCCTGGTCACCACCTGCCTTTTCACCCTCATTTCTGCGTACGTGCTCCATCCCTTCTCTGGAACGCCCTCCCCTGCTCTGCCCCTTGTCACCTGGCCAGCTCCTGCTCTGGGTACAAAGACTATTCAGGTGCCGCCTCTTCTGGGAACCTCTCCCCCTGCCTGGCAGACTCCGGGCTCCCCCAAGCATCTCTTCCAGGCAGTCCTGCCCACAGAGGCTGCTTGCCCATCTCACCCAAAGCCAGGAGCTCCTAAGGCAGGGCTGAGCCTCACACTGATGCCCTCTAGCTTCCCAGCGAGGTCTCCATACACACTGGCCTGCTGAGTGTGTCTCCACCAGAATGTCAGCTCCTGGTGGAATCCCCAGTGCCTAGAATAGAGCCTGGCCAATGACTCTGAGTTGAAGAAATGTTGACCATGTGAATGAATGAAATGAAAAAAATGAATGAAGGCAAGGTCCCCCCAGGTTAACTCCCTCCCGGCCCAGAGCTTCCCTGCAGCCAGGAACCTCCGACTGTCAGAACTGGCTATGTAATGTGCAAAGTGAAAATGTGGGTCCCTGTTCAAAAATTAAGAATTTCAGGATGGCAACAGGGCATTAAGCCTGGGGGCAGGGTGTCTCCTGGGTGGGGAGCCCTCCTGCCCTCTCCCAGGCTCCTTCCCCAGCACCTTCCTCCCTGCTCCCTGCTCAGGCCCTGCTCGCGGCCACGCCAGCCCTCGGGGCCTCTTTTGCAGAAACCTCCCAGGACCCCTTAGCAGCCTCTCAGCGCCCAGCAGGCTGAAGGTCTGAGGGTCGGAGGGTCAGGGAGAACCCCGGGCGCCCCGCCCTCAGCTCCTCTCGGTCCAGAAGCAGCCCCTCACCCCTTGTAGGGGGGAGAGAGGATCTCTTTTCTTGGGAAGTAGCTCGGGTGTCATCCACATTTGGGCATCAGGGCGTCTCCCAGCAGCCACACAGGTAGGTACAGCGGACGGACGGACGCACGTAGGCGCAGGAAGACACGCCCTCCGCTAGCCATAGATCTAGGGACGGCCACCAGCCCCGAGAGACCAAGAGGAAACGCACCGCGGAAAGAAGCGGGACGGGCACGGACAGACCGCCGGGCGGGACCACGCGCGCGGACACCCCCAGGCTCACCTGGGCCCCCGAAGCCCCGGGACGCGCGGGGCAGAGCCACGCCCCCAGCGCCCACTCCCGGGGCGCGCTCCCGACGACCCCCCCTCCCCACCCGTCCCCACCCGTCCCCACCCCCACCCCCACCCCCACCCCCACCCCGAGCCGGCGGGAGGCGCCTGTCCCTCGCCTGGGTTTCGGGGGCTCCCGGGCGGGCGCCCTGGGACCGGAGCTGCAGGACGCTCGGCCGTCGGGGGCGTCGGGGCAGGACTGGCTGCGGCGGGGCGGCGGGGGCGGGGGAGGCTCGCGTGGGTCGCGGAGGGGGCGGGAGGGCTGCCCGGGCATCGCGGGTGAGGGGAAGCGGGCGGTGCGCATCGGGAGCGCCAGGGGGCCGGGGTCAGCCGGGGTCAGCCGGGGTCAGCCGGGGTCAGCCCGGTCAGCAGGGTCGGGGGCCACGAAAAGTGGACCCGGCGAGCACCCCGACTGGGTGCAGGGGGCGCGCGAGGGCGAGCCCGGGAGGAGGTTGACCGGAAGGGGCGTCGGGGCGAGGGCTCGGCCAGGGGCCGCAGGTGGGGGCGGGACCGCAGACGCCCCGGGACTAGACTCCGGGGGGGTCACCCAATGATGCCTGAGGGCCAGGGCGCGCCTGCCTCTCCCCGGGGGGCACGGGGCGGCCCCGATAGCACGTCGTCGGCGCCCGCGGCCCGCCTGCAGCCCCAGGTCCTGGCCGAGGGGTCCCCGGCTCCCCCGGCTCCCCCGGCTCCCCCGGCTCCCCCGGCTCCCCCGGCACCCCAGGCACCCCCGGCGCCCCCCGCGCCCCCGGCCCCTCCGCGCGGCGCCCCCCGCGCCGGCGTCCCGCAGAAGCTGGCGGAGGCGCTGAGCAGCCAGTACGGGCTGAACGTGTTCGTGGCGGGGCTGCTGCTGCTGCTGGCCTGGGCCGTGCACGCGTCGGGCGTGGGCAAGGGCGCGCTGCTGTGCGCGCTGACGGCGCTGATGCTCCTGCAGCTGCTCTGGGCGCTGTGGTACGTGGGCCGCCGCGCGCGCCGCCGCCTCCCCCGGCCCAAGGACGCGCAGGCCGGCGCGCGCTGGCTCCGCGGTGAGTCCCCCGCCGCGCTCGGCCCTCCTCCCGCCGTCTGTCTTCCGTCCGTCTTTCCGGCTCCCCGCTCCTGCCCTGCCTTCCTCTCCTCGGTCGCAGACCCCCTCCGTCTGCGCCCAGGCTCTCTCCTTACCTCCGCGTCAGGGCTGCGATGACACAAACCTGCGACCGCTCCCCTCCGCTCAGCCCCGCAACCCTCCCGCGGCCCCGGGATGGACCCCACACCCCACCCGAGCTCAAGGCCCCGCAGGCCCAGGTCCCCTCGTTCTGGGCTCCGGCCTCAAAGGCCCTTGGTTCCCGGCACCGCATTCATGTCCCATGACTTCGCACACTCTGTGCCCTCCCCTGGAATGCCTCTCACCTGCCCGCTTTCCAAGACAGGGCTCGGGCCCTCCCTCCAGCGTCTCCCCGATTCTTCCCAGGGATATTTTTCCCAACTACCCCCACCTTGGAGGTTCCGACCACAGTCCTCCACCCCTGGCTCTGCCAGAAGCTCATCCCTCAGCCCTAGAGCCACCTCGGGGCCTGGCCTAGAGCAGGTGCTAAGAAAATGCAGGTGAGGCCAGTGAAATAATGAACGAGCAGGTAACGGTTTGGGGCGGTGGGGGATAGAGGCGCTTGCTAGGTACTCACAACATACTGATTGAAGCCTTGTCAAGATAGGAACTGCCCCCCCCAAGGAGCTTTCACCCTTGAAAGGGAGATAGACATGGTGCAGGTCAAAGGCGGGGGGGGGGGGGGGGGGGGGGGGGGGGGGGGGGGCGTGGGGCGTCTGTGGAGAAGGTCCCTGTCTAGGAACCTTCCTGGGAGAGGCCAGGTATAGACACATCACACATCCACTTGGATGTTCCTGTTTAAACCTGAGTTTAAATCTCGCTTAGAGTGGGCCTGCCTTTCTCTCTCCTTGAGTGACCTTGAGCAGGTGTCTTAATCTGCCCACCCCCTAATTTCCACATGTGTAGCGCGGGAATCACGCTTAGCAGGACCAATGCCTGCTGGGTGCAGGGCGGGTGCCCAGCTCACATCCATTCTTCTTCCGGCCCCCCTTCCCTTCGAGTGCCGGCCCCAGTGCCACCTTCACCCACCTGCTCACTCCAGGGCCCATCCCGGCTCTGTGTGGAGCCCTTTGGGCCCTTGTCAGTTTCTGCCTTGTGCTATGACTCCTCGGATAGGAGCCCTGTCATCCGGATGAGATTTTAGATTTCTTAGGCTCAGGGACTGTGTCTAGTTCATCTTGACTTTGGAAAAACTGGACACAACTCCAGGGTGGCCCAAATTCATGTTCTGAAGACGGCTGTTTTAGGGAGATGCATGGCTTGGTGACTCCCTGTGAATGGCAGTGATCCGGTGCCCTATCAGACAAACAAACGGAAATGAATAAATGTTATTTTGAGGCTATTGACTTACACAGGCTAAAAAGTGTTAGAAACGCAGGCTTTTGACCCTGTGCTTCCCGTAGTAGTGGAAGGGTCCTTTCTCTGTCCCTCCCTCACTTCCTCCCTCCTCCCTCCGCCTGTCCTTTCTTTTTCCCTTCCTCCGCCCTCCTGGTCCATTCCTTCCTTTCTCCCTCCCCCCTCCCCAACCTCTCTCCCTCTCCCCCCTGTTTTTCCTCGCTCTCTCCCTCCTTCCTGGAAGGCTCTCGGCATGGGGCCTGAGTAGGTGGGTTGAACGAATGGTGTAGCCATTTCTGAAGATTGGGAGGACCAGAGGGGTTTGGAGCAGAAGTGAGGATGGAGAGTCAGGGTTTCTCTTGTGGACATGTTACAGTCTGAGATGTCTGTTAGATACCAAGCGGTGACAGAATAAATGAGGCAATAGAGAGAGCGTGCACATAGTAGGTGCTCACTAAACAGCGGCTGTTTAGACACTTAGCACGTTGCCCCGTAGTAACATATAACCCTTCAAATGAAGCGTGTGCGTAATGGAGATGGCGCTGGCCACGGAAGGCGTGGCTTGGTGTCTGGGCTCCATCACCATCACCTTTCTGAGTCCCGGTTTCCTCATCAGTAAAAGAAGAACCCCCACCGCCTCTCAGGGAGGGGCTGGGAGGTGTCTAGGGAACACAGATGGCAAAGCACCGTCCATCCCTCTAAATGAGCTGTGGCTCCTCAAAGAATCAAGAGGCCAATTATCCCAAAGGAATGTCGGGAGGTCCTGGTGCCAGCCAGGGGACTTGCCCTCAGCCCTAGCAGGGGCTGAGGTTTCCCTGGAATCCTAGCTGGAAAGACGGGTTTGACTCACCCTGCCCTGGCTTCCGTGGCCGGCTCAGAAGTCTGCGGCCCTGAGAAGGAGCCAACCTGTGGGATTCCGGGCGCTGAGGTTTTCTAGAAAAAGTTGTCGGGGCTCCGTTGTGAGGCTTTTCTTGGAGCAAGAAATATTCTGTGCCACCTGCTGGGTGTGAGAAAGTGAGGACTTCTGTTGACTGAGCACAAAAAAAAAGTTTTTTGTGCTTTTTAAAAAATATATATCTTTATTTCAGAGAGAAGAAGTGAGAGGGAGAGAGAGAGAGAGAGAAACATCAGTGATGAGAGAGTCATTGATCGGCTGCCTCCTGCACGCCCCTGACTGGGGATCGAGCCTACAACCCGGGCATGTGCCCTGACTGGGAATTGAGCCGGGATCTCCTGGATCCTAGGTCGATGCTCAACCCCTGAGCCATTCCCAGCTGGGCGAGCACAAAAAGTTTATTCAAGGGTCTTAGAGTTTGCAGACATAGAACACAGGTAGGCAAAAACCCAGAGGTGTTCCAAAGCAGGAAGAAAAGTCCAGAGTTCTTAGAGTAAAAGTTATGTACTTGAGAATAACCAGTCCTGCATCATTAGCCCCTGACTTGGTCCAGCACGGTTGTCAGACAGATGCCAGGGGTCTGGCTGATGGATGCCAGGTGGTTTGGAAGCTTGTGGCGGGAGATCTGCTTCCATCCTGAGTCCTGTATGGGAGCTACCTGAGGGTCCAATGTCTGTCCTGACATTGATACGCAACGGACTGGTGGATATCTAGGTATTAGCACAACACTGGGAAGTTCAAAAGTTTAAGTTCTCAGGCTGGTTAAGACAAGAGAAAGGACTGTTTCCTCATACCTCAACGTTCACAGCGTTAATAACTTGATTTAAATGACTTTTATATTTGCCGTCTTCACTCTTTCCTCACTTCCTTTGAAACAAAAAATATTGGCCTGTTCTTTAAAATCTGGTAGAAATGATGGATTATTAATCCAGCTCCTCTGTTTGCTAAGAGTCTGGCTTCTTTGGGAAGAAATGACAGCAGCCTGGACGGGTCCTGCAGCCCAGTGTGTGCAGTGACGTGAAATCTAGCAAATAGCTGTTTCATCTCATTAGCGACCAGGACCTGTTTCTACTCTCTTAAAAGATGGCAGTGGGAAAGGTAGCTTTTTTTGTCTTGTTTCTGTCCTCTCTCAAGCCCAGAGAAGTGTTATTAACACAAAATGATGGACCGAGGACAGTAAGAACAACAGCCACGTGTATCGGGCGCGTCTGGAAGGCTGGTGCCTCGGAAGCATTGGCCCAGCTCTTTGTCGTGTGTGTGTGTGTGTGTGTGTGTGTGTGTGTGTGTGTCTGAATAACCCCCCTCAGAGTTACTGCTTTTACAAGATCAGCTTTTTACATAGAGCTTTTTTCTTAAAACAGGGTACACGACCCATTGCACCTCTGTCCAGTGGGCCATCCTGGGTGGGAATGGGCTGCCCAGGGCACTCTGCTCGTTGCCCCGTAAGGGACTAGAAGTGAGGGGGCAGAGTTTGCTGCTTATAGATCAGCGGGGGGGGGGGGGGGGGCTGTAGGAGCTGTGGATATACAGGTTGGCCACGCAGTGGTGGGTTTTGGAAGCAGACTGTGTCCGTGTGCGAGAAGGGGAAGGTTGCTGAAAGAGATGTGTGAGGAGGGTGAGACGCCATGGGGCGTGGTGGCAGAGATGGGGTGGGGTGAGGGGCAGGACCACAGCTGCAGGGCACAAAGGCTGCGGGGTACAGAGATGCATGGTCCCTGTGCTCGGGGAGCCCGAGGTCTGGCAGTGCAGCCAGGACTGACGAGAAACCCCTCTGCTTATGTCCAGGCAGATGGAGCAAGTTCATGGCCACTGGCCTGGGCTCCACCTCGTCTGCCCCCCCCCCCCCCCCCCCCCAGTGCACGCTCATCTTCTGTGATAGCCTCGCTCCCCTTCCCGGCAGACCCAGCCCTCCCAGCCCCTCCTTGCTTCCCTGTCCGTCCTGGGTGTGTCCCAGGCTAGCAGGCCCTGTATCCGTGTGTCCCAGCAGTTCTCGGTTCTCTATTTATGAAACAGCTTCACTGAGACATAGTCACCATAGTCCACGATTCACCCACTGAGAGCGCACAACCCCGTGGCTTTTACTATATTCACAGGTGTGTGCAGCCGTCGCCACGGTCAGTTTAGAGCATGTTTATCATCTCAGAAAGGAACCCCTGCCGGGCCGGCGTGGCTCAGGTGGTTGAGCCTGAGCTTGTGCACCAGGAGGTCACTGGTTCGACTCTGGTCCGGGCACAGGCCCAGGTTGCCGGCTCGATCCCTGGTAGGGGATGTGCAGGAGGCAGCTGATGGATGCTGTGTCTCTCTCATCAATGTTTCTATCTCTCTAACCCTCTCCCTTCCTCTCTCTAAAGAAATCAATTAAAAAATATTTTTAAAATCCCACAAAGTAGTTTTAAAGAACATGAACCCCTTACCTTCAGCCATCATCCCCCTATACCTCTGTGCTCCCCTAGTCCCAGGCAACCGGGGGTCTACTTTTGGTCCCTAGAGTGGCCTCGTCTGGACATTTCCTGTAGGTGGAATCATATGACGTCCTCTTCGTGACTAGCGTAATGTTTCCAATGTCACGGCAATTCCTGAGGTGGGTGCCGTCCCCCCACTTAGCAGACCAGGAAGCTGCCCGGGCTTCAGAAGGAGGCCTGAGCCCCCTTGTTGGCAGCATTCGAACAGAGAGAGAGGAGAGGAAAGAGCTCCTTGCTCCTGGGTGGATGGTATGATATTAGCGGGCGACGGAGAAGGCACAGTCCCTTACGTCCATCTGGCTTCTGGCTTCTCCATGGAGCAGCATGACTTTGGGAACGTGCAGGGAGCAGCAGAGGAGGGAGCCAAGCCTGCGGCATGGAGACGACTTTTGTGGTGACTGAGCAGGACCTTAGGTCTGGTTTTGTTCACCTGCCAGGACTGAGCTCCCTTTCTGTGCCAGGCACTGGCCGGGCTGGGTGGCGGGTGCACAGGCCTGGCCCTGCAGGGACTGGGTGGGGGTGGGGGTGCAGGAGAGGGCTAGGATGACACAGCCAGTGGGGGGCAGCTGACCTGATGGCTAAGAGCGCAGCCCCCCAGCAGGGCATGGAAGGCACTTGGCGTCCTGCTCCAGGGTCCCCCCACTTCCGATCTCTTCCAAGGAGATAGACCCTTAGAAATCGCCTCCCTCCCTCTCTCTGCTCCTCTGGTCCCCCGTCTCCCGGTACCCATCTCTTTGCCACGAGACCTTTGAAAGGCTCTACCTCCCCGCTTCCCCCCAGTCCCACTCCGGCTTCAGTCTGTACCACAGGTCTCTACAGAGCCTGGAAATCACACTTCACAGTTTGTCTCCATCCATTTGGGTTTAATGCCTCGTCTCTTGTTCCTGTTAATCTGTTTGTCTGTCTACTGCACTATCTGTCCACCCATCCGTCCATTGCCTCCCTCCCTCCCCGTCTCTCCCTCCTTCCCTGTGGCATGCATCCGCCCACCTCTCCAACCTTTGCCAAGTCTGTTGCCCACTATTGCCCACTCCTCTGTGCTCCCCTAACTGCGAGGCCTGCTTGTTTGGCTAAAGCCCTGCGTCAGGCAAGTCATGGGGATGCAGCTCATCTCTGATCCTCAGAGAGCCCATTTCTGACCGCCGGTCATCACCCTCAGCCTTCTTCCCGCTCTGCTTCTCTGAACTCAGGCACGTAAATGTCCCAGCACATCTTCTCTCTTCATTTATTTGTTTATTTTCCACCTTCCCCACCTGAATGTTAAGCTCGCTGAGGGCAGATACTTTCTTTTATTGACTTTTTTATATCTCCAGTGCCCGAGACAGTGTTTGGACCAGCGTTGGTGTTTGACAAATAGTTGTTGAATGAATTATATTTTGCATATCTTCAGGTATCGTCCTGTCTTTTGCCCTGACAAGTGGGCGGCACCTTGGCTGGGAACAGGGCTCGCGAGCTGCAGTCCTTTCCTTGCCTGGACTCCAGCTCCAGTTCCTCCTCCGCCGGGCCCTGGTTTCCCAGGCTGCAGATGAGAAGTCTGTGGTCAGTGCTTCCCTCTACACTTGGTGCACACCCCAATTTGTGCAATATCCTACCTGTGCGTGTTTGTTTCCCCTGCAATCTTGTTGCTTTACCTTTGAGCCCCTGGCAAATGCCTCATGCACAATATTTGTTGTGTAAATATACGGGTGAACGGATCCATGGATGATGGATAGATGAAGGAAGAAAGGACTTCAAGACTGAGAAGGCACCTGATGTATTTACCACAAATCTTGAAATGTCAGTGATAGGGATGTTCTAGATCAGTGGTTCTCAAGGTGGGGTCCCAGGCCAATAGTATCAGCTCCACCTGGCAGCTTGTTAGAGATGCAAATTTGGGGCTCCACCCCAAATCTAGTTAATCAGAAACTCTAGGGTGGAGCCCAGCTCTCTGTGTTTTTTAAAAAAATATTTTTTATTGATTTTAGAGAGAGGAAGGGAGAGGGAGAGAGAGAGAAACATCAATGAGAGAGAGCAACATCTATTGGCTGCCTCTTGCACGCCCCCTACTGGGGATCGAGCCTACAACCCCGTTTCACTGGGCATGTTCCTGACCAGGAATTGAACTGGTGACCCTTGGGTGCATGGGATCATGATGCTCAACCAACTGAGCCACACCAGCCAGGGCCCAGCTGTCTGTGTTTTAACAAGCCCTCTGGGTGATTCTGATGCATGATCCATTTTGAGAGCCACTGCTGTGGACCAATCTCATCTCATAGATGGGAAAACTGAGGCTGGGAGCATGGAAGTGATCTGTCTGAACTCACTGGACTGGTGCCCAGGGCCCCATAGCTGCAGCCTGTGACCCTGCCACCCCAGCCACCTGCCTCACCTCCTCTTGCTCCATCTCTTTGTAATCAGAACGAACCATGTATTTGTCTTGAGATTTCAAAGCACTGCGATTGAATCTCCACTCTTACAAAGTTTCTGATTTCACTGGGGGTTTTCCAGGATTTAAGAAAATGTGACTTCGAGTGGTTTCTATAGCGCTTTGGGCACAGGCAGGGAGCCAGGCGGTTGCATTACTGCTCGCGGAGCTCCTTGGGCTGGGCTGTAATGCTATAGCTCCCTGCTAGGCCCCCCGCGCTCACGCCGCGAGGCACGTCACACACGGGCCCGTCTCCCCCACCCGTGGGAGAGACGTGCGAATGGCGGTCACAGTCGGCCCGCGAGAGGGATTAGGAGCTTTGATGTCCATCGAGGTCCCGTGATCACTGTGTTTTTCTTGCTGATTTCTTCATTTGTTACAAGTTTCTAATTGATGTATTTTGTACATTCTTTATCAGTCTTTTTCTTACATGCGTATTTTTTGTTTGTTTTTATTTTTTGGCCCAAAACC
The DNA here is from genome assembly GCF_054644295.1 of Miniopterus natalensis. Taxonomy (NCBI): domain Eukaryota; kingdom Metazoa; phylum Chordata; class Mammalia; order Chiroptera; family Miniopteridae; genus Miniopterus; species Miniopterus natalensis. The sequence continues at coordinate 197,777,500 of NC_142081.1, read as the reverse complement.
AAAAACCATCAGAGAAAATTTCCCTCTTCACCTCATGCAGCGTAGACCCTCCCTCTCCATGTCACCACCATAGAGACCTAACCTGTCATTAAAAAGCAAACTTTCTATTTTAGCAAAGGTTTAGACTTACGGAAGAGTTGTGAAGACAGTACCGTGAGTTCCTGTATGCCTGTATGCCCCTTGCCTTTATTCTTTTTTTAAAATATGTTTTTATTGATTTTAGAGAGAGAGGAAGGGAAAGGGAGAGAGAGAGAAACATTGACTGGCTGCCTGCTGCAAGCTGGGCGTGTGCCCTGACCGGGAATCGAACCGGCAACCTCGCGGTGCGCAGGATGACGCCCAACCAACTGAGCCACACTGGCCAGGGCTCACCTTTATTCTTTAGAGAACAGGCTTTTAGGTTAGAGAACTGAGATTTCTGAGCAGAACAGTGACGCTCTTGGATGGATCCTCGTGGGGGAGAAGCTTCTAGAGGCCTGCTGTTGGACCCGCCAGTCTGTTGACTGTCATTTGTCAGGCCCTGGGATGTGCAGGGGGTGGGTGCAGTGATACAAACAGCACAGTGCTGCCTTCTAGTTTCAGCTTATCAGGCCAATGGTAGAATTTATTGTGTATATGTTATTTTTAATTGTGGTAAAATACACGTGACAAAATGTACCAACCTGATCATTTTTAAGTGCACGGTTGAGACCGTTAAGTCCATTCACATTGTGCTATTAATCTCCAGAACTCTGTCACCTTGCAGACCCCGTACCCATTAAACAGCAGCTCCCCACGCCCTCCTTGATCCCCCCTTTATGAATCTAACTGCTCATGGAAGTGGAATCATACAGATCTGTCCTGTTCCACTTGGCATAGTGTCCTGTCCTCGAGGTTCGTCCCTGTGGCTGCACGTGTCAGTGCCCTTCCACCCTAAGGATGGCCGACCGTGAGGACAGACTGCGTTTTGTTCATCCAGCCGTCTGCTGGTGGGCACTGGGCGAGCTTCTGCCTTTTGGCTACCGCGGGGAATGCTCCATGGACATGAGTGTAGAAGTTTCCCTTTGTGTCCTTGCTTTCAGTGCTTTTGGGTATATGCCCAGAGGGTGGAATTGCTGGCACCCAGAAATGCTTTTTATTTTTTTGAGAAACTGCCATACTGTTTTCCACAGTGCCTGCGCCACTTGACATTCACATCGAAGTGCACAAGGGTCCCAATTTCTCCACATCTTGCCACCAGTATTACCCCCCCAGCCCCCCAGCCACCCTGGTTGGGCAGTTTCCTACTGAGCAAAGCTCTGAGATCCTTTCATTTGTTTTCTTTGGCGAAATGTCTCTTGGAGTCCTTTGCTCATTTTTTTTTTCAGTTGGATTGTATTTTCTGTTGCTGTTAGAGTGCAGTTCTTTGTCGATTCTTGGATACTCACTGGGCAGATGTGCTTTATCAGTATTTGACGGTGTCCTCTGATGTACGAGTTTTTCTTCTTCGTTGTTTTGATGTTGCCCAATTCATCTATTTTTACTTTTGTTCCCTGGCTTTTGGGGTCACAGTCAATAAATCCTTGCCAAGTCCAACATCGTAAAGGTTTCCCCCTGTGCTTTCTCCTAAGAGTACTATAGCTTTAGGTTTCGCGTCTAAGTCTTTGGCTCATTTTGAGTTAATTTCTGCGGACAGTGAAAGGTAAGGGTCCAGCTTCATTCTTTCTCACCATCCTTTGTTGAAATGACTGTCCTTTCTCCATTGACTGGTCTTGTCACCCTGTCAAAAATCACGTGACCACATATGTGAGGGTTTAATATAATTTATTTCCAAATGATATCCATGAATAGTAATACTTATATGTGGTCTCTCCCCCCAAATTTAGGTAGTATCACCCTGTTTGCTGTCATCACCATCATCCTGGGGTGCCTCAAAGTTGGGTACTTCATTGGATTCTCTGAATGTCTATCAGCCACCGAGGGCGTGTTCCCTGTCACACACGCAGTCCACACGCTGGTGCAGGTAACCCCACTGTTTATTCAGGTCGTCTCTGTATCCAGGGTGAATGAGGTGGGGCTCGTGCAGCATGAGGGGGCCTCGAGTCCACCTCTGACGCTCCGTCCCTAAGCTGCCTCCGTGTGAAATGGGACCGTGTCCCTCGGCCATCTTTGCAGGCATCCTATGGGGCAGAACTGGTACTGACCAGGAGTCGGGAAATTTTGCCAAGCCAGTCTCTGCCAGAAAAGGCTGGGGGCAATTTTAACAGAACAGTTTTGTTTTTTTTAAATTTGTTTTGATTGATTTCAGAGAGAGGAAGAGAGAAGGAGAGAGAGATAGAAACATCAATGATGAGAGAGAGTCATTGATCGGCTGCCTCCTGCAGGCCCCCTGCTGGGGATCGGCCCCAAACCCGGCATGTGCCCTGACCGGGAATCGAACCCTGATCTCCTGGGTCATGGGTGTCAGACGCTCAACCACTGAGCCACGCTGGCTGGGCCAGAGCAGTTTTATTGAGGTATGATTCACATGCCATACAAGTCACCCATCGAAAGGGTACATTTTAGGGTGTAGTGTGTGCAGCCAATGCCACAGCCTGCTTTAGAACACTCCCATCACCCCCAAGAGAAACCCGGGCCCTCACAGTCACACCTCCGGGTCGTTGGAACACTTCTATTTTGTTTGTCTACTTGTCAATTCAAATCTTTTAGAAATGTGTGAGAGGCCCTTTCTTGGCGTTGGTCAGCTGGGTGTGGCTCAGAAGTAAGGATTTGATGTATACAATTTAAATATGTAGCTCAGAATCAGAAAAATCTCATGCTGGAAAAGGAGCTTAGAGGGGCCGCTAGTGTGGCTTCCTTCCATCCTGAGCAGAAACCCCAGGTGTGGCTACCCGAGTTTTACAGCTTCTGAAGTGTGCACACATAGCGACCGTTTCCCGCTGACGCACTCTTCTCTTCTTTATTTCCGTCTAGGTGTATTTTCTTTGGGGCCATGCAAAGGACATCATCCAGTCATTCAAAACCCTGGAAAGGTAAACACCGTGGGCCAGTGCTTGACATGTTGAACTTGGGGTTCCTTTATACAAAACAGAACTTGCCAGTGCCATCTTGCTTGGATTGCGAATCTGAGACCAACACTCCCCTCCATCCTGACAAGCAAAGCCTTCCCTCGTGGCTGGAGAGGAGGCCCTCTGACCTTCAGTCCCTTCCTGGGAACAGCTCTGCAAGTACAATGATGTGGGTTTGAATTTCCACTCCACCTTCTTAGATATTTCCCCTTCATGACCCTCAGTCTTCCTCATCTGTAAAATGGACAGAATAGCTTAGGCAGCCTCTCGGGACTGAATGAGGTAATTGACGTAGAGCCTGGGCCGGCACACACAAGTAAGGACTCAGTAGGTGTTGGGTCTGTTATTACCTCCCCCCCCCCCCGGGATTGTGAGGGTCAAGGGAGAGAGTCCACAGGATCGTGAGGCAGATGAAGCAAGGTATTGTTACCATGTAGGACAGCCTTATGTGCCACACACAGGTAATCAAGGGCTCAGCATTTGCTTTCTGGAGAGATCCCATCTGCCAGTGAGGAACAGAAAACTCCCCAGTACCGACTCTAAAGAGACTGATTTATGTTAATAGACTAACCAACCTCATTATGCAAAAAAAAAAAAATACCAGCCTTCACAAGCTGTTAGGCATTTGTTGAGCTCCTACTGTGTGCAGGGCCTGCAGCCAGCCCTGTTGGGGATGTGCAGTGACAATGGCAGAGACATCCTGGACGTGAGTGTCGTCCAGTCCCCAGGGCAGTGCACTGGCTGGCAGCCTGCGTTACTCCCTGTGCAGCCCCAAGCGGTGGCCTTGGCAGTGATCTCTGACCCCAGTCTTAATGCAAGAAGGGAGGGAATGGCAGGGGAGAGGCCAGAAGTGGGCACCAATTCTGCCTGCAGGGGAGGGGAATGGCCAAATGGGGCCGCATGGACAAAGCAGGGACCAATGAGGTCCAGGCCCCAAGGACCCAGTGAAGACGCCTTGAATCGTCTCTCTGAGCAGGGCAGAAACTTCCACAGCCATCCTCACGTTTAATCGCTGTGAGGCTCTGTGAGGGTGACCATGGTAACTGCACGGTCTGTGCCATGTGGTGAGGCAGCAGGTTCCTGCAGGTGAGGGGATTCCCCCAGGGCAGCAGGGGACCTGGGATTCATCCCTGTTGTCACGCCTCTTACGCTGGGGATCGAGGAGGACCAGTGAGTCACCCCCTTCCTTCCATGGGCAGGCAGGGCTCAGCTCGCAGCTGGAGGACACTTGGAGTTTTTATTCTCCGGATGTGGGTTTTGCTTCACCTACTCTGCAGTTATTCTTTTAAAATTGCACTTTTTTTTTTTTTTTATAAAGTAGAATTTAAAATCATCACAATGCCACTGTTATGGACTGAATGTATGTCCCCCGAATGTGTATGTTGAAGCCTAAACCCCAGTGCGATGGTATTTGGAGGTGGAGCCTTTCGGAGGGAATTAGGGTGAGATGAGGTCATGAGAGCAGGGCCCCCGCGATGGAATTAGTGCCCTTATAAGAAGAGGAAGAGGCACCGGAGCTCACTCTCTCTCTCTGTGCAGCCAGAGAGGCCTTGTGAGGACACAGGGAGAAGGCGGCTGTCTGCAAGCGAGGAATAGAGCCCTCACAAGGACCCTCCCCGCTGGCACCTTGGCCTTGGACTCCGAGCCTCTAGACCTGTAAGAAATAAGTGCCTGCTGCTTTGTGAGAGCAGCTGACTAAGGCAGCCACTCCCCAGAGGTTACTACTGTGAACATTGTGGTCAGTTTCTTTCCAGCCTTTTTTCCACGAATAGATGCATTTTGTTCCTTTCTCTTGTCACAGCTGTGGTCCTGCTCCTCTTGCTTTCCTTTTTCTTTTCAGTTGGCTATTAACCTCTCCCCCCCATCAGTCTTTTTCTACCCCATGATCTTTATTGATTGCATCGTATGCCATTGCCGTGGTTCCTCTAACCAGTATCCTGCTGTGCTAGTCAGCTTGGGCCGTCATAACAGAAAATCACAGACCGGGCTCCAACAGCAGAAGCTTATCACCTCACAGCTCTGGAGGCTGCACATCCAAGGTCAAGGTGCCAACAGGGGTGGTTTCTGGTGAGGCTTCTCTTCTTGGCTTGCCGAGGGCCACCTTCTTGCTGTGTCCTCACATGGCCTTTCCTCTGGGCAGGGAGAGAGAGAGACAGAGAGAGAGAGAGGGAGGGAGGGAGAGGGGGATCACTGGTGTCTCTTTCTCTTCTTATAAGGACACCAGTTCTATTGAATTAGGGCCTCACCCTTATGACCTCATTTAACCTTAATCACTTCCTTAGAGGCCTCATCTCTAACTATAGTCACATTAGAGTTAAGGTTTCAACATAGGAATTTTGAGGGGACACAGTCCATCACACCTACTGTCGGACAATTAATCTTTCTGTACGTTTTGGTTGTTGTTATAAACAGTACTGGGATGAACATCTTCAGTAAGAAATATTTCTGAATGTCTCTGATTCTTTGCTTGGGTTAAATTCCTGGAAGTAGAATTGTTGGGAGAAAGGGTGAGATGTTTTAGATAAATGTGTGTTGAGTAGCGTGCGTGCCCCTAGGCGCTCCTGGCTGGAGAGAATGAACCTGCCCATTCTCCAAGCGCTCTATTTTACGTGTGTTACCTATGAGGTCCTCTCTCACAGTAGTCCGGTCGGTTACAGACAACAGGCTTGATCACGATCCCATTTAGCAGATGAGGAAACTGAGGCTCAGAAAAGCAAAACAAAAGTCCAAGGCCAGGCAGCTGGCCTGCGTCTCTCTGGGCAGGACCCAAATGTTGATGCCATTTCCCTGGCATTGCAGTGACCTCAGTGGCAGCTGGGTTTGCTGGGTGAGGCCTTTCTCTTTGCTTTAGTCACTTATTCAATCTCAGCCTCAGGACATTTGGGTTTATTCCCCTCCAAACAGAAAGGGCTCTTTGTATTTGCTTCCTAGACTTGCGCTGTCCAATACAGCAGCCGCCACCCGCCAGCCACCAGCTGCCACCCGCCACCCCCATGTGGCTACTGAGCACTTGAGTTGTGGCTCCTTCAAACTGAGATGTGCTGTGTATAAAACACACACCAGATTTCGGAGACTAGAATGACAAGCAAAATGTAAAATATCTCAGTAAGATTTTTTTGGGTATCGATGACATGTTGATGTCATAGTATTTTAGTTATATTGGGTTTAACAAAATAGTATTAAAATTATTTTCACTTGTTCCTTTTGACAATGAAAAAAATATGGCTACAAGAAAATGTAAAAGCATACGTGTGTCTTACATTATCTGTTTTTGGACAGCGCAGCTCTAGGCCATGGGCCCAGGCATTGACCTTTCATCCGAGGGAACTCTGAGGGGCAGGGACTTAGCCCTGCTTGGCCTTGCTTGTTGAGTGACTGGATACAATCTCTCCCTGTCTCTGGGCCTCGTTTCTAAACTGGCCAGTGAGTGGTTTGAACCAGACCCGCATGCCGCTTGGTGTATCCTGTTTGCTTGGAGGACCAAGTGTAAAACATTTTTTAGTTACTTTAGGTTTTAGATTTAGATTTTCATAGAAAAACTGGAAGATCTGGCAATCCCAGATGTGCACGGCAACAAAGAGCTGGAGCTGAGTCGGGGTTGTCCCCTCTGTGTGGGGGCTGTCCCCTCAGTTTGCTCCAGTCCCCACCACTCCCTGATGTATCCCAGACCTGCTTTCTCCATGAACATTTCCAGCCAGGCCCTGAGGCTTGAAGGCTCAGGAACTTGCCACCCCTGGACTTCCTGCTGCTTCTGCTCTTTGAGACAGGACCCACCACCCCAAGCTTTCAGCACATTTGGGGCTTTCTCCTGATCCAAGAGTTCCTCTTCCCCGTTTGAGAACTTTTCTTTTCCCGAGGGTGAGGCTTAGCGGAAAAGTAATTTGAAAGCAGAGCTCAAACAGAATTTGAGATCAGAAAATGCTCCTGGAAGTGTCTCTTTCTTGTGGCCTGGGGCTATGGGATCCAAGCATGAGCAAGGCAGCTGGTGCGAGGACATGCCGGACAATTTCCAGATCAAACCAACAGGAGACTGTCCCCCCGGCAGGACAGCCTGTGGCCACGGGCAGCACCCTCATCACCTCCGCGGGCTCAGTGGGTCTGGGCTTGGACAACTGCCATTTGGACCAGGAAAGAGGAGACGAAAGGGGAGCTGTGTGCATTATAAGTAAAAGAAAAGCCAGCCAGGCCGAGGCAAACGGCATTGTGCGCGTCTGTGAAAGGCTCTGAGAGTCTATACAATGCTTCCCAGGCTCTCTCGGGGAGGCTGGCCACAATCCAGAGCAACCGGGCAAGCGAGGGGCCAGCAGGTGGGCAAACACCTGACTCAGACGCTCCTGGGAGGCTGTTTCCTTCCCCGGTGGCTCCTGCGCGCTATGTAGCTGCCAAAGGAAGCAAGGTTCTGCCTGCAGTCGCTGTGGGAGCCCCAGAGGGGTTGGCTGGTGTTAAAACTCAGAAGGGAGGGCAAGGTCAGGGTCGAGGACCCATTTACACTGTTTTCCTGCAGGCTGATCATGGACAAGCTGTTTGTGGTTGGACAGGGAGGGGGCGTGCTTCCCTTAGGCCTCTGCTCTCCAACTGCGGGACCATCAGTTACAGGCCAGTTTCAAGGAGAGCCCCTCAAATCGCCAGTGTTTGCTGCACCTGCTACATGCAAGGCCCGTTGTTAACTGCCCTGAAAGCTGCCGATGTGAATACAGCTCAAACCGGCAGGCAGGGGGAGACTTCGGAGGTTTTGAAACAGGCAGTGCCCCACGGGGGCCATATTCCCTACACGCCTCCCCTCTGTTCCCCAGAGCCCAGCATCTACCTTCCACTTCCTCCCTTTTCTCCTTCCATAAAGGCCACATGGAGAAGAGACAAAAGGGCAGGACTCTGGGTAAGACTAGAACCGCCCTGCTGCTTACTAATTCTTCAAGTCCCCACACCAGTACTTACTCTATGCGTGACCTCACTTCTGAACCTATCAGAGACTCCAGAAGCTCAACGACATTGTCACAGAATAGACTTTTTAATGTTCCCACCCTGCCATCCTCAGTGGTTTAGGGTTTCATCCCATGCTGGTTGCTTCATGGTCACAATAAGGCTGCCAACACTCCAGCCTTCATGTGTATATTCAAGGCTGGAAAAGAGGGAAGAGTGACAGTAAGTCTGCCTTTCTTGTTCTTATCTCATTCACTAAGAAAGCCAAAGCTTTTCAGCACCTCACATCCCAGTGGCTATGCGTAGCTGCAAGGGAGGCTGGACAGCAAGTCTCTGGCTTGATTCAGTGTGTTTAGAAGTTAGTGGCGAGGCAGAGTGGGTGGATGATTGTTGGGTTGGCCAACCAACGGCAAGGGCATACCCAACTCCGGATTTCCAGTGTAGCCCTTTCAGCATTCCCTCATCGGCCTTTTCCCTTCTAGAAGAAAGGGCTTGGGATAGGGTAGGGTTAGTTGCCTGCTTTTAACAAACTTTCATCCCTGTGGCCCTGACTCCAAGACCCAGTTTCTTTTTTGTCCCGTAGACAATGAGTTGAGTTCTGGCAGGTTCCAGATTAAGGCGGAATGCCAAGACTGTGGTTTTGGTAGTTCCCGTGGAAGTGCCCCCCCCAGCCAGCCAGAGGACCCACCCAGAGCCTGAGCTGCCAGGTGAAACCAGGATCACGTCTGAGAAGGAGGCCTGTGTGCACACATGCGCGCGTGTTCCACGTCTCCATCTCACCCCATGGGGCTTGGCGCTCCCCAGGGCTGCTCGAGAGCAGAGTCCTTGTGTTTTCCAGGTTTGGGGTGATCCACTCGGTGTTCACCAACCTGCTTCTGTGGGCCAACAGTGTCCTGAATGAGTCGAAGCACCAACTGAACGAGCACAAGGAGCGGCTCCTCACCCTGGGCTTCGGGAACATCACGATAGGTGAGTGCGAGAGCTGCAGTGTGGACTGTCGGGAAGGCTGCAGGGGCCAGATGTCCAGAGACAAGGCGCAGGTTCCAGAGAACTGCAGGGCCCGCCCGACTCAGCCCTGGCCGGACGATCCTCTGTTGTTGAAAATCTTTTCAAACCTCCCGAGCCTCTCCTCCTGGTTCCATAAGTAGGGTGCACTGAGCCTAATGGAAGGTTTCTTCAGTGACTCAGGGGCTTGTCAGAGCCAAGGGTTATCATCAGGATCGCCACTGACATGGTCGAGGGCAGGATGGAAATGAATGTCTTTGTTTACAACTAGGGAAGATTGGCAGTTGCTTCTGACGGTATTTAATTAAGGCTTCATTCTTTCTACTAAAAGTATAGCTTTTAAAAATCCATAGACGTCTAATGGTAGGTCTTGGTTCATCGATTTTAGTTCATTTGAAGTTTGCATTGAGCTCTACTTTGCTTATAATTTTGGCCCGTCTTTACTCCCCCTTATTCCGATGTGAGAGCCTGTAGCACTAATCTCTGTTTTCTTCCAAAGTCCTTTAGTGTTTATGAGCTGTGGCTGCGACAGCAGAACACTGGGGTAGGGAGGAACGTGGGCTAGAGGAAGGTTCAATGTACCGGGACTGATGTCTCGGGTTTGGGTCTTGTTCCTGCCACGTACTAGCTGTGTGACCTTGGGAAGCCATGCAACCTCTCTGAACCTCCCTTTTCTCATTTGCAAAGTGAGGGGACGTGAACCATGTATGTTCAAAGAGCCCTTCCAGCTTCACTGTACTAATATCTATACTAACTGTACGACCCACAGAGAGCAACTGTAAACCTGCTTCCTCACCAGGGGGGTGGGGATGGTGAATTCGGGGCACACTCTGGATTTCTGCACCACCCCCAACCAGCAGCCCACTCTTGGGCAGGCCCTTCTCTCTTCGGGCCTCATCTCCTCGTTGGTGTCAATGACAGTAATAGCAATGACAAGGACGATAGAAACAAAGCTCTGCTAAGCGTTTGCTGAGTGCCTGGCACTGTTCCAGGCACTGGATGTGGCTCCTATAATTCACTTCCAACACTCTGAGGCAGGCGGTGTGGACCTCACTGTAGGAACGAAGCCATTGCACCACAGAGAAGTTAAGTAACTGGTCCAAGATCGCACAGCAAATAAATGATGAAGCCAGGATTTGAATCCTAGCATTCCAGCCCCAGAAACCTCTGTGAAAGAGGGAACTTGATTAATTTTTTAGAAAGGACTCCATCAGCTCTAACATTCTGTTAATTGAACCTTTCCCCTGATTCCTTCCCATCTCGCATGGCACTGCATTGGGTTACAAGTGGTGGGAAGCGCCTTCCGCAAAAGTGAGGGTGATGAATGCTACTCAGAGCTCCTCCACCTGACCTGGTAAATAATACATGCACATCATAAATCAAAACAGTGACAAAGTGCATAGAAATACATCCACAATCGTATCTACACAGAAATTCAGTGAAATGCAGTTACCACTTTGTTATTTCCTTGTAGTGTGCTCTTTATGGATAGCTAAGATCACACTGCATGTATTTTATCTTTATTTTGACTGCAGCCTGCCATAAGAAACAGACTTTACATTACAACCCAAATATACACACACTTACATGTGTGTACACAGATACTATGAATAATCAATATATCAGAGAACTCTCACATTTCTAATGTATTTAATTCCATTCATTTTATCTTATTTTATTCCATTGCAATTCTAGTCTGTTAAAAAATCGGTTGTTGCTTTCTAAATTGATTTTACAACTGAACACTGGGTTGTGATAGGCATTGAAATACTGGATATAGAATTTTTGTGTACCACTGAAACACAACTTAGCTATAATTTTTAATGGCTGCCTCCTATCCCATTTAATTTATAAATTGTTACACATTGAGGTATTTCTCTCTCTCTCTCTCTCTCGCACACACACACTTTTACCTACAGCTTTAACTATATGTTGGATTTATCCCTTAGAATGGATTGGAATTCTAGGCCAAAGGCCATATTGACATCGTCTGGAAGGCTTTTGTCACGTATTTCATTATTTATTCATAGCATTTTCACTCCCGGCTATGAAATGTTTCTTTGTACCGTGACCAAGTGCCTTCCGGAAGGTGGCGCAAACGTGCCCTTCTGCCATCTGGGTGCCAGGGTGCCGGTCCCACCTGCTAGCATCGGGAATTCTCAAGAGGAAGACCTTTGCTAATGAGAAGGGCCTTTTCCCTCACAAAGTTATTTTTTAATAATAACTTTTAAATTACCTATGTAAATCGTGTTCACATTGAGAGTTTAGAAAATGCAGGGAAGCAAAATCTGTAAGAAAATAATATGTCGCGCACCAAAAACTCGCACAATGTTCGTGTTAATTTTATCTCAGTAAAGCTGGAGGGAAGGGACATATAAAAAGTTTCCTTTACTGAAAAAATAGAAAAGAAGAATCAGCTGCCATTTTCCTCCCAGGAATAACCATTGTTAACAGTTTTGTTTATGTCTTTCAGCAGTTTCTATGTCTGCCTGTCATCTGTAGGTCTATAATTTACAAAAACAGAGTCACGCTCTGGCCTCTTTGGCCAGCTGCTTTTTTGGCTCAACAAACTCTTGTGAACATTTTTGTATGTTGATAAGTAAATTTCTACATTTATAATGGCTTTCTAATATATTATTCCAGTGTATGGATAAAACCGGATTCATGTAATCCATTCTCTTTCGGGGATGTTCGTGGTGGTCAGTTTAGCCGTGACATTCAACATGAAAACAAGCCATGAAATGAAGCTTCCAATCCATTGGGAAGCCCCAACCCGAACCCCCACTGAAAATGTCCTTGTGCCCGCCTGTCTTCCCAGAGCTGGATGACCACACGCCCCCGTGTAACTGCAGCCCCCCGACCCTCTGCTCCGCCATCTCCCAAGGGATCTATTACCTGTACCCCTTCAACATCGAGTACCAGATCCTGGCGTCCACGATGCTCTACGTCCTGTGGAAGAACATCGGGCGCAAGGTGGACGGCCCGCAGCGCCCGAGGATGCGGCTCCGCTTCCAGGGGGTGGCGGCGGGCTCGGCCCTGGGCCTGGGCGCGCTGGCCGCCACCATCGGGGTGGTGGGGGTGTACCTGGTCCAGATCGGCCGCTCCAGGACCCGGAGCGAGTCGGCGCTCACCATGTTCTACCTGTACGCCACGGCCCTGCTCGCGCTCATGGGCGCCGCGGGGCTGGCGGGCACCCGCATCTACAGGCTCGATCACGAGCAGCCGCTCGACGAGTCCAAAAACCCGGCCCGCAAACTGGACGTGGACCTCCTGGTGGGCACGGCCTCGGGCTCCTGGCTGCTGTCCTGGGGCTCCATCCTGGCCATCCTCTGCGCCCAGGCCCGGCCCCCGTACACCTGGTACAACCTGCCCTACTCCGTCCTGGTCATCGCGGAGAAGTACATCCAGAACCTGTTCATCATCGAGTCTGCCCACCGGGAGCCGGGGGCGCTGGCCGGGGACATCAGGACCCTGCGCGTGGTCTCGGTCTGCAATGGTGCTGGCCCGTCCCCCGCGCCTCCCTGCCTCAAGAGTGGAGCCGAGGCCGGGGACACGGCTCCCCCGGGCAGCCAGATGCCACCTGTGGTCAACGGAGACATGTGTCTGAGAGAAGGCAGTGGCCGAGGGGAAGCGGGGCCGAGCTGGGATGGGGCCCCGGGCCCCGCCTGCCGCTCCCGGTTCTTGCAGGGAAACGCCAAGCGGAGTGTCCTGAGAAACATTACGGCCTTTCTGTTCCTCTGCAATATTTCGGTAATCAAGTTTCTTATTTATTTGTTTGTTTGTTTATTTTTATTGATTTCAGAGAGAGGAAGGGAGAGGGAGAGAGAGAGATGGAAACATCAACGATGAGAGAGAGTCATTGATCGGCTGCCTCCTGCACGCCCCTGACTGGGGATCGAGCCCGCAACCTGGGCATGTGCCCTGACCGGGAATTGAACTGTGACCTCCAGGTTCATGGGTTGTTGCTCAACCACTGAGCCATGTGGGCCAGGCAAGTTATTTATTTTTAAAAAATCAATCCATTTCTTGTGTCCTTTCCTGATAAGGAATGGAGGCAGCTTGTAATCAAAATAATTTAGTGTAAGGTTAAAAAGTGAGGCTGGAGTGCAGGTCTATAGTCTGCAAGTCCGGTGGGAGAGGGAAACAAGGGAAAAATGTAATACAGTGAGTGTGGCAAGAAGGGTGCAGGGAGGGGCTTCAGTGAGGAGGGGGTGCTTGAGCTGAGGCCTGGCCTTAATTAGGAGTGATTCTGGCTGCAATTTATAGGAAGCTTGACTAGAAGTGTCCTCAGTCTTAAAGACAAGAATTCTGGAGGTTGGCTTCCCAGGGTTGGCCTGGCAGCCAAACCCTATCATCCAGGATCCGGGCACTGTTCCCCTTTCCCCTCGACCGTGCTTGGTGTGGTGCTCATTGCCTCATGGTCATAAGGTGGCTGCAGCAGCACCAGGCATCGTGTCTGGTTTCGAGACAGGGGGAAGGAGGAAGTAACTGGTGCCAGGTGATGTCTTTCATGGGGCCACTCCTGGCTGCCAGGGAGGCTGGGGAAGTGGATGGTTTGCTTCCCGGCCAGTCACTCAATATTGTCTGCCTCAGCCTCAAGGAATGGTTGGAAGGTTACCAGATAGTCGAGGCAAGGAAAAGCCCTTTGGGCAGAGGGCACGGGATGTGCAAAGACACAGAGGCAAGAGAAACTATGGCCCACTTGAGGAGCATCAAGTAGTTTAGCGTGAATTCTGTACGCGTTAAGCAGAGCAGCAGGGTGAGAAGTGGATGGAGGGTCCAGTCAGTGGGTCAGCCTGAGCAGAGCTGCATAAGCCTGGCTGTTCTGGTCCTTATGCTGAGGGCCTTCATTCTGCGTTTTGGAATGATCCCCTTAGCAGCAGCGTGCGGGCAGGATGGGGGGGTAGGACCGAAGGCAGGAGCCTGGAACAGATGCCCCTGCAGCTGCTCAGGGAGGGAACGATGAGAACTTGGACCAGGGGTGGAGGGAAGAGAGAGGAATACGGAGCCTTGAGTGTGGTGGGATTTGCCCTAGAGAACATGGAAGGATGGCAGGGCTTGGTGGAAAGGGCGAAAAGCAGCCCTCGGCCCCACACAGGCCTCATAAACAGAGGGTTTATGATCCCTCCTAGGGGGCAGATTTTATTTTAAGCATGCTGTGAAGAATCGAGAAGACATGATCTTATTTGCATAAAAATCTAATTTGGCAGCTGAGTGGCAAATAGACTCTAGGGCAAGTGTGGAAGCAAGGAGAGCGAGCAGTCAGGTGGCCACTGCAGTAATCCAGGCGAGAGGGGAGGGTGGTCGCCTGGACAGGTGGCGGTGGAAAGAAAAGCGTGACCTAGGATGTCACTTTGGAGGCACAGTTGTCAGGCACAGTCGTCAGGATTGGGTGGCAGGTGGATGGTCATGAGAGTCAAAGGGAAAAAGAGGTGATGCCTGGAGTTGTGACTGAGCAACTGGGAGGAAGATGTTGCTGTGAGAAGGGGGCAGTGGGGCAGGCACGTTGAGTTTGAGATGAATGTAGGCACCCAGGTAGCCAAGGGACACACGAGCCTGGGATTCTCGAGGGTGGACCAGGCTGGTGGTTTACACTGGGAAGTTGTGGGCTGGTGGCTGGTATTTACAGCTGGACATGTTGTATATTATATAACCTGGTGAGGGTATAAACTTGACACTGGGGTTTGTGTGCAGGGAGGAGGACCCAGGAATGAGCCCCCGAACCAGCTAACATGAAGAGGCTGAGTGAAGGAGGAGGACCCTAGCCTGCCAAAGAGCCAGGGAGGAGCCAGCCGGGGGGGGGGCAGTAGGACCCTCCATGTCACAGAACCCAGATAACACAATGGGATGGAGATGTGAAGCAGGGGGAGTTCTGGATGGAGATGTTAATGAAAACCACAGGTATCAGTTAGCTATTGCTGCCTAAGAAATGACCCCTACACTTAGCAACTTGAAACCATGCACATTTATTATTTCATGGTTTCTCCGGGTCAGGAACCCAATCCTAGCTGGTGCCTCTGCTCAGGGCCTCTCACTGGCTATTGTCAGCTCAAGACTTGACTGTTGGGTGGGGAAGGGATCTGTTTCCTAGGCCATTTATGAGCTATTGGCAGGATCTCCTTCCTCGCTGGCTGCGGACCTGAGACCTCCCTCAGGTCTTGGCCACGTGGTCTGTCCACGGGGCAGCTCACAGTGCAGGGGCTGCTTCCTCTCTTGACAAGGGGACAAGCAAGATGGGCCCCAGGGTCCTTTGTAACCTAATGCCAGAAGTGACATCCCATCACTTAGTCGTGTGCTGTTTGTTGGAAGCGAGTCACTAGGTTCAGCCCAACTGAAGGGGACAGGCTCCATGAGGATGTAACTCCAGGAGGCAGGGTCATGGGTCATCCGAGAGGCTGCCTGCCACCACATGGAGTGGACAGAGCTGTGGAGGTGTGCAGCCTGGAAGAGAAATGGGCCTGGGAGCCTGACAATGTAAGGGGAGATGGAACAGGGACAGGGCGACTGAGAAGGAGGGACCAGTGTGTAGGTCCCGTGAGCAACAAAAGAAATAGGTTATTGCTTTAGGTTTTGCAAATCAGTTGCCATTTTATTCTCCTCTGAGCCCTTGGAGATGGGTGTTAGCATCCCCATCTTACAGATGAGGAAACCGAGGCTTGAGGAAGTTACACTCTATAAGCAGCATGAACTCAGGTCTGTCTCCAAAGCACGTGCTCCTCCCCCTGGCCAGGGGGATGCAGGCAGGGTCCGGGCTGCCTTTAAGCCAAGGACAAGACAGACAGGAGACCACAGAACTCACAGCCCAGACCTGTGTGGCCGGGATGTCCAAGTACCAATGTTGGCACATAAAGGTGGGTCAACAGGCGACCTCTGCTGTAGGTAAACGTGGGGGCCCTGGGAACACAGAGGGCGTTCCTGCCCAGACTGGTTGGATCAAGGAGGGTTTGGAAGGGTGGTGTCTCAGGACTCAGGAAGGTAGGATTTAGCAGAGGAAAGCCAGGTCGTCCCCGATAGAGAAAGAGGCAGGAGCAAAGGCCTGGAGCCTGGGGAAAGAAAGGCCCTTTGGGGACTGTGCAGCTTCTGGCACAGAGGCTACTTGTCGCTGTGACAGGTGGACTCAGTCTCCCTGGACAGGTGGGCCGCTGGGATTTGTTGGGCCCCCGAGGCAGTGGCGTGGACGGTCTCCCTTCTCTTACAGCTTTGGATCCCGCCCGCCTTTGGCTGCCGCCCTGAGTATGACAACGGACTGGAGGAAATCGTCTTTGGCTTCGAGCCCTGGATCATTGTGGTGAACCTGGCCATGCCCTTTTCCATTTTCTACCGGATGCACGCAGCCGCCTCCCTCTTTGAGGTCTATTGTAGGATGTAGTCTGCGGCCACATGAAAGGCCGAGTGGTGAAGGAACAGGAGCACGCCCTGGGCCCCCGGGAAAGGCGGGCTGGCAAACACCGCCTTCCCACTCGAGGTCCGCCTTTTGTCTGCAGCGGCTGTTTTGTCACCATGGGGTGGCCCGTCACCCCGGATGCATGTAAACAAGTTGGGTCAAAATCAACGACGGACGTGCCTGAAATCTGTCCTATTAGTTCATCCTGATCAAACCCAAGTTATTTAGCTCCTTCTAAATGACGTCCTCTGGTTTTGAAGACTGTGATCCCAGGTTGGAAAAAACCCCTGTCCAGTTTGTTTTTCACAGAAATCATTTCCTGTTTGCAGTCTATCGCGTCACTGCATTCCGCCTGTTACCGGCCATGTGCGCAGGCCAATCACGTACAGATTGAATCCTCCGCAGAGCGGCGAGTGTGGATACGAGCACATTCAGTCTATACTGCACTTTCTGAATGAGTTTAATTTTTGAACAGTTATTTTTATCATGGGATGGAAATTTGTGCGTAGATCAGTATAAAGACATATTTCTTACCTGACATTTGGGCACATTTCTGTTTGTGCTCATTTCAAAGTTTTAAAACATATATATATTTTACTGTTCTCTCTCTCTCTCACACTATGAATACACATACGTGCTTTTTTGTAGAAAATCTGGACATTCCAGAAGATTAGAGAGAAGAGACTCACCCAGGTTGCCACCAGCGTATTGACGGTCACTCTTTGACATCTTGGTGTGACTGTGTTTCTTCTGGCTTGTGGGTGCGTCCTGTTCTCTGCATCGTCATTGTTACACTTGCCAGTGAGATGAGACAGCGTTGATTTTGTATGCATTTCCCCACCTAACAGTCTGCCATAAACCTTTCTCCCCTGTTGTTATAAATGCTTTGTAAATGCCACTTTCATACTGTACTAGAGTCCGCCAGGTGAATGTGCCATAACTAACGTAGTTTCCTTTTGCTGGTCTTAGAGTGTCTAGAAGTTTTAGTTTTTATAAGTGACTCTGCAAAAATCAACCACATTTGTAAAGCATTTTCAATATTCAGAACTGCTTCTTTAAGACACATACTTAAGATCGGAATGCCTGTTCTGAAGGTTATGAATATTTGAAAGCCTCTTATGGGATATTGACAGTTGGGAGGCCTTTGTGTATGTTTTTCCACACTTATTTTAAAATCATAATAAAGTTAGTTTACTTACTATAAATACAAATATCTTTTCATCTGATCGTGTGTGTTTTTTGGACGGCACAGGCAACGGGACATTAAGAAACACTGAATTTTTTACATGACTAAAATATTTCATGTTCATTTTAGAAAAAATAACTAAAAAATGAACAGATACATTAAAAACAAAGGAAAACATCATCCAGCATATCTTCCATCTAGGGCAGTGACTCTCCAGATGCCACATCTTGTTTCCCAGGGGACATATGGGAATGTTTGCAGACGTTTTTGATGGTTACCACTAAGGGGTGCCACTGGCATCGAGAGGGTAGAGGCCTGGGATACTGCTGAAGATCTGCAATGCACGAGAGGGCCCCCACCACAGAGAATTACCTGGCCCCAAATGTTAATATTGTCCAGACTGAGAAATTGCGATATAGTGGTAACTGCTGTTAATCTTGGGTATCTAGTATACACACACACATACACACACACAAATGGATTTTTTTTTGCTTTTTTTTGTTACTCCTCACTGGAGGATTTCCATTGATTTTTAGAGACAATGGAAGGGAGGGAGGGAAGGAGGGGGAGAGAGAGAGAAACATTAATTAGTTGCTTCCCACACACACCCTGACCAGGGCCAGGGATCGAACCTGCAACCCAGGTATGTGCCCTTGACCAGGAATCAAACCCATGATCCTTTGGTGCACAGGCCGGCACTCTAACCACGAGGCCACACCAGCCAGCACACGAATGGATTGTTTTTATATATACTGAATTTGCATGTAACTTGCCTTTTTTCTCTGACCACTTCAGCATGCTCCTTCGCTATTTTAGGGTCCCCGTGGCATTGATTCTGACACTTTAAAGTGCATAAGACTCATCTGGGGAGCTGTTGGGAGTCCTGCCCTCCCATCCACAAGTTCAGCTTCCACTGGGCTGGAGCGAGGCCCAGAAACATGCTCATAGGAAATCTGACATGGATTTGTCTTCCCACGTAGCTCTTCCCTGGGGGACCCACGCCTCCGGCACCCAGATAGCAGGAAATACTCTTGGTCACCTGTGGCAGCCTCACCAGAAGGAACCTGTGTGTTGGGTGGTTTGAGCTCATTCATCCCCGATCTGCCATCAAGCCAGGGTTGGACTTGTGTTTTTGAGGCACCATAGCCCCTGGTGAGGCAGAAGGGAAGGGTGAGGGCTTTGGAGGTAGACACCCAGGATCACACCCGTCCCAGTGACACCTGGGTGTGCACGGGAAAAGGAGCCCTTTCCGCAGGGCATTTTACAAATTCTTAGTCTAAATCCCTCCAGCATCCCCCAGCCCCCCGTGCCTGGGGTCCAATGAGACTCGGGTCTCCGCGGTGAGCATTCGTTGTGAAATCCAGCGGGAGCAATAACTGCCGCCCGAGCTTGCTGCATGACCCTTGCGCCCAGTGCCTGTCTCTGTCTGTGGAGTCTCCGCTCCGTGCTGACCTGGTTCGGCCAGCGTCACACTCCACCTGCGCGGAGGGGGACTTTGACAATGACGATACGGCTGGTAAGTTGAAGAGTTTGGATTATTAGGACTTTTTAAAACCCGTTGTCTTTCCTCCCTATTACCTTAAAAAGACAGTCAATTTGGCAAAAACATCCAGCAAACAATTACTTGGGGATATGTGTCCAGAACAGTCCAACAGCTGACAGAGTATTTCACTTTTCACCCAGGTAGAAAATGGCTTGAACTGGGGAGGGACGGAAGCTCCCAGAGAGGAGCCGTTTTTCCAGCCGGTGTGCGGAGCTTTGTGGGGACAGCGGCCGGCAGGGGGCGCTGCTGCCTTTCCGTCCGAGCCCCGCCTGCTCTTTCAGGCCTAGTGCGGCCCAGAAGCTGTGGGCCCCAGGGAGCGTCCAGGTGACGGAGCTTGGGCGCCAAGTGCCCCCCCTTCCCCCCCCCCCCGTCCTCCACCCACAGCTCTGGGCTCCTGTGTGTGTGGGGGGGGTGTCGGCGATGGCTGTCACCACTCCCGGTGGGGGCGGGAGGGTTCTGACTTTACCTGAGAACCAGGTGAGCTTCAACAACAATGTGCCCTCCACCTGCCCCACCACTTCCCACTCCCCTGGGGCACCCTGTCCCCATCCAGAGGCTTTGGGGAAACATGGTGGGTACAGGGTGTCCCCGTGTGAGGAGAGTCCCCAGCTTGAGGGTGGTGGGGACGGCACTTCCATGGGGTCTGACGGGGAGTGACCTTGACATTAGCTCCTCCTCAGAGCAGGCTCCAGGGGACCACGGGGAGGGGACAGGAGGATGGGCGAATGTTTTAATGTTCAAAAGGGACGGGAATTCTGGTCTGGCGTTTCTGCCACACTAATATGAAACACCTCAACAACGTAAGTAATGTTAATTGTCTAAAACACATAAATCAAGTCACCTGCTCAAAAACCCTTCAATGGCTTCCCACTGCTTTTAGAAGAAAGTATAAACTCCTAACCGTGGTCTATGGGATCTTCACGATCTGGCCTCCGATACTTCACCTTCTTATGCTGGTCCCCTCCTCTGCCTCCCCCTTCCCCAGGCACCCCATGGGCACTGCTACATATGTCTCCCTTCACTTCCTTGAATATTCCAAACCTCAGTGCCCCAGGACCATTACACGTGCTACTCCCGTGAGAGTGTGTTTCTCTGGATCCTTGGCATGGATCCGTCTCTTTCTCAGGCCCTACGTAGAGGTCCCTGCATAGCGAGCTGTGGCCCGGTCATCTATATGCACGTAGTCCCTGCTATACTTCACCTCGGCACCTCTGCCTCTAGTTGTTTATATCTTTGTGCTCGTCTCTCCGGACAGGGCTGCCTGCCTGTGGGAGTAGGGACTGCCTCTCTGCCAGGGCCTCACCGCACGGGCTACCCGAACGGGCCTGCTGCCCCCAATACCGGGCTACGGCAGGGCATGGGGACGCGCCGGGAACGCCGTGGGAGCCCGTGACTGGCGTGCCTCCTGGACTAGTTTTTAAGACCTTGGCAGGGACTCTGCCTGTTTCTGGTGCACATCCAGCCTTCTGTTCGCCTCTGAGGTAGGAGGCGGCGCCGTAAGCCTGTCTGGTAATAAAAAGTCCAGGAGAACCTTGAACTAGCAGGTGCTCCCCTCTGCTGCTCCCAGACCTAAGGAGCAGTGGGACCCGTCTCCACAGAGGCCTGCAGGTGGGCTCTGCTCGTGTCCTTGGAAGGGAAGAACCGGCAGCCAGTGGCTCCTTCCTGCGGCAGGAAGTAGACATCTGACAGACCGAAGTGCCACCAACATGTCTCTGGCAGGTGCTTCTGGAACACCAGTTTTGGGTGGTTGGTCTAAGCCAAGCATAAGCACACTGCACCGTGGCTGGAGACTGGTGGGCATGTGAATAGTTCTAGACCAGGTGCTGAGAAACTATTGCCCGTGAGATAAGAATGGTTTTTACATTTTTTTAAGTTGTAAAATATATATATATATAAAAGAATATGCTGCAGAGACCATATATGGCTCATAAAATCTACAATATTTACTCTCTGGCTCTTTATAGAAAACGTTTGCTGCTTTAGACAATGAAAGGCGAAGGCCTCCGCTGAATAGTCCTGGGAGGGTTTTGAAATAGATGAATTTTGCCTTTGTTCTTTCCTGAGTGGGATTGTGGGATGAAGTCAAGCCCAGGGAACCTGTGGGAAGGCAAACAGTACCTCCCAAAGATGTCCACGTCCTAATGCCCGGAACCTGTGACCATGTCACCTCCCACTGCAAGAGGACTTTGCAGGTGTGATTAAGTCCAGGATCTTGAGATGGAGAGATTAACCTGGGTGGGTCCAATGTCATCACAAGTGTCCTTATGAAAGGAAGGCGGGGGGAGGGGCAATGTGACCACAAAGGCAGATATTGGAGCAATGTGGCCACAAGTCAAGGAATGCTGGCAGTCACTGGAAGCCAGCAGAGGCAGGGGTCAGTTTCTCCTCAGGGCCTCTGCGCATGGCCCTGCAAACACCTTGATGTAAGTCCAGGAAGACTCATCCTGAACTGCTCACCTCCAGAACTGTAAGATAACACATTTGTGTTGTTTTAAGCCATTAGAACAAACTACTACAAACTTAATCTTGGCTTTGTCCCCATTTCTCCACTTCTACCCCTACCACCCTAATCAAGTCACTGTCATCTGCCGATGGGTCTCCTGAAGTAGCTTCCTTGTCAAAGGCAAATATGCTCATGTTTCCTCCCCTGCTCAGCTTCTTCCAATGGCTTCTCACTGCTGAGATAGAGGACAAATCGTCATGTTGGCCCCTGGGGTCCTGCGTGGTCCTTCTTGCCCACCTCTCTAGCCTCAGCTATTACTTTGTGCTTCATTTTTCCTCTGTGTGCCCTCCCACTGACCAGCTTCATAGTTCTTTTAATGTGCTATGTTCCCTCCTGCCTCAGGACCTTTGCACTTGCTGTTTCTTTTCATTTTTCAGTTTCTCAGGTCATACTCGCCCTAAAGAGCCAGGCCTCCTGTCCCTGTTACCAACTCTGGCAGCATCGTCTAGCTTTCCTTCACGGAGGCTGTCACACCTTTTAATCACACAAATGTGTTGGATTGTCTGAGTAGCAATCCTTTTAACTTTGTAAATTTTTGCCACTTAACTAGAAGCCTCAAGAGGGAGAGACGATGTCTATTTTGCTCCCCACCTGTGTCCCCACTTGCCCCAGGGGAAGAGCTCCATGAGTGTTGAGTGAATGAGCAAATGGATGGGTATTTAAAGGTCTTTTGAGACAAAAAATGGGAACTGAGAAATACTTTCAACACTTTGGAAAGCTCAGTTTAAAAACATGTATTCATTTGATATTTGGCTGTGCAGGCTAAAAAGTTATCTACTTGCACCGTCACCAGTGTTCCTCAGTGGTTAGAGCATCAGCCAGTGCACCAAAGGGTATGGGTTCGATTCCTGGTGAAAGGCATGGGCCTGGGTTGCAGGTTTGAGCCCCAGCCCCGGTCGGGGTGCATGCGGGAGGCAACCCATTGATATGTCTTCCTCACATCCATGTTTCTCTCTCTCCCCCCCTGCTCTCACCTCCACTCTCTCTATAGGGCAATGAAAAAAATGTTCTCGGGTAGGGATTGATTTTTTTAAAAAGTTATCTAGCTGCCTTTGGAACAACTCAGCTCAGCGAGGTCACCTTTTCCCGGCACTCCATGCTAATAAGCTCTAAAGGGACCCCTTGGTCTGGATGGAGAGCTGATGGCGATCACAGGGATCACTGAGGACACGGAGCTCCAGGGCTGGTGCTGAATCTTCACCCCTAGGCTTCCGACGTCCAGCACCGCGTCGACCTGGGCAGGTGCGTGCAAATATTAATCACGCCAGCACTGCTCATGGTCCTCCCGGTAGCAATTCCTTGGCTTGCTAAGAAAACCCTGATTTTGGTTGGGGACACAAAGCGCCCAACCTCGGGTGATGGATCATGGTTTGTTTAAGCCAAGCCTGGGCTTTCTGCGCCCTTGCCTTGAACTTGAAACAGTTTACAGTCTGCCTTGTACCGATTCCCTTCTGGCTAATGAGACATAAGGTCCTTCTACGGTTTTCTTCACCGGAGATAGGCGAGAGACACATGAGGAGAAGTCCCCCTGATGTCGGTTCCCCACATTTTGCTCCTGGAGTTTGAACTTGGTCGTGTAGCTGGAACAGTCGTCCTGTGACCACAAGGCTCCAAGGGTATACAAAGCCATCATGTGGATAAAGGTGGAGATTTGGGTGAAAGAATCTGGGTCCTGTTCCATCGCTGAGGCCTTGCACCAGCCCTTGCCTGCTTCCTCTGAATGTCCTGTTATGCTGGAGAATGAAACGTCTTCACTGCATCAGTCACGAGCAGTCAGGTTTTCACAGCTGAAAGCATTCCTAATCAATGTATTTAAGATTTCTTTTATTTTGAAATAATTTCAAACTTCTAGAAGAGTTGTATGACGAGGAACTGTTGGCTCCTGCCCTGCGCCCTGACAGCTGGCCTGGGGGGAGAAACACGAGCAGACTGGGCCTCACCTGCAGTTCAGGACAGAGCCTCCCCAGCTGGCCGCAGACCACCAGGAACAAACGTTTGTGCTGCAAGCCACTGAGATGGGGGCTGTTTGTTACGCAGCATTATGATAACAAAACCTGACTAATACCGACATACCGTTTCCCAAGTACAGCATGTCGTTTATTCATAATAGCTCTGCAGAGGAAGTGTCAATGTTCACACTTAACAATTTTTTCATTTCCAGTTACAGTTGACTTTCAATATTATTTTATGCTGGTTCCAGGTGTACAGCAAACTGGTTCAATAATTTGCAAAGTGCTCCTCCCCGTCATTCAGGTACCCACCTGGCACCATACAGAGTTATCACAATATTATTGGCTATATTACCCACGCGGAACTTTGTGTCCTTGTGACTATTTTGTAACTGCCAATTTGTACTTCCCAAACCCTTCACCTTTCTCACCCAGTCCTCCAACCCCCTCCCTTTAATGTTACCATTTTAAAGATGAGGAAACTCAGGCTCTGAGAATTTAAATAGCTTGCTCAAGGTCCCAGAGCTAGTAAGTCAGGGAGGAGGGATTTGAACCCAGGACCACCTGCTTGCAAGCCCACCTTCCTCTGTCCGCACGCATGTGCTACCTCCTGGCGTAACTGCTCTCGCCTGCCCGAAATGGCTGCTCTCAGCTCCCCGGGCGTCGGAGCTGGGGAGGGTGGGGACCCAGGCACTGACCTTTGGGTTTGCAGAGGCCTCTGGGTCACCGTCAATGAGGTGGCTTTTCCAGCCGCAGGGATAGATGCAAATGACGGGTCATCTCTCTCCTGCCTGGGCTCCGCCGAGCCTCGCCAAGCCGAGCACGTCACAGGGCTGGCGCCGGGGGAGCTCAGGTTGTGCCTGTCGCCAAGGAGCGCAGGCTGTTTGGGTGCAAACCGGCATGAATTCTTTCCATGGCAGCCGGGGCAGCAGCAGCAAATCCTGGCTGTGGTCCTATCGATTTAGCCATTTGTCTCAGTGAAGCAAATCCAATTTAAAATATGCCTTCGGAAAAAGGAGGGTCAATGAGTTTAAATAGAAGAATATTTGCCGTGCGGCTTAGGAAACCCCCGTGTGCTGAAACGTTCTAAGAAAATCCTCTTAGTACAGCTCTGCAGGCGTGGGAGAGGGTGGCTTCCTCGCTGCTGCCCTCTGAAGACGGGGCTCCGGGGGATCAGATAAGAGATAAGGGGTTTATTAGCCGTCTAGTTGGCGAGTCCTTGCCAGCAAGGCTGGGCTCGGAGGTTGGCTGAAGACACTCCTTGGTTTTCAGGTGTTTACTCTGCCCAGCTCTTTTGAAAAACGTGGCAAAGAGCCTGGATGAGAAAGGGAAGCCACCATTTCCACTGAGCCAGTGTCCCCACCAGGCACCCTGCTCCAGGAGCCCTCCCGGGAACAAGGGACAGACACATGGGGCAGCTGCCTGGCTGCGTGCTGTTCCTTTGCGTGCATAAGGCCTTATCAATAGAGAGAAAACTTTGGATAACAGAGGAAAAGTCCTAAAAGTTCAGAATCTGTCCTTTCACACATGAAGCTTCATGCCTCTGAGCCTTTGCACATGCTGTTCCCTCGGCCAGGAATGTCCCCACCCCAGAAGGCTTTACCCCCCAGCTCCAGTGTCCTCTCTTCCGAGTAGCTCTGCCTCCTGCTGCCCACCAGATGGCCAGTCAGTCCCCCACCCCACGTTGTTCTCACGCCACTACCTGACGAACGCACCTCCTTTATTTTCTGTGGTAGGAATGGCATCTTCAGTTGCAGGTGACAACTGAAATTCAGCTCAGACACGTGTTAGCAAAAGGGTGACTTACTGGCTTTTGTAACTGCAGAGACGGGCCCGTGACTGGGGCATGAGGCTGAGACGTCCCTTGTGCTCTGAATAAGACTCAGGTACAGCCAGAGGGAAAAGGCAGGTCAGAGCCGCTCACAGAGGAGCTACTTTGGTCCCATCACACTTCCCTTTTAAACTACTGTGATCAACACATTTTGAAAATAAGAAACTGAGGCTCAAAAATATCAAGTAACTTGTCCAAGATCCCACCGCTGGTAAATGCCTGTTCCTGCCTGCCAAGCCTCTCCTGCTCTCTGCCCTCCCTTTTGTCCACTTAACTGTGATTTCAGCCCAAAGAGGGACTTCCCCAGGGAAGCCTTCCTTAACTATCTCACTTGGGCAAGCCCGGCGTAATGCTCTGTACTATTCCTTCCTAGCACCGGGCACAGTGGATGATTCCTGGGTTAAAGTCTATCCCCAACAATGGACTATAACCTCGAAGAGGGGAAGGACAATATATATTTTTTATACACTCTTGCATTCCCAGTGGGTACAACAGCATTTGGGACATAATAGGTGCTCAATAAATGTTTGCTGAGTAAAATCATATGAAACGGAAATTCGAACCCCGTCTCCAAAACCCAAGTTCTTTTCTGACCTCGTAAGTTGGTGTTCTCCAGGACAAGACGGGATGGAGGTCATCCAGAGTGAGGATGACCATATGACAGTGTGTGTGCATGCTTGTGCATGTGTGTGTGTGTGTGTGTGTGTGTGCGTGTGCGGGGCGGGTGGGTAGTGGCTTGGATCCAGGCTGTCTATGGACAAGAAGAGAAGACGCAGGAGCACCGAGCAAGGGCAAGGTGATGAAAAGACTAAGAAGACCTCACCTGACTGTCTGAGGACCGGGGATCGCAAGGAGCCCCTGAGTGCTCTCCGCAGGGGGAATGACATGGTCATAGTTATATGTGACAAGGATCGCTCTGCCTGCATTGAGTGGAGGGTGGACAGAGGATCACAGCAGAACCTGGAGTGCACTAACCCAGGACAATGTCACCATAAAACAGGGTGGGGGAAACAGTCCGACACAGGGAACATAGTGGTGGAAAGGAGTGGTACAGCTCCTGGGAGACGGGGAGAGACAGGTGGTGAGTGTGACTCTCCAGTTTTAGGCGTAGGCACCTGGACAGATGGTCTTGCCATCTCCAGCAGCAGAGAGCAGGGCAGGGGGGGATGGTGTGAGGGGGAGGGCTGTGAAAGGTTGAGCAAGCTGAGTGTGAGAAGCTGGGACCCTTAGGTGTTGCTCGGGGGTGCAGGTGGGGCCAGGGTGAATGGGGCAGGTGGGTCTGAGTGGAGGGATGAGGGGCCTGCTCCTCTCTGGACCTCAGGGCAGATCTCAGATGGAACCTAGCAGCAGGCCGATGCCTCATCCATTTCTCTCCAGTTGCCTTCAGCTGAGCTTAGCACCAACAGAGACTGGGCGGTTCAGAGACGGAACTCGTCAGCTGGGGAGGCGTGGTGAGGTCCTGGAACACTGCTCTTCCTTCCCAGCCTTTCCTCACTGTGTTGTATGTGTTTTTTTTCTTCAAATTTTAGGCTCTGGGCCACCATTCGAGCCTCAGTTTCCTTTTCTGTTAAGCACTGAGGTATTATTAATCCATCCCTCTCAAGACTAAAAAAGAGGAAGACTGACAGTGCCCTGCAGAGAGGGGGCTCCCAACTTCTGGGGCTCCCTTCCCCCTCCTGGTCTCCTGGGTTCTCGGAAGTTATTCCCCAAAGGACCAATGGCTCCAGGATTAGGGGTGGGGGTAGGGAAGGGGGCTCTCTCAAGAGATCAGGTGAAGCCCCCAATCTTAGAATGAGTGTGGAGGAGAGATTGGAGAAGTTCCTAGGAGACATGTCTCCTGCGCAGGTGGGGAGCAGGTGGGCCTCCCCTCGATGGGCTCACGGAAGCCTCCACCACCCGCAGGCGTCGGCATCATTACCCCACGTTGTGGATGAGACAACCAAGGCCCATGGAAGACAAGCTGCGCCTCAAGGTCACACAGCCAGGAATCAAGTACGAACTGGGACTCAGGTCTGTGAGAAATCCAAAGTCGCCCCCTTCACACTGCAAGTGCTCTTTCCCAGTCTAGAAGCCAGTGGCCCCCCCGCCCCCCCCCCCATTCCCCATCCCTACCCCACCTTCCTGTTTATTAAACATGGCCATGGCCAAGGCAGCGGCGCAACAGGGCTGGGCCAG
The DNA here is from genome assembly GCF_054644295.1 of Miniopterus natalensis. Taxonomy (NCBI): domain Eukaryota; kingdom Metazoa; phylum Chordata; class Mammalia; order Chiroptera; family Miniopteridae; genus Miniopterus; species Miniopterus natalensis. Next base: position 197,749,978 of record NC_142081.1, on the reverse strand, counting down.
GCACCTATTTGTCTTCCCGGGCGCGTTCTCCCCAGCGCGCTGCGGGAACCTGGCGCCGTGGCGCCTCTAGGACCTGAGGGTTCGTCCCCAGACTCGGGCGGGCAGGGCGCGGAGAGAGAGGGCGCCCAGGCACCGGCGGAGCGGCTGAGCTGGAGAGGGCGCCCAGGAACCCGCGAGGCGGCGGGGGCGCGGGGGCAGGAGCGCGGAGAGCAGGGCGCGGAGAGCGGGGCGCGGAGGCAGGAGCTCGGAGAGCAGGGCGCGGAGAGCGGGGCGCGGGGGCAGGAGCGCGGAGAGCGGGGCGCGGGGGCAGGAGCGCGGAGAGCGGGACGCGGGGGCAGGAGCGCGGAGAGCAGGGCGCGGAGAGCGGGGCGCGGGGGCAGGAGCGCGGAGAGCAGGGCGCGGAGAGCGGGGCGCGGAGGCAGGAGCTCGGAGAGCAGGGCGCGGAGAGCGGGGCGCGGGGGCAGGAGCGCGGAGAGCGGGACGCGGGGGCAGGAGCTCGGAGAGCAGGGCGCGGAGAGCGGGGCGCGGGGGCAGGAGCGCGGAGAGCAGGGCGCGGAGAGCGGGGCGCGGGGGCAGGAGCGCGGAGAGCGGGACGCGGGGGCAGGAGCGCGGAGAGCAGGGCGCGGAGAGCGGGGCGCGGGGGCAGGAGCGCGGAGAGCAGGGCGCGGAGAGCGGGGCGCGGAGGCAGGAGCTCGGAGAGCAGGGCGCGGAGAGCGGGGCGCGGGGGCAGGAGCGCGGAGAGCGGGGCGCGGAGAGCGGGGCGCGGGGGCAGGAGCGCGGGCCCCGGGAGCAGCGGGGGACCCAGGCTCCGCCGCAGAGCTCGCCCCGCGCCGGCCGCTCCCGCCCCCGCCCCTCGGTGGTGACTGGCTCTTCGCTTCTCCGGCTCCGAACCAGACGCAGCCGCCGCCTCCTCCCGGCGCGCGGCGGGTCCCCGGAACGGCTCCCCGGCCCGGCTGCTTCCTGTCCTCAGCGCCGGCACCCAAGGGGCACAGCGCGGCCGCCGGCCCGGAGGCGCTCGAGGCGAGAAGGGTCCCCGAGAGCTCCGGGTCCAGGCGCGGCGCACGGTGAGCGTCCCCCGGGGCTCGGGGGTCCCTTAGCCGCGGGAACCCTCGCGCCACCCCCCGGGTGCCCGATGGGGCCGCCTGGGGGGCACAGGGCCGACGTTTGGAGCGCACGCAGCCCACCCCCGCCGCCGAGTCCGACATGCTGCTGCCGGGGCGCAATGGCACCGCGAACCCGGCGAGACTCGGGCCGCAGCAGCCGGTTCCAGGAGGCGCCCCGGGCGGAGCGGAGGGGCCGGCGCCGCTGGGGCCCGCGCAGGTGGTCACCGCGGGCCTCCTGACCGTGCTCGTCATCTGGACCCTGCTGGGCAACTTGCTGGTCTGCGCGGCCATTGTGCGCAGCCGCCACCTGCGCGCCAAGATGACCAACGTTTTCATCGTGTCCCTGGCCGTGTCCGACCTCTGCGTGGCGGTGCTGGTGATGCCCTGGAAGGCCGCCGCCGCGGTGGCCGGCTACTGGCCCTTCGGGGCCTTCTGCGACGTCTGGGTGGCCTTCGACATCATGTGCTCCACCGCCTCCATCCTGAACCTGTGCGTCATCAGCGTGGACCGCTACTGGGCCATCTCCAGGCCCTTCCGCTACCAGCGAGCCATGACCCAGCGCGTGGCCTTGGTCATGGTCGGCGTGGCCTGGGCGCTGTCCATCCTCATCTCCTTCATCCCAGTGCAGCTCCACTGGCACAGGGACGAGGCAGGCTCCCGGGACGCGCTGGACCCGCCGCCCAACCCGGCCAACGGGACGCCCTGGGGGGAAGCGGGGGAGCCCGAGGTGCGGGAGGACAACTGTGACTCCAGCCTGAACCGAACCTACGCCATCTCCTCCTCGCTCATCAGCTTCTACATCCCCGTGGCCATCATGATCGGGACCTACACGCGCATCTACCGCATCGCGCAGGGGCAGATCCGCAGGATCTCCTCCCTGGAGAGCGCGGCGCAGCGCGCGCGGAGGTGCCGCGGCCCCGCGGCCTGCGCGCCCCACGCCGGCCTGCGCGCGTCCATCCAGAGGGAGACCAAGGTCCTCAAGACGCTGTCGGTGATCGTGGGGGTCTTCGTGTGCTGCTGGCTGCCCTTCTTCATCCTGAACTGCGCGGTGCCCTTCTGCCGGGGGCGCCCGGGGGGCCCTCGGGCCGGCTTCCCCTGCGTCAGCGAGACCACCTTCGACGTCTTCGTCTGGCTCGGCTGGGCCAACTCCTCCCTCAACCCCATCATCTACGCCTTCAACACCGACTTCAGGAAGGTGTTCGCCCAGCTGCTGGGGTGCGGCCACCTCTGCTCCAGCACCCAGGTGGAGACCGTGGACATCAGCAACGAGCTCATCTCCTACAACCAGGACGCCCGGGTCTTCCCCAAGGCGAGGGTGGCTGCCTACAGCCACCTGATTCCCAACGCTGTGACCGCGGGGGACGGGGAGGACAGCGAGGAGGAGGGCCCTTTCCATCCCACGTCCCAGATTTCTCAGGAGTCCCCAGATGGTGGCCCGGCTGCCTGGGAGCTGCACTGCGAGGCGGAGATTTCATTAGGCAAAATAACACCTTTCACCCCAAATGGATTCCATTAAACTATGTAGGAAATGCCCTTCGTGGATCTAGAGACCCGCACAGACATGGAGAGGCACGTGGAACACACACACGCGGGCACACGCGCTTCCAGTGTCGCTCGGTCTATCGTCTTTCCTCTGTCTCTGGTAGTAGCCTTTGTGCTTAGAAACCTCACTCGCTTGGTTTGTTGCTGAAAGAATCGGCAGAAGCTACTGGAACAGCCTTGGCCAAACATACCCCAGCCTGGCAGACGTGGACCGATGTGTCCTTTTAGAGGTGGTGTTTGGTCCTTGCAAAAACCAAAAAGGACTTTTCAGAACTTGGTCTGAAAACTATATACTCTCCCCTGCCCTTTGACCGAATGGGTGGTTCAGTGACTGGTGCTCGGGTGGCTTTTTAAATGACAGGTCCGGTGTGCGCGCAGTGCTGCTGGGCCTGCGGCTCTCCTGTACCTTGCGTCCGCGGCCCGTGTTTATGCAGCGTCTGCTCTCAGTGTGTCTTCCCTGCAGCCGAGGAATTCTCCCTGACTTGTCCCGGTGCCTAATAAACATGAATTATGCGTGCGACGGGGTGGTTATCTTGCTTTGCCAGGCTGTTTTCAGGACGGCTCCTGGAGGAAGCGTCGCACCCTTTCCCTTTCAGAGCAGGGAGACTTCCTCCGCCCGGCCTGGGAGCTTCCTTTACAGGCCGCCTGGCCTCAGAGATGCGCTCAGGGCCCAGGGATCTGTTTGTTTGTTTGTTTGTTTCTGTTAATCTTCACCCAAGGATATTTTTTTCCATTGATTTTTAGAGCGAGAGAGAGGGAGGAAGAGAGAGAGAAACACCGATGTGAGAGAGACATCGATTGGCTGCCTCTCGCATGCACCCCAACCCAGCCCGGGGAACACACTTGCAACCCAGGTACGTGCCCTGGACTGGGAATCGAACCTGTGACCCTTCAGTGCGTGGGCCGATGCTCTACCACTGAGCCACACTGGCCAACGGATCTTGAAGAGCTCCCGATGCCTTAGATTTTTTTTTATTAGACACATACATCTTGAGTCCACGCTGAGAGCTAGCTCTGAGGCCAAGGCATCGACCATGAACGTCTCAAGCCTGGGATTCTAATTTTTCTTTTTCTGATTTGGAATCTTTTTAAAAAAATAACAGAACACAAACCAACTCTCTGATTCCTAGACGGTTTCTAGCAGTTCAGTGAGGAGATCATGTGGCATAACACCTAGATCTTTCTCCGCCTAGCTCGTCTTCAGCATTTCAGGGTCACGTGAAATGCTAGGTGAAGGCTTCTGATGAAGAGCATGTTCTGAAGGACTTTGAAATGTGTGCGCTGATATGCTTTAAAAAACAAATCCTACTTTTAAGTAGGAGTTTTTATTTGTAGACAATAAGAAGTGAGGGGATGCATTTTAACTAAACTGTAGGAGCTGGAGATGAAATCGCAGCAAACTTGGACAATCTGTTGATTGAGGGGCTCCACAAAATGCCCAACGAGTTCCAGTCATCTCACGCCTCCTCTGCCGCCTGCAGAGCAAGGGGAGCGTCTTATTCCAGGGCCGTCCCTGCCCAGAGCCGCTCACTCCCCGCCGCTGGCTCCACGTGTGAGCGTTGCTACCTAACAAGAGAAATGCGAGCATGCAGCCCGCAGGGCCGGCGCCTGCTTTGAAGCAGGGTTATCAGGAACCCTTCAATCAGTCGGGCTCCCTTTAGGGGTATTTTATTGTCAGTCTCCTGAGCAGCCGTGGTCTTGCTCACTGAGAAATGTGCAGTGCCCGGCACGTAACGCTTAGATAAGTATTTGTTGAATGAATAACTGACTGTTCCCGGGACGGCGAGACTGAAAGCAAATCCTACTTGGTATGTTCGTTTTCATATATGATTTAGTCTAATCGATGCTGGAATCTGAGGGTTGTGTTCAGTTTTTGACCCCTTGTGAACTGACAGCGAAGTGAGCCATTAGGGAAACACTGGGGCGGAGAAAGGGGCCCTGCTGTGTGTTTCTGGAAGTGGCTGTGTGACCTTGCGGGAGCCGGTGAAGCGCTCTGGGCCCAGGTTCCGGCTGCACTTGTCAGTCGTGCTTCATGGTGCAGATGGAAACGGATGGAGTCTAGGGCGAAACACCAGGCACGGAGTCTGTTTTCTCCACAGGGCGTCTTGGAGATTTTTTTTAAGCATCGTGAAACCCCACGCAGGAGAGAGTTCTGCACTGTTTCCCAATGTCTTTGACCCGGTGGATCCTTGTGAAAAGTGAAATTCCTTATTGCCGGCTCTCAGGAGACCACAGCGTCAGGGAACACAGTTTGAGAAACTCCAGTTGATCTGGAAATCTTGAAAATGCAGCTGTTCTAGACAGGTTGTTAGAAGCCAAACCTTCTGTGGCAAACATTGTTCTAGACCCCAGCTCAAGCAATTCCTGTGACAGGAAATACGGATTATGTGAGGACTTTGGAAACCCCTTCTGCGAAATATCAATCATTTGGATGATTTGCATCTACTATGTGCTGGGTGTTGTCCCAGGAAAGGAAAGAGAGCGAGTTCAGTGATGAAGCTGCTGTTTATCCAGGGCGGTCCAGGAAGGCTGCTTGGAAGAGGCGAGATGACGAGAGACCCAGAGGAAGAAGAAAGGGTTGGAGCAACGCTGACGTCAAGGAGGAAGAGGGCGCCAGGCAGAGGGAACGGCACCTGCTGAGGCCTGGGAATGGGACGGTGCTTGGCACCTGGGAAAAGAGAGGCGGCCCTGTGGCTGGGGGGCTAGGATCCATGCGATCCCGGTGCAATCCCGGTCAGGGCACATGCCCGGGTTGCGGGCTCGATCCCCAGCAGGGGGCGTGCAGGAGGCGGCCCGTCAATGACTGAAATCAATAAAGTAATATTGTTTAAAAACACAAAAAACTATTCTGATGTAACTTCAGACTTACAGAAAAGTTGCAAAATATTACAAAAGAATTCCTAAATGCCCTTGATTCAGGTCTCCCAAACATTAATATTCGATTATGTTACTTGCTGTTCTCTCTCTGAGACACGATGCCCATTTACTCCCGAACACTTCATACTTCAGAGTATTTTTCCTACAAGCAAAGAATGTTCTTACCTAATCTACAGACTGTATTTGGATTTCATGATAAAGTCCTTTAGAGCAAAGTAACCCAAGACCACGTGCTGCACTGAGCTGTTACATCTCTTTGGACCGTCTTGACTCTGAAACAGTGCCTGCCCGTCTTTCGTGACGTTGACTTTTGTGCAGAACACCCAGCCAGGCCCTTGGGGGGATGTCCCTGAGTTTGGGTTTGTCTGGTGTTTCCTCCTGAGGAGATTCTGACGGCCCCCAGGGCAGGGACACCACTCAGCACCCACTGGGGCGCACGCAGCCAGGGAATCCACGGTCAGCGATGGTAACTTCGGTCTCGGGGTTACGGTGGTGTCCCCTAGAGAGTTGCACTGAGTAAGGGTGCTTTGGGGAGATACTGTGAAGCTACGAAAGTACCCTGTTCTTCAGACTTTCTCCCATTGGTTTTAACATCTGTTAATGACCCTTCCCTGAATCAGTTATTATCATGGTGGCCAAATGGTGTTTTTTAAAAATTCCACCGTCTTTTTATTGTTGGTTTTCTGCTGTAAGGAAGGGTGTTTCTTTCTTTTTCTAAACAGCAGAGTAGACTCTTGGATTCCTAATTTTTCCAGTAGGTTGTAATCCTTTGCTCTCCATGTCTGTTACTATGTCTAAACGGTCCCAGACTTGGCCCGTGGGAGGCCTTGTAAGCCAGCTCCTGTGTCCTTTAGAGACGCTCCCATTATTCTCTGAGCATCTGGCTGTTTTTTGGCATAAGACACCCCAGGCTCACCTTGTATATTCCCCGCCTGAGCCCTGGAATCAGCCATTTCTCCGAGGAACAGCGGCTCCTCTCCGCAGAGGGTGGCGTGTAGGACTCTAGACCTGGGCACTGGGGTGCCATTGCTGCTGAGGTGACATCGCTCCTAGGCCCCCTCAGAGGACAGGGCTGGGATCTAGATACATTCATGTGCGCGAATGCACGCGTCCGTAAGCACCCACGTATATTTCTGTGCCTAGCTGGGTACGGATATTAAGCCCCATGGGTTCATTCTGATACTTTATGGACATATTTTAAAATAATTACCCCGGTTCACATCCTGACTCCCTTCATTTCTTAGTTCACGAGATGGGGAAGTTAAAGAAATTAAGTTGCCTGCCAAGTTGTGTTTTTTTTTTCTCCCATATTAAAATGGGAGTGACAACTCTCCTGTAGTTCGTCGGCAGGGTTGTGACATGGCACGTGGCATGTGTAAGTAAGGTTATGCACACGCTGAGAATTCGAATACCATCGGCTCTGTAATCGGGTCCCTCAAGACCTGGGAGCCCAGGGCAGACCTCTCTGTGTCCCGGCAGCACAGGGACCAGGAGCTCAGGGGCCCAGATCCAGCACAGGCAGGGAATGAATCAATGGCAACCCAGACGTGGCCACACCTGGAACAGGAAGAAACGGGACGAGATGCCAGGCCTGATAAGGAGACCGACGGTTGAGAGCGGGGCGGGGTAAGAGGAGCATGTTCTTGTTTTCTTTTTTAAATTTATTGATTAGAGAGAAGGGAGAGAGAGAGACAGAGGGAAATGCCAGTTTGTTGTTCCACCTACTTACGCACTCTCGGGTTGATTCTTTTATGTGCCCCGACTGGGGATTGAACCCACAACCTTGGCATATCAGGACAACGCTCTAACCAGCTGAGCTACCCGGCCAGGGCCAAGGAGAATGTTCCTGTGGTCAGATGGAAAGCCCGGAGCTCTAGGCCAGCTTGAGAAGCACTTAACAGGAGCATGAGTGTCCCCACTCACAAGTTCGGACAGAGCTGGCACCCCGGTGACAGGAGGCTTTTAGGGAGGGGACAAGCGTGTTTTGCACGCAGGAGGTACGGGCACTGTTGGACCCCCAAGGACAGGCTTGAGGCGGCCTCTGTGATGGCCCCCGGTGACCACCGCCTCCTGGCTTCTCCCATGTCATTGCCTCCACTTGTGTGCTGAACCTGATGGCTGGCTTCTCATGAACCAAATATCGCAAATGTGATGGATACCACAGCTCTGAGTTTAGGTGACAAAGGACTGTTCTTCCCATCTCACCCGCTCTTTCTTGCTGCAATGTCCTGAGCTGTCCTGTGGAGAGGGCCAGTGGCAAGAAACTAAGGGTGAGTCCTCCGGCCAACAGGCATCAAGGACGTGAGGCCTGCCAGTAGCCACATGGATGAACTTGGAGGTGAAGTCTCCCTCGGTCGAGTCTTCACATGAGCCTGCAGCCCAGGTGGACGCCCTGACCGCAGCCTGGGAGAGACCTTGAACCGGAACACCTAGCGGAGCACAGCCTGGGCTCCTGACTCACAGAAACATTGAGATAATAAATTCCTGCTGCTTTCAGCTGCTAGGCGTTGAGCTCATTTGTTCCTGAATAACAGATGCTAACACAGAAGAAAAGGGAGGAAAGCACTGTGCACCTTTGACTTGGGGGTGGGGAGGGGACGCTCCCTGTCCTCGGACATCCATTTCCAAAAGAGATCAGGGGCACAGAAAGGTTCCTACCCAATCATCCTCGGCAGGTAAATGATGTTGATGACCTTTATGCTTTCCCCACAGTATCTCCCGTTAAGATGGAACATTGTTTACCCGCTTGCGGATTAAATACAGCCACTCAGGGATGCTTAGGTCCTTGATTAATCCTGATTGAAAGAAGTGTGGAGATGGTAATTTACAACTGACAATGGTTAGCTTTAGGACAAGACAGCATTTCAAAGGCCTGGTTTTTGTTTGGTTTTGGTAGTTCATGAAAGAGCAGTTCTGTGTGTGTTTTCTGTGCAAAGTGGCAGAAAGCCATTTTCAAAGAACTAAAGGGGAAAAGAAGACTTTAAAAATGAGCTGAAGACCAGCTCAAAGGCTCTGGGTTCCATCACTAACTCCCACAGGGAGAGAGGCTGTTAAAATAAAATAAAAAATTGAAGAAACTTCTGGTAAAATGATCTGGACATTGCAGGCAACACAGAAGGAGGGTCGGATCAGGAAGCAAGTATTGGGGTTTGAGTCCCAGTTGTGTGATTTGTAAAGTTTTATTTATTTATTTATTTATTTTTAAAAGATTTTTTTTTATTGATTTTTAGAGAGAGAGGAAGGGAGAGAGAGAAACATCAATGTGAGAACAGAACATCCATTGGCTGCCTCCTGCACGCTCCCTACTGGGGACTGAGCCCACAACCCAGGCATGTGCCCTGACCGGGAACTGAACCAGCAACCCTTCAGTGCACCGGATAACACTCAGCCAACTGAGCCACACTAGCCAGGGCCCAGCTGTATGATTTTAAGTAAATGATTCAACATGTCTGACTTCCGTCTCATCTCTAATAATGAAAACCATCGTGCTTACATCACGGAGTTGTTATTAATGTAAAAAGTGCTTATTTACTAGAATTTACCCCATACCAGATGCCATGCTTGGACCTGTACCCAGGGATCTCATTGATCCTGTGGGGCTCAGAACAGGTCACCCCAAGGTGTGCCTCTGTGGCATGTGGATTATTTTGAGCTAAAGGCAACCTAAACCCTGTGGACACAAGAGAAACTTCTGCTCCTATACCCCCACCCCTTAACTGCCTAGGATAATTTGAATTAGGGCCTTGCCCATAATAAGAGATTATCAGAGATAGCCTTTTGAACTATCTCTATGGTAGTGCAAACTACAAATTACTGAACATCTGCTCTTACGGTCCCGATCACTCCCCTCCTCCCCTCTGAAGCCCTGAGGTGCCTTACCTCCTGCTCAGCTCCGCATGGGATGGGGGCCTCATTTGCCCTGAGCCTGTCATGGACCTGGGCTTCCCATACATATGTACGTGCGTAATTACACTTGGTTCATTTTCTCTTGTTGATCTGCCTCATTAGACCAGCCGAAAGAACCTAGGAGGGTAGGGGGAAGTTCCTCCCTCCCCCAAGTCCTTTATAGCAGCTTGCTATGGTCTAAATGTTTGTGTCCCCCTACATTTTACAGGTTGGAATTCTAAACCCCAAAGTGATGGTGTTAGAAGGTGGGGCCTTTGGGAGGTGATAGGTCATGAGGCCAGGGTCCCCGGGATTGGGATTGGCGCCCTTATGAAAGAGATCTGAGGAAGTTTCCGTCCCCTCTGCCATGTGAAGTTGCAGCTACAGCAAAAACGGGGCTGTCTTAGAAACACACTGAATTGCCAGCACCTCGATCTTGGAGTTCCCAGCCTCCACACCTCCAGAAAGAAATTTCTGTTGTTTATAAGCCACCTAGTCTGTGGTGTTTTGTTATAAGAGCCGGAGTGGACTAAGACACTGCCCTATGGGCAGGTCTGCTTGTTTTCATTCTATAGCTGAAGATGCTGCCCAGAGAGGTTACGCTCCTTGCTTCAGGTCACACAGCTAAGAAGTAACGAGGTGGGGATTCAAACCCATGCCTGTCTGGCTTGACACTATCCCACGTGGTAAGAACGTGACGTGAAAACAAATCACAAAACAAAACGAAACCCACAAGTCCCAAAGGCGTCCTGATTTCCTACTTGGTGCCTGGTGCTAGGAGCTCAGAGTTGAAGGTGGGTCAGCAGCCTGGTCTCTGCTCCCACGGGCCCGCTGTCACATGAGCCCTCAGTGGTCTTGGAGGAAAAGGAGTCTGGTGGTGGTGGAAGGGGGGGATGATGCTGTGAGACTCAGATCCTGACTCCTGGGTAAGATGCATGTGCGCCGACCAGGTAGGTGTGTGAGGGGAGGACCAGAGCGGAGGTCTGGACCCGGGACCATCCCCACCAAGGGTCACAGCCAACATCGACTGGCCACTTAGTTTGTGCTGGGCACTGTGCCACAGGCTTCGGGGTGTTGACCCATGCAGTCCTCACAGTGGCACAGTGACATAGCTAGCAGGGTCCCTACTGTGCGGAGCAGTGAGGGGACGTGCTTCTCGGCCATGTGCAGGCAAAAGCAAGACCCTCAGGAGAGCAGCCTTGGAAGTCCCGGGTCTTCCTGCTCGGGGAGCTGGGAAGTCTCTTCCTGATGGCTGGACTGAGGGACCTCAGGAAAATACCTTTGCATCGTTAACATAAGAAACATTCAGACCTGTGAAGAATTTTTGTGAGTTTATTTGAGCCAAACTGTCAACAGTTGCCGGGAAGCAAAACCTCACCGGACTGAGAGAATGCTCCAGAGATTGGCTGTTTTGCGCCTTGTGTTTTGCGTTACAATCAAAAGAGGAGCCATCGGTGGGTTGCAGGGAACCTACTGGTGATAGATTAGGGAGGTGAGAGAAAGCAAATTGGCAGGGGCGGGGACCTCTGGGGTTGGGTAAAAAGTAAAATGATGGCCACATATTTCTTTTACACAGGTGGGTGTGGGACAGTTAACAGCCGACAGTTAACAAGATATCAACAACAGTGAGGGGATTCGTGGGCTCTGCCCTGGTGCATTGGGGGGGATACTTTGTTTTGCAAAGGCACTCGTTAACCAGGCATGTCATCACAGATGCTAAAAGAGATTTAGAGTGAAAATTCACCTTTGTTAGGGAAAAATACTGCCTTAGGACATGACTCCCCACCATAGACTGCTTTTAGTTAAAAAGTTTTAATTTCAGATGATTCACTTTATGGTTACTTTAGGTCTCCGAGTTTGCAAGGCCACCACGAGGGCCACCCCTGAGCTTGTCAGGGTTAGCATGTGGCCTGCTTTTGTCTATAGCATGCCGGTAGGAGGGATGAAAGCCTTGATTCCTGATCAAAAAGATAGCAGGAAAGGATCTGCCACGGGGAATGTTAAAGGAGGCACTGACCAGGCCCTTGCATAGGTACTGCCCCCCCACTTTTTGTTTCCTTGCCCAAGTACAGGTCATGTTCTTGCTTTGTGTCCCCAGAGGACCTCACGGGCACAAGAGAGCATCTGGAGTCATAGTAACAGTGATTTATTGGGTACATGCTACATGCACAGGCTCCGTGCTAACCACTTTATAAGTATTAATTCACGTAATGCTCACAACAAATCCAGGAGGCAAGCACAATTCATACCACCACGTTGCAAATGACAAGATTGAGGAGTGGAGAGGTTCAGTGACTTGCCCACGGTCACCCAGCCAGTGTGGCTGATCTGAGACTCAGGCTCAGACCCAGGCGGTAAGAGCCCAGAGCCCAGTCTCCCCACCAAACACCTGCCTGTCGTGGCTACGTGGCTCCTGCTCCTGTGGGGGAGGGGAACCCCCTTCTCCTCTAGGTTCTTATGGCTGGATGAGTAATTAAAATGAAGTGGCTTAACCAGAAAAAAATGAGATGTAATATAATACGTATGCACAGGGGATTCACATAACCATGAAGAATGACAAAGACGGCATATTTTCCAAAGGCAAAATGAGGTCTTCTAAGAAGGAAGTAAGGCCGTTTACAGGGACATGAAAAGAGTTAATGTTTAGTAAAAAATGTTTGCTGGGCCCTCTAGAGACAATGGGCTACAGAAGGACTTTGATCAAATGGGCCTGGCTGGGTTCCTCCCGACGCCACACCTAGTTCAGGTTGAACGCAGTTATCTAGGTGATAGCTCCCGGCTGGAGCAGGTTTCTATTTCACATTCTTTTAGGCAGTTAGAGGGGAGGGCAAAGGTTCTTCCTGCGCCTAAGGGGCCTTAAAAATAACCAGCTTAAGATAATCAATATTCCAAAGAGGCATATTTTGGGGTGACAAACTCTGCTCCTCTTTACTCCCTTAGTCCTGGGTCCTGGGGGTCCAGGGAGGACCCTCAAATATCCCATCCAGGCCCATCCGTTTAGTCTTTTCTTGAGCAGCCCTTGTCAGCAACTCTTTGAGGTTATTAAGAGCATTTTTTGACCGTAACATTGTCTTTAGCTGTTCCCCCGACCATTCCCATGTCCCACAGCTGTGCTGGGCCCGGGGCTCTCATGAATACAGGGGCCCTGGTTCATTCGGAGGCACAAAGTGGAAAGGAACATGAGCGGGGTTGACCAGATATCTCGGTGGAACGTGTGTCATCTGTGGCCTCTTAGGGCACCCCAAGGGGAGTCTGGGCGTTGACCAGCTTTATCCCGCAGCTGCATTCCTTGTCTCTGTTGTGGGTGGTGGGAATGACACTGGGTGTTGGTCCGGTGGAGTCAGACCAGACCTGGGTTCAGCAACCTCAGTACTTGGCTCTTAATTCTTTCTTAGTCAGAACCCAAGACTCCCAACTATAAGAAAACATTTATTTGTCAAAATCCAGAGGTAGAAGAAATAATCTTTAGAAGAAATGGGTTTAGGAAACAGGTTATAGAGGGAAGGGAAGGGACCTTGGAACTTGGGAGTGAGGAAGGGTTGGTAACATGCCTGGGAGGAGAGGGGGGAGGAGGGGAAGGGAGAGGCACAGGTGTGCTCCCAGGAGGGAGCTCGCTCTAGCGCCTCAGTCCTAAGGGTCCTAAGGGTCCTAAGGGTGGAGATTTTCGGGGCGGCCCCAGGGAAAGATCTCAATAGAATATTCAGCAGCTTGCCAGGTGTGTCCTTTCAGGATCTCTGTCTCCAGTGATTGGTTGGCCCCAGGGCAGGGGCGGAGGGGGGGCCTTCATTATCCAAGGCAGCTGGTCCCCAGGGCAGCTGTGGCTGGTTTTGTTGCTTTTCTGGGCCTGGACCTGAAGTACAACTGAAGCCTAGATGTTAACTGTAGGGAGGAAAGGTCAGGGGATCCAAGCTGTATGACCAGCGATATGCTAGGGAAGGATAGGTCGCCCTGGAGGCCAGGTCCCACCCTACATTTGTCCTTTGCTAGGTACCTGGGGCTTTCCACCCTGGAGACCTTCTGTCACCTGGGTGACCTGGGCCATCGTCCTTGCTCTGCTCATGTCTGCCTAACTGCCTCTCACAAACACAGGGGCCCTGGTTCATTCAGAGGCACAAAGTGGAAAGGAACATGAGTGGGGTTGACCAGATACCTCGGTGGAATGTGTATCATCTGTGGTCTCCAGGGCACCCCACGGGAAGTCTGAGGCGTTGACCCAGCCTTATCCTGCAGCTGCATTCCTTGTCTCTTGTCCTGAGTCATGTTATTTTCCTCTGCTGGAGTGTGAGGTGTCTGAAGGAAGTCAGCCTAGGAAGGCAGTGGAAGCTGAATCGTGTGGGCTTGAATGCCAGCCCAGGAGGTCTGGGGATGGGGGAGCTGTGGTGGGCAGCTAGACAGGAGCAGAGCAAGGGTAGTGGGCCAGGTGCAGAAGGTCACCAGGGCGGAAAGCCCTGGGTGCCTAGCAACAGACAATTGTAGGGTGGGACCTCGCTCCAGGGTGACCTTTCCTCCCCTAGCATATCGCTGCTCGTGCAGTTTGGACCCCCTGACCTTTCCTCCCGAGATAACATCCAGGACCCAGTAGTAGTTCAGCTCCAGGCCCAGAAAAGCAGCAAAACCAGACACAAGTGATGCTATGACTGCCTCAGGCCCAGCTGCACTGACTAATGAATGACCCCCTGCTCCGGCGCCGACCAGTCAGTCAGTGGAGACCGAGACCTGAAAGGACACACCTGGAAAGCTGCTGAAGCTTCTGCTGAGATCTTCCCCTGGGGCCTCCCCTAAAATCTCCACCCTGAAAACCCTTAGGAAGGAGGACCCATCCTGCTCTCCCTCACCCTCAGGGAGCACAGCCCACCCCTCTCCCTTCTCCCTCCCCCTCTCCCCTCCCCCTTCCCCTCTCCTTCCCCCTCTCCCCCTCTCCCTCCCCCCTCCCTCCCCATGCCCCCGTGCATCACCTTGACCTTCCTCACTTCTAAGCTCTGAGGCCCTTCCTCTGCCCCTATAACCTATTTCCTAAGCCCATTTCTTCTACGAACTACTTCTTCTACCTCTGTGATTTTTCTAAACAAATGTTCAGTTAGGGTCTTGCCTCTGAATTCTGTCTTAGCCAGAACCAAGCACTGTACGGAGGTTGCTGACCCCAGGTCCTGCTGACCCCACCCGTCTAACACCTGGTTTCATTTGCACCGCGGCCAACAGAGCCACTGAGGCTCACCCGGCAGGACCCCGGACTTCAGGCAGATAAACCAAGCAGGGTACTTAGAGGACGGACCAGAAGAGGAAGAATTAGGGAGATGGGAGATGTCCCTGCGGCCAGATTTATTTCGTGATGGGGAAAGTGACAGGGAGGCTGCTGCGTTTTAGGATTGAGAGTAAAAAGCATGGTGGGGGCGGGGGCATGGCTGCCAACATAGCCTTGGTTCCATGGCAGGCTAGACAGTGGGCCCCAAAGACATTCACACCCCAGTTCCCAGGACCTGCGAGCATTACCTTATGTGGCAAAAGATGTGATTAAGTTACAGATCTGGCGATGGAGGGGTTATCCCAGGTTGTCCCGATAGGCAGGTAATCACAGCTGAGCAGCTGCTGCCTGGCTCCTGACTCCGCACACCGCTTATGCTAACTGTGCGGCAGACTGTCCCTTCAGTGTGACCGGGACGTCCTGGCACCGTCAGGTGTGTCGGGTAAGGGCTGGTAGGTCTCGGTGTCCCGTCCATGACCCGACCGTCCTGCGTGCATGTGATGGCGACCTTATGTAAGATGCTCCAGCAGAGTGCACTGTGCCTGCGGCACCGGCGCCCCGCTTGCTGGGTCTGTTCAGCCCGCACAGCAGGAGTCGTCCTCTCCGTGTGGGCTCCGCGGGCCTCCTTTACGCTGGGATCGCGCCTCCCAAACACCCCCTGCAGCCTCCCTCCCTCGACACTTGGCCGTTTAGCAGAATGAGGTGGGTTCCCCTATTCCCAAGCTCTCGCTTGTTGTTGTTAATCCTTGCCTGAGGATATTTTTCCATTGATTTTTAGAGAGAGTGGGAGGGAGGGAGAGAGAAAGGAGCATCGATGTGAGAGAGACACGTCTATTGGTTGCCTCCTGCTCACGCCCCATTTCAGGCGGGGGATTGAACCTGCAACCCAGGTGTGTGCCCTTGACCAGGAATCAAACCCGAGACCCTTCAGTGCGAGGGCAGATGCTCTAACCACTGAGCAACGCCGGCCAGGACTATTCCCAAGCTTTCTTTGCCAGAGCAGTTCAGAGTCTAGTGCCATAAATCACTAGTAACAAATATGAGACCCCAGAGGGAAGTCACGATAACTCAGAGGCGCGTTGCCCCTGCTGGTTGGTTTGCCTGAATTTGCACACTTCTTTGGAGAGATGCTTCCTGCCGTGACACTCAGCTCAGAGAGTCCAAATTCCCTCCAGCCTCCAGCCTGCACTGCGTGCATCTTCCCTCAGGCCTCCCTCACCACCTCCTCCCATCACGTCAAAGTATTTTTGGCCAGAAGAAACAGCAATTAAAAATTCTATATACGCCGGCTCTCTTTTCCCTCACCTTTCTTTTTAATTATGTAGACGTGCACTTGAGCTGGGGGGCCCCGCTCTGCCTTGTCTCCCCTTCGCCTTTGGATCCTGGATGAGCTCCCCAGGTGCTAGACACGCTCAGCTCTCTCTTTGGAGAGCCTTCGCCCATCTCCACCATTTCCCATGAAACACGGCAACATGCTCACAAGAATCAAACGCGAAGAAGGCAGGCCCTGAGCAGGGGCTGATGTGCTTGGAATGAGTGAAGGAATGAGTTGGGGGTCACCAGAGGCTGCTGAGCCCCCGGGAGGGAGGGAAGCTGAGGTTTACATTGGTCTCCATCCCCTCTCCGATCCTTCGGAGGGATTTTAACCCCGGGTGGGCTTGTGCACCTAGGCACCAGTGGCCCAGGCTGCAGGCACAGGGGAGTAACTCCCTTGGGTGCCGCAGTAAACTGTGGCCGTGGGATGCCCTTGTCTTTTCTCTTCTGAGAAGCGACCTTGACGTTTACTGTGTCCTACCTGCTGGCTTTAGCGTTCACCCAAATACTCCACTATGCAAAGCGCCTACCCAGGCGGGTCAGAGGTGGCGGCTTCCCGATCAGTCTAGGGCGTCTGCACAGTCACGGGCGGCCACGGTCACGGTCAGGCATCCCCACACCCGCCACATTCAGGGCCTGCCCAGAAGCCTAATTTTCCTTGTGGGTTGTTTATAACCAAATCATAGTGGGAATCGTTATGTAAAGAAGGTGTTCCCCTCCCTCCCCCAGGGGGTGTTCCCCCCTCTCTCCGTCACCTGAAGCTCTGGCTGCGGCACTCAGACGTAGTGAATGGACTTGCGAATTAGAAAGTGCTGAAGGCAAAGCAATCTCTTTACTCTTATCCTATGAGACAAGAAGCCCCAAAGATAAAGGGGGTCTTAGAGATTTTCTAGTCTAACTGTCTCATGTTACAGATGGAGAACTTGAGGATCAAGAAGTTAGATCGCCCTGGCCGGTGTTGCCCAGTGGTTAGAGGTCCGCCTGCGCACCAAAGGGTCTGCGGGCTCGATTCTCCATCAAGGGCACGTACCTGGGTTGCAGGTTCCATCCCTGGCCCCGGTCAGGGTGAGTGCAGGAGGCAACCAATCCATGTGTCTCTCTCACATTGACGTTTCCCCCTCCCTCCCTCCCTCCCTCCCTCCCTCCCTCCCTCCCTCCCTCCCTCCCTCCCTCCCTCCTTCCCTCTCTAAAAAAATCAATGGAAAAAAATATCCTCCAGTGAAGATTAGCAACAACAAAAGAAGTTAGATTAATTGCTGAAGTCAGATAGTCAGATAGTTATGAAAAAGGCTACCCCGAGTCCCCAGTTCTAATTTAGGTTTCATCACGTGTAACATGTGTGACCTTGAGCTGGCCGCCTGGTGTTTTGGGGCCTGAATTGTCCTTTCCGGGAAGTGGGGAGGCGAGTGTGGACTCTGTGATGATTAGGGATAGAAAGTGTGTACGCAGCGGCCTGTGTCGGTGCTACAGTAACAGCGCAGCAGGAGTCAGTGCCGGGATTGCCGCCCTCGTCTCGTCACCTACGTCTCTTTAACGAGCTTAAGGCTGCTGCTGGAGAACAGTGGGGCTCATTCTGATTTTTCATGGAAACAGGATCAGCAGGATCACACAGGAGTCCTTGTTCCTCTAGACTTGAGGGGGGGGGGATGTCCGGCCCTCAAAATCATTTGGTCTTGAAATCATTTGGTCTCGAAATCACTTGGTCTGGCCCTGCCAAGGCAACTGCAGGTGGAACTCAAAATTCGATAGATCTAGGAGATTTTTACATAGCTAATTTTTAAGTTGATAATTTTGTATGGCCTGCGAATGTTATAAATATCCAAACAGCCTTTGGCAGAAAAAAGGTTCCCTACCCCTGCTCTAGACGGATGGAAAATACCAGCAGAAGCGGCAAGGTGGAGCTGAGGGAGAGAGAACTTACCCTGATCTCACGTCGCCCACTCTTTGGCGTGTTCTCGGTCTTAGGTAGGTGGCTCTGCAAATGCAGCCTCTGTGATCCCTCCTTGCTGCCCGCAGGGCTGAGTGGTCCCCTCAGATCCACCTGTTGAAGTCCCAGTACCCACAGAATGTGGGAGAAGGGTCTTCACAGGGTTAATAAAATTAAAATGAGGCCATTAGGGTGGATCCCAATTTGATATGACCGCTGTCCTTATGAAAAGGGGGAATTTGGAGACAGACACGAAGAGAGGGAAGACCCGAGGAAACGCAGGGAGAAAATGGCCATCTACAGCCAAGGAGAGAGGCTTAAAATGAACCAGCCCTGCCGACGACACCTCGATCTTGGACTTCCAGCCTCCAGAACTGCCAGGCAACACATTTCTGCTGTTTACGCCAGCCAGCTGGTGGCATTTTGTTACAGCAGCCCTAGCAAACTGATAGTTGGTTACACCCCCTACAACAGGAGGTCTGCGAGGCCCATTCTCACGGTCCTGCATCAGCCAACGCGACACAGACAGAGGCTTGGAAGGCACGTGCCAGCTGGGCTTTGCCTACTTGCTGCTTGTGGAAATTCTGCTTCTGCATAAATAAGACACATGGCTCAGTTACCCCTATTGCTCCAGCTGACAGCCAGCCACCTGGCATGTGAGTGAGGCCATCCTAGACCAACCTCTCGCAGCCAGTCTGCCGTCTGATGGCAGATGCAGAGCAAACCCAGCCAAGATCAGCCCAGAGGAACCTCCCCCTGAGCGGTAGACTCCTGAGCGAAATAAGACTTTAGTGTGGTTTCTTATAGCTACAGCTCCTCAAGGACAGCTATCACTTAGAGAAAAAGCCGGCTCAGGGTGCTGTTGAGCTAGGTACCACTGTGGGCTCTGCCCCGCAGGAGACACTGTAGGAAGCTGTGTAGACTTTATGTCAACATGGTAACCCAGGGACAGCCATGCCCAGCCACTGTTGTTGGGAGTCGTTCCCGTGGGCATTCACTCTCCTGGACTCCTAGGCGACAGGCCTGAGCCAGCTTCCAGGGCTTCCGAGAAAGCCGAGGTGGAAGACGTGAGAGACCAGACAGCCCTTGAGGTGAGAAGCCATCAGTGCGCTCGGGAACTGTCTCTCCCCGCAGCGGCGGAGCCAGTGGTGGGCCCAGAGGATGTGTGGCAGGTGCTGGCGGGTGGCATCTACAGCAGGCTGGGTATCGCTGTCACCGTGTGGTCAGGGCAGTGAGCAGTGGGGATCCGAGGTGGGGAGGCCGCCTTAGGAGAATGGACGGAGAGTGCGTGCCTGCCAAACAGAATGTGTCGTCATGGTCACTCCTCACCTAGCTCGGGGTTCATTCTGACAGTGAGCACGGCAGCCTGGCTGAATGGCTGCCTGGGCTGCGGGGCTGGGAGGTCTTGGCTTCTCTGCAGCTGCTCACGGGGGAGGCCGCCCGCTCTGTGAAACGCGGTCCTGCTCCTGCTTCCGTGATGATGGGCTCTCTCAGCAGGAGACAAGTGCTTACCGGCCAGGCTTACTCACTCCAGGACCAAATATTTATGATTTATTTTTTTAAATAAAAGGTGTTCTTTTATTTTTTTAAAAAAAATTATTGATTGATTTTAGAGAGAGAGGAAAAGACCTGGGTGGGTAAATCAGTCTTTGAAATTGATCCCTGGACATTGCAGCTGGTAGGTTGTCTGCAAGGCAGGCCCAGTAACCCCTCCCATCCCACATGCCCCTTTGCCATGTGACTTTAGATGCGTCCCGTAAGAAGGTGGAATCTGTTTCGCCTCCCCTTGGGTCCGGGTTGGCCCTGTGACTTGGACTGATCAGGTGAAGGATGCTGTGTGAGTTCCGAGCCTCAGCTTCTGGGGCTTTGCAGATTCTGTTCTCACCCTCTTGGGATGCCTCTGCCCTGTGAGCCAGCCAGCTGGACCCTCCCTGAGAATGAAACACTTCATGCAGAGAGAGACCATGTGGAGAGGGGCCCACCCATCCCAGCTGCTCTAGCAATCCAGGTTAGGTCCCTGACATGTGAATGAGGCCATCTGAGGGCACCTGGCCCCCAGCTGACACCACCTGAACACAGATGCCGGGTGGAATCCAGGGGACACCACGTGCCCCCAGAGAACTGCCCAGTTTGCTCACCCACAGAACTATGAACAGAAAAATGGCTGTTCTTTTAAGCTACTAAATTTTGGGGTGTTTTGTTCCACAGCAATAGATAATTACTACATTGAGACAGAGATTTTCCCCCAGTGGGCGGCCAACTGAGCAGGCGCCTGGCTGGTACCACGAGGGGCTGCCATCTGGAGACACTCAGGCAGAGAAAGCCCAGCAGGGACCAGCAGGCCTGAGAGATGGCGGAGATGGAGTGGGGTCATGAATGACACATCTGAGCTCCTGCATCCAGCCAAGACTGAAGGTGGCTGCCTCACTAGACTTCCCAGTTAAGCAAGTGAAAAGCTTCCTTTAAAATTTTTAAGCTAGTATGAGTTAGGATTTTGTTACCTGCAGTGGAAAGTGTACTAACTAATACACATCCATTCACTGGATGTGCTCTATGCCATTGGGTTTCAGCCAAGTTGCACTGGCCTGGTGATTTCTAATATCTTTAAACTTAGTTCCTCTATCAAAGTTCCCTGGTTTCAAAAAATTGTCTTACTGCCCTGACTGGTGTGTTCAGTGGTTAGAGCCCATACACCAAAGGGTCACGTGCTCAATTCCTGGTCAATGGCACACAGCTGGGTTGCAGGTTCAGTCCCCACCCAATAGGGGCACCTGCAGGAGGCAGCCAATTGATATGTCTCATATCGATGTTTCTCTCTCTCTCCCTGTCCCTCCCTCCCTCCCACACTATCTAAAATCAATGGAAAAATATCCTCGGGTGAGATTAACAACAACAATTTTGTCTTACAATTAATTTATTCATTCAGCAGCTATCTGTTTAGTACTTACGGTGTGTAAGACACTCTGGTAACTGCTGGGGACGTAGCAGGTGACAGGACATGCCCAGTGTCCCCACTCTCCAATCCAGGCAATTTAGTTAGCACCGTGCTGAATCCCAAGAAGAAGAAGAAATAGTCATTGTGAGCGTGTGCACGCCTGCCCTGTGGTCTTGATGTGGGAACCAAAGGGGGTCATAGGTGTGAGAACGCCTAAGACAGTTCCAGCAGAAAAATATTTATTTTCACTCATGGGATCAAACTATAAGCCTGTTTCTGAAGCCTCTGCTCCCATCACTGAAAATACCTCCTATTAGATGTTCTTTGCTGTTTCTAGATCTTACGGGACTGCAGCCGTCTCCACCCGCCGAGTGCGAGCGGAGGCACGTGGCCGGGAGCTGCGGGCTCTGGGCTCCCGCGGGCTTCTGGCCCTGCCTCAGACTCGGCACCCACGGTGCCTGCTGGGCACCCAGGCTCTTTTTCCTCCGCCCTTATTACTTCCAAGCCCTAGTTCTCGGTTGAGACAGACTGCGGTCTCCGAATGCTGTGATTTAATGAGAGGAAATTTACTTGACTGGCTGTTCAGATTTGCAGGGGAAGTGATTCTGATCAAAGATAATCACAGTCACATCTTAGTAGAAATCACAGCACATGCCTGGAACCCTGAGCAGCTGCCAAGCCCCCTCCACCCTACGCAGCCTCACAACCAGCTAGTGGACGTTCAGTGGAATCGAAACGAGAAGACGGGTGACAACGGTCTGACCCCCCAGCGTCCCCTCACTTATTCACGTAAGAAGTGGCGTCAGGATGGGGCGCTTTCTGCACAGGCCCGTGAGCAGCTGTCACGGAAGGTGCGGGGCGGGCTCGGTGCCGGGCATGTTCAGGAAGGGTGTTGGTGCCACACTCAGGGTTTTTCACAGTCTAGACCCCGACCACTGGCCAGCCTGACCTCCGGCTCTTCCCCCCACAGCCACATCGACAGTTTGCTAGTCTCTGAATTCGCCACCCCCTCGGCATTGACCCTTTTGTCTCCAATTCCCACCCCCCTCCTCGGGCGGGTGAAACTCGAATCCCCATCTGAGATGCAGCTCACATGCGACCTCTCGGAAGCCTCTATCCTGGCCACCCAAAGCCACAGGCATTCTCTCCCGAGGGTCCCACTGCAGCCCCCTCGTATCTGTCGCATGGCGTTTAGTTGCAGAGTGAACACATAGTGAGCATTTACCAGACACGGGGACCTGAGATGAATCATTCATTTTCTCGTAGGATCTCGGAGTCTAGCAGGGAAGACATTCAAGCAGAGAAAGAGCCCCACAATTCCACTGCACTGACGAGTCCTCTGGAAAGGTGAACATGGGCTTCTGTGGGACTCAAAAGGGGAGAACCCAGGGCACCCTGGGAGGGTCACAGAGAGTGTCCTGGGGGCGGGGGCACCTCAGCATAGTCTTAACGATGAAGAGAAGTCATCCAAGTGGAGAGAAGAGAAAGACAGAGGGGCCACCAGACTTGTGCTGACCATCAGTGGTTGGTCTCTCCAGACATCCTCTCAGCCTATTGAAGGGAGAGCTTGGTTTCATCCATTTCTGTATCCCCATTACCTAGGATGGGTGCATAGTAGGTGCTCAATGGAAGTTGGTGGGAAGAATGAACTAGACTCCACTCCAGAGAACGCTGATTCTGCTCTCGTCCGGGGCATCGTCTCTCAGCAGCGCTGCGTAACTCACCGAGTGAGAAAACGAAGCCGCGCGTAACGGGTCTGCGTCAGCTCTGTACCTGGTTGAACAAACCATGCCCAGGCTTGGCAGCGTGAAGCAACAATTCATTATTTCTCGTGACTCTGGTTGGTTGGGGGCGTCTCCTGCTGCACTCTCACGGACCCACTCCCACAGCTGCACTTAGCTGGAGGCCACCGGGAGCTGGGCTCAGCCTCTGCGGGGTCTTTCATTCCCAAGGAGGCCGGCTGGGGCTTCCTCGCACGATGACATTAGCATCTAAGAGGGAAAGCCCGGAGCACCAGCGCTCATTGAGCTTCTGCCCGTGACACGTTTCCTGGTGTCTCAGTGGCCAAAGAACGTGGCCTGGCTAAGTCCGGATTCGATGAGATAGGGGATGACACAAGGGCCATTAATTCTTCAGTCCACCATAGGTCAGCGGGTGGCAGGTTGTCGCAGTGGAAGGGCTCAGTGTACGGGTGTGGTCCGTAGGTGGGGATGCATTGCAGGGTGGTTGCTCTGGGGACAGGGCTGGGCCAAATTTCTGAGGCCCTGTGGAGTGGTGATAGGAACGTGAAACGTGGCAGGACTTAGAGCTGGAAGCGCAGGGTCTGAATCAAATGAAAGGAATCCAGTGATGTTTACTTCACAAGTTTTCTCCAGCACCACGGGCAATGATGTGGAGGCGTTTTGCAAACTTGAGAAGGAAGATGAGTGTTGGGCAGAAAACGCAGGTCAGCACCACAGACAGCTCCGAGGCGCCGCTGCTGCGCCCCGAGAACCCACGGACAGGAGTCCCCGCGTTTGACTGGGTGCGCCTGGGCCCCAGGACACAGCTTGCCAAGCAGCATCTAAGGAATCCGACTGGCTTCCTATATTCTCCTTTGCCTTGGGCTCTTTCCTGTTATCTGGGGTTCCTCCTACTCAACTGAGCTTAGGTTTAGTCATGAGCACGAAAAGCCCCAGATAAGAGAGGTTTTGACTCCTAAGCAAAGGCCATGGCCAGGCAGGTCGGGGCTCTTCTGGCCCCTTTGCTCCAGGAGGTCCGGCCCCAGCACACTCGCTCGCTGCCCTGCACCCCGAGGGGGTCCCCTTCAACTTCATGGTCTAGGTGGGTGGCCAGTGTGCCTGTCCCATTCTTTCATTTGCTCCTTCCTCCAATAAAGGCAATTTTTCTGGTGCCGAGGATGTACCAGGAAAATAAAAGGGGTTGCATGTGTGGGACCCAAGAGTCAGCACCCTGGGGATCCCGAGGAAAGGGGGGAAAGGGGAGTTCTAGACAACGAGTAATGGGAGTGACGGCTGGTCTGGGCTGGGACAGTGTTGAGTCACATACAGGCTACCTGGTTTTATTGTGCTCCAGAAAGATTGCGCTTTTCAGAAACTGAAGGCTTGCGGCAGCCCTACATCTATCGACACCTTTTTTCCTGGGGAAGATGCCGTGAAGATCGTTGAAACGACGGCAGAGGATTTGGAATATTTCATACGTTTAGTTGATAAGGCAGCAGCAGGGTTTGAGAGGACCGACTCCAACTTCCAAAGACTTCCACTGCGGATAAAACGCTATCAAATGGCATCGCACTCTATGGAGAGATCGCTCGTGAAAGGAAGAGCCTGTTGAGGCGGCAAACTTCACTGTTGTCTAAGAAATTGCCAGAGACACCAACCTTCAGCCACCGCCCCCCGACCAGTCACAGCCATCAACACTGAGGCAAGACCCTCCACCAGCAAAAAGAGGGGGGCTCACCGCAGGCTCAGATGATGGTTGGCGTTTTTCGCAATAAATAGTTTTTAATTAAGGGATGTACATATTTTATTAGACATAATGCTATTGCACACTTAATAGACTCAGTAGAGTGTAAAAATAACTTTTATATTCACTGGGGAACCAAAAAACTCAACTGACTCATTTTATTGCCATAGTCGCTTTATTGTGGTGGTCTGGAGCCGAACCTGCAGCATCTTCGAGACGTGTCTGCGTATATATTTCTGTTCTGCTGGAGAACCCTGACTAATACACTGTCTTCGAGAGAAATCTCTTCTAGGATTGGCAGACATGAAGCACAGGTGTAGTAGACGTCACTAATCGATCACAATGTTCTTTCCCACCAAGCCTATGACCAGCTTCAGAATCATTCTTAACATGTTTGTTTTCCATTGAAAAGAGTTCAATTTGCAGGGCCTGCCCCACCTATTGAAAAGTTACTTCTTTTTTTTTTTTAAAAAAAAGTTTTTATTGATTTTATGATAGAGAGGAGGGGAGGGGAGAAGAGAGAGAGGGAGGGAGGGAGGAACATCGACCAGCTGCCTCTTGCTCGCCCCCTACTGGGGACTGAGCCCACAACCCAGGCATGTGCCCTGACCAGGAATCAAAGTGCAGACCTCTTGGCACATGGGAATGACACCCAGCCAAAGAAGCCATGCCGGCCAAGGCTGAAGGTTACTTCTTGCCTCTGCCTTTCTGGGTCTCCCACAGATTGATCTTTCTGTTCTCTGTGACGCATCTAGTGCTCTGAGGTGACGGTGCTTCAGGGTGGGAGGTCTTGAGCCCCATGAGAGAGAGCAGAGGGTGGTGGGTTGGTACCAGGTTCCCCTGAGCTCCACACGGCAGAGCCAAAGATGGGAACCAGGCATTTGTTAGGCAGTATGAAGAGTCTTTCACCTGAATTCTGAACACCTTCACCCAGGGCCGAAGCCAGGGGTTCATTGAGGACTCAGGATCCAGACTGCGGGAAGCTCACGGCTGCTTACGGTCGAGCTGGGACTCGAACCACAGTCAGTGCCTCTCAGTCCATCAAGTCCTGTGTCAGACTGCACTGTTTTCCTTCGAGAAAGCTTTTGAGGGCTCTTTCCCCAGTTTCATCTTGGAACTATGGGCTAAGACAGGAAGAAGGCAGGCCATGGATCCACACAGAAGAACATTGGGTCTGCTAAGACGTACGGTGGTTCCTTCCAGCTTCCAGAAGAGTTTGGGGGACTCGGCCACAAATAAAGCCCAAATGGTTGAAATGCTAGATTAGCAAGGTTTATTTTTAAATACTTCATAATGTTCAACGTGTAGGGGGATCTTCGGTTTTCTGAAATGGTGAGACCATCCAATTCCTTTTTTTGTTAATTTTCACCTGAGGATATTTTCCCTGCTATTGGTTTTTAGAGAGAGTCGAACAGAGGTAGGAAAGGGGAGAGAGACGGAAACATCGATGTGAGAGAGACACATCGATTGGTTGCCTCCCACATGCACTGGGGATTGAACCTGCAACCCAAGTATGTGCCCTTGACTGGTAATTGAACCCAGGACCCTTCGGTGCATGGGCCAATGCTCTAACCACTGAGCCACGCCGGCCAGGGTTAGACAGTGCCATTTTTGACGCAATTGTCCCGCGTGGGTGAGGCGTCCGGTTCAGGCCTTTCGACGGTCTTGTCGTCAGTGACGGCCGAGTCCGTTTTCTCCGCTGGTGGGTAGGCCTTGTTCCTTTTGGCAAAGGCCTGGCTGATTTCGGCGTGGGTTCTGTTCTTGGTCTCGGGCAGGACGAAGTATAAGTAGAGAGCCCCCGCACAGCAGACCGCGGCGAAGGCCAGGAAGCAGTAGGTGCCCAGGTGTTTCTGTGGAAAGGCAGAGACAAACCATCAGATCGTACTCACCCCGCTGGCCGGGAAACCACCTCTCAACACACCGTTGGGTTTTGTTTTTTTTTAAAGAAATAAGCTTTTTAAAATAAATGTTTTTATTGATTTTTTTTAGAGAAAGGAAGGGAGAGGGAGGGAGAGAGAGAAACATCCTTTGGCCGCCTCCTGCACGCCCCCTACTGGGGACCGAGCCTGCAACCCGGGCCTGTGCCCTGCCGGGGCATCACACCAGTGACCTCCTGGTGCCCTGAGTCACGCTGGCCGGGCCACACTGTTTTTCACAGGTCCCCATTTATAAACCTACACTCCTGAATACAGCTCCACATGTCCTCGTGAAGCTGGCTCTGTAGGCAAATGTCCCTTACAATCGTCTACACGAGACGTCTCCCATGAGGCACGAACGAATCAGCTCCAAGCCCCAGTAAAGACGAGGGAGCAGCGGTCTTTATTTTTTCAGAAAAGCAGGCATTTAAACTTAATCATTATGAAAGCCCAGCGTAATACCGCCTAACTTTATCTTACGTTCATAGTTACCATTAAGCACACCCTTCCTCCCCCCAATATACACACGAGAAAGGTGTGATGTCAAAAGGAAGTGAAATTCCACAGTTCATGTGAAAAATAGGGAGCCGTTGACAAGGCTCAGATAACATTGTTTTTTTCCTAACATGCAGAAGAGGTAACTCACGGATTGATACCGATAGAGCCTTGTACAAATAAGAGAGACCAGAGAAAAGAGAACGGCTGAAAGCAGTCCCCTGTTTCATGCATCCTGACTGTAGCACCTGATGCTTGGCGAAGATGCCCTGCCGGGTGCGCCAGGCCTTGAGCTTCTCGACGCCGCAGTCGCCTCGGTAGCTCCCGTGCCCTGCAGTGCCCGGCTCGTGTAGTTGCTCAATAAATGTTTGTTAAATAAAATATTTTATGGGTTCCAGCTGTCGGGGCTGTGATTTTCTCATGTAATAAACATCTGCTGATTCAAAGATAAGGTGACACTGTCTTCGAATGGTACTTTACAAGAAGCAATGTCTTGATTTTAGTAAATTCCATGCTATTCTTTGAGTTGACATTTGTTTTTGGAGGATGACATATGGTTCAAGAGCTCGATCTTTGGATCACATCCCAGATCTACCTTTTCCTGAATCTGAGGCTCTTTGTGCCTCTGTTTCCACAGTTGTAAAATGAGGATAATAATGGTTCTTGCAGGGTGGCTGGGAGGACTGCCTGAGATGCTCCTTTTAAAGTACATAGAGCGGTTCTGGGTGTAGGACATGGTCCAGGCCTGGGAGAGCTCAGCTCCGAAGATGGGTACCTTTTCCTGTCCACAAAGATTCCATGGGCAGTGGAGAAGGAGAGGGTGGGCTCTGTAATCACTTGGGGAGGATTCCGATCCTGGCTCCACTATTTACAAGTTGTGTCAACACTTGAAACGTGGCATTTAAGGCAGAACTTTAACCCACTGATTGGGGCGCCCTCATTTCCAACAGGGCGATGAAGACCACATGTTGTTTTGAAGATGAGATGAGATACAGCCAGCTTGGTCTCGACATCTCCACTTGCATGCCGAATGGGGTGTCTGATATATCAAGCCCCAGAAGGAGCCGCTCAACCTGCCCCCGCTCTGGTCGATGGCACTTCTGTCCTTCCATTGGCTTAGGCCACCCAAGCACTTAGAGGCAGGCCTGGCCCCTCTTCATCTCTCACCCCCGCAGCTGTTGGCTCTACCTTGAAGTATATCCCAAACCTGAGCACTCGTCACCACTTCTACTGCTGTCATTTTGGCCCAAGCCACCACCCGCTTGCTGGGATTGTTACAATAGCTTCTCAGCCGATTCGCTGCTTCTCCCTTTGTCCCCTTTAAGATGATTCTTAAGAAAGAAGCCAGAGCCATCCTGTTAAGCGAAGGGAAGAGCCTCTCACTCCTCTGCTCAAAACCCACCGTGACCCCCTAAGTCATACTAAGTGAAGCCCAAGTCCTTCCCATGTCCTCTAAGGCCGTTGGCCATGTGCCCTGACCTCCCTCTCCCTCTCCCTTTCTCTGCTCCAGCTCCACCTGGCTTCTTTTCCCAAGAGACCCAATGGGCATCACTAGGATTTTCCTCATAATTTTATAGAATTGAGTAAAAAACCAGGAGGCTCTTGCAGTCATCCTGGGAAAAGAAATTACCCCTCTCAGGCCAAGCTATGGGAAAGGGGGGTGAGAGGGTCCACCTGCTGGGCACAGGCTCCACCCCTTCAGCACCCGGATGGAAAGCCCTGCTGGGTCTCCTCCTGTGGTGACCACCCTCACGGTGGGACCGAGCTGCAGCAGACACATGCTCACTGCCTCACCTGAACCCCAGAGCTGGCCCTGCAGGCACCTGCTCTGAGTAGCGGTGTTGGCAGGAGGCGGCTTAACTAGTGAGAGCAGAGGAGGAGCTCAGCAGACTGAGTGTCCTTCATGCCCCCCCCCCCCCCCCCCCCCCCCCCCCCCCCCCCGTGGGCTGCAGTCTTTCTCATGAGCGCTCATTCGCTGCCTCAGGGAAACAGGCCTACTTGGTCCCTCTTTACAGGTGAGAAAATCAAGGTTAAGGAAGGTCACAGTTCTTGCCTGGGGTCACACTGCTAGGACGTGGCGGGGCTGCAATGAGGCCTGAGCTGGGAAATGAGGCGAGTGAGCCTACAGCACTGTCTACCTGACATTGACTGATTTTGTTCGCACCATCCAATGGTGCCATTTTACAGATGGGAAGACTGAGAGGCTGAAGTTACCAGGCCAGTGTTTCGGGGCTGAGAGGCAAAGCTGATTCAAATCTGGCAGAGCCCCTGCTCATCACACTGTGCTCACAGCTTAGAGAGTCAGGACGCGAGAGAAGACAAGAGAGACCTGGCCATAGAATCAACAGGGAAGGAAAACCCTTGGCCGCTCCAAGCCCAGAGGCTCCACCAGAAAGTCGGGCGAGCCCCGCAGAAGGGCTGAGGGAGCTGCATGGATGGAAGGAGCCTCCCCCTGCTGCTGGCCGCCCAAGGACATGCAGCGGTGTCTGCCCCAGATAATTTCATGACCTGGAGTGACTGCCAGTGTGTGATTGGGTTTAATCTGGGAAGAGACACGTTCTTATTAACCCCCTCCTGGGGGCCCGAGATATTACAGACATTATCTCATCTGTTCCCCAGGGCCACCCTGTGATAGAGCCGCTTTATTTCCATTTTCAAAAGAAGAAATAGAGGATTGGAGAGGTCCTGAGACATGCCCAAGGCTTCGGTGGTGGTGGGGCAGGAGCACTAACGGGAGACGGGACTCCCAGTGCGGTCTGCCTGCCTGGGAGCTCAGGCCCTCTCCTCCACAATTTATCACCACTCGCTCCCTGCTGGGGGTGGGGTGGGGAAGTGAAGGGTTCCCAGGGTCCTACAGTGTCCCCCACAGCAGCTGGGACGTAGGGCTTCTTAACCTTCTCTTACAGATGCGGACAGAAAGGGGCCACATGCTAAACCTGACAAGCTCAGGGCAGGCCTGCATGGTGGCATTGCAAACTCAAAGACCTAAAGTGACCTCAAGAATGGTCTGAAATTAAAACTCTTCTTAACTAAGAGCAGTGTATGGTAAGTAGTCATGTTCTAAGGCAGTATTTTCCCCTAACAAAGGTGAATTTTCACCTTAACTATGCCGGTCTGTCCTCTTTTGCATCTGAGATAACACACCTGATTAACATGCCTTTGCAAAACAAAGTAATTTCCCCTTTCTCCTGGCCCTCAGTGCACCCGGACCACAATCCTCTCATTGTTATTATGTTGTTGTTGTTTTTTTAAAACATATCTTTATTGATTCCAGAGAGAGGAAAGGAGAGGGAGAGAGAGAGAGAGAGAAACATCAATGATGAGAGAGTCACTGATCGGCTGCAGCCCGCAACCCGGGCATGTGCCCTGACCGGGAATCGAACCCCCATCTCCTGGATCCTAGGTCGACGCTCAAGTGCTGAGCCCCGCCCGGCCGGGCTGTTACCTTGTTAACTGTTGACTGTTAACCATCCAGTACCCACCTCTGTAAGAGAAATATATGTCTTTCATTTTACTTTTTATCCAATCCCAGAGGGCCCCCTCCGCTCCCCACTTTGCTCTCTCCCACCTCTCCTCTGTAATATATAAAATAAAGTGCAAAACTGCCATTCTCTGGAGCATTATTTCAACCTGTTGAGATTTTGGCTCCCTAGCATATGTGTCGACAGTTTGGCCCAAATAAACTCACAAAAAGTTCTTCACAGGCTTGAATGTTTTCTTACGTTGACAGCCTGAGTTACTTGCTGGCCTGTCTCTGCCTCCTGTGGGCCCTTAGGAGCCCGCGCAGGAAACGACCTTTACGGGACCAACGACCATCAAGGTAGCAACCGTGCCTGAGTGTCCCTGGCAGACCCTGAGCTCAGGCCTGGACTCGCCTCTAATTCTTTTGAGAGCCCTGCTGCAAGATGGGGGGCAACTGTCTTGTCTTCTAGGCATGAACATTACGGCTCAAAGAGCAAGCGACGTCAGACAGAGTTAGGCCGGCGGACCCGAGCCTATGCAGGCTCTCCTGTGTGTCATTTGTGCCTAACACAGTGCCTGGCAAAGGAGGACAATACGAGCAATAAACTAACACAGAAGTTGCCATTTACCAAGCAGGCTGGGGTCCCCAGATGCGGAGCCTGAGGGGCACTCGAGGGCGCGTGGCTTCTTCGGAAGTGAGGAGGGACTGAGTAACCACTGTCCTAGGTTGTCCTGGACCAAGGGGTTTTTCTGGGATGTAGGACTTACAGAGACAGTCCTGGGCAAGCTGGGATGAGTTGGTCACCCTAGACAGGGAAGGTGACGGTTGAATTGTGACCCTCCCCACGGGTGTCTGTGAGTGCTGCAGTCCCAACCCCTGGCGCCTGTGACTGTGGCACTGTGTGGGAACAGTCTTTGCAGATGGGATCAAGTTAACATGAGGTCATGCTGGACTGTGCTGGGCCTGAGAGCCAATCACTAGTGTCCTTATAAAATGAGACAGAGAGCCCTGGCCAGCGAGGCTCGGTTGGTTGAGCGTGATCCTTGCACCAAGAGGCTGTGGGTTCAGTTCCTGGGCAGGGCACATGCCCGGGTTCCAGGCTCCATGCCCAGTAGGGGTCGTGCAGGAGGCAGCGGATCCATGATGTTTCTCTCTCATCAATGTCTCCATCTCTCTACCCATCTCCTCTAAAAATCAATAAAAGCATATCTTTTAAAAAAAGGGGCAGAGAAACATACACAGGGGGTGTGGATGATGGAGGCAGAGATTAGAGCGATGCAGCTACAAGCCAAGGAAAGCTGAACACCTCCAACCAGCGAGAAGGGCGTGGACGGGTCCTTCCCTCAGCCTCCAGAAGGAGCCAATCCTGCCCACGCCTTGGTTTTGTACTTCTAGCTTCCAGAGGTAGGAAAGAATACATTTCTATTGTTATAAACCTGTGATTTTCAACCTTTTTCATCTCATGGCACATGTAAACTAACTACTAAAATTCTGTGGCGCACCAAAAATATATTTTTTGCCGATCTTAAAATAAAACAGGTATAATTTTGATTCATTCCTACCGACCGCTATTGTGTCGGCTGTTGTCATTTTTTTTATTTGGCAATCTAAGGGAAAATCTAAGGGTTTTGGCCAAAGCACGCTTCTCCCTTCCATAGGCCAACAGCGTGAGTTTCCTGAGGAGAGAGGCCCAGCCTCTGCTCTGTGACTCGCCCCTCACTCAGAGGGGACCCGCGGGAAGGGACCCCGGTCAGCCGTACCTGGATGAACGGGAAGAGGAGCCCCACGGCGAAGTTGGAGAGCCAGTTGACGGTGCCTGCCACGATGAAGGCTGCCGGCCGCTGGGACTGCTGGAAGAACTCGCCGGTCAGGACGAAGGGGATGCCGCCTGCAGCCAGGTAGGGGGCAGAATTAATCACCCCAGAAGGAGGCCGTGCAGCTTCACCCCACACGGCAGGGGACGCGCCCTGGGGAGAGCCACTCTGCCCCCGCGAGCGACGGCCTCGGAGGGGGCGCTGGAGGCAGCCTGGGACTCCTAGCGGCATAAAAGTGTCCTTGACCTGCCTCATCCCACCAAGGGCTTCGTCACCCTCTCGGCTCCCCAAATGCCCTCTGAACCAAGCTGCCCGCCCCAGCTCAAGACTACATGTGTCAATTTTTCCTTCTTTAGGTCGAGAGTAGGAGGGGGGATGGAGAGAAACGTCAGTGAGAGACGCATCGGTTGGTTGCCTCCTGCATGCGCCCCAACCGGGCTTCCAGTGCGAACATTTCACATGACCGCACTCATCCTCGAGGTCAACCAGCGTCACAGCCAGGGCCAACTCGAGCCTGTGCCTCTCCGGAGCTTTCACCTTATCACCCCACTCTGCTGCCGTAAGCCTTGGACTCCACACATCAAAAATGACTCGGAGCAGACGGGCCCACACCGCCAACTGACTGTGAGCCCCCTCCCCCGGGCAGGCAGCCCCCAACCCCCGTCTGCCTGGCATCTTTGGCACATAGTAGGCACTCCATCAATATTTCTTACTTGAACGAAACACTCAAAATCTGATTTTGAAAAGATTTGATGTGCTGTTTCCTACAAAGAAAGAGGACTCTCCACATCTTTAAGCTACCTGCCAAGGTGCGTAAGAGCAGTGGTCACCAGAAATGTGCTGAGAGCAGCCCGTAGGTCACGGGTGCCCAGATTGCCGTGTCACACGGAGAAATGTGCTGAGAGCAGCCCGTAGGTCACGGGTGCCCAGATTGCCGTGTCACACGGAGAAATGGGCTGAGAGCAGCCCGTAGGTCACGGGTGCCCAGATTGCCGTGTCACACGGAGAAATGGGCTGAGAGCAGCCCGTAGGTCACGGGTGCCCAGATTGCCGTGTCACACGGAGGAATGTGCTGAGAGCAGCCCGTAGGTCACGGGTGCCCAGATTGCCGTGTCACACGGAGGAATGTGCTGAGAGCAGCCCGTAGGTCCCGGGCGCCCAGGTTGCCGCGCCTGGAAGCGTCAGCATCACACCCAGCTGGGCCCGCAGCTCAGGTCAGGCCAGGCTTGAAAGCGGCTCGCCTGGCACTGGCTGTGGGGCCCGCGGTGAGCGCCTTCTCGTTTCGTGTCTCGGTTTCTCCATTTGTAAAACGGAGACCAATCACACAGGCTTTTGGTGAGAGTCACAGGACTTAATACGTGACACAGAGTGGACACTTGATAAAATGAACTGTTATTTAGATATGAGGAAAGAGGTGAGGAAGTGAGGGAGACGGGGGGTGGGGAGAAAGAGAGAGAGACGTGCCCCAAAGTACACAGTAAGAGATGGAGCCAAGTAGGTTTGGGTCTTGAGCTTATGCTTATTTTCAAAACACCAAGTTGGACCCTGGCCGGGTAGCTCAGTTGGGTAGAGCATCGTCTCAATACAACTAGGATACAGGTTTGATGCCCGGCCAGGGCACATATAAGAAGCAACCAATGGTGCATAAATAAGTGGACCAACAAACCAATGCCTGTCTGTCTGTCTGTCTGTCTCTCTCTTTCTCTCTCTCAAATCAATTAAGAACCAAACCAGCAAGTATGAGAATGGTTCTCCACCAGGAGTGCTTCTGTCAGGAGGCATTTTTGGTTCTCACTCTAAAAGGAGATGCCACTGGCAGCTCGTGGGGAGAGCCTGGGGATGCTGTTCAACATTGTACAATGTACAGGATTATCTGGCCCCAATTACCACCAGGAGTGCTGAGGGTGAGAAGCCCTGTTCTAGAATTTTCTCCAGCAAGGTGCGTCCTATATTGAAATCTGCCTTAATAAGGAAGGAAGTTAGAGTTCACCCAGCACCTTCTGTGCCAGGCATGGTGAGTGCTGCTCAACAGGTCCCGGTGGATAACAAGGTGGAGGCTGTTGGTCCCAGGTAGCAGCTGGGGAAAGCTAAGTGACTTTCCGGGGATGTCACAGGAACAGGAGTGGCCCCCTGCTCTGACCCACGCCCAGGCCTCTCCCTGGGTGCCATGTGGCAGGGGCGAGTACCCTACTCTTTCCTGAACATAAAAGAGGGGAGTGACTGCTGGATCCCCATCTGACGGTCTTTGGAGATCTGCCAGCCCCGGGTCCCTGCAGTGATGCTGGTTTGCAGGAATCTGGTCCCAGGGCCCGTGCTTTGCCATCTCAGCAAACAGAGCAGTTCAGAGCATGTGGCTCCACGGTGAAGATGTGACTCAGAGACTGAGGCAGGGCCTGCTGAGAGCCTCGCCTGGGGCCCCCTGCCTCCAGCCAGGGCTTTCAGGAGGGTGGGAGGGACTCGGCCCAGCCCTTGCTCTGATACTAACTGTGATATGTGGGGCCAATTACTTACTCTCTGAGCCCCAGTTTCCTTATCTGTGAAACTGGTGCACTGACCCAACAGGATGATGGATGTTAAAGTGGCTGCTTATTACTGTTGTATTATTACTACTACTGTTATTATTATTATTATTTTATTTAAAGACTCATCTCAGAGCAGCTCTCCGAGGACATCTGGGGCACACAGGCTCCAGTCTGTTATCCACACAGCAGCCAACACTATCATTTGAAATAGAAGTCAGGTTAGGACAGTACTCGGAGTAACCCATCGACGGCTTCCCACTGCCCCTGGGCTGAACAGCTACACTCACTACGGTTGCAGGGTGGGCTTCCTCCCCACTCTCTGACTTGAGCTCCCTTCTGCCCTGCTTGTCTCCCACCAGCCACATGCCTCCCCGCTCGTCCTAGAACCTCACCCACGCTCCTGTCCCTTGTCACAGGTGCTTGTGGAGCTCCTAAAACACAGCCAGTCTGAGCCAAGATGTTTGCTAAGTGTAACCTGTACACCGATTCCAAGGATGCCCTATAAAAAAGAAATTTAAAGTACCCATGCACACACCTCATATAATGATAACATGCAAAAATGGTCGTTTTGGATATAGGACTGAACACAGTATCTTATTAAAAGGAATTTTGCCTGCCTCTTTTTTACTTTTTGAATGTGGCTACCTACCAGAACATCTAGAATTCTGCATGTGACTTGAATTATATTTCTAGTGGGCAGCCTGTCATAGACTGTGCTTGGTGGGTTCTGGGCTCAGCTCTTCCCTCTGCCTGGGAGGGTCCCCTTGGTGTCTGAGGCTGTGCCTGACTTGGTGTAGATCTTTGTTCAAGCGTCACCTGCACCAGGAGGCCTTTTCCTTACAACCTCAGTTAAAGTGCGCCCCCTACTGTTCTGTCCTGTCTCTTCATCTCCTTGCGTTGGTCCCCTCTCCCCATGGGACTTACAATGAGCTGGCTTTATATTTATATAACTTGTGGCCATGCCTAACTCCCTCTCTAAGAGCATAAGCTCTGTGGGGGGGGGGCTCCCAACATCTGGGTCACAGCTGGGCACAGAGCAGGACCTCACAGATGCTAGAAATACAGGAATGAACAAAACAGATAAAAATCTTTAAGAAAGAAAAAAGCCACACTCTTTTGTCCCTTCCCTGTCCTGAGTGGTGATGAGAGCTGGGAGGCTTCCTGATCCAGGACCTTTATTTTCAATCACTGCAACTACATCTGTGAAGACCTTGTTTCTAAACGAGGTCACATTCTGAGGTTCCAGGTAGACATGAACCTTGGGGGGACACTATTCACAGCCCACCGTAGCTTAGAGCACAAACACTGCCATCCCATTGACTTCAGGGCCCTCTGCCCGGTGTGGCCTCCTGGAGCCTCACCTCCCTCCCCTGTAAACGGGGAACATGCCGCTCTGCCGAGAGGGGATCCTGTGAGGGACAAGGGACAGAGCTTGGGCGGAGTACCCAGCACAGAACCTGAAGTGCCAGCCAGATACAAAGCTGCTCACCCGGTCCCACTGCCGTCATTACCGCGGCCTCTACTGCTGCCCTGAGGGCCTGTGCGGGGCAGCGAGGGTCGGGTCGGCGCCCAGCCTGGAGGCTCACCTGCCTCAGGCGTCTGGGCAGTCACGGAGCTGGCCGCTAAGTCTGGGAGCTCCCACAGACAGGAAAGTGGTCTGGGCTGGGCTGGCTGCTTAGGAACCACCCAGCAAATGTGTTAAAACACCATTGCTGTTGCCTCCGCAGCAGCCTGGGTGGGACACAGTGGCACGGGGGGTGTGACCACAGAAGGGGGCTTCTGAAGTGTAGCCACCCGGCTGGAATCAGAACTCCTAGTCTGGCCCAGCCTCTCATTTCACTGATGGGGACACTGAGACCCAGAATGGGACAAGGACTTGCCGCAGATCTTGACATACTTGCCATGAGGCTCCAAGACCATCCATAGGCCATCTCTCTCGAGCCCCACAACCTTCCTGGGGGTTACCTGGGGCAGTGGGGTGGGGTGACCCCTTGTTTGGGCTGGGAATTAGGGCTCAGAGACGTGACCCATGAAGGTCATGCGGTCAGCTGAAGATCAATTCACCCAAAGCCAAAGATGACAAATGCATTCAGAGGGAAACTCATGACTCAGAGACGCCCAACCTGTGGATGTGCAAGGTCCCCTGGCTCCCGGAGCCTTTGCTCCCAGGACTCCGTTCCCTAAACACAGGAATCAAATAAAGTAAGATAAGTGTGTTGACATATCCTTGCCATCCCAACCCTGTTGCTGGTTATGTGAATCTCTGGAACCAGGTGAATTTGGAGAGGGAGGACGACGCTAGTCTATTGTGGATGTGAACACACTTTATGCCACTCAGCTATGCCTCCCGACCCCCAGCAGCCTCTGCTAAGACCACAGGGAACCCAGACAGAACTAAAAGAGGAAAATTCTTCAAAATCCTTCACTTCTGCAGATAAAACGGACAACACAGAAATTTATAAAAGCCGTTACAACCATTCTTTTCTGAACAAAATTCTGTACATTCTTGATAGATAGCCAAAAGAAAGAAGACAAATTCAGCAAATTGTTTTTCTCTATGATCTGTTTCAGCAATCTGACCATTCAGTGTTGTTGACTTTGGATGAATTAACTTGCAGTAAATTGTTTTGCTTTCTGCACAGCCAATAGGTGAAGGGATGGACTGGGGGAAGTTAGCGTCATATGTTGAGACCGTCAAAACAATGAGGGTCTCTTGACATTTCCCTCTAGCCTGCCTTCCCATTGTAATTTGTCTGATTATCAAACACCCCTCAAATTATCCCAGCTGGAGTGTGCCATATGTTCCCACTGGGAGCCCTGACCCCAACTGTTACTTAAGATGGCTCCCCTGAGGACAGAGACTGTGTGGGGTGTATGTGTGCATGTGTGTGTGTGTGTGCACCATTGTATCCCTAGGCATAGAAGGATGCCTGATCCATGTAATTATATGGATACCTGCACTCAATAGTTATTTGTGAGGTGAGTGAATAAATGAATGCATGACATATATTCCTCTCTAAAATGAGAGTCCATAATTGTCACCCCTTTGCCTACTCTATGGTTATAACTTCTGGGGAGACTGTAAAATAGCCACAGTTCTTTGCAGCCCCTCACATAAGAAATAAAGTCTCTTTCTCCACCCCCTTCAGTCTGGGCTGGACTTGTGATTTGTTTTGGCCAAAAGAATGAAGCAAAAGTGGCCTTGAGTTTCAGGCCTGAGCTTCAGGAGGTTTTGCACACTTCTTCTCTTGCAGCTTTGTCACCATCATGTAAACAAGCCCAGGCTAGCCTGATGAGTGGTGGAAAATATGTGGCTAGGTCACCCCCCCGCTCGATGACATATCAGTGGTTGAGGCCACCTTGGCCTAGCTGGCACCCAGCCAAATGCAGACATGAGTTGAGATCAGCAGAGCCCACAACACTACCATGTTGATCCATAGACTTGGGAGCAATAATATATGGTCATTGTTTAATCCGCTAGGTTTGGGGGTTATTTGTTACGCAGTGATAGCTAACTAATA
Organism: Miniopterus natalensis; assembly: GCF_054644295.1. Lineage (NCBI taxonomy): Eukaryota > Metazoa > Chordata > Mammalia > Chiroptera > Miniopteridae > Miniopterus > Miniopterus natalensis. The sequence goes on along the minus strand of NC_142081.1, from coordinate 197,711,957 downwards.
CAAAAGCCTTAACTATCTCCTTGAATTCACACTTGCTAAACCTCTCCCATCTTCCATGTTTTACCTCCAATTTACTCCCTACACTATGGACTTTTTAAACACCAGTCTGATGTCACGTTCCAGCCTAAAATTCTTTAGAGGTGGCTGACTTCCATGAGGACAAAGTCCAGTTATTTCAGCCTGCAAGGCCATGGTTATCTGGAATTGCTTTCCCTGCATCTTTGATACCATTGTAATTAGCTAGTTATTAATAAGAGGAAGAAGACAGAGGGGATGGTCAGGCATTATAGGCATGTCATTTGGGCCGCTTCACCAAACTCGTGTGTTTGGCTCACGGCTCCCACAGCTGTGAATTGTTGCTGGGTTGTTGTATGTTATCACTAATGTGTCTTTGGGCAGCATATTGCCCACCATCTGTGGGATGGAAATGAAGGCAGTCACTGAACTCAGATGGCTGGGAACTCTCTCTTCCCCCTCCATTCCCAATCAGGAATGGGCCCCTCCCCGAGCCCCCGACTTCCAGTGAAAAGCCCCACTGTGGTGGTGCTGTGAGGCCCTGGGCCACCTGGTGGAGGGGGAGGGGAGTGCCTCACCTGGGCCGCTGCAGAAGGACGCAATGATGGCCAGGATGCAGACGATGCTCAGGTAAGGGATCCAGGGGGCCTGGTCCTGTGCAAGAGCAGCAAGGGGCAGATGAGGAGTCAGGGGAGGTGAGGACTTGGGTTCCCACCCCAGCTCCTCCTTCATCCATCTACGTGCCTCAGACAGGTTGCTTTACACCTCTGAGCCCCAGTTTCAGCATCTGGAAAATGGTGATAATGACAACCCCTATGCCATTCCAGCTGCCTATTTTATAGACACCAGGAGCAGCGAGGTTGACTGGCTTGCGAAAAGTTTTGTGGCAAGAAAGTGGGACAGCCGGGATTCCCACCCAGGCAGTCTGACCCTAGAGCCCCTGCTGCTACCACCAGCCAATGATGTGACAACTGTGCAAGTGCCTCCTTCAGAGCCGGACGTCTTAGGACTCATCTGGTGCAATCTTTTCTATTCCATAGATGGGTAAACAGAGGCTCAGTGAAGGGATTCATCTCACCCAAGATCACACAGCTCATCAGGTCTTTCGTCTCCCAGGCCAGGGACCAATCACAAAACCCTCCTCCTCAGCAGCTTCACACCCCCGGGGAAGCCACATTGCAAGAGGTGTCTGCAGACAGTGCCACCTTCCCAGGCCAAAGGCCCTGGCACTGAAGCCGGAAGCCAGCTCCAAGCTGACTTCCTCAGGGGGCGACAGGCATGTGCTCTCACCTGCAGTGTCAGCGTGACGGTGAGGATCCCAAAGAAGAGGGTCATCAGCCCAAAGCCGCCAATGAGGAGGGGTCTCCGCCCCAGGCGCTCGATGACCAAGCCCTAGGTCAGGGTCAGAGAGAGCCCATTACCACTCTACTTCCAGCAGCAAGGAAGGGGGGCGCGGGGCTGGGAACCTGCACGGGGTCGTGGTTAAAGGATGGCTTTGACCTGGGACAGGCCGGTGACTTTCTCCACAGCCACACCTGACAGGCAACAACCTTTATGGGAGAGGAGGAAAGAAGAAAGCCACAGTTCTTGAGCACCTGCCATGCGCTCACTCAGTCACCTTTCCTCTGAGTCTCCCTAGTTAGGGGCATGGGCTTATCTGCTGGGAAGTCTGGAAGAGGGGCTGAAAGGAGGGGTTGTCGTAGCCCTCACCCCCTTTGGAGTCATGCTCTCTCTACTCCTCTATCGCCCATGGTGTAGATTTTAGAGGGATGACTCCCAAGGCGGGGGCCCGGGGGCGGGCGTGGGCAGAGAAGGTCCTGCAGTTTTCTGCTCTGCCTGGGCCTCAGTTTCACTCTGGGGTGATCCCAGCAAGTCCAGGTGACTGCAGCCCTGGAAACCCTGCCCCAGCCCACTTCCTGCGGCTGTGGGACTGTCACTGATCTCCATTCGCAGCCCCTGTATCTGCCTTTCTGTTGGGCCAGGGCAGGGCTCTTCACTGAGCTCCTTCAAATGCCCATGACCCTGAAGAACAGTGATTGTAGCCAAGTTTCAGAGACAGGCCGCCCTGGGTCTTATATCCTGGGTCTCCCACTTTCCAGATGGGTGACCTCTGGCATGGGACTTCCCTTCCCAGAGCCCCGGGCCCCTGCCTGTACAAGGAGGGCTGAACACCCGCCAGCAAGGCTGTCCGGAGGGCACGTGTGTGTTAAATGAGAGACTGTGTTCAACACACACTCTAGACTACGTCAGGTGCCAACACAGGCCCTGTAGTTTCCCATCATTTTCTTTCCAGACTGTGCTGTTCTGCTGATCAATGTAAAAAATTAACAATAACGACTGGGGCAGGGGGTGGTGGTGGCTGTATTTGTAACCCAAGACAAGAATTTTATAAAACTTCCAGACTGTGGAATATTGAAGGACTTCCCCTCTAATAAAAAGACTGTGAATGTTTGGAGAAGGAGACCAAACGCCAGTCTCAACACTTTCATGGAACCCGTTTTTAAAAGCATCTTGTTAAAATGCCTCGTTAAGAGCAAGGAGCAAAATTAAGTGTCCTGTTGAGACGGAGCCAGAAGTGCGGCTGGAAGCCCCCCGTTCGCAGGGGCGTCGCTCTTCCCTGCACGAACCAGGGGGCCAGAGTGCAGAGGAACCAACGGCTCTGTCAAGAACCATGAAGTGACATCAAGAACAACGTCACTGTGACTCGAACCCTCTGCCCTTCCCTTTGGAGAGGAGCCCCATGGGGCACCGCGAGTGCTTTGCCCAGCATCGCAGGGCCAGGAAGGTGCAGAGCCGCAGGCCAATCGGTGCAGCCTCACTGCGAGACCCGGGCAGTTTCTGCTGGATTCTGCCCCCCCCACATGTTTATTTTGCACATTGGGGGTTAATAATGTCTTGGAGGCTGTGGCTCATTATTAAAGCCACCCTCTGTGTTACACGACCGGCTGGATTGTCCTTTCTCTTTCCCTTTGCCTTGCAGCCACCTGCCTCTCTGGGCTGGGAAGATGGGAGCTTGTGGCCTAGACATTGCTGAGGTCATAGTCACAGGCCTTAGGCTCACAGGGACGCTGGCCTGGATTCCCAGGGGATATGTCCCTCTTCAGAGGGGGCGCAGCAGCTCTGTCATTCGTGAAGAGGTGAGAGTTCAAAGGAGGAAGTTTTTAGTTGTTTAAAGGAAGGCAATAGGGGAACAAAATAGAGAAGAAGATTCTCTAGCCCAGCCGGTGCGGCTCAGTGGTTGAGTGTCGACCCATGAACCAGGAGGTCACAGTTCATTCCTGGTCAGGGCACATGCCTGGGTTGTGGGCTCGATCCCCAGGAGGGGGCGTGAGGGAGGCAGCCGGTCGGCGCTTCTCTCTCATCATTTCTATCTTCCTATCCCTCTCCCTGCCTCTCTCTCTCGAAAAAAAAAATAGATAAAAAACCATTTTTTTTAAAAAAAGACTATTCTCTAGATGGGTGAAACGTCAGTGATGAACTACATGATAAGCTCCTAAGATTCAGACACCTTTGGAGTGACAAAGAACACGCTCTGTTAGTGGAGAGCTGGGGTCCCTGCAGCCCTGCTCAATCTCCTGCGTTGTTCTCGGGAATAGCCCTCAGTTTGCTTACGGAGAAGATGGAAGCCAAAGTCTCAATGCCGCCGGTGCTCAGGGTGATGTAGGGGATCTTTTCCGGAGGGATCCCAGCTTTTCCAAAGATACTGTTGGTGTAGAACCAAATCTACAATGCAGGGAAGAAAGGGGAGGGAGTTGGGTCAGTGAGGGCCATCTGTTTCCCGAATTAAAATCAGGCACGTGGTGGTCTCCCAGATTCGCATCTAAATCCAGAGTCACAAGGTGGAGGTACATGGCGTGGCCGGCCACTTGTCTGCTCCCTTCTCCCACATTTCCCCTCCTTCATTACTAACAGAACTCCTGCGTTACCAGGAGCGATATGCCCTCAGCAAAGTGTGGCAATGCCCTATAAACAGAAATGTTAGTGGCACTAAGGAAGTCTCATCAAGGAGGTGTGATCCCATTTTATGCCCTTCCTCCTTTCTGCTGTCGGGATGATGAGTGTGACAGCTGGAGCTCCAGCAGCCCTCTTGGATCATGAGGTGACCTCAGGACAGCGCTGCTGCTAGCCCCTGTGGAAACTTTGTGGGGATTAGAAAGGTCCCTGTTCCACATGACACTTGACTGCCATCCACTGGAAAACTGTCATAATAAATCTACAACAGGTACAATGTCAATGACACTCCAGAGAGTTGTGCAGAGTTCAACCCGAATAACTAGAGCTTTGGCCCTGGGATGGAGCCACCTGTTCAGACGCTGGAGTAAGGAAGCTAAAAGGAGGCTGTGTCCTTACTGACTAGGGTGATTCTATAATTTACTAGTCAAACCTGAACACATTTGAGAGTGTTTGTAATCATTCCAGGACTGCAGGCATCAATCAGAACTCTCCTGGGCAAACCAATATGTGTGGTCTTGGGGCTGCTGCGCCAGCCCCCCCGACGTCCTTCATGGGAGGCAGAAAACCTACATTATTTAGATCACTTGAGGCCAAACCTGACCTTAACAAGACACTCACAGGACATGAGAAATCACTGATTCCAAGTTTGGAGACCTGGCTTCTGGGTCCGATAAGAAGAGCTTACCCGCCTGCCCTACTCTTTACCCCAATCCATTGGTTCCATTGCTGAGGGTCTCTGGGGGCCTTTCACCCCCAGACAGCAGCCTTGTCCTCATACAAAGGCAGTTCTGACACCTGTGTTACTCCTAGCCTGGCAGGAGTTTAACAAATAAAACAAAAAAACAAACCCAAATAACCCAACTGAAAATAGGCAAAGGACTTGAATAGACATTTTTTCCAAAAAAGACATGCAAGTGGCCAACACATATATGAAAAGATGCTCAACATCACTAATCATCAAGAAAATACAAATCAGAACCTCAAGATAGTACCTCACACCTGGGAGAATGGCAATTACTTTTAAAAAACAAATAACAAACGTTGGTGAGGGTGCGGGGAAATTGAAACCCTTGCATCGTGTTGGTAGGAATGGAAACTGGTGCAACCACTACGAAAAACGGTACAAAGGACCCTAAAAAAATTAAAACTAGAGCTACCGTATGACCCAGCAATCCCACTTCTGGGTATTTATCCAAAAGAGTTCAAAGCAGGCTCTCAAAGAGATATTAGGACTCTCCTGTTCAATAAAACATCATTCACGGTAGCCAAGATGTGGAAATAACCTAAATGCTCATCAGGGGGTGAATGGGTAAAAAATGCAGTCCCCACACACAATGGGAAATCATGGGCCTCAAAACGGCAAGAAATGCTGCCACATGTGACAACATGGATGAACCTGCAGGACGTCACCCTAAGTGAAACAACCAGCCGCAGAAGGACAGACACTGCCTGATCCCACTTAAATGAAGTACACAAAATATATACGTATGTATATGAAGCCTATGAGACTCGCGGAAGGGAGGTCGTTGGGGGCAGAGGGCAACGGGAGCTTCTGTTCCATGGGTAGTTTCCGTAGCAGAATATGAATAAGTTCTCCCAGCCTCTGCACAGCACTGTGCCTGTGGTTGATGGCACTGTACTGTACACGCGGACACTTTCCAAGAGGGCAGCTCTCACAATAAAAGAACCCGGGAAAGGCGAGCAACACGAAGGGCGCCCAGTTTGAAGCGGGGCCTCACCCCTGCTGACTCGGGGAGCAGACAAGATGCTTTCCCCTCCATAGGCTCATGCCTCGGAGCCTACAGACACACCCTAGGGGAATTTATAGTTATAAAGGGTATGCAAATCAGAAATTACACCCCAGCGGAGGAGAGAATTCCGCTTAGAAATGTCATGGTTCTCAACCAAAATGTCTCATTAAATACAGATTCTGTATGTGGCTGTTAGGCCTCCAAATCTGAGCTTTAAGAAACAGATATATTCTCTCTTTGCTGTCTCAGAGCAGGGATGGGGGGGGTGCTTTGAGACCCTGGAGCATGACCTTGACCTTGTAAAGAGGAGGCTACAGCAGGGCTTGTCCAAGGTCACGCTCATTCTGTGCAAACGCAGAACTATTTCACCTGGGCTCTTTGGAAGGTCCCCTCTGAGCCCAGCCACACTCCTCCTGAGCTACATGAGTGACCTCAGAGGCACTGGGTGCCTCAGTGCAGTCTCCTCCACACACCCCTGCCAAGTGGTCGGCCGGCCGACTTGCACACCTTCCTGTGTGGGGAGCTCACCACCCACTGTTTCCAGAAGCAATGACAATGATAATGATCTGAAGCGAGCCTCCCTGTCTAATCTTGGAGCCTGCGGGAGAGAAGGGGTGCTGAGCTCCTCAGGGGCTTGGGGAACTCCAGGGAAGGCCGCCTCTTCCCACTTCCCTGCCTGCGTCAGGCCAGCCGAGGAGCCTGACTGATTAAGCCTTGAGATTTTCTCAGGCTGAAGTCGCCCACTGAAGCCAGCCTGGCCACAGCACCTTTACTTAAATCACCTCAATATCTCTCCTGATGACCTCCTAATTGCCATTTGATGAAGAAATATGACTTTCAGTATTCTAGGGATCAGTAGTGATAACGACAGGCAGCATTTATTAAGGGACAAATCTGCCAGCTGCTGCACTGAACACTTCGTGTGGATTCTTTCAGTATTATGTTGTCCCATTTTACAGATGAGGAAACTGGGGATCAGAGTATGCGGTTTCTCAATGGCACAGGGCTGGCGGAGGTGGCAGAGCTGGGACTGGAACCCGGGCACCCAGGGCCCAAGCCCTGACCCCACCCCACCCCCGTCTCCCTCCGGGTCCTCAGTGGTGCGGGACGCTCACCGCGTTGAGACCGCAGAGCTGGTAGCAGGCCATGGTGACAATCACAGTGATGACCTGCCAGCGGACGGAGGGAGTCCTCAGCAGCTCCAGCGCGGACACCAGCTGGATGTTCCTCTGCACGCGGCTCTCCGCCAGGACCTCCTCCACCTCTCGGGACACGTCCTCCTTGCCCAGGAATGTCCGGAAGGCTGCACACAGGGACAAGAGGGGCTTCAGCAGAGAACGGGTTGACTGTGTCTAACGCTGGGCCCCGCAGGGATGGCCCTATTGCCCAGACGCACACCCTGTCAGCGACAGACCTGGCAGGGCTCGGAGACCATGAGTTTAAAAATAGAAAAATAGAGAAGCAAACCCGGCTCGTGTGGCTCAGCTGGCGGAGCATCGTCCCGTGAACAGAAAGGGTGCTGCTTCGATTCCCAGGAGGGGGCGTGCGGGAGGCAGCCCATCGATGATTCTCTCGTCCATGTTTCTCTCTCTCTCCTCCCCCTCCCCCTCCAGTCCACTCTCTAAAAAAATAAATGGAACAAATATCCTTGGGTGAAGATGAACAACAACAAAAAGTAAGAAAAAAGGCCCAGAGCATGCAGTGACTTGCCCAAGGTCACCTCGTCGGCCAGGAGAAGAGTCGGGAGAGAACCAGGATTTCCCGATTGCCCCACAGCAAAGCTGAGTGTGCCCAAGGTTCAAGTCCCATCCCCACCACGGGGTGGATGAACAGTTTGCGATCGTTCCTGCCTCATGTGGCTGCTGTAATAACTGCATGACTTATTTAACACACACTGAATTCACACACAGGAGGCGCTCTTTCGGTAAATAGCATCGAGCACCTCCAGGTGGCCCGCGTGCTCGTCCTCACTGGATGTGTCCGGCCGGAGGTCAGATCGCCACTGGGCCGGGATGCCTGGGAGTCAATTCTATCATCGAAAGGAGGGCCCCAAGGTCCCCTTCCACATAAACCCCTGAAACACAGAAACCTTGGAAAATAATCTCAAAGAGCTAATCCTCCCAGGATTCAGACCAGCCCATGTGATTTATGCCTTTCCCATGCCGAACGCTGCAGATTTCCCGCCTTGGCGAACCTGTCGTTTTTTACCAAGACCTTCACTGCGCAAACCTCCATGGTGGGTGCGGGAAGGTGGGCTGGCTGATTAGCCCCCCGAGGTCATAACAATCAGACCACGTGAGAGACTCTTAAAGGGCAGGTTTGAATAGTCATCTTCCTACTGGGGAAGGTGGCTATGGTGACGGATCCCAGGGACAGTCCCTTGCAGTCGCCGTGGGCGTCATCCTTAAAAACACTGCTCTGAGCCACAGGGCATGAGAAACTGCTCTTCTTAAGTAGGAAAAAAAGCCATTAAACTTCAGATTCGCCAAGAAGCAAGCCCACGAAGCCTCCGGGTGTTATTTCCAGAGTGTACTAAAAACTGCTTCAGGAAGTCTCTTCTGTAGGCTGGGAGCTAACTAACACCTTTCCTGGCATTTATTAAGGATAAAGGGGAGAAGTCGCCAAATGAGTATTGTTTCCACATTAAGCACTAACCCGGTGATTTGCAACCCGTTTGCTGCAAGAATTTTAGCACATGCAGTATCTGACTATTTAATCAAGGGCACTGACCCCTCTTCCCTTAGATTGTCAAATAAAAAATGACAACAGCCAGCCCAACAATAGCCGTCCGGTGTGACTGAGTAAAATCATACCTATTTTTTTGTCAAATGGTTTATTATGTGGCCTTGTTCTGTTAACAGCTAACTGCTATAGGGCCCCTTTCTCCCAGGTTACCAACAGACTGGACAAGCGCCAAACATGGTGCAAGGCAGTGGAATGAGGTTTGTTTATGCTCAGAGGTTCCAGAGCGCCACGGTCAGAGTTCAAATCCAGCGCAGCTCTTTGCTCCGCTCTGATGCTGTCGGGCTACCCCATCCTGTCTTTTTGTCTTACAGTGGAAATAACAATGCGATCTATTTCCCACAGTTGTTGTGAGGGTTTAACCGTCTGATAATATAGGTGAAGTGCTTAGAATGACATAGTCCTCACCCCGGATGAGCTGCTCAGGGGCGTGTCCATCTCCCTGGAGCTGGCCTCCCCCCAAGGGCTGGACCCCCACCCGTGCTCCAGGCTTCTCACCCCCTGCAGGACGCCCGGCACAGTAAATATCCATTGTTTGCTGGATGCCTGGGGTGAAATTAGCCCTTTTATTAGCACAGAAGCAAATTTTAATATTCTCTTTCAACCTAAGGCCATCATCTTTGTTCTTTTTCTAGAGAGCACATCTAATATTTACCATTTTTTGCAGCTCGCCCTCTCCCTCGCTCCCTGCCGTGCTATGAAATACATCTTTCAAACCTTCTTTCTGCCTGGCATTTACTGACACGCGCTGCCCCCTTCAACTGTATTGACTGATGTGTTTCCCAGGAGGTCCGCCCCTCTGGGGCCGAGGGTCAAGGGGCACCCGCCCCACCAGGAGAGAGCGCCGAGGGGCTGCCCTCTCCCAACACCCACAGCCAGGCTGCTTTGGGGACCGGTCCCCTCCCTCCTCAGCCAGTCTTTCTACTGCAGACCTGCTGCCATCTGACCATCAGCCTCCTTCCCTGAAGCCTGACTTCTAGACAGTTGCCTCCTCACGGGCCTCATGGGAAGTCCCCAGGCACTGCCCACTGAGGGTGGTGGGAGGAAGGTCACCCTCCTGTTCCAGTCCTTCTGTCACTTACTGGGTCCCCTGTGGGTTTCTGGGAGAAATAGGGCTCAAGTCGCACCCTACCCCCAAGCTTTGCAGATTGGGTGTATCCAGGCCCCTCTACTAAGAAAGATCTGTTGTTTCCATCACAGTTTCAAAGGCCTCTAGAAACCCAAACCGTGTCACCACACCCTGGGCAGGTCGCTTCACCCCTGGAAGCCTCAGTTTCTATATTTAAACAATGAAGGTAATGATAATGTTCTCTGCTTTCACGTTGTAGAAATGCTGCAAACGAGAACAGGTGTCCGAACCACCCACTGCGAGACAAATATAGGCAAGTATTAATATTTCTTTATGCCATTATATTAAACAAGACTTTAAGTCTCAACTTTTTTCTTGGATATGGACAGTGGTGAAGTTTAGATTAGAGGGACAGGGTCAAGATTTTAAAAAAGACAGAGTTCTTGGTAGTAATGGCAGTAAATTATACTGGATGGATAGACAGATGATAGATAGATAGATAGATAGATAGATAGATAGATAGATAGATAGATGATAGATGCATGACAGATGATAGATGGATAGATAGATGATAGATGATAGATAGATAGATAGATAGATAGATAGATAGATAGATAGATAGATGACAGATGGATAGATAGATGATGGATAGATAGATAGATTAGATAGATAGATAGATAGATAGATAGATGATAGATGGATAGATAGATGGATAGATAGATAGATGATAGATGGATAGATAGATGGATAGATGATAGATAGATGATAGATAGACAGGTGAGGGTCCGAGGCTCAGGAAGGTTAAAAGACTTGCTCAGGGTCAGGCGGCAGGGCGGGAACTGCAGGCGGCGCTGGTTATTGCGGCCCCTCATGCTTACCCGCGACACTGTCAAGTGTGTCTCGTTTTGTGAAACTGAATGACCGGGAACTCGGGAGTTCCTGCTACGTTGTCTGCCTCTAGGCAGTGACTTTGCTGCTGGGGCTCTGCAGAAAAGCCTGTGACTGAGGAGCTGGGCTTGCACCTGCCCCCACCTCGCCTCAGGGAATCAGGAGGGCGACCTACGGCCTCCTGCTTCTCTCCGGCAGGTGGGTCCTGCCTCCCTGGTTCAGGGCCCCAGCCCTGTGCTACTGTGAGGCTGGAGCTCACCCAGTGCTTGCACACTCCCTTTCCTCATGAGTGACCGTTAGGGCAGGAGAACTGGGCAGTAAAGAAGAGACAAGGGCCCCGGCCAGTGTGGCTCAGCGGTAGAGCATTAGCCACGGACCCAAGGGGCGTGGGCTCGATTTCCGATTCCTGGCCCCGGTTGGGATGCTTGCGGGAGGCAACCAGTCGATGCGCCTCTCTCACATCCATGTTTCTCTCTCTCGTCTCCCCTCCTTCCCCTCTACTCTAAGTAAAAAAAATCCTGTGAGGAGTAACAAAAACCAAACAAACCCCTCAAAAACAAACAACAAAAAAGAAGAGAGAAGGAACACAGGGAGGGCCCCCTAGACCTAAGCCACCAAGAAGCCTGCGCTCCCGCCATCTCCATGGCTGGGGCACGTGATGGAGACACCGCAGCCCAGATGTGAGCCGACCTGGGTCCTATCCTGCCCTGCCCTGGCTCTTTCAGGCTCTCAGCGTGACCCCGTGTCCCCTCCTGGGCCGCCCAAGGCAGGCTGCTGGGGAGATGAAATGACTTAGGGTGTCCCGGGGCACCAGGGCCCCATACGCCCTGCAGCGCGATCCTGTGGGGACGCTGGACCCGGGGGAAGGCCAAGGGCCCTACCTTTCTCGGCTCCCGCCTGGTCGTGCTTCTCAAACAGCAGGTAGCGGGGGCTCTCGGGGAAGAAGGGCAGGCTCACCAGCTGGACCACGGCGGGGATGGTGATCACCCCAAACAGGTACGGCCAGGTGCTCTCCTGAAGGGGCGAGAGGGGCAGTGAATGGACGTGACTCCCAGGCATGACACAGCTCCAGCTCTGCGCCAGCGTGACCGCCACCACCAGGCCGAGGGAGGGATCGGACCCTGTTCCGCACAGGCCCAGCGTGTCTGGAACTCTGGTGACCCGCAGGGTAGCTCTGAGAAGGAGCTCAGGGGGCCCGGGGCTGATGGACCCCAAGCCTCCTGGGCAGCGTGGGGAGCCTGAAGGTGCTCTGCTCCTTCGTGGGTGTGTGGCCGCGACCCATTCTCAAGGTCCCTCGGCATCTCCATCTCTTTACTGTGGAATGGGGACAGCCCCAGACACCTGTCAGGCTGCTGTGAGAGCGGGATCAGGTCACACTTTGACTGTGGGCCTTGGCGCACAGTAGGTGCACAGAGAAAACCATTGCTCATGCTGGTGCCACCACCCGATGCCTCCGAGGCTGGTGACATCCTACCCTCTTGCTCCTGTCAGTGAACTGACCGAGGGTGGCAGGGTGGGGGACACAGCTCCCCCGAGGGCGGATCTCTCCACTTCCCAGTGGCTCTGAAAGGCCAGCAGGCGCTGTGAGAGGTGATTCTCAAGAGCCCGCCAGTCACTTCCAGCAGCACCTATCACGCAGCCAGTGCAGCCTGGAGCGGTTAGTATGCTGATGACAGCAGCATTGTGCCCGATTGATTTATTTTTTACCCAGGTTTACAAACAAGCTCTCTCCCGGTGCCCCTGAAAGAAGAGAGTGCCACTGCCAGGCAGTTCCGATGGGGGAAGAAAGGCTGAAAGCAAAGTGCTAGGTGCCAAAGTCCTGACACGTTTCATTTCCTGAGAAAGTCAAAGGGGACAGTGGAGGAGAGAGGGCGACGCGCTCAGGCAAAGGCTTGGCTGCCTCCAGGAGGAGTCCTGCGAGCGTGTCCACAGGACCTGGAGCACGGCTCTCACGGCCGTTTCCCTGGAGGCAGAGCTTCCCCACGGTGTCCTAGGCTCGGCCTACTGACATCCTTGGGAACCACGGTGTCCTAGGCTTGGCCTACTGACATTCTTGGGAACGGAGGCCCTGGGAGAGTGCTGCAAAGTGAGGACCCTGGACCAATGCCTGGGTGTGAGTCCCACCTCTACTACTTACCGGCTCTGGGACCTTGGGGAGGTTACTTAACCTCTCTGTGCCTCGGTATCTTTGAGAGTAAAATGGGTATAAATGTGCACTGCTCGCTGAGTTGTGAGAATTCAACAAAGTGACACATACAATTCTTAGGATGATACCTCTCACATAGGACTCACTCCCAAAACCTCGGCTCTGTTTAGCTTCACTCCAGGCAAGGTGTGTGCTGGACATGGTTCATGCAGCACCTCTTTTCTGCACCTCTTTTCGAGGGAGCTCCCCCCCCCCCCCCCCCGGCTTCCCCAGACAATGCCCCGTCTCAGAGACTTCCTTCGTTCTGTGTCGAACGAAGTAGTCATCCATCTGCTGGTCTTTCCCAGGAACTGAGGTCAGAGGTCTTCTCTCTGTATCATCATGGATCCAACTGCAGGGTCTATGACCTTGAGATGCTCCCTAATGCTCCTTTGCTTCTGAGAACACAAACCCCATACTCACCGGCTCTGATGTGTATGGAGTGGGCGAGATTCAGGCCACCGAGCACACAGTGCTGTGACTTTGGGGGAGGCACCTCTCCTGCCCTCGAGCTCCTCATAGCTAAAAGGAGGGGCCTACATCAGAGCCCCCCAAGGCTCCTGTCCTCATGGGCTTCTGGTCTGATGGGGAATGCTGGCGGCGATGCCTGCGCCGGGCTCGGGCACAGCAGGCCCTGGGCCAGCTCAGCTGTATCTGGTCCGCCAGCGAGGAAGGTTGAAGGGACGCCAGAATAAACTTAATAGCTCTTGAAGTCATGTCATCTGAATTTTACGGAAAGTCTTTGAAGTTCACCTGAACTTTACTGTTGTCTTGAGACAGCCTCAGGGGAGGATGACTCATTCAGCTGCCTCCCAAGTCGGGGGAGAGAACTTCCTGAGCTCCTCTCTGAGGGACAGATGGCTGGTTCTGGAGGTGGCTTTGTCCTGAGGTCCTGCCCTGTGTCTCCTGGGGCCCTGGCAGCCAGGCTGGTATTGCCTCGGAGTGAGGTCTGGAAGGCAGACAGCTCAGCAAAGGCCAGGCAGAGACAGAGCCGTGCACCATCAGAAGTGGGCTCCAAGAGCCCACAGTCCCCATCTCTGTGAACCAAGCTCCACTGAGCCTGTTCCACATGTTAACTCATGGGATCCATGCAACGACCCTGTGAGTTAGATGCTATCTCTATCTCCCCACTCCACAGATGAGAACACTGAGGCACAGAGAGATTAACAAAGTGCTCAAGGTCCTACAGAACGTCATTGTCATCATTACCCCCCTTTTGCACATGAGCAAACTGAGTCCCATAGGAGGTTGGAGAGCTTGCCCAGGGCCCCAGCCAGGATTCAGCCCAGGCAGCGTGGCCCAGACCTTGTTCATATCACCCTGTCCGTCTATTACCAAAGCAGTCTGTCCCAGCACTCCCGCTTCACCGGGATCCACTGCCCAGGGCTGAGAGCACAAAGTCTGGGGTGCTTGGGGGTGCTGCACCCAGGCCCAGCCTGTGATCAGGCTCCGTCTAGTGTCCGCAGTGGGTGGGAGTCCAAGCCCTTATTTGGCCCAGTTTATTTACTCCTTCCTGATGTATTTAGTCATTTGACAATTATTGAGTGCGTGTTGTGTGCCTGGCACTGTTCTAGGTTCTGTCCAGTAGTGAACAAAGCAGACAGGGATCCCTGCCCTCGTGCACCTTGCTTGCATTTAGTGGAGAACTCACACTAAATGCAAGCCTAGATTCTTCCTAGATTCTTAGGAAGGTCAAACATTAGTCTCTTCTCGGACTTGAGTGAAGTCCAGAGAGTTCTGGACCAAAAGCTCAGAAAATAAGAGCTTTCTTGCACTCAGGGGCTCGGTCCACGTGAGAAAAACGTGAGACGGAAAATGACTCCCTGACTGACCCACTGCGCCTGGGCGCTAAGCTTTTTCTGGACACCTTCCCATGCTCCCCATGAACAAGTCAGGACTTCGGTCCTTCTGCAAGGAGGTCACAGGCTTCGGAGCCAGGAAGGTCAGGCTCCGTTGTCTTCTTGCTGTGGTCACTGGGGTAACTGCTAAGCCTCCCAAGACTGAGCTTTTAATCTGTGACTTAGAAAGTAATAATACTGCCTGGCCGGCGTGGCTCAGCGATTGAGTATTGACCTATGAACCAGGAGGTCACGGTTAGATTCCCGGTCAGGGCGCAGGCCCGGTTTGCAGGCTCGATCCCCAGTGGGGGGCATGCAGAAGGCAGCCGACCAATGATTCTCTCATATCATTGATGTTTCTATCTCTCTCTCCCTCTCCCTTCCTCTCTGTGAAATCAATAAAAAACATATTAAAAAAATTAATAATACTTATTTCCAAGTACTGCTGCACGAATTAAATGAGATACTAGCTGTTTCAGTGGTGCACCAGCTTCAGGCACTGCTCCAAGCCCCTGACATATATTCCCTTCTCCAAGCCCAGGAAATAGGTGCCCTTGGAAGAGGGGCCCAGACCGGGCAGCCTGGCCCAGGGACCGCTCGCCCACCACACCGCACTGAGCTGCGGCTGGGGCTGCGCCGGGCCCTTCCCTTCATGTCTCTATTCTAGGATCACATTTCTCACCCTTTTCTAATCTTGTGGGACATTTTTCTGGCATAAGACCCTTTGTATTTTGTGGATTAACACTGGTTTTCGTAACGCAGGGTCTGTATGCTATAATGTCCTGCTGTCCCTACAGGCTGGCCACGAGTGACCTTAGGGTGTTCCCCAAAGGAGAACGGAGGGCTCACTTTCTCTCTATACGACCAAAAACTGTCAATGAATGACCACAGGAAAGCCGCATCTACTTGGAAATGGAAAATGCTGTTCTAAACCAATCGTTCTAAATGTGGCACCAAAAGGACACATTATTTAGAAAACAGTAACACTGAGAAGGCGGCATATTAAAATTTCAGGAATGTTGGCAAACCTGTGTTCAAAGGAAAAACGTCTGCCTACAGTTTTCATCTATGTTCCTCTCTTCTTTAGCATTGCAGGAGAAACAGCTAATTATATGTCTCTAAAAACATCCTTCAGAAGCATAAAATGTCACATAAAACGTCAACCTCCACAACATTTACAACGTGTCTTTGATTAAATTCGTGGCACCAGCATTAATTGCTGCATTTATTTCCCCTCTCCTGCCTCTGGCGGCCGCTTCTGAAGCTTTCTCACCACTTCCCGAAGCCTCCGCATTTCAAAGCCAGGGCCTCATGGAAGTGGTTTTCCTCTCTTTAATTTTCTTACAAGCTCAGTTTTTCTTTCTTTAATTTTTTTTTACAAGCTCGGTTGTCTCTGTCTTTGAAGATAAATGAGAAATAAGATTAATACAGAGAAAATGAAATCCTGACAGTGGAATAACTGTGGATCTCATGTGACCAGAATGTCACAAATCCCCAAAGAGACGAGTGAAAATTTCCCATTTGATGTTCTTTCCTGGACCAGAGCCTGGGGCACGAATCTGAAAGCCAGACTCATGTACCCTCTCAAAAAAATCCAATCTCGTGGGAAAAGACAGACTCCGGGAGTCAGTGGCACACCTCTCAGCTGGTTTGGGTCAGAAGGCGGGCACGGGCACTGTGCCCCTCGGCCAGTGTCATGCTTGTGAGCCCTGCTGTTGCAGGGAGAGCGCACCCGCGCCCGAGAAGCCAGGTCCCCGAGTCCTGCTCTCCAGCTGCTCTGTGACTTGGGCGGTGCACGTCAGTGACCTTGTCCTTTTACCGTCTGCAAAGCTGCTCCTCCAGCAGGGCCCCCATCTTAGCACCCGGGGGCCATTCTACCTGGACAGCCTGCCGAACACCGGGAGGCCTCCTTGACCTCTCCTCCCACAGGCACCGCGTCCCACCGCTCGCTACGCAGCCTCACCTGCCCGTCCCCGCGCCCGCTGCCTCAACCTAATCCGAGCCCCTGGCACCTCTGCGCTGGCTGGGCGCCATCTCCCGGGCATGGCTGGCCATCCAATCCCGTCTTCACTGCTCAAGGCTGCAGCTCCAACATCCAACTCAGTGATCAGCAAACGTGCTGAAGGAGCGAACGGAGAAGACAGAGGCGCAAGAAGGACCTGGGACCTGTACGGACTGAATATTTCTGCCCCTCCAATTTATATGTTAAAATCCTCACCCTCGAGGTCATGGAATTAGGAGGTGCAGCCTTTGGAAGGTGATTAGGTCATGAGGGTGGGGCCCTCATGAATGGGATCAGTGACTTTATGAGAAGAGACGCGAGAGAGGGGATCTTTCCCTGCCCCATGAGCGGACACAGTGAGAAGGTGGCGTCCGTAAGTCAGAAAGAGGGGGCCCTCGCCAGAACCTGACCACGCTGGCACCCTGACCTCTGACTTCCAGTCTCCGGAACCCTGAGGGCTACATTTCCGTTATTTAAAAGCCACCCAGAAGCAGTTCAGACAGAATCCAAACAGCAGAAGTAACGCTGTATTGGTTTACAAAGAGGCCTTGATAAGCAATGAGCGACTGGAAACCCTTTCAAGAAAGAAAACGCTTTCCGTCTACTGAAGCAGACGTTGACTTACTTTCCACCCCCGGAGGCCAGCTGTGCTCTTCATTGACTTTAGATTACATCTTTATGTTTAGGGAGCTGAGGCTGTAATTGTTACATTATTTATTGTCTCTCTCACACACATAACGTTTACTTTTAAAATTTTAAAATAGCTTTAAAAACACAAGGCAAAAGAGTGTCTCTAGCGTAGAACCTCATTGTGGTAAGGAGACATCTCCAGCACGCTCGCATGGACTCTAGAAATCGTCACGCAGGTGACAACCACGAAGGTGACGTGTGAGCTGTTTCTGGTTTTTTTTGCAAAAGTGAAAAATAAACTGTAGTCATAATATTCCAAAAGGGTAGGTAATAAGTGATCAGAAGCAGGTGCCTCTGAGGTGACATGAATTTGCCGAAATATAAAAATATTACACTTGGCCGGCCGGACATGGCTCAGCGGTTGAGCTTCGACCTAGGATCCAGGCGATCGGGGTTCAATTCCTGATCAGGGCACATGCCCGGGTTGTGGGCTCGATCAATGACTCTCTCATCATTGATGTTTCTATCTCTCTCTCTCCCTCTCCTTTCCTCTCTCTGAAATCAATAAAGATATATTTTATAAATAAATAAATAAATAAATAAATAAATAAATAAATAAATAAATAAATAAATAAAAATATTACACTTAATGCTATGGAATTGTACACTCTCAGCTGGTTAAAATGGTAAACCTGTGTCATGTATATTTTGACACAATAAAAACAGTTAGCAAAACATTCCAAAAAATCTACGAAGGATAAATGCCATCCAGCTCCCATTACCCACCCTGCCACCACGTGGCCACCAGGCTTGGTTCCTCGGCTTATAAACTTTCCCTGAATGAGGCAGGAGCTGGCTCCAGGGTGAGTCAGGCTCAGGCCAAAGGGCCCTGGGCCCCCCTGACTAGGCTTTCACTGTAACATCGTGATTTATGAGAAATACATATCTGCTCTTCCATTTCTGGCCCAGAACTCCTGAAACCCAGGGAATTTCCTAAGCGACAGGAGAGATGAAGGTATCAATATTTATAACAGCCCCCTTCAAGCACACCTGAGTTTAGTTAACGAGATGACTTTTGGAAAGCCCCTGAGGATGGGCCAGGCTGGTGGCCAAGGGAACCAACTGGGTGATTTGTGGGTTGGGACTTACAGTCCCATGCCCGACCTCTGGGCCATAATTTAATAAACCATGCCTATGTAATGAAAGCTCCATAAAACCCCAGAGGACAGGGTTTGGAGAGCATCCTGGTTGGGGACACATGGAGATGCAGGGAGAGTGGCACCTGGAGGCCGCGTGGGAGTGTGGCACCCTTCCTCCGCACCCTGCCCTATGCATCTCTGCCAGATGCCTTTCTTGAGTTATGTGGTTTTATAATAAACTGGTGATCCAGTAAGTAAGCTGGTATCCTGACTTTGGTGAGCTGCTCTAGCAAATGAATCCAACCCGGGAAGGAGGCTGTGGGAACCTCTGGTTTATAGCCAGTTCGTCAGAAGCCCAGATGAAACCTGGACTTGCCATTGGTGTCTGAACTGGGGACAGTGTTGTGGAACTGAGCCCCTCACCTGTGGATCTGACACTGTGTCCAGGTGGAGGGTGTCAGATGGAGCTGAATCCCAGGACACCCAGCTGGCATGAGGATGACCCCATACTCCAGACACTCGGTGTCAGTGTCGTCCCCATGCTCCCAGAAGCTGGCACGGTCAGCTCCTGGCCGTGTAAGACGCACCTGCACCCCGGCCTCGGGTCTCAAAGCAGACTGGGTTCTGGTTTCTGCTCCAGAACTAGTTAGTTCCTTCTTTACTAGTTAGTTCTACGCCTCACCTCTCTCCTCTCCCCCCTCCACCGCTGTCGATGTGCGCGGCTCGCACACTGGCTGTGAGGACGCGAGTGGCCGGAGGAGCCAGCGTGTTCCATTCGCTCCGGCGATGCAGGAGCTGAAACGGCCACTGGGCCTAGTAAAACGTATTTCCCTGCGGCCGCCTCCTGGGACTCGGCCACAGGGCGCGTGGACCAGCTGCGCTCGGCTCCAGCACACTCGATGTTCAGCTGTCACTCGGGCTTCATCCCCCCTCCCTCCGGGCCTCCTTATGAAGGGGAAGGAAAAGCCTCTGCATCCCTGAGAAGCGTCCCAGCTGGTCTCCTTGTCTGATATCAGGCAGCAAGTCCTGGACTCACCCCCCCATCCCCAGGGCCACTGCCTCAGTCCCTCCCCCCTCCTTATCACACACCCCTTTTTCCCCCTCCCCACCCTGGTCCACTCCCACCCCTAAAGCCGCCTTTTAGCTCAGACCTGGCCCGCTCACTCCCCTGCGTTAGTGCCACCCGGGGCTCCCTATTCCCTGGGGACAATGTCAAGTGCAGCTCCCTGAACAGGGGCCTCCCCTCCCCCTCTCCACTCGTGCTCTTCCCTCAGCCCCTAAGCCACGTGCGATTCTTTTACAGGGCTGCTCCCCACCTCAAGGCCTTTTCTTCAGTTGTTCCCTTTCTCTGCAATGTCCTCCAAACCCCGCCACCACCCGCCTAACTGCTCGCACTTCAGGGCTCCATTTCCAGGCCACCTCTTCTAGGAAGCCTTCCTCCATCCCGCCCTCCCCACCTGAACCCGGGACAGGTGAGGCGCTCCTCCTTGCCAAGGCCGCACAGCAAGGAAATTGTTGGACTGGGATCCAAAGTCAGGCTTTTCTCCTTCCAGAACAGAAAGCCCCAAACAGAAGGCTGTGCAAGCGCATGTTTGTGAGGAAAGAGAGGCTGCCGAGTGAGGCGGAGCTAAGTCAAGCATCCTGGGAAGATGCCCAGCATACACTCGGGGACACAGCCAGCTGCGGGGCGATGCGGATGGCACGGTGCCATTAAAAACTAGAGAGGTTTACAAAGGTTTGCAAAGGCCTCCATGAACTAATTCAGCTGTCAGCAATAGCTGTGGGCCAGGTGAATCGGAACATTCTGTAAGCTTCGAGTTTGTTATGTCCTAAAAAAAAATCACACCCAATCAAAGGTCCTCAGCAATAACTTTCCCCTAACAATAAGTGCAAGGCTCAGGTGCTCAGGAATTCCAAGGCGCGGGGACGAGCTTTTGGAGGAAGGGCTCTGCTTTGACTACCCTTTGTTCCGCAAGGGACATAAGGAGCTGAGATGGTGACATAGAATGAGGACAGATGTGGTTGGCTGGGGAGCCTCACTTACCTTGCCCAGCAGCTCGGGCAGGCCCAGCAGCTGCCCGGTGAAGACGCCGATGCAGATGAAGATGGCGGTCACCTGTCCCAGGGAGCCCCGGATCTCCTTGGGCGAGATCTCGCTCACGTACATGGGGAGCGCGCTGAGGGCGATGCCTGTGAAGGAAGCAGGGCAGGCGTGAGAGAGCCGCCGCCTCCGGGAGGGCTCCGGTCACAGCACCTCCCCCTGCTTTCCCGGGACAGAAACAGCACGGCGGCCGCAGAGCCATGCCCTGCACTCCGCACACAGTGCCAGTGCTTTACCCTGCACTGACTCACTAATCCACAGGTTCCGCTGGGGGCGGGTTTCGTGGAAGAAAATGGCTGCTGATGGTGACAGTGGTTGTACCTATGCTGGTGATGCTGGTGAGGGTGATGGTGATGATGGTGATGATGGTGATGGTGGTGATGATGGTGGTGGTGGTGGTGGTGGTGGTGATGGTGATGGTGGTGGTGGTGGTGATGGTGGTGATGATGGTGATGATGGTGATGATGGTGATGATGGTGGTGATGATGATGGTGATGATGGTGATGATGGTGGTGGTGGTGATAGTGGGAGTGATGGTGGTGGTGGTGATAGTGGTGGTGATGGTGATGGTGGTGGTGATGGTGATGGTGAGGATGATGGTAGTGATAGTGATGATGGTGATGATGATGGTGATGGTGGTGATGATGGTGATGGTGGTGATGATGGTGATGGTGATGATGGTGATGATGGTGATGACGGTGGTGATGATGGTGGTGATGGTGGTGGTGGTGGTGGTGATGGTGATAGTAGGAGTGATAGTGGTGACGGTGCTCACGGTGGTGATGGTGATGGTTTAGAAAGTTATACACAAATGTACTATTATTATCCCCATTCTAAATATTAGGAAACCGAATCCTTGCAGAGGTAACCAAGTCAAGGTGGCCTTAAATCCAACCACTGGTGTCCTCTCAAGGAGGCCATGTGCAAACCCCGAGGAAGAAGGACATGTGAGACAGGGGCAGAGGCTGGAGTGATGCTATGGCAAGCCGGGAACGCCAGGACTGCTGGCCGCCACCAGAAGCTGGAGAGAGCATGGATCAGGCCCTGCCTCCCACCCTAGAAGGAACCAACCCTGCCGAGACCTGGGTTTTAGACTCTGGCCTCCAGGGCTCCGAGAGCATAATTCCTGCTGTTCGAAGCCACCCGTTCGTGGTGCTTTGTTATAACAGCCCCGGGGAACTGCACCCCTCCTCGCTGAGGCCTCCCTGACCACCTGCTGCAATCTGCCCCTTCCCATCAGCTTTATCTCTCCATCGGTCCTATGTTCCTCTTTGTACCCAGCACTTTCTACAAGTACCCTGCTGGGTATTTATTGTACAATGTCTGTTTCCCCTCTTCCAGCCACAGTGAAAGTCCATGAGAACACCGTGCCAGGCCAGGGGCTCGATCAGTAGGCATTGAACGGGTCCCTGAGGCACTATCTCGCCTCTATTATTTATTTCATGCAGGCTACAGGGAGGGCGAGGGTGGGGGTCGGGGTTGCAGACCCCCTGCAAGCTGGCACTCGGTTTTAACTGTGGCCTAAGGAACAGGCCCCAGTGCCTGGTCTGAGGGGTGCTGCAGACGCCAAGAACTGAGCAGAGGGCAGAGTACCTCTGACTCATCTCAAACATCAGCACAATTCCCATCTACCAGCCTGAATGACTCCAGAGCCCTCACACCCTTCCCCGTCCTCGGGGCACGTGGTTGAGCATTTAAGGAGCAGCTGGGGGTGCCCTCCCTCGCACAGAGCGAGCTGACTTCCAGGCTCCCCTACGGTCCAATTTCAGCAGCAGGTTTCAGTGCATGAAAAGCAGAAGGGACACGGAGAACATTCTCCAGGGACCATCAGAGCTGTGGAAAGAAATACTCTAGAGACAACTGGAAATCTGCATTTTTCTATTGGGGTGCAGGACAATTTGAGTCCAGTCCAAAGCTACGCATTTCACTGAATATAGATTTAACTTTGGAGAATTGGAGTATGACATACATTTTTAAATTGCCCCAGTAATATGTGTGCAGTGTGATGAATCATCACAGAGTGTACACTCCTGTGCAACCCCTGCAAGTCAACAATCACCCTACAATACCAGCACCCCAGAAGGCACCACCCTGTATTTCCTTAGAATCACTGTCTTCCCCTCCTCTCCAAAGGTCACCACCAGCCTGACCACTGTCACCAGAGATTTAGGGCACACAGAGGATGTGTCTCACCTCTTTTACTGAACTATGTGTATGAAATACATCAGTGTTGTAGCATGGAGCTGTACTTTCTTCATTTTCATTGCTGTGTAGTATTCCAATGTGTAAATATACCTACTCTATTTTTAAAAAATATCTATCTATATTGATTTCAGAGAGAGGAAAGGGGAGAGAGATAGACACATCAATGATGAGAGAATCATTAATCAGCTGCCTCCTGCATGCCCCTTTCTAGGGGTCGAGCCCACAACCAGGGCATGTGTCCTGACCGGGAATTGAACCCCGATCTCCTGGATCATAGGTTGATGCCCAGCCGCTGAGCCACACTGGCCACGCTATCTCCTCTAGTTTTGATAGAAATTTCAATGCTTTCCAGTTTGGGGGCGATGCTAATAGTGACCCATAAACATTCTTGTACAAGACTTTCACCACCCACGTCCGTAAGCTGTTATATACATTGTAGTCACTATGTATGTATGTTCAGTGTTAGTAGATAAAGCCAGTTTCCCCAACTTTAACACCAATTTGCCTTTAGGGGAGAGATAGGAAACATCCTTTGCTCGCATATTCACCAGTCTTTGGCATTATCAACCTTTTTAATTTCAGCCATTGTGGTTTTAACATGCATTTCCTTATGTCTCCGTTGACCACCTGTGTCCATGCCTGTTCAACCTCTTAGCCGTTTTTGTAACGGCTTTTGTCTTTTTCTTATTGGTTTGTAAGAGTTCTTACGTGGTCTGGATGTCATCATGCTGTGACTCCTTTTCCGTCCCCTGGTCACTTAGACACATTCATCGCGTGTCCACTAGAGACCTCCTAACGCAGCAGACGTGGACTCGCACCCCGGGGGGAGTGTGAGCAACAGTGTCCCACAAACAAGGGACAATTCTGCCCGGACCAGAGCTGCCTCGCCACCCCACAGAGCTGCGAGCTCAGCAAAATGGTTATTGCTTCAGGCCGTTGTCTCGGGCTGTTTTTTATTTTTATGCAGTAAAACCTAACTGATTCAGGCAGACAGGTGACGAACTTAACCTGGGGAAGTGGCAGAGCCCAGGCGGTCTGAACCCACAGCCCTCGCCCTTCACCACTTTACTGCGCCTCAGTGTCCTCATGGGAAACACCCCCCGGGAGTGTGTCGCTGCCCCCTCGGGCCGGGCCCAGCCTCACCTCCGTCCACGCCCATGACAAAGCGGCCCACGATGAGCATTTCGAAGGCTCCCGCCTGGAGCGAACAGGCCATGAGCAGCGCCGCGGAAATCGCAAACACGTTGTTGACCAGCAACGTGCACTTCCTGGGAGAAAAGAGGGGTTCAGGCTTCACTTGGGGTGGTGAGCACACAGCACAACATACAGGTGGTGTATTATAGAATTGCACACCTGAAACCTATATGATTTTATTAACCAGCGTCACCACCAATAAGTTCAATAAAAAATAAAGAAAAAATAAAGAAAAGGAAGGGTTCGATGAGGAGGCCTGACCACGAGGCTGTCACTGGCCTGTCCACCCCAGGAGCAGGGTCCCCACCGGCCCCCCATGGCCACCTTTGGCTGCGTTATCCTGAGCAAGGCACTCGCTCCCTCTGGGTTCACCACTGGGGTTGTTATGACCACGAATCGCTCAGGGCCAGGACTATCACCACTGTTTTACGGACACACCCCTAGACCTCAGGTTTAGAGCATGACTTGTGTGGAGGCCTAGGCCCCGCTTCCTGCACCAGCTCTCTCTCTCAACCTTGAACCTTACTGCTGTGTTTTCCTTCCCCACCTGCAAAGTGGTCATCATGGCTCACATGCAGCGAACTCCTGCTCTGTGACAGACCTCGTTATAAGCTCTTTATAGGAGTAGCTCATCTACTGCTCAAAGTGACTCTGTCAGCTAGAGAATGTTTTTATTCCTGTTTTATAGAGAAGTTCACCAGGACACGGACAGGTTAGAAACTTGTTTGAGGTCATACAACTAGTGAGTCAAGGAGCTGGGGAAACATCCTAGCCTCTCGTAGAATAATTTTTTCCCTAAAGACTCAAGTTAACAGATATTAAATTGTTTTATAAATTGTAAGAAGCTTGGGATTTGCAAGGGAACTTTGTTACTGCTTTTTGGAGTTAGCTCTCTCCAGGCCAGAGCTCTTTTAACTATGTTTGACTTATCTCAGGCTTTCCATTAATTTTTCCCCCCTTCCTGCATCTTCTTGGAAAATCCCAGAGTTAATGACTTAGGCAACTCAGCCATGATGGGTCAAAGACTGCTCATTGTAACATCCTCTATAATAGCAAATGACCGAAACAACCCAAGTATCCATTAACAAGGAATTGTTTAAATAAATTATGGTGCGTCTATCAAGTGGTGCATAATGTAAACATTAGATCTGAGATACTTTTGTATATTCTTATGTGGAAAGACTTCCAAGATACCCTGTTAAGTGCAAAGAGCAAGGTACAGAACTTTGTGTAGAATGTGAAACAGTCTGTGTGATAAAGGTGTGTCTGTAGATAGGCACAAACCTAGGAAAAGATATAAAAAAAGCTGATGACACTGGTTGCCTCTGAGTGGCTGGAAGACAGAAGGGAAAAGGGAACTTTTTACTTTTCATGAAGCCCTAGTGAAATGGGAAACCTCTGGAAATACTGGCTCCCACCACCTACCCTTCCAACAATTTTTTAGCCTGTGCAGGCCCCAAGCCTATAAACCAGGATGGTACCCTGTTTCCACCATTTGTCACCCTCCTCATGTTCTTCCATTCCTGCGCACCCAGCTTGAGTCACAAGGACCGTTATTCTAAACAGTCACACACTCTCAACTCCTTGACCCACTGACCCACCCCCCTTCATTACGTGTTCTTGGCAAAGTCCCAGCCTTAGTTAGATATGGGTCGACCTCACACACGCACCACAAAGCACAGCTTGGCTGGAGAAAACACCGCTCTGTTGACTGGTGTCACTTGAAATTTATGCATAAGAGTTTCGAGTGGCCTTTAGAGCCCCCAGCGGCCATTCTGAAGTTTCCCGGATCGTTCGGTCTCCCGCGCTCCTAGAGAACTAATTCGTGTCTCCCTTCAGAACCCCAAGTTGTCTTTCTCAGTGGGTGACCTACTTTCTATTCCACCCCGAGAGCAGAAGCAACCCAAAGGGACCCTTCAGTGTTCCTCCCGCGTGCACAGACCCACCTGCATCTGCGCCCAGACACTCCGCCTCCCCTCGTTGCCACGACGGACTCTCCCCTCGCCCCTCCGAGGGCAACCCCTCAGTGACCTACTAGTTGCCCACCCCCTGTCACCTGCTCAAAGCTAGTGCTCCAGCAAGTTTTACCTCTTGCTTCTGACTGTCAATTTTTCTCTCTCTGCTGGAACATCTCATTAACGTCTTAAAAGAAAACATGTAAAAATGCTCCTGGTCCCCCACCTTCCTCCATCTACAGTGCCGTGGTCTCTGCTCCCTGTGCAGAACTCCTGGAGAACAGCATCTGACTCACTGTCTCCATTTCTTCATCTCCACTTCGCTCTTACACCCATTCCGATGATCGTCTCCCCCACTGTGCCCTTGAAACGGCTGTCGTCCTGACAGCCGGCGACCTCCGTGTTGCCAAATCCACCCACGGGAGCCCAGGCCTCTTCTCCACTTCTCGCTCCTCGGCAGCGTTGGACACAGTTGCCGGCCACCTCCTTTCTCTCGCTTTCCAGGTCTCCCTCGTGGTGGGTCTGCTCCGATCTTTCCGGCTGACACTTAGTGTCTTCCCAGCCCCTGACTCAGTCTCCGTTCCTTTGTTACGGCGCCTGGCTGACGGCGCATGCTTCTCCAGCAGGCACCTGGGGAGCTAAGGTTCGTTCCGCTGCTATAAAGTAAAGGCACGTTTTAAAAGACGGAAATAGAAAAAGAGGGGGGAAAGCGATGCTTCTGAGAACCTGCCATTTGCCCGGCGTGATATACAGGGTGCTGGCTGCTGGTGTTTCATATCCACCCTTCTGCTTCTGCGGGAGTCCTTGAACATCCTCCCGGAAACTCTCAGTGTGGGGCCGGTGGTCCCCAGATGGTCACGTCTCCACCAGATGGCCGCTCTAGGAATGGGCACGTGCTACAGTCATTTAAGGTACATCAGAATGTTATTCGTCAGGAATCCAACCTGGACGCTATTAACACGCGGAGCTGGAAATTCCGAGTGGTGTCCTGCGCATGGCAGGGTGTTTAGCAGCATCCCTGGCCTCTACCAGATATCAGGAGCACCCCCCTGGTGGCGACAACCGGAAATGTCTCCAAACACCATCACGTGTCCCCTGATGGGGCAAAATTGCCACCGGTTGAGAAGCCCCGAGGGCATGCGCCTCACGTAAATGAGATTCAGGCTGGGACGTTCACTAGGACTGTGTTTGTGCCAAGGTGCCAGCAGGAACAATGCCTGCCTGAGCTGACGGGGCCGTCTCGCCCTGACACGGGGAAAGACCGCCTGTGTGTGCGGCCAACACAGAGCGAGGCAGAGCCTAGAGACGGGAAAAATAGATTTCCTTATGATACCATATGAGCTGCTGGATTCAACTGCATTATATTTCAGTTATGGGAGCCAGTTTGAAATCTGGGCCTAAGCCAGTTTGATTTGGGTTCCTGTCACAGCCTTCTGAGTGACATGGGACATTTTATAAATACTCTCTCATTTGACCCTCATAGAGGTTCCTTCAGGGGGGTCTGTTTACCTGAGATTTACAGATTTAAAAGTTAAGGAGAGTGGCACCTGCCTCTTCGGTCCATTTATAGCTCTTCCTAGAGTCAGGGCGATGTTCATAATGAATCGTTCAGGGCCTGCCTCCTTGGCCACGGCCACAGCCACAGCCCCAGCCCCAGCCCTGGGCAGCGCCTCGGTCTCTGAGACCCAAGTGCCAGGATCGGGGCCTGGCTCCCACGGATGCTCAGAAGTGTTTGCTGAGTGGGTGACATGGATCGCTGGCCTGCCCTGGAAGCAGACCCAGGATCTGATCTCAAAGCCTGTGTGTTTCCGTTTTCTCTGCTCTGCTCCCAAGGGAAGACCCAGATGCAGGGATGTGTAAGGAGGTCCATTTGAGTGCAGTTCAAAGAACATTCACACTGGCTCTGCCGAGAGATGGGAAGACGGTCTTCGGAAGAGCTAATAAGACGAGAACAGGGACGACAGCGAACTTAAGCTCGGTGCTGACTCTGCGAGATGGACACTTTGCTTCCACACGACAAGGCTCAGACATAGCCCATCACTCAGTCTTCACTTTACCGTGAACTTCACGGAGCCGAGAGACTTTGAGGCACGCATCTTTGGCCGCAGAGTCCAGATGTGAAGCTGAGCCTGCAGCCAGGGTCCGTCTGTGCACCAGCATGGCCATCGTCCATCTCACGAGGGAAGGAGGGTCTGTCACTAGAGCCATGCAAGCCGAAGACAAATGGCCCCAAATGAGGGACTGGGACCCAGAAGCTATTCTCTATGGCCAGAATTCTCCAAGCCAGAGAGTCCAGGAGACAAGGAGCCTGCAGCCCTGAGACCAGATAATGGGGTGGCTCCTATCCAGAGATGGTCCCTGGCCCCTTGGGCTCCCCTGAACCACAGACGAGTTTCACGTGCGCTGGCTGGATTGGCCGCATGCCGGTGACTGCGCCCCCTGACCCCGAATGCTCAGCTCCAGCCTACCTTCTCTCCCAGCGCCTTCCGTCGGCCCCCACCCCAGCCTTGCACCTGGAACTCAGCCTCCTATTCCTGCCGACGGCCCCCATGGGGGACAAATGATGAGGCCTCAAGGAGCATCGCAATGGGCACCATGTGACAGCAAGAGCGCGGGTTGTGGTCAAATAGACGCCGGTCTGAATTTCGGCTCAGGTGCGTTCTTTGGAGCCTGGGACACCTGCTGGGCCTCTCGGGCCTCGATTCATCACCTGCAGAATGGCGACTATAACACAGCAGGTCGTAGGGAGCGCCGCGTGTCGAGCACGGCACGTAGCAGGAGGTGAACAAGTGGCACCTGTCCAGTTTCTGCTGCCTCGCCTCCCCCAGAGCTGCGATTCCAGCTGAGACTTCACCCAGTTCAGCTTTCGCCCCCGTCATGATGGAAAGAGGAGCTGACAGCTGCTCGGGCATAACCACCACACCTTTGATCGAATCTCTCTGCACCAGCGGAATCTGTCACCTGGAAATTGAGTGTCTCTCAGTACGTTTCCTCTTTTGCTTTCTTTTTGCATTTATTGCTGCCACGCCACTGAGGCCACTGTCATCGCCTTCACTGTACACGTGGGAACAGTGCTGGCTGAGAGGGGAGGTGGCCAAGTCCCACGTCACACACCTGGCACGTCGGGGAGTCAGGACTTTCTGGCCCACGGCACCCTGAGCCCAATTCCAGGGACCCTTTCCCTACGCCATCCGCTTGGGTTCAGAGCCTTCTTACGGAAGGCTGGTTAAGCAGCTGGTTTTAAAAAAATATGTTCTTATTGATCTTAGAGAGAGAGGAAGGGAGAAGGAGAGATAGAAACATCAACGATGAGAGAGGAAAATCCATCGGCTGCCTCCTGCACTCCCCCGACTGGGGATTGAGCCCACGACCAGGGCATGTGCCCTGACTGGGAATCGAACCGGTGACCTCTTGGTTCATGGGTCAACGCTCAACCACTGAGCCACGCCGGCTGGGCATACGCACCTGATTTTTCTATATCTGTGTATATGAAACAATCGCAAAGACACTGTGCTATTTGCTGTTGGCTCCCGGATCCATCTCCCCCCTCCAGCCCTGCTCTGAGCCCTGCACCCTGATTCTCTGGACCTAACTCATAAATCTCCTGGGTTTTCTGGTTTCCACTTGGGTTTGAACAATGAGAGGTACCAGCAGTAGATTTGGGGGGTAGAGGAGAGAAGCCAGGGTGTCTTCTGGGTTCCTCCCTGTTTGTACGGTAGAGCTCCGGCCTAGCCCAGCCTCTCCACACTCTCAGCTCCACTGGGCAGGCAGCCCCTTGTCCGTGGCTTCACTTCCCCTTGGCCTTCGGTGACCCATTTCCACCCCTTGACCTTCCGACATTCAAATCTCTCCACTTGAGCTAAGCGGCATTTTGTTGTCTGCTGGGATCCTGCCTAAGACACAGACATATCGTGAACCTTAGGGGGGGGATCCCCGAACAGAGACAGTCCCCACTGACCTCCCAAGACACTTTCCGATCAGCTTCACCATTAACGTCCCCACGAGTCCACCGATGGCGAATATGGACACGGTGACCGACCAGAGCAGAGTCAGAGTGTCCGGGTCTATGGGGTGTCCGTGCCTCCTTTCCCACGTCTCATTGTAAAAGGCCTTGATGTACTGGAAACAAACAACAGACTGTGTTACTCCTGCTCCCTCGGCCGCGGGAAGCCAGCTGGTGTGCAAACAAACGGGGGGCGCAGAGCACGGTCTCCGGGCCAGGGCTTCGCCAGGTTCTGTGTATGCTTTATCTCACTGAACCCTCCTAACAAAGTGTGTGCATGGACACGATTTTTTACCTCATTTTGCAGATAGAGAAACTGAGGGTCCAAGAGACAAAGTGAGACTTGCTTAGTAAGTGGCAAACCTGGGAGTCAGGCTCAGATCTAACTACACACCTACAGTGACCATGGTACTTGGGCTTCTCCAACATTGGTGCCCAGGAGGGTCACCTGGGCAATGTGTTAAAAATGCTCTGCCCCCTTGGGGTGGGCAAAGATATAAGGCACAAAAACACTAACCATAAGAGAAAAACAAAGCGCTCATTTGCATGTCATCAAAATTAAAGTGCTCTGTTTTTCAAAGGACACCTTGAAAAAATGAAAAGACAAGCCAGGGGCCGAGATAACACAGTTGCAATGTACATATTACAAAGAACTTGTATCCACAGTCTATGAAGAGCTCTAACAAGTCATTGAGAAGACAAACAACCCAATTTAAAAATGAGCAAAAAGCTCGAACAGACTGCAGAGAAAATTCAAGTGACCAGTAAGCTAATGGCACGATGCCCAACATCATTCGTCAACAATGCAAAGTAAAACCAGCGAGGTACCACTTCACGCCCACTAGACCCCCATCACTATCAGTTCTGATGCAGTGGGTCTGGGATGGGGACTGGGTGACTGATGTGAACCGAAAACTGAGGTCCTGGCACTACATTCCCCAAGCGGGTTACATCCCCGAGATGTTCATAGTTGCCCACTGCTACCCAGTGTGGGCCCACAGATCTCTCCATAGCCAGCATATGACACTGGGAAAATTGTAGATTCAGGTTGCATAGACCTGGACATGAATCCCAGTGTCACAATTTGCTGATAATTTAAGCCAGCTGGACCTTGGTTTCCTCATCTGCAAAATGAGAATGATAACACTGATGTCTCAGCGCTGCCGTGAGGGTCAAACAAGAGAGCGGGGCAGGGCTGCCCAGGCCTCAGGCAGAGCGCACAGCCCCCGGGCCTGAAATGAGCAGGCCTGTAAGACCCAGCAGAGACCCATCCGCGGTGTGTGCTCTCCTGCACTTACGGTGGGGTTCAGTTTGTACACCCGTCTCGGAAGACAGTTTGACATCATCTAGTAAAACTGAAGACACTCTAAACTACAACCCACAAAATCCATTTATAGAAAATTCCTCTGAAAGCCTCTTTCCCACCTGCCCTAGGGTACATCTACCCGAATGTCCGTGGTAGCATTGCAATGACCATCCCCTCTCCCAGGGGCCACCTTGACAGGGACTGTCTCCCACTCACCACGGTGCTCCCTGCAGCCTCTCTGAGTGGGGACTGTGCCCTGTCAGCGGCTGGACATTAACATTGACATTGACCCTTAGTTTTCATGGACTCTACTGGCCTCTGGCATCCTTTTCGCTTCCTAGAGTCAGAAGCCCCCTTCCCATCTGGGACACTTTCCCGCCTCGTGAGCCCCGCGGGAAACGGAGCCCACTCATCACTACCGAGGTTGGAAATGCCAGACACCTGCCTTCCCAGCATCCCCTGCAGCTGGAAATGGACATGTGACCAAGGCTCAGCCAATCAGAGGCCCGGACTTTGCATGAGGCACCTGAGGCTAAGAAATGGGGCCGGGAATTGTCCACAGCAGGATTGGCTTTGGGGGTGGCAGTGGCCCCCATGGGAGTTGAGAGTCCTATGCTGGGTGCAGTAGATGGCAGGGGTGGCTACGGGGGCCCCGCAGGACCAGCTCTGGCCATGCTTTGGGGTGCCATCCGAGGCTGCAGAGCTCCGGAACCTGGCCAGCCAGCCCTCCCTCTGATCCTGCGAGCAGGTCATTATTTCTTCAACAACTTCTATTTTGGCTCCACTCAGACAAAATTGCTGTCTCTCACAACTATTGAAAGTCTGCCAAAACATATAAATTATCCCATTTGATCCTCATGGCAACCCTAGCGGTAGAAACCTTTGTTTACAGCCGAGGGAACCAAGAGCTACGTCACTTGCCCACAGTCTTGCCCATGGCTGATGTGGGGAGAGGGTTTGTGTGAGATCCACCCGCTTCAGGCCCGGACGCAACGACCACAGGTGGGCTCTTCATTTCACAGCTGAGGGGAAGGAGTTAAGCGGCTGAGGACACGCGCACTTACTGATTTAACACTGAGCATCAGTTAAGCCCTCGTTATGGGCTGGACCCTCCCTCTGTGGCCCTGGCGAGAGCAGCGGCAACAGCCCTCAAGGAGCACAGGGTGTCGCAGGAGAAACTGTGACAATTTCCACGTTAAGGGGATGGAGGGGCCGCAGGAAGGCAGGGGTGCAGGAGGCCCCACGGGCTACAGCAAGTATTTACAGGGTGGAGACTCTTCAGGGAAGCTGGACAGGTCCTCAGGACCTCACAGGCACCCCTCCTGCCACCCAATCAACAGGAGACCCTACGCATAGAAGGTCACCCTGGGATGTGACCTTGGCCCCACAGCAATCCTGCACCGATTCAAGCAAGCGCAGCTGCCTTGCCGATCCCCACTCTGCAGCCTCTTGTGACACACTTGCCGCCGCGGCCGGTTTCCTGGGAGTAACATGCAGAAACTGAAAGGATGCTGCTTGGAAGGGAGCTTGCTCTTTTTCTTCCCAGGCGCTCAGGAGCCTGGGGGGAAAGGGGTGGCTTTCTTTGGCTCGCTGCTGGGCGTGGCTGTGGGGGTCTCTTTAGAGATGGGGTGGGCTGGAAGACAGGCACCGGCTGCCGGCCTGTGCGCCTGCGGGAGCACCTTTCTCCAGAGTCCCCGAAAGCTGACTTCAAAGTGATGACTTGGGTGATTAGATGGCCGTCTTTGAGAGTGTGAATCCTGCAAAGGCCTCAGCGAAAGGCGCCTGGAGGTTACGTGAGCGCGGAAGCCAGGAGGTGAAGGTCGTTCAGCTAACTATCTGCAGGAACATTCACTGAGTTTGAGATTTGTGGACCTAATATATGCAGACACTGACTTGGAGTGCGTGGCTCACAACAGGTTCTCTAATTGTGTTTTAAACTGAATTTCTGCTGTGGGTCAGTCACCATATAATAATAAAATCAAGTAACCCATACATCTTATTTACACAGCAAGTCCTCACTTAGCACCATTCTTAGCTTCTACGACTACAGCAAAATGACATAAAATGAAACCAATTTTACCAGAGCCTAATTGATAAAAGCAAGAGTTAAGTTCCTACAGCGTCTCATCAATGTCACGAAAGGGCAGCGAGCAAAACGACATAGTCAAAGGCCTGCTGTGGTTAAGGCCACTGTCCTAGCTAATCGCTAGGTCTCCTCTGGGCCGCCTCACTCACGGATCCATGTTTTACTTTCCCAGATTTTACAAAGGCCAATGCTCAGGTCTCTCTCTCTGGCTCAGCAAACCTGCTTCCTTGCCACCCAGGCCCAGGGGCCCATCCTGTCTTCTAGACACCAGTTGTGCAGCCCCTGCCTTCGGGAGCCTGAGAGCCAGTGGAGATGGCAGCAGGGTGAGCATGCGATTGTAACACGGGCGGAAGGTGCTGCGGTGGCAGGAAGGCAAGAAAGGCTGTGGCAGCCCAGCCGTGTGGCCAGGTCAGGTGAGCAAGAAGGGCAGTGGGGCGGGCTCAGGCTGATGGCAGTCGTCAGAATCCTCAGAGGCACAGAGCTGGGAGCCACGCGCTGACGTGGAGGAGCCGTGAATGACTCGGTGAGTTGGAGGGTGGCCCAGCAGCCGGAGAACGGTTGGGAAACGAGGCAGGGCTTGGCCATAACTGGTCTTAACTGCCAGCCCAAGGGCTCCTCGCCTAATCCTGTGGGCACTGGGGAGGGACTGGAAAGTTTGCGCGTGGAAACGAGTTCTGATTGGTGGGTCAGATCAAGGTAGGTGCAGGGTGGAGGCTGCGTAAGGAAGTTTAGACTGGAGGCAGTGGACCAGTCAGATGATGAGGCTAACAGAGTTTTTTAATGAATTTATCAAAGAATATTTTATTATGATTAGTATTGACTAGAGCTCTAATTGCAAAGAATGAATAAGAGGCTACATGGTTAAAGGACAGGAGACTGAGCCAAGAGTCAAGAGTCTTGGGCTCAAGACTTGCATCTACCCCTGAGTCCTTCTGTGACCTCTAGCAAGTCGCTCTGCCTCTGAGGACAGGGTTCTCCAGGGTTAAGGGCCTTGGGAATCCACTTTATTTGACTCTCATCTCTGCCACTTCTCTGCTGGGTGATCTCAAGTAAGTTACTTAACCTCTCTGTGCCTCAGGTTCCTCATCTGTGAAATCCTTTCCTCCCTGAAGGAGTTTCCACAGGGATTTAATGTGAGGACTGATATTGGTAGGTCCCTATCTGTCAATAAGGGTCCTAGACTGTTTATTTCTCAGGCCTATGCATCCATGAATAATTCACCATGGCCTCATCAGGGACCAGGGACTCAGGGATCAGGCCTCTGGCAACACACGGAACTATGCAATCTATAACCAGGCAGACTGGCTCAGGACACCTGCAAATGATGACAGGAAATTGCCGGACAATGGGAGGGAAATTGCTCTGTAGTGGTTTTATGACATTTGTGTTCCTCACTGAGTCACCCAGAGCCGGTGACAACTCCATCTACAATCACTCTCAGGAATGCTATAAAAGTGCACATAAACAGAACCTGCTGGCGGATGGGCCGGAGTGCACACACCATGTAACCCCGCACGGGCCTGCGGGGTTGTAAACAGGCCACCCCAGCGGCCAGCGCAGCTAGGAGAACGGCACGGGCGTCCTGACAGAGGTGCCCACGGCCAGACCAGGCTCTTGGAGGTAACGAGCACACAGGGACAACATTCCATGAGCCCGGCAGTGCCACCTAATGCCACCTGAGCAGCAGAGCTAAGGCCTCCTCTGCAGAAACACTTGGCCTGAGGCTGCTCTACACTGAAAGGCAGGCTTGAGGGTGGGCCCTGGGCTGGCTCCGGGGAACGTGGATGTTGGGAGGGTTCCCACCATTCCCAGAATGGGCTCCGGGGCTGCCCTGTGCACAGGTTGGCACAGGCAGATCACCTGCTCCCCACTGCAAGTCGGGAACTGAGGACCTGCCGAGCCCCCAGTAAAAACCCTGGACGCTGAGTCTCCGACGAGCTTTCCCGATGGACGCATCACACCTGTTGTCACAGCTCAACGCCGGGGCCTTAAGTGTGCCTGTGCGCCTCCGCTGGGACAGGACGCGAGAAGCTGGAGCCCTGTTTCCTGCGGGCTTCACCCCACGCGCCTCTTCCCTGTGCTGCGTCTGCTTCATGTCCTTTCGCTGAAGTGGATCACAGCTGTGAGCGTGCCCGGTGCCCGGCCCCGTGAGCCCGCGGGCGTGGCATGGAACCTGGGGGTCCCAGACCCGACACACGTCCCAGGTCCTTAGGAACACATCCAGCTCCTGTCTGACTTGCTCCTCAGTTTGCAGGTTTGTGGTGCTTCGTGTTCTCCCCACTGCAGGGGTCCCCCGGGACCTTGGCTAACTGCCTGGTGGGAAGGAAGCTTCTAGATTTCTAGACAGCTGAGAACAAGTGGCTCCCACTGCTGGCTCTCAGAATGAAAACTGAAAACGCTGAGAGAAGAGGCACCAATTGCGGGTGACAGTCACGTGGATGAGACTCTCTGAGCCCCCTGGTCCTTGCCCTCCACCACCTCTGCGCTGAGGGAGGCTCCCCGACCTCGGGTTTAGTGATACAGAACATGGAGATTTTCATTTGCTATTTGGCTCCAGGCAGGAGCAGACAGAGTGTATGCTCCCAAGTAGCTTTCTTACTTAAAAAAACCATTAATCCGCCCTAGCCTGTTTGGCTCAGTGGTTAGAGTGTCCGCCCGCAGACTGAAGGGTTTTGGGTTCGATTTCCGGTCAAGGGCACATACTTTGGTTGCAGGCTCCATTCTAGGCCAGGTAGGGCGTGTGCAGGAGGCAACCAATTGACGTATCTCTCTCTCACTGATGTTTCTCTCTCCCTCTCCTTCCTCCCCCACTCTCTCCCTGAAAAGCAATGGAAAAAATATCCTCAGGTGAGGGTTAAAAAACAACGAAACATTCACCCAGAGCCTCCCTCCTGCCGGAACACTCTTCTGGAAGATGGCAGAGCTGTGTTCACAGGGGACCGTGCATCCACGCAGGGGACAGCATGTCCCTCTCCTCCTGTGTGGCCCCTGGGCGCATATGTTCATTCTGTTCACGTTGCTCACGGCCACTCAGAATCAGCCTGGAGGCAGCAGAGTTGCTCAAAGGGCATCTCACCCAACCCACGTGCAGGGTGACGGTGTCCAGCACCTGGAATAACTTATGTGTAAAACAGGAATAGCGACCTTAGCTTGCAGGTGGGGCTGCCAGAAGAGTTAAATGAGGGTGTGTGGTCCTTGGCATGATGTCCAGCACATAGCAGGTGCTCAATAAATCCCAGCGTCTTTCTCCTGTGGGTCAGAAACAGCACGTTTCTAGTTCGACTTGTCTGGGTGTGTTCACACCAGCACGCTCCCTCCGAGTGGCTGGCGGGCTGATCCTCTGTTCCCTGTGTCTGACGGCAGCCACCTCTGCCCCCGGCCCGCTATGCAGGGCCTCCCGGAGCTCTGACAGGGGCGTGGTCCTTGCCCCATGAGGCCCAACAAAGGCATCTTTCCCAGAGGAACTTTGTGAAATGAGAGGATTCTGAATCAAAGATGCAGGCTTCCCAGCTCCACTGAGCTGGGGGCCCTGGGGCTGAGGCAGGAAGGGGGGGCACCCACAGTCTGGATCACCAAGATGCCAACACTCAGTTTTGGAGAGGACCCCCCATCCCCAATCAGCCTACAGCTCTGCCAGCTCAGATTCCAACCAAACCAAACCAAACAATGACACAGGCTCCCAACTGAAACAATGTAGCAACACCTCATAGTGTAGCCGCATCTCATACCTGAGAAAATTGAAGGCCGCCTACGAGGCCGTGTTAGGGAGGCGGGCCAGCCACCTGGCGCAGCCAGACACAGTGCTTAGAAATCCTGGGACGGAGAATTTTCAACAACATGGGAAAATGCTGACAATGTAAATATGAAGCCAAAAAAGGATATAAAACAACATATATGAATAATCTTTTGGGAAAAAGTATATTTAGACAGAGCCTTAAAAGTAAAAAGAAACCCAATCTGTTTTGTAAGGTATTACTGTGGTGGATTCGTGTCGTTACACATTTGTCAAAACCCATAGAATGCACGCCTGCCAGGCAGGAACCTTAAAGTGAACTATAGACTTTGATGTATCAAGATAGGTCCACCCACTGCAACAAATGCACCGCCCGGTGGGGGATCGGGACAGTGGGGGAGGCCGTGTGTGTGTGTGTGTGTGTGTGTGTGTGTGTGTGTGTGTGTGTGTGAGGTGGGGGCTCAAGCGTGTGCGGAAATCTGTACTTTCTGCTCAGTTTTGCTGTGAACCTAAAACTGCTCTGGGAAAAAAAGTTTATTAATTTAAAAGAATTGGAAACAATGACACAGTTGCCCCTTGCTCGTGCTCCCGTGGCCCTTGCTGAGCCTGTTGTTTTTCCACCCACGTCATTCCAGTCGGTTCGAGTGTTACATGCCTGCTCCTCAGGCCAGGAAAGCAAAGGTTCTCCACCCTCTGTTGGAGCGTCAGCTGAGCTTTCACCATGAAGCAAGAGTACAAATTCCCAGGCCTCTTTTACAGACAAATAGGGACCAATCATATGCCCATCTCAGGGAGACATCACAGTGACAACATCAGAGCCACTGACAGCTGCAAGACAGGAGAACCATTGCTCCCCTGGTTTTCCAACTGTTTTTAGCATCAGAGTCAACTTTTCAAATGAACTTACACAAAATTCACAGTAAAAAAAAAAAGAAAAAGAAAAACCCAGGATGTCCACAGCCTGGCTCCTGCCGGCCTCAGCTCTTGCCCAGTGCTCTCCAAAACACACCTGTGCTGCAGCTGCATCATACCTGCAGCTTTCCTGCAAATGTTTCCCATCTCTGGCCTCTGTGCCTTCGCTCCACCCTCAAGACACAGTGAGGCATCTCCTCCGCCAGGGAATCTTCCCTCACACCCCGTCCACCTGACCCCAGGGTGGAGGCAGGTCCAGTAGGAGCCAGCACCCCTGGGAATGGGTAGCACCTACAGCTAACAGCACAGGTAGGTGAGAACCACACCTTCACCTGCAAACCAGCAGGGCGGCGTTGGGGGGCCTGGAGGAATTGCACCTAATGACCCGATTCCAGAGAAAACAGGCTAGCGATGGATCTTAACCACCAGAGTCTCCAGTGACCTCAAGCTCAGATTGAAGGACATGAACACAGAACAGGTCAGGGAAAGGTTTATGCCAAAGGCCTTTCTGTGGCTCCTCAGACTCCGTGCTCCTGGCCCTGGAAGAAGACCCTCAGGATCTGCCCCTGGCACCTCCGGAGGCCCCTCTCCTCTCCTACGCTATCCTAGGACACCACACTCCAGCCTCCAGACACTGACATGCCCTCCCCCATCACCATCGTCTGTTTCTGTATCTTCTACCTCCCCTCCAAAGGCAGGGGCTGGTGTCCTCTCTGCCCCGCTCCTGCCCCCCGCCCTCTGGGTCCAGGAGTCTGGCACAGAACCTGCGTGCAAGTTTGCAAAATCCTGTACCACCGGGCGCCAGGGGGGGACACTGGCGGGTTTCTGCGTCTCCACAGCGCCCCCTGCTGGGCACATCCCACGGCCTTGGTCACTCACCGGAGCGGGGGCATTCACCACGGAGAGGCTGTACCCATACAGGAAGGAGGAGCCGAAGGCGCCCATGAGAGAGGCCACGATGAGCGAGCAGGACCAGTCCTGGGGAAGGAGGGGACAGCACGTCAGACCAGGCCCTCGGCTGCACACTCTAATTTTAGCTGAATTTGGCCAGTTTCTGACCCAGAGAGGAGCACAGAGCAAAGCCAAAGCTGTCAGCAGTCGCTGCTAGCCCTTACTAAGAGCTATGGGCCAGGCGTTGTTCTAAGCACTTTCCGGGAATTATGTCATGGATCCCACAGATCAGTGCTATTTTATCCTGATTTTACAGGTGAGGAAACAGAGGCACAGACCTGTCCCAGGTGGTCTGGCTCCAGCCCCCATGTAGTCACCCCCTCCTGCCTCTTCATCTGGGTACAGTGTCTAGGGCCCCGAGGCTCCTGACAGCCACACAGACACACGCACACCCATGCACACCCTGTTCCAGGCAGAGGGGCCAATCTTACAGGCCAGTAGGAGCACCTTGGGACAAGGACCTGTAGAGAGTTACAGGACTTGGCCTAGAGATCCAGGCATTTGTCTCCATGTAATCCTGCCCTGTGGCTCCATACAAGAACGGCCACGGCCACGACAGAACCATGGAGCAGAAACATCTGGGCCCCTTGGCAAAAGCTGGCTAGTTGGCAGGAGCTGGAGACAGGAAGGGCTGCCATCCTAGGCTGGCCAGGGGAGTGTGGGCCACTCACCAGATGGGGACCCATGAGTCCTTGGAAAGCACATTCTCTGCCATCATTCAATGTGTATGCATGTGTGTGTGTTCTGAGTACCAGCTACTGACAAAGCTCTGGGGACACAGCCATAAACAAGACTGCTAAGGTCCAGAGTTCAAGGAACTGTGTTGGTCAAGTGCTCTTTGGAAATGGGCAGTGGGACCTGGTAGCCAACCCCTGCTCTGCCCACCTTGGTGCCTCCTCTAGCATGGCTCCAGGCCACTTGGCTCCACTCCTCTGCTGTGGGACCTGAGCCAGTTTCTGGGCCTTCCTGGGGCTCAGCTTGCCCAGCTGTGAAATGGGGTCTAGACAACTGGCTGCACAGGCAGCTGAGGGGCCGATGTGTCGCTGGACAAGGAGGGTTAGAGTGTGGTGTGTATGTAGTGAGTGTTCAGAAAGGGTGTTTGCTCTTTGTTCCTCTCCCCATGGCGTTCGACCCAGTTATACAGAATGGCTGTTGCCCAAGTGACGCGCCAAGGTCTCTCTTGACCTGGCCTGTGTGGCTACACCCACCTGAAGTCCTCCCTTCTAGAGACTATCTGTCTAATTGCCCAGGTGTCCTCCCTGAAAGCTCCCCCTCTTCGTTTCCCATTGGTCTCTGATTCTACTCCATCTGACCCCCAGCTCTTAGGACAGTGTAACCTTTGACCAATGACACAGCTGCTCTGTGACTCAGTGTCCGCATCTATAACATGGGGATGATATCAAACCCACCTCCTAAGATGTCATGCTGAGGAAAGGAGTTAAAGCGGGCAAGGGCCTCACCTGTCCTGCGTCAGGTGCCCATGAGTGTCAGCAGGAGAGGCTGGCCAGTGCGGGGGTCTTACTTTCTAAGGATGGAGGTCTCGCTTCTTGCTCTCTGCTTCCAGGCACTGAGCCTGCTGCAGAAGCGGCTCTGATGAGCGAACGGAGGGCGAGTGGAGGGTTTATAGACCTCAGGATGGAATACAGTCAGCCCTCCGTATCCGTGGGTTCCACATCTGTGGATTCAACCAACCACGAACTGAAAATGCTGTCCCCACGAAAGTTACGTTGTTGCTGATGTGTACTTGCTAGTCACCTGTCCCACGGTTATGTGTACTGAACAGTTACAGACGTCTAAACAACACAGTGTAACAACTATGTGCAGAGCATGTGCACTGTATTAGGTATTATAAGTAAGCTAGAGATGATTTAAAGTACATGGGAGGACGTACACAGGTTATGTGAAAACGCTACGTCATTTACATAAAGGTCTTGGGTGTGGGTGTTAGAGGGGGTCCTGAGACCAGTCCCCCGTGGATACCGAGGCAAGACTGTATCTTTCTGCAGTAAGAGCAGCTTGAACTTAAGGGGAGTCACTGAGGAAACAATCACGCTGTGGACAAACAGCATTCTCCATCGCCTGTTGTCTTTAACGCATCCTCTGGGTCTCAGCTCTGACCTCACTCCTCCTGACCCCCCCCCCCGGCTGTGCGGGACACCTTGCCTCCCCGGGCCTGCCTTGTCCCCTGGACCATCACTCTTGCTGGCCTGTACCCATCCGAGGGTGGAGAAGGACAGGTGGGAGCCATCCCCGGAGCCCCCTGCCCCTGTGTGGCCCTCCTGTGCCCACCACCACTCACCACCAACCCCAGGGGCAGAGGGTGCCCGCTGTGGAGACAGGGAAGGAAAAGAGGGCCACCCCCCAGTGCGGTCTCATTACGTGAGCACAGCCACTGCCAGGAGGTGCTCTCAGCCCCAAGACACTGCGGCCACAGAGCTCGAGAACCTTGGCCAAAGTCGCGGGGCCCGGGAGGCAAAGCCCTGTGGCCTTGGGGCAGGGCGGCGCTGCGGCCCACACTGGGCTCTGGGGCTCTGAGCCCCCCGTGGTGGGACAGGGCCCGCGGCACATTTACCTGCTTTCTCCTCCCACGTGGCTTCCCGGTCCTCGGCCAGGCGCCCTTGGGGGGGCCCGGGGGGCTGGGGCCCCGCATGAGGGGAGCCATGCTGAGCTGCCCGGAGTCCATGGCCCGCGTCCCGCCGCCCCGCGGGCCAGGGCATCCCGAGGAGAGGAGGCAGAGTCCACCGGAGGGGCGGGCCCCGCGCCGGAAGTGTGGTAATTTTCTCTTGTTTGAACAGGAAGCAGACAAGGATTTTCCCTCAGCTCCCCAGGCAGAACGGCAACTGGGGTACCGAAGGAAACCTGCCTTCTCAGAATCTCCACGGCTGTGGATTCTGCCTTTGGAAACTTTTCCTTCCTACCAAGGCCAGTGTGCAGGGAGGGGAGAGAGAGTCTAGCATAAGCCCAGGGCCGCTCCTCAGGGGTGGGGACCCATAGAAAAGGCCACTGACTTAGCAGGAGAAGCCTGGTG
Organism: Miniopterus natalensis; assembly: GCF_054644295.1. Lineage (NCBI taxonomy): Eukaryota > Metazoa > Chordata > Mammalia > Chiroptera > Miniopteridae > Miniopterus > Miniopterus natalensis. The sequence goes on along the minus strand of NC_142081.1, from coordinate 197,670,270 downwards.
GGGTGCCAACCCTGACCCCACTCCTTTTTTTCTCTTTCGATGCTATTAGCATTGCCACTATTTTACTGTGTGTCCTTAGGCAAGTTGCTTTGCGCCTCTGAGCTGCCACATTTGCAAGTGCAAAACGGGAGACTGATCGGGCCCGACTGTCCTGCACAGCTATTCCGAGGCTCAGATAGAAACCATGAAGCCCGTGCTGGGGATGGACTCAGGCTGCCCTGCAGCTCTGGAGCAAATGAGGAGGCTGTGGGCCCTGCTCATTCAGCACTGGCTTCCGAGATGCCTCCTGCTTCCCTGCCCCCAAACGGCTCAGAGGAAGCACTCATGCGAGAAGATCCCTGGTGCACACAAGGACGGCGTGGGAATTAATTCCCAATGTCAGAGAAGCAGCTTTAATTGTGTCTCGGGCAGGTTGCCTGGGCCCGACGCACAAGAGCAGTGAAATAGCTGCCCGGCGGGGAACCAGGACTTCCAGAGGGACAAGCCAGGCCTCAGTCATCAGGCTAGTTGTTCACTGAGCACAGGAAACAGCGCAATGGCCCTTCTGCGTAGCAATCCCGCAGGTGGACTCTTGGAGAGCCGCTCTTTCTGGAACTGATTTGCAGCCCACTACCAGCCCCCCACCCCAAGCGGAGCTGTGGTCCAGGGCAGGACACTGACACGGACACACCTGGTTACAACATGTCACGAGATGGCTGAGGATTCCCAGGGGAAACATGGAGGCGGCACTGACCCAACCTGGGGCTGGAACACGGAAGACTTCCTGGAAGACTTCCTGGAAGAGGTGGCTCCTGGATGACAGCCTGGGGAGTGTGCTGGCCACGAAGAGGGTGGCATAGAGGGCACTGAGCCAAGGTCCAGGGTATGATGGGAGTGAAGTCATCTGGAGTGGTTGGGGCCCACGGTGTGGGCGGGGCGCTGGAGGGAGCCCAGTGCCTTACACCAAGAACCTGCACCGTGGAGCCATGACTCAGCCGAGAGGAGTGTCTCTTTAACCGGAGTCTGGGTGACCGGAGGCAGGTGGCCTGGCCTCCCTGGACGTCCCTTTCACACCTGGGAGGTGAGGATAATGGTGCCCAGCCTGTCAAGTTCACACTTCCCTGGCAATTTATCCTTGTGTTGATCTTTGCCCTGCTAAATGAGGTTTTATATAAATGTGCACATATTCTGAGTCCTGGCTGCTTCCACACCCGTCACAGGAGACTAGGCCCAAATGGGTGGAGGTCTGAAACCGGCTCCTCCTTGGACCAGCTACATAACCTTGGACAAGTGGCTCCAGCCCTGTCTGAGCCCCGTTTCCACGCCTGTAGAATCTGCCTTACCCCAGTGTGGCCGAGAGAGCCGCAAGAGAGCCCCGTGTAAAGGCCAGCACAGGGAGGGTGCCGATTGGCTATTGGTCTTTGCATCTGGTATAAAGACAAGGCCCAAGGGTCCCAAGGAGGGAAAGAGGCTTTCTAAGTGCCGAGGACTTCCTGGAGGAGGGGGCAGTTGGCCTGGGCCTGGGGTGGGGTGGAGGATCGGTTTCAGGGTACCCTCGAGGATGACATCATCGCTTTCAACATCAATGTCCCCTCTAGAGAAATGACCTCTGGCACAGAGATACCTGCCCCCTCCAAATCCGGAAGGACACCAGCAGACAGTATTATCAACCCAAGTACGAGCCACCAGCGGCCTGTGCCTCGGTGCGCACACTTTACGTTCACACGGCTCCTTCCCGCAGAGCCCTGCCTCCAGCCCCTGCGCTCCCGGCCTGACCCCACCGCAAGCTGCCTGGCCCCCGGGAGGAGGGAGGGGGCAGGAGGGACAGCCCCAGAGTCACCGGAATATTCACATAAGAGAGGTAAGGAAACCAGGACTGACCAATTTCTTTTTCTCCAAAGCGCTTTCTTTGTTAGCGGGTGGGTCCTTCTCACTGAGCTTCATGGTTTCTTTTCGGATGTGGGACTGGGCTTTTTGTTTCTGAGAGAGAGGAAAAACAAAGAAGCCATTAGACTCTTGCTGGCAGAGACAGGTGGCCCTGGGCTCGTGGGGGTCCTGCTCCCCTGGAGACCTGGGCACCCCGGCTCCTCTCTGGCCTCAGTTTCTCCATCTGTGAGATGGTTGACTACGCCTGTGTTTCCCACGCTGGCTGCTTTGCTTTTAAATACAGGTCCCTCCCGGAACATTCCCGCTCAGTCATTCCCACGGTGGGCACATCTTGTAAACACTAGACTTCCTGTCCCCGAGATGTGAAAAGAAAAGCTGCGAACATTAAAACAAAGTGCCCGCCTCCCCTGTCAAACTGGAAACAGTTACCAAAATTGTCACCCGAATCACCGGCACAACAGAAGTAAAAGTCGTACCGCTCCCCTGGAGTTTGGGAATATGTTTTCTAGAGCCATGAAAGCATTTAGGTCCTGCTGCCCAACTACTCCATTTATAGAAACTTATCCTAAAACGGTAAAAAAATGTGCACCAAGATTTAAGCCAGGAATTGTCATGGAAGCATTTTTTCATGTTAGAAAAAATAGCATCCACAACAGAAAAAAACATGTAAGAGGAAAGCTTAAATAAATGATGGCACATCCATAGGATGAAACACACATAGCGCTTAAAACCTCACGTTCAAGAACATTTACTATCATGGGAAAATGCTCATAACTATTCTTACTTAACAAGAACGGGAAAGATCCATAAAAGAATATACATTAGTCACCATTAAAAATAAGTGTTCTTAACAGTCACTCTTAAACAACATATATACTTAAACTATGTCCGTGCATTTTTAAATTTCAAATTAAATTTAAAACAAAATATTTATAGCTTCAATTATTTATTAAACATGTATTTTTTTATTTAAAAATATGTTTTTATTGATTTCAGAGAGAGGAAAGGAGAGGGAGGGAGAGTTAGAAACATAAATGATGAGAGTCATTGATCGGCTGCCTCCTGCACACCCCCTACGGGGGATCAGGCCCGTAACCCAGGCATGTGCCCTGATCGGAAATCGAACTGTGACCTCCTAGTTCATAGGTCAATGCTCAACCACTGAGCCGTGCTGGCCGGGCCACATGTATTTATTAAGCCCCTCATGTGGAGGTGATGGCGATGCAGTCTGGAGCAAGACAGCCCTTGCCTCGCCCTCAGGGCGCTTCCATTCTAGGGGAGACAGGAAGAGGGTGCAGGCTGCTCATGGGACCCACAGGTGGTGAGCGACATGTCCCAGCACAGGACGTGACAAGAGCGGGTGCCCGGGCTGCAGACGAGCAGAGGACAGGTCACAGGTTTACGTGCCTAGAAAAGAAACTGCCTCAAAGCCGCTGTTACCACTTGGCTGTGATATTTTAGCTGATTGTTCTCTTATTGTCTTTCTACCATTTTCCAATTTCCTACACTGAAAAAAACACACCATACAAAACACTACTTCTACGACTAGAAAAAGCTTGTAAAATTTCTTTAAATTACAAAAATGTTTTTTGAAGAATGGAGCCCTTATGTTCGAGAAGCCAAAGAGACTTAAACAGCAGAATCCTGGGAGAATGCGCCTCTGGCAGAGGGCGCGGCTCTGGAGCCGTCCCTGGAGCCGCGGGCGAGAACTGGGGGGGGGGGGGGGGCCCTCCCCCGCTGCTGCTACCGACGCCTGAGGGTGACCTCGAGGCCCCGAGAGCGCCGCCCGCCTCATGCCAGTGCACACCCGACGCTCCAGCTCACTGGGCCTTCGTCTTCAGGCCTCACGGGGCTCTGGCGAGGATTAAACGAGTTCATGTATGTGAGGCTCATGCCAAATGCTAAGTGATCACCAACTATTGTCCTCGCCGGACGCCGGCCAGTGGCCCCTGCGGAGCACAGATAAGGGTCTTGTAGAATGAAGAAAGGGGAGGGGAACCATCTGGTGTTTAACCCGGAGCACCCGAAACCGCCTCAGAATAATAATTCTCTAAGGTTTAAATAGGATAATAAATAAATAACATAACATAACAAAATAAATACACGCTCCTTGAATGGGGGTCTAAAAATGAGCATTTTCTGTCCTTTTGATCCTCAGTGACTATGCTAACACGCCCGCTGGACGACTCTTAATACTGCGCTGGGGCCCGGGGTGTGGCCCTGCCAGCCCTGAAAGGTAAAAATGCTGCCATGCTCACTGGTGAGCACCCACGTCCGAGCCCCCTGGGCGGCCGCCTGCCACCATCCAGCAGTTCAGAGAGCGGCCCGCTCCCGAAGGATCGGCGCCCCCAGGCCGCAGGTGGGATTAAGCACCTAGGAAACTGCCTCCGCTACCTCTGTTGCTGCTTCTCCCAGTAATTAAACCCTCACAGACACTGTGCACCTGACCCATGGCCTGCTGTGTTAGAAATAAAGCAGGCGAGCCCTGGCCGGGTTTGCTCAGTGGTTAGAGCGTCGGCCCGAGGACTGAAGGGTCCTGGGTTCAACTTTGGTCAAGGCATGTACTTCCGTTGCAGGTTCGATCCCTGGCCCCGGTCTGGGCGCATGTGGGAGGGAAGCAGTCAATGTGTCTCTCTCACATCTCTCTTTCTCTCTCTCTCCCCCTTCCACTCTCTCTGAAAAGCAATGAAAAAAAATATCCTCAGGTAGGGATTAAAACAAAACAAAACAAGAAATAAAGCAAGTGAGCCTGGAAGTATCTTTACCCACCCGACTTGTCCCAGAGCCCAGGTCTGAGCCCCCACAGCTGAAAGTCAGACCCTAACTTACTGGCCTGTGTTGGGTAAGAGGATGAATGCCAAGAACAGGCCCTGGCTCACCAACACCCTGCAGAAGGTTGAGGACAGCCAAGGGCCCGGTTCTCCCAGACCTGGCACATGCCAGCTGGAGGCCACCTCCCTGAAGTGCCGGGAGCTGCTGCCCTGGGCAATGCCCAGTGGGCACAACGCCGCTGGCTGACACCTCTGAACAGGAAATGCCACACGCACCCTGGGCCCCGACTCTGATGAACACGGTGACCTCTTTCTGTGAGTGTTCAGGATTAATTCTCTGCTGACTTTGGCATGGAGCTATAGCTAATCCCCAAACGAGAGGCTGAAAAGGAACATGGAAAACAGCAGCTTTAAAAGAAAGAAAAAGAGACAGAGAGAGGAGGGGAAGGAAGGGAGGGGGGGAGGGAGGGAGGGAGGGAGGAAGAGGGTAGGAGGGAGCTTACCAGCCCCGGCCACCAGCCCTTGGAAAATAGCCTGCACTGCCCAGGATCAATGTCATTTCCATATTAGCATCGGTAGGACACAACGCTGAGCACTTCATGTACATTTCCTCGCTTCGCCTTCACCAAGTTGATTTCCAATTCCCTCAGTTTCCAAGCCCCTTGTCCCACTGTTCTGTGGGAGTTTCAGTCATTCCTGAGACCATCCCCAGAGCCAGCCCAAGTCTGTGAGTGCAGCTTACCTGCGCCCGGGAGCTTCCCTCGCCTGCCCCAGTCTAAAGAGCAAACAATGCACTTTGCAGATAGAATAGCTCCCAGTAAAATCAGATACAGACCTGGGAAATTGTGAAATGTTAATGATTACATGGCATGCATCCAGAGTGACTGTTGCTGTAAACAAGGTATGATGCCTATCTTGACAGGCGATAAATGATTAACAAACGTGCCCAAGTTTGGGTCGGCAAGGTCCGGACCGGGGGTCGAAGGCAGAGGTGTTCCGGCAAAGGCCCTGATGACGAATGGGTTGACCTTCGTGGGTGTCGGATCCCTTCTTGCTGATGCGAGGATATGACCCGCATAGGACCAACATGCCCGGGCTGTGGTGAGGGTCAGGTGAGATGACACACAGGACATATAAAGCAGGACACAAATGAATGCAGGCTGCTCAAGTCCGAAACCCAGAGGACTGGTCTGGGGGTTAGCTTGCTCCTCTGTGGATGCAGGAGGACATCCGTGGAAAAATGCACATGCTAAGCCCACTCTCCCTCCAGGACCCTGGGAGAAACAGAGGCTGGAGTGGCGGAGAGGATGGTAGGGACCCAAGAGGGTGTCTGTGCAGCCGGAGCAAGTCCAAGCTTGGCCAAGGGCACCCGACCAGAGAGAGAGAAGGGCGTGGGAAGTGAAGGGTGGTTCTGGGATGGAGCACAGAAAGATGGGTGCCCGGGCATCCCTCCCACCATGGGAGAGGGGTGCCGTGTGGCTTCTGCACATGCTCAGGCCCAGGGAGACAAGGCTGTGTGGGGAACATGGACAAGTCCGTCTGATTCCCCGGGCACCGATTGAGAGCATCCGGACAACCTTCCCAAGGTTGATGGTGACAAAGCGGTGGGCCGGGTGAACAGGAAGAAATCACCTGATCCTGGGAGACATCTGCCCGAGAGGTCCTTATCAATCAACCTCTGAGGTCCCACAAGCTGCACGCCAGTGTGATGACCTTTCCGTGCCCGGGGATCTCAGCTATGCTGAAGGCGTTGCAGACACCCCCAGATGGAGGCTGCCTCCCAGCAGCGGTACTGCTCTCCTGTCTTCTCAAACCTTCCACAACACCCAGCTGGTGCCCACCCTCCATTCCCCAAGCAGCCACCCAACCTCGATCTTTTTTTTTTCTTAATTTTTTTGTCAACCCTCACTCGAAGATATTTTTTCCATTGCTTTTCAGAAAGAGTGGAGGGGGGAAGGTGGAGAGTGAGAGAAACATCGATGTGAGAGAGATGTGTCAATTGGTCGATTCCTGCACGCGCCCCAACAGGGCTGGGGATTGAACCTGCAACCGAGGTACTTGCCCTTGACCGACAATCAAACCTGCGATCCTTCGGTGCGCGGGCCAATGCTCTAACCACTTAGCACACCGGCCAGGGCTCAACCTTGCTCTTGACGCCTCGCTATACCACAGTGAACCGCCTGGCCTCTCTGACCGCGTCCTGTTCCAGCCTGCCTGGTTTCCGTCACCTTTAGGGGACTAGCTTCTGCTCAGCGGCTCAGCCTTGAACGCAGATGTAATAAACATTAGAGGAATGCTGCTTGCTGCTCAAGTTTTATTAAAAAAAACACCCAACCCCACAACAAAACAAAAGGCAGCCCCTTATTCAGAGCTGCCTCCCTGTGCGGTGGAGATAAGGTAGCCTGCACCGAAACAATGAGTGTTTGCCCACGATTTTCCGGGAACACGGGGACCAGAACCACAGCCACTGGAATTTGTTGGCCCAGAGCAAAGTTCGCCTCCTCTCCCTTGCTGGCACCTAGATGTCTCAGATTGTCGGTCACCTCCTGACCTCAGCCCCTCCGGCGTCCTACTCCCCTCTGCATAAAGGGAGCCTGAGTTCTGTCCTTTCCTAGGGTGGCGCGAATCCACCCTCTTCTCGGCTTGCTGGCGTTCCGAAAAAAGCACTTCGCGCATCCCAGCACCTGCCACTCGCCTCCTGGCCCTGTGCGGCAAGGAGGACAAGCTTGAACTTGGTTGCATTTGCAGCCGCAGTGAGTCACTCTCTGACGCCAGGACTATTCAGCCGTTGGTCTGGCAGCGTCCAGAGGGACAGTGTAAGAGGGTGACAGAGAGCCTAGGGTTCAGGGTCAGACCTCGGCTCCGGCCTGCTGTCCCCAGCCATGCCACCCTGGGGTCAGGGAGGACTGCCTCAGGGCCACGTGCAGATCGAACGAGACGCTGCCCTTGGAATGGCCTGCCGTGAAGCAGGCACCCCCTAAATGTTCACTATGGCTCCTATTATCGGGAGATCCCTCTTTGGATCATTTTTAATTCTTGTAGCTTTATTTACTCTTTTGCAAAAATTTATGGAGCACCTACTGTGTGGCCAACGTAGTGCTAGGTACTGAGAAGGGTAAACCTGTGACTTCTATTGGGTAATTCAGAGTCTAGTGGGAAGGAGGAGCCAATGTAAGGGGCCTACATTCAGTAAGCACCTACTGTGTGCCAGGCAGTGGTTATAAACAGCCTTGCTTACTCCTAGAAGCAGCTACTGAAGTTCTGTCGTCTCCATTCTATGGCTGAGCATACCTGGGCTCTAGAAGTCACCCCACTTGTCCAAAGCACCAAGGCTTGTGAATGAGAATTGAGGTTTAAAGTAAAAACACTGCCCTAGCCAGTTTGGCTCAGTAGTTAGTGTCAGTCCGTCTGGGTTCGATTCCAGCCAAGGGCACATAACCCGGTGGCAGGCTCAGTCCCTGGCCCTGCGTCAGGGTGTGTTCAGGAGGCAACCAATTGGTGTGTCTCTCTCTCACATCGATGTTTCTCTCTCTCCCTCCCTTCCACTCTCTCTGAAAAGTAATGAAAAATATCCTTGAGTGATGATAAAAAATAGATAAATAAATAATAATAAATTAAATAAAGTAAGACCAGCCACTCTGCGGGCCCAGGCCCCCCTGCCCCCACTCCCTACTGCTCTGTGGGGAAGCTTCTCCCCAGAGGGGACGCGCCCATCAGAGCGAGCCTCTCAGAGACATTTCTCTTTTTTGTTTTTGGCAGCCCGGCTTCCAGACTTCCCACTTTGGAGAACTTCCCACCTGTGGGAATGAGGGCTCATCCCTCGCACCTTCTCGAGGATTTCCCTGCAGCAACTATCCCAGTTATCTTCAGCATCACCCGTCTCTCCACCTCTATTCCAGGCTATGTCTTAATATCACCAGTTTAAAAGAAAAGCAACTAAAAAGGCAGGGATGGGGAGAGGCTGGAGCCCTTGTACGTTGCCGGTGGGGAAGTAAACTGGTTTAGCCACCGTGGGAAAGAGTTCTGTGGGCTGTGAACAATTAAACACAGAGTTGCCATGCGGTCCCGGAATTCCAGGCCTAGGTGTGTACCCGGGAGATCTGAAAACAGGTGTTCAGAACAAAAACCTGCGCACGAATGCTCACAGCAGTGCTGTTCACAGCAGCCGAAAGGTGGGCACAGCCAGATGCCCGCCAGCTAATGAGCAGATGGTTTATCCACACAACTGAATGTTCCTCAGCCATATAAAGGAATGACCATTTGATACATGGTACAATGTGGAAGGACCTTGATACCATTACGCTAAGTGAAAGAAAGCCTGACCAGAAGGTCACCTATTTTATCATTCCATATACATGACATGTGCAGAATAGTTAAAACTACAAAGGCAGACAGCAGGTGAGCAGTTGCCAGGGGTGGGGGGAGGGTGCAAACGGGGAGCCTCTATTTAATAATAAATAGGGGTTTGCTTTGGGGTGGACGACAGAGGTGGTGGCTGCACAGCACTGTGGGTGGGCTAAACACCACCGAATTGTCCACTTTAAAACGGTTAATTAATAAATCAAGTAAAATGGTGAATCTGATGGCAAGTGAATTTCACCTCAATTTAAAACTACACTTACGCTGACCCCATGGCCTCCTGCAGTCACCCGGTTTCCATGCTCTTTGTTGCAGCAAAACTCTTCCAAAGAGAATCCACTGCCTCCACTTTGCACCTTCCCCCCTCTCCTCAGCTCCTGCCCACTCACGTTGCTCTTTTCAGGGCATCTGTGATCCAGAATCAATAGTCAGTTTCCTATAACCTCCCAGCTGCTTTGATGAAGCTGACCACTCCTCTTCCTCTGGGTCCTGCTAGAAGTGTCGTTTGCAGCCAACACACTGGCCCGGTCTTCCCTCCCTCCTTCTCCTTGGCTACTACTCCTTAGTCCACTCAGCTGCTCCCCTCGCCTACCAACCTCCATGGTGGAGGGTCCCAGGGCTCAGCCCAAAGCCCTCCTCTCTGTTTTACCCAAGCTCTTCTCAGGAGTGGCCTACTCTATGCTACTGAGTCCCAAATCTGTCCCTCTGGTCAGACCTCTCTCCCAAGGCCCAGGCGCATATGTCCACCCTCCAGTCAGTGCCCTCACGTGGCTAAGAAGCATCTCAAACACAGTGGGTCGTGAACTGAACTTCCGATGTATGTGTTCCAGCCCCACCTACCCCCCAGTTTCTCAGCCCAAATATCCAAGATGCCTTCCTTCCTCTGGATTCCCTCCTAACGCCTGTCCAAGACATCAAAACTCTCACTGATTCTGCTCTCAGTTCCATCTGGGGCAGATGACATCATCTGTCACCTGGGGGACTGCCTGCCACAGCCTTCTGACAGCTGTCTCTGCTCATTCCCATTCCCCAGATGGTTCCATCCAGTGGCATCTAGAGCGACTTCCTATGGCAAACATCGGACCACATGGCCCACTCACCCTGCTTAAAGCCTCCAGCGACTTTCCTAGAATCAGATCCCAACTTGCAGCTCTCTTGGCCCAGATTCGGACCTTCCTCCTTGCTCATTCATGGGACAAGGCTCCGGCACCCCCAACCTGGGTTCAAATCCTGGCTGTGCTGCCAACCAGCTGTGTGACTTAAGCGGGTCATGAAGGTCCTTGGTAATAAGGTGGGCGGTTCCACCAACGTTGGACCCTGAGTCAGACACAGAGAGGCAGAGGCCACTGAGGAAGCTGCAGAGGTGGCAGCCAGTGAGAGTCTGGTGGCAATGGCGCCATGTGTCCTGCAGCGGTGGGTCAGGGACCTCCTAACCTGGCTGCTCTCCTGCTGCTTGATTCCCATGCTCTCTGCATGTTTTCAGCAGCTGGACGCATAGTCTCTCCACTGATTCACTCATAAGCTTCCACCAACTGAACTGGTTTTTTACCCAAGACCATCAGGGTGGGTTTGACTTGTTGGTAACCAGGAATTCAATTGGTCCATTTAGCTCCCTGTAGGTGCTGCATTTGGACCTCTCCACATTCAGGTCCTTTGTCTGGAAGGTCAACCAGAAAGCTCATGGGACCAGGCAACTTTGCCCTGGGTCAGTCCTGATGTGGGCTTGGCAACTTGGACAGAAACACAAAATAAATCCTTTTGGATGAGGGAAGTCAGTGAACTCAACGCAGCCCTGGAGACTCCCTTAGAACTTCAGTCATTTAAAAAAGCAGGAATGTTGGATGAGTTTCCAGTCATGGGAGCCGCAGGGATGAGCAGTTCTGTTTTCCCCCTTTAATTTTAAATAAGTCAGCGTATAGCTACTACACTCATAAAAATGAAATAAAGAAAGCAAGCAGTCTTATCTTGCTGCCTAAAACATTTTCCAAAAAAAACAAATGGCAAAAGCACTTTCTATGCTATGTAGAAATTAGGACGGAGAACTTTGAAAAGTGGGTGGAGATTAAAGAGACTCTCCACCGATCTCAAGCTCAGCGGGCACCCGTCAGGGTCTGACCAGAGTCCTCAGTCTGTTGCTTTAACTTCACAGGTGGGACATGACAGACCAATGCCTTGGTTTAGTTATCATTATGAAACAAATTCAAAATCTCCACCTGTTTTTTAAAACGTGGAGTGGGATGTTCTGATTCAGACCCTCCTCCTTGCGTTTCAGTTTGGTTTGAGCGGAAAGGACCCGGCTTTGGCCCCCACAGGGACCTGGCTCAGTCCCTGACTCGGCCACCAACCAGTGGGCGACCTTGAGCAGCTCCGTTAACCTCTCAGCTCAGCGCCCTTACCTGGGTCACACGCGGAAGAACACGTCCCTGTGGGAAGATGAATAATAATTTGTGGAAATAACATGAAATGCCTGGCAGAGACTTGCGAATCTGACCTATTTATAGCACTGCAAGTCAATCATTCATGAAATTGAGCGGGTCCAAGATAAACATTTATAATTAGTTGCTCATTCAGGGTTCCTCCCAGTTGCTTGTGCGGCTTGACCAGAGTTGACTAAGACAAACATAGGAGCCTTTGGCCACCCTGAGCGGGTCTTGATGACCTTGTGATTCCCAGGGAGACTCAGCACATGGTTCAGATGTCGAAGGAAATGCTGTGGACCAGACACTGGCCAGCTTGGCTCTTCCTTAGACCTGGACAGGCTCCCTGGAGCTCCTTCACTGAGCTCCTGCCTGGTTCTCTCCCTCGGCACTGCCCCACCCCCACCCCTCCGTCCCTTTTCTCCGGCTCACTGCCCAGGGTCTCTGATTCCATCTGTATGCTGACGACTCCCACGTCATCAGACCCCTTTCCCCTCCCCCTAAATCTTCTTGTCTAGGACCTTTCCTTTCCAGGTAAATGGCATCGCCATTCTACCTACTGTCCACACCCCACCTTGACCCTGAGCTTCACAGATAAGAAAAAGCTAAAGGAGTTAATCACCACCAGACCAGCACTACAGGAAAAGTTGAAGGGTCTTCTTTAAGAAGAAGCTAATGAACAAAAGAATCTGATGAACTAAGTAGATCCAGAAACATTGATGCATGCAACAGACGGTCATATTTCAGAGGAAAGAGGGAAAGGGGGTGGAGGATGGGAAGAGATTAACCAAAGAAGTTATATGCATATATGCATAACCCATGGACACAGTCAATGATGGGGTGAAGGCCTGGGGAAGGGGTGGGAGCAAAGTGGAGGGGGTCAATTGGGGGGGATGGGACACCTGTAATACTCTCAACAATAAGGATAAATTTAAAAAAATAAAATAAAAAAGTGAGCAGAATCCATGGATCCCTTTGGATTCTGTGCTCAAGAGAGTTTTTTTGTTTCTGTTTTTTTAATCCTCACTGGAGGATATTTTTTCCCCATTGTTTTTCAGAGAGAGTGGAAGGGAGAGAGCGAAACATCGATGTGAGACAGACAAATCGACTGGTTGCCTTCTGCACGCACCCCAACCGGGGCCAGGGATGAAGCCTGCAACCGAGGTACGTGCCCTTGGCCAGAATCAAACCTGGGACCCTGCAGTCCACAGGCGAACACTAACCACTGAGCAAAACCGGCCAGGGCAGCAGAATTCTAAGTCTGTTGCCTGTACTGGCTCAAACCTTGAGGGTCAAGATGACAGAAACTTCCCCGCAGCCAGATGGCTGAAGTCTCTGAAGCCCTCTTTAAAAAAAAAAATCTTTATTGATTTTAGAGAGAGGAAGGGAGAGGGAGAGAGAGAGAGAAACATCAATGATGAGAGAGTCACTGATCAGCTGCCTCCTGAACACCCCTGCTGGGGATCGAGCCCACAACCCAGGCATGTGCCCTGACTGGGACTCGAACCTCGATCTCCTGGATCCTAGATCCATGTTCAACTACTGAGCCACTCCGGCTGGGCTGAGATCTTCTTGGCCTTGGAGCCCCAGCTGCCAGCCCCACCTTCCCCCTGAGGTTACGCAGAGAGAGTTCAGGTTTATGCTCGCCCTAAGGCAGCAGAGACTCTTGCCCTGCTCCAGGAAAGTCCGGGGACTCACACCCTCGCACCAAGGACAGGGAATGCTGAGGGGACCGTCCTCCCTGAGCAGGAGCACTGGCCTGAGCACCTATTCTTCAGGACTCCCTCGCTTGTCCCACCTCCAGCCAGCCAGCCGTCATTTCTGGGGACATGTGACAACTCTTCTCAGTGGGGACACCCACAGCATCTTAGCCTTCCAAGGTGGGCAGTTACTCTTCTGGGTCTGACAAAGCTTGGGTCAGGGCAAGGGGACTGGGGGGAAAAAACGAAACAGTGAATCCAAGTGCTGCTCACTGGAGACCCCGCAGGGCACTGTGCCTCTTTCCTTCCTGTAGAAACAGCTGCTGGGGACAGAGGAGCAAACGGAGGAGTCCCTCTGTGCCACGCTCTCTTAAAGGCTGCAGGTGCGGGCCTGGCCCGTGCCTTTCTCTTGGCTTCTGGTGACTTGCTGGCCACCCTTGGCACTCCTGGGCTTGCAGCTGCATCACTCCAACCCTCACGTGGCCCGAGCATCTGTTTCTTATAAACTGATCAGTCGCAGTGCACTAGGCACACCTATCTGGCCACTGTGACGTTATCTTAACTAATTGCATCTGCAACAACCCTATTTCCAAATAAGGTCGCGCTCTGAGATAGTGGGGGTTAGGATGTCACTGTCTCTTGCTGGGAAGACAATGCAACCCACAGCAGCGTCCCAGGCTCGTCTGTTACTCCCACTGACGCACAGGCTGGGGCAAAAGTAGGTTTACAGTCATGAGCATAGGAAACAGAGTTTATTCTTGTGTTTTATTATTTATTGTAATAGTCTCCATATGAACAACTGGTAACCTACTTTGGCCACTCCTGTGTAATTGCTGTGGGCGCCTAATTCCAGGGAGATTCCAGGGCACAGACATGAAAGGAAACCCAATAAAGCAGGACTAATGTTGTAAGAAATCATGAATAAGTCATGACTAAGAACCACGACACGCAGGACGGCACGTAACTGTAACCCTTGGGTTAGAGACGGTTCGCACGGAGGACTCGGTGTTTCCCTGAGCGCCTGGACTCCTGACTCCTTCCCCGGGAACTGCCCACACTCAGAGCCACCGTTACAAGAATGCGGCGGAGCCCAGAAAGGACCCTGGCCAGCGGCGCCAGGGCCGGTGATGCAGGAGCGTGTCTTCCAGGCCTCCTGGGCTTGCAGACGTCACTCCCCAAGCCCGCTTCACAGGCTGCTGTGGAAAATCAGCAAGTCATACAAATTAAACAATAATTGGAACAAGTATCATTTTGGTTGAGCTTTGCAACTTACAAAACACCTTCACATTTATTATCAGGGAAAATTCCCCTGAGAATTTTGTGGCGTGGACCAAGCCACGCTTCATACTTGCGATGAGGAGACTGAAGGGCAGAGAGGTAACTCCTGGTCACACTGAGTCATAAACGAGTCACTGCTGAGCCAGGTGTCCTAGTTCTTGGTCCAGGCCTCTTCTCACCTCTCCCATGACCGTGAGGCTCTTCCACCTGTAGTTCTCAAAGCTAGTCTATCAATCAATCCGTCCATCTACCCATCCATCAGTATTTAAGTAAATAAACAGCCATATTCGATTAAAAATACCATTCATTCTGGTTACTTCTAAGTTCACACGATCTCATCCATTCTCAACAACGACCTGTGACAGAGGCTTGGCCAGTATCACCTCCAAGGCTGAGTGGCTGAAAAAAGTCAAAAGCCACCACTGTGCCAGCCAAGCGGGGTTCCACTGGATGGGACCCTGAGAAGAGATGCCAGAAGGAGCAGAGCTCACCCCCTGGCCCCCGTTACCTCCTCTCCTTCTAGCCACAGGAGACCATCACCTCCTGGAGAAGCCTCAAGCCAGAGTACACTGGATGGATCGACTCACGGGGACCGTTTTAAAGGCATTGAGGAGAGAGAGCCACGGCGATGCGTTCGCCGGGGCTGTAGCTACGCTGGGGTTGGTACAGGAGCAAAGATGGGAATCAATCTGGATGAAGTGTGTCCGATAATAAGCAGCCACTTGTTATATTAGGGGCCTATCCCACGCTAGACCCTCAAATAAACCGCTTTTCATCTCCCTAATCACCCTGAAAGAATCCGTTTGTGAGATGGATACAGACACTCAGGGGGTGGGGTGGCTGACCGGCTGCCAGGCCCTTCTGCCTTTACGTATAGACTTTTGCCAGGGCTGCCAGGGGTGTCCCTCGGGTGCAGAGGGATTTCTCTTCCTTCAAGCTCTCTGCAGTCACCAAGCACCTGTTGTGACCAGGCTGCGGGCACAGTGGGGAGTAAGTAGGTGTGGGACTCCCCAGCTGCTCACACCAGTGCCTTCAGGGCAGCACATACTGGAGGGGCTGGATGTGGGAGTTACCCACCGCCTTGCAGTCTGTCTGAGCATGAAGCTTCCTGCGAGTTACCAGCCGAGAACACAGCTGCCACACGCACCCTCACCTCACGCACCCGGACTGGGCATTTGCCCTGCCTCTCTGTCTCCCTCTCGTCCCAGGGAACCGGGCTGCACATGCTCAGAGAAGCTGCACCTTCTGCACAGAGCACAGCGCTTCCCCAAAGGGCCCCAGCGCCCCCAGGACGCAGCCTCTGTGCCCCTCGCTGCCTGGGTGACTGTTGGCTCAGCACCTCCCAGGTGTCAAAGTGCGAGTGACTGGCACAGGCTGGCCAGCTTCCTCCCTGTCTCGCCTTCGGGCTGACCGGGGAGTGCCTCCTTCCTGCTGAGCATGGTCTTGACCTTTACAAGTGAGTGGCTCGTAAACGCCCTCCATAAGGCCAGGGCTAGGCTGGCCCATGGAACAGGGGTTTTCCAGGCCCACCCCTTGGGATTCTGATGGAATAGATCTGGGATGGGTCAGGGTATCTGAAATCTAACACAAGTCACCCCCACCCCACCCCTGACCAACCTGATTTGCAGCTTCAAACAAACTATCAGGCTTTAGCCTTAGCTCGCCACCGAATGATACATTACTTATATAAATTACTTAGAGTTGCTTATATATTTTACCCAGCTTTGCCCTAAGCCAGTGGTTCTCAATCTGGCTGTTGATTAATGGCTCCCTGGAGAGTGTTGTATAAAAATCCCAAAGCCTAGCCCCTCCCTGGGCTGGAGCATTTTAAAAGCTCCTGGACAATTTTAAGGTGTGGCCATGGGTGAAGACCACAGCCTTAAGCAATGATGTGCATGAAATCAAATAGACATGAAAACATACTCGTAAAAACTAAAATAACCCTGGCTGGTGTGGCTCAGTGGTTGAGCATCGACCTGTGAACCAGGAGGTCAGAGTTTGATTCCCGGTCAGGGCACATGCCTGGGTTTCAGGCTCGATCCCCAGCAGGGGGCATGCAGGAGGCAGCCGATCGATATTTCTCTCTCATCATTGATGTTTCTTTCCCTCTCCCTGAAATCAATAAAATATATATTTTTTAAAAACTAAAGCAAGCACACTCATCTACATACAACCAAACAGCGGCCTGGGTGCCATACTTTGAGAACCCCTGGACAGGATGAGAGGCCCTTCCAGTGTTTCGGGTCCACATCTAGAAAGAGATAGAATTCCTCTCACTGAGTCTGTCCTATGTACTAGACCCCCGCCCCCCAGGCCACTTCACATGTGACCTTCTGACCCACCACAGCAACCCGAAGCCCGAGGTCACTATCATGCCTGTTTTATAGATTTGGACGCTGAGGCTTAGAGGCCCTCAAAGGCTGATCCTTTAAGAATTCGGAAGTTACTTGCAGAGAATTCAACTCCAGCTACTCCGCCCCATGTCAGGGTGGCCGTCCTTCCAGTGGGGTTGGGTGGAGGGGTGACAGGACTCCATATGTGCACCAGTTTGTAACTCCTGCTGAGAAGAGAATTTCTAGCGGGCTGTTGTCAGGATCAAGGGCCTTCATTCGGGGAGCACATCCCTCTGCAAGCCGTCTGGTTTCACCACGCTCGCCCCTGTCATTAGCTCCTGGTTTCTCCTCGGATTAGGAAAAGGGAATGAAGTTCCACTGCGATCAGAGAAGCCAAATTTAATCAGCACCCCAATGCTCAGACTTGTCCTCATTCCGTGGTTCCTGGGGCTCCCGGCTCCCGGCCGAGCCTCACTGCGTGGAAGCTGCATGCTTTGCTTATTGATCCGACCGAATCAGCTTCACAGTTTCTAACCAGCACCGAGCAACGAGAGGGGCTGTGTTCTCCACAGCCAGTGAGGTGGCCTCTCTGCTCAGGTTTTGCAGGTAGGCTCCTCACAGGGGACCCCAAAGCACCCTCTGGGTGGGCACCGCAGGGCGCCCGGGGGAGCATCAAGCATTAGACAACTGTGCCCTTGAATAGATGTTTAGGTGCAATTACGGAAAACTCTAGAAAGTGGTGTAAGGTGGTCTGAGAGGCAATACTAGCAGATTCTCACCTACGGACAGTGAGAGTCAACCTGGCGTCTGTGGGTGTGGGCTGGGCATGGGTGTCCGCCCAGGAGGAGGGAGCAGAAAGGCCGAGGTGGGAAGGGGCTTGTGTGTGAGGATCGGAGACACCAGCGTGGCTGAGGCCTTGGGTGCCAGGCTAGGGCTGCGGGGTGGAATCCTGAGAGCCATGGGAAGCATTGAAGGTTTCCAGATTTGGGCAGGGGGATGAAGTTGGCTCTTCACCAAGGCCTCTTGAGCTGGGTTGTTAGTGTTGGGAGAGATGGAGGGTGGTGACCAAGCGGAAGCAGGAAGACCCAGTCTGGCCCATACAAGAGATGATGGTGGCTTCAACCAGGGTGAGGCTGGGAACAGGGACCATCTCGCGAGATGATTCCAAAGTTCACATGGGACGACATCGCTGAGTCCGGCACACGTGCCTGGCGCATGGGGACAGGACACCCGGCTCAGCTGCTGTCACCTGTTAGCCTGCCCTGCCCTCGGACCACGCTGGAGAGGCCACCATGGCTATGTTCCTTCAACCTCTCCAGGAAGTCCCTGAGGAAAGACAGTGTGGTGCAGTGGGTAGCACAGGGACTTTAGCTTCAGAGACACGCCAGGCAGGCCCCCAATTCTGATGACCTTACTCTGTGACCCCAGGCAGGTTATGGAGCCATGCCGAACCATGGTTTCTTTTTGGGAAAGATCTGAATCTCTCTTTGCAGGTGGAGCGCTACAGTGAAATAAGATGTGTGTAGTCTGGCACTTGTGGGTACCCCATCTCCTCTGTCCCTCCTTCCCAAGTGCCAGAGAGCCTCTGAATGTCTTGCTCAATGTCCCTTTTTTGTCCTGTGTCCTGTGAACATCAAATGTCTTCTCTCAGTGGCTTCTTATAGCTGACTTGAGTGTGTTATCCTGGATGACATTACTGCAAAGAGCTAAGGTTGTGTCTTCCCACCTTCTCCCCCAGCCCTGCTGTTCTGCACCTGCCAGGCTCTGCCAAGAAACCCAATCCCCTGTCCCCCAGCCCCAGACTGCGTTCCTCCTCCCTCCATTCTGTTGCTCCCAACACCCTCATCTCTCAGAGCCCAACCTGGGCCTCGCCATTTCCAAGAAACCCTCAATACCTTCCCAGAAGCCTTCTGCATAGAGTATTCTGTCCTATAAGTGAAGCTGAGTGTAAAACCCTCGTGCCCTGTGCAGGACCTTTTGCCTGCTTTTATCAATCATCTGGTTTGTACCTGGGCCCCACACCCTGAGGAGCACTGCTGGCCGGCAGATATCTGAGGTCCGAGGCCTGGCAGCAGGGAGGTGGCGTGCCAAGCAGCATCCCAGGCACTTGGGCTGGGCTTTTTCTGCTGTGGCACCGAGATGCCTGGTCTTTGAGCCTTCAGGTACCATGTGCCACCTCCCTCCAGTGACTCACCTCAGACTTCAGCCCTCCTTCCCACGGCCGAGGCTCACCGCCCCCCACCGCCTACCTTGGCCCTGGGCCCACTCAGCCCCGCCCTCCTGGGGAATGGAGCTGTCAGGAGCACAGCCCTGGGTCAGCCGCAGGCGTCCCAGTCCCCGTCACTCCTGGCTGCTGGGCCCTAAGCCATTATTGCATCTTTCTGAACTTGGGCATCTGCATCTGTGAAATGGGAATAAAAGCAGGAAACCCCAGCTCATGGGCCCTTGGGAGGGACTTAGGGATCCTTGGGAAGGTCGGCTGCGTGACTGCCTCACACAGTCCACAAGGACAGCATGTGGATAAATGTGAGCTGTTGTTGTTCAACCAGACCTCACAATGAACCCAACCCTTTCCATGTTCACAATGTTGGTAATAAAGAAAAAAACACAGCATAACAATTATGAGGATGGAAATGAGAGCTAGCAAAAGCTTGAGCCCCACTGCTTACAAGGTGTGTGACCCTGACAAGTTTCCTTTCATCTGAGATTTAGTTTCCTCGTCTGTAACATTGAAAAGGTAACTTCAGCCCTAGCCAGTTTGGCTCAGTGGTTAGAGAGTCAGTCTGTGAACTGAAGGGTCCTGGGTTCGATTGCAGCCAAGGGCACACACCTCAGTTGCAGGCTCGATCCCTGGCTCCTGTCAGGGTGCACGGGGGAGGCAACCAATTGATGTGTCTCTCTCACATCAATGTTTCTCTCTCTCCCTCTCTGTCTCCCTCTCTCTCCCCTTCCACTCTCTCTGGGAAGCAATGGAAAAGATATCTTCAGTGAGGATCTAAATAAATAAATAAATAAATGAGGCTTATTTAAAAAAAAATTAACAGGGATCATGGAGCCTCTCTTACAAGTTCTCACAAGAAAATATACCTTGTGCCTGTGAGGTGATGAATCTAACTAAGGGACATATGTGTCAAACCAGTATGCTGTGTGCCTAAGACGGACACAGTAGTCCATGTCAATTACATCTCAATTGAAAAAAAGGAGGCGTTTATTGAGGCCCTCTATCTGCCCAGTGACTTATCACGGTATCGCACACGGAGGAAGCACTCAATAAATGTTGGCTGATTGAATGCACGACCTGGTGAATGGATAAATGAAGATTATAAAACAAAAAGGAACCAGTCCCTTATCACACAGAGATTACAGTCTCATCCGGGAGACCCGCCTGGCTATAACTACCAGGCCAGTGATGAACGCTTAAAAGGAGACACAAAGTGCTAAGAAAGCATATAAGGGGAGTATTAAATCCCTGGAGCTATGACCAAGGAAGCTCGGCCGTTAAGGCAATACTAGGGCTGTGCTGCTAGAACAGGACCAGAATCAAGGGAGGACTGTGCTCCTCACCTGCAAGGTAGGAAAAAAGTGTAGAAAGTGCCGATCTCATCTACTCAGCGTCTCTTCCTCCTTCATTGGAAGAGAGAAGAGCTACACAAACACCCTTCCACACTGCCTGACCCGAGTGTCGGCATGCGGGGGGTGTATGAAAATATCTTATCACTGTGCATCGCTGTGCCCTCTCATTCTCGGCTCCCCAGCCCCCACCCCGTGACACTCGGAGCCCTCATGGTCTTGCCCTGCCCCTGCCTCATTTCTGGCATGTGTCCTGCAGACAGCCCACTCCAGGCACAGAGAGTGTGTCCTTCCTCACTCATGTCTCCCTCTGCGTGGGTGTCCCCCATGCGTGCCCTGAGCCCGCTCTTGCCACCTGACCAATTTCTACCCAGTTTTAGGATTTGCCTCCCACCCTATTTTTCCTAGCAGCCTGCAGGGGGCAGTTTCGGGCAGAGTTCTCTTTCCCCTCTGGAGCCTAGAATGCTCAATTCCAGTGCCTGGGGCCAGGCCCAAAGAGGAACCCGGCCAACCGGTGTTGAAAGAGTACTTGGCAGTCAGCTTTTATTTGGGAGAACTAATATTGATCAGGATTTAATGGTAATTGTTTGTTTCGTTTGCATGACTCTCCAAGATGAATTCTTAAGTAGGCCAATGCCACTGGAGGAAACTGAAAGGGAAGCCACACACCTCACTCTGCCATTAATTAACAGCTTTCCTGGACGCTGGCTCACGCCCCAGGGGGAAGAGCGGCCTTTTCGCACCTCTCTGTGCAGGTGCTGTCTTCGGGGTCTCATGTGTTCCTGTAGTGCAGCCGCAAGCCATTCCCAGGTTAGGGATGAGCAAACGGGACTCAGAGAAGTCAGGTGACTTGCCTGGGGTCACACAGCCAGAACTGGCACTGATTGCCCTCCATCTTCCCCACACCAAGCTGCCCCCCAGAGACAAGAGAGTGGCCTGGGGTTGCTATGCTCTCTCCCTGGGATTGACTGCACTGTGTTAGTTAGGAGCCACCTGAACACATTTTAAGCAAAACTGTGACGTACAGTATTTCGTGGCTGCTGGCCTCATCACAGGCATTATTATGTCTCTCCCAGTGGTGAAAGTGACTCCGAGCCATCCTGCCTTTGTGGCTTGAGTGGGAGGGAGACGGAGTGCCTCCCTCAGGGAGGAAAAGTGATCCGAGCTCGGTTCATGGGTGCATCAGCGGGTACGGGTGCCAGGCAGAAATGGCCTGCTCCTGCAGGGCAGCCACTGGGGGTGGCCTGACAGGGAGGGGCTGGAGGAAATCTCCCATGGCCCGAGCTTCCTTCCCGCTGTGGCCTGAGGTGCAGGCACACCCATGGTGCACCAGGCTCCTTTATGAGCTGGTCCTGCCTAACTCTAGCACCGGGTCGCCTGGCTCTCCACTCATGCCACACACACTCGTTTCCCTGTCGCTCTCTATTACAAGTCTTTCCCTGGATGTCCCTCTGCCTAGATGCCTTCTCCCACTGGGAGAATGTCAGCTCATCCCCCCAGACTCAGTTTAAATGTTCCTTCCTCACACCGCCTACCTTCACAGAATAAGTGGTTCTCCCTCTGCTCTCTGGGTGTTTTGTACCTAATATCAACCTTGGCTTTGTCATGTGACAGTGCAGTTCATTGCAAACAGTTTCCTACCAGGTCACATGCACCTTGCAGGTCACAGCATCCGTGGGCTCACAGCTCCAGAATGCACCTGTTGATCCAGAAGCCCCCCTGAGCTCCAGGCCCGAATGTTCAGCAGCACCTGCTCTTATCAGCTAATGACTCACAGACACTTGAGTTTCTCCCCCAAGTTTTTCCCCACCCCAGCCCCACAACTGCCCCGTATCTGAGCAAGTAGCCCCACCAGTTTCCTCAGTTAGCTAGAAACCTGAGCAGCATGCTGGGTTCCTTCTGCCTCCTTTTCAACCTCATTGATGCATCAGTGACACTTACTGATTCTAGGTCCAGACGGTCCCCCAGCTCCCTCTGTCCTCTGGCTGGCTGCCCCCCAGCTCTCTGCACCTCTCCTGTGGAACCAGCACTCGGTGGCTCCCTGTGGCACTTAGAGGACACTTTGTACTATGCTTTAGTCCCACCCACTCCTTGTTTGCATCCTTCCTGGTATGTGTCACTCCTCACAACCGTTCTGTCGGCGTGGTACTCGCTGTCTCCCCCAGGCAGGGACTGTGTCTTGCTCACTGAAGTGCCCCAGCGGCCAGCACGGTGTCCGGCCCATAGGAAGCTCTCCATAAAGCTTGGTGATCGTGCCAGAGGCGCCGCTGACGGCAGGCGGACCCCCCGCCCGGGGCGGTTCTCACGTGGAGCTCAGACATGAATGGGGCTCGATTCCCGGCCGTGCCACGAGAATCGAGCACTTCACCCGTGTTTCCAAAACACCGGCTGACGAAGTTAAACACATCAAAATAAGCGCAGTGCCGGGGGCACAGGAAGGAGAGGCGCCGCCAGGGGAGGAGCCCGCGCTGAGACGACCTCTATGCCAGGTCTGCTCAAAGGGCTGCTAGAGGTCGCCGACTGCGCAGTCATCCCGCAAACCTGAGCGGGGAGCAGAGCCCAGGCCTCGGCCAGGGGACGAAGTCCGGGCTTCCCTGCAAGTCTGCCCTGAAGCCCCGGGGCTGACATGCAGGGAACTCACCTCATCGCCCGTCTGGCTAAGGCCTGACCACCTTTCACCACAACGTGGCCCTGTCCCAGGCCGCCTTCCTCCCCAAGGTGCTTCAGGTCACCCCTTTCCCTTTCTCCTCTCATCCCCCCATTTAAACACTCACGTGTGAAAATGGAGGACTGGTACCTCTTGGAGAGAAAAGGTGGCAAGGGCTCCGGAGACCAGGGCTCTATGTATAAGGCCAGCTGCAGGCTCTCCTGCCGCGTCGGGTTCCTGCTGTCTGCACGGGGGAATGAAGAAATAAAATGTTAGCGTCTTCGCCTCTTTCATCTGTTGGCATTTTCTTCTGATGCTTATTTTTACCATTTCATTAAAGAAACCTATTCTGATCTTAGAAAAGTCAAGTTTAAAAAGAATATGATTTTATTACTTTTTTTTTTTAATGATCATATTTGGGAGCCTTTGCCAAGCATGCATCTCTAGTTCTCGTTTCTGTCTTTGTAAAGGATAGGGAAACTGAGGCAGGTAAATGGGGCCCATTGCCTGTGACCACAAGGGGAAGTGTGTCCCAAGGCCAGCGGAACCCACACCCCTGGGCTCCTGGGCCTCAGTGGGAAAGGAGGTCGTGGCTTCTTGAGCGACAGCTCCGTGCTGGGCACCCTGCAAAGGGCACTCCTGAGCCCATCTCACAGAGCCCTTGACTGCCCTGCAAGGACACCGAGAACCCATGTCTGAGCAAGGAAAGCTTGGGGACTGTGTCAAGGTCACACTGCAGAGAGTAGATGAGGTGAGATTTGAACTCAGATCTGTCCGGTTCCAAAGTCCGGTTTCTCCCGTGTCTTCCCTTCCCCCATTCAAGCATCCGGATCCTCCCATTTCCTCTACCTGTCCCTGGCTGGGTTTTCCAGGCCCCTGGTGAGTTGGCTGAGCTCATCATGTCCCCCTGCCAAGGCCCAGGGTCTTCGCCTACCCTCCTCTTTCCTCTTAAAACGCAGCTCCCCCCCTCCCAATCCCCAGCCAACATCCCCCCCTCAGGGATCCCCTGGCCATCCCAAAGGGGCCAAGCACCAAACACAGCATCCCAGGTTCGCTCTGGGCATTCAGCATTGATCCCTAGAGGGGCAGATGTGCGATTTGGCGATTATGAAATTTTAATGGCAATGACATTGATGACTGTGCAGATGTTACACCTCACAAAACCCCAGGAGGGAGATGTAGTTTTTATCTACATTTTGCAGTGAGAAAACGGAGGCCAAGAGTGGTTCAGTGATCCACCCAAAACATGGCCAGCGGTGGGCAGAGCAGGAGTCGAACCAGCCAGTGGCCTCTCCACACAGCCTCACATAGTTCTCACAGCTGGACCTGTGGAGCCCAGACTCACGCCGCCGGGGCTCCAATTTCAGCTGAATGACCGTGGGCAGGTCACTTCACCTCTCTGGTTTTCTTAGTCCAGGAAGTGGAGACAGTAAACATCCTCCCTGCTTCCCTGGGTTGCCCGGAGGATTGACTAACACAAGTAATGTCCTTGGACCGGTGCCTGGCATTACCATGTCAGCTGCTGTTTTTCTTCTAAGAAGTTTTGTTACCGGCAGCATATCATGGTGGGGCCGGGTAAGCACCTGAACTAAAGTCAGAATTCTAGAAGCTCAAACTGAGTCCTGAGCCCGCGCCCGCTGACCTTTTTCTGTAGCACCCATCTCTTCTGTTGCTTTTCTTTAGAGAGGAAGGAGGAGGGATACAGGATGGAAGGATCGTCAATAGTGATGGCAAAGGATTTTCTCCAGCTCCCCCCTCCTTGTTGCTCATTATGAAGGGGGTGGTCTCGTGGGCAAATACGCTGACGCAGGTGTCTGGCAGACCGGAGCTGGACTGACTCTCAGCCTTGCCGTTTAGAAGCACTAGGATCTTGACCAAGCTACTTAACCCCACAACTGTCCATTTATTCCATTGTCAAATGGGGAGAGAATGCCAGTGTCACTGGAAGGGAGGAGAGGAACCCTGATGGCCCGTAGAGAGCATTACACAAGGATGGAGACCCAGACACCTCCAGCAGCCCTGCCACACAGCAGGTGTTCTCATACATGGCCCCTGCCCCCTCAGGGCCTTCGGGAGAGCATGTTCTGCTCGTGTCCCCAGAAGCAGAACTATGAGAGAGTTTGCACCAGAGTTCCCCACACCCACTCCCCACTGACAGTACTGAAGATCACTGATGGCAGAGAGAGGGCCAGGCCTCTGTCCTCCTAGCTCCCCCAAGGAGCACCCCTCACCCCCACAAGTTTATCAGATTGCTTCCCAAATTAAAAATAACAGCTGCAGCCACAAAACACACGACAGCTACTCACCACCTCTGGTCCCCCGCTGACGTGGAGCCAGGACGCTCCGTGTGAGGAGCCTAATTCAAGCCACATAAGGCCCCATGACACTCTCACAGGCTATATTCCTGGTCCTACCTCCAGGGCAGGCCTCTTAAGAACTTCCCGAAGCTCCCTGGTCTTTTAAGCAGTGTTCCCGCCCCCGTCCCAACCCCGGCCTGTTTTTCCAGTCTGTCGGTCAGATTCCCGTTGCCCTTTCAGGCTCCTTCCTGATTCGAGCACAACCCTCCTCCCTCCATGGGGTAAGAAGTTAATTTCCTTACCGATCAAGTGTTTCCCCATCCAAACCGAGGATTTCTCAACCTCGGCATAGTTACATTTTTGGCTGGGTGTTCCTGTTGCAGGGAACCACCCCTCCCTCAACCCATCATGACAACCGAGAATGTCTCCAAACTCTCCAAATGTCCCCAAGGGGCAAAATCACCCCAGGTGGGAGCCACTGTCTTAATCCCACTGAGTCTTGTCCCTGTTTATGGAATAGCTTCAGGAAATCGTGTTTCCATCTCTGCAACTCTATTTCAGTTAGGCCAAGTGATCTGTACTGATCTGCCTGGGACTGAGAATCCTGTGCTTCTAGCCACTCACTCGCCAGTTGAACATGGTCAACAAGAGGCCAGGTTTTTTAAAAAATTTATTTTATTTTTTTAAATTTATCTTTATTGTTGAGAGTATTGCAGGTGTCCCATCCCCCCCCCCAATTGACCCCTCCACTTTGCTCCCACCCCTTCCCCAGGCCTTCACCCCATCATTGACTGTGTCCATGGGTTATGCATATATGCATATAACTTCTTTGATTAATCTCTTCCCACCCTCCACCTCTCTTCCCTCTTTCCTCTGAAATATGATTGTCTGTTACATGCATCAATGTTTCTGGATCTATTTAGTTCATCAGATTCTTTTGTTCATTAGCTTCTTCTTAAAGAAGACCCTTCAACTTTTCCTGTAGTGCTGGTCTGGTGGTGATGAACTCCTTTAGCTTTTTCTTATCAGTGAAGCTCTTTATCTGACCTTCAATTCTAAATGATAGATTTGCTGGGTAGAGTAATCTTGGTTGTAGTTCCATGTTTTTCATCACTTTGAATATTTCTTGCCACTCCCTTCTGGCCTGCAAGGTTTCTGCTGAGAAATCAGCTGACAGTCGTATGGGTGCTCCCTTGTAGGTAACTAACTGCTTTTCTCTTGCTGCTTTTAAGATTCTCTCTTTGTCTGTAGCCTTTGGCATTTTAATGATGATGTGTCTTGCTGTGGGCCTCTTTGGGTTCCTCTTGTTTGGGACCCTCTGTGCTTCCTGGACTTGTAAGTCTATTTCTTTCCCCAGGTAGGGGAAGTTTTCTGTCATTATTTTTTCAAATAGGTTTTCAATTTCTTGCTCTCTTTCTTCCCCTTCTGTCACCCCAATAATTCGAATGTTGAGCCTCTTGAAGTTGTCCCAGAGGCTCCTTATACTATCTTCATATTTCTGGATTCCTTTTTCTTTTTGCTCTTCTGGTTGGGTGTTTTTTGTTTCCTCATATTCCAAATTGTTGATTGGATTCTCAGCGTCCTCTACTCTACTGTTGATTCCCTGTAAATTATTCTTCATTTCAGTTTGTGTAGCCTTCATTTCAAATTGGTACTTTATTATGTTATCAATTTTCTCAGTTATTTCCCTAACAGTCAGCTTAAACACCCTTATAAACAAAATTCTGAACTCTGTATCTGTTAGCTTGCTTGGGTCTATTTCATTTAGTTCCTCTTCTAGAGATTTCTTCTGTTCTTTCCTTTGTGACATGTTTCTTTGCCTCCACATTTTGGCTGCTTCCAGGTGTTTGTTTCTATGTATTAGGTAGAGCTGCTGTGCCTCCTGGAATTTGTAGAGTGGCTTTGTGTAGTAGGTGTCCTGTAGGGTCCAGTGGCTCAGTCTCCCCCGTCACCTGAGCTGGACCTTCTAGGTGCTCCCCTAGAGCTTCTAGGTGTGGGCTGTGTGCACTGTCCTGTGGTAGTTGAGCCTTGGTTGCTGTTGGCATCACTGGGAGGAATTGACTTCCCTGCCAATTGGCTGTGAGGACCAGCTGCAACTACAGCCAAAGAGCTGCTGTGCTGGAGACACTCCTATGGAGCAGGATTTACTTTAGTGGGGCTTTGGTGTTCACCAAGTGTGCCCCTTGAGTGTGTCACTCGTGGATGTGGTAGGGTTGTACCACAGTGTGGTCGAGTCTGACCACCAGGTGCACTGTCTCCCTGGAGGTGCAAAGTCAGCCTGTGCCAGTGCTTTGCCCAGGGCTACCCAGCATGAGCTACACAGCAAACCGTAGTTGGCTGCTACTTGTGCTGGGCTTGGAGGTGCTCAGGAGAGGCCAAGCTATGAACCAGTGCAGCTGCCGCTAGTGCCAGGCCTGGGGCCGCTTATCAAGCTGTATGGGGCCCGCTGCTGCTTGTTTGAGAGATTTTAGGAAAGTCCTAAGCATGAGGCTCGAGAGGGCACTTGCACAGAAAAGCCCCTGGAAATGGCCCGGATGAGCCTGCAGGTGGGGGGGGGCCTCCGGGAATCACGGGGCGGGGCCAAAGGTGTGAGTCAGGTGCTGGCGATTCAAACATGGCGGCTGCCTGCCGGCTGTGTGTGGGGAGGACTCGCCAAAGGAGCCATGGCCTCTGCCAGCCCTTCTGCCTGGGAGGAAGCCGCCCCTCCAGCTCTCGCCCGGATCTTAGGCAGGTTAGTTCCTCCCCGAGTGTCCCAGGTCCTTTCAGGCTGCGGCCCGGCGCTGGGCTCAGAGGGAGCGTCCGAGTGAGTCCGTGTGCGGGCCCTTTAAGAGGAGCTGCTGGGGCTCCCACAGCCCCCACGACCCTCAGGGGCTGGTTTCACAGCCCGAAGCCATGGGGACGTCTCCTCCCAGTCCTGGAGCCCTGGGCTGGAGGCCTGCTGGGGGGCTGGGACCCCTCCTTCCTCTGGGAAACCTCCACCCTGAGATTTCCTCCTGGGTTTCAACAGTGGCACTGGATGTGGGCCTGGGGCCACGTCTCCTAGATCCAGCCCCGATCCGCCTGCATCTCCGCCCCTCCTCCCGGTCTCGGTGCTTCTTCAGATCCCTGGTTGTGGGGCTTCTGTGCAGCCAGATCTCAGGAGGCTCTGAGTGATGGTGGTTCTGTATTTAGTTGTAATTTTGATGCGGTTGCAGGAGGCGGCAGGTGCAGCTGTTACTTGGGCCACCATCTTATTCTACCCCCAAGAGGCCAGTTTTGATCATGGCAGTGTATTAGTCAGGGTTCTCCAGAAAAGCAGAATTAATAGGATGCGTGCATGTATAAAAATATGTTTATTTTAATGAATTGGCTCGTACAATTCATGGAGATTACAAGTCCAAAATCTGCAGGGCAGGCCAATAGGCCTAAGACCCAGGGCAGAGTTGCAGTCTGAGTCCACAGGCTGTCTGCTGAGAAATTCCTTCTTGATCAGGGAAAGTTAGTCATTTTTCTATTCAGAACATCAACTGATTGGATGAGGCCCACCCACATTATGGAGGGTAATTTGCTTTATTCAGAATCCACAGATTTCAATATTGATTTTCATCCAAAAAACACCTTTGCCAAAACATCCAGAATAATGTTTCACCAAATATCTAGGCAAGTCGTGGCCCAGCCAGGCTGACACATAAAACAAATCATTACAGGCAGTGATGGTGAATTAATTTATGACAAAGAGAGGGACGTGGGCCCGGTTTCCATGATTACTGTCTGAAATGTCAATGCTATAGATGCCACATGGGGGCCACCAGTGGCTTTCATCCCTGGTCATAACAGTCACCTGGGGAATCTTGAAAAGATACAAATGTCAGAGCTGTCCTTGGAGAGTCAGATCCATTTGGTGTGAGGTGGGGATTGGGTTGTTAGGGGTTTGCAGGTGGTCCTCACCTGCAGCCAGAGGTGAGAGCCTCTGGGCTGAATAAATGTCTCATCCTGCCCAGGACAGACCAGCAGAGATGGGCACGGGCTTTACAGTGAGGGGGACTGGGCTTGAATCTCTCTTCCCTTCAAGTGGGTTATTGGATGTTGGGATGGCCATTATACCTCCCTCAGGCTGGGAGAGAGAAGGAGAAGAAAATGCTTGGAAAGCACCTAATAGCCCCCAGGAGGGAGGTGACACAACATATGTCACATGTCACTGTGTGCTTGCTCCTACCACCCACTTGGTGTTAGCAACCTGGTGTCCCTGCCCTATTGTTTTAAGTTCCTGTTAAACTCTAATAATAATTATGCCTGCCCTGGCTGGTTTTTCTCAGTGGTTAGAATATCAGCCCTTGGACCAAGGGTCACAGGTTCAATGCCCAGTCAAGGGCACGTACCTTGTACCTTGATTGCAGGCTCGATCCCTGGCCCAGTTGGGGCGAGTGTGGGAGACAACCACTCAATGTGTCTCTCTCACATCGATGTTTCCTTCTCTCTCCCTCTCCTTCCCCTTCCACTCTATCTAAAAGCAATGGAAAAATATCCTTGGGCGAAGATAAAAAAATAAACATGCTTTATCTAACACTGATAGAGCTTGGAGACCGGCACTGTGCTAAAAGCAGCATAATTTAATGTTCACAGTGACCCAACAAGGAGGATTCTATGGTAGTCCCAGGCTGCACATAAGGAAATGGAGACTCAGGGAGGTTAGGCGACTTGCACAAGGCAGGCACTAACAGTCTCGTATTTCCCGACAGTCAGGGTTAAAGCTTTTTTTAAAATTTTTAAAAATATACCTTTATTGATTTCAGAGAGAGGAAAGGAGAGGGAGAGAGAGAGAGAGAGAAACATCAATGCTGAGAGAGTCATTGATCAGCTGCCTCCTGCACGCCCCCAACTGGGGATCGAGCCCCCAACCCGGGCATGTGCCCTCACCGGAAATCGAACCCTGATCGCCTGGATCTTAGGTCGATGCTCAACCGCTGAGCCACGCCCGGCCGGGCATGGTTAAAGCTTTTTAAGTACCTTGCTTCCAGGAGACGTAAGTTGCAGAGAGTCATGGCCACTGGGAAACAGGAAGCCAAAAATGCCCGTTTCCAGATGTCACCACTGTGTACCTAGGAAACCTCAGAAAATAAAAATAACCTTTTCAGAATCAGTGTGGGAGTTTAGTGAAGACTTGGTGCATATCCAAAAACCAGTCACGCTCCTAGAATAAAGCAACCACCAGTGGAAATCATATTTGAAAATAAAGGGCTCATTCACAGCAGGAGGAAACTCACCCAACACCTAGGAACAGATTTAGCAAGAGAGGTGGGGCGCGGAGGAAGGTGCCCGCAGGCTGCGCTAAGGGGGTTGAAGAAGGCAGGGGCCTTGGGAGGACGGTCTGTGTGCGTGGCGGACAGTGTGAAAACGTCCATTCTCTGCACATTAGTTACAGGTAAAATAATTCCCTCCTTTTTTCAAATCACAATTAGGCATTGAGGTAATTTCGAAACAATTTCAAAGATCTCAGAGTGTAATGCATCGAGGGACTTCTGGGTTCACGGCACTGCCAGTAGCTGAGGAGTAAAGCGTCTGCCCTTCTGGGGACCCCGAGCAGCCGCAGGGCGCACTTTACTCTGCCACCCGGGGCGGTAAGGTTCTCCCTGCTCTGCTGTGCCTGGGCGCGTCCGTTTCCAAACCCATTTACCAAAAAAATGGATTCACGGTTTAAAACATTTTAAACTGTCAAACACACCATAGGTTTAAAAATATCTATAAAATATATAAACATATAATATAGATTAGTATTCTATATTTTATAACTATTCCATTTTATAAAATATGCTTATGTATTTATTATATATTACAATTATATATTAAACAATATTATATGCTTATATTTTTACAAAATTATATAAGTATAAAAATATATATTTTACAAAAATATATTTGCATATGTATTATATAATTATATATAATCTATTATTTATTATACAATTTATATATAATCTTTATAATTATAATTTATATAATCTTTACATTATATATAACCTTTATATATATACACACACACACATACACATACATATATATGTGTGTGTGTGTGTATATATATATATATATATATATATATAATTTAACAAATGATTGAATAAATGCCTGCATAACTACCTAGGCAGAAAAACTCTTTTTTCCCCAACCCTCACCTGAGAATATGTTTTGTTTTCATTGATTTTTAGAGGGCAAAAAAAGAAGAGAAAGAGAGAGATCAGTGTGAGAGAGAAACATCGATTGGTTGCCTCCAGTATGTGCCCTGACCGGGGATTGAATCTGCAACCTAGGTATGTGCCCTGACTAGAAATCGAACCCACAACCCTTTGGTGCACAGAATGATGCTCCACCTAACTGAGCCGCAACAGCCAGGACACAGCAGACAAACTCTTAAGGTGGCTCCATCCTATGTGGCTTTCATGTGCTGTGCGACCCTCCCCTTGCGTGTGGGTGGGACCTGTGACCTGCTTCTAGACACAGAGGACATGGCAACGGGAGGGGACGCACGCGATGGCCGTGCACGCTTACCGGGCATAAGGCTGCAGCCCGTGATGCGCGCGCCGTGGCTGCCCATGGAGGGCGCGCGTCCAGGACCTGCGGGCCCCCCAGTCCAGCAGGCTGCAGGGTGCTGAGTGCTGCCGACAGCCACCTGGTCTTGGGGCAGAGCCCTCCCGAGCCGGGCCTCAGATGAGCTCCAGCCTCAACCCACACCTTGACTTTAGCTGTGCACGGGACGCAGCTAAGCTGCCCAGAAACCTGACACAGTCCACATATTTTTTAAGCTGCTAAATTGTTGGTAATATCGTTATTTACCAAAAAATAGATAACTAATACGCCACCACCCAAATGAAGCCACAGAAGATTGCCAGCGCCGCCGTAGGATCCCCCGTGGGCCTTTCCCAACCACATCTCCTGCCCCCCCGCAGAAGCAAGCGCTGTCCTGCTTCTGTTTGGCGCCTCCTGCGCTTTCCTTTGTGGTCCACGGAGCACCACGCAGCAGCACGTTTGGTCTGGAACCACCAAGAGCAAGCGCGCACCTAACTCTGTAATAATGATAAGGAAGTGGCCAACGGCTTTAACTCCACGAAGTGACTTCTCACTTGGCCTTGAAGAATAAGTAGAGCATAAGATAGAAAGTCTTGAAAAAGAAAAAACGTGAAGTGGGTTTTCCAATGAGATATTAGAAGATAAGGTAAAGCCAGAGTAATAAAGCGGTGAATCCTGCTGCAAGAAGGGACTGAGGGAGGAAACAGAACGCAGATGCCCGAAACAGAGCCGACTGCGCCCAGTGTCTAATGGAAATTAAAGGCCACATCATGAACAGTGACTTTTTTTGAATTTTCAGTAAACTGGCGATGAAAAGATAGGAGGTTGGAGCCTCCCCTCACACCATGCTTCCGTCTGCGCTCAAGAATGGGCCTGCTTGTGTACACACACACAATCTTACACACACACACACTATCTTACACACACACATCTTACACACACACTATCTTACAATCTTGCACACACACTATCTTATACATACGCTATCTTACACACACTATCTTACACACACACTATCTTACAATCTTACACACATACTATCTTGCACACACACTATCTTGCACACACACACACACACACACACCCCTGATTAATTGATGTGTAGGTAGAAAGCGAAACCACATACAGGAAGATGTAGCGGAATATTCCTCTGACTTCTAAGCCTAAAAGCAGTGAAAAGTCATGGAGAAATTTACTGATAGATTTGACTACCTAAAGACTGAGCTCATTTTATCAGAAGGCAAACGAAACAAAATGAGAAGACAAAGACTAACCAGGAAACATGAAGCAATGTCAGCTTGCTGAGATATAGATCGAGGGCTCACACGACACTCCAAAGACTAAGAAATTCATATAAGAAAAAGCGAAAATAATAAATACATGAAAAATGATCCCCTCACTAATGCAGAGTGTACTGGGGTGCCATACTGGCAGAATTTGTTTTTGAGTCATGACACCCAGTGTTGGCAAGGGTGCAGAGACACACTTGCCCAGAGGGGAAGGCGAATGAGTAGGATGTTTTTGGAGAGCAGTTTGGCAAAACTCTCTACATCTTAAAAATGTACATTTGTTCTAGCTACCCACTTATAATAATTTATCCTAAATAACAATCCTAAATGCAAGGGTGGATTTAAAACATGTTCAGCAAGACATTTGCACCGGCAAAGACGGAAGCGATAAATATCAGGGGAGTGCTTAAATAAATTAATCCACTTGTTGGGTAAAGGCAGACCGTTAAGGGATGTTTGCTATGGTTTTTAATGACAACAATAAGTTCTGTGGCTGTAAGACAAACAACAAGCCCGCAGTCCTGTAGTAGACTCTTCCCACCCACAGCAATGTTTTATGCAGTGGCACAGATTGGCGTCCAATCCCAGTGACCTCACCTATTTGCTGAGACCTCTGGGAAGTTGCTGAGTCATTTTGAGACTCAGTTCTGCTCACAGATTTGTGTTAAGGATCCAATGAGATCAGACACACACAATAGCCCTGTGTATTCCGGACACTTGAGGAATGTCACCTGCCTCCTCCTTTTGTTAATTATGCTGAATGTGGTGGGGATTCCGGAGTCCATGGAGCGAAGGGGACAGAATCGAAAATCACCTACAGACTGATTATAAGTTTAAAATAGGTATTTCTCCAGTAAGATTTAGAAGAAGGCAGTTGGTTTTCATTTTCATTTTTTAAAGACCAGCAGGAAAGAATTGCCTCTGTGTATTTCCATGAGAGTGTGGCTTCTGTCTTGGGTGTGACAATCGTGTTCATGGGTGAGAAATCTCACGCCAATCTTGTTCCCAGTGATGGACTTATGAAAATCTTGTAATATTTCAACCCAGGTGGGGAATGGGGTCTGGCATGATTTGAGGGTGGGGGAAACGACAAAAGCACCTCTCTCACAGTCTACACAGCCTACAACCCTGGTCTCGGATGTTACCAAACACATCAAGGAAGTGAAGTGCAGATTCTCAGGCCCCAGGTTGAGAGTCTGGTGTGTGTGCGCGACATAGGAAAGTTAATAAATCTTAACATAGAGCTAAATGCATGTGTATATACCCAGCATATTTGGTACACTGTATGGTACACTAATGTGTAGGTATACACCTAAGTATATATCTGTATTTGCATATTTGTTCACGCATGTATATACTTGTATGACAACCCTTCAGATCAAGCTATAGACAGTTCAGGTAGCTCAGGGGGTCAGAGCATCATCCCAGTACAAGGAGAAATGGAACAGTTCCAACACCCGAAGGCCCTTCCCATTCGAGAACCCCTTTCCCCACGCCAGGTAACCATTATTCTGTCAGCAAAGATCGGTTTAGTCTGTTCTTAAACTTCGTGCAAAGGGAACCACCCCTTTGTGCCTAGGTCCTGCTCGGCAGCCTGTTCACGAGACGACTCCCACGGGGTTTCTGTAGGGGTGGCGGAGTGTGGATGAGCCCTGCCGTCCTGTTGACGGGCGTCTGGGGCTCTCCTGAGCGGTGCTGCTCAGATGTTCTCATCGGATGTTCTGCTGGACACACGCACTTCGTTCTCTCAGACACACGAGCCGCGGGACACAGGTGTGTTGAACTCTGTGGACCCGGCCACGCAGCAGGAACCTACATTTTTATAAGGAGTGTCTAGTGCAGGCGGCCTGGGGATGCACTTTGAGAAACACCACAAAGCTAGAAACTCCACTCTGCGAGCAAACATATTCCCTTTACTTTGCCCTTTCTTGGGCTACCAGGGGGCAGAGCTCACTTACCTGAGATGCTGGGCAGGTGACATGGGCAACAGGACAGAATGAGAGGCTAATATTCCATGGGCGCCTGTTTGGAGCAGATCGTCATGATTTACTTCCTTTGCCTCCGAGCAGCAGCTGAAAAAGGGGAAGCCTTGAAAGGGCTGAGAAGGGAAGAAGCCGGACACTGCCCCATTCCCCAAGCCCCTGCATCCCAAACCTGGGCTAGAATAACGTCCACTGAGAGTAATGTGAAATGCTCTACCTAACATGCTGGCTAAAGGAGATATGCTGGGGCCTTGGGTCACCCCGGTGGGGAGCACCCTCCCTCCCTCTCATCTTAGACAAGCTCACAGCAGAGCGGATTCCCCCTGCTCTTGAAGGTGGCTTGCAGGTGATAGATTCAGTGGAGCTCCTGCTGGGCCCAGAATGGGTGACAGTGAAGGCCGGTGGTGAGGACACTGTCCTCTTCAGTCCACAGGCCATTTCCACACAGATGCAGACGCTTCTCTGAGGTCAGGCCAGGTAACAGGTTCCCTGCTGGTGGAGGCTGGGGAGGCTGCCTGCTGTGCTGGCCACTGGGCTTCCTGGCCCCTCTGCCAGGAGCCAGGTACCCTTCCAGGTTCAAGTGCTGCCAGCAGGCTGGCTCAGCCTCCGCCCAGCCTAATCACCCAACCTGATCGCAGGCTGCTCTCTGCTGTTCTTAGCTGAGCATGACAACCAGGGGCCTCAGCAACCAGTGTCTCCAGAGGCCTTCCACGGGGAGGAGGCAGGAGTGGGAGGCCGGGCACATCAAGGATGTCTTGAGCCCTGCAAGGTGAGCTGTCATCCCCACCACCCACCCACCCCAGGCTGGGTCTCATGTGCATTATTCAGGTTCCTTCCCACAGCTTCCCCTGCCATAACAGAAACACTTGTTTAAATCCTTCCATAGTAAACCCTGTGCAACAAGACAAGGCCAGCCTGCCTCATCTCAAGGCTGAGTGCGTCCCCAAAGCTGAGTGTGGTGGTTGGTTCATAACAGAATCTATGAGTATTTAGTTGAATATGAGCAACTAAATGCTGCGTGGACTCTGAATGAACAAAGTGAAAGTAGGTAACTCCCGTATGTGCTTTTTGAGAATTAAGCTGTTAGGTATCACAGTGCTGTACCTACTGCACCAAAACCCTCCCTGGCTCTTTCAAAACGAGAAGGGACCCTCTTGTCTGAACCGGAAGTGTCTGGAGTTATTTTTGGTCGTCACAGCTGGGGCAGTGGGTGCCAATGGCACCTGTGTGTGGAGGGCAGGGACACTGCCCAACCCCCTGCGAGGTACAGACAGATGCTGCAACAGAGCACGTCTGGTCCAAATTGTTACTAGTACTGGTGTCTGCCAGAGGGGTCGGTCAGAAAACCACAGACTCCCAGAAATCTAGGGCTTAATGGAAAAACAGCTTTTTACGTCAAAGAATGCAAGGTTGTAATTGTTTATCTCCACAGAGGGAAGGAGTCCAAGCGAGAACACTGGGTGACAGTAAACCCTGCCTTGGCCCTTTTCCAGGACTGCCACATCGCGAGTCTTATTTGGCTTTCTAAGCATCTGCCCCAACCTTGAGGGACCACCTGCTCCAGGAGGCAGGAGGCCTACCTTGGTTTTTCTCCGAATTCCCCCTGGGACACGGGGCACCATTTGTTGTTATTACCGTTAGCTGGGTAATAACTGTCCTACATTCAGTGTAACTACCACGTGCTAATTGTCTTTTACACTTATGATCATACTGTCACACTGTGTTCACCGTGGGCCAGCAGCTGACTTAGGGTTTGTCGAGCATCTCACATAATCCCTGCAGTCCTGAGACGTGTACCATCCCCACCCCCATTCACAGATGCGGAAATCGAAGCACGCTGTCACAGACACTGCCGATGGCCCACAGGCTTCCCCCTCCTCTCTACTTCTACATGGGTCAGCTTAGGAAAGGTTCCCTGTGCATATGACAGACACATCTCAGTGCCCCGATGGAACAGGGCCCAATGCCTTCAGCTTATAGATGACACCAAGGCTCAGAGACCAGGTGAGGTGGCCCAGGTCACAGTGATTTGCTGGTCAGGTTGGGTACAGGACCTGGAGTGGCAGCCCCTCCCTGGGGCCTCTCTCCCATCGGAAGGTGCATCTAACAGTCCCCTGGGCCTGAGTGTCTCCCCCGACCGCGTGCCCTCACCCCAGGAGCCCCACCACAGAATCAGCGATCCACAGTGAGGAGAAAAGATGTTTAATCATCTCAGTCTCATCTTGGAAAACGCTCAGTGTTTTCACAAGTGCGGGGGGACGGGCTACGCTCAGCTAACATTTACCAGTGGTTCCGACACACACAAAAAAACGCCAAAGCACCGTGCGAATACTTCCTTTTAATCTGCACTGAAAAGGCGAGAACGAGGACAGGTTACAGTGACTTCACCTTAACCTTTAAATTAATCTTTGCTTTGGGGGCAGTAGGGGAAGAAAGACAGGAAGACACTGAAGGATGACAGTGCCACAGTGACCAGGACACCTCGGTCTGGCTCACAGGGCCCTAAAATCCTGGAGACAGCGCCCTCGACCCACAAGCTTGTAAACAATGACAGGCAACAGTTAAGACACATTAAAAAAAGAAAAACCTAAAAAAACTTGGAAATCCCCTCATGGTTCCATTTTTAAAATCAAGCACAAAAACCGACAGTGAAGTACAAGGTCCCATGTGCCCATCTGATTCGAGGCTTTCTGGAGGCGACCACATAGCATGGCTCACGCTTGGGATGTGACATCCAGCCACACGGAACTCAATGCCGGCCTTGCCAACCGCAGGCGTGCTGGCCTCTCCCAGGGCAGCCTCTGCCTGCAGGTGGGATCGGGACACAACCTCCCTGGACAAGGCAGGAGCCTCGGGAGCGGGTCTGTGTGCTTTTGAGGCTCTGCCTCTGGAATGTTCCCACTCGGGCTGCGCTGGGTGGGTCTGAGTTACGCTCCACACACTGTTTAAGTGCTCACTTTATTTCTCATGTGCAAACTGTCACTGTCTAAAGCTTTCAGAAGGACGTGGATAGATATGAACCCCTGCGGAGACGAGGGCCACTGGGAGTGGGGCCCCTCCCTCTGAGCGGAGGGGGCAGGGCGAGGGGGCGGTACAGAAACAGAAATGCCGTGTTCTGCTGCGGTTCGACTCTAGTCCCTGATTCGGTCCGTCCGGAGGCGGGTCCTCAGTAGCTGATTGTCCACTCTTTGACAGAGGCGTCGTGGGAGGTGGTGACCAGCGTGTGCTCGTCCAGCCAGGCCAGGCTGCTCACATGGTGGAGCCGGTGAGCGTCTGCAAAGAGAAACACACTTTTAAGGAAACTCAGCCTCTGCTCCTCTGCACACCTCAGCGGAGGAAGCAGGCCGTGTGGGCCCCGGGGACCTGGACAGGACAGCTGTTAAGGAATCCCCTCCCCCTCACGGCAGAAGGAACAGGGCTGGGGAGACAGAGGTGAAGCGGATGTTCCCTCTGCTGGCACTGGACACTCAGGCACTGCCCTACACAGGACGGTGCCACCTGGGTGTGAGTCACAGGGGATGACAGAGCCTGTGACATAAGCTACTGCCTCATATGGAAGTAACATGTTGGGTTAAATAAAACTATTAAAAATAACTTCATGTTTCTTTTTAAACATAGCTGCTAGGAAACTTTAAAGTCCATGTTGGCTCACATGCTGTGCCTCTGGACACTGCTGTCACAGAGCACGTGCGACTGAAGGGGGTGGGTGGGGAAGGGAGGCGGCGATGGTCTGAATGTTTGTCCCCCAGAGTTTCTAAGGTGAAAACTTAATTTTGCTCAAGGTGCCAGTATGAGTAGTTTAGGTCATGAACAGGAGTAGCGCTCTTATGAAAGAGGCCCCGCAGAGCCCTGCCACCCGTGGGGATACAGCAAGTTTGCAACATGGAAGAGGCCTTACCCGGCCACGTTGGCACCAACCTGGGGCTTCTAGCCTCCAGAACCGTGAGCAACTAGTTTCTGTTACTTTTAAGCCACCCAGCGTATGGGACTGTTACAGCAGCCTGAACAGACAACAGAGATGTCATGTGGCCGCTTGACTGAGCTAGCGGCCTGTGAATGGAGAGCACCTGCTGACATACCAGGCGCTCTTGGTCCCCCTGGGAGCCCAGCACGGGCCAGAGAGCCTGAGGTTTGATAGAGAAAGAGACACGCCCTTCACTAGGTGGCCTCCTGGAAAGGACAGAAGGGACACAAGCCCTGGGGCCAACTGCCTGGGAACCGAGGAGGGTCTGAGAGTCACCTTGGATCTTGACTCTGGTCTCAGGGTCACTCAGGGTCCAGACGTACACCATCATGTCCATGCCACCGGAGGCAAAGTGTTCGTTGTCGGGGGACCAGGCCAGGCAGACGATCTTTGCGTGGTGCCCATAAAATACATTGTGTTCCTAGTTGTAAGGAATAAACAAAGGTGGCAGGTGAGGACCTGGGCCAGGGGACTGCATCTTTTCACCAACCCTCATGGTGACAGTGAGCACCTGGCAACGCCTCCCA
The DNA here is from genome assembly GCF_054644295.1 of Miniopterus natalensis. NCBI lineage: Eukaryota > Metazoa > Chordata > Mammalia > Chiroptera > Miniopteridae > Miniopterus > Miniopterus natalensis. The sequence goes on along the minus strand of NC_142081.1, from coordinate 197,630,727 downwards.
ACTGGAGGCCTCCTTGTAAGAACCCCACGAGGACCCTGCTACTCAGAGATGCAGCCCAGCATCAAGCACCAGCCACCGTCTCAAGGCCCCTGGGGAGCGCTGGACACCTTCAGAGCTCTCAGCCTGGCGAGGAGACAGATGGAAATGCCTGACCAGAGAACTGCAGAGACAGAAGGTGCCAGGAGGTCCATCCTCTCCTCCCTCCACTGGGGACGGGGCAGCCTGGGAGAGGCCCAGGCTTTGCCTGCGGCCACTTCCAGAGCACATCCCAGCCTGGAAGCTCTCACCAGGGGTTTCTCACAGGATGGGAAAGTTCCCACCTTGTCCTCAATTCTCAGAAATGGCCAACTTAACCATGGTGGTTTCTCCAGTCTGCCTATTCCGGTCTCTGTGGATTACTTAGTGTGTCTTAACAAGGGTTATAACGCAAACAAAACCACTTAAAACATAATCGGTGTGGTACCAGGCAGAAGGGTACCTCCTGGGAGGGGGGTGCACGTTCTTTTGTTCACCTGTGCCTTTTGTTACATGTAAACTTTACAGCAAAAGATAAAACTAAGACACTACTGAAATCTAGTTAACCATTTGTAAGCTGAAGTATTTATGGGAAAATGTACAGATAGCCTGGAATTTACTTTAAATGCACCAAAAACTAGATCACTAAATGGATCGGTAATGGGATAGTAAAATGTTAATGGGAAAATCTAGCTGACAAATTCTTTCAGCTCTGCTGTCAATTTCAAAGCTGATACAGTGCGGGGGGGTGGGTGCTGGCTGGTGGTAGGAAGGGCCCAGGGAATGGAGACCCTTCTCTGTCCTGTGTTGCCCACGCCCACCTCTCACCCAGCTAGGGACTGAATGCCTCCGAAGTGCAGCCCCTCGTTTGTGGAACAGAACGACACTGCCTAGGGCAGTTATGTGGTTGACACGGGAAATTGCACCCTTACATGTGCAGTGCCGTCAACTGCTTCCCATGCCCCGTTCTGCTTGGGGAAGAATGAGTTTCCAGGGGCCTTGGCAACTGTGTCCTCCCTCCTGGACTCACCCCCCAGCATCCCCACATGCAAGGCAGTGTTGGGACAATTAGTGCTCCCCTTTAATTGGACTTTAGACAGCAATGAGGCAAGAAAGAAATCGAGCCCAGGTCCTTCGATAGAAGAGAAGTAGGTCTCCACGGCCGGGAAGTGTCTTAGCAAGGATGCCCAACTGAACCAATCTGCCACCTTCACAGCCAGTCCTGCTGCCATCCAGCTCAACTTTTTGGGAATTGTGACCTGTATCTCGCCAACCAGGCCATAAGCTCCTGGGTGGTGGGATCTGTCCCACGCTGTTCACCGTCTAAAAGCAAAGTCCTATGCTCTTATGCACCCATGTGGTTGGTGACAAGAGGGAAAGGCCATGGCCCCCACCTGCCACCTGCACCGCCCAGCATGGGGACAGACAGGACAGACTGTCACTCACCGCGTAGCCATCGACAACGCTGAAGACTGTGACCACCTTGCTGGCGTCACATACTGCGAGGAAGGCGCCGTCATGGGAGTACGCCACATCCGTCACGGGGCCCTTGGCCTCCAGGAGCTTGTCCTCGGCCTTCAGTGTGGTGCCCAGGATGGAGTACAGGCGGACATTCCCATCCTGCAGGGGACGGACAAAAGGCAGTGAGCCACTCCCCCCCCCCCCCACATGAATGAGGACTCGGGGAGGTGGTCAAGTGAGGGTTCCTAGGCACCCTGATTAAGATCCTGCATGTCTGGGTGCTCCAGAATGCCTACTTTACAAATACTCCAAGAAGTTCCAGTGCAGGGCTCAGGCCAGGCTGAGAAACACCTACACTCGTCAGCTCTCTGGTGCTCTGGACCCTGCCCCCAGCACCCAGCAGGCCCGGTCAGACACCTGGCTCCCTCTGTCCAACAAACTCCCCATCCTTGGGGTAGCCCAGGCACCTCTTCTCGGGGAAGGAACACCTGCTCTTTCAAAGGGCTTGTGCCTGCCACTCAGCCCACTGCCTGTCCCCAAACCCCAGGGGACCCTGGGTCAGAAATAGCCATGGCCCACTTCTGCCCAGCTCCCATCAGCCTGAGCCCCCAGAAGGGGCCTGGCAACTGCTGATGGTTCTGCCTGCACTTAGGGAGCCTGACCAGGATGGATGGACCTCAGGCCCTCCGCTTCAGGGTAGAGCCCTCGATTTCAAGTCCGGGGCCTGGCACTGAGAAATTCCACACACACTAAAATGAATTGGTGAGGGTGGCAAGAGCGAGCACATGGGATGGAGCGAGAAGGAGAGGGCAGCAACCGGGTAGGTGGTATCCCTGCAGCTGCCTGAGGCTGTCTTAGGAGCCAAGCAGGGACGAGCCTACACTCCTGAAGCAGGGACCCCAGGTCCCAAGCACCCCTTCTTGGGGCTCTGTGCCACGTGCACAGAACCAGGACAAGCCTCTCCAGGGGCTGGGCAGCCCTTGGGGACTGAGGGTCACCATGGAGGCTGTCACTTGGGTGGCAGGAGATGCCCCATGCTGGGTCCCAGGGGCCCAGTCCTACCTCCCTCCTGTTTCATCCAAGGCAGTCCCACACTCACAGCCCAGAAACCCAAGGGCAGGGGCCTTACCGTGGCCCCGACAGCCACCATGTCCCCACTGGGGTGCACGGCCACCACCTCGGGCTCGTAGCCGGGGTTGTCGATGCTGAAGCACTTCCTCTGATCCTTCAGCAGGACGATCTGGAAACATGGGCAACAGTCAGACCACAAAGGCCCCAGACACATCACTCAGTCCCGGTATGGGTTCCTTCCCGACCTTGTGGGAGGCGGGACTATGCAGGGCCAGCCTCAGCCCTGGAACCCTGAATTGTATTTCTTCCCTCATCAGTCAACGGGACAGTAACAGGTTCTAGTCACAGGGTCACAGTGACCACTGGCTGTGACTGTCACATCATCACCCTCCATTGCCATGATCTCCACTACAAGCACCAACTTCCTGGGAAGATGGTTGCTGTGTGAACTTTAGTTCCTCCAGTTACATAGTGAGCTCGATACGTGTGTTGCTGAACCAGGTCACCCAACGCCAAGAGGACAAAAGCACTTGGAAGTGACAAGGCTCACAGAGGCAGCCTGGAGGCTCCCTGAGCACCTCTCCTGCACACACCCCAGCCTTGGTTCCTCCCCCTGATGGGGACAGGGCTGAGTCCTCAGGTGGAGGTCAGTGCCTGGGTATCTGGGCCCTCAGCCACCACTGCCTGTGGGGACAGCTCACAAACTGCCTCTGAGTCTCAGCCTCCCAGGGGTAAGAGCACAGTGGGGCCCAGGCCCTGTGAAGATAGAAATCAGGGCTCAAGTAAGTTCCTAATAAAAGCAAACAAAATCAGCAGCTATGTCCACTGAGCATGAGCCAGGCACATGAAAGAGTGTTGCATGTGTTATGTCCCTGGGGGATTGCCTCCCACTGTAGAGGAGAAAACAGTGTGCAGAGAGTACCTGCCACATGCCCGAAGCCCCCCAGTGATTTCACCTGCCAAGGCCCAGTGTTCAGAAGCTGGGAAAGCACCCCCCCCCCCCCCGAAAGGTCACCGCCTTCCAGTCCCGCCCTCACTAGGCTGAGGCGCTCCAAGCCATTTACTCCTCTGTACCCCTGACCACCCAGGCCGCCTGCAATAACTGCCTGGCAGGAAGTCGTGTTATCTAGGACACAGAATCTGTTCTCCCCAAAGCAATTAAGTTCTCAGAACGGGAGGGGCCGTGGATGCTCAATGGCAGCTGTCTTTAGCAGGGCCTGTCGCTCCTGCCAGCAGGGCCCTGGTCACACCTGCCCTCTCTAATCCACACCCTGGGATGCCCAGGTCTGCTGGCAGATGGCGTTGCCAAGAGCAGAATCCTGCATCAAGTGGGTCAGGCGTGGGCCTCAGGCAAGGGCACTTCATTCCAGAAATTCCAAAAGAGAAGGTGTGCAGGGGCCTCAACCATAGTGAAGGAGAACCAGGCTATGGAGTTGGAACTGCAAACCCCTCGGGCCTGGTGCCATCAGATGGCCTTGAGGAAGTCACTGATCACCCTGAGCTAAAGCTCCTCCTCTGGGAAACAGGCTCACAAAGATGCAGGGAACCAGGCATGTACTTTCTCGTACCCCCCACCCCGGGAGCTGTCAGAGAGGAGGAAATGGAAGCTCAGAGAGGGGGAGGAAGATGCTTGGAGTCACAGAGCGCCCACGCTAGAGGGCTGGGACACGAGCATGAGTGAAGATACAACTGGCCTGCTGTGCAGGCGTCATGGCAATTGGACACACAGTGTGGCCTGGCACTCGAGTGCAGGATGTGACCGGCTCCCTGGGTTCAACTCCCAGCTTTGCCCTTTCCCAGCTGTACTTTGGGAAGCAACCTGCCTTCTCTGCGCCTCCATTTCCTCACCTGGAAAAGGCGGATAACCCCCCGTGTAACTGACAGGACTTTGGAGGGTTGCTGAGTGAATGCGGTAAAGGCCAATAGTGCAAACAGAGACCGATAAAGAGGGGTGCTCGAGCTGCCGTTCATGGGATGGGATGGAATTTAGAGAAAGGACCCCGCCCAGCTGTCCGCTCTGCCTGCCAACACTGCGGCGGCCGTACCTGCCCGATGCACACAACCACTGTGTATCCTCCGGGGCCGACAGCTACGCACTTTGGTTGGACGTCCAGTTTCACGACCCCCTGCCCGCTGTCAGAGAAAAGGAGAGCAGAGCACGTTACTTCATCTCCAGGGGGCTCGGGTGGGTATAACACATTGACTGCAAACCCATGCAACTCAGGTTGTTCAGAAGGAAACGCTGCTGCAACCTACAGACAAGGAGCAGTCAGCTAACCAAGGCAGGGTGACTCAGACTCTAGGGGAAAGTTAGAGATCACAGCCAGGGCAGGGCCTGGGGAGGGGGTGAGGAGAGGAACGAAGGAAGTCATTCCTCCTATTTAATGTGGAAGTACCAATCACCCCATCACCGCTGTCTCCTCGTCTCCTCACCTGTCCACCAAAGACCCTGCGTTTCCTGGGTGCAGACAGAACTGAGTTCTGCTCCCCCACCCCAGGTAATAACCAGACTTCTTAGCAGCTCATCTAAAAAGTACAGCCCATTACTTTTATGTGAGAAAATTGTGTTCTCTTTAGTTTTAGCTGATGCTATGAAAACACATTCTAGAAAAATCTGTATACACACAAAAACTTCTTGAAAACGATAAACTGAGGAAAACTTCATGTAACTGGGCCAAGCATGGGGTCCCAAAGGCTCAGTGAATGGGCCCGTGACAAGGTAACCAGGCCGTGGCTCTGCCCTGGGTTCTCTTATCACCGAGGCTCAGGGGAGCAACATGGCCCGATGGTTACAATGCTGGGGGTCACTGTGGGGCAATAGAAAGAGGACAACTGGGGCCCCAACTCCCAGGTTCTGGAGCGGCTTCTGCACTGATCCTGAGGCTTAGCTGACCAGACACAGTCCTGTTAAAGCAAGTGACGCCCACAGCCCACAGGCTCCCTATGATCGGGTGCCCAGTTTGAAGGTCACCAAGATGTCCTCCAGGAGTCCGCCATCTCCAGGAGGATGGTGGTGTCTACACAACTAAACAGAGTGAGGCCGAGGAAGGGCCGGTCTAGGGTGTGGGTGCTGGGGGAGTCCGCTCAAGAGCAGGCACAGGACTCCCTCCTCCTCGCCCTGCACAGGAAAGTGCAGAGTAACTACTAAAGCAACTGCCCCAGCTTCAGGACTGTCAATTGATGGCACCAGCGCAAAATGAGCATGATACTGCCTTTCACTCACGTCTCCTGGTGCCTGTCTGTCCTGTGGGGCACCTGCCACCTGCCAGGCACGTCTCTCATGGCCTCACTGGCGCCATAGACCTCCACTTACTGATGGAACAGAGCCGAGAGGATGTGGTGAGATCTGTGCCCCCTGGCTTCCAGGCAGTCTACACCTGGTCATGTGTCTGCCACTTGCCTGGACACTGACCCAGCTCCTGGCTGAGGGCCCGGCAAGAGAATGGGTGCCCAGGACAAGAAGCAGAGAAAATACCGTCGAGTGGTGATCTCAACAGGCACAGGGCCTTCGAGAGGCAGCTCACCTGTAGTCCCGCAGCGTGAGGTTGGTGTACCGTACTGTGTCATCCATGCTGCAGCTCACCAGCTGCCCAGACTCGTCCACGGTCATCCTAGACACTTGGTTTGTGTGGCCCTTCCCAGTGAAGGAGTCGTTTTCCCCGGTCTCGGAATCCCAGTAATGTGGGGTATGGTTAAGGAAAAGCCGGACCTCCTGGGTGGGGTGTGTGCCCCCCTGGGGGGCCCACGGGCAATCTCCTCCCGGACAGCATACGAGGGACAGGATGGCAGGGCCACGCACTGGGAGGGAGGTCACCAGCCCTGGCCACACACACGGGGTGGGATAGGGGTGGTGGTGGTGAGGGCTGCCACATATGTCCCTAGGGACTGTCTCAGAGAGAGAGCAAAGGCCCTGATCAGAAGGGAGGCTTGGGGTCTGGTTCCAGCCCTGCTGTCACAGGGGCTGTGACCTTGGATGAGGCACTTTAGTCATGTAAGCTTGTTCTCCTGTTTTAAATGAGAGGGCTCTATGAAGCGGGTCCAAGTCCTTTTAAACGTAAGCCTCCGCAACTCGACTGCTTGTGAGAAGGAGAGGCCAGCAAGAGTTGCATTCAGGAGAGCAGCACTCAAGGCTACAAAGTAGAAGTGACCCAGCAGGTCATGGCCATGGCTGCTCAGAGTGGCTGCTGACAGGTGGCTGGCCTTGCTCTGGCACCGTCGCAAGATGCTCCCACCTCACCTTCCAGTGGCTGGAGCCAGCTTTGTGAGTCAAAGGATATTAATGTGTCCGTCGTGGCTCCCAGAGTAGATGTAGGACTTGCCACCGTTTTTATGCACTGTCAGGCACTGGATGGATTTGCTGTGACCCTGTGGAGGAGACAGGGCACGGTTAACTGAGGACATGCCAGCCACCTCTGCGACCTGCCAACTACTCTCTACTGAATAGGCCCAACCCAGAGCTCCTTCAGACAATGCATTGAGTGCCCTAGCAGAGGCAGGGTCTGCAGTGGGTGGCACCAGGGACAGCCCGAAGGGCTCCTGGTCCGGAAGCAAATTTCCTGAGAAAATCACTACGGCTAACAGTGGGCGAAGGCACCAAGGTAGGCCCGGGTGACCAGATGACCCGAATAAGAGTTCCTGGGTGACAGACACAGAGTCCAGGATGGTGTCTTCCCGCCCCTTTGGTCACTCCCTGCTGCCGACTCCTGGCTAGGCACTTGAGGCCTCTATGCGTCAGGCTCCATCACTTCCGATTTCATCTCCTTCCACGCCCCCAGCCCTCATGCCCAGGGAGCTCGCCACACGTTTTCCTTTGTTCAAATCCTGCATGATGTCCAGGCCTACTTCTAAGGCGACCTGGTCCTCCTCAAGGTTCTCATGGCTGTCCATGTCTGTGGCGATGGGCTCTACTTACTGTTTTGGGGCTCTGGTGTTATAGCCCAAGAGCCCCTGAGGGAGGCTGTACCCCAGGACAGGAGGGGCAAGGGCCCCCGCCTCCCACCTTGCTAAACTGACATCCCCAAAAGCCAGCAGCATCCTGCCCCTCTACCAAAGCCCTGGGCCACCTCCCGTCGGCCTCCCTGTCTCTTCCTTGTCCTAGTCGGGGCACCTTTCTCCCTCTGCCTTCCACAGGCAGGCCGTCCGGCCCAGCTCACCTTGATGACCCGCAGGGGTTTGCTGGGGTTGTTCTTGTCCAGGTAATTGATGTACCCGGACAGGGAGATGCTGAGAAGGTGGTCCTTCTGCCACAAGCAGCCCAGCTGCTGGTCCAGAACGTTGGAACCCATGGTAAATGTGTTGACAACAGAGTTCACGTTGACATCCCAAATTTTAGAGGTTTTGTCTCCAGAAGCAGAAAGCAAATGGGTGCTATCAGGACTCCAACTGATCTACTCAAACAAAACAGTGTGCCATGTGTCAGAGAACTTCAGTGGGAAGCGGCCTCAGAGAGCAGCCTGGCCACAGCCCCACTTCTGAGCAGGGAGAAGCAAAGCCAGAGTGGTGGGGGATGTGGGCCGGAATGGGACGAATGTCCAGGCCATGTCACCTGCTGGATGTGACCCTGGTGTTCTACACCGCCACCCGACTGTGGAGCTTCTAACTGCAAATCTGCTGGATGAATGCGAACACAGATACGGCCCGACAACCACAGACAAAGTCAGAAAGCCAAGTCCATACTCACAGCGTAGATGCCTCCGTCGTGGGCCTTGCTCCCTCCTAGGGCGCACACCTTCTCGCCCGTCTTTCCATCATAGATGTAGATCTTTCGACAGAGGAAAATGTGGGGGTACCTGTGAGTGTCTCTCAGCAGTGAGCATGCTGCCTGTGCCCTTCCTTTGTATCCCTGCTCTATCAGTTGCCAACCAAGACTCAAAAGAGAATTAATCTAAAAAAGTGCTAATGGACCTGAGTTTTGCTCCATTTAAGAGGAGACGGAGAGCCGTGTCTCCTGTGCTTTGGTGACAGCCCCGTGACTGAGCTGTGTTCCAGGAGGTGGGAAGGAGGGAGATTCCTAAGCTCCACACACTGAGATCTGCTTTCCTGAGTCTGTCTGTTCTGAACAGTCACCAAGGATAATCAGATGAGCCCCCACATCCACCCAGCCCCCTAGCCTGGGCGAGCCCTCACCTGGCCGTCAGCGCTGGCCGTAGCAAATCTGTTCCCATCAGGAGAGAATCGCACGCAGTTGACAAAGCGACTGTGGTCCTGCGGGAAAGGGAATGGTTATCCACCCGATGACAGGAGGTTTGGGAAAGCCTGCCTCACACAGCTACCAATACTAATGCGAGTTCACAGCCCACAGGAAGATGTTTAAGGTTGAACATGTCCCAATCCAGCTCCTGACTCAGCAAGGGCTGGTTCAGCCTCTGCCTCAGCCAGGCCCACCTCCACCTGGAAGGCCCCGTCCCCCACTGAGGCTCCCTTCACTACACCATGTTACCTGATCTGTGCAGGCAGAACCTCCCTGACCCCCACCCTGGGGCAAGCTCAAGCCCTGAATTCAAGCTTCCTGCCGCGACAGTGAGCCTCCTCCCTCAGGTCTGGCCCGGCCCAAGCCCAGCATACAGCAGGTGCTCGGCTGGCAACCGACTGGTACTATAAAGGAATTAAACAATGGTTATGATGTCCATGGGGAGTAAGAATTTAAGTGACAAGGAGAAATGACCTGAAGGGCTAAGTCCCTTACCTGAACAAGTCAATGAACTCACCCTTTACTCAGTCAAGAAGGGTTTGTGTCAGAATGATCCTCTAAAACTAAAACCCCCAAACCCAAAGCTGTGAACACACGGCTTGTCCCCTCTCCCAGGGGCCCCAGCCGCTCTCTCATCCTACCTGCAATCACGCACTAAGCCCCTATAGGTGCGGGTTAACTGCCTCCACCGGGCAGACACCCAATGTGCACAATAAACAATCAGACTCGATGCTCATCACCTGCCCCCCACAGCCCCTTCCGGGGTAAAGCACTGACTTAAAGTTATTTATCTGCAAATGTGATAAAGCTAAGTTAAGTTCACTAGGGTGGACCCTGCTCCAGTGACAGGTATCCTTATTAGTCTTTATTAGAAGAGAGAGACTTAGACAGACACAGAGGGAAGACCATGTGAAGATGGAGGCAGATGCCGGGGTGACACTCCCACAAGACAGGGAGCACCTGTGAGAGCAGAGTCTGGAAGAGACAAGGAAGGAACCAGTAGAAGCACTGCCTTGCGACACTGTGATCCCAGACTCCCGGCTTCCAGACCTGAGGGAATCAGCTCCTACTGTGTAACCTGCCCAGGTGGCAGTCTGGGACAGTAACCCATGTCTAACCAACGTGGCCTAACAATCATGTAATAACCCTCAGGTACTCTGTGTCTGCTACAGAAGGAACCCACCCAGGAAAGAGGAATCAGGTGTGCGGTTCCCAGGAGGGCACCAAGAGCCAGGGATCAAAGGAGCCACGCCCCAGCAAAGTCCACTGGGAGGGTAAGCAGAACACAGGGATTCAGTGAGCATGGGGTTCCTCTTGTAGACAGTGCTCACCCCAGGGAAACACGCAGTTCAGGCCGTGGCTTTAGGCCAGACTCTCCCAGCCCCTCACACTGAACCATTTCTGGCAAGACATAGGGTCCAGAGCTCGGGTACAGCAAGCCAGGCTTCCCACTCATCACCAATTAAACCACCTCCCTCAACTGTTAAGACCAGAGACAGCTGCAAGTTCATCTCACTGGGACACCTCCTCAGGGGTCACATCCACTTCCAGGGGCCAGGCCAGGACTTGGTCCTACAGCAAGGGTCAGGCACAGAGACCCTCCCAGCCCCAGAGGATGAAGGTGGAAAACCCGGTCTCTGACTAGTTACTAATCACTGCTGATTGGCACAATCCTGGCTGCCTCCTGGTAGAGGAGTGATGGCCCCTCCTGCTCCAAGTCAGGGAGCTTCCCTGTGGGACAGGAACTTTGCTGGGACTTAAGAGCTTGCCTCCTGCAGGGGAACATCACCAGCACCCGTGATGAAGGCTAGCCCTTTGCCACCCACCAACCCACCTCCCAGTGTTGAGGCACAACTGGGTGTCACTCATACCACCAGGGTGACACTGAGGCCCCTCCTGTGTTCTGGCTCAGCTGTGGGTTTGTCTTTCTGGTTCCTATGTCCGCTCCTCCTGTCTGTAAGGCTGACCCCCGCTCTGAAGCATGTGTGCTGTTTCTTTCAGTTCCTAGGCACGTGGAGTTGGAGGACTGAATTTTCTAGCAGGTAACACCTGCCCACTGAACCAAAGTGAAAATTAGTTAACGTTCCAACCTGGGCTCTCAGGCCCCCCTGACTGCCTGGCATCCAATGCAACCCACCCACCATCCTACCACCAAGAGGGGGGCCCCGGGGCCTCCAGGCACCTGTGTTACGGGAGACACCAGACCCGAGAGGCCGGGCTGTGAGGAGCCAATCTCCAGTTTCCTGTCCAGAGCTCTCCGCTGCGTCAGCTCTGGGCCCCGGGCAGGAGCTGGCTGGCAGGCAGGGGCCCCTGGCAGGGAGCCACCTAAGGTCAGATCCTTAACTGCTCAGGCCACCTGCCACCATTCTGCTGTCCACTCAAGGCTGTCAGGGAGCCAGCTGCACAGCAGGGCCCACACTGTCCTCCCTCAGGGCCAGTGGTGTTCAAAGCCAGGGGTGGGAGGGTCTGGGACAGCACCCTCCACTCATCCCTCCCAGTCCTCTCTGCAGCCCTGAGGTCAAGAAGGACAGGCACAGCTCCTGCTTCTGGGTGAGGTGTAAAAAAGCTTAGATAACAAAACCAGGGTTCAAACCCTGGACACCTGACTAGGGGCTAGCTCTCATCCCTGAACTCTATGGGTCCCCCATCCCTGATGTTCTGGGTTTCCTCCGGTAAAATGGATGGGGGGGGCTGGGTCAGGGGGACTCAGCACCCTGTGACTGACCAAGGGGTTTGGCAGATGGGGAAGGAGGAGCAGGGCTCCTTCCCTAAGAACTGGGTGCCAAGAGCTCACCACAGCGGAGTAGGCCTCAGAGACAATGGGGTGCTATAGTGGGCACTGACCTCTGCACTGGGCATAAGAACAGGCTGTGGACCAGAGAAGCACTGAACCGCTGATAAGCTCGGCATAAACTGCAACTTTGCTGGTTCCCTGCAAGAATGAAGCATCCCCCATCACCTGGCTCACTAAAGTCAGGATGCTCTCCTGGAGGGCAGCGGATGACGCCAAGGCCCTGGCCTGCCCTCCTGGTGCCATGTGCGCCCTTGGTGATCCCGTTAGGATGCTGCCTCTCCTGTGAAAGGCCTTCCCTGAGCGCTGGTCCCGGTCTCCTCAGTCACAGCTCTCAGCTGCCCCTGACACTGTGGGACGTGGCCCATGAAACATGGTACCTACTGATGTGTCTGTGGTCTATCTCCCTGCCACCAGGCCCCTGCAGGCCTGGGAACAAAGCAGGCTCCCAGGAGGCGCCCTGTTGGCCTGGGTTTAGTGAAGACTAGACACACAAATGCCACCGCCACTCCAAGCGCCCAGTGGCTTTAGAAACTCCTCCGTCAGCCTTTCCTGCAATTTGAGCCAAGTGTCCAAAGAGCAGACGACTGATGTGTGCTCCTGAAATAGCCTATTTAAAGACAGGGATGGTGAACAGCCCATTAACCAAAGTGGGAGGGCTAAAAATAGCCCTTTCCACAGGGAGGCACAGCTGGTACAAAAAAGGACCAGTCTGGGGCAGCACCTCAGGAGTCAAGACTCAAGCTTCTTATGGCTGCCCTTCTAACCCTTGTACTGAAAAGCCCTGCGCCCACCTGCCTTGTTCCTCTGTCCTGAGCTCCTGGAGAGAAACAGGCTCATGCCCGTGCCCACCATCACCTCCCCCACCGCCCGGAGAGGGCACGTGCCTCCACAATCCTGGCCTGGGAATGCTACCTTCCCTCCCTCAGCCTACTGCCTCTCCCGAGCCTGGCGCCCCCCTCGCTCTGTGAGGTCTCCCGGTTCAGCACCTGGAGAGGCAGCACCGCATCCTTCACCTGCCTCAGCTGGGCTGAGGCCAAAGGCAACCGGCAACCGCCCTCCGCCCTCCGCCCGCCAGGGTAAGAGCCGTGCCCTGCTGACCTCCCAGAATGACTGTCACTAATGCACACACAGCCCTTTGAAAAACAGGACCAGCCGACACCAGGCGGTAGCTAAGGATGAGGCCAAGGCAGGTCAGAGAGAGCACGTGACAAACAGGAAGAACTGCAACTTCTGCCTTTTCTGCCCTGTCGTAAGGACACAGGCAAAAGGAAAGAACCGCCACAGAAAACCCTGCAGATTAGAGCGCAAGCTTTACTTAACTGTCGAGGAAGGCAAAGCTTCTAACAGCCAGGACTGAGGCTTCTAGTTAACTAGCCTCCAAACGTTCAGAAGGAAGTGGGTCACCCCGTTTAGAGCTGGCTGTGATGTGTAAGACCACGCACAGGTGACAGCCTGTCCTGGAGCAGCTGGCTGCTGAGCCGTGTACCTCGACCTAGAGAAGACCCAGTGTCCCCTCCGCTGGTGTGCTCCATCTGCTCTCAGACACAGGCAGATGTGGCAGGAAGTTCCCAGTCCCAGATCACACGGCCTCAGCCTGGACAAGCAGGCCTGGGGCAAATGAGGCCCTGACACCTGGTTATTCTAAGCAGTCATTACATTTGACAAACTATCCCACTGACTGCAACTCCCGGGGCCTGAGATGTGGACACAGCTCTCAGAGGTGCCAAAAGGGGCATCCTCGGTCATCTCAGGCAGCCACCTTGCACACCTGACAGAGGAGGAAGCAGGTGGCCACAGAGGTATAGAAACTCACCCAAGGCCACATGGAGTAAGACAAGTAGGGACACTGAGTGAGGTCCCTCACAGGATGCGCTGGGGGGGGGGGGGGGGGGGGAAATCTCTGTGGTGGAGGCAGGAGGGGCAAGGTCCAACCAAACCACCCTTTGCACTTCAAAGGAGAACCTTTGCCTACAGAATGCCAGTGCTGGAGGTGGCAATAGTGCTGCCCAAAGAACTCCATCCATGCTTATCTCCTGTGATCCTGGGAAGTCACTTCCCAGGTTGCCACTGCACCTGAAATGTGGGCGGACAGAGGACAAGCTGGTGCTGGGGCCTATTCAGGTGGAAGGTCCCTCCATCATCCCATCCCTGTAGCCTCTTAAACGCCCATTTCAGACTTAGGCAAATTACGACTGAGGCTGGCGGGAGGGCTGAGCAGGAGCCAGGCTTCTGGCTAAAGCAGAGCCATGACTCAGCTCTGAAGGAACCAGGAATCTACATCTCGCCCTGCACAGCAGGAGGAGCTGGTGCAAACCAATGAACCTGGACAGAAAGACAGGAAGGAAAAGCACCCGACCCCACTCAGGCCAGCAGGTAGCCCGACTAGAGTAAGTCTGGTCACTTCATTTTGTCTACAAAATGGCTTTCACTTCCCCACGGTTGACACAGCACCCGTTCTGTTTTGGCAAGGACTAAATTCAGAACACAACTCGCTCCTTTCCAGGCAGCAAGTTGAACTCAACCTCTCTGTGCTCATGTGCCCACCCTTGTCCTAAGGCCTTAAATGTGGTCAAGAGGAAAGTGGCAGGATCTGAACCCACAAGGACAGGCAGCCCACTGCCCAGTCCTTCACCTCAGCTTTACACCAGGGTTGTGAGGGCCTATGGCAGATACAGAGAAGTCTCAGGCTCCTCCCAAAAGCAGTCAACACCTTATTAACAGGCATGTTGGGGGGGGGGGGGGCACGAGTGCCTCTCGTCCCTTCTACACTAGGCCAACTGAGTCTGTTAGAACCTGTGCCAACAGAAGCCCAAAGATTTCCGCATGGGCATGCAACTTCACCAACATCTCTCCTGTTCTCCTCATAGCTCAGGGGGCCAGTGGAGGAGGCTATCACCACCCAGCTTCCCGGTGGGGGGCTATGGGGGGTGAGGGATGACCAGCCTGAAAGTCGCAGAGCCAGCCGGCTACAATGCTAGGCTGAAACCCAGTGTCCCTGACTCCTGTTTACAGTCCCTTCTGATCTCTCCAAAATCCCTACACAGGACCTATGGAGATAGGTGCCAGCTGGGCAAACCTTTCAACCCAACAGTCTTGGGATGAGGCCTCTGGGTGAGGGCTATGGTCTCAGGCTATAAGGAGAACAGAAAGAGAAAGAATGTTCTGGCCAAATGAGCACGTGGAGAAGGCTGGAGCTGACTGTGGGCTCAAATCATGGCTTCACCCACTCGCCACTGAGCCTGTGTGCCAGGTTTAATCCACATCTGCAAAGAGGAACCAATTCTTTCCAGGCAAGGGAAGGAACCCCACCCACCCCCAGCCCAGATCACAACCCAGGAACAAAACAGAACATGTGGAGACTCGGGGAGTGGGCACAGCTGCACTGCAACAGCCAGCGCAGAGCAAGAGGCTGCTATCTGACTCAGCATGACTCACCCTACGCTCCACAGTCCCTGTCCCTACTTAGAAAACACTGACCATGAATCAGTCTTCGACAAAGCTCCTCCCTCCCCCATATTAGGCAGTGGTCACAGGGGATGGCCAGAAGTGTAGGATGCCGGGAGGACGGTGCACTCCCCACACAGCAATGCCACTTAAGCATCAGCCAGGCCCTGCTCAGCAGCCCCGAAAGAACAAAGACCATCTCACTACCAACAGGGAACCCCGAGATCTGTGCGTGGAAATTCTGCCCAGGGTGCTCAACCTGCCCTCTGGGGACCTGCTGTGGCAGCTTCATCTTCCTTTCCAGCTATGCCTGGCCTAATGTTTATGATTCACTGCGTTGTCATCAAAGTCAACAGGAGTCCTCAGGGAGCCTCTTTAAGGAAATTTATCTCATTTAACCCTCGAGGCAGGGCATGGAACAGCTCTGGACCTGTGGGAGGCTGTGCAGTCCAAATTCATGGTTAAAATGCGGATGCCAATGTCCCCCGCATCCACACTGCAGACAGGAAAAGTGAGGCCTAGGGAGGGTCAGGCTCTAGTGCCAGTCAAGACCACATGTAGAGTTGGGTCTGGGATCCCAAAGCCCGTGACCCTTCACTAGGCCAGTTAGAGCACCCATCTCCAGGCAAAGCATCTAGTTCTTCTCACCGTATGTCACTTTACAAGTGTGTCCCTGCCCCCATCACCTTTCCCTGAGAAGGCACTGGAGACAAATCCGAATGCCCCTGGAGGCTCACCTCCTCTGCTACTTTGGTGACTCAGCAGATTTCAAGGTGACACAACCAGAGAGCAGGCTGACTGATGCCAGTCCTGGACTCCCCTTGCTAATAAGGCACCTGCAAAACCAGGATGCTCGCCTGCTCACATAGCTCATAGGTTCTCCCTACCCCCACCCCAGAATACACACAGCGTCACAGAAGGAAGCCCGGCCCTGTGCAGGACCCCTCCTGCTGGAAATGGAACCATCCACATCACTCTACTACACGGCTATGGGGGCTGGGGACTGGGGTGCTATCCCACCCCCGTGAGATGGTCCCTCACAAACCCTGCTTTCTGCCAACACACTAACTGTGGGCTCCTGTGACCTCTCTGCCATCAGTATCTAACAGGCTTAGACTCCACTGGCTTCAAATACAAACCACCAAGTTCAACCAAAACTACATTACAGAGAAGCCCACTTACGCCAATTGTAAACTTGAACTTGAATGGTGGCCCCTCAAAGAACGCGGCACAGTTATCATCGCTGCCGGTCACCAGCCGATAGGGCCTGCTCTGCTTGATGTCCACGCTGTTGATGACTTTGTTGTGTCCCGTGATCTCGCCCACAGAAGAGCCACTGTCCCACAGGAAGACAGCTCCAAACCTTTACCCAACAAGAAGAGTCACAGGGAAAAAAAAAAAAAAAAAAATCAGTCCTGAGAAGCATTATGAGACATGGGCAGCTGAACATCCAGTGCAGCCCTGGCTCCTGACCACGCTTCACACATGCTCGTTCAGATCACACATGGAAAGCACTGTGATTTCAGCTCTATCCAGTACTGGTCAAAAGCATCAAGACCAGGTTTGTGTGGCCCAGAGCCTAGCCTCCCACATGGAAGGTGCCTTAGAAAGCGCCTGCCAGAGGACCAGTGTTATGGTGTCATTCATTTCCTTACTGGGCAGAACCAGGAAATACACCACTTTCCATCCCCTACTAGAGAGGAGATGATGCCTTGCTCTTAGATGACATTCAATGAAATGTATTGTTTTGGTTAATATTTGCAATCAAATGAAAAAGGAATTGCTAAGACCAACAAGAACGACCTAAAACACTATGAAAGAATTGATACCTACCACGTACACATTAAAAAGAGCCCAGTAAGGGGGACAGATATGTGCCTGCCAAGGTCAAGTCCTTGAAGGCAGCCATGTACCCCACGGGGGAAACCTGGGCTGTGGTATGGACCCCTCTGGTCACTAGACCCACGAGTGCACCAGCCACAAAGGGCCTACCCATCCAGTATCCACTTGCCCCACCTTCCTTAATGAGGGGACCTGAAGTGACATACCCAGCTAGGGAAAATGTCCAGTCTCCCTTGCAGTTGGTATGGCCCTGGGCAGCTACTTGGAGGGACCCCAATACTGCTTTGTAAAAACTACATCTTTCACTTTCTCTCTTTGCTGCTTCCTGCTGCCTGGAATGTGGGTGTGATGGAAGGTGGTCTAGGAATCTAAAGACAGAGAGAAGGTACCTGGGCCCCCAGACAAACCCTGAGGGGTTCTCTCATTGTTACATGTCACTGAAGCCCACCCTGAAGGAGCCAGAGGCCCAGCACCTATGGGGACTGAACACACATTCGTCCCAGCTGGCACACTGATGTCACTGCACCCC
Source organism: Miniopterus natalensis (assembly GCF_054644295.1). Lineage (NCBI taxonomy): Eukaryota > Metazoa > Chordata > Mammalia > Chiroptera > Miniopteridae > Miniopterus > Miniopterus natalensis. The sequence continues at coordinate 197,613,381 of NC_142081.1, read as the reverse complement.
TCCCCGCAGGGACATCCGAGGAAGAAGCAGAACAGGGGACATGGCAGAGAGGAGCTGAGGCGACAGACTCACTTCTCCCTTCCTTCACCGACCACTGCGATCCTCTTACTGTCTTCCGTCCAAGCAATGTCCTTGATCTTCCCAGCGAAAGGCTGATACTCATACTTCAAGAGGTGCTCTTTCTGCGTGGTGTCCCAGATCCGCAACTTCCCAGACACATCTGTGGACACAGTAGGGTGGCAGATCCACAGTCACCGTGGGTACAGGGCTGGGTGGGCAGAGGGCATGCCCACGCAGCACCGCTTGGGAGCACAGGCCTCCTGCAGTTGGCCAAGTTGGCCTGGGAGGAGGGGTGTGCTGTAGGTAAACAATACCCCACCACTCATTGACCAGAGCCTGCTGCCTCCATGAGGACCGCTGCTGGGGCTGTGCCCCTCACCTGTGATCACCCGATTACAATGTCTGCACAGGCAGCAGGAAACCCAGGGACACAGGGAGGCAAATCCCAGGCCCTGGGACACAGCCTTGTTTCATGGCCATCTTTCTTTCCTTGTAGGGGATCTAAATGGCACATGGGCCTTGGGCAACTAGCTTCCTCAACACTGGGGAACTGAAGTTCTTCATCTACATAAGGTGACTACACTAGCGACACCTGCCCCTCCTTCGTGGCTGCTGCGTTACTAACAGAATCCGGGTACACAGCTGTGCAGTTCTGTGCATGCCCGATGTGCGAGGTGGCCCCCACAGGGGTTTGCAGACCCGGCTCCCTCGAAGCTCCTGGCTGCACCTCAGGCAGTCAGCAGCCTCACTCATTACAGTGCATCACAATCTCACAACTCACAGCTGAGGTGTAAGCCTTTAGTGAGACGCACAGGGTGGGTGTGGGAAGAAGTTGTACTACTACAGAACTGGGTGCCAGGCATCTGCTGCCCCTTGCCTCCCTGCCACCAGCCTGTCCCCAGGTTCCAAGCACCAACCCACACACCCTCCCAGCAAGTAAGCGAGTGCCATGTTCCCAGGATGCCAGGTCCACTTCAGCACCTAACACAAACTCTACAGCGGTTCCATGAGACGGCTTTTGTCCTGTTCAGGTGGGGCGAGGGAGGAGAGAGCCAGCGCCCTGCTCCAGGTGTGGCCCTGCCCTGGTCCTACCCTGTATGTGCCTCTGCAGGCCTCAAACACCTAAAACCATGCCGCCAAAGGGGAAACAAGAGGGACAGAGAGAGCGCTATCTCGAAGATGAAAGAGTTAAGAGTTAACAGGCATAAAGTCTCAGACTAGCCCTCAGTACAACACAGGCTCTCTTTAGTCACAACTAGTAACTAGTCCATGAATTAGCTAAGGCTCTGTAGGAGGCCCCTCACCTATGAAGAAAGCCTGGCATCCAGTCCAGCTGTGGGACAGACAGGAGACACACTGCCTTGCATGTGAATGTCACCAACTGAGGGGGCTTCCAGGGGGCTGGGTCATCTCTGGGCAAAGTCTAGAATGATGGCCTGGCATGTCATCAAGGGATGTTCCAAAGGTGGCCTGGACCTTCTTATGTCCCTTTGCTGAACTAACTGGCTGGTCGGGAAGAGAAAGGAAGCAGCAGGCTCGCAGGGTCAGGGAAGGAGCAGAGTGTGCGGAAAGGGCTCTTGTGTGCACTGGGCACACAGCAGGCTGCCCAGGGGCTGCACTGAGCCGTGGGGATATAGCCACAGCACAAGCCCCAGGCATCCCACTCCTACACAGGGTGAACCCCGCTCTCCCACTTCCCTGGGTTCTGTCAGCTCAGGCTCCATTCCAGGCAGTACAGTCCTTTCCCCACTGCCTCCCCCACTAGACCAGTGGCCTCCTCCATCAGCCCTGCTTGTTCATCAAGTTCTTTCCAGAAGCGGCAGGGGTGAATAAAACACATCAGGGCTGGAGACCAGGCCCTCAGGCCCGTCTGACTAGGGCAGCCCTGACATGGTCACCAGAGAACAATGAAGTGCCCAGGGTGCTAAGCCCAGTGCTAAGTGCTGGGGGCAGAGCGGACAAGCACCTGCCTGGGGCCTCAAGGGGGACAGAATATATGATATGCACACGTCTACACATGTGTGGATGCACCACACTGCAAGGGGACAGTGACTAGAACAGGCCTCTACTCATGATGGCTCCACAGCTTGCTCTCCTCCATGCTTCTTCCTAGCAACGCTCAACATCCTTCTCTGGGCTTGGGGCTCCGACTCCAGAAAGCCTGTGCCATGCAGTAGGCGGCCCTGCTTTCTAATGGTCACCTGGGAATTATGGCCTGGGTGCCCAGGGGACTGAGCACGGGGCACAGCCAGCCAGTATCAAAGTCACCTGAGGAAGCCACCACTAGGAAGAGGGAATGGGACCTGCCCTGGAGACAGACGGCTCCACACTAAGGAACGTGATGTGGCATCGTGGCTCCCTGAAGGCAGATACAGCCGCTTTGTTTAGGGCTGGGGCCCGGGGCCTGGGGCCCTGGCGTGGGCTTCCTCCCAAAACAGGCCTTCTGGAGGGTTCAGACATTCAGAAGATGGGAACCAGCCAGACTTACAGGGACTTAAAGATCCAGCAGAGGGCTGGCACCCCTTCTGGGAGTGAGCGGCAGGTTTCCAGAGGCCCTGAGATGCCCCCCACCACCCTACGCAGGCACAGTATGTACCAGGTAACATTAGCCAGAGAGCACAGAGCTCTCTCAGCTCCTCCTCCTCCTCCTCCCTCTCATACACACACACACACACACACACACAAATTTAATTTAGCCCAGGGCTCTCCTCTCTGCAGTTAATGTTTCCTTGTCTTCATTCTGAGCAAAGGACCACTGCCCTGCGATGTAACTGTGATCTCCACCCAAAAACACCTGCTCCTGCGGGCAGCTAGGGCAGCCCAACTCTCCCCGGTTCCTGCATTCAATGAGGGCGTTTTTAAGAAAGTATCAAGCTGGCCCCTCACCTGTGTGGACTATTCTCACTGACTCTGCATTAGCATCTGAGGCGACCGACTACTGTGTGGTTGAACACCCTGCTGGGGACAGAGGACAGGGCAGGCCTGGGGACTTGGGACAGGGCAGGCCTGGGCTTGCCAGTGATTCAGCAGCTGGGCTCTCGGCTCAAGGCACCAGGGCGGGGAAGCTATGCCAAGCAGGCAGTGGGGGCCTCCCAACCACATTTCTCTCCTGAGAAGACACACTTTTAAAAGGCACCAGGGCCAAATCTTAGGGTTTTAATAAATGCCATTTTGCTGGCAAGCAAGGCCAGAATAAAAAAAACTCACACAACTAAAATAAATCACAGGATATAAATCAGAGCAAGTTTTACAAATGGAGTTGGAGTAGGTCAAAACACAGAAATCATTAAGTGCCCACTACGTGCCAGACTCCAGGCCAGGCCTCCACATACAACCCTGGCCGAATAGTACTGCCCTCAGCCAGCACGCCTGTCACCCTGGGGCCTCCCAGTTTGGGTGATAAACTTGTTGTCGCGTGCCTACTAGGCAAAAGCCCTCCTTGGTATTTTTCATGCATCGCCACACTGGACCCTTCCCAAACCGACCTGGTAGGTACTAGCAGCCCGTTTACAGAAGGGAAAACTCAGGCCCAGAAAGGTAAGTTACTCAAGGAAGGCTGCACAGTCAAGGAGGGGTTGTCCCTTCAGGAACCAGTCCATGCAGAGCGCACCATGCCCAGAGTGGGGGCAATGCATGAAAAGCAGTTACTAGTGTGCATGAATCCTGGCCCTTCCCTACTGGTCGGTTAGTTCCTTCAGCAATTTCGTTCTGTCGCTCTCTGGGGATGCAGAGGCCCACACCAGCTCATCCACTTGGCTCTCCCTGGGGCCTGAGATGGGCTGGGCACAGGAATGACAGACAATAAACACTCTGCCTTGTGTGTGAATGGATGGGATGTGGGGTTAGGGTAAGTCACTGTAACTTCTGTGCCTCCCTTTCTCATCTGTAAATGGTAAAAGATCTACCTCAAAAGATTAGGTGAATAAAGACAGCATCCTAGAAGGGAAAGGTGTGTGCCCAGCCGCCCACTGAGCCACAGAGCCCGGCCGGAGAGCAAAGGGTCAGACCAAGAATGAGATGAACGCTGACAGAGGCTGAGGCCGGCATTGTGTTAGGTACCAGGAAAGAGTAGCAGATAAAGGTGACACAAGACAAAGCTGTGATTCAGAAACACACACACACACTCACACACAGGCTCCAGTAATCATGATACAGCCACCACAAAGGCCTCTGGCCAACCTCCCAAGAATATTTCTGCTGAACTTGGAGGTTGAAACCAGCTGGCAGGCTGCAAACTAAAAAGTAATGGAATGGGGCTTTTCAGTGGCTTATACTTTTTTTGTCAGCCCCAAGAGACTAATCACACTGGTTCCACCTGCCACCCCCATGTCTCGTCACCCCCCCCCCCCACCTCCCAAGGGCTGCCTTGGGCACACCACATGCACACAGTACCTCCAGAAGCAATGTAGAATCCGCTGGGTGCGTACTTGGCCACCACCACTTGATGGGCATGCTCCGTGTAGATGTCAGCAAGGGCTGGGTTCTGCAGGGAGGAGAGCCGAGTGAACATAAGGTACGTAGGAGCAGTCAAACTACTTTCCGCTCTCCCAATGGATGGACTGGGGGGAGGCAGGGCGGGGAATGTCACACCCACAAAGCTTAAGTCAAAAGCATCATAAAGAAAATCCCAGAAGTATACCCACCTGCCTACATACCTACTACCTTCCCCTCTCTGGATATAGAATTCTAGGTCATTGTAACACTTCTTTTGTCTACGGTTATAGGAGTCAAAGTAATTTTCTCTCCTACGTATTTGTGAAATATACACATGAAATAGAATTTTCATTAAAAAAATCTGATCCTAATTTTTTTCCTATTTGTGCAAGCTGCAGCTGTATTCTTCAAGTCAGAGCTAGTCTCCCATGCTCATAGCCAGCCCTGTCCCCGCTGCCACACAGAGTAGGGGAACATTGGACCCAAAACAGAGCCTCTGGCTTTGAGGTATGAGAATAGAGTGGGGCACGTAGCTGGGAGCCTCTCATCAAAACCCTTGAGTGGGAAACTCAGATTTCCACCCCCTTTCATAGCACAGACCAAAGGCTGGCTGGGCTCTGCAGCAGGAACAGGGAGAGCACCTGGGACTGAGAGCATCTTTACTGCTCAACAGTAAAGTCTTAACATATTTCCTGAAAGTAGATGACACATGCACACCCAGGAGGCCGCGGAAAACCTGGAACACACTGAGATGCTCTCAATCTGTGGCCACAGCCGCGCTTGCTTTCAGGAGGGAATAAAGACTTAGCCATTGAATCCCTGGTACCCGCTGTCAGCTTTCTATGAACCAAGTGCTCTGTGAAAAGAGGCAGCTTCCCACAGACCAGGCTGTGGACACAGGTTCCAGAGGGCTTTCCAGAAGCGGCTGCTGCAGGTGCAACTAACCTGACCCCCAACTGCCCCCCCACCTGGTAGCCTCCCTTCGCCTCATCTCCTTGCAAGATCAAAGTCCTGTACTCTGCTCAGCCTCCAAGCTACAGGATCCCCGCACACCCCACCCCCATCCCACCAGACAGAGGCCGGAGAACACCCTAAATTCTAGTCCTGTCAACCACCAGCCATCTGCCAATCCTGTAAACGCTGTAAGTCTCTGTAAACGCTGTTCCCCTGACCAGCAGCACCTCTCCCTGGCTGCTAACATTATGCATCAGAGCTAAGTGAAGAGCCACCTCCTCCATGAAGCCTCCTGACAGCCTGTCCTCAATCCTGTGCTTCTAAAGCTTTCCACACATACCGGAGGCAGCTATGACACACACTATGGTCCCTCACCACCATGTGCATTTATCTCTTTAGCCACCACAGCAGTCGGCAAATAACAGGTGCTCAATAAATGCTTTTTAAAGGTTTCATAGCCCTCTTTCACCCCTAAGACTCAACACTTACTATGTGATGAAGCAGGAACTTAATACATGTGGCCCATAAATTAACTCATGTTGGAATAAACATTTGCTAATGAAATCAGAAGATAGCAGATATCCAAAAAAGATCCTAAGAATGGTGGAAAGCAAATGAAAAGGCACTTGGCCTCACACTAGTCCTCTGGGAAGCGCAAATTGAAACCACAATGAGATACCACTATGTACCTACTGGAACCAATAAAATTAAAAGACCAGCTTCACCAAATGTTACCAAGCATGCGGGGGGCGGGACAGTGGAATGTTCATGTATTTCTGGTGGGAATTTAAAACAGAGAAGAGCTGGGCTGGTTATTTTTAGTTAAACACAGGCTTACCATACAAACCACCAGCCATCTACTCCCAGGCATCTACCCAAGAGAAAGAAACACACACATCCACAAAAAGTCATGGGCATCAACGATCAGAGCCTCATCCATAACAGCCGGAAACTAGAAACCATCTGAAGTCTCCCAACAGGAGGTGGAGAAACAACTGATCCGTGTAGGCAGCCAAGAGGAACAGCCACCAACACTCCCAACAACAGGACAATCCCAAACACACTCACGGCTCCTTTCATAAGGAATTCTAGAAAAGGAGACTGTGGTGACAGGAAGCAGCCTGGTTCTTGCTAGGGGCTGGGGGTGAAGGGAGCCCACTTACTGAAAGGGGGGGGAAGAGGTTTTGGGGAATGACTGGAATGTCCTATATTATGATTATGGACTATGAAGATGGTCACAGGACTATGCATAGTTGACAAAACTCAAGTTGTACACACTTAAAATGGAGGGATGTTTCTTGCATCTAAATTACCCCTCAATAAAACTAAGATGCCTGGTACCCATTAAATGCCTGCCTATTCCAACCCACCCAGGCCCAGATGAGCCCTCACACTCTCACGCCCTGACACTGACAAGTCCCTACACAAAGAAGCCACAAAGGTGTATGCACAGGCCACCACCACCTTGTTCAGGTGTCCATTCCTAGGCCTACCAAGGTCTTATACCCAAGAAAGCCACCGGAGGGCAACTACCACCCATACCAGCACTCACAGCCTGGTGCCTTGGTCACCTCCCTGCACTGCCTTTTAAAGGGTGGGCTCTGCAGGGGCCTCCCAGGAGGAATGGATGACCCTGGGAAGAGGTTCTGTCCTAAGAATTCCTTCCCCTAAATGGGCAGGGTATCCGCAAGCACAGGGCGTGTGAAACTCGCAAGGTTGTCCCTGCCAGGCTAAGCACCAGAATCCTGGGCTGGAAGAGGCATCACTCTTCCAAATACCACTGGGCCAGGAGTCACCAGGCTGAACATGACTGCCATTCAGCCCAGCCCCCACCCCCCCTTGTTCCACACACAGGGAAGCTGGATACCAAAGGCAGAAATGGCACCCTCCCTGTCCCCAATGTGTCTCGCCACAGATCAGGTTAATTCCGTATCAACGGGGTCCAGATGGCACCAGTACTTGGACCCAGCACCCAGTCCCAAGCCTCCCGGGGGCAGCACCTCTCCCCACCCCTCCTCCGTCTCCTGCTGTCTCTGGGAACAAAAGCAGGATTTGGGGTGAGTAGCTGATTTGGGGGAAGGGCTCTGAACTACAGAAAATGAGTCAGGGATTTAAGAAAGCCAAATCTGGGAGCACCAAGGAGCACTTCTGCTGTAGGGGTGCCCCTCCCCGCTCCTCAGGGGACCTCCAGAACTGCGCTGCAGTGTGTCCACCTGAGGGCTGCAGAGGCTGGGGCCCCCTTCCTCCAGGACTTCCTTCCTGTGCCACTACAGGCAGCAGCAGCTCTCAGTCAAGAGGGCAGACTCCAAACAGGGGAAGCCTTGGCACTAGAGGCCCTGCGGGTGCCCCTGAGATGTGGGCAGAGGCTGACAAAGCCACTAAAACCTCCTGTTGCCTTGCTTGCTTCCCCACACCTGCCCCACTCCCCAGCCCTGCCCAGTCTTCTAACAGCTCCCAAACCCACCTCTTCTTTTCAGCCCGATCAGATTCCATCTAGATCTTTCCATCCCCTCTGGGAACATGATGGTATCTTTTGAACAGATCTCTACTGTAGTCTTTGGGTCCCAACTACAATCACCTCATTCCCTCCTTGGAATCCTTCCTTCAGGAGCTGCAGGGCCTGACCCCATGGCCTCCACTTTTTCCAGATGCTCCGAGGCCCCTTCATGCCCAGGGCCCACCTCAGGGCTGGAACAGGAGCTGCCCTGGCCTCACACCCCATCCCACAAGGTGTCCCCCCCCTGAACTAGGGGCCCAGCTCAGGGCCTGCCTGACGCTCAGTCACTTCCCTAAAAGCCTGGACTAGAGGCATGACAGGAAGACACTGTGTGAGAGCAGTCGTGATGAGTCTCAGGACCATGGGCTGCCCTATCGCCCATCTGCAAAAGCAAGGTGAGGGCGCTCCCACTGAGCTGTTGGAGGACAGTTTCAGGGCCCAGCCCTCAGAGCCTGCCCTTGCCTCCCACCTGTGCAGAGGGTCCTCCCAGGAGCAGCACACTGAACAAATTCTGCCACCACCTTTGCAAGCCCCACCCTGCCAGAGGAATGGCAACATGTATCACAGAAGGGAGAGTTACTTACATGTGCTGCATCCCAGGCAGTGTCTACCTGAGCCACCCCTGTGCCCCCAAAGTCCTTTCACATTCCTCAGTCTGGGTGCTGAGGCTGGAATCAGAGGTCACCACAGCATTTTACAGGTCAGATCAAGTGATGGCCCAGGTCACAGGGCATGGCAGCTTTTCCCTCGGCTCCTGGCCCAAGAGAACCCGATGGGCACACCAGGAGGTGGGAAGGCCTATGGGCCATGCGCTGCTGAAGCTGTCTGACATGACACAGCCTACAGCCCAGGAGGGGTGTCTGCACTTCTGCAGCTGCTGAAGGTCCCCCGGATCTGCCAGAGACAGCCGGGAGCCCCCGAGACTGACTAGGCAAGGTGAGCGTGACAGTCCAGGAGGGCTGCATTTCCAGAGCCCTGGCTTTCTAAACATTCCATGCAGCACAGAAGGGAGAATTACTTAAATACACTGCAGTCATTGCTAGCTGGACCCACATGTTAACAATCTGGGCCCTCTGTCCAAGCATGACTAAGGCCAAGCTCAAATTACTGCCAAGTACCTGGCTCTAAAGCAGCCACACACAAACCTTTCTTCCAGACCCCAGGTCTGAACCCAGAGACTAAGCCCCTACATACTATCTCAAAGGACAGCGAGATGCGCCAAGTATGGTCCATTCGTTCCCTAAAGACCTCCTCACACCTAGTCTGGGTTGGCACTGGGGACCTGATGAGCACTGCCCTGCTCAACCTTCCGGGCTCCCTATCACCCAGAGCAACATAGCCCTAACCTATGATCCAAAGACCATTTCCCATTTCACCCCCTTTCTCCTCCATCAAATCACTATGTCATTGTGACATTTTTCCTTTATGTCCTTGGTTTGGAATGCCTTCCCTCCTATCCAATTCCCAATGAGATCTAAATATCTTTTAACACCCAGGCAAAGGCCACCTCCTCCAAGCAGTAATCTCTCCCACCCCTGAAAGCCTTTTCCTTTCTGCCTCCCAGCTCAGCCTCTTCCCAATGAAGCAAACCAAGCCTTAGAACAGGAGCCTGGAGGGCCTCCTGCATGACCCTGGGCATGCCAGTAGCCCACTGGACACAAGACACTGCCACCTCCCTTTCTTCCTTCCCGTCTCTCTGCCTGCCCAGGAACTTCTGAGGAGTCACAACTAAAGACTAGGGGTAGCTGCGCTGGTTCAAATCCCAGCATCTCCTGGACTCCAGAGCCCTTGCCTCTAAAAAGACAGTAGTATTAACAGGAAGATTGTGAAGACGAAGGCAGACCATGCACCATCATAGCCCAGGTAACCTTCTAGGGGTGCTTGCTAATTAACTCAGTTACATCGCACACTAACCCTGTGAAAACATCAGTCTCACAGATATGGAAACAGAACTGAATGAGACAAGTGTACTAAGTGCTTGGCCACTGCTGGGCACAAAATGTGCCCATTGAAAAACAGCTCAGATGCCAGAGGTGGTGCTCAAGCCTGTGTGCTGGACTGGTCAGTCAGTGCTCCCAGAGAACAGGGCAGGTCTAGAGTGTGCATGACATCACATTCAGTCTATGGTGGAGTGACAGCCTTTTCTGGGTAAGGCCCTGGAAAGCAAAGGTAAGCCACAAGCCAGGTGAGCAATGCTCAAAACCCAAGTCTAAGGGCTGCACCACCACAAAGCTGGGAGTGTACACCATTGAGACTTCACAAGTAAAAAGGGCCCTTTCTACTCCACTAGATACCAGTAGCACAAAAATGCCCGCAGACATTGCCAAATATCCATTTTGGGGGCGGGGGGGCGGGGACAGACTGCCTCTGAGAACCACGGATTTCAATCTTGGGCACTGAGGCCATGGGCAGGGGGCTGAATGTATGGGGGAAACATTAGGAATCAAGGACTGGCTGTACCAGCTGACAAGCACTTGCTCAGCGGGTGTGTAATCCGTGAGCAGCTTCCTAACTGGTCACCCTGTTTCAAGTCTCAGATACAGAAGCAGATTGGATAATTGGCTGCATAACTTTTCAGTGGTTCCGGTGCCCTCTGGACCAGTGCTGGGTTCTATAGGAGGGCTGCCTGACACCCACCACCAGAGCCCTGCATAGCTGTCCTGCCTATCCATGTGTTCCCCTCACACCCAGTGCTCCAGCCACAATTCTCTCCAGGCCCCGAACATTCTGAACCTTCTCGCCACCCACACGATTCCGGACTGGCACCACTGACCCTCTGGGTGTCTTCCCTGAGCCTCCAGGTGCTTGGAGCCTCCTGTGGTGAGTGGCCTGTGAAAGGCGCCTCTCCTTCCTCCGTGTCAGTCAGAACTCGAGTTCCTGAGAGTTGGTTTTCCCTACGAGACTGAGCACTGAGGACAGGCTTAGAGCCTTTGTATGGAGTGTTATGTGTGATCTGAAGCTGGGTGGCGAGGCCCTATCAGCCACAGTGTGGGAGAGCAAAGGACCAACTTGGTCTAATGTAACCAGTCCAGTGCAGTGCTGAGAGCAAGCTGGAGGAGCCAGGGTGCAAGCAGGGAGCTCAGCCTGGGCTGTTTCTGTTTCTGCAATCCAGGGGACACGACGGTGGCTTGGATGACGGTGGAAGCAGAGAAGTAGTGAAAACTTGTCAGACTCTGAAATTACTTGAATGTAGTGACAATAGGATTCCATGAGGAATTAAACATAGTGTGGAAGGGAAGGGGGTAATCAAGTCTAAGGTTTGAGGCCTGAACAGCTGGAGAACTGCATTGCTGTACTGGGGGAAGGACACGGGGGGAACACAAATGTGGTTCAGGCATGTAAAGGGAGAGATGCCAATCAGACATTCCAGAGTCTGGTCCCCACCTCCCTTTCCCATCTTTTCTCTACACCATGAGCCTGTACTCTTAACTGGCCACCTTCCATCCTGGTCCCTGCATGTGGATGGGGATTCTTTGTCTTTTTCACAGGAGTACTCTGCCCTAATAACAATCGCACCACCTTTACGGGACAGCCAACAGCCCACCAATCAAACAAGAGCCCACATGCCCAATTTACACCCAGAATATGGGCAGGCACAGCAGCATCCCATGCTGTCCCAGCCCTGCAGAAACTTACGGATGGGAAGTGAGAGCAAATGCATCCTCAAGGGAGAATGGTACACTCAGGGGTAGTGGTAAAAGTAAAGACCTTCAGAAGAAAGAGCAGCATGGGTTTCCCAAGTCAGGGGATGCCTCCTGCAATGGGGGTGCTTGTCCATGGCGGTGAACAGCTTCTGCATTGGGACCAGCTCCAGTTTGTGGCCTCCTTCACCTTACTGAGCCAGACGCCGTTTCAGAGCAATGGGCCCTTTGTGGGGTTGAAAGAGGTGCTGCAGTATAGGAACTGTTCACCATACCAGACACAGTGGGTACTTCACGTGAGGTCCGCATCTGGGGGTGAATGCAGAGGCCAAGACACACGCGTGCCCAGTCAGGGGCAAACTCAAGGGGTCCATGGTCTGCATTCCTGAGATGCTTTCATCCACTTTATTTGCCAAACTATGAGTATTTATTTAGGACCATCTCAACTTTTCTCAGAGTTTCAGGCCCTCCCTCTGGAGATCTCTGGATGATTATGATCTAAGCCCTTGGCAATGCTTCCCCCAGTTCTGAGGAGACCAGATCAGCTTTCTAGGAATCTGTGAAACTAGCAGAGTAGCTGTTAGCACCTTCAAAGCATATTCACAACCACCCACCCCCTCTCTTGAGGTGCCCAGTAATCCTGGGCAGAAATTGCCAAAAGGAGCTCCGTTTTGCAGCAGAGAAACAGCAGTGGCCAGCTTCCCCAGAGACGGGCGCAGAGGCAGGAGCACCTCTGACCCCATGGAGACCTTTCCTTTTACAGACAAGAAAGCTGAGGCCCACAGAGCCCTTCATTCCCTTAGCCAGTTGTGAGGTTCTTGAAGGCAAGCACATCTGATCAGTGACAATCCCAACCCGTGGAGCATAATCATTCACAACGGTGTGAATTTAAGTTGAAACCCCTGGGAAGTATTGCCAAGCAAAATCATCCACCTACATACTGTTTAAAAGGCCCAAGCCCAGCTCAGGAGCACCCCACCCCCACCCCAAATGGTCCTGCTGGCACTTCTAGCTTCCATCCTCCATTGTCATTCAAGCCGAGTCAGGGAGAAGAAGGATTTCAGTGTGCAATCCTGGGTCATTTCAATAATCACAGAGTAGCAGCAGGAATTTGCAAGGACTTCCCCAGGAATCGGCTCTGAAAGCATTCTCAGCCTGGGGACAGGATGCCGGCCTGTGCCAGTGACTCATGGGAATTAACCGCTTTCTGATTTTGCACTGGGGCTCAGGTTCGTAGAGGGAAGATGACGCTGGAATGCAGAGGCCTGGGTCTGAGCAGGGGCTCAGCCACACTGGGAGACCCTGGGTGTTAATAATGATTAAACGTAAGTGCCATTTACCAAGTGCTGGGTGTGTGCCAGACATGCTGGGCTGGAGGGAGGCCTCATCTCACTCAGTGGGCAGGGCAGCCAGGGGAAGTGGGGGGAGCCTCATCTCATCATCTCCATTTTACAGATGAGGAAACAGGGGCTCAGAGAGACCCAAGTCACCAACCACCCCAGGGTCAGGCAGCAGACATTCGCCTGTGCGTTCCCCCAAGTCCGGAGCCCTTATACTTATGGACTGAACCAATCTGAGCCTCAGTTTCCCCGTGAAAAAAAGAGAACCACGGCTAGATAAACTTGAAGCAGTCTTTCTGAGCTTCTGAGGTGTGGTCCCAAAGCTGAGGGGGCGTGGTGTCTTCTTCCTCCCAGGCCCCTGGGCCGGAGATGAACGGGGAGGAAGGGGAAGCAGAATTCACCCGAGCGCAGCGCTGCGCGGGGGACGGGACCCGCGCCTGGCGGGGGGCAGGGGGTACTCACATCGATGTTCCTTAGGATGACGCATTTTCCATTAGTGTAAAGGAAATTATTGCCCTTGGGGTCGCCGCCGATGATTTTGGAGACGCCCCTCTCCACCTGGGGGAGGCTGGCGAACACCTTCTCTGCGGAGACACAAACGCAGCGGCGCAGGTCAGCGGGGCCCGCCCCGGCCCCCGGCCCGGCCGAGCGCGGAGGGGAGGAGAGCGGGGGCTCAGGGCCGGTCTCCGCCGGTCACCTGTTGCCTCCACCGGGAGGGGCGGCCGCCACTTTGAAGGAGCGCAGGGGACCGCGCGACTTCCTGGTCCACAGTCCCCGCCAGCCCTTCGGGGGCGCAGGGGGCTCCACAGGGCCCGGCCCGCCGCTCCAACTTTGGGGGGGCGTCCCCGGGCCGGGGTGGCCCCCCAGGGCGGCAGGGCGCTCGCCGGCCTGCGCCCGCACCCTTCCCCCGCGCCCGGGGACCCGCGGAGCCGCCCACGCCCCGGCGGCGGCCGAGGGAGCCCGGGGCGAGGGCGCCCACCCCGGGGGACACCGGGCCACGGCACTTACTGATCTCGTACGGCATCCTCGCCCACTTGTTACCGCGCCGCGCTCGCCGAGACCCTCGGGGGCCGCCCGCGCCGCGAATCAGACCTGGCGGAGGCCGAGCGGGGGAAAAGGGACCGAAAGGCGGCGCCGGGCGTGCCGGACGCGGAGGGGGCGGTCCGAGGCCGCGGCTCCAAGGTCCGCTCGCGCCCTGCCCTGCGCGCTGCCGCTGCGGACGCGCCGAACCCGGAAGCGCGGCCCCGCGCGCGGCTCGCCCCCAGCTTTGACCATATATAGTCAAGCGCTCGGCTCGGCGCGGCGGCCCCGGCGAGCCTGCGCGGACCTGCCCGCGCCCCTCCCCCCGCCGGCCCCGCCCGGACGCCCCGCCTCCGGAAGTGGCGTCACCACAGGGCCCCTTGAAAAGGCGGCGCGGGCAGCGTTCGGAGTCCGAATTTTCCCGGGAGCGGGTGGGCGCGGGCGGTGGAACTGGGTGGTCTGAGGGAAAACGAAGGAAGGGCGGGCTGGTCCGCGCTGGGCTCTGCTGAAGTTTGGGGGGCCCCGAGAGCCCCAGCGTCGAGTGGGGGGGGGCTGGGAAGTCTTTCTCTTTCCTCTCGCCTCTTAGCGGAGCCGGCGGCCCTCAGCCGTTAGCTTGCGGCCCTGTCGGCGCCCGGTGTTTGCAGGAGCCGTGAGGCGCCCGCTGGGGTTTTGCGAACAGCGCGCTTTTTTATTTTTTAAAAAAACCATAACTAGCCCTGACTGGTTCGGCTCTGGGTAGAGTGTCGGCCTGTGGACTGGAGGGTCCGGGGTTCGGTTCCGGCCAAGGGCACGTACCTCAGTTGCAGACTCAGTTCCTGGCCGCGGTCGGGGTGCGTGCGGGAGGCAAACAACCCATGTTTCTCTCTCTCCGCCTTCCACTCTCTCTGAAAAACAATGGAAAAAACACCCTAAGGTGAAGATCAAGAAAATAAAAATAAGTGGGAGTCGCCCTTCCTTGAAGAAGGGCTGCTTGCAGCAGGAGCTTGGGCCCGAGCTTTCTCAAAACTTTCTTCTAGAAAGCTAAGCAGCCAAGAGGAAGGGCGGCAGAGGGAGGTAGGGTCTAAGAAACCCAGGGTTTATTTCCTAATGGGGAAAGCAGAAGGAAAGGGGGAGCGGCTCCAGGGGAAAAGCAAGGGCTCTGAGGTGTTCCTGAGCCTCACCTGTGGGGGGGGTTGGGGGGGGCACCACCACAATTGAGGGAGAGGGTAAATGTGAGAATAAACCTGTTTCTTTCCCACCTTGGGCTTATAACCTTTGCGTGATCCTTGACTTTCTCATCTAATGGAAAATACCGTTGGCTCTTCCTCCAAATGTATCCAGGTGAATCACTTCTTGCCGCCTCGGCTATTCTGCAGAACTAAGCTCTGGGTTAGGGACTGCAGGTGTGTCCAATTTTATCTGAATGCTTGTGCTCCTACCCTCGCCCGCCTTCATCTCAGTATGTTCTCCAGATGGCAGCCTGGGCGGCCCTTCTAAAAAATTAAATCTCCCTGTTCTTAGCTTAAAACCTACAGGAACTCCCAAGTCTTAAAGTAAAAGCTTAAAGTCCCCGAAATGGCCTGCTCTGGGCCCTGATAGTGTAGATGGGGGTCTGAGAACCCGAGACCTACCTAAGAAACCGCCCCCCCCCCACACACACACTTCTCTCCGGCAAGGTGACCTGGGGGCTCTTTCCCTAGGACACCTGTTCTCCACCTGGAATTTGTCCAAAGCACTTAAGTGCTCAAGTGTCAGTAATTATCTCGAACAGCACCTACCCTGTTTACCTTATTTTAAATAGCAACTTTCCAGCCCTTGCAAACACTTCCCATAGTCCCTTCCCTGGCCTTTGTCTGGAGCATATATCCCTGGCACATGGTAGATACCCCAGTGAAAGACCCAGCACCCCAAATGCAATCTTTAAGAAGCAATGGATGTGGCCCGGCGGGCTGTGGCTCAGTGGTTAAGCATTGACCTATGATCCAAGAGATTTTGGTTTGATTCCCGGTCGGGGCACGTGCCCGGGTTGTGGGCTCGATCCCCAGGTTGGGGGTGGGGTGCAGGAGGCAGCTGATCAAGGTGCATCATGGATGTTTCTCTCTCTCCCTCTCTGAAATCAATACTTAAAAAACCAGAAAAAAAAACCCTCGAAGGGTAACAAACTGACAATGCAGGGAGAAAGTGAAAAAATTCAAAACAGGCTACCTAGAATAAAACTCAAATCTTGGATCATCTTAAGAAAAAGCAATGGATGTGAAGGTAGCTTTGTGAACTAAAGGCTGTAGAAGTCTTGTCTTTGTACAAGATGGTGTGATTTCTAAAGCAGTAAATGCAAACAAGCGGGGCAGTAGCTATCCTGAGAAACCAGGATTTGGTGATCAGACCCCTTAGTGAGGCTGTTAAGAGCAGGTGTGAAAACTTAAGTTCACTCCTAGAGCATTTGTGATGGGACTGACTTGGGCGTAAAACTAAGGCACCAACCTCTAGCCTCTACTAAGCTCCTAACCCTTAATGTAGGTGCATAAAGCCTTGGACTTAAAGCTGTTCAAAATGAGACTATTAAGCAAATGGGTGCAGTGTTCCAAACCCCTGGCAGGGTGCTACGCTCTATGGAAGTTACATTGTTGGTCTGGGGGCTTAAAAAGCTCGGGGTGGGATGGGAATGATGCGGTAAAAAATCCTAAGTATGTCTGAAACCGGACAACAATGGATCCGGGCTGCCTGTCACTGCTTGAACCAATTAAGCAGAGACAGGATTGAATTATGAGTGTTCCAATATTGCCAGCAGTATGGGAGAGCAGGGGTTCATCCAAGAAAACCTGCTCTGCCGCCCCTCCCCCCCAATAAACCAGCTGCTTATATTGGGGAGAAAAAGATTACATGGGAAAGTAGGCAAGGTATAGTGGTCACACGTTATGTGGAAGGCAGACTTTGTTGTTTTGGGACCGGGACAGGTTGTTTATCTTCCCATGTTGATAAACTGCCCGGGGGTGTACAACTCTCAACCAGGTTAGAAAGTGCTTTTTTCTAACTAGAACAGAACAATCTGTTAAAAGGACATGGTATTATAATTATGCTAACAATCATGGTTAATGGCATGATTAATATTTCTGCCCCCAGCGTGTCTACAAACAGGACTTGGCAGGCAGTTGCTGGGGTTGAAAGGAGAGGGCACAGGGCATTATTCCCCTGGTTCCTCCAAGGGGTGATCTCTCAGCTGTAAGGGCTCAGTGACACCTGGCTGGAATCCGCTGCTCCCAGATGTGGTTCCAGCACGTTTTCTCGGGTTTTCCTACTCCCCACACGAACCTGTGTTAACCTTGCTGACTGGCTGTTTCAAGCCATAACTCTCCCACAATGCCGGCTACTTTGGTCAGCAAGGTGTTTGAGGGTTAACTCATGCCCTAGCCAGTTTGGCTGAGTGGTTAGTGTCAGCCTGCAGACTGAAAGGCTCCAGGTTCGATTCCTGCCAAGGCCAATCATGTGCCTGGGTTGCAGGCTTGATCCCCGGCGCCGGGCGGGGGGCGGCAGCCAATCAATGTCTCATATTGATGTTTCTCTCTCTCCCTTCTACGCTCTCTGAAAATCAATGGGAAAAACCTCGGTGAGTTAACTTTTTAATCCTCACCTGTCTGCACTCTATCTCATCAGCAATGTTCAGACAAGCACGTGTATACTCGTGACCAATTGTTATAGAAGCTAGGAAAATTCCAGGGTGAGCAGAATAGGGAGAACTGAGACAGATAAACAGCAGTGTGCAGCCTCCTAGTAAATCCTATCTTTCCTAAACTAGGGACACTCAAGAGTAAATGGTTTTTTGTTGCCTGGCCGGTCGTGGCTCAGTGCTTGAGCATCGACCTAGGATCCAGGAGATTGGGGTTCGATTCCCAGTCAGGACACGTGCCCGGGTTGCAGGTTCGATCCACAGTTGGGGGGGCGAGCAGGAGGCAGCTGATCAATGACTCATCATTGATGTTTCCCTCTCCCTCAAGTCAAATATATTTTTTAAAAATTTCTATAAGTAGTAAATGGCTTGCATTTCTCCTCCCCAGCCAGAGGGTAAATAGCTTAAATCACAAGATTCAGAGAGACAGGTAAATCCAATTAGTGCCATTTGCCAACCACACCCAAGGACGAATGAAGTTGAGAGTAAATCTCATCTTGGTATAGCAACATAAAACCGATGAATATCCTGTTGATCCTACCCTAAAACCTCCCCTAAACGCCCGGGCTTTAAAAATATCTGAAAAGGAAGGTCCCAAGGTATGCCCACCCTCCACCAGGGAAGCACGCTAGCACCATCTTTTCTTCCGAGACTCAACCAGGGGAGCAATGGGCAGCAGCAGCTCGTCCCGGGCTTACCCCCTGAACCTGTCTCCAAGGCCCCCTTTTCCCTTTCCTCTGGCTTCCCGGGGAGCCAAAGCAGGCCAGCCTCTCCTGTTGCCCCTTCTCTGCCCGCCCTTGTTTCATTGACCCAAGTACATTTTTGCTTCAGCCAACAAATTCTTGCTTTCTTCACTTGAGGGAAAGATTTCAATCGAGACAAAGAACCGAGGTCTCCCAGGCTCCCTGATAACAGGGTCCGCAAGGTGTTTAACATAACCTCAGAGAGCGTGCCCTCAGTCTTCAGTGGAGACCCTGGAAGGTCTTGACCCCACTGATTCAGCCCAGGCACTTCTGAGCGCCTCACCTATAGCCAACTGCCTGTCTGGCATCTCGGAATGTTGAAGGCCAGTCACCTCAACTCTCTAAAAACTATTCCCATTTACGCCTATGCCTGTTGGGTTGATCGGTCTGCCTGCCCGTTACCTGGTAAACAGCATGGGAAGGGGAACACGTGTTTTTTCAACTGTAAGGGGACCACCACGTGAGCCAAATGAAGCTGCTGATAGGTGTCCTTGGGGAAGGAGCAACACCTGAACTTGCATTGTAAATTAGTATATTAGAAACATACTATCGGGGCAACTGCTTAAACAAATTTTTCCTTGAAGTCCTAGGCTGGCTTTGGGTAAAACGGTTTCGCAACTTGCAGAAACGTTTAGCATTGGTTTTAGGTGTGTGTACGAGGCTTTACAGCTTCCCCTTGCAGGAGGGAAATGGGTTTCAGGTCGGTTCTGCTGAGTGCTTTAGTGAAATTGAGGGCTGGGGACCTGTGGCTCTGCAGGAATCTGCCTCATCCTGAGCCTGCTTAACCTCAGAGCCCGGTTTCCTCTAACAGATAGGAAAATACAGGAGACCTGGGAGGCTCCTGCTCTCAGAAGCTTCATGGGGAACAGAAAGATCAAACATGAGCAATGAACTTCTCTCCGAGGCCTTATACACCTGCTTGCTCACTTGCAACCCTCGGAGGAAAGGGGTCTCCTTCTTAAGAGTGTGGGGCAGCCCGGCCGGGCGTGGCTCAGCGGTTGAGCATCGACCTAGGATCCAGGCGATCGGAGTTCGATTCCGGGTCAGGGCACATGCCCGGGTTGTGGGCTCGATCAATGACTGATCATTGATGTTTCTGTCTCTCTCTCCCTCTTCTTTCCTCTCTGAAATCAATAGATATTAAAAAAAATCATAAAAGTGTGGGGCAAAGGGCTCTGCTGGGAGCAACTGGAAGGAAGGTGCCTGCTGCTCCTCCCTTCAGGAGCTTCGGTTTGGACTAGTCCATGTCCTGGAAGGACAGGGCCTTGTCCCCCTGGAATCTTAGTCTTTCCTGGGTCCTTCCCTGTAGTTTGTAAACAAGCATAGGTAAGCCACACTCAAGGACCATCTCTAAAGTGTCCCTGGAATAGGTCACCTCCCTCTACTTCCTTAAGCCAGCCTCACTGCCATCACCTCCAGTTTTCACCATGAGCAGTCCCTCACTTCCAAATTCCCAGAAACTATCCCAGGTTGGATCAAGGGCCCTCATAGTCCACTTACCTATGAAGGGTGTGGGGCTGTGTGTGCAGTCGCAGGGGCCTAACTTAGGTACAAGGTGCTGGTCCTGGAATGCTGGGGTGGGGCTTGGGCTTTCCTACTAGGAGGGAGAACTATAGAGGGCTGGGCCGTCATCCCAGAAGCTCTCTACTGCTTTTGTCAGAGGATTGATAACACACAACCCTGACCTGCCTATGTAAACCTAGACAGATCTGGTGTGTAGATTCTCCCAAGGCAAGAGCAGGACGTGAATTACCTCCAGCCCTGAGGGCAGACTTGTTGATGGGCTGGTGCCTCCTTGGGCTGCTCAATCGAAAACAAATGGTGTTTAACAAGGTCCAACGAGGGGGCCCTGTGCTCTGTAAACAGGTGAATGTGTAACAGGTGTAACCAGCGCCATGAGAGTGTTCAGGTCCTACCTGCAGGCTGTGGGACCTGGTGCCTAAGTTATCCCTTTGAGGTTGTCTTCAAAATGGACCTCCAAGATGAGAACTCTGTACCACTGCCTGGCTTTTCAGACTGGCTTTCCCAGTTCTACGAGTATATCCTTAAGTTACCTGTTTTCTTAAACCATTACTTCACAGGCAGCTAAACCTGTTATCTGATCCTTCGAAGGTCCAGGTGCTATCCTTCGAAGGGTTAACTGCTATCAGCAAACCTAGGCTCAGAGACCTGGTGTTTGGAGACCTGGCCCTTGGCCTGTGTTCTGAGCTGCTCCCCCCCCCCCCCAGAGTGGCTAGGGTCTGGACCCATCACGCGGCCCCCTGACTCTTCAACTTGCACAAAGAGCTCCAGGCAGCTTTTGCCCTTCTCCATCTGACTTGTTCCATTTAAATACCCGCAGGACCCACCCATGTTGGAAACAGCAAAGGAGCAAAACAGATTCCTAAATCCAGATGATAGATGAGGGGAAGGCTAGGGAGTGGGGGAGGGCAGGTTGGGTAAAGGGGGTCAAATGTATGGTAATAGAAGGAAACTAGACTATTAACCAGTTACCTCACTAAATTTTTAAAAATCAAAAATTCATTGCAAGGAAAAAACCTCCCATGAGCTGTAAAATGAACGCATACTTTCCTGCCTTCCCCTGCTGCCTGCCTGAGACCCTGTCTGAACCAAATCCCCCTTTTATAAAGACACCCTACTCCAGTGGGACCTCATCTTGTAATCCTCACCTGGGGATATTTTTTCCATCGCTTTTCGGAGAGGGCGGAGGGGGTGGGGCAGAGGGAAACAGCGCTGTGAGACATCGATTGGTTGCCTCCCGCAAGTGCCCCGACTGGGGCCAGGGATTGAGCCTGCAACCAAAGTATGTGCCCTTGACAGCAACTGACCCTGAGACCCTTCAGTCCATGGGCCAACACTAACCACTGAGCCAAACACAGTAGAGCTGTGTGACCTCATCTTAACCAATGACAAGTGGTGGCCTGAGGACAGGTGACAGGGTCCTGTCCTCAGCCTCCCTGAAGGGACCCTTTCCGGAACAGCAGCCTTCCTGCCCTTGCACTTGGGGAGTACTTTGTGAGATGTGCTTTCCCTTGGGTCAGGTTCTCGCTTGCTCAAGTTCAAAAGTTAGGGGTGTGACCAGGATTCAAGCTCAGATCTGCCTTCCGAGCCCCAGCTGTTGTCCTCAATACATGAGAAGGGGCTGCACCTTTGAAAGTAGCTGTGATCCTGAATAGGCAGCTTTCTCAATGTTCTAGCGAATGGTGGCATTCAGTTCAAGGATGATGTCACTCCAGTTGCAAAGCTTTGTCCCTTTCAGACAGACATTCAGAACCATAGTGCTTCTGCCTGTTTCTTCTGACTTAACCCCAGAAAATGACCCTGCCATCTCTCCTCGGTGTGACCTGCCTGGCTCTGGGACTGACCTGTCCTGGTCGCACCCATGAAGCAGGCCCTTGGCCACGTGACCTCTTGGCATCCTGCAGTGCTGTATGGGGGCAGGTCTGAGGGTCAGGCTGGTGCCCTTGCTGATGACTTGGAGCCTTGGGTCAAGGTGCTTGCTTTCTGCAGAGCAGCCTAGTACAGCCCCTGGCCTGCCCTTGCTCTGTGGTCTGGTGGGGCACGTGGTCCTCTCTGGCTGCTGCAGGCGTGGAGAAATTCTGCATTTCCTCACACTGAGGACAGGGAGTGCACGAGCCCCGATTCTGCAGACCCGGCTCCAACCCGTTTCCCAAGTAACCCTGAGGATCTTGGAATGTTGAAGCATTCCAGAAATCCACCCAGCCACTCGGACCGCTGCCTCCAGCTCAGTGCGAGTTACTGCTGTTTCCAAGTCTTCACACTGCTGGTCTCTACCCGCTGCTCTAAAATGTGGCCAGAAGGACCAGGTCCTTTGCTGCAAGCACAGAAAACACTGGGGTGTGCTGTTTGGCCTAGAGGGCTCTAGCCTGTTTGTGTCCATGGAGGCAGGGACCTTGGTTATCTGAACACACTGGTTTCTCCATCCCCTCAGTGGGGGAGAAGTGATCTGACCGGTAGATCAGCCCGGGAAACTGGTCAGGCATAGTTGAGCCTCGGGGTCTGCCCCCTCCAACTGGTCATGCACATGTTTGCGTGTGGACATCCCCACCCCACCCCACAGCTGGAGCCTATGTTGCACGTGGCTGGAAAGATGTATTTGCTGGGGCTGCTATAACTAAGCTCCACAGCTGAGGGGCTGAAACAAGAGACTTGGTCTTGGGCTAAAAGCTGGAAATAGGCCAAGGCATTGGCAATATTGGTGCCTTCTGTAGGCTAAGGAAGAATCAGCTTCTGTCTCCCCTACTCCTGGGGGCTTCACCCCGATCTCGGCCCATGTTCACGTGACATTCTCCCTGAGTATGTCTGAACCCCCCCTTTTATAAAGACACCAGCCATGTTGGAATAAGGCTGTCTATTCCAGTACCTCATCTTAATAATTACATTGGCAGATACTATTTTCTACTTAAGGCCCCATTCTGGGGTATTGGGACTTGACTATACGATGGTGGGGAACACAGTGCAAACCACAGTAGTAGGTAAGGGACTTGCCTATCTTACCTCCTGTCATCCCACCCAGCCTCCAGCCCCTGGCCTCTGAGCCCCTTGGAGGGAAGGACACAAGACATTGGAGTTGGCAGACGTCCATTGTGACAGGCACTTGCCCCCTAGAAGTCTACCACCCATTCTGGGGTACCCACTCTTGGGAAAACCCTAACCAGGGCACAAAGCGAGAATATAGGCAGGTATCTCACCAAAGAAGTGGTTATAAAGCAGCTGCTCCCTGTCCCACCCCTAGATCTTCCCCAGCCATCAGGCTTCCCAAGACCTGGCTTCTGTTCTAAGATGCTCAAATGCAGCTGCTTAGCATAGCTTTTAAAATGGCCACTGGAACATTTTTATGTTCCGGGGCCACTTGGCTCTGGTGCTGACCATGGGGCTGTGCACACAATTCCTCAGCCCAACTGGCATGACATACTTCTGCGTCCAAGTGCGGCCGCAGAGGGCCAGGGCCTGCTCTGTCTCAATACCCCCGGAGAAGCCCCCAGGCTCTTTGTCCCTGGCAGGGTGGGCTCCACACCCCTACCAATGGCATAGTGGGGACTGGATAGAGTAAGAGCCTCTGTACACAGCTTGAATTGCACGTGATTATTTTTGAGTCTATAGTCCAAAGGGAGACTGCAGAAGTGCGGCTGGAGGTGAATGAGCTCAGACTCTGATGTCAAAGTTAGTGGATCAAGTAGCACCATAACATACTTCTGGGGACAGTTGTTGTAGGGTCAAGCAAGGATATAGCCCAATTCCCCCTCCCAATCAGTCGGACGGTGTCCGCCTGGAGGGAGCAGTGCAGCCCAGACCTGTTGCCCACGCCTTTGACAGCTAACAAGCTTCACCAGGCTCTGTTTGGCCTTGGTCTGCATGCATGGCTCCCTCTATCTCCCCCTCCCCTCTGCTAGATAAACCCCTAGCCTACTCTGACTGAGTGTGGAAACTTGCCCAACAGGCAGGCAACCATTGGGTCTTCCCCAGATATAAGAAAGTGAGGGCTATGTCTTTCCCCTCAGGTCCCCCGTGTGGTTTTTTCCAACTAGCGAAGGGACAGTGGAGCTCCTACAGAATAGTCTGCATCTGGTTTTAGGGTTGTTTTAAAATTATATATTGTTGAAAGTATTACAGATACCCCTCCTTTTTTTCCCCCCCACTGATCCATCACCCTGCATCTGCTCCTCCCCCTAGGCCTTCACTACACTGTGTCCATTGGGTGGGTTATGCAAATATGCATATAAATTCTTCAACCTCTCCCCACCCATTCCCCTACCTTCCCACTGAGATTCATGTCTGTTAATGCTTCTATGTCTTGATCTATTTTGTTCCTCAGTCTATTGTTTTAGACCCCACATATGAGTGAGATATAAAACTGAATCAGGAAAAATCAGAAAATCTGAATAGGCTAATAACTGATGAAACTGAAGCAGTAATAAACTCCCAGCAAACAAAAGCCCTGTCCAGACGGCTTCCCAGGGGAGCTTTCTAATTCTTTAAGTTGTAGGGTTAGTTTACTAAAATTTTCTCTTGCTTTTTGAGGTATGCCTGCAGTGCTATGAACTTTCCTCTTAGAACTGCTTTTGCTGTGTCCCATAGATTTTGGGTTGTGTGTCCATTTGTTTCCAGGAAGCTTCTTTCTTGATCTTACTGGTAACCCATTCATTGTTTAATAAAATGTTATTTAGCCTCCATGTGTGTTGTAGTTGATTTCTAATTTCATGCTATCGTGATCTGAGATGCTTGATATGCTTTCAATTTTGAACTCGTAGGGAGTTTTTATGTTTGATAGGTACTTATCTACTGCCATTTTATTTCTTTATGCCTATGTTTCTCATTCTATTTCTATTTCCAACTACAGCAGTCTCTTTAACATTTCCTGCAGTGCTGGTTTGGTGGTGATAAACTCCTTTAGCCTTTTTTTTTTTTGTCTGGGAAGCTCTGTATTTCACCATCTATTTTGAATGATAGTCTTGCTGGATAGAGTAGTCTTGGTTTCAGGTCCTTGCTTTTCATTACCTTGAATACTTCATGCCATTCCCTTCTGGCCTGTAGAGTTTCTGATGAGAAATCATCTGACAGCCTTATGGGAGCTCCTTTGTAGGTAACAGATTTTCTTTTGGTGCCTTTAAGATTCTGTCTTGAATTTTTGGCATTTTAGTTATGTCTGGGCATGGGCCTCTTCGGATTCTTCTTGTTTGGGACTCCCTGTGTCTCCTGAACTTGTGTGACTTTTCACCAGATTGAAGTTTGTCATTATTTCTTAAAATTCTCTATCCCTTGCTTTTCTCTTCCCCTTCTGGCCTTCCTATAACGTGAATATTGCTGTTTCATGTTGTCCCACAGCTTCCTTAAACTGTCCTGTTTTTTTCTTTGGATCTGAGTGACTTTTTTTTCTTCTACCCTGTCCTCTAATTTGCTGATCTGACCCTCAGCTTCCTTAAATGTTTATTCCTTCCAATGTATTCTTTATTTCTACTATGTCATTCTTAACTTCCTTCATAGTTTGCATATCTTCATGCTGTTGAGTATTCTTACAATCAGTATTCTGAACTCTGTATCTGATTGCTTATTTCCTTTTCATTTAGCTCTTTCTGGAGACTTCTTTCATTTGGGGCTTGTTCTGTCTCCCTATTTTGGCTGCATGTTTGGGCTTGTTTCTAAGTATTAGATCTGCTAGGACTCAGTCTTTTTTGGGGGTCTCCGGTACAGGCTGATGTCAGATGCAGTTTGTAACTGGCTTTGAGTACCCTGTTTGGAGCTATCAACAACCCTTGGCCTGACGTCTCCTCTGTTGGGGCTGGGTGCATTTGGACAGGACCAAGATGCACACCAAAGTCTACTTTTCCAAGGCCGGGGTCCAGAAGCAGATAGGCAAAGACTCAAAGCACTGTGAGGTCAGCCTCTGCCTGCAGACTGATTGATCTGATTCTCTTAATGAGCCTCAGGCTGCAGAAACTCCACAGGGTGGGGCAGCTGATTGATCTGATTCCCTTAATGAGCCTTAGGCTGTAGAAACTCCACCAGGTAGGGTGAGAGGTTTCCCAGCAGGGTGGGGCAATTGCTTCCCCCTCAGGCAAAAGCTGCTAGAAGGTAAATGTCTGCCTCTGCAGTATTGGGGAATGACTTGGCACAGGAATCCAGAGGGATGCCCTCTGAGCTCTATCTCCAGAGCCCACAACCCTAGGTTCTTCTTATGCAGCTCTGGTCCACTCTGCCCTCCCTCTGCTGGAGCCCAAGGTGAGTGGCTGCACATGAAACTTTGTGCATTGGCCCTTTAAGAGGGTTTCTGCATTTCCAGCCTCTCTCCCTGGCAGGCAGAAACCTGGCTGCTTTTCACAGCCAGATGTTATGTGGCACCTTTCTAGTTCTGGTGCTCTGGGCTGGGAAGCCCAGCCTGGGGTTAGGCCCCAGAGTCCTCAGTGGGAATCCCCATAGCTGAGATCTCCCTGCTGACCTTCAGCTGCTGACTGTGGGAGCCCAGCCGGCCCTCTCACGCCTCTGCACTTCTTACAAGTCTGTGGTCTCCACTTTTCCTTCTTGGTTGTGAGGGTGCTCTCCAGCTCATCTTCAGTTGCAGTTGATTATTCAGGGTGGTTTTTCTACATTTTAGTTGTAATTCCAGTTTGGTCCCCAGAGTCAGTGTAGTGTCCACTCAGACCACCACCATCTTTCTGGTTTTAGTTTGGACAAGGTTTACAGTCTTATTCTGGGCATGTCTGTCCATGTCTGCCCCATTGAAGCCCTAAATATCTTCGCTGTAGCTATTAGTCCTTAGGAAGCTGGTATGTGTGTCCTACTGAGGGATTCCTGAAACTGAGGGGTTGCTGCAGTGTTGGCCACAGTAGGTTATAGACGTGGGGAAGAGTGGGTCCTCCAGGCTTGCCCTGCAGGACAGATGACCAAGGCCAGGCACCGTGATTTCCACACACCAGCCACTCACACTTTCTGCCTGGTGTGGTGATTGCTTGTGGTACAGTGACTGAGTCATTTATTCAACAATCTACGGGAAGAGGTTAATTCCAAGAGTGGAATCAAGGTTAATATTCAGTTGGTGGTCTCGTAACACTTAAAGCTTAAAAACTGCAAATGTTTACTCCTGGGCAGAGCTGATACCGAGTCAGCCGTTCGATGGATGTCAGCTTATTACGATACTTCAGTATTGGTTCACAAAACCCTCCCATGGGTGCCCCTCCAACTACCCCACTACCTACTACCAAACACTCGGCTTCTTCCTCCATGGTCAAGGAGATACTAACACATCGGTATTTCAGTTACGTGGACTGTCTCTCATGGAGTCACTACTACACGCTGGAGGAAAAGGTGCACACCCACTGCATGCATGACACGTACCCTGAGAGGGCAGATGCAAATGGAAGATTCTGGAGCTTTGTTTGTTCTAAAGCTGAGCGAGATAGGAAAGAAGCAAGATCCTGCCATGACCCAGCTGTATGGAAAACAAGTTTCTTCCTGTAGGTTGAGCAGTGCCTTGTGGGGGCCAGGCACCAGGTCAGCAACTGGCGGTGCTGTGGGTCATGGGACATGTTCCCCTCACTCTATAAGGAGGCTGGGTCCTTTCTGTAGGAGAAATGACTCATGTGGAACCCTGAAGGGAAGTGTGTGTGATGAAGTATTTGTTCAACTAAAGCTTTGGGCTGACCCTTGACTAGTTCAGCCGGTGAAGACTTGCATTGTGTAGGCCTCCTGTACCCGATGGAGACTGCCCTGCCCTCCTGGGGTGGTTGCTGCTGATGTACCTTTGCCATTCCTGAATCCAGGATTGGACAGCATGGGTACTGTCATCCACCCCATCATCAATCACTGTCCTACCCTCTTCCTCACTGGCTTCGCTCCCTCGTGCATTCCTTTGCTTTGCATCCCAGCGCAGACCTTGGTTGTGGCAGCTTACGTCCTCCCAGTTTGGCAAAGTGACAAGCTGTGATGTCCATCTTGTCTTGCTTCCCAACTCTAGCAGCCAGCTGATGCCAAGTTGTAGACGTTTCCATATCATTCTGGAGTTTCAGTTATTTTCTGACCCTGGCTTCTGCCTCGTACTGGGCAGCAGTGGAGCTGAACCACCCACAAGGGGGGCCAGCCCACATCCCTTCCTCACCACAGCGTGCTATGCGTAGTTCCTCAAATGCATAATACCGTCTGGCATGTTCAGGGTCTCCCCATACTCATGCGGCAACCCACCTGTATCCGACATGGGCCACCCCTCCCCACATAGATGTAGGTGGCCAACCCTGGTTTCCACTGCAGATGCTTCTCTCCTAAGGCCCATTTCTTCTGTCTCCTGACTGGCTTGCAAAATGTTCATACTCACAGACCCAGGAAAGGTCCCAGGACCAACACCTACCTCTGAAAGTGGAGGGCAGAGAAAGACCCATGAAAGTTAGGCTCCTCCAGTCTGGTAATGAACCACTTATTAAGGGAAACTTACAAGGTGCTTCTTGGTGACTGCAAGATGAAAGGGATCCCAGTATCACTTGGTGGACACCAAAGAACAGCATGTGGGGTAAAGGGGAGACAGTCACTGGGACTAGTACCTGAATGCTATCAGGTACGGGACACTGCTTTACGTGCTGGTCAGATTGGGAACCAGCACTTAGTAGGAGGCAGGGAGGACCTACTGACTTGTCAGAGTGAACACTGATTAAGATCAGTGTCTAAGGGGGGGCTTGCAGTGAGCAGTCTCTGTCCTGGCCCAGGTCTGGCAGCAGTCACGTTATGGAACAGACTCTTGAGTACAAGGTCTTGCATTGTTCCCACATGACACAAACATCTGGATTTAGAATATACAGCTGACCCTAACGCTCCCAGACTGGATAGAAAGAACTGCCTTTAACCCTAGTTAAAGTTACTTCCCCTAAAGCTCTGACTAGGTGGCAAATCAACTAGTTCCCTCTGTGGCCAGCTGGTTAATGAAGCTCATGAGCTAAGTAATGCTTAGTGTAACGGGAGTTGGCTGAGCTAACAGGCCTGGGATAGTACATAAACGTCAGTTTTGAGAAATTAGCTCGAGACTTAAGGTGACATCTTGGCTGTAAAAACATACATGGCCCATCAAATCACTAACATGATCCAAATTACTCTGACATGGTAACCATCCAAGTGAAGTAGGAATCTTGATAACCAGCTGCTGCTTTAAGGCATTTGTGCACACATGACTCAGAATTGAGGTGGACTTGGTCTCATCTGTAGTTGTTTGCTCAATTCCGGATTAGCCCAGGGCTGTCTGATGCCCAGGCCTTGCTCGTGACTTAGGCTGTGCACAGACTGCTAGGGGCCTAGTGTTGGAGAGTGACTCTGCCCTGGCAAGGAGTTTATCATGTGAATGAAGTTAGGCTATTTGGTGGGGTAAAGGACAGCAGGCTATAATGGAAGAGTCTGGGTGAGCACAAGACCCCAGCTGGGTTTGAGAAAGAGGGTTTATCTTAATGCATTAGGCACTTGTCTGCACCCTCAGGCTGAGCAGACCTCAGGATTAGAGCAGAGCTTCTTCCTTGGGCTCTGAAAAGGCTTGGGGGGTGGGGAGGCAGGGATTAGGGCACACCACCAGAATTTGTGGCCCAGAGAGGAGCCCAGCTGCTCTCTTATACTGGCCCAGGTCTTTGGGGTGCCTTTGCTTGGCCGCCTCTTGCTGGAGCCATGCTCAGTGGGAAAACTCAGACCTGTTAAGATACATGAGGGCATGGGAGGGGAGCAGAGTGTGCCTGGCTGTGTGGTATCTGCAGAGCCCTCTAGAGGTTGACTCTAGCGAGACTCGGCGACCTCTGAGCCTGGAATTTGCCCAGAGAAACCTGCTTAGCGAGGCAGTGCTGGCTGACTTCCAGAGCCTTCTCTTGGCGAGGCAGAGCTGGTGGGCAGATCAGGAGCACTGATTTTCAACCCTCAGGGGAGCATCGGCCTCCCTGACCACTTATTGTAGGGCTTATTAGTTCGACACAGCTGCTCTTTGAATCTGTGTCTCCTTTACTGGGCAGAGGCCCTAGGCCATGACAGAGGAGCCCCAGGTGTGATGGGATGTGAAGTGTGCCCCTTACATTATGAGAAACCATAGGCCAGGACCTGCTTCCTCATGCTGCTTCTAGGTGGCTACATAGCCTCATTCTCCCAACTCAAGCTCATTCCCCTTTTCCCCTTCTTGTGGGGTGAGGTCTGTGTGCCCCTTCCCTAGAAGATCCATTCACTTACAAAGATTAAAGTCTGATGGTCACAGGGTGCCCAGGATCTTCAGGGTGAGGTTGAGACCAGTGTTCAGCTTCCACCGTCTGCTGCTGTGATGCCCCAAGGCCACCAGGTGGTGCCAGAGGATGCCCCTCAGCCAGCTATTAGGCTGGAAACAGGGAAAGTCAGGGGTTCTCTGGGGACTCCCGAGAACAGGACTTGAGTGGGGCACCTATCCCCTGCCTGACCATCTTTGCTCTTGCCCTGTCTTCCTACAGAGCTCACCTACCCCTTGAAACATAGGTGATTCCATGCCTGGGGGTAATCTCTCAAAGAGCAGGGGAGCCTGGGCCAGGCACCTCCCTCCACCTCCCAAAGTAGGGGTTACACACTAAGTGGGTAAACTTTTTTTTGGTTTAAAATATTACAGATGTCCCTTTTTCTCCCCAATGACCCGTCCACCCTGTCCCATCCCCCTGCCCAGTCCCTCTCCCCACCATTGTCTGTGTCCTTGGGTTGTGCATATGTGCATATAAATTCTTTGGTTACTCTCTCCCCGTCCGCCCTCCCTCCCTCCCTCCCTCCTGACATTTGTCAGTCTGATCCTGATCTATGCTTCCATGTCATTGAATCTATTCTGTTCATCTGTTTAAGTTCTTTAGATTCCACATAAGTGAGATCATGTGATTTTCTTTGCCTGGCTTATTTCACTTAGCATAATTTTCTCCAGGTCCATCCATACCCCCAAAGGGTGTGAAATCCTTTTTTACAGCTGCATAGTATTCCATGTGTGTAAATGTCCCACAGCTTTTTTATCCACTCATCTACTGATGGGCACTTGGGCTGTTTCCAGATCTTAGCTATTGTAAACTGCTCTGCTATGAACACAGGGGCGCATATATTCTGATTAGTGTTTCAGGATTCTTAGGATACATTCCTAGGAGTGGAATCACTGGGTCAAAAGGCAGCTCCATTTTTAATTTTTTGAGGAGCCTCCATACTGTTTTCCACAGTGCCTGCACCCGTCTGCATTCCCACCAGCAGTGTACTAGGTTCCCCTTTCTCCGCACCCTCGCCAGCAACAAAATTCTATATTGTGATGTGACTCATGTGGTCACTTCTTTCTGGGTAAGAAAAGGAGAGGAGGGGAGGGCCTTTCTGGAGGCTTAGGGACCAAGGCTGGTCACTCTTCCCCCTTCATCCCCCAGAGAAATGAAGTGATTTAATGTGAAGGAGGTAAAGTGGAGGAGGGAAGGACCTCACCTGATACAGTGGGGCAGAGGAAAGAGCTCAGGACAGAGCTTGGAGAGAGACTGAAATTGAGATATACTGTTAACACCTCCCCAAAGCTGAGGACGGAGGAAGAAAAATACCTGGAAACCAGGACTCGAACAACCTGAACCCCACTCCACAACTGCTCTGGACTGGGAAACCCACCCATCCTTGTAGGGACTGCTACCAGCTAGTCAGCGTGGCTCCCTTTCCCTTGGCTACCACGTGGGCTTAGGGTGGTGGTTTCAGCACATGGTCCTACATGGGATCTGGATGAGACCAGCTTCTTGGAGAATTACCTTGAAAGAAGAGAGGGGAATATTAACTGGACAGATGGGAGGAAATGGGCCCCAGAAGGAAATACAAGGTTACCCAGCAGAATGGCAGAAATAGATTTTCCAGAGTGGAAAGAGGGGACATGCAACAGACAATACTTATTGAGTGCCTATTATGTGCCAGACACTGTTCTAGAACACCCCTCAAAGAAAGATGCAAATTCCGAGGGAGGGAAGAGGCAGCTGAGGGAACAGACTCCTGAGTGACGGGTGTGGCCTTGGGCCGCCTCCTCGGCCTCACTGAAACCCTCCTGCGGTGGCGTCCTGGCACTGTGGCACAGGAGACGGGGCCGTTTGTGCTGCCCCTGGCCTTGACCTCCCTCTGGTCCATGCCCTTGCCCGTGTGCCAGCGGAGGAAGGCCTTCTGGCGGAACATGGCCGTGGGCTGCTCCGAGATGGCTGTGCTGGTGCCAATGAAGGTGACGGCCATCTCCAGGCCACGGGGCGGGATGTCGGCTGCCTTGACACTGTCAGACCCACTCCACAAAGTGGCTGCTGTTCCTGTCTTACACATTGAGCGTCTGCTTGCCCACCTCCTTCATGGACGTCTGCCCATGGTAGGCAGCAGCCGTGGTGAGGTACTGGTAATGGGGGGGGGTCACAGGTAGTCATTGTGTTCTTAGCATCAAATACCTGCTGGGTGAGTTTGGGCACAGTGAGGGCCCAATACTGCTGGCTTCCACGGATGGTTAGGGGTAAAGCCAGCCATGAAGAAACGGGGGTGAGGGAAGGGCACCACGTTGACTGCCAGCTTGTGGAGGTCAGCATTGAGCTGGATGGGGCAGTGGAGGCAGGTGGTGACACTGCTTCTGGTGGCTAAGGCCGGGTGGTTCAGGTCCCCGTAGGTTGGCGTGGTCAGCTTGAGGGTGCGAAAGATGCCGGGGTGCCTCATTATCAGTGCAGTAGGTCTCACGAGTATTCTCTATGAAGTGGTGGGCAGAGAGGGTGGCGTTGTAGGGCTCAACCAGTGGCAGACACTTTAAGTGAAGGTGCCACAGTGGAGGTGTTGATGATACGGTCAGCATGCTCTTCACAGATCTTGCTGATGAACGAGGTGTCCATTCCAGAGCCTGTGCCCCTCCCAGCAAGCGGGTCAACTGGAAGCCATGCAGGCAGTCACAGATCTTGGCCTCCTCTCCCACCACGTCCAGGACTCGACCAGCTCAGCCCCCTTTGTATAGTGGCCCTGAGCCCAGCTGCCTGCCCCAGAATGACCAAAAAGAGTCATCTGGCCAAAAGGACCTGAGCGAACTGAGTCTGTGGTCCCAGGTTCTAGATCCACAAGATAGCACAAGGAACATTGTAATACATGGAGATGCAATCCAGATGCAGGTCACTGTCCCCGTGGTAGGTGCTGGTGGGCTCGATGCCATGTTCACCACCTCCTAGAACCTGGCATCAATCTGGTTGCCACACTGGCCACCCTCGATGTACATGATTTCCCTCATGGTTCAGGTTTAAATTTTGATAGGTTTTCTCTTGAATGCTGTCTCATTCCTTTGGGTTTGACGAAGGAGACCTGATTCACTGTGTCTGAGATTCAGACTCTGGAAGGGGGAGCCCAGTGTCTTAGACTCGAGAAATAGGAAGGGTGTGGGGACAGGTGTGCACATACCTGTGCTCAGGACAAGAGGCACGAGTTCTAGCCTTTTTCTGCAGCAGAAAATGTTGCAGGTCTGCCAGCAGGAGGAGCCCAAATGACCTGGCCACACCACTTGGGTCCCTGATGGAAGCATCTCGACTTGGGACTCTAGACCTTGCCTTGATATGTGGTTTCCATCCCCGCTAACTTTCCTGATCGCGTCACCAGGAATTAGG